>NC_072790.1:191264896-192514896 GCF_028583425.1 Eublepharis macularius
CTTCTTTCATAAATCTCCTCTGCCAACATTCATACACAAAGAAAAACTCAAATGGAATTTAAGTGTGTGTCCACCAGTCTCTGATCCACACATTGAGCTTTCCTTTCATTTATTTTTATTGTCCTTTTCAAATACCCAGTCTCTCTCTCCAATGGGGATCCAAAGCAGCTTACACCATTCTTCTCTCCTCCATTTTTATCTCACAACAAACTCTGAGGTAGGTTAGGCTGACACTTTATAACTGGCCCAATCCAGTGAACTTTCATGGTAGAGTGGAGAATCAAACCTGGATTGCCCACAACTTAGTCTGTCTCTCTAGCCACTACACCACACTGGCTTCTGTCCTGTACGTCTTTGCTCAGTTTGTCCACAGAAGATAGTAAGTTCAACTCCTGACGTCTCCATTTAAAAAATGTCCAGTAACAGGACTAGACATGGGCACGAATCAAAATATGAAACAAATTTCATGATGAATCAGGCCAATTTGTGTATCGCAAAATCGCGTTTAATGGGGCCACATTTTTCATGAAATCCATGACTTTTTGGGCTGATTTGTTTGATTCGTGAATACTTTGTGATGCCAAACAGGCTGGTGCCAATCCATTGATTCCCTAGGCAACATAGGCCCAGAATGTCTGCAGACCTTTTGTTGCTGTGGAAACCCCAATCTTAGCCCACATAACCTTGATAGGCACCTCTCCCTGCCAACCTGAGAGCTGAGCAATGCAGGTCTGTGCAAGTTTACCTGGAAACTGTAGTCGGAGACTCCTTCCTCTTTCTGTTTCCCTTCTCCGTTTTTAAGAATGAGATAGTGGAGTAGAAGCGGTGACAGCAGCCTCATCAGCGCCTTCTGCCACTGCTCGCTGCTTTCCAGCTTCAGGAACCCTTCCCAGATTCTCTACCTCCTGTCCTCTTGCTGCTCTGACATGCCTTCCCACCCCCAAGGTCCCTGGAATGGATCCTGAGCAGATCCGCTCTGCTCAGCTTTTCCTTTGAGAACTTGGGAGGACATGTCAGAGCAGCAGGAGGATGGGAAGACAGGAAGAAAAAGTCAGTAAAGAGAACCTGAAGAGAGAAAAACCCAAGCAGATCCTCTCTGCTGGACTTTTCTTCCAGCAGCAGAAAGCAGGAGGGTGGGGGGGGGGGGGAAGTTAGCAAAGAGATCCTGAAGAGAGCTACTTGGACGGTGACTGGAGGAGAGCCTGCTGAAGTCTCCCTGCGAGTTTGGCATCTCTGGGTATGAAGGGGGCCCATTGTAGGGCCCCAGGATCTGATGAATCACGAACCTAACGAATCGTTTCATGAAACGGACAATTTCGTGAAAGTTCATGATTCATGTTTTGTGGTATGTGATGAAACTCAGGGTTTGTTTTTTTCCCATTTCGTGCCCATCTCTAAGCAGGACCTATGCCTGAAATGCTAGACAGAATGAACAATACAGGAATAGATAAGTCAGAAGTCTGCTTTTCTTCTCGCATTCCCCTACATCTTTCATCTCTTCTGCAGTACCACTGGCATTAAGCTTCTCATTCCACCAGGCTACAAGTATTCTTAATTTTCCACTAGTTGAGAAAGACAGTTACAGTGCAGTCCTAAATAGAGTTTTCACCCTTCTAAGCCTATTTATTTTAAAAAGAGGATATAATTCTTCTAGTACTACTATCTTATCTCAAGAGAGGAGAAGCAGCATATTCTCAGCTACCAACATTTAAAAAGAAGCCCAGGGCAAATAAAGATAAAGAATGCTGCCCACAAGCACACAAAACTAGGATTCCAGCTTACCTAACATAAATGTTAACCCAGCTCTAGACACATAGTCTGAAAAATTTGCAGAGCAAGCCAAATAGGAAGCTGAGTTTCTCTATGGAATGTTTATTTCATGTAACATTTCAAAGCATTAACGTGAAACCCCCCTCCAACCCCACCCTTTCCCAATAAAAGAGGAATGTATCTAATATTTACATCTACTGGTGTGTGATGTTGCTGACCCCGAATGGCTGTTGCCTTCCACCACGGAAGTGGCTGCCTTTCAGTGGTGGGTGAATGATCCCTATATTGGCTGTTTGTAAAGCACTTTGGGCTTCTTCTGGATGAATGATGCTATATAAATATAAGGTGGCATAACATCAAAATATTTCATATTACTTGACAACATTGTAAGAAGACTGAGTTCAGTTGTCACATGCTAAAAAAGACAACAGGCACTAAATACTAGAGAAACCTTTTCTGTACAGCTGTCTGTATTAGCTTCCACCAGAAGGAAAAAAATAGCAGAGAACCATCATGAGATTCTCTCAAGCCATGCGGTGGTCAAACTGTACCAGTGGCTCCAAAGTCTCCACAGTGATCCTTTACATTGTTGCATTGCAGGGAGTACTGCTGTAGAAGCACTGATTTCCGTTAGTCCACTGCATGATTCACAGCAGGTTACTGAGAAAACATAGGCTGTGTACAGAGAGTAGCATTTTCAGAGACTCAAAAAGCCAAGCTGTTGTTGAGAGCAGTACACACATTCACCTTCTCCTGTCAAACAGGTCTTGCAAGTTTTCAGAGCACCACGGAAGCCTGCAAAAGCAGTTTACTAGAGAGTCTTGAGGGATGGGAGGAAAAAGTGGTTGCGTGTACCATGCAAAACCCAGAAAAAATCAGTGGGGCTGGTGATGGTTGAGAGGATATATAAATTACACCTAGGTACTTGAGTTGATGAGTCAATGAATAAAAGCCAATTAATAACAATATACCGTACAAAGTTTTTAGGAAATGAGAAAAAAGTGATCACCATGTTCTTTTACAGAAGAAGGTCTACCTAAAACCAAAATGGAAACATGGAAGGCAGTCTGCCACAATCTAGGTAAAGCTTGCGGAGGATATGCGTTTGGGTGGAGCGAAAAAGATGAGAGAAATTTAACACAGCAAATTTAAACTAATGTGATGTTTATTTTAAAATGCTTACCAAATGATACCATGTGTGTCATTATAATAATTGAAACCCAAACTATATTTTAAAAAACTTAGATGATTAACACAAAAAAAATCAAGTTGATGTGAAGGAACAATTACTTAAAAAAAAAAATCTCGAGGTCCTAATATTCTGTAGAATGAGGGAGGATGCAGCTGTATGTCGACAGCTTTCATATCCTCATTTGAATAATGTGGCCTGAATCTGTCAGTTTATTCATCCTCCTTATGTTCAGTGTACTCTGCATCAACAACAAATTAAGTTGTAAATAAGAGACAATCATCACTTTTGTTTTTAAGCAGCTACTGCATGGAGAATTTCAATGTACCATTTCTTTTTTGATGGAAAGAGAAAGGGGGCTCTACAGTGGGCACTAATGTAAGCAGAATATGAGGAAACCGCCTGCAATGGAACAATTGAAGGAGCACTTTGAAAATGCTCTCCAGAATGCTCTTGGATAGTTCGCTAATACCACCAGAAGAAATTTCACAGATGCAAAACTGTGCCATCCAATTGTGTTAACCAATTTGCAGCAATATTCCACTCCCCCACCCCCACACCCATGTTCTTGTCATGGCTAAAATAAAAAAGATAAAGCAGAATGAGCCCCCATACAACCCCCCCAAGCAGAAAACTCACAAAGTCAAACACAGATCTTAGAATATCTTCATTACAAAAATTAAAAGTTAGTAAGAGTTTGCCAACAAAATTATTAGCAAAATAAAATACAATTTAAATTAGCATTCAGATAGGTTAAAACATGCAAAGCAGAGATGACAAATTAAGGTTTTTCCTACCTTTACATCTGAGAAGTACGTTTTCAGCATATTGGAACTTGGGTACCGAGTATAAAAGAACATGAGCTTGGCCTTTTTCAAGTGATTAGGCGATAACCCTTCCTGCATGTAGGATGAAAGTAGTTAAGGAAAAATGCTTGACTTGCAAGCTAAGTTTTGATATTGAAGGCTAGTAAAGCATACAGTGTCCAAAGTAACATTCTGCTTGTAGCTCCATATAACTGCAATTACCTGAGAAGAAGTGAAACAGGATATGCAAGGTGACATCTTAAATGGGTTGCAATCCTAGGTGCACTTACTTGGGCGCAATTTTCATTAAACTCTGTTAACTTACTTCCAAATAAAACTGTATAGAATTGAGTTTCCCACTGGGTTCTTGTAGCTGGTGGCAGAATATTTTTCAGGATAAAATTTGCTTGCACCTTATTGCTAAGGAAACAAAAACACAATGCACGTGCAGCAAAAATACACTTCTTTCCAGAAGATTTCTATGTATTCTTTTCCCCTGAGTATCACATAGATCCCTTATCAAATTTGGCTAACAATACAAACTAACAAAATGCTTTCATTGCATATCGTCTACTGTACTTTGATCTTCAAAATCTCAGTGGCTCAAATCCATTAATGCAACAACTGAAGAATTGGCTTTTCAAACAGAAAACGCTAGAACTTCTGGTTCATATTCCAGTCCAACTGTTAACATACACCCCCTCTAAGCATTTGGGGCTAACAAATCAATAACTGGAGGTACGTAGATCAATACATGGGCACTTACCCTGTAAGAAGACTATTTATCCTGCAGACATCATTACCTTTCAGATCTATAAACAGAAACAACTAAAAGAGTTCCCAAGGGAATGTGGAACTAACCATAACCATCTAGGTAGATTTTTTCCTTCTTCTTCCTCCCCTGGCTTCTTGGCACTCTTTTGTGTACTGTGTGCTAGGGCAGTTTTGGTCACATCTGTGAAGCAGACTGGCCCTGCCATTTCCTCAGCAAATGAATGGCTTTATAATTTATCAGAAATGAAGACACACGTGACAAAAATCAATGTGGCCCCCACAAGGTCAATTAAGAGAGCTCCCACTAGCTTCTTAGTGGGTTGTTTCCTTTAAAGACAACCAACACACACACACACAAATATGTCATTTATTTAATAACAAGTGTTGTGGGGAAGAAAGGTCAAACAAGTTCACAGTGACCCAGAAACAAAAGCAGCATAGTGAAATAAAAAATAAATAAATTATGCCAAGTTCTGTGATCCACTACAAAAAATCCTACTGATGCTTGATTTTTTTCCTGATACAATAATGCTCTTTTAATAGAACTAATATAGTGAACATGTTTTAGCAATTTCTTCATGAGAAAAAAGATACCGAAGATCCCTCCCCCCCTTTTACAGGATGTTGAAAATTTGTTTAGGTTTGTCTTTGATTCAGAAAGCCTGCAGAAAATATTAAATTTTAAACTTTCCAGTTTCTGTAAGCACACTGCAGTCTGCTTTCTACACATTGATTTTTTTGTCTTAGATGTTTAACGATTACAAATAAGATAATTTATGACTGACATACTTCTTGTGCCAAGAGAAGAGTTGAAAGAACCTCCAGTTACCTCCATTAGACTGATAGAGAAGTCTAAAAGAGCATTACATTCAGCCCTGCCATCTGTCAAAATGCATAAGTGAAATAATAGTAGCAAGCTGTCACCTATTGCCCAGTCAGTGATAAGAGTTTTAGACAAGTCAAAACTTCTCACTAGAAATCTATTTTGTTATGCAATTGAGTTGCAGAAGCCTAGCTCCATACACATGTACACACAAATATACCGACCACCTTTTAAAAATTAAGAAAATCCTGATTCCTCAGAATGGATAAGTATGAAGCAGTTAACCTAAGAATATTCGCTTCAATTTATTGGGAACTTCTGCTCTGCAAACTCCACTGAAACAAAACAGAATTGCGTAAGAAAATGGATGGATTTGCACACCTCTCATTCAATTTAGAAAGCATTGCTGAAAAAAAAAACCCTGATGAATTATGCCAACTATAATCATTTTATTTTTGCATTCTGCCTTTCTTCCAAGCAGCTCAGAGCTGTCTATAAAGGGAAAGGGTTCTCTACTTTTATCCCAAACCAAGTTGCTAAGGTAGATTATGCGGAGAGAAAGTAACTGGCCTAAGAGTGCCTAGAGCGTTTGGGGCCAAATATGAATCAAGGGCTCCTCAAAGACTAATATGCTGTCCAAAATACTTATTTGAGTTGTCCATGTTGATGATTTTGTTGGTTTCAGTAGAAATGACAATATGTAATTTTAAAACTTTCCAAAAAGCTTTATACTTAACTCCTAAGCATACTTACTCAAAAATCCCTCAAATTAATTGGGGCTTATTCTGTTATAAGTGCACTTAATACTGTATGTAGCATTAGTAGCTTCTGTTATTATTTAATTTGTATTTAGGATTACAAAGAAAAGGTGTATCCTCCAATAATCATTAGGAAATTATCAGCACAGAACAAAACATGTATTACATGAGGATTTCAAACTTAACACGTTCAGAAGCATTCTTCTTGCTTTCCAAAACACCACCTCTAATTTTTATTGCAACCTTAAAATACCATTTTTCCTTCTCAAAAATTGGTTTTCAAAGGTTAAGTTAGGGCTTAAAAACACCCTAACATCAACCAGCTGACAAACTCCAAGAAACAATAGTGAGATGACCCCCTTGCTAAAAACCAAGCTGACCAATTGGTTAATTTTCCCTTTAAGTGCTTGTGCTGAAAAGCGACTGTTCTTCCAAGAAAGCACTGGCTGTTTCCAGGATACTTACACACGCACAATGACTCATGATGGAATAGATTCAGTAAACATACAGCTGTACTGAACACGAGCTAAGCTCCATTCAAGGCCAGGAAAGAAAATGAGCACAAATAAATATTAAGGAGGTAAAATGGGAGGGGGGAGGAGGAGGGAGAAGGCAAATAGAACACAAACAGGCTCTGCCCCAGCAGCTCATGTAGCTTGCTTCGTTCAGTTCTCTTCGCCATAGCTTTGTGAAGACAGATGACATTCAATTCTATGTGTAATGCAAAATAGACAATAACTGCTGAAACTTGAGCCAGCTGCCAGGTGTAAAAAAAAAAAGAGAGAGAGAGAGAGAGAGAGAGAGAGAGAGAGGGCAAAAGAAAAGAAAAGATGATAAATCCATAAATTAATGAAAGACATCTGCTCAGGAACATAAAAGATCAGAGAAACCTATGTACTGCAGCTGAACCTAAAACAGTGTTCAAACAACCTGAGAATTAGTGTGTTGTGTCTATTTACAATGTACAATGCTGTCTTCCTTAAAACAGCAGCAGGAGAAAGGGATATGTAAGAAACAGGAAGTGGTGAGAGGGAGAAGAAAGATCTAGTGTATTTTCCATCTTATGCTTTCCATAGATAATATAGTTTGCTGCTTCTAATTTGATATATTTATGGGGGGTGGGGGAGTTGAGTTACTGGATTTTATTGGGCCTGGAAACCTCCTAAAATTTTTGTTATATGAAGTATTATTTTTAACCCTTGCACTCAACATCCTCTTACATGATCTTGTTCCAAAGTCCTAGGCACCTGAATGAAAAGATAGCAGAACAGTTTGATTCTGAAGGGCAGGCAAAAATTTCTAGTATACCTCCAAATGTCACCAATTTACTCCCAATGTTTAGAAATAGTGCTGCACACCTGTACCTGGACTGAAAACAACAACATTAAGTGGAAGTCAAGCTCCCCTCAATTTAGCAGGGTGCTATATAACATGTTTGCATTTGTCTCAAATAATTTTACTTTGGTTCATAAAGAATAACAGATCAAAACACTGCCACTCGTTAAGGCTTGGTTTGTCCAGACTGCACGGTGAAGCAGCCTGACTCTGGCACTGGAATTCTGCTTGAAGTCTGCATTCTTAAAAAGTTACCTTTTAGATGAGAATTTGTGTCAATCTTCCATTGCGAACACCATCTTAATACATAACCACATACACCCTTCCCTCACAATCTACTGTTGTGCTTTTAGTATTCTCTATGCAAATGTCCTGAGGCTGAACAAGGCTATTTTTCTTGAGATGCAAAGAGGGTGCCTGACAAGGAAGATCATACAGAAAAACAATTGGCTGTCTGTTTCTTTTGCAATTTGAATAAAAACTTAAATATTTGATTAAACATATTTAGTTTGCAAAGATACACAATACATTCATAACAAGGCAGGAACTCGTGGTGCAGGTGCATCTTCTCATCTTGTTTAATGCAGCATACAAACATTAACTCTCTCCCTTCAGCCTCAAACAAGGAGGATAAAGGTTAGCTGCCTTTTACAGCAAAGGCAAGATGTATTTGGGAATCAAAATAATACAGTACAAAAAAAAAATCCAAGGAAGAGTTCTATGCTTTAGTTAGCCACCAAAACCTGGACTTGGCTGTTATCTGCTAGTCTTGTGTTCTTATCCTGGATGGATTCTCCAAGGAAACAGATGTTGCTTTCTGTTCCAAAGGAAAGAAATGCTGCTCTTAAGAAACATTCTTTATATATGAATATTCAACCATGTGAAATAAAGAGAAACAAAAACAAGAACCTGGTCGAGAACAAACAGACCTTCACATGCCTCTCTCCCATTTCATTTTGCCTACGATGAATTCCAGATAACACAGACAAATGGGCAGCTGCTGGAAAATAAAGTGGCTGCGTATTCTAGAAGTAGTGGTCCCAGTGGAAATATAATTGCTTTTAAAATATATTTGCAGCCAGCCCAAATGGATTGGAGAAAGGATCTGGTGAATAAGATGACATTGCTTCATACACCATCTTTTCAATATATTCCTCTATGGCATATACAAGCACAATAAACAATCTGAGAAAACTAACTTCTATAATAATGGGGAAAACAAAGAGGTGTGGATCTGACTATGAATGGGATGCAGCTCGGAATCCTATATCTTATTATCAGCCACCAAAATTTGAAACAACCTGGTGTTGTTATAGAACAGGCCTGCACAGCCAGTTTAGTGTAGTGATTAAGAGTGGCTGGACTCTAATCTGGAGAACCGGGTTTGATTCCCCACTCCTTGACTTGAAGCCAGCTGGGTGACCTTGGGTCAGTCACAGCTTCTAGGAGCTCTCTCAGCCCCACCCACCTCACAGGGTGATTGTTGTGGGGATAAAAATAACATACTTTGTAAACTGCTCTGAGTGGGTGTTAAGTTGTCCTGACGGACAGGACATAAATCGAATGTTATTAGCTTGTGTGGTAAAGAAGCAATAATTGGAGAACACTGCCCATATTGAAATCAAGATTTCATCAACAGTTCATTTCCAAAGAGGCACTGACAGGGAGCAGGGGCAGTAAGAAAAGTCAAGCATCTTAGTTCCTCTCAAACTGTCAAACTATTATAATGGCTGGATATGAGAATTAAAAATAGAACATGAGTAAGTTTGGAGAAGGAGGAAAAGCTATGGATCAAACAATACATAGGACCCCATGGAACAGCCGTTCCAGAAATATTAAGGAGGCAATTCATGACTCATATATCTAGCTAAAGCTCCAATGAAGTCTATCAGGAATGGTCAAATAAAACATGCACCACCAGTGCATGTGAAAATTGAAATACAGCCCTGCATACTCAAATTATTAAAGGGACAGAACTGCATAAAACTAGTGTCCGAAGGCTATATTACCTGTTTGTTATTAATTTTCAGCACCACTTCCACTGACTAAATTGAAACAGCACAGCCAAGTTTGTTGGGATTTATGTTCATAGTTCTAGCTTCAGCCAGATATGGTTATGGATCCCACTACTATAAAATGCAGGCGAGGGGTCTCTCTTAAGGAGAATAAATGTGAAACTCAAACAAGAAGAAGGAAAAAAAGACTGAGACCACAATTCTCAAATCACTTACTTGAATTCATACTGAACATCTATGGAAGAGGTGAATTGAATCTTGGTTCCTTAGCAACTAAACCATCTTGCCTTTCAGGCTCTGATCACTTATAACCCAACAATGGGGCCTTTTCCCTTGGCATTGCTCATTCTCAGATGAGTTCCATTAATGGATTCCTACCACTGGTAATGCATGGTAAAGTGTTATGTGAATAACTCATATACATAATCTGTAGTCCACTAGATTATACAAGAGCAAACTGTGTTGTGTGAGCTGCCCACACAACATGTTTCTACATATCAGGGGAATGACTCACAGAAGTCACCTGGTGTTAACTGACTCTTTTGTTCCATGACTGGCTAGTATTGAAGGGATAAGGGAAAGACCTGGGGGTTGGGCAGGGGGGTGCCAGACTGTATACTCTATACACTTTTGTTTCTCAGTTTCCCTCTCACTGCTCAAAACATGGGTCCCAGCACTGCCTTTGAAAATTCAGCTCTGCCAAGTAAGAAACAGATTCTATCTCCGTATCCCTTGCTCTTTATAACTATTAAGAGGCTGCTGATAAAATTGTTGCAGCTACCTCAAATGGCAGACATCATCATCAGCTCAATCTTCATAGCCCCACCAAAGATTTCAAGCAAGGACGACACTTCTTGTCATACAATGTTAAACCTGAATTATCAAACTAAGAAGTTCTATATGACAAACTCAGCCCTTATCAAGAGTACTTGTAGTAAACAAATTTCTTATATAACTTATTATTTGGCTATTTTTTAAAGAAAAAATAGAACACACCAATTTGGAAGCGCAGAGGGCCAGCATTGTCTAGTGGTCAGAGTGCTGTGCTAGATTAAAGGGGTAGGCAACTTTCTTGGTCCAAATGCCAAAAAATTCAGCATCTACATGTGATGATGTTGATGTTATGACAAACAAAGTGTGTGTGTGGGTGGTAGGGGGGACGGTTCTACCCTTCAGCCAAACACACTCCAAGCACAGCCAGGCCCCAAGAATGCCAGCATCTCAGGGACTTTGGACCCCACTGGTGGTTGTGCAGGTCTGGGAGGTGAGGATGAGTATAAGCCATGCCTTTTGCAATATCCACACCACTGGGTCCAGCAGTGCTGCCAGTGCCTCAACTGCTTAGGCGGAGATTTGACTGTGCATGCCAAGTAAAATGGTTTGGAGTGTAGCTGTCGGCACATGTGCTGTGGGATATATCCTGGGCCAGCATCTGGGAGAACTGGGTGCAAATCCCACAATATGCTAGTTACTCTCTTTGAACTTAATCTTCCTCAAAGAACTGTTGTGAGGCTAAAATGGGGAAGAATCATGAATTCTCCTCTGAGCGCCCTGGAGGAAGGGGAAGATAATATTATATTAAATAGACAAATTTGTACAAAATTATTTTAATGATAATTGACATAGTAACTATCAATGCTTTTTTCCTTTAAAAAAAAGTTGTGGTACTTGTGATGTTCTCCCTTTTCAGCCAATTTCCAAATGACCCAGAGGTGCCAGTGTTCTGTAAAGAAGTGTCAGTACTCCACACTGCCATGAATCCCCTGGAAAAAAGCCCTGTAACTATATTTTGAATAATGTATTAAAACTTTCATATTCTTGTGGCATTTTGCTCCACTTCCTCTATATTTGGTGGTGAGAGAACATGGAACAATAACTTTACCAGTTATTCACCAGTATTATTACTCAGAGATGGAGATACTTATGTGATTATAATTATTTTCTTTCCAAGCTGGGATCCAGGGTAGTGTAGTGGTTAGAGTGTTGGACTACAACTACAGAGACCTTGGTTCAAATTCCTCTCATCCACGAAGCTTAGTGGGTGACCTTGGGCCAGTATAATCATGGAGATGTTGTGAAAATAAAATGTGGGGAGACGATCACTGGAGAATGGGCATGACCTAATAAATAAATGGGTAAAGCCCGCTACTGTATTTGGTTCCTACTGCTGTGGTTCTCAAATGGATTCATTAAACAGAAAATAATGGTTTACCTTTACTGAATATTGGCAACCTTGGACGTGGTGTTCATATTAATTATAAAAGACATCCAACTACAACAGCAGAAATGAATTTAAAAATGCATAGTATTAAAGCTCACATTTTAGGAAATAAGTACCATTGAACTCAATAAAGCTTACTGCAAATAAACATGCATAAGATTGAGATGTAAATGACTGAAAGCCATTATGAAAATATATGCATCTTTTTAATTGTAAAAAGAACACTGTTTCTTTTACCAAAAGCAAAACATTACTTAATGCTTTAAAATTGTGGGTGTTATTTTTTCCCTTATAAAAGAAAGAGTGGTGGAAGGAAGCAATGCCCTATAAGATTAATTCAGCTGAAGTCTTATATCTAATTGTACTCTCAAGCTTTGCCAAATGATTTGCTTTTTGTATGTTAGGACAAAAGATTTCTGTGTATGGCTGAGCAGAGGTTAACCATGCATACCCAGCAGCTGCACAAGAGCTGAGAACAGGACTGGGGGGCGGGCGGGACTTGATGTAGCTTAAAGACATCAGTACCTGTATCTGCCTTTTTGTGTGTGCCTGTTCATTTACTCACTTGAGAAATAAACTAGATATTTTGCAGCATACAACTTGTTCTTTGGGAGGAATGCACTAGTGGCATTGTTTAAATTCAAACTCAGTGAGATTATTTTGAAAACCTAGAGAGACAGAATGGCAACTCCTTTCTCATCATCAGTCCTTGGACACAGAACATGCAGGAGGGGTAAGGAAGGAGGAAGAAGCACAGTTATGCTGGCTGGCCCCACACCTAGCACATTCAGTAAATTATACTAATTGATTGAAAATTGACGCTGTTTATATGTGCATAGGCTTCATGTGCCCAGAGAGAAAGCCTGCAAAAACTTTGTGTATTGTTGACCACAAAGAGTTGTAAAAGGAATGAACACTGTTGCTACCAGTGTCGCTATTTTGGTGCTGATGGGACAGATTCAGGGGAATGGAAAAATATCACCAAGCAGCCATTACTAGTCCCGCCCCATGGGTTTACATACTCCTGGTTGCTACTTTGATAGCATACATACCTCATAATTAAACATTTCATATAACCCAAGAGGTAAAGAGTTGGTCATCAAGTAGGGTTGCCCGGTCCCCCCAGACCCCCCTAGCGAGAGGTCGGAGTCCCGACACGTACTGTATGGCTTCCCCCTGTCTTGCACACACGTTTGCAGAGTGCATGCATGCTCCTGGCCTGCACGATGTCACTTCTGTGAAGCAACATCATTGTGCAGGTCATGTGCTACCCTGGGAGCACATCTGCGCTCCCCAGGGGGCCGAATCAGCCCCCTGGGGAGACACACAGGAGTGAGCCATGCTGCCTGGGAGTGCACCGTGGGAGGCATGTCCCCTCCACCCCTGGCGGGGGACTGGCATCCCTATTATGAAGGACTGAAGCTTAATTTTACTAACTTGTAGCCCTTTGACAGAGTTCACACGATGATAGGAAAATTCTATCTAAAACAATTATTTATGAGAAGCCTCTAGCTACTATCAAATTTAACCAGGCCCAGAGCAGAGAAGACCTCTGCCTCTGATATCATGGTCTAATCAGGATAACAATCTCTTGGTACTACTGCATGTCCTGAATGTTTACCATGTCCTATACCTACCAGCCAAAGTCATGAGGCCTCCACTGATGGATCAAAGTTTTAAAATCTAGCTGGGAAGACAAATTTTTCAGCTGCCTCTGAAACAACCAAGCTTGTCTGGCTCAGTTCTAGGGTTGCCCACTCAAGGATGGGAAATTCCTGGAGATTTGGGGGTAGAACCTGGGAGGGCAGGGACCTCAGCTGTCTAGAGTCCACCCAGCCATAGAGTCCACCCTCCAAAACAGCCCTTTCTCCAGGGAAATTGATCTCTGTCATTGAGAGATCAGTAGTAATTCTCAAAGATCTCAAGGCTCCACCAGGAAGTTAGCAACCCTCTGCAATTCTGAAAGCAGGTTAATGGGCCATGTTTTGACTGGGGAAGATATTCGCTTTTAAAAGATTCTCAGGGATCCTGATTCCTGACAAATTTTTGTGGATCAGGAGCAGAACTTTGGAGGGTAGGGATATTTCCCTTGTCCTCTCCATGCTAAGATTGAATTATGCCCCTGTTATTTCTCTAATTATATGATAGTGAGGTATTTTTTTCTTCTTCAATTTTATAAGTCTCATACCTAGGACTCTGTACGGTCTGACAGGATTAAGAATCAAATGCTCTTATGACAGAAAGACATCTGAAGAGATCTGTGTATAATATAAGGTTGCCAGCTTGGGGATGAGAAATTCATGGAGATTTTGGAGTGCAGCTTGAGGAAGACAGGGTTTTGGGAGGTCAGAGATCTCAACGGACTATAACGGCATGCAGTCCACCCTTCAAAGCAGCCATTTTCTCCCAGGGGAGCTGATCTGTCTGGAGATCAGTTGTAATTATGGAGTTTGGTAGCCATAGTACAGTATGCCCTAAAAATGAGTCAGGCAAGGTACTGATATAAGTCACCTGCGGGTAAAAAGTTTGCTATTCAGTGGAAGATTTTAGGCTCAGACACCTGTTTAGTAAGAAACATCAGTTGTAGAAACAATGGATATTAGATATATGATTTCTCACCCTCAATTCCCCCCCCTCCCATTACCCATTACCAAACAAAACAAAACGAATCATGCAAGATACAAGCTTTGTACTGTAAAGGATATTGCACTCCCCGAGTAAGGTGAGATTTCTGAAATATCTTGTAGGTCACCACACTCGGACTTGATGAGAGATATAGAGAGGCTTTCAGCGCTGCTGGGTGGGTGTGCTGGTGAACAAGGATGATGGTTCATATGGTGCGATGACATCTTGGTCCTCAGACTTGTGGTCTCCCTTGTTAAATCTAAGGATTCAGGGGAAGCTCTGTCTTTTCCTGGAAAGGAGGCAGAAGGAGCACCTAAAGGATTCTGAAATGGGTATGCCATAAGAGGAAGTGGAAATGGGTGGCGGAAAGAAGATGAAGTGAAGCCTGTGGTAGCTGACAGCGGAGACTGATGGAGAGCAGTGTGGTGGCTGCCAGGTGGAGGGGCAGAGGCAGACTGGTCAGATGAATTTTTGCGGACAACTAGGGGCAGTGCTTCTGTTTGGTCTGTGGAATTAGGTAGTGGCACATTCCCAAAGGTGTCTAGCGGGTTTGGAATGATGACATCACCAAAACACTGGAGCCGCTGGTTGGCTGTGTGGAAGTTGTGGTTTTCCCCATTCACGGCAAATCTTGCTTGGGGAATCTGAAGAGGCGGGAAGACCTGAGGAAGTTGGCGGGCAGGTTTAGAAGAGAAAACCTTGACCACTGTGTCCACAACCTGAGACATAGCAGTGTTCAGTTCCTGCTTCAACGTCTCAGCCAGATGTTTGCCTTCTGGGTGAAAAGAGTTTGGCCCATGCTCTTTATCTTTTGGACCATCTTTTCTGGGTTTGTTTTCAGCTATCTCCTGTTCCCTGATCAGAGCCCTTGCACGATCAATGAACTGCCCTGGATCTAACTCACACATTTCATTATCTGATCTGCCCACAGAATCTCTCGCTCTGGCATCCAGCATTTCTGAACGCAGACTATCTTCAGACAGGTTACCGGCATCTTCATCATTTTCAGAATCTGTGCTGTCGTAGATTTGGTAGAACTTTTCTTGCAGCTGGCGCAGCTGTTTCTGCATGTCCTCCAGCTGCTGTTTCAGCTGTCTGCGCTCCTCTCGCTTCTGTTCTTTCCTAGCTGAAACCAGCTGCTGGAAACTCTGCTGCTGCTGTTGAGGCAGCTTTTGCTTGCGTTTATTTTCCCTGTAACTTTCTCGGGGACTCACAGACTGTGGAGCCATTTCTCTTTCATTTTCATTGCCCCTTAATGCCACACTTGGGGAATGGCTCATCCCCCGAATGATATTCTCAACCCGGGCACGCTTCGCTCTCAGGTGCTCATCGCATAACCGATCCATATCGAACTGACTTATCGTAGGCCTGCCAAAAGGGGAAAGACACTCTTGGGGGCTGTCTCTTGAAGAGTTGCTGCACACATCCTCCTGATGTACTTCGGAGCCTGTGCTGGAGAGACCACTGGCTTGAAAACTGGGCTCTGTGCCACCATTTTTGTTCATGTTATTTTTCAACAGCTGGGAAATTATAGTTGCTCCTGGAAAAGGCATCATGGCATCTTCATATGAGTTTGCCCTCTTCAGCAGCTTGCGGAGCACATTTGACTTTTCCCCATCTGCATGCTGCACCACTGAATACTCAACATCCTGCTCTGAACCTTGGGGATTCATGGCACTAAAAAATGACGCTCTTGCCTTTGCAAAAAATGCAGATGCTGTCCCTACCGTCCTTTTCACTCCAATGTCAACTCTTCTTCTCTTGGTTTGCCTGCTTAA
Source organism: Eublepharis macularius (assembly GCF_028583425.1). Classification (NCBI taxonomy): domain Eukaryota; kingdom Metazoa; phylum Chordata; class Lepidosauria; order Squamata; family Eublepharidae; genus Eublepharis; species Eublepharis macularius. Next base: position 191,280,991 of record NC_072790.1, read on the forward strand.
GAGGGCTGTGCTGTCATGGTCAGGCATCACTGAACTGTTATTGTGCCATCTTCAAAAGCTTGTCAGCTGGGCACAGCTCAAGAATCCTGGGACCCTGGCCAACAGAACAAAAGGACTGATGAATCATTTTCTTTAAATTTCTCCAAATTTCCTGACCTCAATCCTGAATCAAATGCAAAATGCATAGGCTCTGGGATTTATGGCACATTACAATTATTGCAATTTATTATGCACTCTGCTTGAAATGAAACATTTTTAAATATTTCTGCTCCACTGGTTTAAGATGGATTAAGATTTAGAAAGAGAGAGAGAAAAACTGCTTAAGCACCAGTAATATGATTCTCTTGCACAAATGCCTAAAATGATACTGTTTATCTTCAGAAGAAACAGTAGATTAGAAGAACACAGCCTCTGACAAGCAATTGATTAAATTTAGGGCATTGAGATACATATTACAAAAGAAGATAAGGTAGTCTTTATCGCTAAAACAAGACACCCATACAAAATTTGGGCTAAAAATGAATTCATCTTTGCAAAAGGTGTAAATTACATTTAAGCTCAAAATAAGAAATTTCACTTTATTTTATAGGGGATTGCATTTGTTAGTTCATATTATAAATATATTGGGTTATCCAGGATATCAGAAAAAATGGAAACTATTTGTTTGCGGGAAGGAAAACCATTTTGCTTTTTAGGTGTTCTATATTTTAAAATGTGTATATCACAGGTACATGAGAATTATTCTATATTTCTAATACATCAGTCCCACAAAATGTGCCATTTTAAATACCCCAACATGTTTTCTTAAGGGAAAAAAGAGGGAAAAAATTTAGTACTCCAGATGTCTTGAATAGATTTACTTTTCATAGGCTATGATATATGCACCAAGTGTTTGCATAAGCAGAAACAAGGAATTTTCAACTCGGTGACATTCTTATATTAGAACTGCTTCCACAAATAATACCTCAGGTGCTTAGCTAAACCATTATTATATGCAACATTTTGGATCCCCAGAACCTTATTTCCTATGACACACATACTCAAGGCAAGACTGAAAGAAAAATATGGAGATAAAAAAGGCATCATCAGCCAACTGCGCGAGAAAGGAAGATATCTTCTATTTTATAGGAACTGTCTGTTTCCCAGGAATACAGAATTTTAAAAAGATAGAATATTTCATTGCATTTTATAAAAGGCTTTTGACATCATTTGTGACTTATTAACTAGTGATGCTAAAGTCATATTGCACATGAGATATTACAGGCTTCTTCCGGTGCCTTCATGTTGAAAGCTATACCAAGTTAAAATTAATTTTTGCCCATACTGCGTTTATTTAATATAAAACTTCACGTTTGCTTAACAGAGCTCAGTCTTCACAATAACAGGGTATCTTGCCAAAGGCAGCATGCAGACTTTCTGGAGCTGCTCCCATCTGTTTCGGTTCACCTGTAAAAACATCTACGTGCTCCCTAGGACTACATCTGTGGCTAGTTTCTAAAGAATGACTATCCATGCAAATAAGCATAATTTCAGCATGAAATAATCTGTACAATCAAGAGTATAGTAAATGCTTGTAAGTGCATCAGCAGAAGCAGAAGAGTCTTTAAAAAAATGAAAACCATGCTTTTTCAGTTTGAAGGCTATTCCCTTAACTATTTTGGGTGTGCTAAAAGAATCCTCACAAGATTTTTTTTTTAAAAAAACTACAAGATGCTCACCTACGTCTGGTTACTTGCATGCAAAAAAGGTGACACTCCTTTCAATAAGACTATGAAACTAGAATTCACGCCCCCCCCCCCATCACTAAGAAAACACATGTATGAGATGTTTTCGTAGAAAGCAAATTAACTATCAGTTTGGCATATCTCATTGAATTAAAACCAATAAGCCAGTATCGTCAGAAACAAACATCCTATCTAAACCCTGAAATACCTGGTTCTCCATGGATGTTCATCACAGTGAAATAAGTTCATCTCAGATTGTACAGTAGAACTGAATTTATCTGAAAGCCTGGGAGATAAAACTATTGGATAATCAGAAGTAATGATAAAAAGAACCCTGTTTATATAGAGCTATAATTTGGGCAAAACTATGTAGCAAATCCAGAATAAATTTGGGTAATCGTGACATTCAGATAATCTGTATTCTGATAACAGGTGACAAAGGTCTTACTGTTCTGCCTACCTGAGTCTACTACAACATTCACAGTTTTTTTAAGGAGTTATCTCATGTATTTATTGTTATCTCATGTATTTAGTGGTGGTGGTGGGGAATTCACTTAACAACCCAAAGCCTAAACTAATTGTAACTAAACGGCTGCTTCCATAAATAAATGGCAACAATTTGCAGTGGTGGAAGTCCTTTGAATGGACTGAATCTGCAGGCCATGTAACATTGTCTCCTCATAAGCCACCCTATCCAGCTCCTCTACCAGTCTCAGCATCATTGTAAGGAGGAAACTTTTGCTGCACCAGCAGACCGCGAAGAACATAGTTGACTTTTTACAGCATTAGCATAAGTGCACGGCTTGAAAACAGCATTAAAATGCAGCCAAAGGGCAACAAATAGCAATGTTGTCAAACTTTTGAAAATGCACATCAGAGCATTTGATAACAATTTCTACGTATGTTTTACTTTTTGTCTATTTTGATTACTGCACATTTTATTTGAATCCACTCGTAAGACTGCTTAAGACTAAAAGAACCTTCCTGATTCTACCACTTTCCCCAGCTCCACCTTCTTTCTCTTTTCTTTGTATTCTACCTAAGGGCACAGAAGTTAGATTGGCTATGTATCTGCAAAACACTGACTAAGTAAGTTGACTGAAGATGCCATAAGGTCACTGTCCTTCTTCCAAGGACCCCATGTTCCTCTTATCATTCCGAGTAACCATTCTCTCTTACTTCAGTTCTGCCACCAGAAGGGAGACCCACATTGCCTCCGGAGACAGGAGGTGTTGCCCACTTTAGTTTTTTTAACTCACTTCTGTCTCCCTGGAGCTCCACTCCATTGCTCCCATTGACCTTCTGCACAGACAGCTGACACAATCTTACTAAATTGTCCTTACACCGCACAGTTCTTCAAATATGAACAATGACAAATATTTTTCCATAGTTGTAGAACACAAGCAGTTCAATTTCTTCAACTGGATAAAAATTTGTCATAGTTGAGGTTTAAAATGCCAAGTCAGAAATGTGTTGTCTAAGGAAGACATAGAAAGATGGCGTCAGCTGTGTGTTCAGAGGATATTGGCTCAATTTCTTGGTTTCAAAAATGCCGAAGCAAACCGACATCCTGAAAGAAACAGAATACTGCATCCAACAGAATGTGAGATTCTGTGTCAGCAAGAATGCTCACATTTGATATGATATAGTCTTTCCTATTGGATGCGGGGGGGGGGGGAGGAAGGAAGGATGAATGGAGGATATAATTATATAGAATTTATTCCTTTCCATTTTAAAGCAGAAAACTGATCCAATTTCAGCACACTCTTGAAGTAATTTAAGTTCTAGATTTAGTTGATATTTAGAGTAATGATCAAATGTCAAGTCTGAGCTCCATATATGTTACACATGAGTCTCTCATTTTTTTTCATCTTAGACAAGTGGCATTCGTTAGAAGTCTTCAACATATGCAGGACTTGATGGTGACCCTTGTTTCTGGAAGATACTGAAAAAGATTCAGCCAAACACTACCTTATCATGGTTTCTATGACTTGAGTATATAATGAAATACTCTGTACTCTTCTAATGACATCCACTGCTGCAGCTTATACCTTGCCTATCTATAACCACTCTCTACCCACCCATACACATATACTCCAGTGAAGATTTGTCATACTGAGGATGTTATGGGCACTGTAGCACATATAGACCATATAAACAAATCTGTGTGTGGATTAGATGCTGGCAAATGTAAATGCAATGAGAGAAGTGTGTATATATGAAGGCATTCCAATCCTTATCAACTTCCTTAGATGAGTGAACAGAGAATAAGGATAGGTTTCAGATAGTACATGTTACTAGCCTTCTTAAAAAGCAATCACTTTGTTTATTTGCTAATTTCTATTGAATTGTTTTCCTATTTGGCTTTAATAGATCCGTTCAGGAAAATGGAGACTATTGAAAAAGTAGGCTTAAGTAACATTGGTCTTTAAAAAGAAATAGGACCAAGCAATACAAAACAGGGTTGTTGGTAAAGATCCTTAACTGAAACTCCAGGTTATGACAACTGACCAACGAAATTAAATGGGAAAGCATCTTGCAGGTTCAAAATTGTTCATTACAGAGCCAGATACTGTCTTTGCTGCATACTTTACAATCTTGCATTCTGTCTACAGCTAAATAAATGTAGTTACCTTTCTAGGAAAATTCATACACGACAAAACTATTCTAAATGGACATAGCATTGGTAGAAAGAACTAGGATGCATGAAACAACGACCATTCATAGCCGTACACATGGACTATTAAAATCTGATAATATTGCACGGTGTGGAACTGCTTGTAAATTAAAGTCACTTTGATACTTTTCTTAACATTTCACAAATGCAGAATTAACATTTCTCCAATGGTGACAATTTTCATACACACAGGACAACACATCCTTTTAAAGATCTCTGTCTTTTAATAATGAGCAATTGTTGTGAAGGAATTTTAAAAGTAGAAGTAATTAAAAGGTTCCAATGAATTGATTATTAACTGGTTTCCCTCCCCCTGCACAGGCTTCTTTTAAATAAAGAAATTATAAAAATAAAAGACCATCAGTATACATGCCAATCTTCAGTTAAAATAAATAAATTAGATCACTCTTTAGCATCATGGGCATGTGGGGACCAATCTGGCAAGGTATTAAAAAGCTCCTGTGAGGTACTTAGCATCCTCACTCCTACGTAATATACACGGTACAAAGTGTCTTGATGACTAAAAGGAGTTACTCAGCATCTTATTGTTTTTCTGGCTTTAGAATTTTTTTTGGAGGGGGGACCCTTTCCAATCTGCAAATTATAGATAAACAATTCATATAGATGATTGAGGAAAGGATATCCTCCCCTAGCAAGACATAATATATCATCAGAAAAGAACACACCTACAAAATCCGCACTTGCAGAACACACTAAGAAATACAATATTGTCACTGCAAATTTAATCCAGATTGTTTTAGTTATCTCTTGTTCTCCCTAAAACAGTCTCTTCATTTCCAAATACTCACAAAAATCACAGAGCCTACCTACAAAAATCATTCTACCATTCTGCAATGGGGCATAATTAAGACAGCCATCATTACTTGGTCATTGGAAAGTGCTATAGAAATGATAAATTGTAATAACTGCCAATCTGAAAGACACTGGTTTAATGACAACTGCAATGATAACAGAGAGGCCTCCTTTCAGCGTTGAACTACAGCAAAGGTACATACCTTGAAGACTGTTTCAAGAACATGTTTTGAGAAGCAATATATTTTAATCAAAATTTTAATTAAATGGTCAGGAAAGTATGAAGTAAATCATTCATTTGTTTTTAAATATAAAAGTTAATTCCTTATAGCATTTGGGCTCAAAGATCTCCTTTAAAGTTCTAGTAAGTACTTTTATCAGCTAGCGGCCTTCTGGGATGAAAACTATGAAGTGTTTGGTGGCACATTAGCAAACAAAATGAAAATCTAAGACACAAACAGCATGTGACTGCACAAAAATTCTTTTACAAACAACTAGATGAATTTTAAAACTTGTCAGGCCTATCAAGATAATGGAAGCAGCAAACAATATTCTTCAATTTTATTGTTAGTTAAATGGATGCATTTCACATACCCTCTATTAACCTAGCAAAAAATATTACCTTGAACAAATGACAGATTTGCATATATATGTGCAGACCTTCATCCTATATGCACACACACCAAAAGTAGTCTACAAGCTCTGGAGATGTGCACTGAAGACATACTGAAGGTGAGCAAAATTACATCTGCCTTTCAATAAGGGGAGGGCAGAGTGATGGCTCACATTTCCCCCCAACAGTCAAACCTATATTCTCTCTCTTTCAATAGAAGAGGTTGCGCATTCCTGACTTATGCTGGTTCTAAGGGTAAAATATCTATCATATGTTCTTAACAGAAAGAGATAGCCAGGATTTGAGTTAGAGCATATTTACCCAGAAGTAGGCAGTACAAAGTTCAATGAGACTTTCTCTCAGGTAAATGTGCACAGGATTATGGATTTAAGCAGTAATTTCTTGGAAGTAAACACTATTGAACTCTTATCATCAAGAAATTATGCAAAAGATTTAGGTGGAAAAGTTAGCCCTACAGGGGTTCTCTATATTTTAGAAGGGTTAGTTTTAACCAAGGATGTCTTAAACATTTTCTCTAAGATCTTTTTTCATCAGCTGATTTTATACATCTCCACATAATCATGAAAATGAGAGGCACAGTTTAAGATTACAAAAAAAAATACACCAGAGTTGAACTTTTAGTTCTCCTCCATGCTCACTCCAAAATGTACACTGAAGGACTCCTTTGGACTGGAATAAACTCCACATCCTCCCATGCTTCCAAGGTAATTCAACAAAACAAGCAGAAGACTCCCCAGTTCTCTTCCTTAAGCAAGGCCATCTCTTTCCTAACAAAGCACCATAAATTCATAAACAGTCGCTGTGCTAAGGATCAACAGAAGGAGAGAGAGAAACTTGCACCTGTCTTTCTTGACACAACACACCTGTCTGGCACTGCCCATGCGCACTTTGAGCGAGGCTCCCCTCGTACAAATTCAATAGCTTTGCCAAAGCGGAGGCAAAGAAAGAAGCGCACGAATCCCCCCCCCCGCCGCCCTTGTTAGAAGAGGCCACCGGGGGCTGTTACAACTGCTTTATAGTCAAAACTGCTGCTCGATCGCTGCTTTACAACTGGCTACTTGCTCGCTCTCTTCCTTATGCCAAGATCTCCAGACACCCTTCGCCCCCTCCATCATTCCCCACCTGCCATGCCATTCTCTCTCTCTCTTTAAAGGGTACAGTCTTCCATTCTACTGGACACTTTTCTTAGCAACTCTACCCCCCTACCCCCAATGTAAGCATACACACTCATAGAGAAAGAGATTGCTGTCCGACAGCCACTGTCTGTAGCAGGAAAGCGAGATCGTCGCTTCGGGAAAGAATAGCTTTGCCATATTGAGTTTGTGCATGAAGTGGAGCTAATCCTCACCAACTAGCCAGCAAACCTTAAAAGAATGCATCCCAGCACGAGGCTTCTCCGTGGCAGGATCTTCCTCCTTTCCCGCAAAGCTAACCTTCAAGCACACATACGCCTCTCCCCCCCACCCCCACCTCTCTCTCCAAGATCCACAGCCACAGGCACTCGTCCTCAAGTCCATAAGGTGACCCAAAGTAAGCTGTTCGTGGCACTAGCGAGGGCAACTTGTTTCTATTCCGAATGAAACATTTTCTAAAACACACACAAACTCGCTCTCTCATTCAGACACACATCGCAAAGTGAGGCACGCTTCCATCAACTTCAACACAGCTCCCCAAAGCACGAGCAGACGTGCAGGTTCGTCTTTGCAAGCACGTACCTTCACGTCTGGGAAAGTCATTCCAAGCCCCCAAGCCCATTAGTCTTTACCTAGAAGTAAACTCCAGTGATTTCAGCGGAGCTCACTTCCAAAGGAAGAACAAACGCGCTCAGGATGACACCCTCACAACTTGAGCCTTCAAACTTCCACTTCATCCCTTCAGTCTCGCTCATTCACAATAGTCGGTCCATTTCCACACACACCCCTTTACTATTTCTCCCAGTCTTTGAACAGAAAAAGAAAGCTTCCATATACACTCCGGACTTCTCCCACTCCCTTCCACGTATTTTCAAAAAGGAGAAGTCAAAGGCATGCAAATGACAAGCAAATCGAAGGAGACAAAAAGGAAGGCAGCGATTAATAAACAGGACAAAGAAGAACGAGCAGCCTCGGAGTTAGAGGGAACCAGGAAGGGGTAGGAAAGAGAGAGCAAGGAACCTCGCAACTTACACAAAGCCACACCATTGCCCCCAGCTTATAAAAAGAATAATACGGGGGGAAAGCAAAGGGGAGAGGAGGCAGGGAGAGAGACAACAAGCGAGGAAAAAGAAACATCCCCCTCCCCACACCAACCTTGCCCTTTCCAACCAATGCGACGGCTCTACTGAGGCACCGGAGTAAAAACCGTTATGGGTTTATTTGATAAGCTGAGCAGCGTCCTTCATTTTCCAAACTGGCTGTAACAACACCAACAAATGAAGAAGGACGCGGTGATTAAAAGAAAAAAACCCGCTCCAAGAAAGTAGCAGCCCGTGCCCAACTTGATCCCCAGTCGGAGCGGAGAAGCAGCCCGCTCCCCCCGCCCCCGGCCCGGAGCCCTGAGAAAGAAGAGATAAGGAGGAGAGCGAAGTGGAGGGTGAGCGATACTTACTCGGTCGCAAAGGCGATGACACTCGAGCCCCCTCTCTTCTTTTCCCCCTGCTGGTTAGACAGAAGGAGAGGGAGAGTCAGCCAGGGGGAAAGCGCGCGCGCGCACACACACACACACGCTCGCCCGAACGAGACGGGCAGCCCGGCTCTCTGGCGGCTGATGAATATTGTAATTGGCCGAGGGAGCGGGAGCGCGAGCGTGCCAGCGCGCGGGTGCGAGGGACCCGGAGTGAGGGGAAGAGAGACGGAGAGGGAGACCGCGGGAGAGAGGCGAGGGAAGGAGCGGGGCGGGGGCGGGCGAGGGAAGAGCTCCTTCGCGCCTCGCGTCTCTCCCGGCTGTAATTGTCTATTATTTCTGCCGGCAGCGGAGCAGCCCCGTTCAGCTGAGGGCTCCGCACCACAACAAGAATTACTTTAAGACACAGCTGAAGGAAACAGGAAGACTACACGTCACGCTCGGAGTGACGTGCGCCAGGCCCGGCGCCCAATCGGGAGGCTCCTTCGGATTCAAGGGGGACAGTGAACTTGGGAGGAAAGAGAGAGGAGAGGAGGAGAAACCGGCTGCCCCCCCCCGCCCGCTCTCCCCATCGCCTCGCCATCCTCTTTCTCCACCCCCGTCCATCGTGGCAGCTGGGAAGGAGACTTTTAGCATCAAATTGGGGGGAGAGCTGAACGGGGGGGGCACTGGACAGTCAGCTGCGCCCGGTCCAGAGTCCAGCCTTGCCTCGTGGATCAGTTACTGTACGTAAAGATCTTGGGGGATATCTCTAGCGCATCCCCCCCCCCCCCTCAGAGGTATGCCTGACCCAAAAAAGGGCTAATCGTTAAGAGATATGCGGGGGAACTTGTGAATTCTTACTCCTTAGTAAATGCTTTTTACCAATGCAGTCTAGTATTTGGGCTGCTCAATGCACACAACCGGCAAACCGGCGCAAACCGGCGCGCATAAAGAACAGTGCTTACCAAAGTATGAACCTTAAACCAAGATATTTCCAAATTGTACATCAAGGCACCAAGTTTTGAAATGTTGGGATTTTTTTCACTTCCTTTAAAGAATTGTGCGACCACACAACCTGGCAACTCGATCCACAAGACAGTTGAGCCCAACCGTTTAAAGTCCGTTCCTTTCCAATGACTGCTTGTACTTGGATTTAGCGCCATGGTGGATTGGATGGCATACTTTGCCGGGGAGGGGGGGGAGGGGGAGGAAGAATGGCACTGGACAAAGTACAGTGAACGAAGCCAAGGTGCCCTCGTCCCATCCAGGCAGTCATTCGGACTGGCTAAGAAAGGGCTAGTAATCCTTGGCAGCCCAATATTATAGAACCAGGGGCACTTTAAAAGACATTGCGAGGTGTATATATACCTTTCTGTAGACCTAAACCCAATAACTTTAATGCTGGGAGATGCCTCTTCCTAGATACGGTTTTAAAACACAGAATACGCAGACCACCGGTTTAAAACAAATTAGCCAAGTCTTTCCATTTCAAACGTCTTCAAAAATACAGACCGACTCTGTACTGCGATCGATCCCTACGCTCTCCCTAAGAAAGATCCAACAAAATAACCAGAAATGGAAAGTCGGGTTGCGGTCTTCAGGTGAACCACAGAACATTCTCTTTAGGCATACGTATCTTCACTGCTGTTTATTATAAGTCGTTGATACAGACATAACAAAAACATTCACCTAAAGTTCAGATCAGCCCAACAGTATCCATAGGGCATCAAAAAAAGAGCCCCGAACCATCGGAAAGGGCAAAATTATCACCAGCAATTTCCAATATCTCTGGAATGTAATGAGATCGGGAAGGGCGATTATATTTTTTAAAAACTAGTGGTTAGTTTAGATTTACTAGCAGGTAGTTGAGAATTATGCACATCATAAACTCCCGTCACTTCCCTTTCTTCTTTAATTGCTCGGTCATCTTGTGCGAAAAGGAGAATACTAACGTCTGACATTTTTTTAAAAAGGATATCTCGAGGCTTATGTGAAACAAAGATTGACTTTCTAAGTTAAAAAAGAGCGGGCGAGCAAACTCGCTTTGGGAAAGGCGAGAAGAAGCGTTGGTTCAGGTCCGCAAATAAAAGAGCGCTTCTCTTTATTCGTATGTGTCTGTGCATAAAACAATAATTAGAAAATATCTTGACCATGATCATCATCTCTGTATCAATTTACAGGTTCAGTAAAAACGTGCCAACGCAGAGACAGTTTTGTACACCGCGCTCACCGATTTTGCGCCTCCCCAGTTGAGCGCTGGCGGAGCGCGCCTCCCCGTCTAGAACCCCGCGGTTCTCTTTCGGGCTGCTTGGCGCTTGTACTCGCTTTGTCTGTGCGTGGGAAGGAGAGGGGGCTTCTTGGGCATCTGCCCTCTTTTCCAGCATTCCTCCTCGCTTCCTTTCGCTCACCCCCCACCCCCCGCTCCACTTCACAAAACTAGCAAACTGCCACCCAGGCGCGCATCCAAACAAAGAAAAAGACCTCACGAACTTCTCAGAAACTCGGTCTGAGAATAACAGCTCAACGTCACACACACACCCCAACAAAACGTGGCAAGGATGCGGCTCGACAGCCTAGGCCGACGGGATTGACCTGCGCGTTGTCGGGGATCATGGTATCTGTTGCTTTGGAAAACTGGGGCGGGAGGCGGGCAGCGGCTCATTTCGCGGGGCAGCACCTTCGGGGGCCCAGCAGACGGTGGCGTATTGACACACCTGCTCCCCTCTGGGTCCTTCGCTTGCCCAGTTACTTGGGAGGAAGGGCGCGGGCTGGGAGGGGGCCGAACGCTCCCTAGGACTGTTTCACGCCCACTTCCTTCCTATGGCAGATTTTTGCCCTGCGCTTCATCTTTCGGTCTACGACTATTCCATCAGGGACCACCCCCCCACCCCTCGCCCCGGTCTTCCCAAGATCTGTTACAAGAGGAGAGCCAGGATTTCAATCAGAATGGGATGACCCGTCAGAAACCTCTGCCTTTCAATCAGCGTGGTCCAAATCTCTCTCTCTCTCACACACGCACTCTCCCTGGAGAAAAGTCCTGAATATCTGATGCGACTCCCCCATCTGTTTCCTAATCTGTTAGGTGAGGCAGAAAAGTCAGAAGGCGAGAAGCCCTCAGTTGTGGAAGTAAAATCAATCCATCCCTCCTTTCTACTGGGGCGTATCTGCCTATCCCCTTATCTTCTAGTAAAAAAGGGAACAAAAGTTTAGTGCCTCTTGGAGACGGTCATAAAAACCCAGACTTTCTAATCAATGTTGTTCTTCTCAAGGCAACTTCTGCTTTTTTTTAAAAAAAAAAAACTTACCTTTGGTTTCCGAGTTCTTCCTTGACTTCTAGCTGCCGAGAATTCGGCCCCCATTTGCCTCGGTGATTTATAACTTCTGAAAGCTCAACGGTTCTGAAGTTCTTTTTTTTCCTCTCTGGATTTTTTTTCACATCGTACTTGCAAAGCCACAAAATAAAAATCAGTGCCAGCTCCCATGGCGGCTTGATGGCCTTTGTGCCACGCTGAGAAGCGATCAGCCCCGATTTACGCGCAGCCTGTCACTTCCAAACCGGCGCTTGCCCCATAGAGGAGCCGATCCTCACCCTGAACTCGCTCCTGAGCGAAATTCTACCACACGATCAGCAAAGCAAGTGGCAGCTGCAGGGAGGAATTCCCTAACGGGAACCCAACTGTTTTTTTCTCTGACCCCTCTGAAGTGTGCTGTTTGTTTAACCGACGGCTTCAGTCTAAACAGAAATAAATGAGAGCTCCATTCGCCGAAGTTGGACTCGGCGTTGGAAACTGCGCTCCAAAAGTTTCTCGCGGCTGCATCAATCCACCCCCCCAATTGTTCCACTAGATACAGCACCGCAGTAAAAATGCAATAAAGACCCCCCTCTTGTTAGTTCCCTACCTACTGTGTAGGTGATACCCTGCTCGACCCATCCCAGTGTGGTTCTCCACCTGCAAGAATGCAACGTTCTTATTTGGATACAGCCACTGTTCCTGCTTATTTCTCTCATTCTTGGGAGGGGGGGGGGTCACCGATTGTAAATAAGATGGTTTTGCAGCAGCCCTCTGTTCATCACATTTCCGTTTTACTGATGGGGAAGTAAGAGGTAGTCCCCCGAAGTTAGACCCCAAGGGCCTCTTTTTCTTTCCTTTTCCAGGGCTCTTGTACCTTTAACAGCTGTGGACAACTCAAAAAGTCAACAGGCCCAGCTTTTCTGGGACTGACGAAAAGATATTTCACCAGCTAGGGAAGTTGAATCCAGGTCTGAATTTCTGCCTGGCAGGCAGCTCTTAAAGAACAGGGGGCCATCCTAAACCACTCAGAGCAATGAAGGTTGCAAGGGATTTGAACACACCTCAATTCTAACTGAGCCACAGTATTCTCCCCCCCCCCCCAGGGGGAAATATTTTTTAGCATTATAGTGTAACAGCAACCCACGGTTGACTAGTACCCAAGATGTAGCCAATACTGGCTTCGCCTCAGGCAACCAAACTTTCCAAAAATCAAGACATTAACAGATGGTGGCAACCACATGGAGAGATGATGTTGCTTAGAGAGAATCGAGTCATTTCACTCAAGCCGATAAAGAGTGAATCCCAGAAGGACACCGTGTATTCCGAAGAGTTCTGCACTTGGCCCATCTATATCCCTTTCCCTTCTGCTCCTCTTTCATCAGCTCCATTTTTTTTTTTTTTAGAAATTCAACTAATAACAAATAAGCTTCCTGAGAGGGACACTGGGTCGCCAAGTGTCTGTGTGACATTCATGATGATCAGTGATCTCTATTTTGTGTTGTTTGCAAAAAGTCTCTCTACATTTGAATGAATCAAATGAATATAAAAAAATAATAATGTAAAAAACAAAAGGGATCATTCCTGGGAAAGGCCATGAAAGGAATAGATCCTGCCTGTGAATTGGGATAATGCCTTTGAATCATAAGGAGAACACACACATAAAACCCAACACTGTGTCTGCAAGTGTCTATTAATTTGGTCAGTGCAACGTAATTAATGTGAGTTATTTGAACTCCAGACAGTTCCACGCCTAGAGTCCATTATTCACAGAGGAAGAAACTATGGTATGAAATAGATCACAGACTTTAGAACCAAGATCTTTTAAAAGCCTGCTTTGTTGCAACCCTCCTTGATTTCAGTGTTGGTGTTATTCCTTGTATGTCAACTATAATGAAGACAGATTGCAATGTTGTCCTAAAAGGAAACTTATAAAGTACCTCAAAAATATATTTGGAGGAGTAAAAAGTCATTGCCTTATGTACTACTAAGAGCAACATGCTGAACAGACAATGTAATACCTGTTGGACAATGTATCTATGGGCATGTCTGTAGCTGATGCTTAAAAGAGATTTTATACATATTTTGCTGTCATGGGTTCTGCCTCCAGAGAACCCAGGGAATTATCATTTGATAAGTCTGCAGAGTTAAGCTAGTCCATAGCACAGATACACCTTATTGTGAACTGACCACTGTCTATTTATTCTTGAAACCAAATTGGCTCTCTAAAGATTGGAAAATGGGCAACCTTTCCTGCTCTTTCATAAGTACCTGCCAGTCCCAGAAAATGGACATGTTTATGTAGTTTGCATTTTGTTCTTTCCTTTCAGGAGATCGTGCCTTATGATTGGGGGCATTTGGGGGCCTTAACTGCAGGAGCAGCCACAGGCAGGATGCTTTGCAACCCCAAAATTTAATCCTGAGAAGCCTTCTATGTGGTAAAATAAAAAAGAAAACACTTTGAGACAAGGAACAGAGTGAGAAGTATCAATTTTTAAAATTTAAAAAACCCACATGGAATGAAACAGAAGGCTATGCGCTTTCGTGAGAGATGAGAGCTGTCTTTCAAAGACGTGAAATTTGGAAGAGTTAGAATACTTTCACAGGTGCCATTAAAAGTGTTTGAAAGTCCTGCACCGGTAATGTAAAACCCACATTCACTAGAATGTGCATCAGATTTCAAAAGTGTCCTATATTGTTATCATTCACACATGCATCAAGCAGCTTGCAGAAGGCTCTGTCTCTTCTTTGTCTCATGTATGAAAGCAGCTTTAGAAAATGGGATATGTTCATCTGATGGAATAAGAATGTTCTAAAATGAAGTCCTCCTAACAGCTCTCCCTTCCCCACTCTGCCATGGAACCTGGCTGGGCGGACCTTGGGCCGGTTGTTTTCTCTCAGTCCAACAACAGAATTGTTGAGAGGATAAAATTGAGGAGTGGATAATGAAGCTGTAACATGCTTTGTCTGCATTAAGGAGAAAATTGGGGTGTTAACAGACATACAAACATTGTTCTCCCTGAGCCCTTCCAGGAGGAGGAGTTTGTGAGCATCAGGCATGACAAATCATTGCACCTGATGCCTACAAAAAACAGCAGAGCCAAACCAACCCCTCGGTGAATAGCTGCTAGTCCAAAAAGGTTCTCATGATGATATCAGTGCAGGTTGCAAGATCCCAAACAGGGATTGTAATGTTAGCACAGAGCCACTGCCCCGTTTAGCACCTCCTCCTTCCCACTGTGCCCTTCCTACAATAGGATTCTTTTTCATTTCTCGTTTCTTCTTCCTGGTGACGCTTGTATCAAGGAAGGATGCTGTATGTTTTCCTTGAAGAAGAATAGGAATTGATTTAGATGTCATATCTTTTCTTGTAAAGTCAGTCTTAAAACTCTTTGAAAATTAATTTCAAAGGCTCATCAAATATATGCCCTTTTTGTGAGCACTAGTCATGCAACCAGAGAGGTAAATATGGGCTAAGCATCTTTCATTTGTATACTTTCCCCCCTCCTAAATTGTAGAATAAATGTCTCTGTGGGAGATATTTCCAGAGCGATTTGTGCCATATTAGTAACATAAGTAGCATGACGCAGCTTCTTGATCAGATTTAATCTCATACACTTCTCTCCCCTCCCCACTCTGACCCTGATTTATTTGAGGGTGGAGGACAGACCTGAATTGCTAGGGGAGATGAAGGAGAGTTTTTTCGTTTGCTGTAGTTAGGCACAGATAAAGATAAACTTTCATGTTATTCAAAGGAAGTTAGTTCTTGGGTTAAAAGATCTTAGCTGCTTACGAGTATCGATTGACACTGTTCTTGGCCAAATAGTTTGTCCTCTTCACCATATTAGATTGAGGCAGATATGGTATCACTGAATATTCTGTTATGGCAGACACCACCCCACCCCAAGCCATTATTGTAATGCCTTTTCCCAACTGATTTTTAAAAATGTATGTGTAATTGGAATCTGTCCGTCTGTCACTTAAATGTCTTTCCTATCCATGTGAAAGCTAGTTGAAAATTTATGATCCAGTTAAAAAACTGCCTTCTTAAAGAAAATTTTCTCATCATAATTAAAGCAAGGTTGTGACATGTTGAATCTCCCAGTTATTCTTTAAAATGGTTGCTGAAGGAGGCAGCAGTCCCCTGCTTGTTTAGTTGTACATCAAGCACTGAATTTCCCAGTCATTTGAGTTTCACAACGTGTTATAGAAATATGCTATTCAGAAATAGTGAACTGTCAGCTCTCTGAATAAAAGCGTCAAAATAACTTTGTGAAATGGACAGCTAGAGAGCAGCATGTTATTTAGGGCTACCATCCTCAAACCACATGGGCTATGTAGGTTGTAGTATGCTGGCGTGAGTGGTTTGAGCAAAGAGCCATAGTTCTTTAAAAACCTTTTTAAAAGGCTTAAATTGCTTAAGCTAGGTAAGCACTGTTAACCAAAGTGAAGTCTCTACAATTGTCAAATCACTTTCTGCTATAGTTTTTCCACTGATTACAATGAAATTACTCCAGAACAAGTGTTTTGAGGGTTTCAGCATCATTCCCTGAGCACCACAAAAATAATTGTTTTGATCTCTCTGGTACTGAGCCAAATATATTAATAATATAGTAATAACCTAAATCAAATTGAAGTGTGTTCTCCCCCTTACTCCCTAGAACCTACCTTCCCAATTTATCACATTTCCCTTCTCTTCAAAATGGGGTTCATATACTGATTTCCCCATCATAATAGGAGTTTCCTGAAGTCACCTGACAAAAAAGGTCCATGTAAAACTTACTAATAGGAATCTCACCATTCACATTGCGATGAATGAGGCATAGAAGTTCTGTCTCAAATTCTTACTGGTGTCCATGTTTCTTCCAGGAATATTATTCTTATGTCTATTATGCCAATACCTCTCAGCACCTCAGTCAAAGAAAGTAAAGAAAGGCTGCTGGCCCATAGGTAAAGAAATAACAGCAGAAATTAAGCTGATGAGGTGAGAATGTAAAATCTAACATGGTCAAATCATAATACGTTGAATTTAATCCTACTATATAAAAGGCCAAGAGTGTTCCAGACAACTCACTTCCTACCCTGGTGCGCCACCAGAGGGCACTACCATGGAGGGAAAACCAGGCGAGGCAGCCTGCCCTCCAGAAAGCGCACCATGGCAGGAAGCCCAGTCTGGGATCAGGCGTGGAGTAGGCGGCAATGCCTCCCTCCCTGCTTTCACGCAGCTGGGATCAGGAGTGGAGCAGGTGGCAGTGCCTGCCCCCTCTTCACATGGCCGGGATCAGGCGTGGTGCAGATGGCAATGTCTGCCCCCCCCCCCCGCTTTCACCCAGCCAGGATCAGGAGCAGAGAAGGTGGCAATGTCAGCCCCCTGCCACCATCTGGCCAGGATCAGGCACGGAGCAAGATGCAATGTCCAACCACCCAGCCAGGATCAGGATCGAAGCCGGCGTCAGTGCCCATCCCCTCCTTCACCCTGCTGGAATCAGGCACAGAGCAGGAGGCAACCCCCCCCCCCCCTTCACCAGCCAGGATTAGGAGCTGAGCATGAGGCAATGCCCGCTTGTCCTCCCTCCCCTTTCTAGAGCCCGTTGTATTTTTCCCTGCAATGGGCTTTGTTACTTGCGTTTTAATATTGTTGTAATATTGATCTTATACTTTGCAAATTAATGGCAGCCTTAATTGATTTTATTGACTATATTTAAATGCTGCTGTTTCTTCAAGAAGCTCAGGATAGTGCTCAAGGTTTTCTCTATTCTCATAACAAGCCTGTCAGGTAGGTTAGGCCAAGAGACAATGACTGGCCCAATGACCTTCTTAGATAGGTGGGCCAGGGTTCTGCTGTCCTACTCCAACACGCTGCCTAATTCACCACCCTGGCTCTGTAAGTACTCTTTCTGTAGGCAGGTGGGGTAGAAAGCAAGTATGCTACAACTTCAGGCCTTGCTGCAACAGAGAAGTCTCTGCCTGAATCGATCAACCTGCCCAATTGACTTCTTGTATGAGCCCTCATTGTTGACTCCACCAGTTTCCCAGTTCTATCAATGCATTTTGTTATTTTTTCTGATCCTGTCAAGGCTTATCTTGTCTTCCTGACACCAGCACTTTCTAAAGAAATGCACAAGCACAATAACTGGATGATGTACATTGACTTCCTTTCCTGTTTGGTCAGGACAGGGTTTTTTTTAAGCAACAGGTCATCTTCATAAGATGATGGATTTGCAGCATTCTTCTAAATGAAAACAGCGATGACATTTCCTCTCCAGTGAGATGCAAGAGCCTATGCAGGACATAGACTTACTCAGCTTCTCAGTCTCAGAAGCTGAATCCAGCACACATCTGGCAACTGCCATATTAAATTTCCGTTATGGTCTGATGCAATGCCACCTAATTAAGGGTGGTTCCACACTAGTCAAATGTAAAACAATTACCACTAGTCACACATGCAATTATTACACTGTTTCCAGATCAATGCACTCCACCTTCTCTTCTTCATTTATAGTCTACCTTTCTCACAGGACCTAGGTGGATAATAATAATAATAATAAACTTTCTACAAACCTAAAAACAATCCAGGTTTGAAGAAAAATCTGAGATCTAAAAAGTCTTTTAAAAAGGGAGGGGCATAAATGAAATAATAAATATATGAATATGAAGGGACAGATAAAAGGTTGGAGGGTGGGTAGGAGAAAAGGAAACAGGGAAGTTGAGGTGATGGGGGTTGCCAGGAGGAGAGGAAATAGTATGGGGGAGGAGATACAGAGGAAAATGAGGTGCCCCCGCAAGTGCTTGTGGGTTCTGTACCATGCAACTGGCCCAACAGCTGCCCCTGTGCAACTGGGCCAGGTTTCTCAGGCAGAGGCTGCCAGGGGGAGGGAATGAAAGAAAGCTGAAGACAGGGGGCAGGTAACAGTAATTTGTCTGTTGCACGGGAAGGAGAAGAGGAAGCAGGAAAAGGGGAGAGGCTATGAGGGCTTTCAGGGAAGAGAAGGGAAAGAGGAAGTAGTGGTGGAGAGGGAAATGAAATGCACCCGATAGTTCCTTGCTGCTCCCTCTCTTGTTTGAATATAAGATTCCCAGTAAGATAAATTAATGCAGGTTTTTTTTAATTTAAATTTTTTAGTCTGCCTTTCTCACTGAAACTCAAGATGGATTACATCATAAAAAAGCAGAAATCCAATACAGAGCTGAAAAACAAACAAACACCCCCCATGCTGAAATAAAATATAAAATAGCGCAGAACTATTCAGTAGGAGTATAGTTACAGCAACAGACACGACACATAAATATAGTCTAGAAGAACTGTAAAACAGGGAAAATAAAGAAGAACAATAGATGCAAAACATATCTGTTTAAAGGAATTTGTTGTAATTTTTTTACTTTTCTGAACAAAACCTCTGTGATGGTCTTTCTGTTACTGTTTCATCGTGATTGCAACACATCGTTCTGGTCAGGGCTTTTTTTCTGGGAAAAGAGTGGAACTCTCTATTATCACATGTGCATGAGCAAAGCATGCGCGTGCTCCTGGAAATGCATGATGATGTCACTCCTGGAAGTGATGTCACTCCTGGAAGTGACGCCACTTCCCGGAACCCAGCACAATGCATTACGACAAGATAAATGTTAGTAAGCTTGGGAAATTACACTATTATGAGAAAGGGTTCTTTTTTTCCTTTCTGTATCCTCTACAAAATGTGAAATATTCCATTCCCTTTCCCAAACATTTATTTCTTTGGAATCATATTTTAAAATATGCAAGAAGGAGGGGGGCTCTAAAAATCCAAAACCCATCTCACAAATCTAAATTCTAACAGATTCCCTCTGCCAGCGTAGAAAAAAATTCTAAAACTCTCAAAATTACACAGATTCTGAAATTGCTAATCTAATGAATATTAAATTTTCAAATTTTTAGGGAGGGTTTTGCTTTACTGGAGCAATTCAAAAGAAGATACTCAACTTTAGCTGCATTAGAGTTATACTTAGTTTTAAATGGCTTTTTTTTGTTTCCTGCCAACTCTACCTTACCAATGGCTAAGCTGTTGTGACGTTGTGAAATGCTCATAGATATTCCAATGTCCCTCACAAACAATATTCATAAAACTTCCTTAACACCCATATATCTACTGAAATTTCAGTGATGTTAATCAGCTGAGGGTGGGGAGAACCATTTGAGTTACAGCTATTAAGATATAAGAACACCTATATGCTGATGAATATATTGATGAAAGCCTTCTGTGACTTGTACACAGCTATTCATTCCTAGCATAAAACTGGAATAACCATAACTGATATTTTAACTAATACAAATAATCATAACTGATATATTTAACTAACACAGAACCAATCTGCTTTCAAAAGCTGTTGGAACCATAACAATGTCAACTTCAGTCAACAAAAGAATGAAAGCAACACACACACACACACACACACACAGCCTTACTCACCCCATGAAAAGAAAGCAGAATGAACTCAAAGCAGCACACACACACAGCCCCACCCACCCACTCCCCCAATGAAAATAAAACAGAATGAACTCAAAACAGCACTCACATACACAGAAACCTCTGAATAAAATGGAAAGCAAAATGAACTCAAAGCAGCTAAACATCCTCTGCAAAGCCAACCCCAACAGCTATGCTTGCACTCTCTCTCTCTCTCTCTCTCTCTCTCATGAATGAATGAATGAATGAACGAATGAATGAATGAATGAATGAAAAAAGCAGAATGAACTCAAAGCAGCTAAAGCCTCCTCTCCAAAGCCGACCCCAGCAGCTATGCTTACTCTCTCTTTCTCTCTCTCTCTCTCTCTTTCTCTCTCTCTCTCTCTCTCTCTCTCACGAATGAATGAATGAACGAATGAATGAATGAATGAATGAAAAAAGCAGAATGAACTCAAAGCAGCTAAAGCCTCCTCTCCAAAGCCGACCCCAGCAGCTATGCTTACTCTCTCTTTCTCTCTCTCTCTCTCTCTTTCTCTCTCTCTCTCTCTCTCTCTCTCACGAATGAAAAAAGCAGAATGAACTCAAAGCAGCTTACCCTCCTCTGCAGAGCCCTGCTGGGCCCCAGCTCACTCTCTCACTCTCTCTCACACACACACACAGAGGAATGGGGGGGGGGAAGCAGAATGAACTCAAAGCAGCTAAGCATCCTCTGCAGAGCCTGCAGGGCCAAAGGAGGAAGGGATCACGTGGGCAGTTTCTAGAGCTTCAGGAATGGCATTCCGGAGCGTTCCCCCTCAAAAAAAGCCCTGGTTCTGGTTGTTAAATTCTGAACAGCTTGCTACAGTCATTGTTCTAAAAACCTGAAATTGATGCCATTACAATTACAATATTGAGAATTTCTATTTCTACCATTAGGCGATATTCATAGTGCCATGTTGAAATAGCACTAACTGGCACAAACTGAAAAAAAATTTATAGAGGTATACTTCTGCCCATGTCTGTAACAAGAGAGCATTCTTAATAATAATGGAGAAATCTGGGAGATAAGTGGTTTCAAAAGTGTTGTCTGGTGATGTATAGTTTTAACTCTGTATGCATGTAATCCTGGAACAGCAATGACTTAAATGTGGAGAATGGCCCCACTACCTCTATTCTTCCAGTACTATCACACCTCAATTCACCCACAACTGTTTATTAATAAGGTTCCCCTGCTGATTTTATAGCTAGCCTCCCAATGAAGGCCACTCTGCCAGTTGCTTCCAGAAGATGTTTTTTTTATTTATCACATTTGAGTTGTAGTCTTCCACCAACGGTCTTAGGTGAAAAAACTTACAGCGATTTCCCCCATTTTATCTTTAAATAACTTTGTCTGAGAGCAACTAGCTTAAGAATTTCATGGTTCAGAATAGCTTCTAATCCCCTTGGTCCAAGTCCAATATAACTCTGCCCACTAACTGCTTGTTAGCTGTTCAGCATTGCTGTACACTGGCCAGCGGTTAGACACTATATAAAAAGGTTCAAAATTGCCACTCACCTTATAGGACATATAAACAACATAGCTGAAAGCCAACATCATCATCTCCACCATTCTTCTGCTTGGGTCAGGAGGAGCTCAAGAGGCTTCGAAGAGTGGATTCCCCAAATAAACGGAATCCAAAGCTCATG
The DNA here is from genome assembly GCF_028583425.1 of Eublepharis macularius. Lineage (NCBI taxonomy): Eukaryota > Metazoa > Chordata > Lepidosauria > Squamata > Eublepharidae > Eublepharis > Eublepharis macularius. The sequence continues at coordinate 191,302,818 of NC_072790.1, forward strand.
AAAACCCATGCAGATTTTGGTTCAAGGAATGAAGGTTATTTCTGCAAAGGGACAAGAATACAAGGCTCTCCTATTTACCACAGATTTACTGTCCCCTAAAGCACATGTTAAACAGGTGGGAAATAGTATATCATTACAGTATAATGAATAATTATGTCATAAGCTCCCGCTGTTCGTTATCATTAATACAAATGTTACCCTGTGGTTTGTAATGCTCAGGAAATGAATGTTGAACAGTTTAAGGCCACACACTTCAGATGAATGAAAGACAGAGATACTCCAGAAAACGAAGTTTAGTCTTAAAACACTCCTTAATGACTGCATAGGTTTTTGTCTCTTCTTGTCATTTGGAGTGCTACGGGTCTGAGGTGTGAGGGTACCGTAGTGTGTATGGAAACTCAAGCAAGTAGGTTGCACAGGGCAGCTGAGAGACACTTGAATTCCTTCCTTGTACGGCTGTTTCCCCCCACTTTCAAGGACACTTTGGAGATGTTTCGAATTGCAGTGCTTTTGCAATTGACTAGGAGTGACCTCTCTCCAGCTCTGCCCCCTTGCAACATCTGAGCACATGAAACATGGACAGGGCCATCATAGTGAGTTGTCAAGGTATAATTAAATCCTGCCCCCCCCCCACTTAGAATGTCTCTTATACTGAACACTCCTGCCTTTGGCCATGTTTTCATCTCAGGAAAGACAGAGAGTAAGCAGGTGGTTTCTGAGATGATTCAGGAACCTAGGCAAACAGAAGAAAGGGGAAATATGGGAATGAAGCAGCTACTTGGTGATGAATAAGTTAGAATATAGCTGTGAGCTACAAGAAGATAACCAGCCATTTGAAAGCTTCCCATAACTAACCACCGAGAGGGGCATAGCCTCTGATTACAGAGTTTATTCCAGTGTTATTTCTCTGAGTTTCCCAGAAAACAAGCAGGAGTTATAATGCTGAGCTTAGCTGTGGGACTGGAGGCTATTGGCAAAACCACCACATCCATGGTGCCATGCTTTTAACCAGCCATTACCCAAATCTCTTGGTGATGCAGTAGAGGTCCTGAGTTGCTACTTGCTGAAAGTGAACAAATTGAAACTGAACCCAGACAAGATGGAAGTGATGCTGGCTGGGAAAGCAAAGATCTTGAAGGACATTGTGCTTCTCATTATTGATGGGATTCAGTTGACCCTTGCTGACTTGGTTAAGAGCCTGAGGGTTATACTGGATCCAGCACTGCTACTAGAGAAGCAAGTAAATGCAGCTGCAAAAAAGATATTCTCTCAACTTAGACTAGCCTAGAAGATGGCCTCTTACCCTGACACAGCCAATCTGGCCACATGGATTCATGCTATGGCTACATTGAGACTAGACTACTGTAATGCACTCAGCATAGGTCTCCCCTCAAAGTCAGTTAGGAGATTCTAGCATGAACAGAACATTGCAGCTTGGTTGTTATCAGGAGCTAGGCTGAGCATGCATATTATCCCATTCTGCAGTTATTCCACCCATCAGTTACTGGGCTCAGTTCAAGGTACTGGCTATCACATGGGCTTGGCCCCTCATATGTACAGGACCACCTCTCTCTTATATTTCACTATGGCACCTTTGCTCATCTGAACAGGGCCTTCTGCAGATACCACCTTGCAGCTGGGAAAAATCAACAGTTGCCCTTACACATTAATTTTCTGTGATAGCCCCAACCTTATGGAATGGCCTGTCTAAAGAGGTCAGGAAAGCTCCCATTCTCCTGGCTTTGTGTAAAAGATGCAAAACTGAATAGTTCGATACATGCTCCTACTGGGAGTTTCCATGTTATTTAATATATCATGCCAAATTATGTTTTGTTTCTGCAGTGTTTCATATCTGTATTTGTATCCATGCTTACTTGCAAATTTCTGCAGTCCATGCTCTATTGTATCGTTTATTGAATTCCCCAGCTGTTGATTGTATTGACTTACACAGTGTAATCCGCCTTGGGGCTTAGGGAGAAAGGCAGACTATAAATAACACAAAATCAGTCGGTCAATCGATCGATCGATCGATCGATCGATCGATCGATCGATCGATCAATCAATCAATCAATCAATCAATCACCTCCCCCCCATTGACTGACACAAGAAAGATGCAACCCTGCCCTGGTTCTTAATTATACTACAAGTAGGGACAGTTACCTTCTGATGTACAAGTATGTTTTTCCTAAATAGTACAAATACACGTGTGTGTATTTTTAAAACATTTACATTCAAGGACATTTCCCTGTCCTGAAAGGGATCCCCCCACACTTTGTTATTTAGGGCATGTTTGCAATTTAAGGACTTACTGATAAAATTGGGGCAGTTACAGTGGACTTCAGTGGACTTAGATGGGTGTAACCTCATACTATTTCACTGTTAGCTAGTAACTGCCTGAGCAGGGTGTGTATGAGACTTTTTGCTCTGGATCAATGGTGTTATCAGAGGTAGCACATGTATCTTTCCATTTCCAGCTCAATCAGAGACTACAGATTGGACAGAGAAATTGTGTACTCTCACCGAATCAAGCATGATTTCAAAGATTATGTTTCAAAGATTATCTCTTAGCTGATGGCCTGGAGACAACTGATGCCTTAAAAATTTAGGCATGGCACCTTTACCATCTGCCAACTCCAGATTGTGAAATTCCTGGAGATTTGGGGGGTGAACCTAAGGAGGATGGAGTTTGGGAGGGAGCTCAGCTGGGTGTAATGGCATAGAGTTCACCCTTTAAGCAGCTATTTTGTCTAGGTGAACTGATCCCTGTCATCTGGAGATTGTTTGCAATTCCAGGAAATCTTCAGGGCCCACCTGGAGACTGGCAACCCTACCATCTCCTAAACTCTCTTTAGAAGGGCTGAGGAAGACCCTAGAGCAAGCAATACTCTAAGAGCAGCTACATGTATTATGTATGGGGGAATTTGGGAAGAGTCCTTCAAGCTCCTTTTGCAACTGGAGGGAGGGAGCTATTGCCATTGAATCAGCATTTTCATGTTTCTTCCCCTAAGAAGAAGTAGGATGCCTGTCGTGCCTCATTTCTTGCAACTGTCCACCTCCCCAGAATGTGAATGGAGCAGTAGACTGAAAGAAGTCATGCAGTTCTCGAGACAATAATGAACTGGCTACATCATTGGTTTGAAAGACCATACTTCACAAGGCTTCTGTCAATTCCATCTCTAAATCACTACTGTAATAACTGATTTGACTTGTTGCCACTTGATCCCTATAGAGGTGCACTGCCCTCATGGCTGCCACTGTAACAGTGCAATCTGTGCACATCAATATCATCAATATATCAAATTGTCAATATGAGCCAATCTGCAGAGACTTAAACCTGTGGATTGGGGCCATGTACTGATATTTCTTCAATGTTTGAGGATCCCCCAGGTTTGAAGAAAAATCTGAAAAACTAATGAACAATTGAGATAAGGGTTAAATCCACCCCCCACCCCCGCAAAGAGACATTGTCTGAGCATGAGCAGCAAGAGAATGGGGAGACAGACAGCTGAGAGACCATGACCTGGATGCCACTGCCAACAGCAGCTATGTCACCACAGCCTCTCCTCTGCAGGCCAACTGGCAGGGATGAGGAATAGGAGCTTCTGGAGTTGCTGTATACTCACTACTTGAGCCAGATGGATGGGGGAAGGGTGAGCTGTTGCTCTCCCTTCCACTGTTAAGTCAGTAGTACTGTGCATGGGTGGAAGAAGAGGAGGACCAGGAGCCTCTGCAGCCCCCACGGGTGGTAGCCAGGCATGTGGAGGTGGTAGCAACATTGCTGCAGACTGGCTGGCCCACTGAGCAAAGTGGGGAAGATGGACTGTAGCAGTTCTGGAAGTGGGTGGGTACAGGAAGAAAGGGGAGTGGGACAGGCAGAGCAGCAGCAGGGTTGGGGTCAATGGCTGAGTATTGAAAAGGGCAGCATTGAAAAGGGAGGGCAGCCAGTTTGGGAAAGATGGCCGCCGTGTGAGTGACAGAGTCTGGATTCTCCTGGGCTGAATCCACACACCCGTGGAGCGTCCCGGTGTTGTGCTAAATGTTCGTTAAACACCTGGAAGTGTAGCATCTTTCTAGCGTGATTTCTGAATCGCACTAGAAAGATGCTACACTTCCGGGTGTTTAGCAAACATTTAGCGCAACGCTGGGACGCTCAGCAGGTGTGTGGATTCAGCCCTGGTCTCATTCACACAGTAGCCATTTTCCCCACAACAGCTATTTCCTCCCCCAACCACCAGGTTTTTTTTTTTTTTTAAATCGGCAACTTAATATAAGCCGTTTCCCCACGTCCTAAAAAGAGTGTCCCACTCACTGAATGCTGGCAGCTTTTCCACACGATTTCTGGTGTAATCATTTCCAAAACAAATGGAAGCAGTTATGATTCCGTTTTTGTGACGCCTTGAAAACTGAATCATAACTGCCTGCATCCGTTTTGGAAACAGTGACGTCAGAAATCGCACAGAAAAGCCACCAGTGAGTTGGACACTTTTTAGGATGTGGGGAAATGGCCATAGTTATATCAATATAAAATTAACAATAATATGTGAAAGAGCCTTTTTGAATTCCCAGCTTTCCTTTTAAAAAAAGTTAATTTCTAGCACCTGCCATTGTGGAGATATAAAGGGAAAGGCAAATCTCTGCAATGAAAGGGCCTAGAGACTTACTTTTTAAAAATGAAAGCTGGGAAGAACTGCAAAAGCCCTGGTGGTGTTGGGGGGGGGGTGCTGCTGGCAGGCTGGAACAGGGAAACTATAAGGAAACCTGCTACTGAATCAACCCATTGTAAATAAATAAAATGAAAGATGATGTTGAAAACATACCAGCCCATCTTCTTCAGGATGTTTCATACTCAAAGGAATATTACATTATGCTGTGCTCAGTGTTTTGCCTGGCCTTTTTAGAAACAGGTATAGAAATCAAGTGGTGATGGTGAATATGTGAATTCTCATTATGATGCTTTAGTGTGGGAAAAATTATGTTATATTGCATTCCCCCACTTTTCTCACCTATTTGAAAACTGAAGTTCAGCTGGGGTTTGAACTTAAAGTATACAATGGTATCCTGAACATACGTACCAGCTGACATTATGTTATTTTCATTTTCAAGATATATATTGCATTAAATGTATTTAGCATTTTCATATAGGGAGGGACTGAGATGTTCCGCCTAGAATGTACAATTGTATTCTCAAAATATACTCATTTCATTCAGACCTCTAAGTATTAGAGAGATTACAAACAACCCTCCCAAACATACATATTTATTTAATTATTCAAACATCCAAACAAACATCCAAACCAAAAACAACAACAACAACAACAACAACTAAAGGAATGCCAGATTGTCATATTTCTTTCCAAAAATGCTAGTTTTTGTTGATTAAATTGTAAATTATTTTATAATCCTTCAGTATGTTTTTTTTAAAGATTACCTTTAATGGTAAAATGCCAGTATATTCACGTGCAATTGCTATATTGAGATTAATCAGTTTAAATGATAGATGATTTATCACTATCAGTTTAAAACATTATTTAGTTGATGACCCTAAACTTGCAAGAAATCACAATGCATTTCAAAGATTCATTTAAACTCCCTGATCAAAAGTCGCATTTTTTTTAACCCTATACCTTTCTCCCACCCCCTCCCACATCCTTATAAGTGAGTGTGAGAATGATGACCTAAGGAAGAGGAGGGAGTGCTGATGAGGAGGCAGTTTAATTCAAAATTCCTGCATTGGTGAAAATAGAATTGTTACCAAAGGAAGGGGGAGGGGTGAAAGGAAGAGCTCAGGAGAAGAGAAAGTGAACTCTCCTAATCCTATTAAACGCAGTAGCATGTTTCTGTGGACCGCAGGGAGAGATTAAGCACAGGAAAAGGGATAAGTGCTGCTTCAGTTTCACTAAACTAATGTGACAACTTGTCATTGGAAATCTTTACAGCTTGTTAGTAGATGACTAGCTGATTCAGATATGTTTTTGACCATTTCCTTTGTGTCTGGGGGTGGAATTTTTTCCCCTTTCCTGTCCCTTGCTTATCCAGGCTGTTTCATTGTGTTTTGTTTTTTTAAATCCTTCGTGTCTCCTTCAAGTCAAAACATTTAACTTGCTTTAATCGATATATTTTTGAAGATGTCCCTTGACCTTTTCTTGGGCAAATGTAACCTTCAAGGGCACCTCATTCATTCATTAACTTCAGCTGGGTGGTTTGGTCCCTTACACAGGCCATTCGAGGAACCACGGAATATTCATTCTCCTAACATTCTGAGATGCTTTTCCTTTCCTTTCCGTGTGCTGGCAAGTGAAATGGTGGTGGTGGGGACTGGAGGGCGGGGACAAATCACCCTGTTTAGGAGCTCTTAAGTTTCTTTCTGCAAAACAGGTGGGCCACTTATTTGGATACATTTACTGGAAGCATTTACTGCTTGGTCTCTGTCCTGACTTGTGCATTCCCCTCCATCTCTTCTACCACCAAAGGCGTGATTGTTGAATAAATGGAAAAACATTTTACAACATTAAAGGAAGACTGTTTAGAAAAGGAAGGCCCTGCTGAGGTGTAGAGGAAGCCTGTTTATTAACACTGGACACCTCTTATCTCAGTCAGCTCCAGATGGATCCCCCCTTGGTAATTCCTGCTCATTGCCAAGTGGGGTTAAGCAGGGTAGCCACCTTGACGTGGGCTGGAGTTTGCCAGGGGATCAGGAGGAGCTCCTTGGGAGGGAATTTACTGTTTGTTTTCATTTCCTTCTCAGTAATTTTTTCCTCTTTCATCCGAAGGATCATTTGCGACAGAGTCTTTAGCACATGAGTGCAACTCTGCCAGACTGCTGATGCACTGTATGGGTGTCAGATATTTTCCTTGTGTGCTTGGTTCAATCCAAGAGGAATATACTGGGAGGAGGGGGGAGCTGGCAGTAGCCCTAAGGGCTGTGTGCACACACAAAATCCAACCCCTAAACAGTCCAATGTAGACAAGTTCTCTAATGAACTAAGAAAGGTATAAGTTAGACTGAAAGAGCACGTGGATAGATTGACTTTTCTAGCTGTAAATTGCTTACTGTTTGGTCTGGGGCCAGGTTTTGATTGTGAGATAAAGTTGTCCAAATCTGTCAATAATTAACTATCTGCCAATTAATAGTTCCTTAACAAATCAAGTTCTTTTCCTAACGGTTCAGACTCATCGTGGGAAAAGAATGATGGTCTAGCACTGGCCATTAAGTTCACTGATACCCCCTCCCCCTTTAGAAACCCTCCTTCTCATTTCACACCCACATTCTCATCACCATGGAAGCATGTTCCTATAATTGGGCTTGGGAGAGATTACAAAACCAAACACACCCTTGTGCATGTTGTATCTCGAAGACATATTGAAATGTAACCTATTATAGCAGTTGCAAAGCTCAGCACTGTAGCCATAGAGCAGGCCTTTGCAATTTATCACCCTCCAAACAGAACACAGTTCATCTGCTGTATAAGGCAGCCCACTAGGGACTCAATAAATCTCTTGTTTTTGCTTACTTACCTGGGTCTGCAAAAACAAGAAACACCTGATAGGTCACCATGATTTCTGGAATATTGTGTTTAGCTTGATGGGTCACCTAAGGATTTGTTCCTGAATTAAAACTGAACAAGTAAATAGAACAGATTACATCAGTACAATTTATATTGCGTCCTGCCTCTTTAATATCAACTAGTCAAGAAGATCAGCCAAAGGAGGACTTCCTCCAGTTGATGGCGGAATCTGGGCTGGCTTGTGGAAGGGATGGCAGTGGCCATTTTGTTCTCAAATAAAGGATTAAACTTAAGGTCTAAAACATGCAAAGAAGCAAACTACTCAAATGCATGTAAGGAAACCTGAATGGCCATTAGAGAGAGAGAGAGAGAGAATCAGTAGCATCTTTGGATTGCAGGGAGAAGTAGTACTTAAGCTTTCTGTTCTGTTGACCCCTTCTTCATGCTCTTTCCCCCCTCAAAATGATTCATGTTCTAAATATGTTATTACAGTATTACAGTTTTTAAAGAATATTTTCTGATATTTTGTGTGTGACTTTTTAAAAAAAATCAAACAAATATATAGTTTATCTTATCAAATCAAATTCAAATATTCTGTGACTCCAATCCAGCCACCGGCAAGGCACTGGCAAATGCTGGGTGATTTTAGCCTCTGAGAAGAACCATTATTCCATGCTAAGTGTTTTGAAAGTTCATTCTCTGATTCTGTGTATCAGTGAAGTCCAGGCCTGTGAAGAACAGATAGAAAGGACAAAGAAGGGAAGTTGCTTGTAATGTCCATACAATTAGAATCCAGATTCCACATTATTTTATTTTATTTGAAAGGGTTGGGGGAGGAAAAATACAGCCTCCTTGGCTTCTGTGGAGCTCTGTCTGGAATTTTAAAGTGCTTTTCCTGGGAAGAAAGTAATATTTCCCTGGGGGAGGATCTGAAAGGGGCATAGCAGTTGGAACTGGGGGACTGAATTTGGGCCATAATTTATCAGCGATTGGAGAGTTTGTTTATTTTCATTTCATTCATTTCACCTTGGAGCAAGACGTTAGCCATTTTCATTTTAATTGAGATGTTCGCCCTAGCAAATGTGCACCCTCTTTATTAACCCCGGCAGTGTAATTTTTCATTGTAAGGCTTGGATTTAGAGTAAAGTGTGTCACTAAAACAGCCTCACAACCCGAGCAAAAATGACAGCTTTCCTCAATCAGTTCCCTTTGTGACCTTGATTTGAACTTTATTCTCTTTCATCCAAGTATTTTTAATTAGGCATTCATACTTTGACAAGATGCTAATTTTCCTGGTTTTATATTCTAGGTTTATAGAATCTTTTTACATTTAAGTAATCAGAGCTTTTGTATTATTATATATTACTTTTGTTGTGACTTCTAATAACATAAACGCTCTCAAGTGAAGTTCATTTAAATTCTGTGGGTCATTATTGTTGCATTTGTTTTTTTAAAATTGTTTTGAGATTTAAACAAAATAGACATGCCTATCAGAAAATGAAATAAAAAAAAGTCCAGTAGCACCTTTAAGACTAACCAACTTTATTGTAGCATAAGCTTTCGAGAATCACAGTTCTCTTCGTCAGATGATCTGGATCTATCAGAAAATGGACAGACTCCTTAAACATTTTGGGACTGATCCAGCCCACATGCATTATTGGGTCCCATAGCTCTCTTCTTGTATAGAGTTACCAACCTCAAGGTGGGGCTTGGAGTTCTCCTGAAATTATAACTAATCTCCAGACTACAGAGATCAGCTCCCCTGGAGGAAAAGGCAGTTTCGGAGCATGGTCTCTGTGGCGTAACATCCCTACTGAGCTCCGTCCCCTCCCCAGGCTCCACCCTCTCCCTAATTTCCAAGAATTTCTCAAGATGAAGATGATAACCCTTTGTTGGAGAAGAGAAATAGAGGAAAGTGAGTTGCTGGGAGGGAAATCTGGATACATGGCCCACTCAGGTCATCCTCCCTTGGGGGTGAGGGATGGGGGTTAGGTCTCATGCTACAATGGAAGACTGCCTGGCCATTATCTTCCAGTTCCCTTTGCCACTTCACAGGCCCACAGGAGGGAAATGAAGGAAGTTTACAACATCACTTCCAGCAGAAGTGGCATCATCATGTCAAGGTGACGCTCTATGATTTGCCCAAAACATTTTGTCACTCCAATGTGATAATGTCAGTTCTGGTTTTGTGCCAGAACTGATGTCAAACTTCAGCATGATGGTGGTGAGCTTGTCCCTGCCCCAAGATTTCTCCCTATCCTGTCTCAGATGAATAGAGAGCAGCACATGTGAGAAGACTCTATGTGCACAATGACACAATATACAATAGCATGGATCAGCCTCATGTATGAGCTGGCCAAGATTAAGTACCTGTGATTTCGATGGGAGAGACAAACACATGGTTAGCTTTCCTCTACTGGAACAAAATGGACTTACAACATATAAGTGCTTAACTTTCACTGGATCGTGCCCATTATTTGTAAGCAAAATTATCAGGGGTTAACAGCTTGGACTATGCAGGCTGTATGTTGGGCTTAAAGTTCTTTGTGCAGCCATTGGAGCTTTGCTTGAATTCAGAGCATCACAGCTTTAATAGGATCACTGCAGGCCTCCAAACAAAAATTCCCTTTGCTTCCTTCTTACACCATCCAGATCTAACTCAAACAAAGCACACGACTTGCCCTGATTCATGGGCCCTCTAAGTTTTGTATTTGTATGTCTTTCTCCTTGGCAGCCCTACCCAAATATGCATCCATGTGCAGTAGAGGACTCTACAGAGTCCTTTTCTCTCCTTTTCCCTCTTTGGCCGCAACCCTAGACAGGGCAAGATGGAAGGTAATGGTTGAGACGAGTGTTGACCCGTATATGCTCAGGGACTGTCTTAAGTTTCTATCCTTTATGAATGTAGAAGTTAGTTTGAATGTGAGGAATTTGCTGTTGGATTCCAACTTTTATATTGAAAAACATTTTCCTGTTTGTTTCTTTATTACTACATGAATATACCATAGCAGTCAAGATGGTTTGTAAGTTTAAACAATGCCATAGAAGCCCATGGGTCAAAGGAAATAAAGTGGATAGAAATGTTTAAAATAAATAAATAAACACACAAAACTGTAAGCTATGGCAAATTCACAGGTATATCACTCTGTACAAAGTCTGGGAATCAAAATGAAAAAAATAATAATAGTGCCTTTAGGTGTACTCTGCAAGGCACTAGGTACTTCAGATCCCCCCAAATCTAGGGAGAAAATCCAGGGGAGGGGGGAGATTTCATAAACATCTTAAGAAGATACTAACAGTGCAGTCCTATGGAGAATTACGCCAGTCTACATCCATTCAGTTCAATGGGCTTAGACTGGAGTAACCTCACCATAGGATTGCACTGTTAGTTTATCATCCTAAAAGCCTGACACTACTGGTTAAAATTCCTGATTTGAGGGGATGCCTGAGGTATTGGAAGGTATGGATAGTAGTAAAACCTGCTCCATTTCTGTCCCAGACAGACACAAGTGGTGGTGAAAAATAGCCTTCATATTAAATTCAGTACAGGTAAAAACGATTAAGATAAGTTGACATTGGAGGCTGGGAAGAATTTGTAGCATGTCATCCAGTCTGGTTTTTTAAAAACTGTAATGAATTGAACAAACACTATTAACAATCTGAAAGTGACTCCAGATAGCACTTCTAAGGGTTGCTTACTAAAAGTTAGTATTTCTTGAAGAACTGTTGTCTTTAATTAATGAACCACTAACTCATTTCAACATATCTGGGGTAATGAATATATAAACAATACAGGGAGAAACAAATGAATATTATTGAAAGGCAGTAGCAGCTAGCAAGGCTGTCAAGGAAAAGGAGATGGTACCGTTATTCCCCAATCCCCCTCCCTCCTCATCTATTGTCATTTCTTCTTGCCACTTCCTATTAACTGATGCTGACATCTTATCTCTTGCTTGAAGGGCAAACCAGCAGATTACTTTGGAGTTGATGTAAGTGACACTGCAAGGATTGGCCAGCAGCCGGTTCAGTAAGAGCAGCAACCACCCAAGCCCTGGAGTCTCCATATGTCAACTTCATGACATGCCCTGAATGCTCGGTTTAATCTTGAACTGTCCTGTTATAGTACAGTAGTTGCAACATTTCACTTTAAGTCATTTGATAGCATATAGACCCAAACATTGTGGTCACTAATGCCTCTCTCTTTCCTTGATTGTTGTTATCAATCATTTATAGGGCATTTTTAATTTGAGAAGTGTTTTAAAGTCTTCAGCTTGGTTGTCCTCACAAAACCTGTGAAGTGCAGTGTGTGTGTGTGTGGGGGGGGGGGTGTCACCATTTTACAGATGAGTAATTTAATATATGAGAGAGTATGGCTAGTATCCAGAGATGTGTGCAGTCATGTTCTGGGCCTATTCGTACATGTGACCGGTCCAGGTTTTCTTTTTTGTGGTGAATTGGGCACTCCCAGAGAAAGCCAGAAGCCTGCATCCAGTCTACCTTTCCAGTCTACCATCCAGTAGAATGGTAGATGGTAGAATCCAGTCTACCATCTCCACATCACAGTATCTCTCCACACAGTTTTGTCGATGTGGGTTCAATGGTCACCAGCATACCCTTTTTGGTGGTCAGAGAGGTTATCCTCTCCTGCCTTTTTCATGGGAAATTTTGTGTGGTTACTTCACCAGTGATCTCGTTAGCTTGGTGTAAAGTAGACTGTGAGTCAGCTTTGAGTGCTAAGTGCTGAATTAGGACAAGAGAGACTCTGATTTCATTGTCCGCTCTACCAATCCCATACAGCGGCACAGGGCCAGTCACTTTCTCTGAACTTAGCCTACCACAGAGAATCATTGTGGGGGGATTGTGAAGGAGAGGAGAACTATGTATGCTACTCTGAACTCCATGGAAGAAGAGTAAGATTCAAATGCGCCAGGTGCCTCCAACCAAGCACATAATGTTGTGTGTGATGTGGACACTGAGATTCAAATGTACAAAAGTAGCAGGTGTTGGAAAATACTTTCCTATGCTTCAGAGTCTGAAATCCACTGCCAGTCAAAGTACAGAGTACTGAGCTAGATGGACCAATGGTCTGACTTGGTGTAAAGCTGCTTTCTGTTCATATTCTACATGAAACCTTGGCCAGCGATTTCACCAGGGCTATGCAATAACAGTTGAAGTGGAAGTTTGCATCCAATTCTGCTCTTTCCACCAGGAATTGACCCTCTAAAATTCTAGATTTCCCCATAATACATTTGGTTTTTTGAAGAGTTAATCATCAAAAAGGAAGAGATTATTTTTTTTTAGATTTTAATTTTCTACCATACAAGATAAATGAAAGAAAAAAATGCGGAAGCATAGAAACTAGTGCCTAACTGTATGTTCCTTGCTTCTTTAAAAACGTATAGGAATATATTGTTCCTCATAGATTTCTAAGCAGATAGGTGTGAATGGTAAAACTTGAAGGTGAATGTGCTTTGCCAAAGGTAGGAATAACATAAGAATCATGCCTGTGTCCTACAGAACTTAATGGGATTTACTTCCAGGAGCATGTGGTTGTTTGTTTTATTTAATATCTCATCCTTGAAATACACCAAATCATATTCCATTATTGCCTGAACTCATTTTTGTAGGTATCTGGGATAATTGTCAAGTTAGTATACCTGCAATAAGGAAAGACCTCATTGAAACCCTGCTAGTGGCCGCTAAGAGTACAATTGCCGACCTCTGGAAGTCAAATGCCAACCCTACAATAAACAGTTGGTATATGAAAATCTGGGATCACTTCATCTCAGAGAAATTACATGATAAAATCCTCCAGATGGAGTACTTCCCAAGAACCACAAATTTTCTCGAAAAGTGGCTTCCCTTCCTTGAATATCTTGAAATTAATAGACCTCATCCAGGCTTAAAACAGTTTTATTTACATTCATATGTGTAAATTACTTTTATGTCTCACTAAATTTAAGGGTTTTATGTATGTTGTGTATAATAGCATTCATTCACCTTTTGACTCTCATAAGCAATTGCTATATTTCAGGGCTCATTTCGAGGGGGAACACGCAGGAACGCAGTTCTAGTAGTTCCCCAAAGAGGTCACATGACAGGTGGCCCCACCCACCTGACTTTCAGCCATTTTGGGCCTGTTTCAGCCTGGATTGGGGCCAAAATGGCCCGGATCGGGCCTCTGATGGGTGGTGGATCACTCTCCCACTCAGCAGCAGCCCGATCCGGACCATTTTGGGCCCCTTTTTGGCCATTTTCAGCCCCTTTTTGCCATTTTGGGCCCAATTTTGGACCTGTATGGCCAGGATTGGGTCCAAAACAGCCAGGATAGATGATGTCAGGGGGTGTGGCATACACTAATGAGTTATGCTAATGAGTTCCTCCAGCTCTTTTTCTACGAAATGACCCCTGCTATATTTTATTACACTTTATTGTAAAGTTTTTTAATCTAAAATTTTCTGTAAATGACAAACTACAATTTGCATCTTATGTATTTGATTATAATAAAACTGTTTAATTATTAAAAAAATCTCATCCTTTCATCAAGGACATCAAGGCAGCATATATAAGGACATCTCATTTACTTTTCACTAACAGCCATATGAGATAATAATAATAACAACAATACTAATAACATTTGATTTATATACCACTCTTCAAGAAAACTTAACACCCACTCAGTGTTCTACAAAGTATGTTATTATTATCCCCATAACAATCACCCTATGAGGTGGGTGGGGCTGAGAGAGCTCAGAAAAGCTGTGACTGACCCAAGGCCACTCAGTTGGCTTTAAGCAGAGGAGTGGGGAATCAAACCTGGCTCTCCAGATTATTGTCCCATCGCTCTCAGAGATAGCAATTAATCCAAGGCCATGCAGTGAGTTCCACAGCAGCACAAATTAAACCACTTCTGCTTGGTCCAAGTCTAGTTCCTGATCCAATGCAACTCCTCTTGAGTGTTTCTGCACATTTCATTCGTTGCATTTATTTCCATTTTATTTTGCTGCCGCTGAGAAGTTAGTGTCATGGGTACTTAACTGGATGTTAAAAAAACAAACAGACCATTAAATACATGTATATACTAACGTCTTAGGAAGTGCTTGTCTTCCATGACATCAAGTGACAGTAGCCATTCAACAGCTTATAGCGTTTGTGTGCCTATGCCATTGCAGATATAATTTTCTTGAGTGCAAGGGTAGGTTTATATAATCTTTGTCTAAGAAAGCAGAAGCAATCATTGGCTTGCATCCTGCAGTAGGTTTCTACCAATAGAAGGGAGGGGAGGGTTTCAACAATACCCCCCTCCTGCTGCAGACCTCCAATGCTCCTCTTATACTGTTCATGAAAAAACAGCATTTTCAGGAGCATTTTCAGTGGCAGCAGAAATGGGGAGGTGAGGAAGTCCTGATCCACTGTTGGTAATCCCTTCTATCAGCAAAGATTTACCATGGGATTCTCTGGTTTGTGTCATTGGAATCAAATTGTTTTCTGGCCAGAGAATGTTGTGCTGAACCACCCCAATGAGTTTCAAATTAAGACAGGTAAAGAGAGCTGCTTTGGCACAGTGGTTAAGTGATTCAGCTGGGAAACATTACTTTCCTGGTTCAAATCCCACTTCTGCCATGAGCTCAGTAGGTGGCCTTGGGCAAGCCACTACTCTCCACCCCCAACTCCCAGATGTATTGTAGGGATAATAATAGCACTGGATTTGTTCACTGCACTAAGTGAGGCACTAATCTGTCTGGAATAGTAGTATATAAGTGCAGTTTTTATTATTATTTGTGAATTGGCATGTATGCACATAGGCTCCAGTGCAGATGCCACAACCTAAGGCAGATTAGTGTGTTGTGGAGAATGGGCATGGGGAGTAGACATTGGGGTTGCTCCTGATCACTTCCCACGTATTCAGATATATGCAGCATGACCATTTACAGAAAGCTATTAGAGGATGAAGGGGTCAGGAAGGGATGGGGGCAGAGCAGCTGTGTTGTGTGCTCTGTAGCTTACAGAGCTGCATACAGGGGCAGCAGATGTGTAGCCTGGCAGCCAGCACTCTGCCTGCTTGCCTGCCTGAGTGATGGCAGCCATTCTGTCGGCCTTCACTGTGGTGGCAGCTGGCAGTGGCAATGACAGATCTGTCCCAGCCTGAAGACAGGCTGGCTGTAGGCAGACTGCTTGCCCTGAGGCTGCTGCTCACCCGTCTGCCAGGCTCACCATAAGCAATGATTGCTTATGCATTGCATAATCCGAGGAAAGATCTGAGGATCTTGCATTGCAGATCCAAGGAAAGAAAGTGGAACTGAAGTGGAACTGAAGCTGAAAGCAGGATCTCGGTTGGGCATTCCAGTGGAAAAATGTGTACAAGGAGAATAATAACAACAACACTTTCGATTTATATACCGCCCTTCAGGACAACTTAACAGCCAATCAGAGTGGTTTACAAAGTGTGTTATTATTATCCTCATGACAATCACCCAGAGAGGTGGGTGGGACAGAAAGAGCTCTGAAAGAGCTGTTTCTGACCCAAGGTCGCCTAGCTGACTTCAAACAGAGGAGAAGGGAATCAAACCTGGTTCTCCAGATTAGAGTCCTGCTGCTCTCAACCACTATACCAAACTGGCTCTGAATGAATGAAATGGTGTCATATAAAAAAATGGACTGAGTCATGGTTGGGTGAATGTGAAGGTACAAGAGAGAAAATGGTCCAAAATGCCTGGATAAGTGAATGTGAGAAGATATATATAAGTACTCAGTTTCTTGAGTTACTGTATTACGTGGATTTGAGTTCTTTGTCCTTTTGAGTAGTCTTAAGTAGACATGGGCATGAACCAAAAAAATTTAACGACTCTGCAGTTCGTGGTTCGGTGCCAACAACGATCCCGAGGTCACGAACTGCAACGAACATTTCCCATTGCCGAACTGGTTTGAGGTTCATGGGCATCAGAACGGCCCCCGTTGGAATGAGAGAGTCCATGTTCCCAGGGAGTGTTTAACAAGCTCTCCAGCCACTACCCAAGTTTGGTCAAGATTGCAACAGGGATCCAAGCTCCAATTAAACTCTCTGTCTCTCTCCCCAAAGGCTAGCAGGTAGCAAGCAACAGCTCTGTCACACAACACTGCTCGCTGAAAGTGAAACCCAGACTGGGAGCCCACAGCTATTTATAAGCACAGGTCCCATTGAGCAACACAGGAGGTCTGTGTTTGGCCATCAGAGCAGCCTATCAGGGTTTGCAGGGATGAGATTGGAGTGCCCATGGCTACAAAACACCCCCTTCCCCCTCCCCCCCCTGGGTGTCTTCTCCCAACTTGTAACTGCTTTGCAGCTCCGTGGTTGGAAGGAAGATCTGCCAATCAAGGTAAGTTGGGCTTCCATTTGGGTTTCCAGGGCAACAGAAGGAGCGCAGTCAGTTCAGGCATTCCCCCGGCTCCATTTCCAGGGGAATTGATTGCTGGCGCCTGACTGTCTGGCTTCCTGAACCGCGTCCGAACACAACGAACCAGGTTTCTTCCGAACGCTGGTTCATTGGATGAGGACAATCACGAACCGCTGGATCGCAATTGCCAATTTTGTGGGTTTTTGAAGTTCGTAATGCGGTTCGTGCCCATCTCTAGTCTTAACTAGGGGTGTGCAATTCGGTATTTTGATTAGATTAAAAATACCGAATCAGGGCCGTTTCGGGTTTTTTCTGTATTACCGAAACTTTTTCTGAATACCGAAAAATTTCGGTAATACTGAAACAGAGATTGCCGAAATGATTCAGCCATTGTTTTCAATGTGAAAACCTTCTCCCGGCTTTCCGGGAGTCTGGAGGGGCTGTTTTCTGTCCAAATCACACCAAACTTGGTGGAGACCTTCTCCTAACTCTCCTCTAACTACCCCCCCCCCAAGGTTCAGAAAGATTGGACTTTGGGGGCCAAGTTATGCCCCCCCAAATAAGGTGCCCCCATCCTCCTACACTCTCCATGGTTCTCTATGGGGAAAAACAAGTCATCTTTCTAGGTGGCTTGGGGGACTTTCAGGGGACTTGCCCCATCTTTCAGGGGACTTGCTCCCACCTGTCCTCCCACCCTCCACCAAGTTTCAGGCAGATTCCACTTTGGGGGGGCATTTTATGGCCTCCCAAAGAAGGTGCCCCTATCCACCTCCACTCCACTATTCCCTATGAGGGAAATAAGAGAGGCTTGTCTGGGTAGGAGTGGCATTTTGCATGCAAAATGCCCCCAAACTTCAGAGGACCTCCTCCTACCTGTCCTCCCTCCCTCCACCAAGGCTCAAGCAGATCTCACTTTGGGGGGCCATTTTATGACCTCCCAAAGATGCTGCTCTTAGCATCACATCTCTTCACATCAGAGAATCACCCAAAAACAATTGCTGTCAAAAACGGTGATGTGAGTTGTGTTATTTTGTGTAGTAGACTGCTTTCATGCCCTTTTGTGCCCTCCTACTGTGTAACCTAAAGCAGTTAACGAAATAAAGTGTTTTTGACAGCAATTGTGTTTGGGTGATTCTTTAATGTGAAGTGAGTTGTGTTATTTTTGTGTAAGATACTGTTGGCATGCTCTTTGGTGTGCCCCCCTGCTGTGTTACCTAAAGCTGTTCAAGAAATAAAGTGTTTTTGACAGGAATTGTGTTTTTGTGATTCTTTAGTGTGAAGTGAGATGTGTTATTTTTGTGTAGGGGAATGCTGGAATGCCCTTGGTGTGCTCCCCTGCTGTGTTACCTAAAGCTGTTCAAGAAATAAAGTGTTTTTGACAGGAATTGTGTTTTTATGATTCTCTAATGTTAAGTGAGTTGTGTTATTTTTCTGTGTAGGGGACTGCTGGTGTAATGTGTCACAATGCTTTGCCGACTTGTACTTGGAAAGTGAGAAAATACTTTAAAAAATTTATTCAGTGTGTGCTTGTGTTTTATTCTTTGTTGTGCAGTTGGTTCCCATCATAGGGAACAATGGGACTGGCTGGCCAGCCATCTCTGTAGGTGGTGGGGGAATTTGGGGGAGGGTGTCTGTGGTTCAGGTGCTCTTTCACAGGGACAAGCTCGCACTCAGGAGTGTGCCCACCATTGTGGCACCCCTGGGCTGTGCATAATTACCCTGGGAAAGAGAGTTTAAAAGTTCCCATCACAGGGAACAATGGGGGACGGCTGGCCAGCCTGCTCCTGGGGTAGTGGCCGGTGTGGGAATGTTGGGGAAGGTGTCTTTGGGTCAGTGTGGGGCTGTGGGGGGTTGATTTAAAAGGGGGACTGTTCCTGTGGCCATAGATGCCACATTCCGTGGGTTTCTGCTGTGGGAGATTTTCCCATAACAGGAATCAATAGAAAGTGGCTGGCCACAGGACAGGGGAGGTTAGGTTTTGGGGAGGGTGTGTGTGGTATTTGGCAGTTTGGGTGCAGGTGGACTGTGGCTGTGGCCATTGGCAGCCCCAATCCCATGTGTTTCTACGGTGTGGAAGTCTTCCCCACAGTAGAAAGACAAAGTGGTGTGGCAGGAGAACCACCTTTGGGGGGGCATAAAATGTCCCCCCATAGTGGGATCAGCTTGGGCCTTTGTGGAGGGTGGGAGGACAGGTAGGAGATGGGCCCCTGAAGGTTGGGGGCATTTTGCATGCAAAATGCCACTCCTACCCAGACAAGCCTCTCTTATTTCTCCTATAGGAAATAATGAAGAAAGGGGAGGCTAAGAGCAGCATCTTTGGGAGGTCATAAAATGGCCCCCCAAATTGAGATCTGCCTGAAACTTGGTGGAGGGTGGGAGAACAGGTGGGAGCAAGTCCCCTGAAAGATGGGGCAAGTCCCCTGAAAGTCCCCCAAGCCACCTAGAAAGATGACTTGTTTTTCCCCATAGAGAACCATGGAGAGTGTAGGAGGATGGGGGCACCTTATTTGGGGGGGCATAACTTGGCCCCCAAAGTCCAATCTTTCTGAACCTTGGGGCGGTAGTTAGAGGAGAGTTAGGAGAAGGTCTCCACCAAGTTTGGTGTGATTTGGACAGAAAATGGCCCCTCCAGACTCCCGGAAAGCCGGGAGAAGGTTTTCTCATTGAAAACAATGGCTGAATCAAGCCGAAACGCGAATCCCGAATCTGCTTGCTGTTTCGGTATTCCCTGAATACCGAAACGGTTTCCTGATTCAGTTAAAACCAAATCAGATTTAATGAAACACGCAGGCCTTGCACACCCCTAGTCTTAACCTTGATGTCCTCCAATACAGGTAATTGAACATAGGTAAATGAACATATTTAAGGTCATAGGATAGTTGTACATGTTAGATGAACAAAGTATTTTCTGTGAACTTTGCCCCTTTACCTCTGGATTGTGCCACTTAATTCTGCCACGTTGTGCCTCCTGGATTTGACCCAGCAATCAGTATATTAAGGTGAAGGTGGAGCAGGACTGGCCAAGGCAAGGTTTCCTAGTTGCTCAGACCATTGGGAGTTTTTTTATAGGGGTCAGGGAATATCAGCTGACCTCCTCTGGTCTGTTGGTGCACGTATGTTTCCTTGACTGGTAGGGCAGCTTTTCTCATAGACCTTCTTATTATACAGCTGGTTGGTAGCACATTGGCAGAAGGTCTATCTGAAATCCCTGTGGTTGTCACTTCAAAACTTAAGTACTGACAACTTTGTGGCTTTAGTCATTAAAGAAACATGGCTTTTCTTGCTGTTAGATGGGGTACTCGTCTTTCTTTCTTTCTTTCTTTCTTTCTTTCTTTCTTTCTTTCTTTCTTTCTTTCTTTCTTTCTTTCTTTCTTTCTTTCTTTCTTTCTTTCTTTCTTTCTTTCTTTCTTTCTTTCTGCTGCAAAATGTTTGCACACAATCATGTATTTTAAACCAGAAAAAAAGTTAAATTACTACATGGTTATATATAAACATGCTTAAAACCTTCTGGTTAGGAAGTGAGAAATAATTTTGAAACAGGGTTCAGAAAGAATTGTTGCTTATCTGTATGGTCATCAAAGAAACTGAAACTTTACATTATTAATCAGATCTTTGTCATTTTAAAGTGGCATCTAGATATAATTGAAGAGGGCAGAGTACATAATAATAATGTAATGAATGACGTAACAGCAGCAGGAGCTCAGTTTCTGCCTTCTTTGTTTTCCATTCCCACCCACCCTGATCTAAAGCTATATTTAGTTGTTTTGCAGAGAGTACCCAAAAGCAGTAACCTGAAGAGTTTTCCCTTTTAAAAAATGTGAAATAATAAAGATAAGGTTGTGGTGATTTTCCGTGAAACTTGAGAACATTTTCTTACAGATTGCAGCTCTAATTTATTATTTAATTTGCATTCTGCTTGCAGAGTGTAACTTAATTAGCTTTTTATAGCCTGTTTGAGGCTTGCAAAGGAACTGAGATTATGAAATTGCTAAGTGGTGTTGGGGGAGTTAAATAAAGGAAGATTCTGCTGCTGAACTGCTGCTTTGTAACAATTGTCAGTCTCTCATTTTTGGCACTGTTGATCAGCAAAGAACTATAGTTCCAAGGGCCTCCTTAACCTACATCTATGTCTCACAGGTGAGTTAACTTTCTAGTTTATATATGTGTAACTAGATGCTGCAAGGAACAGGGGCTTCTGTTGAGTTTGTTCCCTCGCCAGTGTCTAGTTCTGCTTACAGCTCTCACCATCATTACTGTGTACTTACCTGCATTTTACCTCTAGATTTATTTATTTACTTATGATATTTCTGTGTTGCCTCTTAAGAGTCCTGCTCAAGGTGGCTTACAATTAGAGATGGGCACGAACTGAAATACGAACCAAAATTAAGCATGAACCAGGCCGGTTTGTGGTTCGTGAACTGCAGTTTGTCAGATCCCATTTCTAACGAACCGCCACAAACTTTAGGCTGGTTTGTTTGGTTCGTTTTTTGGTTTGTGACTGCAGACAGCCTGGTGCCAATCAATCAATTTCCTAGACAACGGGGGATGGACTTCCTGCAGACCTTCTGCTGGCCCAGAAGTGACCTTCTGCTGACCCAGAAGGGATGATTTTCTGACCCAAATGTGCCATTTTCATGAACCAAATGAACCGGTTCGTGAACCAGAGGCAGGTTTGTGAAAGTTCGTGGTTTGTGGTTTGTGAAATTTGACGAACCACGAACCACGTGGTTTGGGTTTTTTCCGGTTCGTGCCCATCTCTACTTACAATTAAAACCACATCCCTGTAATGTTTTGCATTTAAATAGTTTAGATGTTATATTTTATTTCTGCTTGCTAATGTGAGTTTTTCAAAAAAAAATGTTGCTATTAGTTAAAATGCAGGTGTCTGAGAAAAGGAGGAGGGGAACTGGATGGGTGAGTGGTATACGATCTGATTGGTGGGTAGGGTTGCCAGGTCCCCTAACCCTTGGGATGGGAGGTGGGTGATCTGGCACTCAGCTTTGAGATGTCCTTGCACTGTACACACTCCTGGCCTACACAATGACATCACTTCCTGGAAGTGATGTCATCATGCAGGCCACATGTAACCCCTGGGAGTGCTCCTGTGTTCTGCAGCAGGCTGATTTTGGCCCATTTCAGGTTGAATTGGGCCCATCTGGGCCAAAATCAGTCCACTGCAAAGTGCAACAGGCCCTGGAGTGCTCCAGCACTCCACAGCAGACTGATTTAGGACCCAAACGGGCTCAACTTGGCCCATGTGGGGCCCAAATTGGCCCACTGCAGAGCACAGGAGTGTGCTGTGCCACCCAAGAGTGTACCCCAAGAGGCACATTCCCATGTCTTTTCTCCTGCCAGCCAAGTAAGCAGGGGTAGGGGTGGAGGAAAGACTGAGGAACTTGGGAATGTTCAGTTTGGAAAAGAGGAGGTTGAGGTACACATGACTTCTCTCTTTAAGTATTTAAAAGGCTGTCACTTAGAGGAAGGTAGGGAACTCTTATTGTTGGTATCAGAGGATAGGACTTGAAACAATGGGCTTAAACTACAGGAGGGTGGGTACTGGCTGGACATTAGGAAAAACTTTTTCATGTTAAGAGTAATTCAATAGTGGAACTGGCTGCCTAGGGATATAGTGGTATCCCCCTCATCTTCAAGGAGTGGCTGGATGAATGCTCGTCGGGATGCTATAGGCTGTTCCTTCACTAGGCAGAGGGTTGGCTAGATGTCCTGTAAGACCCTTTCCAAGTCTGTAGTTCTATGATTGGCCAGCAACTGTACCCTAGGGGTCAGAATGAACAACAGTTTTAGTCTCTGCTGAGAGAAAAGTGTTCATTCTGGTCAAAATAGGAAAGCTGTTTTGAAGGCAAAACAGGCAAGCTGTTTTGAAGCCTGAAAGGGGGCTCATCCTGCCAAGTTCAGTGAATGTGTGAGAAATTCTGTCTATGTGAGGCAAACTCTCTGTGTGCCTGGGGCAGTCTGCATGTATCTCAGAGAGAGAGTATTCTCTCTGAGAATAATCAAGTAAGCTGTCTGAAAAATCCTGAGTGAATCTATGTCTGTGTGGATTACATGGGAGTTTATTCTGTTAGTGAAGATTTGTGTGGGAAATTACTTTGTGCTATTGAGTCTGTGGAAAAAGATATCATTACTTTTGAAACTTTAAGAAGATATTATATTTTAAACTGCTAAATTTAAGAACTATTCTGAAACCAATATGCTTATCAGAACTTAGCATCCATCTCGCTTATGAAACTATAAATAAATTCAACCTTTGTTTAAGAAAAAACATCCTTTCCCCCCTCACAACCACCTTCATGTGTTGACCGTTCTGTCAAACTACTATCTATAACAAGCCTTCTTATATTACAAGTTAAACCAAGGAGTCAGGGAGGCAACAATATACAGCTCACACAGGGTCTCTCTAGGCGATACATTTCAGCGTGGGCATGCACTGGTTTTAACGTGTTCCCTGCAGTCAGATGTCAGCTGAGGAGAACTGCTTCTTTTTTTAAAGAAGGAGAGGCTGAACAAGGTCCAAATGGTGCTGCAGGGAGAGGATAGGCTCCCGCCCTCCCCCAATGCCATTTTCTGTGTGTGAGGGGAGTTATTTCATGCAGCAAAGTCAGCAAAATAACTCCCCTGCCACATGTTATTTTTGTGCAGGAAAATGACTTGGGGAAAGGCAGGAGTGCTCCCTCCCCTTGGGGTGCTGCTGATCTGAACTCTCTATCATTTTTAAAAGAAGCAGTTCCCTTCATTGACATCAGACTGCAAGGAGCATGCTAAAACCAGCACATGCAGAAAGTATTATCTCAAGAGACCCACAAGCACAAAAGGAAAGATGTTCTTGAGGTAACAACTTAGGTAAAGTAGAGATCCCCTAAGCTCTGCGTGAATGGAAATATGTGTGTGTTATGCACCATCAAGTTGCCTCTGAGCTATGGTGACCCTATGAATGACAGGCCTCCCAAACATCCTATCAACTTGCTCAGATCTTGCACCCTGGAGGCTATGGTTTCCTTTATCAAGTCAAGTAATCTCATTTTGGGTCTTCCTCTTTTCCTACTGCCTTCCACTTTTCCTAGCACCTCTCCTCAGAGGATGATTGTTGTGAGGATAAAATTAACACACTTTGCAAACCACTATGAGTGGACGTTAAGTTGTCCTGAAGGGCAGTATATAAATCAAATGTTGTTGTTATTTTTATTATTAGCAAGTGGAAATATAAGGAGTGTTTATTAGGACCAGAAACCTCCTGAGGTATAAGGTTAAGGTAATTTGAGGAGCTGAACTAAAGGTTGAAAGGCAAAGGTTAAAAAAAAGGTTTTAAAGGGTAGTTCAAAAATAAGCAAAATGCTACAGTCACAATATTAAAAACCATTGGACAGCATAAAACCATTGGACAGCATAAAAACTATACACAAAACAGAGGCAGACAATTGAAAAACTGGTAAGATAACCCCCTAATTGAAAACTTGGGTTAAAAGATGTGTTTTGACCTGGCACCAAAAAGTAAAGTAGATATCAGGAGAGCCTCAAGGTGAAGGATGTTTGAGAAGTGAGGTGCCATCTCAGAAACCGTCCTGCCTTTAGTTGCCTCATGCCTCACCTCCGAAGATGAGAGCACTGAAAGAAGGGTTTCAGAGGCAGATCTTAACTGAAAGGCTGGATTATATGGGAGGAGATAGTCCTTAAGGTACTTTTACTTCTTTTATATCCCTCTTTCTTCACAATGGGGCCCAAAGTGGCTTACAACATTCTCCCCTTTTCTGTTTTATCTTCACAATAACTCTGTGACGTAGATGAGAATTATATAACTGGCCTAAGGTCACTCAGATTTCCTTCTTTCATCCCCCATATCTAAAAACACCTTCAACACTTCTCTGTGGCAACACTTCTCTAGAAACAGAGCAACAAAATAAGTATGTTTAGGATCAGAATCCTCAAGGAGGAATTTAACCTTTTGCTCTAGTGTCTCTAGAAGAAACATAGTCCATTTATTAAGGCATGGCATTTTAGTCTAAACGAAATCACATAAGAACATTGTAAGAGAATATGTACAAGAGAGTCAACTGGCTGGAGGGGCAAGGGCATAACCGATCTGAAAAAGGAATCCTTAATAAGCAACCCAGCAATACAATTGAAAAATGATGTTTGAATTGTGAATGCATAAAAGATTCTACATAACTTTGGGCAAAGAAACTAAATAAGAAGGGAGTTTACCCTTAGATGGAAGGCACAAGGCAAGTGGAAAGTGTGTCCTCCAAGCATCAAAATGGGTATAGCTCTTATCTCTGGCATAAATCAGTTTAGCCACTTATTTTTTACATTTATTTACAGAGGAAGAATAAAGATTATACACCTTAAGATTTATAAGAGATAATTTCTGTTAAAAAAGCTGAAGCCAGGGAACCTTATAAGAATCCCTGAGAATTAGGCTTGCCAAGTACCTCAGGGAAGATGGCCCAGCAAATTTCCATGGCAGAATGGGGATTCAAACCTGCATCTCGTAGATCCTAGTCTGACACCTTAAGCACTACACTATGCTGGCTAAGTTAGTGGTATAGAAAAGGGAAAGGGAAATGCAGAACCCTGTGTCCCTTGCAGGATGACTTATTTGCATTCAGTAACTGAGCAATTGTGCCTGATGGCACCAGCCTGACCTCTATATGGACTGCTTATGGTCTGAATAGAGTATGCATGTACAGGTTTTTATGCACCAAAAGCAATTGAGTGCCCTGTCTTTTGCACAGAAAGAGCCTATGCACATACAACTTATATGCACATAGGCTTTGTTAAAGTATTCAGCAAACATATAAAGATCAGGAGCAGGTCTCTAGCTTTTGAAATTCCTGAATATTTGGGGATGATGACTGGGAGAGCAGAGCTTGAGAAGGGGAGGGAGCACATAGTTTTATAGAGTGCAACCTCCCAAACTGGCCTTTCTTCTAGAAGAGCTGACTGTGTAGTCTGGAGATCAGCTGTAATTCTGAGAGAATTACACCTGGAGGTTGGCAACCCTACTGTGGGCCCCCAGACAAAGATATCTTCTGGGCTTCTCCTTCTGACTACACTAATTCAACCCAAACATCTTATAAGAGCAAACCACATGACTTGTCCAGTTCCACTTTTGTTAACCCCATGTCCCCTTCTGTTCCTTTGTCATTAGGTTCAGCATTTATTTCAGCCATTTCCCTATGTTCGTTGTAAGATGTGGTTCCTATTGGTTATATTATACCAATACTACTTTCTCCATCCATTATGGAACTATTAGATACTGTGCAAAGGAACTTGTAGGAAAATTATGCACCCTTCCTAGCAGTCACTAGGAATTGATCCAGCTGGGGCACTGGCATACTCCTCATGCTGGCAGAGTTCCATGTGGTATTTATATATTATAGTTAGCCATTGTTGTGGCATTGCTATGGCAAATGTAGCATGTGTCCTTTTTCATTTTACATTATACTTACAGGGAGTATGCAGTAAGCACTGCCATAAATTGTAGGTACAAGAGAGAACTGTTATCCAGCATATTCAGACTTAAAAATTCTATGATAGACTAAGCCTTGGCTTGATTATCCCAGAGTCCACAATAGAACAGGCACTTGCTTTCTAAGTTTACAGTTATTCCATTCACTCAAAATCTGCTGGCTAGTCCATCTTCTGTTCTGTAATTGAAGCCCATTCATTCAGGGCTGTAAAGTTCAAGACCTATGCAACTGCTGATATCGAGGATACAGGGTTTTGGCTTTTGTTGTTGCATTTCATTGTCAGCTAACTTGCTGAGCTTGGCATCTTTAACATTTTTTTTTAAAAAAATTATTTATTAGTGCAAAACCAAAAAAAAGCAAAAGGGAATTTTTTAAAAAGAAAGAATACAGTGCTGGCTACAAAAACACCACTGGCAAATCTATACATAGATTTCCAAATATAAGTCCATGTGAAGTTGCCTTCTATATGTGATACATTCAAATAAGTTTATAAGGTCTTCAATCCAGTGATTTGCTTGAGGTGGGCTTTTGTTTTTCCAGTGTTGAAGTATAAGTCTTTTAGCATTGACTATCAGTTAGATTCCAAGAGACAGGCAAGTAGTTTAACAGTGCATCAACATCCTCAAAAATAAATGAGTTTTCTAACACATAATTAATATGACTAATAACTTCCTCCCCAAAGGGCCAAATGACTAAACATTATCAAAGCATATACTTAAGAGATACATTTTGTGAATTACACTGCCAACAATTAGACACTGTTCTTAAACCTTTAGTAAAAAGACACGGTGGTGTCCAATATATCCTAAACATAATCTTTTTGCTGAATGGTCATACCATAGTAGCAACAGGTATAAGGCTTAATGCCTTATCACATTGGTTTAACAAAATTGAACATTCTAGATTATTATTCCTTTCATCTCTAAGAGTCTGTGTATCATATTTATTAACTGATCTCAAATATTTATATACAAATATTGTAGATTTCACTTTCTGTATTGATTCAATAAGAATCTCCAAAAGTGGGGAAGAGTCTGAAGCACTCAAAGCTACCAGACCATATTTGGACACCAACAAATGTTTGGAAGAATTTGGTAAATCATATTTAGACCTCAGTTGATTGTTCTTACATGCTAAATTAACATTATGATCAAAGTCCAATTTAAAAATTGGGAAGAAATCTTTCTTATGGAAGGGTTGGACAGATAATGGAAATGTTAAACCTCAGTTGAGAGCTGCTGTAGCATTATGGTTAAGTCATTTGGCTGCAAGTCAGCACTCTACTGGTTCAAATCCCACTACTGCTATGAGCACAGTAGGTGGCCTTGAGTAAGCCGCTCGTCTCAGCCCCAGCTCCCCAGATGTATTGTGAGGATAATAATAACACTCTGGGTAAGGCACTAATCTGTCTAGAAGAGCAGTATATAAGTGCAGTTGTTATTAAAATGACAAAAACTCACCATAATTACTTATCAGTTGATCTAAAGTATAAATCCCCTTATCTGTCCAAGCCTTCCATTAGAAAGATTTCTTTCCAATTTTTAAATTGGAATTTGATCATAATGTTAATTTAGCATGTGAGAACAGGTGAAACTGAAATTGTGATATTATATGCCATACTTCTCTAGCTGCAGAAATTGTTGGAGGAACAAAACCCATTTTAACATAGGTAGACTCTAATACGTTCCACTTAAAATGTTATTCCAAAAAAGAGGCCTCCAAAAGAGCCCAAGATGGATACTCCAAGTGAGGGGAGGGATCCCAGTAATTAGTACATGCTAACAAATATGCTAGATGATAAGTACTAAGGTCTGGAAGATCAAATCCTCCTTCATTAATTGAAAGTTGCATCCACTTTAAAGAAATCTTGGGTGGTGTTGAGGCCCTAATAAATTTCTGAAACGAAGCATTAATTTTATTAATATATCTACAGGCTATATAAAAAGAGGTTGCATGCATAACATATATAATTTGAGATATAATGTTCATTTTGAGTGTATTTACTTTACCTGATAGTGACATTTAGAGTTACTCATATATCCAAATCCAAGGATATATCCAAGATCAATGTATTAATATTCAACTAAATCATATGCTTAATATTCCTTGGAATCAATGTTCTAAGAAAATTAATAACATCTGGGCACCATTGAAAATGTTCCTCAATAATTACACTCTGTGATACATTGGCTCCCAATGGTATCAATTCTGATTTTGTCCAATTAATTAAATAACCAGTCAGATCACTAAAATTATTAACCAAATCCATTAATTCAGGAATGGAAGACTGAGATTCTGAAATAAATAATAAAAGATCATCTGTATATAAAATAATTTTAAATTCTAAAGAATTATATGTATAAATCCATGTATATTATTACTTTGTCTAATAGCAAATACCAGAGGTTCCAAACATAGATCAAAAATGAGAGAAGAAAGAAGAGCCTTGCCTACTACCTCTTTCAAGATGAAATAGTGCAGCAAAAATACCATTGGTCAGTACCCTAGATCTATGGGATGAATACAGAATTCTAAGTTGTCTTTGCCTGGCGTCGGAATGACAGTAATATAAATATCCTGCAGTGATGTTGGCAATACACCAGTTTAAAAAACCTCATTGTACAATTGATATAATTTTGGAATTAAAAATCTGAAAAGGTTTTATACCATTCAATAGGGAACCTGTTCAGTCTTGGAGGTTTACCAGCACTCATATTCATTATCACAGGCTTAATTTTATCCTTATGTTTCCAAGTCTTCTTCTAATGGTTCCTTCCCTTTACTATACAATTTAGAGTAAAACTTTTGAAACTGCAAATTTATTTTAGTTGAGGTAGTATGCATTATATTCTCCTCATCCTCAGTCACAGGAATATAATTCAAAAAGAGTCCAGTAGCACCTTTAAGACTAACCAACTTTATTGTAGCATAAGCTTTCGAGAATCACAGTTCTCTTCGTCAGACAACTGTGATTCTCGAAAGCTTATGCTACAATAAAGTTGGTTAGTCTTAAAGGTGCTACTGGACTCTTTTTTATTTTGCTACTACAGACTAACACGGCTAACTCCTCTGGATCTAGGAATATAATTCTTGTTCTTTCGCAGCCTTAAACGATGGGCCAATAATCTGCCAGCTTGCTCTCCTCGTTTCCAATATGACTGGCACAAGCATGTCAAAGCATGTTCTGTCTTCATTGACAATATATTATTCAACTCATATTTATCTTTTTGCAACTCTTGATAGGGATATGAATTGGGAGATACAGAAAACTGAATTAACAAATATTTCAACTTATTTTGCATGTCCATTTCTTTCCTTTCTTTAAGCTTCTTTTTGTGAGATGCATATGAAATAATCCTGTGATGAAAGCTTTACAAATTTCTCATTCAATAGCATGAGTATTCAGTTCCTTGGTTAATAATAAAATTCTCTGCAACTTCAGCTATTATCTGTGTTTTAAAAGTTTCATCATTGAACAAAGAGATGTTAAGGTGCCATAAGTTTGGTGGTCTAGCCCAATCAGGAAACTGGAGCACTAATGAAATAGGGGTATGAAGATAAATAACAATTACATCTATATCACATGCTTTAATCTGTGGTATCAACACTGCTGCAACAAGAAAATAATCTAATCAAAAACAATTATGATGTACAGAAGAAATAAAGGTATAGTCTCTGTATGACATACGCCAAAGATCAATCAAACCTAGTTCAACCATATAGGTTTTAAATGTAGATCTCATCAATGAACATTCCTTATAAGGGAGTATTATTTGATTTAAAGCTATATTTAATATTTCATTAAAATCTCTCCCCACCAACAAATAATCATGTCTAAGACCTACCAAGTTACTGAAACATCATGAAACATATCTGGAGAATCTACGTTTGGACTGTATACATTAATCATAACCATAACAGAATCAAAGATTTTCAATACCAAAATAATAAAGTGATCCTTTGGGTCTGTTGTTTCTTCTTGAAATGGAAAAGAGACACATTTATGTATTAATATAGCCACACCATTAGGTTGAGTAGACTTATCTGTAACATATACCTCTCCAACCCAATCTCTATAGAATTTGTTTTTATCATTTGCCATTATATGAGTTTCTTGTAAAAAAAAAGTCACATCAGCATTAAGATTTTTCAATTTGGAGATAACCTTTTTGCATTTGGTAGCATCTCTCATGCCCTTAACATTCCATGATATCACATTGAACATAAACCCCTAAAATAGTATATCAAATCAATAAAGCTCTCTTCCTTTATCACTGAATAAATGCAAGATACCATGTATACAACCTTATTATAAGTAAAATACTTATCAAAATAGCAAAAAAGTGCACATAGCAAAAAATTTACAAATTTAAACAAAATAAGTATACCCATAATTTTGTAAATCATCCCACAACTCCCCATCACAAAAGTTCCCACCCCATACCAAAAGAGAACGGAAAAAATAGGGGGGGGGAGAATAAAGACAAAATACAAATATCTGCTCCTGGATATAATGCCAGAGATCTCCACAATACTGGCCTCTCTCCTTTGCCCCATATGCTTTTCTGATAGTCCAATGACACCCCAGAACTAAATTGGGAGGGCTTAATGGGCCTCAGTAGGAAGCAAGGGGGAAGCAAGAAAGTCTTGCTCCACAAGTCCATGGTGGTTGGATACATGCCAGTATTATCCAGCTGTAGCTGGAATGGTAAGATATTAACACTTTTAACAACCCTACCTTCCTGCAAGGGATTTGTTAATATGCTCTTGTGACAAACAACACAGCAAATGTACATTCAGGGATTAAATGAACGACAAGGTGTGTTGGCAACTGCTATCCTTCTTGATATATCTTTAACAGCTCTGAAAACACCAATTTTAATAATCATGGAGCAACAGATGATTGATAGATGGGTAATAAATGATTTGGAGTACAGTTAGAAAAGGTTCCATTTTGCTTATACGCTGTATGTTGAATTAGTTAAGAACTCCATAGGAAAGAAAGTGATGAGCTATTGTTCCTGTAAAATTATAATGACAGCCTTGCTAACTACTGTATATTTATTATGCAAGAAAGGAAATGTCTAGTAAAATTCAGCATAGGTTAATAACACCCATATAGTCCCCCTTTTCTACTGTCTTGAATAGACCTCCGACTGACTTTTACTGGATTATTAACGTTAATTGCATCAATTGCAATATAATTGATTCTTAAATACTATGTAGAAACCTCATACAATTATGGAAAAACAAAAGTCATCTAGACATCTCAGATTTAGAATTCCTACACATTTAATTCCTGATAATCACCAGTCAGTTTGGACGTTAAGATTGTAGGGTCTCTTGTTTTCTTTCAGATAGGTTTTGACAGAATTGATAGTTTTACAACATTTAACACAGTGTGCATGGAAATAATAATATTAAAGCTCCAGTCCAAATGTAGTTTACAAAAAAAAACACCAAACCCAAAACTGGTTTGAGAGATGTGCTACCTGAAAATGCACTACAGAAAATATACACACAAACATGCTCAGTCATTCATTTGCAATATGGGGTTAAACGTAGTTAACAAGTCTTGCAGGGCTGTTGCTGAAATAACAAAGTGTCAGCAACACTCTGAAGCCCCATATCAAAGGTAAGAAGTATTATTATATCAAAGTGGAAATCAGTATTTAGAGACTGGATAAGAAATCTGATAGGGGCTAAAATCCATTATAGATCATGTTTGCTAAAGGTATGAAAGGCCTTTGTTGTATGACATGAAACAGAAGTGAAACACTGATGTAGAGAGGGTAAAAAGATCCATGCACTATTTCATTGATTTGCAAAAACAATGTTCTAAATGACTGCTCTGCATTCAAGATAAGGATTACAGAATCTGTTCAGAAGATGCATCCTTGGACGCATTTAGCAACATTATTAAGCATCCATACTACTCCACAGTCAGTCTGACACGACGTTTCTTGCATTGCTGCTTATGGCCAGAATTCCCAATATAGACATAGCTTGATTTGCTTATAGGCTTTATACTGCTTTCCATTGGCCTTCTGGGAGGCATGTGGTGTTTTATCTGAGTGAGTTTCCTTTGCATTTTACAGGTGTATTATGCCGTTAAGATCTCCACAAGGTGAAATTCAATATTCTTTATGTTACTCAATGAAATTTAACAAACTCATTTCAATTGTTGTTAAGAAGAGCTGTAAACACACACACTCATGCACACAAAACCTCACCCCACTAAGCCACTCACTGCAGCAAAGTGGGTGAAATTTGGTTGGGTTTTTGTTTGGTGTTATTATTTTTACTGCCAATGGCCCAACTTAATCCATGTCACTTAAACATGCTACATAGCAGCCTGCTGTCAGAAGAATTCCCTGAGGAAAAATTAAGGGCTTGAAGCCATCAATTATTCAAAGACTACATCTAAGGGCACCATCCACCTTGTCCTCCCACCCACCATAAGTGTTAAATAAATCATAACATCCTGTTCATCATGCCGTCAGTGGAGGTTAAAGAAGTTCTCATAAATGAGGTCGAAATCATAGGGTTGGAGCTAGCATCCAAGTTTTTGTTTTCAAGGAATAAGTGACTCTACACCTTTTGATAGTTGAGATCCTCAAGGAAAGCTTTTCCCCCCATTCCAACTACTTCCTGTGGAACTTGGAGGAAATGAGCATTTACTGCAGGGAAGTGTCCACCCTTTTCCGGTCGTGTGCCTAATTTGTCAGGTGTAATATTGGCATCTGGAGGCTTGTTTTGGCTTCTGTTCCATCCCTAATGAGGAAGTATCAAAATACTTGTAACCCACTGTGTTAGGACTTCAAAGCCTTTGTTCACTGGAGATGGAGACTTGAGCCATATTTTTTTCTTTTAAAAAGGAAGGGAAATTTCTATGACATTTGTTTCACAATAAGCTTTGAAAACTATTATGGGGAGGTACAGAAAGAAATTAAGTAGCACTGGCCTGTTGAAAAATGTGCTTGAGTTTTCAAAACTCAAGGAATGATGTGTCAAGATATCAAGACATATAGATTTTTATGTAGATTGGCACCTATAGGCAATAAAGCCAGTTGCCAGCATTCTGTCCCACTCTCCTCAAATTCTAAACCTGTTCACAAGTTACATTGAATGTACATACAATCCATGTACAGGGTAGACTTGATTTTTCTTTATATGTGTATCAAGTAATTCTCATGTTACATTTAATGCAAGTACATCTGAGCGAGTGCCTGAAACGCCACATTTATCCAGGTACTGCCCCCTAGATTCATTTGTAAAATGATCATGTTGGCTTTTCCTCATAAACAGATGTATGCACATTCAGGCAGGATGTATGAGCACTCACTGTAACATGAACAGGGCTTCTGTTACACAAATTGGTGTGATCAAGAACACAACACAGGGCCTAGTTATGCTGACCAAACTTGTCTTGCTTCTTCAAATCTCCTGCTGAGTTCTAGAGATTAAATAAACAAGCTGCTGTCTGAAATAGAGATGGGCACGAACAGCAATATGAACAAAAACAGCCACAAACATCCCAATCTGCTGTTCGCGAACAAGCTGTTTGTGAGGCCCCATTCTAAATGAACAGGTGGTCATTGCAAGCCTTGTTCATTGTTGTTCGTCTTGCTGTTCATCAAGCCAGACAGTCTGGCACCTGCAATCAATTCTCTTGGCAACTTAGGCAGGGATTGTCTGAACTCTGTCTGAACTCCTGCTGTTGCCCTGGAAACCCCAATCTAAGCCCAATTTAGCTTGATAAGTAGGTCTTCCTTTCAAGTGTAGAGCTCCAAATTTGTTACAACAAAGGAGCAAAGAGTAGGGGGGAGGGGGGGTCCCAGTTCTGACTTTTCAGACAGTGGAGAGGGAGAGAGATGGTTGCTGTTGGCATTTTGAGAGTGCATTGGAGCTTGAATTTTCTTTGTGTGTGGTGGGATAGGGATCTACCCCTTCAAGTTCCAGGGCTGCTGCCAGGCTCTGGGCCAAGCTATTATTTATTATTGGTACCTTTCCTGGTGCATGCTCAGGTCAGGTTTCTGGGAGTGGGGATCTTGACTTGGATGATGGCTAGAGGAGAGCCTGCTGGCCCCCATGAACAGCCAACCATGAACATGTTTGTGAATAGGCCATGTTCATGGTTGTTCATGAGTCCCTGTTCATGGATGGCAATGAACAACGAACATCATGTTCGGGTTTTTTTTTTCTGTTCGTGCCCATCTCTAGTCTGAAACACAGTTGGAACTGGACAAAACTGATGGAGGATCTGGCTACGGCGCAGCGAGGTCGGCGGCTCTGAGGAGCTTGTCTCCAAAGAAGAGCTGAAACCCAGTGGTCTGGGGACTTGGGATTCTTGAGTTCTGGGGAGACCCCGCAGAAAGGGATCTCTGAAGCAAGAGGCTTAACTGGAGATGCACTCCCGGCATTGTAGTTGGAATTCTGTGAGTTTGCCTCACAGCACAGATTGTTGTGGATGCCATTTTACAGGCAACAAGCTGTGAGCACCGGAACGGACAGATTACAAACAGCGATGTTCTTATAAACAAGAGGGGTCAGTGAGAAACAAGCTGTAAGTTTACGAAATAAAAGAGAGCCATGCGTGACAATAGAAAGGAAATGAAGACTTAGCCCTTCGGAAAGGATTAAAGAGAGGGATGGTGCAGTGGATTCCCCTCCCAAAGAAACAGCTTCCAAGGGGAGTCTCAAGAATGGGAGAGGCTTGCAAAGAGGAAGAGTAATGACCTGCTTGGAATTACAAAGCTACAGAGGCAAAAGGAAAATTCCTGCTGAATAAGTAAAGAAAATAAAGTTTCACTAAGATATAAAGTTCATCAAAGACATAAAGGAAGGGGAAGGGAGTGGAGGACAGTACTCACAGCATGAAGCAACAGGAGAGACTTGACTGAGAGCTGAAAATGAAAGTGGCTGAGGATAAAGTGAGTATACAAGGCAGATTGGAGAAGGAATTTGGGGAAAGTTTCCACCCCCCCTTTGGAGTTAAGCAAAGACAGAAACTGCCAACTGGATTAAAAAGGCAAGAAGTAGCTGGACGTCCCTCTTGCCTTTGAAAGAAAAAAGGGTGAAAGAAGTGGGGGTCTGGGAGATTTGGTTAATTAAATCTGTTTACCTGTGTTAAACTGTGTTAAACAAGAAAAGAGTTTGGCTCATAATCTCTATATAGTATAAGCATTTAGTCTAAAACTTGTATTTGTTTCCATGAGTTTCCTCCAAATTGTGTGATACTGTGGTGTTATTAACGTTAATATGATATAATTATTGCTTAGGTGTGATAGACCACTTGACAAGGTAATACAACAAGAAGATATAAAAATAAGGAGGGTACATTAGCTGTACAGACAAAACTTAAAGGGTTAACAACAATAATATATATACCACTAGAAGCTTCAAAATGAGTAAAATTACAAAACCAAAACCTTTTCCAAGGCAAGCAAAATCTATAGGGACAATGCTGATACAAGAAGCCTTAAAAGATCTTTAACAAAACTTACAACAGATGTTTGCAGTAAATATAGCACAGGTGCAGAATAGTATTGCACAAGTATCAGAACAAATTAAAGAGCTAAATGGAAAAGTGGAAGAATCCCAGGAACAATCGAAAGAAAACCAGCAAAATAAGCCCAATTTGGCATGTTTTATCTCCAAAGTAGATGAAAGAATGGATACAATAAATCAAAAGGTGGAAAAGGTGGAGACTAGACAGAGAACTTTAGAAGAAATCATAATGAAACAAAATATAACTGGAAATAAAGAGGGAGTACTGAGGGACATACCATTTGAGGTGACTGCACCAATATTGAAAAGGGGAAATGGAGAACCTCCAAAAGAAACAGACATTCCCTACAAAGTGAATCCAAATACTAAAAGGAAGATTAAACTGCCAAGAGGGGTTCATGTGAGATTTACAAAGAGAAGGATAAGAGAAATAATATCGAGAGAAATGAGAGATAAAATTGCAAATACAAAAGGGAATGAGATGAAGATATTCAAGGAGACACCCTGGAGTACAAGGCAAAAAAGAAGAGAATATTACTTCCTCTCCTCATTATTGAATGATGATGCAATTACTTAAGAAGGTTAAAAAGACACAATTGGAAATGAAGGTGGACCCCACCCAACCGAACAGATGGACTGAATGGAAATATAAAATAAGAATTTAAATATATTTAAGTAAGATAGGAACCAAAATAACAAGAAAAGGAAAGAAGTATTAGAACTAAATAAATTAGGTTTATAGTAACAATAGATTGATAGTAATGAAAGGTGATTGAATGGTAGAGATGGACTGAAATATATTGCATAAATATGTATTAATTATGTAAGATCTGATCGATCAGATGCTAGATTAAGCTGGAATTAAAATTAATAAATATGTATTAACTATGTAAGATTTGATCGACCAGGTACTAGATTAATCTGGAATTAAAATCAATAAAATATATTGACAGAACTGGATACACTAACAGAACAAATAAAAGAAAAAAAGAAAATAGACATAACTGGAAATGAAGATGGACTCCGCTCTATAGATGGATGGAATAAAAATGCAAAATAAGAACTTAAATATGAATTAGCAGGACACATTAACAGAATGAGAAAGGAAAATGAGTATTAGAACTAAACAAAGTAGACCTACAGCAATAATAGGAGGATAGCAGTGAAAGGAATATGTAACTATGATTGTATAGAACAGATGGACTGAAATGTATGGTATTTACATATATTAAGTATGTAAAGCTTGAGTAATCTGTTATTAGTTTAAGTTGTAATGAAAAAAAACTAATAAAATATATGGGTGGGTGGGAAGAAACTGGACAAAATTGCTTGTCATTCTAGATACCAGTTTCACTCTAGGCGAGGAACATGTTTTGTTGAAGTTCTGTAATATACAGTGTCCCTCCATCCATATATTTCATGAGTTATTCAAGCTTAGTGATTTTTAAAAATTTCTTAACAGCCTGATGACCCAGCAGTCTTGGACAGAATCAACGGTACAAATATCATCTTCTATTACCATCCAATAAGAACAACAACAACATTAGATTTAAATATTGTCCTTCAGGAAAACTTAATGCCCACTCAGAGCAGTTTACACAGTATGTTATTGTTATCCTCACAAAAATCTCCTTGTGAGGTAGGTGGGGCTGCGAGAGCTGTGACTGACCCAAGGTCACCCTGCTGGTTTCAAGTGGAGGAGTGGAGAATCAAACCCGGTTCTCCAGATTAGAGTCCTGCCATTCTTAACCACTATACCAAACTGGCTCTCACATAGAAGTCACACGTAGAAACAACTGCTGCAAGAAATTTAGCCACAGCCATAGTAATACCAGGATCAATATCAGCTAGCAGGGAAGATATAGTAACAAGGGGAACCTTGGAAGCTATCACCAGCTATGTCTACAGATCTCTCAGAGGGGCCTTCAGTGTACAATCAAAGAAAGTGTCAGAAAAGGTTTCAATCACCCCAGCCTCACATGCTCATAATCTGAGTAGAGTACTCCTCAGAATCTATTTGCTAGAACAGCAGAGGGGAAAGCATTTACTCTGGCCAAAAGAAAAGCCCTCTGATATTTGGGGATGGTCAGTTGGTGAAAATAAGATGGAAGAGTAGAGGGGGAGAACAAAAAAAGGTAGAACATACTCTATGAACCCTGCCAAGATCTAGTTGTTGATCTAATTCCTCTAGTGCTCTGTCTAAGGATAATCTAGCAGCCCGTGGACCAATAGTTTGGTGATTTAAAAAATGCTAAATGGAAGCTCAACTAGGACAACCAAAAGCAATTAGGAATAGTTCTTAAAATGTAAGGAGAGACTTTCTAGGGAGGTGTAGAAAGTTGCAGCATTCCTTTCCAGATACAACAAACTGTGTTCAAAACTCCCACGGCCAAGCACTGTTCTGTGAAACTGAAGCAAATTTCACCAAATTCTCCTCAAAGCCTGCTTTCATAGTTTTGATATTCATCTAGTTGATTTTCATGGTCATGGAGAGCAATGTTAAACCAGTCTACTTAGGTGTCAGTTACATTTTATTGAATAGGGCTTATTCCCAGGAAGGTGTTTTTAGGATTGCAGTTTCTACTTCACAACTTTATTGATATTTAATACTTTATTTAACAATGAATATATGCTAATGTTTGATGGTTGTCATGCAAGCTTAAAGCAGATCATTTTCTGCCCTGAATCACTCTTGCAAAGATTATGGATGTCCTGGCTCATGCCAGCACAGGAGCTCCAGTCTCACTGAGAGATGGAAACCTCATTTAGCCATAGAATCATAGTGTTGGCCGAGGTCTTACAGACCATCTAGTCCAACCCCCTGCTCAATGCAGGAACAGCCTAAAGCATCCTCGACAGGTATTTGTCCAGCTGCTCCTTGAAGACTTCCAATGAGGGGGAACTCTCAACATCACTAGGCAGCTGGTTCCACTGCTGCATTACTCTTAAAGTGAAGAAGTTTTTCCTAATGTCCAGCCAGTACCTTCCATACTTTAGTTTAAACCTATTGTTTCAAGTCTTATCCTCTGATACCAACAGGAACAGTTCCCTCCTCTAAGTGACAGCCTTTTAAATACTTAAAGAGAACATGTCTCCCCTCAACCTCCTCTTCACCAAACTGAACATTCCCAAGTCCCTCAGACTTTCCTTATAGGGCTTGGTCTCCAGGCCCCTGATCATCCTGGTTGCTCTCCTCTGCACCCATTTCAGTTTGTTCATACCCTTTTTGAAATGAGGCCTTCAGAACTGTACACAATACTCCAGGAGGGGTATAGTGGAACAATGACATCCTGTGATTTGGATATTATGCCTCTAATACACCCTGAGATTGTGTCCACCTTTTTTGCTGCCGCATCACACTGACTGTATCCCAAGATCTTGTTCACACATACTGCTACACAGAAGTTATCCCTCTGCTAGTATGAATGCTTTGCATTTTTTTACCCAGGTGGAGAACCTGGCACTTATTCATGTTAAATCACATCTTATTCAAATCTGCCCACTTTTCAAGTGTGTTCAGATCTTGAATTCTATCCTTATCTTCAAGGGTGTTTGCTACTGCTCTCAATTTTGTGTCATCTGCAAATTTAATGAGTAATCCTTTCACACCCTTGTTCAGATCATTTATAAAAATATTAAAAAGCTCAGAACTGAACCCTGTGGCACTCCACTGGACACTTCCTTCCAATCAGACATGATGCCATTGACAACTATTTTTTGGGTGCGGTTATCCATCCAGTTCCCTATCCATCTAACGATCTTAGAGTCCAGTCCACAGTCCACCAGTTTACCCATCAGAACACCATGAGGAACCTTGTCAAAGCTTTACTGAAATCCAGGTAAATTACATTGATAGCAGTCCCGTGATCCAGAAAGCCGGTCACTCAATCATAAAAGGAGATGAGGCTTATCTTGTAGGACCTGTTAGGAACAAATCCATGCTGATTTCCCCATATCACCATGTTGTTGGTTAAACGCTTGTAGATTGACGCCTTTAATATCTGTTTCAGTATCTTCCCTGGGATAGAGTTCAGGCTGACTGGTCTGTAGTTCACAGTCCTTTCCCCTTTCTTGAAAATTGGGGTGACATTTACCCTCCTTCAGTTTTCATGCACATCACTGTCCGTTAAGAGGCCGGGAAGATGATTGACAAAGGGTCTGCAAGTTCTTTTGCAAGTTCTTTAAGCACTTTTGGGTGCACTCCATCTGGCCCAGGGGATTTGTACACCTCCAGTGTAGTAAGGTGCTGCTCGATAACTGTCCATGTCAATCAGCAACCCAAAACCATACTTTGCCTACTACCGGCCGAATCCACACTTCCTTTTTGTTTTCGCACCTTTTTCGCAACCGCAGTGCTGTTCAAGCAGATACACACTTTTCCATTCCGTGTGTTCCCCGCCATCACCTCGCCACAATTGTGCCTCCTTTCCGTATCACGTGATAATGGCGGAAATCTGTTTTTGCCCGGCTCTTTTTTTTAAAAAAAGGGCTTTCATAGCGCATTTGCACAATAAAGAAAGGTTGGTATACTGGAAAACCTACTTTCGTGAGCAACAGGGTTTCTGGAGAATGTTTTAATGTGACAAATTATTTTCAAATTTGCCCACCATAACAACCAGCCAATTGTTAGAAAGTGGTCTGTGACGAGCAAAAAATGGGCCAATCAAAGTTGAGAGGGAGGGGACCTTGCCATTTCTTAAAAGTCGGAATATCGCTATAGTGCAAAATTAACTTTTTTTTTTATTAAAGGGAAGTGACATGCACCATCAACACTGATGATGGAGGAGGGAACCACCCACTACAACGCTTTACTCAGTGGCGTGTGGAGAACTGATTGCGCCACAAAGACGCACTGGGAGGGTGAATGTGATGATGCACAGCATGGTAGCGGAATGAACCCAACTGCCATGACTGTGCAAGATAAGTGGATGGTGAGTGTGTGTGGATTTGGCCACCATCTCTAGGTGGGCCTGTTCTCTGCTTCAGGGAGAAAACTGAGGCAAAGTAGGCATCGAGCCTTTTTGCCTTCTCTGTCCTCTGTCAGAGTTTCTCCATTTTCACCCAGCAATTGGGATACAGCCTCTTTACTTTCCATTTGCTCCTCATGTATCTGAGGAACATCATTTTGTTGTGGTGAGCCTCCCCCCCTCCCCGGCCAGTCTCAGCTCATTCTGAACTTCGGTCTCTCTGATGGCTGCCCTACAGTGCTTATCTACTCCTAGATACTCTTCTTTGGATCCATTTCCTTCCCTCTGTTTCTTGGACATCTCTTTTTTCCTCCTTAGCTCATCACAGAGCTCTCTGTGCATCCACACTGGCTTCTTAGATGCTCAACCACATTTGTGAAAGAGGGACCCCTCCCCACTGTGTTATCTTTCCCTTTGGGCATCTTATATGTTTGTCTCCGGTGAGGCTTGATGTAATGTTTGATCCACATCTTTCTGCAGAGCAGGCAAAAGAACCTCAGAGGTTTCCCACAGAGGACACCTCTTGCACCAGAGTCAGTTTTAGTCGTCGTCATTGCACAGCAAGGTACAGCTGTCTGTGGCTTCATCTGTGTTTTTTTTCTTGGTTGTCCTTTCCTATCATGTCAGTCACTGCAGTTTTGTACAACTAAATATAAAATAAACCTTCAGGGAATCCCTGCCAGCTATTAGAGTTGCCACCTGCTTGGATTCCTAATGACATGGAGTTTATTCTAGGTCTGCCTTTCCTTCTCTACCCTTGCTGGGCCAAGAGATAAGTGGAACTGATTGCTTTCCAGAATTCTTTTAGATCCTGTACTGGTGCAGTTCATATTTGCTTGATTTCAGCAGTGCTGTCTCCTTTAGTGGATAAAGCAGCATTGATAAACAGAGGTGGACCAGACTTACAATGATCTAAAATAACGTGTTTGAAACTTCTGATAGCTGAAGTATCCGTTTGTTTTTTTGAATGAAAAATGTAGGCACACACCACACTTTTGTTTTAGGGTACAAGTATGAAGCCACCATGTGCAATTAATAATCAAATGAGTGAATTACTTAACAAATTATAAACCTTCTTGAACCTCCAAAGCCTGATTAAAAAATAGTGAGACTTGCAGCTTGATCCTGACTGGAAGGAAGCATGACTGGAGTAATGACTCAGGGAGGTATAGTATTTATTTTATTTAGTTATATGATGGCCTTTCTTGAATATCTCAAGACCCAAGGTGGGTAGATGTTCTCCACTGTGAACAGGTAATCTGGCGCATCTCTACATCGGGTGTGGTTTGATCTTTCCATGTGCACTGTAGAATTACCTGCCTTTGGAGGAGGCTGATTGAAAACTTGCAAACCCAGAGTCTTACAGGTACCATTTTTTTGAATAATTTATTATTCATGGAACACTGGCTGTCATAATAGTGTGCCCTAGTACACAGTTTAAGAAAAAGTACTCTAAACATTTCAGCAGTTGCTAAATGTAGCATCCTAATGGGATTGTATGTCAGTCGCTGGGAACATAAAACAATGGTACTGCTCCATTCTCTGCATAGGCTTCCTATAATCTTTGGGACACAACTGACAAATTCTGGTTTTGGTCCTTAAAGCACTTAGTAGCTTAGTCCTCTGCACTGGGGTGTGCTATATATCCAATCACATGGAAAGTACATGCAAACTGCTGTGCTTTGCAAACTAGGATGTTAGCTGTCTAATCTTCTCTGTTATCACAGGGGCCATATCACTCCAGTTTTTTAATTGTTGAATCTCTCTCTCTCTCTCTCTCTCTCTCTCTCTCTCTCTCTCTCTCGTTCTTAAAGTTGGTCTTAATTTTTTTAATTGTGTGCCAC
Organism: Eublepharis macularius; assembly: GCF_028583425.1. Classification (NCBI taxonomy): domain Eukaryota; kingdom Metazoa; phylum Chordata; class Lepidosauria; order Squamata; family Eublepharidae; genus Eublepharis; species Eublepharis macularius. The sequence goes on from NC_072790.1 coordinate 191,345,506, forward strand.
CTTGAAGTCCTAATTGGGTTGAAAGGCAGAATACAATATTTTAGATAAATAAATAAATTTCAGTTAGGTCACAAGGTCTACAGGAAACCAACTCACACTGATTGGTACTTACACAAAAACTCCAATCACCACCCCCGACAGAAAAAAAGCATAATGAAAACATTAGTGGATCGTGCAAGACGGATATGTGAGCCGCACTTTCTCAATGAGGAAATTAATCATCTAAACCACGCACTTCAGGCAAATGGCTACTCCAGAAATGAAATCCGAAGAGCAACCAAACCCAGGATGAATCAAACAACCAAGGAAAAACAGTCTCCTACAGGAAAAGTGTTTTTGCCATATATCAAAGGAATTACTGATCAGATGGGAAAGCTTATGAAAAAGCATAACCTTCAAGCAGTATTGAGACCCACCCGAAAAATACAACAGATGCTACGATCAGCAAAAGACAGTAGAGACCCCCTCACCTCTGCAGGAGTATACCGTATACCCTGCAGCTGTGGACAAGTTTACATCGGGACCACAAAGCGTAGCATCCAGACAAGAATAAAAGAACATGAAAGACACTGCAGACTTGGACAACCTGAAAAATCAGCAGTGGCTGAACATAGCCTAACTCAAACAGGGCACAGTATCTTATTCTAGGACACCAAAATACTGGACAACACTTCCAACTACTTGGTCAGACTGCACAGGGAAGCCATTGAAATTCACAAGCATAAGCAAAACTTCAACAGGAAAGAAGAAACCTTAAGAATGAACAGAGCATGGTTTCCAGTTCTGAAAAACACCAGGCTAACAAAACATTCTATACTCGACAATAGCCCTGCAGAGAAGATTAGCACATCAAGTACCAATCCATATGCAAAAGAACCTCCTCAGGATACAGTGAAGCCTCCCGCCATTAGCATTCCACACCCTGGGAAACTCTTACAGGATGACTCAGCTCAACCCCACCCCTCCTGAGTAGATACAAATGACCTACATCTTTTCCACACTGTGACACTGAGAGATCTCTGTCTTTTGGTGCTACACCTCTGAAGATGCCAGCCACAGCTGCTGGCGAAACGTCAGGAACTACAATGCCAAGACCACGGCAATACAGCCCGGAAAACCCACAACAACCATCGTTCTCCGGCCGTGAAAGCCTTCGACAATAAATCTTTTGAAACTATATATTTTAGAAACCTAGAACTTCTTCAAAGAAAAGTACAAAATCTAGGATTTATTATGGATCTCATTTCAGGTAGGGGATCCAGAGGAGTTAGCCGTGTTAGTCTGTAGTAGCAAAATAGAAAAGAGTCCAGTAGCACCTTTAAGACTAACCAACTTTACTGTAGCATAAGCTTTCGAGAATCACAGTTGTCTTCGTCAGATATATGACAAAGAGAACTGTGATTCTCGAAAGCTTATGCTACAGTAAAGTTGGTTAGTCTTAAAGGTGCTACTGGACTCTTTTCTATTTCAGGTAGGGAGAGAGAAATATTAATATTACTGTAGTAGTCATTGGTAAGAGTTTCCGTTTATGCTTTTTCCAGTTTGGATCACATACATACAAGATGTATGGATTCATACTGGGACAAGCATACGTGGAGGGCCCATGGCTCAATAGCAATGCAAAAAGTATTTATTTATTTAATTTATTTCCCAACTTCCTCCCCAGTGTGTTCGCCTTCCCGCCATCGGGCTGGGCTTCTCGATCTAAGCCCAGCCTCCTAGCACTTCAATGCATGGGTTCATAATAGATTTGTGTAGCTTAATGATAATTAATTAGTTGATTAAGACTTGTAAATTAATCAACTCTAGTATTTAATTGGCTGGCATCTCTAATATACATATATATGCATATAAGAAATTTTCAAAAATAGTGGATCCGCTAATAAAAGAAAATCATTCCTTTCTCCCACTTAAAAAGAAGAACTAATGGGAACAGGAATTTTTGCAAAGCAAATATTTACCAAGTAAACCCATCCTTTCCTGCCAACTGTACACATGCATGTTGGTTTGGCATCTGAATCAAAATTTACTGCGCTGGATATAATGATACCACTAAACTCATTTAGCTCTTTAGCCCGTTTCCACTGAGCAGGTGAAAAGTTTTCCAACATTTGTCCTCCTGCTATAGTTGTCTCGTTTCCTGAAAGAGATTTGGAAAGCGCACCCTTCCCCCGCCCTTCAGTTTTTATCCCTGTTTCAAGAGGCAGCCGTCAGCAACAAAACCACAAGGCTAGTCTTGGCTGGCTGACTACATTCAGCAGCTGCTCTGTTCCAAGTTCTGGGCAAGCCACAGTTATCCAGATTCCCACTTGTCCTGTGTCTTCTGCCTCAGTTGTATTACAGCATCTTAAGTAAGAAGGACCACTAATTGACCAGTCTGGGTAGGCTGCCAGCATTTCAACACTGCCTGTTTCCAGTCCCCAAAAGACCATGCCTATCCTTGTCTTGTTGTGTTTCCCATCCCATTGATCCAAGGTCTGTGACATCTTCCAAGTTCGCCTTGAATTCAAGACTCTGACTTAGCATGTGGTATGCTCTGCTTTTCCAGCAGGCTGCTTTTGGGTTATTGTTTTTTCAACCAAAGCGAATGTTCTCAGCGGATCTGTTCTTTCTGCAATTATGTTGTTGTGAATTAGAAAGGCTGCACCAAAAGCAAAAGCCATCCCCCACCCAAGTACCATAATCTAAAGCACTGTCTTTCAGGGTCTTACCTAACTCTTCTGCTAGAATGACAAAATGTATCTGTATGCACGTGCACACACACACATTTCTTTATACTTTCTTCAGGCAGAAAAAAAATGCTTGGTGCTTTTTTCCTACTGACTAAAGCAGGAATGCTATCTGAGCTGGCTTTCGTGAATTTCTTCATTGTGTTGTGCTGACATGATTTGTTCAAAGAAATTGTGCTTTTGGAAGGAAAAGGTTAAAGTTTGCTACTGATATTCATCAGGAGATGGATATTTAATCTTTAATCTCTTGTTCTAGGCCCCTACTTTGGATCAACTCATTATCCCGAATAAACGATGTGTCATTCCCATTATTTATGTTTCATTGCAGCCAAAGTATCTGGACCTCGTTTGGGTAAGCACCATTCATTTCGACCCATTCAGCATTAATCTCCCTGCTAACATCTTTCCTGTCCTATGCGCTGTCCCCTATTTGCTTTTATGTTTTCCGCGGAGTGTTTATAAAAGGATAATCTTTTACAAAGCAGACAGAATTTTTTTGTGTATAAACTGCTGGGTTTGAATGCCTCATTGATACACCATCTAAACTGAAGTGTTCAGCAAGATTAGTGCATCCACTGAGCAACTGAACTGGGTAAAAATAGGGGAGCTGTGTCTTTCTTTATAGCGAAAAAGGGCGGCTAATGATGCCGTCACCTTTCAAATGGGATACTTTTAGCAGATGGACTGGGAGAACAGGAAAACATTTGAAAATTTAAAAAAAAGAAAGAAAGAAATATAATCTGCAAAAGAGGTCGCTTATGGAGACAAAGGAAAGGAAAAGAGACAACAGCCGTGTTGTTTTGTGGCTTCTGATTTGCTGGGGAGTGAATGTCAAGCTGGAATCAAGCCATGGAAATCAAGTGAATTACTCTTTCTACATCACTGTATCTGCAACCAAAAATTGCCCTCCAGCGTGGCTAAATACATACAACTTTTGCTGAGGAGCAGAAGTATGTAACCCTGTAGTATGGAAACAGCATAATTAATTTTTAGGACAAATTTATACATGTATTATTCATGTATCTTGTGATCCTCTCTCTCTTTCTCTCCCCTCAGCCCCCACAATCTGTGCATGTTATGCAGCCATATCTTTGGGAATGTTGAATGTTGGATGGTATTGACAGACACCCCCCCCCCAATGCAAACACTTTTTTGTTTAAAGAACACAATATGTAAGCCCTTTTTTGCCCATATTCCCCACATTTAATAGGGAAAATTCCCAAACAGACATGTGGTAGTATCATTTGAATGGCATAGATCCTTAAATACATTTGTCACTTGGTGCGCTTGCCAGCTATTTTTCAAAGATCCACACCATTGAAAAACACTCCAAATTATATCCATCATGACTCTGTCAACATGTAGCACTGTTTAGCGTTTTATTTTCATTAAACTGCACTATTGTTGTCCATCTATTATGACATAAACTAGGATTTGTGCCCTTGCATTAAAATGAAATGAAGACTGAAAGGAAATAATTGGAAAAATATTCAGAAAACATTGCAATTCATTTGTGTTTGTTAAGCTGCCTTGGCGCATGTGGGAAAGGGTAGATGAAATGTCAGGGACCTCACCTGTGAGTTGCTTCCTGGTGGATATTTAATTCCAGTCAGACATAGCCAAGATGATGGGATGACAATTTCTCATTGAATTTACCTCTGGAACTGGTACTGGAAGTGCTTATACTCTGTCAGTTAAGGACACACTATTCTTAGGTGTAGGCTGTGGCCTAGTTCTCACTGAGGTGGCAACCTTTTGTCTAGGCTTTGTCATGTCAGACTACAGTTGGGGCTCACATTATTGAATGCTGTTTCAAGCAAAAAAGAATTTCATGTACATAGAAAAAGTGAAGGGTTCTTGTCTTTCCTTTGAAACTTGGGCCTACCAATGGATGATCCATAATTGTATCTAAGCAACTCAGGGTAACTTATTGAAAAGATGTTGTGCATTATTGTGGCTGGCCTACTAATTATTTCAAAATGGAATTCCATAGGCAGAGAGAAGAATACTTACAGGACTGTTTGCATGCGCTATAATCCCAAATGGCATCTCACCAAGGAAATGATTGATTCTTAGGGGTAGTTGTTCGAGCAAAAAGGTAAAACAGCTTTGGAAAGCTGAATGAGACAGGTAAAGGACAGTCAGTCTTCTGTCCTTTAGCTTTTTGGCTGACATTCGGTGAGATCAAAAGTTCACAGTGTAATTGCTGTTCAATGGTCTGTTCATAAATTCTTCGGTGGCCCTCAGTACAGCATCCATCAACAAAGGGAGAAGTGCTTAGGACTAAAATAGTTTGCAAACAGAGCCCCTTCCTCCTTAACTCAGGCAATACTGGTGCAACAGCTCTCAGATTTGTCCACCTATTTGTGCTGCAATAAAAAACCTAGAGTATAAAACATAGGATTGCCAGTCCCCTGCTGGGGGTGGAGGATCCCCCACTCCCCCTCCACCTCCCAGCCCACTTATCTGGCTGGTGGGGGAGGCACGGAACTCCAGGGCATACTTTCGAGCAGCACAGCATGCTCCCATGGGCTGATCCGGACCAGATTAAGCCCAAATTGGCCTGGAACAGGCTGCTGTGGAGTGTGGGAGTGCCAATCCACACCTATTTGGGCCCAAATTGGCCCAGATCAGGTCACTGCAGAGCGCGGGAACACTCCTGCACTTTGCAGTGGCCCAATCCGGGCTAAATGAGCCCAAATCCAGCCTGATTCAGGCCCAATCTGCCCCCCCCATGGAACACAGAAAAGCTCCCGGGGCAGTCGTCGTCCGCGAGATGACATCACTTCCCTCTGGGAGGACAGGGGGACTTGGCAACACTAATAAAACATCTAATCTTTCCTTCTCAGTTTGGTTCAGCCTGCAGATTTTTAAAGCTCAAAGTTCAATGCAGACAAAAAAGAACTATAAAAAAACTATGAGACCACCTTCTTCTCAGGCTCTGCCATGGCAGCTTCACTCACCCGAATAGCGACATCTGTGGGTACCACCCTGACAACAACAGCTGTCCATACACACACATTCTCTGTTGTGGCCCTCAACTTATGGAATGGCCTGTCTAAAGAGGTCAGGCAAGGTCTCACTTTCCTAGCTTTCCACAAACTATGTAAAACTGACTTATTTAGGAGGGCATTTTTACGCAGATAAGAGGACTGTGCTGTAAGGAAACGATTCAGAGAGATGCTTCGGTAAAGGGACAGGGACTGTAGAAAATATTACTTTGTACTGTGTGTTGCTCTAAGTATGCTCCTAAAGGGTAATTTCTGAGTTGTTTAATGTGTTATACTACAACAGAGCCCATTGTGAAAAGAAATACAATGGGCCCTGCAGTGGCCGCAGGGAGAGCCCCCCCCCCACCGTGGCCTTCCCACTTGCTCCACGACAGCTGTGGGACCATGCTGCATCTTCTTGCTGGCTCTGCAGCCTCTCAGAGGCCTGCCAGAGGTGGCATGGAGGCCTGGCGCGGACCTCCCAAGGCCCTGCATTGGTCGTGAGAAGCCCTGCCCCTCAGTGCAGCCTTCACACTACCTCCACGGCAGCTGCAGGTCTGTTATGCATTTTCTTGCTAGCTCTATGGCCCATCAGAGACCCACCGCAGGCAGCACGAAGGCTCGGTGTGGACCTCCCAAGGCCCCGCAGCAGCCAAGTCTGGTCACCGCACCACACTGATGACTCACTTCTATCCTGGTGCAGGTGCATCTGCCGGCCATCAGTGCCCTTGAGTGGGAATAAAAAGGCTTACATTTTGTTTCACCATTGTATCACATTTGTATCAAATTTCTACTTGTTTTTAAATTTCTGCAACCCCCACTAATGGTATTATTTATTGAATGTCCAAGCCAATGTTGAATGTATTGACTTCCATTGTGTAATTTGTCTTGAGTAGACATGGGCCCGAATGAAAAAAACCCGAACACACTGTTTGTTGTTCATTGCTGTCGATGAATCTGAACAAATGAATAGTAACTAACATGACCCATTACCGAACACATTTGTTGTCCATTGTTCATGGGAGCCAGAATGGCTCCCTTGGGACTTAGAGAGCCCACATTCACAGGGAGTGTTCAGCAGGCTCTCCTCCAGCCATCAACAAAGTTTGGTCAAGATTGCAATATGGATCTTGGAGTTATACATTTCCAAATCCAACACCCCCAGGAAACTTCCATTTGATACAACTGGAGCCACTAGTTGATTTTGGCCCCATGTACAAGTGGTGGACTCGAAGGTGGGCCACCTCCCCTCTAGGTGGCGGGTGGTTTGGCCGGTAACCAGCAGCACCCCCATGTGCCCACCCGCCAGGCCTCCCAGAGGCTATTTTACAGATGGAAGAAAGGTGGGTTGTATAGGCGGCCGCTGGGCTTGGCGGACTTGGAGAGGTGGGGGCGGGCTGCTTCTCCTCTAGGGGGAGGGTGGTTTGGCCATTCACCAGCAGCACACCTGATGTGCCTGCCCACCATGCCTCCCAGAGGCTACTTTCCGGACGGAAGTAAGGTGGGTCATGTCTGCGGCCGCCGTATAACCAAGTAAGCCAGCAACAGTCTGCAAAGAAAACCCTCCAGCAAGACATGGTGGCATATACAGAGGCCTTGCTCACATACCCTGGTAGGTCAGAGACACCAACATACGTCCACCAGATGGGGACATCATGGCATCGGGGCCAATGCTGTTGTCCACACCTCACGTGGTGCAGAGGCTGTTGCTGCCCAAAGACACCAGCTGGACATGGCGCATTGGACAGTTAGGTACATAGGATAGATAGGTTTCTCAATAGACAGGTGCATAGCTGTATGGGATAAGTGTATAGGATAGAGGGATGCGTGGATACATTGAATACCTGTATTGGATTGACAGGAGAGACAGATACCATGTAGAGGGATATTGGGGAGAAAGGTGGACTGCATAAATATCTGGGTTATCCCATCATTAGAAAGTTGGAAGGAAAGAACCAAGGGTGGGAGATGGGGCTTGCCCCTAACATGTGGAAGTGGAGGCTCATGTGCTGGCCATCGAGGCGGTGGAAGATGCCTTCCCCCCGTTGTGGGGGAGGCATCGGTTCCCCTAGGAAAGGGGATTATGGGCAGACAGGTAGGTGCCCACGTGGGGAGCTGTGGGCTGCCCCCTGCATAACCACCGGCCTGCCCTCACAGACATGGCAGTCTATTCAGCACCCTACAGAAGACGCCATTGCAGTGAAGGTTGATGCCATTGTGGGTCCCTCCAGCCAGACATGGTGGAGCCAGGAGGACAGTCAGCCCAAACTAAGCACCCCGGGTGACTGGGATCCACCCTGAAGGAATGCACGAACTGCTGCTGGAGAGACTTGTCCACCCCTCCTGTGCTGAAGCGGAGGCTGTTGGCGACATGACCCACCTTCCTGCCTTTGCGGAAAGGACGGGAGTCGTGGCCGGGACCCATTCCCCCCTGCTCAGAGGGGAAAGCAGGTGCCATGGATAGGGGGTACCGTGCTGTATAGCCGTATGTGAAACAGCTCATGAGCTGTCCCCCGTTCCCAAAAGCAGCAGCAGCTGACATCACCAACCTTCCTGCCTTCGTGGAAAGGACGGGAGTCGTGGGACCCATTCCCCCCTGCTCAGAGGGGACAGCAGGTGCCATGGATAGGGGGCACTGTGCTGTATAACCATATGTGCAACAGCTCCTAAGCCCGAGAACATCCTTCATGACCAGGTGAAGCTTGTGCGCCATGCACACGAGGCCCAGGAGGGATGCCTCTTTCAGGGTTGCCAACATGTTGCTTCCTGCATCCGTTACCATGAAGCCATTGGACAAACCCTCCCCCACAGCCATCCAGTCCCCCAGAGCTGCCTTTATCGTGGTGGCGATGTTCTTCCCAGTATGAACATCATCCATCCCCCGGGCCTGGAGAAGAACTACCCTGTAGCCCAGTGTCAAGCATGGCACCTGTTTTGGGGTGCCAGTTCTTGGCCTGGGGCGGCGGAGGTCCTCTGGTTGCCACCGGTGGGTGGTGATACCAAGGTAGCCATGATGGTAGCCACTCCAGAGGTCTGCCGTGAAGTGTACAGTACAGCATTTGGCAGCCAACATCTCCCTGAGCACGATGTCTCGCACAGACAAGTAGAGGGCAGGCAGGACTCGATGCCCAACAGTGTGCCATGATGGCATGGAGAACCATGAAGTGAAATGCTGAAGCAACCTTTGGAAGCCCACACCTTCCATGACGGATAGGGGGAATCCTTGTAGGACAATCATCTCTGCCAAAACGTGAATGCCCACCTCCTGAGCCCTCAACCTCACCCTTTTCAGCAGCACTCTCCCCAACCCCGAGGGAACAACTTCCACAAGGGCAGCCTGCCTGACCGTTCCACTCCTACCAGCAGCAGCCTCGTTGGGGAAAGGCTTCTTCCTTGGGATGGATTCCGGTGACCTTCCCACTGATACCTGGTCAGAAGAGCTGGTAGACTTCTTTCTCCCCCCACCGAATGTTTCACTGGGTGAAGACGGAGACCACAGGCTTGGGTGGTGCGTCTTTAGGTGCCTACTCAGAACATTGATGACAGGTGCTTCAGGTCATTGCCCCTACGCACCAGGCCATTGCAGACACGGCAGCGCACCACACAAAGGTCATTTGGAAGGGCCCAAAAGTGCTTCCATATGGAAAGTTTGAAACATGGCCCACTAACTGTTCCAGGGGAAGGAGGACGAAGGGTTACAGGCCACGCTGCAGAGCTGGCACTGGAAGATGGAGTGAGGGGTGGAGTGCAGGCAGGGACAGCACCGAGAGTTTGGAATGGGGATGGGGTGGATGTTTCATTGAACCCCAACCATTCCTCCACGGACCCCTGGCCCTCCTCCTCCTCCTCCAAAAGTTTAAAGAGATCCTCTTCCCCCAGCGGCAAGACCTCTTTGGCCTCCTCCACAGCCCGCACAGGAGAATTTTGGGAAGCAGGAGTTTCTGCTGCCCCCAAACCCAGCCCAGTACTGCTTCCTGTGTGGCAACTGGGACAATCTTTGCACTTCCTCCATGCTCTTGGCCCCTGCCCGAAGGCTCATTGTGCCAGCAAACAAGAATTGAGGAATGAGAAGGAGAGAACACTGTGATCCCTCAGCCGAGGTGCCCACTGAGCTTGGCCCCAGGGCCTGGCAGCAGCCCTGGAACCAGAGGAGACAGATCCCTATCCCACCACACACAAAAAAAATTCAAGCTCCAATTCACTCTCCCTGTCTTTCTCCCAAAATGCTAGCAACAGCTTTCTCCCACTCAACTGCCTGCTGAAACTGAAAGTTAGAGCTTGGAGCACACTTCCTTTTATAACCAGAGGTCCCATAGAGTAAAGCAGTAGGTCTGTGGTTGGCAATCAGAACAGGATTTGCAGGGATGAGATTGGAGTTCCCATGGCCACAGAACACCCCCTTCCCCTCCCTCCCCCCTGGTCTCTGCTCCCCATGTAACCAATTTGGAGCTCCACACTTGGAAGGAAGACCTGCCTATCAAGCTAAGTTGGGCTTTGATTGGGGTTTCAAGGGCAACAGAAGGAGTGCAGACAGAGTTCAGGCAGTCCCCGCCTCCATTGTCAAGGAAATTGATTGAAGGCACCTGACTGTCTGGCTTCACGAACAGTGGACAAACACAATGAATGAGGCGGGTGACGACCACTTGTTCGTTTACAATGGGGTCTCATGAACGGCTTGTTCGCGAACAGCCAATCGGGCCGTTTGTGGGGGTTTTTAAGTTCGTATTACTGTTTGTGCCCACCTCTAGTCTTGAGCCCAAATGAGAAAAACAGACTATTATTATTATATTATTTTTGTTTTTAATAATAAAAAAATGTTCCAGCCGACCTGCACAATTTGGGATTCAGCATACCAAATGCAGATCACCTGTCAACCTGTGACTTAACTACAGTGATCCAAGCAATGGTCATCTCTAGGCTAGATTACTGTAACTCACTCTATGCAGGGCTGCCCTTGAGCCTGACCTGGAGATTACAGCTGGTACAAAATGCAGTGGTGCGTGTTATTACGAGAGTGCCAAATAAGGCACATATAACACCGTTCTTACGCAAGCTGCATTGGTTTCCAGTGGAGTACCAGATCAGATTCAAGGTTCTGGTATTGACCTATAAGGCCCTGTGCGGACTGGGACCAGTGTATCTATGGGACTGTCTTTCCCCATATATTCCCCAGAGGACACTCCGATCAGGGGAGAAACAGCTGTTGGTGGTCCCTGGCCCCAAGGAGGCCCGCCTAGCCTTGACTAGGTCCCTTTTGGTCCTGGCTCCCACCTGGTGGAATGATCTGTCTGGTGAAAAAAGGGCCCGGCAGGACCTATCTTTTTGCTGGGCCTGCAAGACAGGGTTGTTGCACCAGGCATACGGCTGAGGCTGGGCCTCTGCTAGCCTGGAAAAAAAGGGGTGTATAAATCTTAACCCTCCCTGTGAAGGACAGCAAAATAGGGATGGGTCAACACCTTGCAGGCCTCTGTGTGTCTGGTGGTCAGTTTGTTATGTCATGAATTGTGCCAGCCCAGTCATTCCGGCACTAGGCCATGTTGGTTGGGATTGGGATCACCTCAGAGTTAATTCAGCACAATGTTAATGGCATGACACTTGGAAGACATTAATTATAAACAACTCTTTAAAGATGCTTTAGCAATACTTCTTTCAGCATGCAGGTATAGATGCTGACGTGATTGATACTTTTCCTCAACAAAAGGAATTTCTCACATTAATATCCCTCAGAAATAGCCCTCCATGAAATTTATGAGAGCTCTTGGCAACCCAAGTAACCATAAAATATTAATCAAATGTATGTGTGTGTTTCAGTAATATATACATAAAGAACCAAAGAGCATTAAGATTCCAATGGGACCATTAAGGGACCCATAAAAATAAAATGTCAGAGAGAGACATTGTCAAGCTTGTCAGGATCCAACACTTAATTTGCTCTAATATTTCTTCTTTATGTTTTCTTCCAAGACAAGGAAGTCATTGAATGTTCAAAGTGAACACGTAAAAATGACTGTGTTCTTAGTTGTGTGATTCATAAACAAATGGGGATCATCCGATTTGTACACTTAGAGATAAAGTGTAGTGTAGTGGATAGAGTATTAAATTTAGATTGGGGAAATTCTTACCCAGCTATGAAAAACAGTGGGTGTGGCTCTGGCTCTGTCATCATCTCAGCCTAATCTGTACTTGGGGGGATAAACTGAGATAACTCTATGCACACCATCTCCAACATTTAGGACTGGTCAGTTGCTGTTTTCCATCTCCAGAATTCAACAATGCTTTAAGCCCAAAGAAAGCAGACTGTGGCTGAATCCACATGTACCGGCATAGCGCTAAACTGTTGGAATGCCAGCGTCTTCCTGGTGCGATTTCTGATGTCATCGTGCCACAATGTCACTCTCGTGGCGTGATGACATCAGAAATCGCACCAGGAAGACGCTGGCATTCCAACAGTTTAGCGCTATGCCGGTACATGTGGATTCAGCCTGTGATGTTTTATTATTTATTTATTTATTATTTATTTTATTCAATTTATACCCCGCCCTCCCCACAGATGGGCTCAATAATTTGATTACTGAAATCATATAATGCAATCTTAAGCATGTCTACTCAGAAGTAAGTCTCATGGAGCTCAATGGGTCTAATTTCCTAGTTAAATGTGCATAGAATTTCAGCCCAAGTTTTGTCCTTAGATCTTCCAGATAGTTTTGAAAATAAATGTTTGACCCAGCACCCCAAATAAAGACACAAGACCGAGTGTATGGATTTAACTAGTTTATTTAAATAGCTGGTCTATGTCGTATATTTAAATATGCTAAATATTTAAATGGACTCGGCTGCAGTAGGCCTGACCATTTGGCTGCCTCATCTGGCAGATTCACCTTGGCTCCAAAGACAGCCAACAACTTCCACCAGCCTTGTTTATCCTCACCTGCACACAATGATGCCAATGATCCTCCTTTCCTGATCCACACAATGATCCTCCTTTCCTGATTCACTGTAAGGACACTACCAGGTTCAGTATGATGTTGCTCAGCACCAAGGGCCACTCCTTCCCCAAGCCTTATCCTGCCATAAGGCCAGTGATGGACTAATCAGGACACTCCCTCCCTCCGTGATACCTGCTTATTCCTGCCAATTAGGAACAACCTGCCCTAAACCTGCTCAAACAGTCAATGACCAGGCCTATTGAACTAATCTCCTCAACCTCTCCTGGACATTGTGAAGCAGATGAAAAATGGCCTCTTCCCATGGACAGAGGGGAACCCACGAATTCCTGCTCAATCCCAAACAGCTAATTGTGTGATGCCTAAGGAAGGGTGGACATGTCAGTAGCAAGAGGGAAAGCCTGCTGAGAAGGGGCGAGATTTGCTAATAAACTCCTTTGCTTGCTTTTCCTCCATTGGCTGAATCAATTAATGCAGTGTTCTTCATGTGAAAAGGGGCAGGGGCACATCACTCCTTGGGCAAATTGTCGTGAATGCCTCCTTGGGCAAATTGTCGTGAATGCCTCTTCTGCTTAAGTATAGAGGGGATTCAGGTTTTGTTTTTATTCCTACCACACTGTATGTATTCATTCTCAGTAAGAGGTATGAGCAATTTAAGAGCATGTCATGGTATGGTATCTGGGAAGTGTAGGCTAATAGATATTTCTAAGCAAGAACATTAAAATATAATTCTATTTACAAAGCTGCATTAGCTATTTTTTATTTCAGGTTAAAAACTGTTTTCAGTTCATTTAGGCTTAAAGCTTGGGAAAAGATAAATACGTACTTCTGCATTAACTCCAATGCCTTGACCTCCACTTGTCCCTTATTCAATTTATTAAAATTATTTTTATCCCATTTTTTCCAAATAAACACTTTGCTCAAAACAGCAAAGGAAAACAAACTAAAACAACATTAAAAGCTAAATTACAATAAAACAAACCATTAAAACTAATAACAAATTTCATTAATCAAAACTGAATAGAGTTATAGTAAAAGAGAATTGTTCTGGAGGACACTTTTATAAAAGGAATAGGGTTATAGTTTATGGCAATGTTTACTGTATGCATAATCTTTCTTATTGCATTCTTTTCTAAATTTTGTAATCAACTGAATTAGAAGAAGATTAAAAGGAGTGAAGTTTCAGGACATCTGCACTGGCTGCCATTGCAGCCATGTTGTCTAAATTATGTAGTCCAGGTTTTCCATTGTCTAGGATTTGTCACATCTTATATTGTTTTTATTGCATTGTTTTCTAATTTTGTAGTCCAGTCATTACAATGTTTTGTTGTCTCTTATACTTTTTCTATTGCATTATTTTAAAATTTTGTAATCTGTCTTGACTTACAGTAAGAGAGGTAGACTATATATAAAGTAAATCAATCAAATGAAATTTGAAAACCCAGCACAGTAGAGCAAAGAGCAAATAAAGTAGTCAGCTCCTCACAAAAATAGACATCTTTGCATGCTATGCTGCCTAACTAACACCAACAATGAAGATACCAAACAAAATCCTCATGAGGAAGTGTGGGACCACAACCAAGAAGGAACTGTAGTTGCCAACCACTTCACCTATGATAGGGAGCCCTAAAGGGCCTCTGAGGGAGAACTTAATGATTTGGCAATTTCAATTTAATGACATGGCCATGATCCTTTAGGTAACTTGTTCCCAAATCATTTAGAGCTTTATAAGTCAAAGTTTCCACTGTGAATTGTGCCCAGAAGCAACACAAAGGTCAAATGTTTACTGCAGTGCATCTCTGTTTTGTCATAATGTTTTGAACTAGTTGAAATTTTCAGAAGGTCTTGCAGACAGCAGTGTATAGAGCACTCTACAATAATTCAGCTTTGTTGTCAATACTTTTTTCCTTTCCCATATAGGAGACCAACTGTCAAACCATAGAAGTGGTATAGCTTTAAAAAAATTATATTACCCCTAGTCAGCCTCCCATATTTTGGTGTGTAGGTAAAGAGTTTGTTTGGAGGTTTGACTGTAAGAAAATAAAGCAGTTTTCAAAAAACTGTGAAAGATTAAGCTGTTTTACTTCTTGATGCCAGATTTATTTCTTTGAGTTTTTTAGCATGATGCCTTCACCATGAACCTCTCTCTCTCTCTCTCTCTCTCTCTCTCTCTCTCACTCACTCACTCACACACACACACACACACACACACACACACACACACACACACACACACAAACAAACACACTGGAGGCATGAGAAATCCTACATATGTGATAAATGCTAAATGTGATAGATGTGTGAGCACTAAATATACTTTTTCATATAACATTGCAATGCGAAATTAATAATATGTTTGATTACTGCTGCTTATATTTACTCTGATGTATATACTACCTTTTCAGATGAAATTGTAACATTAAGTAATTTCTTTTATAACTGTACAGCCTTCTCCTCCCCTTTCTGTTTTTCACATAGTTTCTGAATGAACTAACTTTTAAGCCTCTTGAAGCCCATCATTTGTTGAAAGCAGAGTTTAAAAACTAGTTTATTTGGGGATTCTTGTCTTCTCAGTTAACAGAACAAAAGCAGATAAAGGAAGCGATTTGACAGTTGAACAGATTCCAAAACTGGAGTTATTTTCTCACATGACCAACAAATATGACAGAGATATGCAAGGGTGTATGTGTGCCTTTCAGCACCTGGCAGAGTCCAAAGTTTATCTCAAAACTGCTTCTCTTGTGCTCAGCTGGAAACCTTAAACTCCTTACTCATGAGAAGGATATCATTGGCCTGGAAGATTGCTGCAGAACAAGTTGGTTACAGATTACAGCGAGGAAATGCACAATATTCAAAATAATAGACTTAGCTAGCTAACTTGATTATTCCTGAAATTTCAGGAGGGCTTTGGAACATTTCGGATATTCCTGAGATGATCCTAAATAGCTAATTTCAAGTTTAATTTTGGCTCAGGTGTATCTGAATGCACATCTCTAAAGTTTAAGGGAAGCCAAAATTGTTTCGACAAGAATCAGTGGGCCTGTGCGTAGGGTATCACCAGATTTCTTTTTTAAAAAAGTTTGAAGTGAAAATGTCACAGCTCCTGCTAAAGTGAAACACCTGAAGAATTTTATGGCAACCCAAGAATTTTAAGGTAAAAAAAGTCAGAGGTATTCACAGAGTCCTAATGTTAGACTCTGTGGAGTGGGGTTTAGTCATTATAGAGGCAGAGGAATCATGAGCTAAAGGTTGGACAGCCTGAGTTGCTGACACCTCTAATTTCCAGTCACCATATTTCACATCACCATATGACCAAACCCTAACTCTCACCAGATTGCTCCAGCACACCTTGGAAGTACCTCAATATGTACTACAATAGGAAAACAATCTTCCATGCCAATTGGGGGTGCTGTACACTCGCATTACCTTTTTTCTTACCTGGGCTTCTGGCAATGTTTCAATTTGCTTTTAATTTGCTATATTCTGGTATATGTAGTGTGTAGTTCAGAGTTCTGCTGTTTAAGTGCAATTTTTCATGCTCTTAAATCTGACAGCCTTGCTGTCAGTCACGTAGGTATTGGTCTTCACAGGACCAAGTGAGACAACAACTTGAGATACCTGGGCCTAATGCTGAAGCAATGGCCAGCAGTTGACATTCTAGCTGTAAGGCATTTGAAAAACATAACTGAACATTAATCTGAACTAAAATGTACTGGTCATTTTTACACCATGTTGCTACATTCTTGTCATCAATGGAAATCCTTAAGATCCTGTCCTGGTAGACTCCAAATTTGGAAGGCAAAATAATAAATCAGACTCATTACCTGAAAAGCCTAGCCCAGTAGGCAGTTTGCTTCATATACTCAGCTGGGAATAAAACTGATATAGAGTACTTCCACATCCTAGAGTTGCCAGACCCAGTGTGGCAACCAGCAAGAGACCAGGAGGGTGGAGACATGGGGGTGGGCCATCAGCCAAGGGTATGATTCACTTTTGAAGGGACCTGGAAATGACATCTCACCTCTCTAGGACTTGGCTGGAACTCTATGATAAAACCCAGAATTGATGCCAGTCCTTTCTAGAAATTGCTGAAAATCCTATGATTTTACCACAACATTCCAGTCAATTTTTAGGTACTTTTCGCACTCGGTTTTTAGAGCGCGTTTGTACCTGTTCCACATCCCATGTTTGCAAGGTTTTCACACTTAAAAGCAGTCATGGGATGCAGTCCTGCTTTTTGTCCGCTGTATCCCCGATTTTTCCCCCTGCGGACATACCCCGATGTTTTTTTAAGTTCGCTGCCGACTGGCAGCTGGCCCGCATTTTGCTAATGTGAACACTTTTGCCCCCTTTTTTGCTTCTCTCCCCCCCTCTCCTTTTCCCTGGGAGCTGATTGGTTTGTGCAGAATTAACCACTCCCACCCTTCTCAGCTCTCTGAACTCCTTGTCCACCATTTTTTTTAGCAAAGTGAGGTGAGGGTCATAAGGCTGCTTCTTCGTTGGTTTCCTTCCTCCCGGTATGCATGCTCTTTTATTTTTTTTCAAAAGCCAGGAATGATTCCTGAGCTTGCTGCTAATTCCCTGCTAGCTTTAAAAGCAAGGAAAGTGTTAAATAGCTGTTGTCTCCTTCCTCCCTTAGGGTATGCACACACATTCTTTTTTTTTTTAAGACAAGAATGGGTTGCAAAGTTGTAATGTTACTGCACTTTCTTCCTGGCTTTTAAAGCCAGGAAAGGATTAAATGGCTGCTTTTCCCTCCCTCCCAGGCATGTTTCAGACTTTGACAAAGAGGGGAAAAAATCCAAGCATTTTGCACAGCCCTTTGGAAACAAGCCTCTGCTTCCTGGGAGGAGATGAATCGGCAGCATTTTAACCCTTTCCTGGCTTGATTAAAAAAAATGAGAGTGGTACATGTTTTCCCCCAGAACTCTGCCACCAATTGCGTCTCCAGTGGGCAGGGAACAGCCCAGTCAGCAAAAAGGGGGGAAGGGTTCCAACATTGCAACGTTACTAAGCATGCTCAATTTTTTTTAAAAAAGTGTGACGTGAATTGCAAGGCCCCGAAAGCCCAAAATTGCACCGAGGTTTTGAAATGAAGCACAGACACCAAATCGAAATTGCAGTGGACAGTGTGAAATGAACAGGTGCAATGCCGAAGCCACTGCGATCGGGGCGAATGCTCATAAATGGCGGTTTAAACCGTAAGTGTGAAAAGGGCCTTAGAGAGGCATGGCATCACTTCAGAATGTTCTTAGAATTGGTGTCACACTGACAGCTGTTTTTAAAATTATATTTTACCCCTGTGCTCACTCAGAGCAGTTTTGGAAAATGCCATCTGGAAGAGGCCCCCACTGGAGAGGCTGGCAACCCTACTACTTCCAGATGCAGCAGACCTCTGAATACTAGTACTAGGAGGCAGCATCAGCTCTTGATCCACTCTAGTCTGGCTTCAGGCTGGGCTTTGGGACTGAGACTGCTTTAATAGCTCTGGTTGATGACATTCAGCTTCAGCTAGATAAGGGCAGTTGTGTGTTGCTCATTTTCAGGGCTTTTTTTCAGCAGGAACGTGGTGGAATGGAGTTCCGGCACCTCTTGAAAATGGTCACATGGCTGGTGGCCACTGGCCATGTGACCATTTTCACTGAGGGTGATTTAAACTTTAAAAATCTCCCCCCTTGTTCCATCTGACCCAAAGTGATGTCACTGTGCGGTCCCGGGAATGTGCACACACTTTGCGTGTGCACATGTGGAACCAGGGGCACCACCTCCCACCGGGAGTTTCCCCCTGTGCTGGCTACCCACTGAATTCCACCACCTCTTTTCCCAGAAAAAACGCCCTGCTCATTTTATTAGATCAGTTGGTAGCATTTGACATAGTTGACTATTTGGTCCTGGTCGACCATCTAGCCTCACTGGGGGTAGGAGCTTCCGCTTCACAATGGTTTGCCTCTTTCCTCCAAGGACGCTCAATGAGAGTGGTAATTGGGGATGAGAGTTCATCCTGACAGGAACTACACTATGGGGTCCCACAGGGATTGATCTTGTTCCTAATGCTTTTTAATATAAATATGCACCCTCTAGTGGATGTTGTTAGATTTGAGGTTGGATGCCACAAGCATGCTGATGACACCCAACTCTACCTTCTACTTGATAAGCAACCAGAAGCAGATATCTCTTCATTGGCTCAATGCCTGGATGCCATAGTGGAGTAGCTGAGGGGGAGCTAGCTGAAGTTAAAATCTTTAAAAATTGAGGTCCTGTGGCTGGGAAGGCCTTCAGCTGTAGAAAAATTGTAACTCCCATTACTTTCTGCTAAGGACTCCATTAAGAGTTTGGGAGTTTGGCTTGATTCTAAGCTTTCCATGAACAAACAGGTGTCCATGGTGGCTAGAACAGCATTTTTTCACCTTCACCAGGTCTGACAACTTTCCCCATATCTATCTCAGTTCGATCTTGCTATATTGATCCATGAGATGGTCACCTCTTGTTTAGACTGCTGTGACTCGTTCTATATAGGTCTACCTTTGAAGACATTCTTCTTGAGACTTTGAGTAGTACAGAATGTGGCTGCTAGGTTGCTGATCAAGTCACTATAGTCAGCTCATATAACACTGATTTTGAAGCAGCTGCACTGGTTACCAATTAGCCTCCAAATCCAATCTTTAAAGCCTTTCATGGTCTGGGATTCTCATATCTTTGGGTCTGCCTCTCCCGTTATGTCCCCCCCCCCACCTGCTTCATTCATCTTTGCAGATGGTTCCTGGCCCTGGGATGCCACAACTTTCTTCTACTAGGAAAAGGGCCTTTATGATTGTGGCACCCTTCCTTTGGAATGCACTGTTGGAAGGCACGTGTGCTCAGCAGAACCTGTTGATGTTTCAGAAACTCTCTAAAGCAGAACTATTCCAGCATGACTTTGCTATCTAATATTCTTTGTGAGGTGGAACAAATTGCTGTGCATTTTATATGTGGGTAGGACAACATGTCCTCTAAGAGTAACAATACAGGAGCATACTTCACATATTAAAATTAGGAACTTTGATGCTCCTGTGATGCAGAGTTTTATTGCAGTAGTGTGAATATTAATTTGTGCCCTTGAGGAAGTATTCAGCAAAACAGGCCAATGACATGCTGGCAGAATCTGTTGGGCAGACATTCATTGAAGGCTTCTGTAGGCATTGAACTTTGAATGAAAGGCAATTCCTTTTGAAAATTTCTTCTGAAGGTTCCTTCTGCAATAAAATCAAGAAGACAACAGTTTACACTTAAAGCATAATGAATGCTTACTCAACTACAGTCTCTGGACTCTATATTTATTAAGGTTCCAAGTGATGGTTTAATTATCATATTGTTTTATACTTACCAGTTGGTCTGGAAGACTTCTGTATTGTATCTTGATAGAGAAATGTTGTATTGCTGCTTTTTGCATGTATTTACATTGTTGCATTATTTATTGACATATTTATGGTATTTATAGATTGAGTGCATGAAATTTGGGCAGTCCTTGCCATTGTTCACTTTGAACACTTTAGCACTATAATTACATGGATGAATTGAGATATATGTATTGACAGTGATTGGTTTGGTTCTTACGAGGCTTTCCTATTCCTTGTAGTTTCTGTGTCCTGGGCAAGCCCCTCCTTTTTACTCAATGCATTTTTATCTACCTGCAATTTTTATGTTATTTGCAGGTTATTATAGGCTGGGGTTGGGACTGGAGTGTTTTTTAATTATTGTACGAGGCTGTTTTATTGTGATTTTATTGGATATTATATTTTTGTGTTATTTTTAACCGTTGTAATTGTTGTGAATTGCTTTGAGATCTTAACTGAAGAGAAGCAATATAAAAATTGCATAAATAAAAATCAATCAATCAGGAGAAGGCCCCTTGATCTCTGTGCCTGTTGACCCTCCAGGGCAACTCATCGGCTGCTCTGTGAAACAGTATGCTGGACTAGATGGATCACTCATCTGATCCAGCAGAGCTCTTCTTATATTCTTAGAGTAGTGGAAGATGTCTGCTGGATACATCTTCTGACACACCAATAACCTCCATTGTGAATTAGGCCCTTGGAAGGAACACCTGATCAGTTGTGTTTTTTTTACAACCCCTACTTTTTAGAGGGAAGAAATACATGCCCTGGAAACAAAGGCCTTTTGTGGCAAAGAGGATTTTTGCCTCTTTTGGCCCCGTACTTCTTTGGGTTTTCTTCTGAATTCCATACGCTTAACACCCCCTTCAGATTTCTCAAGGGTTCTCTTCCGAATTTTCTGCCTGCGCTTTTTCTGTGCAAGCAGAAAATTCAGAGGATAACCCTTGAAATGCCTTTTTGAAATCTGAAGAGGGAGTTAAGTGGAAGAAAACTCAAAGAGGTATGGGGCCAAAAGCGGCAAAAATCGCCCATGCAAAAAAGGCCAAAGTTTTGCTCATATTATGCTAAGCTTGTCCTTATTCAATAGTGTCCCATTGACACATTTTGAAGGTATCATGCAGCAATGATTTTCTGCTTCTGAAATGTTTTGTACCATAGCTCTACAATCTCTACCCATCTGTTATGACAGCAGCCGTCTTGGCATCTCTGAGGAAAGAAACCAAATTAAAGAGAGGTATTTTTAATGGATTCCGAACACCCATAAGTGTGAATCAAAAATTACTCTCCTCTTGTGGTCTTACAGCAGTATTACACAAAAAGGGGAAAAAATTATTGCAACTATTTCAGTGTTCACTGTTCATATTCTGTTGAAAGCAATTTCTTGTGACCTGTTGATTGTCAGAACTCATGTCATTTTCAGTTCATTTGCATTAATAAAAAGCCGACCTTAAGCATTGTGATTTACAGTAATACAAAAGCTATTACAGAGGACCATGCTCATAAGCTTCTTTGTCATAAAGCTATTGTATTTTGCTTTCAATCACTAAACACTATTAAAAATTCCATAATACTGCAAGGCTTGATGTAATAAATACATTCCTTTGCTTTCAAAGGTGGTCTTGCAAAATAAAAAAAATAAACGTGTGGTTACTCATTCATTTAGCTTTAAACAGAAGTAAATTGATATTAATTGCACATACAATAATCTTGGATGAAAATGACACCTGAAAGCATGTTCTGAGCTTTGAGATATATTTCTGCTGTATATTCCAATAGCACTGGTTTTGTTTCTTTTATCATAGCTATAGTGATTATAGCGTATAAAATACACATACACATGCATGTACAGGCATTGCAAGAGCCTCACACCTGGTGGTGGCAGCAGCAATGTGTTGAACAAGGATTTACAGTAACAGATGTGTTGTGATTCTCCCATCCCAGTTCCCTAAAATTCACTGTCCCTAATGCAGATTAAAATATCCCATTCCACTGATAAGCAGGCATTAGAAAAGCAGGGAAGCATTTCCCTTCTGCCACTTGTTAAACATTCTTATTGTGACTACAATGAAGCTAAAATCTAATAACAATAACTACTGCTTGTTATATGGCTTGGGATATGCGCTCCTCAAAAGATTTTGAAGTTTCCATATGAAATCTGCAGTGAACTTTCTCTTTGACAGCCAATGTAGTTTAAAACACACCAGTACAATATGGGATGCATCAGCATTTCACAATCTCTTATATTTGTGCCAGTGTTGCACAGGTCAATGATTTTGTGGGTGTTGTGGAGAAGCAAAAAGTGAGAGGAATTGTGTGGGATGTGTGTAGTTCCATGTTTCTGGACAGATTTTTCTGCCGCTGAGTTTAATATAACTTGATGATGCAATAAATTTCCCTACTGCATTAGAAACCACACTCTATCTGTATTTCTGGCACCTAAAATACATTGAAAATGGTTGCGAGTTGATTTGGAGCTGGAGTTTTTTTCTCCAGGGAATAGCAAAGAGATTCCTTAAACCAGATGCACTACAAAACATCACAGTGTTCCTGTGTTCTCATTCTTGACAAAATATTAATGTCTCTTCTTTACTACCTATCATGCATTGGAGAAATTAAATAACTTTTCCAGTCTTGCAGCAGGTACTATGAGATCTACGTTTACCTCAGTACACATAATGAAAAAGTAAGTTTCTGTGTAAGAACCAATAGTTCATTTAAGCTCAAATCACTGGGACAGGTTGAAAGTAATAACTGGAAACAAAAATAAGCATTGTTCGCTTTAAAAAGGAGTTAGACAAATTCATGGAGGATAAGTCCCTCAATGCCATGGTGAGTAAAAGGAACCTCCATATAAAAAGGCAGCAAACCTCTTGAATACCAGTGCTAGGAGGTAGCATCAGGGGAATTGTTGATTCTATTGTTTTGCTTATTACCTCAGGAAGAACACATGAAGCTTCATTATACTGAATCAGACCATTGCTCTATCAGGGTCAGTACTGTCATGATGCAGTGGCTCTCTATCACCTGCTACCTGATTCTTTTAGCTGGAAATGCTGGGGATTGTACCTGGGACCTACTGCATGAGAAGTAGATGCTCAAGTACAGAGCCGTAGCTCCTTCCTAAAGTCAATATCTTGTTGTTATTCTTGGCTGTGGGTGTTACAGAAGAAGATATAATGAGAAGAACCTGGTCCAAGCCCTGAATTTTTGACAGAATACCTTATTTGACAGTGATCAGTTCCAGGTGTTACATGGGAAACACCCAACAGAATGGAAAGAGAACGTATGAGTTTCACTTGTAATGATTACCAGTAGACTAACATTTAGGATTCAAAAAGAAGGATGTCCTCATCTTGACAAGAACATTCCTTTGCTCAGTCCAGCCACACTGTTGGGGTAATCCCATTCTACTCCAACATGATTTGAATGTTTTTATCTCAACAATGGATTATAAAAACAGAAACAGCTATGACTTTATTTACCTTATTTAACTATGCCCTTTTCTCACAGAATCCAAGCAGATTACAAAAACAAAACCAGGGCTTTTTTTTCAGCAGGAACATGGTGGAACGGAGTTCCAGAACCTCTTGAAAATGATCACGTGGCCGGTGGCCCTGCCCCCTGATCTCCAGACAGAGGAGAGTTTAGATTGCCCTCTGCACTGCTCCAGCGGTGCAGAGGGCAATCTAAACACCCCTCTGTCTGGAGATCAGGGGGCGGGGCCATCGGCCATGTGGCCATTTTCTCCGAGGGCAACCCACTGAGTTCTACCACCACTTTTCCCAGAAAAAAGCCCTGAACAAAACAATATAATAAACGCAATAACATTTCTTAAAAGTTTCCACAAATGTTAAAACCACACAGAATTCCCATAATAAAAAAAGAAAATCAAGCACCTGTCTCTTAAAAGAGTGTATGAATAGATAATTTGCTCCAGTATTCTTCCAAAAGTAGAGTAGGACTATCTTCACACTGCCTCCTAGACCTTCCTTCAAAAGTCTACAATCTGGGACTTCTTTGGTTATCTTAAAATACAGTTATTGAGGTAGGATTAACCATGACCCATTATACTATAGACTATGGCCACAATCCAGTTGTGCCCTCTTCTGTAGTAAAGCTAATGTATAGCTCCTTCTTATGTATCCCAAATAGCAGGCTTGCCTCTGCCCATATGATTTTTCTAACAATATAATAAACGATTCAATTAATGCATTCCAAGGGAGGACTTCCGCGGCAATGATGCTTGCTGGGTCCCATGTAAAGATACCTGTAATCTCAACTCATGCATCTCTTCTGTGGTAGTATGATGGCTGCTAAGAAACAGCTCCCCCATGGTCTCACTTCATACCACATTGAAAATGCAGAGGCCTCCTAATCATGATGTTACTTCCCATGCTAGTACCAGAGGCCACATGGTGATCTCCTAGAATGATGTCTGATCTCCAGAATACAGAGGTCAATTACTCTATGGCATTATACTATGCTGAGTCCCATCCCCTCCCTAAGCCCTGCCATCCCTAGGATCCATCCCCAAATCTCCAGGAATTTTGCAACCCGGATTTGTCAACTTTAGTGTGGGAACAGTGATGCATCCATTACCAATGAAACCTGGAGAAGTACCATGGGGACATCAACTACCAAGTATTAATTTGACCTTATTACAGCTTAAGATGTGATGACTGTTTCCCTTCAAGTGATGTGGAATGCATGTGCCAGAGCAGCATAGAATTAGCAAGAGAAGGACAAGCTGCCTTTGTCTGTTTAAGAATGCCTCATCTTGAACTACTTTCACTGTAGATTGTAGGTGTCAGCAAGAGGTGTTTTCAGTAGAAATGAAGCCCCATGAGTTATAATTGCTAAGGGACACCATATTCTAGTTATTGTTATAACATCATCAGTAGCTGTTTGCATGGGTTGCAAGTCCCTTTTATGATACACATTCTGACAGGGGAAAATATTTTTCCCCATTTAATTTTATGGCCTAAGCTCAAACAACTAGTTACACCATTGTAGAGCTCCTGAAGTCAATGGCCTAAGAATGATGTATCTTTATTTAAGATTACACTGAGGAGATAATTCTCTCGTCTCTGATTTTGAGATAGACACAATGGAATTTTGGTAGGATTTTAGTCCAATAGCACCGTAGAAACCAACAAGATTTTCAGAGTGTAAGCTTTTGAGAGTCAGAGCTCCCTTCTTCGGCAGCATCTCAGGATAAAATGACCTGAAAAACAAGGAGCATTTACAGGGAATAAAATCTCTGACCCAATTAACTAAGCATTATTTATTGCATCTAAAAGAACGTTTTGAGCACCTAACTAAGAATGAATGCTCCCCCCCCGCCCCGTTAGCTGAATACCATTTAATGGATATGCCAGGTATTGACTATGACACCCTCTTCTGTTCAGTCCAAGCCCAGCATATACATGTCCCCCCAATTAAATATATGCTATAGAGGGGAAGAGGAATAAATTCTGATGAAGCTTGACTTTGCTCCCAATCCACAAAAATTAGTTGTGACTAGGGTTGAACTAGATGTTACATTATTTCAGTGGAGAATTCAGATCAGACTTGTGGTATGTCTGGGGTAGGGGGAGAACCACAACGGTAACGATTTGGAGCAGGAAATGGTGGATGGGGAAAAGGATTAAACATTTTCTCTCCCTGCTGCTTCTTCAGTCTAAATCACCTCTCTAGAAGTGGGTTTTGGTGTTTAAAAGGACAACTGGGGTAATATTCCACACAACTGCTTCAATATCTAGTTTGGCCTCCTAAGTCACATTGAAAACAAATGTGATTGAAAATAGTTTCTATTGACTTGTTCTATTGTTTGAAAGGGATTTTAGTCATGACTAAGGCCCAAATGGCACATTCTCTTAAATGTGTGGCCTCTGCCAACTGACATTTTCCCCTAGTGGATCTTTAGTTCATCCTGTGGATGTTTAGTTCAAGCAGATATATGACATGACATCACCATATCTGCATTTCCTTGCCCTGTCATACTCTGCTGCCTGCTATTTGCAGGAGGTGGGGAAACATTAAACACAATGATTTTGTATCATGTCTCTTCTTTAACTAAATTGGCATCTGGATTAGATGAAGGGTAGCAAACAACCAGGCATTTTAGGTCCTGTGCCACATGGTTCTGACTTTGGTGAGAAGCACTGAGGTGAAGTGGTTTGAGTGTTAGACTAAGACCTAAGTGGTCTAGTGAGCCATGAAGCTCACTGAGTGGGCTTGGGCCAATATCTCTCTCCCCCCCCCCGGCGAATCTATTTAATGGGGCTGTTGTGTGGGCAAAATGGAAGGGAAGGGGGAGAGAACCGTGTCTGCCCCCCCTGTGCTCCTAGGTGGAATGGCAGGATATAAAATGTCATAGACAGAGCTTGAAGTGACAAGTTTTGACTTGACTAATGATCTAAATTGATCTCAGTGCATGAAAACAAATTGCAATAATATAATTTCAAACAATATTCAGGAGACTAGAGGAAATGCAATGGGACCCCTCCACCCCAGTCTGGTTATTTATTTTAAAATGAATCCATCATGCAAAGGGGCAATTTATTTTTTATTTGCACTATTCCCAGACCTCCCCTCGCCTCTCCAATGACTAAAAAGTATGGGGAAAAGGGCATTTTAAATACCATATTTTTTCTCTCAGTGTTATTTTTCATTCAGTTTTATTATGCACTAATTTTCATTCAAATGCACGTACTTTCCCCCCTCCTCCAGTCCCCACTCCTCTCCAATTTCTTCGCAACCCCTCCCTCCCACCAAACCAGAAGGCTGTGAATAGCTATGCTTTGTAAGGATTCATCAGATCCTACATTTAAGCTAGTTTCAAAGTGCGGGATGGCTTAGCATCTTGATCTCCAGTAGCGGAGAAATACCAGTGAGATCTTGTGTTTAGGAGGCCAGGCTTGAGTGAGCATATCGTCTGGATACCTACTTGGCACGCTTTTCCAAGAGCTGAATATTCTTAATGCTCCTTCTTTCCTATCCTTCTGTTCTGCCTTCCTCAGCAATAGAGTCAACAGCTGTAACAACACATGGAGGATACTTGGCAGCTGCAAGACACAGATGCTGGGCTCTGTAATGTACTTTTCCTGTCGAAGCAACTGAGTGTTTTGCTGGCCGCTTGAATGTCTTTATTGGTGTCTGAGTGGCTTGTATGGCACTAGTTACAGTTATGCTGATGGTGCTGCGCAGCCACCCCTCGGGGATAGGAAATCAAGTTGATGGCAGTGCAGGCTGACTAGGCTTGTCCTTTAAGATGGTTGCTTTAATTTTGCACCTATGTATTTGGAAGAGGCCAGAAGGTGCTTAAGAGGAAGATTTCTTTTAAACTTATTTTGTGCACCAAGAAGTGCATTCAGCAGGAGAGCCTCTCCACATTTGTGGCATTTAAAGGATAGGTTATACATTTACTAGAAAGTAAGTGACCCCTATCTTTTTACAGACTAGCAGCCCATGGCTGCACAGAGTAATCTAGCCTGTGCTCATTGAAATCAATGGCTCGACTGGAATAACTGCATAGGATTGCAGTGTAAGAGCACCAGCAGTGGCTCCCTGCCCCTCAAAATGTGCATTTATCTGTGCAAGCAGCTCTGTGTTGGTGGGTGAGAGAAACGTGTATCAAAACTGTGGCTCTGGCAAGGGAAGTCCCCCTGCCTACTTTGTCTCCTGACTGAAAATTCTTCTTTCAATTATTTTAAGCCTGGGTAGGGGAAGAAAGGCATATGCTTTCATTATGTGGACCTTCCCCCCCCCTACCAGGGTTAAAACCAGCCATGAGAGGCATTTTTGAAAGGAAAACAGTGCAAGAGGAAGGGTTGACGCTTCCCCTTTTCCAGTTGTAGAGCCTTGCTCCATATGGACCCTGCAGTTGCTTTTTGCTGCTAAACGTCTCATTGGTGGATTGGATAATGGACCCTCAACACCACATGACATAAGCTCCACCATCATAATGCTGAGCATGCTTACTAAAGTTTATGTCCCACCGAGTCACTACTTTTGAATAAACTTGCATGGTGCATAGAATTGAGTTACTGCCTCACATGACAGAAAAGGCCCAGGATCCCTAGAGCATATTGATCATGTCTGTCTTTACCAGAAAGGTAACTATGTGCAGCCTGCATATATGACTCCTCCAAAAGTTGCAGAGAAGACATGGCCAACTTGCATTAAGTATGGTTGTCTATTTAATATATTTACAATTTAAAATTCTTAAATGTCAGTACAGGTACGTTTCTAATCTTGATCAGAGAAGGCACCTCTCTTGGCATGCTTGTAAAAAAGGTTGGACATTCCTTTATTTATGTTATTAATATGTTGTCTTTATATATAATTTTGAATGGCCCTAGAATATGGATCAAAAACCCCACACAATGTACATATACTGGACATTTTAAAAAAATCTTTATATGCTAGTTTTTTCCTATTTAGTACATTTTTAAGGCTAGTAACATTTTATCTTCATAACAACCTTTGAGGTAGGCCAGGCTAAAAGGGACTGACTGCCTCATCATCCAAGGAGCTTTATGGCTGAATGAACTGAGATCCTTTGAATATTGTCCCAAACTATAACCACTCGTTGTCTGTAAAGCTTACAAGGCCTGGAGTAGCTTCTCCATGCAGAATTCCATCCTTCTCCAGCTTCTCTGATAAAAGGCAGATACCAGAGGGACCAGTAAAGTGTTTTATTGCAGGATTTGCTTATAACAATGGAGTCCTCGGCTGATAAATCCATTTACAGCTTGGAGGTCTAGTTATTCCTCACTGAGCTCCACTCAGGGCTCAGGTTCTGCTCCCAGTGAATTCTAAAATTGCTATCACTGCACCCTTACCACAGGGCTAGGCTGGGGAGGAGCAATGTCCCAGGAGAATAACCTGGTTAGGTTTGCTAGGTCCCTCCTCCTCTGAAGTGGTAGGTGGGGAGAAGGGGCATAGAGAACTATCTGTGCACATGTGCAAAACATGCCTGCATGCCTGCAGCCCCTGGTGATGGCATCATTTACAGTGTGACCAGGAAATAATGGGTTGGGCTAGGGACCAATTTTTTTAAAATCAGCCCTGTCACAAACCATTGCTTTCGGGTCATGCCAGGAATTACATCAGCGCTGAGGGACACTGGGGTGTACATTCTTTGTGTGTACCTGCTGGCCTTCCTCCCCCCTTTCAGACTGCCTTTCTCCCCACTGGACAGGTGAGAAGTGGCAGTTTGGGGGGCTGGGAGTGGGGGTTACCCCACCACAATGTGAGAACTGCCAGCCCTAAACCAGCTTCTCTCATGGCCAGCAGTGCCACCTTGCTTATTTTCCTTCCTCCTGCCACATTCATCCCCTGGCTCACTTAGCTTACACTTGAGGAGGGCTTTACCCCTGAGTAAGCAGGCTTTGGCCCTGGCTGCCTTTTACATGCACTCTGGGCCCATTCCATTTTCTTTCTCCTGTTAGCTACAATGCAGCCTCTTGGGGGGCTGTTCTTGGGTTCCCCCACTGTACACCCCAACCCAGAGTACCATGGGCTGTGACAACCTCCTTGGTTCTTCCTGCCTTCCTTAGTCCACTCCCTAATTATGCCTTCTGGGGGTGCCAACCAGTGAGTGTATTCAAGAGAGCTCTCCGTGCCCTCTGTGTAACACTTCCTGCTCTGCCATGATACCTTTAGCTGCATTTTGTGGGATCCCAAAAGCCTCCCTAAATGTACTTTGCAAATAAGAATTGCACTTTTATATAATAATTGGATCCCTTCTCCTATCTGCCTGAAATTTAACAGGGAGAATCCCTTTGGTGAAGAGTACAAAATACACCCTCAACAGGGTGAAGAGAAAAAGTGACAATTTGAAATGACTTAAGTGTTTAATTGGCTTAGATTTCTCCTGTCTGTCTATGTTTGGGCATGCAGGACCCCACAGATGTGGGGGCACAGTTCTTGATATGTCAAAACAAAAATGTTATATGTCAAAATGTTTTTCTAGTTGACATCAATGAAACCCAAACCATACAGAAGAGCACAAAGTGATTTAATATTGAAGATAGTAGGGAAAATTACATATCCTAACTTGCTTTCCAGAAGTAGGTCCTGTGTTCAGTTGAGAAGAAAGGATTTGTATCATCAGAGCTGTCTTGAATGATTGGTTTCTCACATACAAACTTGCCCATCAATTAAGGTCTTCTTTGGAGCTGATGGTCTTTGTTTCGCTACCTTCTGAAATAAGGAGGTTGGTCATCAGAAGCAGTTCCATTTCCATGGTGGCGCCCCTGCTCTGAACGCCCTCTGCACAGCAGTTGCCTGACACCTAGTCTGAATAACTATGTGAAAATTTGTTTCCAGAAGTTATGGGTTAATTTGCCTATTTGGGGAGATATCTGTTTTTAACTACTGATTTTCAAGGTATCTTGTAGTCTGTATATTAATTTTTGTTTATTGATATTTTATAAGTATGTTGAAAATTATCTTGAGGGCTGAGATGATCCAAAGGGATGACTATAAATATCTAAAATAAATAAAATGAAATATTTATGGGGACCTTTTATTGAAATCGTAATGCCACAAAAAGCAAATATAGGGAGCAAACCTAAGGAGGACTGCTTAGAAGTAAGTCCTATTTTATTCCTTG
The DNA here is from genome assembly GCF_028583425.1 of Eublepharis macularius. Taxonomy (NCBI): domain Eukaryota; kingdom Metazoa; phylum Chordata; class Lepidosauria; order Squamata; family Eublepharidae; genus Eublepharis; species Eublepharis macularius. The sequence continues at coordinate 191,376,163 of NC_072790.1, forward strand.
GGTCTTAGTCCCAGGAAAGTGTTCTTAGGAATGAAAACACGTTCACTTAAAAACACTTGCAGTGCAATCCTAAACAGGTTGACTTCAATAGACTAAGAAGGGTATCACCCTGTTTACAATTGTACTGTTGGGTTACTTATTAGCTTCTAAACATATCAGGGTATTGACCTTCAAAGCATCCTGTTCTTCCATTAAATTTGGGAATGTGTGTGTGTGTGGGGGGGGGAACTATAGGCTCCTCCCACCCCATGGCTGTTTCCACTGGCAAAAATGGTGCAGGAGGGAAGCCTTTCCTTTCACAGTGCTCCTGAGCTGAACAGAGCAACAGAAAACTTTGGTGAATCCTCCTCAATCCTACATGTGACTACAGGTCAAGTTGGCCACCTGTGACCCAACTTGTGGCACATGTTTTATGTATTTTGGTCCTTAGGGTAGGGTTGCCAGGTCCCTATACCCTCCTGGAGGGAGAGGGGACCTAGCATTTACAGGGAGAGTTTTTCATGCATGTGCAAAGCACACATGCACTCCTGGCGCTGCTGTGATGATGATGATGATGATGATGATGATGATAACAATAATAATAACATTCAATTTATATACCACCCTTCAGGACAACTTAATGCCCACTCAGAGCAGTTTACAATGTCATTATTATCCCCACAACAAAACACCCTGTGAGATGGGTGGGGCTGAGAGAGCTCCAGCGAGCTGTGACTAGCTCAAGATCACCCAGCTGGCTTCAAGTGGAGGAGTAAGGAATCAAACCCGGCTTTCCAAATTAGAGTCCCGCTCTCTTAACCACTACACCAAACTGGCTCTCAGGGTTACTTGGGTTACTTATTAGCTTCTAAACATATCAGGGTATTGACCTGATGCTATTTTGGGGACGTGACATCATCACTCCAGCCAAACATTGGCCCCAGCGATATGTGGGAACATGCCCATTGCTGTTGTGATGATGTCATTTTGGGAAATGATGTCATTGCACCCTGCCAGAAGCATGAACAGTATGCACTTTCCCAGATTGTCTGCTGGTAGCGGTGAACAGTATGCACTTTCCCAGATTGTCTGCTGGTAGTGGGTGATCGCCAAGGAGTTTGCCACCTCCCCTGGGCTATAGGGCAAGCCCCTGGGAGATTATCCACTAGAGATGGGCATGATCCGCATTACGAATGAAAAAAACCCACGATAATCGCGATTGTGTGATCGTGACCCGGCGGATCGTGATCGTCCATGGCCAACGATCCAGCAGTCAGGAGAGGCCTGGATCAGGGCAATCGGGCTCGGTTCGGGGATCCAGAGACTCAGGTGCCACCAATCTATTCCCCTGGCAACAGAGCCAGGGGAATGCCTGAGCTCTGTTTGCCCTCCTTCTGTCGCCCGGGAAACCCGAATGGAAGCCCAGCTTTCCTTGATCAGCAGGGCTTCCTTCCAACCACGGAGCAGCAAAGCAGTCACAAGTTGGGAGAAGACACCCAGGGGAGGGAGGGGGAAGGGGGTGTTCTGTAGCCATGGGCACTCCAATCTCATCCCTGCAAACCCTGATAGGCAGCTCTGATGGCCAAACACAGACCTCCTGTGTTGCTGAATGGGACCCATGCCATGGGCTCCCAGGCTGGGTTTCACTTTCTGCGAGCAGTGGAGTGGGACAGAGCTCTTGCTTGCTACTTGCTAGCCTTTGGAGAGAGAGAGAGAGACTGAGAGAGTCGGCCGCCGCCACAACCCACCTTCCCACATAGCTGGGAATACCAGCATGCCCCACTTTGGCATCCACGATCCATGGTTCGGGAACGGGAGATGATCGGTGTGGATCGTTAATTCAGGATCGTCACCGGCGTCGATCCACGATCAGCTAGATCGTTAATTTTTTTTGGATCGTGCCCATCTCTATTATCCATCTCTGCCAGGCAACTGGGAACCCTCCCTTAGAGGCTGTTTCTCATAAGAGTCCTCCCAAGCATAAAGTTCTTCTGAGAGGGTCTGGTCAGGGGTTTAAATCTGAGGCCCCTTTGGGCTTGAGGCACAGAACAAATGACCATATTGGCCCCCTCTCTGATTGGCTAGAAAATTGCAGACCAGCTGCAAAAAGCAGAGGATAATTTGAACCTGGAAAATCATGATCTTGGAAACTTTTCTTTTATCTATAGTTAAATGATTGCCTTACTCTGCATGGTCCCACGAGGCAGCTCTGCTTTTCACAGCAATGCCTATTATCAGTTCCTCCATTTCCTAAGGCACATTTTGTCACAATCCAGATGTGGGCTCTTTCAGTGGTTGACCCATGCCTCTGGAAGGACTTCTGAAAGAATTTGGGGGGACGCCTACCCCTCTGACTTTCCAGCAATGATACAAACCAGAGCTGTTCTGGAGAGGAGCTTGAGGGAAGGGGAAATATCCTGATGGCTGGGTCATAACTTGTTTTAAGCTTTGTTTTGAATATGTCATTTTAATATTTCTCTTATTGTTTGTATTGTTTTTACATTGTTAATAACACCTTGGGTCCTATGTAGGGTTGACAGCCCTCTTTCCTCAAACCCCAGGAGCTTCTGGGGGAGGGACATGGGGAGTGGAAGCATAGATTGATGCCATGACATTACATCTAGGTTTTCCTTGGAAGTGACATCACAACACTCTAGGACCTCTTAGAGCCTTGTGACATCTATTGACATTACTTCTCTTCCCATTTTTACACTGCTGCTCTATTGAATGAGTGCAGGGGACAAAAGATCATCAGCAGGAGAAGTCCTGCCACAAGCAAGTAAGTATCAACCCATCTGAGACAAAGGTGGGTATATAAATATTTTAAATGACTAACTAAATATTATTTTCCATGAGTTCTCTACACTGTTTATGCAAGTAGTCTTGAAGAATTATATTTGTGAGAGCCAGCTGAGGTAATATATGAAGTCAAGCTCATGTCAAGCTCATGTGTGCTGTTTGTAGGCAGAAACATGTCATGGATTTCTTGATAACGTTTATTTTGGGGCATCTTCCTTCCTTCTTTTTAGTGATTATTTCAAATTTCTTATTCCTACCTTTTGGATGCCAAACTCCCTATTTCAATTTTACGCCTTTCTTGTGCAGACTGAACCTGAATGATTTTCATGCCATTTTTTTCTTCCTTGCAATTAACATTTCCTGTAAAATGTATCTATTTATCAACGTTATTTTCATATCAATAAATCTACAATCTACCATCTGAGCATATTACATTATATATTGTATACGTAAATACTGTATTGGTTGCTGTAAAAATCATACGATGAGTACATGTTACAGACAAATCTACATAATGAACTCTAAAAGAACAGAATGGAAAGTGATGACCAAAACATTAACAAATATACAAAGAAATGAAATAGGGAATATTTTCTCATTCCTCCTTTGTTCTTTCCTTTTTTTCATCCCTAGCCCCAATCCTCAGATCAAACCCTCTTCCATGAAGTCTTTGGTGTAACCTCTTAATCTTCATCCCAAACTAAAATAAAGCCTATGTATATTTAACTGCATATCTAAATTGCTCACCCTGTTATCCTCCCTTCTCACTCTTGGGTCTCCCATTGCCAAAATTTAGCCTATAATTTCCACGGGGTGGGGATGTGTCTTCAATACTTGTATTGCTCTCTAAAGTGCCATGTATGTGGATGGCTGTTAATTTGGTGCTATGGAAATAGTAATAATGCTTATTCTACTATATAAAAAGCTAAGTGTATTAAAGACAACTCACTTACTACCCTGGTGCACCTCCAGAGGGCGCTGCTGTGGAGGGAAGCCCAGATGAGGCAGCCAGACCTCCAGAGAACAAGCCACGGTGGGAAGCCCAGTCCGGGATCAGGCACGGAGCAGGCGGCAATGCCTTCACCTAGTTGGGATCAGGAGCAGAAAAGGTGGCAATGCCCACCCCACTCCTTCATACAGCTGAGATCACGAGTGGAGCAGGTGGCAATGCTCATCCCCCACCTTCACCCAGCTGGGATCAGGAGCAAAGAAGGTGGCAATGCACGCCCTCTGCCTTCACTCAGCTGGGATCAGGAGGGGAGCAGGCGGAAATGTCCACTCCCTGTCTTCAACCAGCTGGGATCAGGAGTGGAGCTGGTGGCAATACCCATCCCCTGCCTTCACTCAGCTGGGATCAGGAGCTGAGCAGGTGGCAATGCATGCCCTCCACCTTCACCCAGCTGGGATGATGGTGAGCAAAGAAGGTGGCAATGTCTACTCCCCATCTTCACACAGCTGGGATCAGGAGTGGGGCAGGTGGCAATGCCCGCACCCTGCCTTCACCCAGATGGGATCAGGAGTGGAGCAGGTGGCAATGCCCACCTGCTGTCCTCACCCAGCTGAGATCAAGTGCAGAGCAGGTGGCAATTCCCACCCACCCTTTACCCAGCTGGGAACAGGTGTGGAGCAGGTGGCAATACCCAGCCTCCACCTTCACCCAGCTGGGATCAGGGTGTGGTAGGTGTCAATGTCTGCCTCTCGCCATCACCCAGCTTGGATCAGGAGCTGAGCAAGTGGCAATGCCTACCTCTGCCTTCACTTAGCTAGAATCAGGCATGGAGCAGATGGCAATGCCTGCCCTCTGCTGGTATCAGGAGCAGAGCAGGTGGCAATGCCCACCCCCTTCACCCAGCTGGGATCAGAAGGAGAGCAGGTGGCAATGCCCTCCCCCTTCACCTGGCCAGGATCAGGTGAGGAGCAAGTGACAATGCCCGCCCTCTTCACCCAACCAGGATCAGGAGCAGAGCATGAGGCAATGATCATCCCCCTTCTCCCAGCCTGGATCAGGTGCAGAGCAGGAGGTAATGCCCACCCCCAACTTCATCCAGCCGGGATCAGGAGTGGAGCATGAGGCAATGCCTGCCCTCTTTCACCCAGCCTGGATCAGGTGCAGAGAAAGGGGCAATGCCCGCCCCCTGTTCAGCCTGCCAGAATCAGGCATGAAGCAGGCGGCAATCCCCCCCCCCCACATCACCCGGCCAAAATCAGGCACAGAGTAAGAGGCAATGCCTTCCCCTTCTTCAGTCAGCTGGGATCAGGAGCAGAGCAGGTGGCAATGCCCACTCTCACTTCACCCGGTTGGGATCAGGTATGGAGCAAGTGGCAAGGATTGCCCCTTCACCCAGCCTGGATCAGGAATGGAGCAGGTGGCAATGCCCGGCCCCTCTTCACCCAGCCAGGATTAGGTGCAGAGCAGGAGGCAATGCCTGCTTCCCCCCCCCCCCATTCACGCAGTCAGGATCAGGTGCAGAGGAGGAGGCCATGCCTGCCCCCCTGCCTTCATCCAGCTGGGGTCAGTGACAGAGGAGGAGGGAATGCCTGCCTACCTGCCCTCCCCTTTCTACAGCACATTGTATTTCCCCCCACAACAGGCTTTGTTGCTAGTAATAATGATAATATTCAAGATTTTGAACATCTTCAGAATCAAACATATTAGAAAACAATCTATTATGCAACAGTCACACCTCCGACCTCTCCCATCCATGCTAAAATCTGTCATCCACCCTCCCCACCCAAGTCTAAAGCAAACTGTGCGTAAAATAACCTATCTGTCCAGTGATATAAACTTAAAAGCCTGTTCCAGCAGGTGCCATTGTGCTGCTTTGCCTTTGAAAACATGTGAAATATTTATTTTGCATTCATACTATCTCATTATTGCAGGTTTCCTTTTCAACAGTGTTCATTTCAAAAACAGAAAAAAAAATCCCAGTGATTTTTATCTGAGTCTGAAAGTTTCCAGTAGTGGTTGGTCACACAAAAGCAGCGTTGGTCCTCCTGACTGATACAACACATTTGTTTTTATTGCTTCTTTCATCAAGTTGGATGGTCACCAAGTGAAAAGTATTATGAGATTATTCCCCCCTCCCTGTGGTAAAGAGATACATGCTGCAGGGGGGGGGGGAATCAGATCACCTGAAGAGAAAACTGAAGTGGCTGGTTGCAATAGGAAATCCTTAGAAACCAGATGGTGAACTGTAGGCTTCCAATAAGTTAGATGGGCTTGCAGATCTACAGTGACTTCAGCAGACTTAGAAAGGACTAATTCTGTTGATGATTGCATTGCTAGACTTGCTAAATCTAGGGCAAACTAGATTTTACAGTCAAATATGGCACTGGTGCTCTGATTTTTTTTTAAAAAAATGAAAAGCAGCCACATGAGGCTGCAAGGTTGAGCACAGGAATAGCAAAAAGAAGAGGTGATTAATGCAGCTTTGAGAGACCCTTCTCCTCCCAGTTAGCAATTGCCGTCAGTAAGGCTAGGGTGGGAAGAGGCAGTGACTAGGCATGTTTCTAATGTGCTTAGATGTGGATTCAAAGCTTTCTTCCTGCTGTCGAACACCTGGCACCCACAAAGCTTAGAGAATTTATACTTGTCTTGGGAGCCAGTTTTGGCTTAAATTACAAAACAAATTCAATAACGAATAATACTTAGTATTTTTTATGTAGACAGGTGAGGTATAAGTCTTATAAATAAAAAAACCCTGCCCCACCAGAGGTTTTTCACTCAAAATTGCACACACACTTTTCAACATGGAGTTTCAGAAATGCCCATAACTATACACAGAAGGCAAAGCATCTTGGAGCAATTGTGAATGAAAAAGGCTAAGTTCTCCCTCCTTCCTCTCTGCTGCATTTTCCTTCAAAATTACAGCCTCTGGAGGCTGCTTTTCATTTTTCTTTTTTTAAAAAATGTCAGGATGCAAGAAGCCTTGGGAAATGCAGTGCTCTGGAAGAATTACATTTCCTAGGCCTCTTGGTGCCTGGATGTTATTGTTTCAACATCCAAGTTAGAGAAGAACATTTGAGGGGGGAAGAATTGCAAATGTTGAATACTGGCCAGCATTCTGCACTAGGTAAAACAACTTATTTCGTTTACTTCATTTATACCCCGCCTTTCTCCTCTGCTCCATTTACTTTAATTCTTAATACAAGGATTTCAGGGAGAAGGAAAGAGAAAAATCTTTTCCTGAGTTGTTGGGGAGTCACTGCTAGAACAAGCGGCTCTGAGTTAAGAAGCCTAATAGTCTGACGCAATACAATTATATGTTTAAAGAAGAATATTAATGTCAGAGCTCCTGAAGTCATGCCTGTTTTGTCATCATTGTTCTCATCGTCATCTCTGCATTGGGTGTAAGATATTTATTTTAAGCGTTCACGTAGCTGTTGCTGCTCTGTCACCCATTTCCATGGAAATTGGAGCAACAGAACATGCAGCTCCTGACTGCCAGCTTTAAAGCCTTGCTGGCTGCCCCTGGAACAATGGAAAGCAGCTCCTCGTGTCTTTCACATACTTGAGCATAGAAATGATCAAATGTATCTTTCTTCAAAGTACAGAAGCATCAGAATGCTATGCTACAAGTGACTTGGCATCGCACAGTTTTCTAGGTGTTTTCTCATTCCAACATAGTTTTGGCCTAAAAAGTCCTAAGTTGATCAGGCCAGTAACATATTCATCATGTGCCAGAACTTAACTCATTTTCTATGTCCTTTAAGACATATGCATGCACCATGAACATAATGTTTGCAATCAAGACACCAACAAATGGTTTCCCCCATTTATACCTACTACTGCATCCATTCACTTAAGGTTGCCATATTCCAAGTTTTTCAGATCCAGACAGCCCAGTTTACCTATTATGCAGATCATTTGCTTATTATACAAATCAAATATATTATTGTTGTGCTATTTACCAGTGGCTTTGTATCTCCTCTGAACTATCACAAAAAGTGGGGGAAGAATCATAGAAAACATCTCTTTACCTGACCAGACTTTGCTCATGGCAGACTTTGGTTTGGCTCTCTTCTGAGACAACAGCAAGGCTTGTCTGGGAGAGAGAAAGATGGAGCAAAGCTCTATGCTGTCTCCTCTCTGGCTTCGTTGCTCCAGCAGTACGCTGCACTGCATCTGTCCAATGAATGTGTAAGTACAAGTTCCCATGTATGAAATTCTTGTTTGTTTTTCTCTCAAGTCTTGAACCTTTGCTAGTTAAATACTAAAATGCTACAGAAATGCACATGCAGACACACATGCCTCTTCACTGGTAGCATTTAGCCTTAATTAATAGAAATGGAAAGTCCATGTAGTAACCTGAAGTAAGATATGGGCTGCTATTCTGTGTACACATTCCTCTTATTAATGACAGTGGGATTCATTGGTTTCCACAAAAAATATTATCACTGAAGTGTGAATGTGACTGTAGCCTTAAAATCAAATCCAAACTTGCTCAGAAGTAAATCCTATCACTTAAATAGGACTGACTTCCAAACAAGTGTGCACAGTATTGCAGCTTTAAATATCTCAAATATCTACACACAATAACTGATTTTCTAAGTTTCTCTGGACCGAGCATTACGAAACTGACTACAAACCCCAAGGTTAATATATCAGTCCGTAATCTCAGTCACCTAATCCCAAGAAAAGCGGTCACAGATCACTTGCCAACAGCAGACTATACTTGCTCCACCCCTACTCTAAGTTTGCAGAATACAAATATACTTTTTATTAGCATATGCAAGGCATATGGTGAAGATCAGTATATAGAACATTATCAGGTTATAGGAATATTTTTGGCGGCTACATTCTTTCTCTGGAATATTTTTGGCGGCTACATTCCAATATATAATATACAACTATATGGAAGAAAGTCCTATAGTGCTATAGTGCAGAAAGGTGAGCCTGGTTCTCAATGTTCTTGTGAGGAAGTGTTAACTGAATCTTTTAAAAGAAAATGACAAACCAATGACATTTATTTAGTTTTTGAGATAAGCCAAATTCTCTCCAATCTCCACAGCTCTTGAAGACAAAAGCACCTGAAAAACAAGACTAATTCCATGCCCTCTGTCCACAAGGTCATGCCACTCCATCTGGCTCCTTTTGACTTGTTAGTGAGCCATATACAATTATTTACGAGTTATGAAAATGTAAAGATTACTTTGTTGGTCTCAGTTTTATAAGCAAAGGTGAGGAAAGGGTTGATAAATGCTGCCATTTTATATTTTTAAAGAATCATATTAAATTTTCATTACTCTAGTGTTGTTTTCTGAACTAATTTGGAAGTTCACAAGACATGAGATACTTTTTGTTTAAATTGCATACTTGGAAACGGAAACAAAGCATTTCCTTGGGTGTCCCATACCTGTCACTCACAGTCATCATGACTTCCTTCATTGGCTAGAATAAATGGAAGAGTGGAATATGTCCAGGGTCTGGGCCTCAGCCCCCGGACTTGCTGGGAGGGAGGCAACTGGGAGACAGCAGCCCTGCTGCCCCAGCCAGCAACCAGGGTCAGAACCCACCTACACCCAGGGAAAGGGGCAAAGGGCCAGGGCCTCAGAGGGCTAGAGGAGGCAGAGAGGCACCAGCTAGACCCACCCTCCAGGGGGGCGATAGGGGGCTCAGCAAAGCAGAGGGAGAGGGCAAAAGCAGGGGGAATAGGGACCCAGCAGCTGCCCAAACAGAGCTCTTACTTGGCAGAGAGGAGAAGCAGCCATGGCAGCTCAGAGCCACGCCCCAGCCTCCACCTCAGCTTGAAGACAGCAACCTGACTCAGGAGATGCTCAGAACCAAGCCCCTCCAGGTGAAGCTGCTGAAGGCATTCTGTGGGAAGAGCTGGGCAGCCAGCCAAGGGGCCACAGCTGGGCCTACCTTCAGTAATCAGCTCAGCCAGAGAGGCCTGGCAGCCAGCCAACATGACACAGCTGTTGCTGATCCAGGCAGACCAGCCAGCTACCTCAACTGCAGCAGCTTGAGACAGCCCAGGCCAACGCTGGGAGGCCAGGGAGGGGTGTGGTCTGGCAGGCAGGACCTGCAAGGAGGGTGGGGCAGTGAGAGAAGGCCCTCTAAAGGATGGCTGGGGGAGAGCTCTGAGGTGTGGGTGTGAGTGAGGAGTGATGGCGTGGAGTGGGAGCAGAGCAGTGCGAGAGTGGAGGCTTGGAGGAGAGTTCTGGGAGGAGGAGATGATGGAGGACGCAGGGGGTGAGCATGCCAGGTTGAGCAGGCCAGCGAGTGGACTGAGAGGGAGTCTGGGTGATGTATACCACCCCTCCTTCCACAGAGCAGGGTCCTGCAGCATCCCTGGCACCCCTCTGATGTCAGGGCCAGCCCAGCCAATGCCCCGCCTGGTGGCAGCAGCAACAAGCCCTGACAAATTGGTGGCCCGTACGGGGAAGGTCGTTCCGAAGCAGGTGCCGGTTGAAGGGATGCATCCCAACGCCACAGCCCCAGCGGAGTTCAGACAGTGGCTGGAGGAACACCTGGATGGGATGTGGAGGAAGCTGGCAGTGGCCTTCCAAGCAGCTCGGGCAGAGCTAGTGCAGGAGGTGGAGCAGCAGATGCAAGCTGGCGCCCACACAGCCTCCTCGCCAGCGGTATGTGCATTGGCTTGGGAAATCAACCCGCCAGCCAGCTCAGCTTGCAAGGGGACGCAGAGTCTGTGCGCCACAGTGAGGATAGGCTGGCAGAGCCTACAGGCACTATTGAACTCAGGGAGCGCAGTCTCAATGATCCATGCCCAACTCGCTCCGGCTGCCACCCCAGTGCACTGCTGGATCCCGGTAGCGGATGTGATGGGCCGCACCCAGCCGTGTCCTATGGTCTGTGTCACAGTGGAATACCTGGGGGTACTCCGCCGCATGGACGTCACCAAAGTAGCCCACTTACCCCACCCAATGCTGCTGGGAAGGGATATCCCGGAGTTATCCAGGTTACTCAGGGAGGCGGTGGAGGCATTGGCAAACCCACAAGCCGCCATGGCTCTGCAAGTGGAGGAGGCCACCAACTCAGGTGAGGGTCCCTCCATCAGACCAGGGGCAGAAACACAGGCCAAAGACCCAGCTGGGCCTCCGGCAGACCACCCCTTCCACGATGCCCAAGGGGCAGATGTGTCCTTGCAGCGCTTGCGAAGACAGCAGCTCATGAGTAGGAGCAAGTGTGGGACGAGCAGAGGTCCCAACGGCTTCCCCGCATCAAGAAGCAAGGAGGGGTGTGGGTCCGCCTGGCCCGTGCCCCAAACGGCCAGGGAGAGGTCTGCCAGCTACTGGTGCTGGCAGCCTACTGGGTGGAAGTCCTCTGCACAGCCCATGAGCACGCTTGGGCCGGGCACCTGGGGCTCCACAAGACCCTGAAGAAGGTCCTCGAGCAGTTCTTCTGGCCCTCAGTGAACACGGACGTGAAGGCCCACTGCTGCTCGTGCCCCACCTGTCAGGGGGTGGCAGCACGATGCCCGCCAAAGGCCCCCCTCTCCCTGCTGTCCATCATGGAGACGCCCTTCCAACGCATCGCAATGGACTTTATCGGCCTGCTGCCGCGCACACCCCGGGGCCACCGCTTTGCCCTGGTGGTTGTGGACTATGCCACGCAGTTCCCCGAGGTCATCCCGCTGAAGACTATGCAGACCCCGGGGATGATACGGGCCCTGTCCAAGCTTTTCGTAATGGTGGGATTGTCTGATGAAATTTTGATGGATCGGGGAGGGCCATTCCGCACCAAAGCCATGCGTCAACTCTGCCAGAATTTGGGGATCCGGCAGGTATTCACCTCGGCTTGCGGGTATTCACCACCCACAAACAGACGGTTTGACAGAGCGCCTGAACCAGACCGTCAAGGAAGCCCTGAGGAAGATGATGCGGGACAAGCCTCACCAGTGGGACCTATACATCGACCCCCTCATGTTTGCCCTCCAGGAGACCCCACAGGCCTCCACCGGCTTTAGCCCCTTCGAGCTGCTATACGGGCGCAAGCCACGGGGGATGCTCTCTCAGTTGGCAGAATGGTGGGGTCCCCGCACCAGCAGCCCCACTCCCCCCATACAGGAGTATGTGAGCCAGCTCCGCGAGTGGGTGCAGCAGTCCCAGGCAGAGGCAAACCGCCGGCTAACCCGCACCCAGATGAAGCAGAAGGCTGCCTACAACCGGGGTGCAAGGATGAGGACCTTCCAGGCTAGAGAAAAGGTTCTGGTACACCACTCGGTGTTCCCACGGGAGGAGGAGGACCTGTGAAGGGGCCCTTACCAAATTCAGAGGGTGCTAGGCCCCACCACCTACAAGCTGCAGTGAGGGGCGGGCCAGCGCCAACGGAGGACCCTGCACGTGAACCTGCAAAAGTGGTGGCATGAGCGACCGGAAGATGCTTGCAGCTTGGCCGAGGACCCCCTGGAACTGCCATCCAGCGAGCTGCCTTGGACCACAGAAGGTCTAGAGTTCGAGGAACCCAAGGTGGACCCCCAGCTCGACCCGACTCAACGGGCCCAGCTACAAGACCTATGGGCCTGGGTACCTGGTATCTTCTCCCACAGGCCCGGCAGCACGAGCCTGATCCAACACACCATCCCGACGGACCCTGGGCAGACAGCATGGGCTACATGGCGCCCCATCCCCAGGAAGCGGTGGGAGGTGGTGGAAAAGGAGACGAATGAGATGCTCAGGCTTGGGGTAACTGAACCCTCATGGAGCGCTTGGAGGAGCCTGATAGTCTTGGTGCCCAAGCCAGATGGGACCACCCGATTTTGCATCAACTATCGCGAGCTAAATAAGGTGGCCTAGTTCGATGCCTACCCCATGCCCCAAGTGGACGTGCTAGTGGACCACCTGGGGTCTGCCCGCTACCTGTCAGCCCTGGACTTAACAAAGGGTTACTGGCAAGTGCCCATACGGCCAGAGGATTGGGAGAAGACAGCCTTCACCACCCCACGAGGCCTCTTCCAGTTCAAGAAGATGCCGTTTGGCCTCCATGGAGCGGCTGCCACATTTCAGCAGCTAGTGAACCAAGTGCTGGGGGAGTGCCAGGCGTACACAATGGCGTACATCGATGACATCATTATCTTCAGCCCTGACTGGCCCACCCACCTCCAGCACCTGGAAGCTGTCTTGAAGGCCCTCCAACAGGCTGGACTACGGGCCAACCCAAAGAAGAGCCACTTGGGGTTCCAGGAACTCCAATACCTGGGCTTTGTGGTCAGGGGAGGCCGGGTCCGACCACCGCTGGACAAGGTGGCCTCAATAGCTGATGCCCCACAGCCCCAGACCAAGAAGCAGGTCTGACGCTTCCTGGGACTGCTGGGGTATTATGGGAGGTTCATCCCCCACTTTGCCTCCCGAGTGGCACCCCTGACGGACTGCTTAAGGAAGGGGATGCCCAACCAAGTCCGGTGGACCCCGGAACTAGAGGTGGCTTTCAGAGACCTGCGGTCGGCCCTCTCTAACGCCACAGCCCTGTGGAACCCAGACTTTGACCAACCCTTCACGCTGGCCACAGACACTTCAGACACCGGCCTTGGGGCTGTCCTGACTCAGGAGTGTGACGGAGTAGACGTCCCCATTCTCTTCCTGAGTTGGAAGTTACAGCCCGCAGAGAAGCACTATTCGACGGTGGAGCGGGAGGCCCTAGTGGTCAAGTGGGCAGTGGGGGCCCTGCAGTACTACCTGGCCAACAACCCCTTTGTACTGCTGATGGACCACGCGCCCCTGCAGTGGATCCATCGCATGAAGGCGCACAACCCCAGAGTGCTGCGGTGGTACCTCTCCCTCCTGCCCTTCCAGTTTACCATCAAATACCACCAGGGGGCGCGACATGTGGACGTGGACTTTATGTCCCTCCTGTTCGAAGCCGACCCAGACCCCCACAAGTCAAAGCCAAGCGGGGATGTGTGTCCAGGGTCTGGGCCTCAGCCCCCGGACTTGCTGGGAGGGAGGCAACTGGGAGACAGCAGCCCTGCCGCCCCAGCCAGCAACCAGGGTCAGAACCCACCTACACCCAGGGAAAGGGGCAAAGGGCCAGGGCCTCAGAGGGCTAGAGGAGACAGAGAGGCACCAGCTAGACCCATCCTCCAGGGGGGCGATAGGGGGCTCAGCAGAGGAGAGGGAGAGGGCAAAATAGGGACCTAGCAGCTGCTCAAACAGAGCTCTTACTTGGCAGAGAGGAGAAGCAGCCATGGCAGCTCAGAGCCACGCCCCAGCCTCCACCCCAGCTTGAAGACAGCATCCTGACTCAGGAGATGCTCAGAACCAAGCCCCTCCAGGTGAAGCTGCTGAAGGCATTCTGTGGGAAGAGCTGGGCAGCCAGCCAAGGGGCCACAGCTGGGCCTACCTTCAGTAATCAGCTCAGCCAGAGAGGCCTGGCAGCCAGCCAACATGACACAGCTGTTGCTGATCCAGGCAGACCAGCCAGCTACCTCAACTGCAGCAGCTTGAGACAGCCCAGGCCAACGCTGGGAGGCCAGGGAGGGGTGTGGCCTGGCAGGCAGGACCTGCAAGGAGGGCGGGGCAGTGAGAGAAGGCCCTCTAAAGGATGGCTGGGGGAGAGCTCTGAGGTGTGGGTGTGAGTGAGGAGTGATGGCGTGGCGTGGCGTGGCGTGGCGTGGGAGCAGAGCAGTGCGAGAGTGGAGGCTTGGAGGAGAGTTCTGGGAGGAGGAGATGATGGAGGACGCAGGGGGTGAGCATGCCAGGTTGAGCAGGCCAGCGAGTGGACTGAGAGGGAGTCTGGGTGATGTATACCGCCCCTCCTTCCACAGAGCAGGATCCTGCAGCATCCCTGGCACCCTTCTGACCTCAGGACCGGCCCAGCTGATGCCCCGCCCAGCGGCAGCAGCGACAAACCCTGACAGAATATGCCTTTTTGCACTGAATAAACTAAGCAGAAAACTGTCTTCATATTATATCATACCTGCAATCTCTGAATCTAGAAGATTTGGAGAGCTTTTTAAAAAAAATGAAAACTGAGAATCTGTTCCAACTCCTCCCCTTCCAGCAGCTAATGCTCTGATACTCTCTGGGAATCAGTTCTGTCCTCTTGATTCTTACTCAGGACAAGACTGGGGCAGTGGTGACTCTGACCTTGGCAAATCCTAGATGGAATCCTACTCGTGCTACCTTGTGGTAGCACAGGAAACTTTGTGAGTATTCTTTTCATGGTTCCCACAATGTTCACAGGCTATGCTTCTGTCCCAGGGAACTGTGGACGCCCTCTTATGCTGAGGTACCCAAGCTCCCGTACCCCAAAACTAGAAATTCTCAATTTGGGTAGCCGCCTGTAACAGTAGAAAATAGAAAGAGTCCAGTAGCAACAATAAGACTAACAAAATTTGTGGTAGGCTATGAGCTTTCGTGAGTCACAGCTCACTTCAGACAGCTGCATCTGAAGAAGTGAGCTCTGACTCATGAAAGCTCATATCCTACCACAAATTCTGTTAGTCTTATAGGTGCTACTGGACTCTTGCTCTTTTCTACAGCTAGAAATTCTCAACTGCTAGAAATTCTCTTAAAATGTCCCTTACGTATAGCAGTCCAGTCCCTTGTTTATATAAGTAAGTCTACTAGTCTAATAATATGGGAGTGAGTGCAGGAATTTAAGTGTCATTTTCAGCTGTCATAAATTTTCCATCCAGGTCACTCCCAGACCATGAAGAAATTGGGTAAGACTCACTGACCTCGATACAGATTTCTGGACTACTTTCATTACATTATTAACCTTTCTCCACTTTCTCTACAGCCAGTTACAACTACTCTTTGTCTTTCATTGCCAACTCATGTTTTAATCCAGTATAAATATTTGCCCCTTACCCTAAGATTATTTATTTTCCTTACAGTCTTTATGAGGGCTTATCAAAAACATTTTTCAAAACCAAAGAATTACTATTGATTCAGTCTCCTTACTTTATTGATTTTTTCCAAAAATGTTCTCTTTTCAGGGATGCTGAAAGGTATGAGGAGAGGAAAAATATTCATTTTATACAGTAAACTGAGCAGAGCTGAATATTCATCTGTTTTGTGTTTGGAAAGACAGAAATATTCCTTCAGACTCTCTATTTAAATGTAGTATATATTTTTCCTATCTGTTTATAGCCCAGCTTGCTACTTTGGTAGTATTTTTATTTTTCTACCATTGTTTAGAGCTTTCTGGTTATGATTTTTTTTCTGATTATGTGATTCCAACCAGTAAGGAATTACGTAACTGATCCATGTGCCTGCATGATGACATCCTCAGTGAGGATGAGCAAAGCTGATGGAGAGTGAAGGCCATGCTTCCAGGTCTGGTCACGTGCGTGATTCCAAGCAGTCAAAATACTTTGTCCTCATTCTAAAGCAGCTGGGTGGGTGAACACTTTTTGCATCTACCATCCCCAAAATCACAAGAGGCACATTCTGCAGCTTTGAAATACAGCTTTGAAATACATGAAACACCCACCTCCTTTTGGTTCATCCTTACCTTTACAGGCCTTTCTGAGGCCCCATATTCTACTGAAAGGCAGCCACTAGTTTAAAGTAGAAGGGATGTGTAGGAGCATTTCAAAAACACTTTCATCTCTTTGGAAACCCAAAAGAATGTTTTTAGCAGAAAAATGAAATATATTGTTTTCCAACTGAAGCATTTTGCTGTTCTCTCTTGTAGTTCATGAGAGCCGTTCACTTATATGGAGCACAGCAAACGTGTGTACTCAGGACATCATTGGAAGTGGCTATTAAGCTAGAGATAAGTCAGTTACATTTCTTCAGAAAGCCGGTTTTCTCTTAGAAGTGCATGTAGCCGATCCCATAGAATTCAATAGAAGTCACTGAGAACCAAACCAGCTGCTGTCTATTAGGCAAGACCTTCAGTTTCATTTTATGGTCATGGCTGAGAAGGATGGGATGTTGGCAAGATATACGGTCATTTAATAGAAAAGGCCATTAGGAGGCACACATGCAAGTGTCAAGTCACAATCAACTTATGGTGACCCTAGGAAAGGCTTCCAAGGCACGTGAGAATCAGAGGTGTTTTGCCATTGTCTTCCTCCAGAGTCTTCCTTGGTAGTCACCCATCCAAGTACTGACCCTGCTTAGGTTCTCAGATCTGATGAGATTGGGCTATGCCATGCCCATTTTAAAGATTGGGCTATACCATGCCTTCCCACTGTTAGGAACATATCGTTTGGATATTATTGGGTATTATTTCTGTTTCAAAACAAATGAGACAGGATGATCCATGGGGTGGAGGGGGGAAAAGGGAGCTCTGGCAAAAACAAGTAACACCAAAGAAGTCAAATAAATGTACCATCATCTCTTCCTCTCCTGGTATGAAAAAGCAACATTTTGCAAGCAATGGTCCATATGGGCTTATGACTTGCACGCCAAAAAGTATTGAAACTTCTTCCAAAATCTGCACACAAGCTGCCTCCATGGCAGCCTGTGGTGGAAAGGTGGTCTTTCCATTATGGAATCTGAAAAAGAACTGTAGGTTCTGTGAGGGAAGACACGGCCTGAGAAAATGTGTCAGCTACCATGAAAGTCATGCTGATCAATCTCCTGCGCAAAAATTAATACAAGCACAGAAACATATATACTAAAACCCTAATACTTAATACATTTCTGGACTGCTTAATGCCTTCTGTTGAGGGACACCATTTACTGTAGAATTTCCAGCAGTCCTAAATTTTAGTAGCTCTCTCTTTACTTCCCTGTTTTGCAGAAGATAAACTCGCCAGTGTAGTCCTACATTCTTTCAGTGCAGTCTTGGCAACAAGATATGGGAGATCTGCCTTTTCTAATGTTCCCATTAATTTGGTTGTTTGTTTTTATGTAACCCATTTTGCCAGAGATCCTCCAGAGAGACAAGAACATTTCTATAGCTGACAAGAATGTAAAATATGGAAGATACTTAACTAAAATATGACGCATGCCACTAAATACAAGTTAATATAAAAAGCATACTAGAAGAATTCACACCGAGTTTGCACACTTATCGATAATACCAGTCTCAAAATACCCATGCAGCCATCACTGCAGCAGCCCAGCTAGATCTATGCAAAGGTCTCCAACATTTTCAAGCCTGTGTGCACCTTTGGAATTCTGATAAAAGGTGGTGGGTGCAATGGCAAAATTTCTACAGTAGGAGGTGGAGCCAATCCCAAAATGCTGCCGTAGGAGGTTGAGTCAAGCCTGCAGAGGAAGCCCAATTGCAGGGACAGGAGTAATTTTAAAAATACACTGGGAAAGAGGTGCAAGAGAGAATAAAACCAGGTGGCAGCTGCCACTGAAACTGCAGTCAGTTGAATCTCCCATGGCTAATAGGCAGTGCAATTCTAAGCCCTGAGTCAGCGGCCCTGCTACATAGTGACTTGTGCACAAAGTCCCCCTACCTGAGTTCACTTACCTGAGTTCATGACCAGCACAGTTGGAGGTTATGTAGGGTGCATAGGCAGCCGATTGGGCGCAGGGAGGGGAGCTTGCCCACCCCAGAAGCACATGTGGATCGGTCCTCATGGTAGTTCCCATCCTATGCCCTGTTGAGGCTGCAAGGGTGGGGGCGGGCACCAGGAGGATGGTCTGAGTTTTCCTGTTCAATGGGCACCTATGGGCATAACTTTCTACTACTGCAGGGGGCGTTCCCAGGCCTGGAGTGACTTTGGAAGCTGACTAACTCATGGCCCACCCCCACCACCCTCCCATCCACACCAGCGCAGGACCTTGCACCGCACTTATGCCTCCGCCTGGCCACCAAGCATGCCCATCTGCTGTAGTGCCCCTCAGGCAGCCACCAACGGAAGAGGATTTATGCCCATGTAAGTGCTATTTATGTCCACACAAGCCTTAGTTTTCTCCCTATGCACTTTCCACACCTCCTCTTAGGATTGCAGAGTAGAAGCCCTACTGGGCAAGAGCCCCACTTGGCTCCACCTACTTTCTAAAAACACCTGGTGGGCATCAGGAAAGGTGTTGGGGGGGACCATGGTGCCCATGGGCACCATGTTGCGGCCCCTTGAGCTAGGCCCAGCATTGTCTGAACAGAGATAACAGCAACAGCCATAATCACTGCAGTATGACCACCATGATCAGCTTCTCTCTGCCCACATTACTTTCAAAGAGAAGGACAGAGGTGGCAAATCAGCACAACAGGAGGGTGACAGCCTAGACCAGCAACAACAACAGCCCCAGTGCTCACTAGACCAGCAACAACAACAGCCCCAGTTTCCCAACACTAGCCATTCTGGCTAGCTAATCCTACTACACCCATAGTCTCAAGCCTATAGAGATCAATTCTGCTTGAGACCATATTTTTGCCAATATAGTTTATTGAAATTTCACACTGAATATCCCATTCATAAGTAACAGTAAAATTAGTTGCTATTTCCAGTCCCTCCTCTTTCTGTTTCCTGCCTCCTCTTTGTCCTGAAGATGCTTCCAGATGGAAATTGTAATAGATGTTAGAAGTGCTGCCTCAATGTATCCAACACACACAAGGCAAATAAAGATTCTACTGATCCATGAACTGACCCCAATTGTCTAAGAGACTGGAGGAGCAGCATATGTGCTATGATTTAAATGATATGTTGCCTAAGGATTGTTGTGTAAAAACTCTGTACAACATTATCTCTTTTTTCCAATCCAAGTACTGATTTTGGTTGGCCAACTAAATATAATTTTCAGTATGAAAATTCCCACTGATAATTGATTTTTGGCAGGTAAGGCAAGTTGTCCTCATTGAGAAGGCTTTCCAAAATAATTCCATACAGAAACAGAATGTCCATTTTGAACATTTTACAATTATACATCCTGAAAGTACAATTCATCATAAATTCAATATTTTGTCCCATCATTATGAAATTAGTATAAAGAATCTACTTTCTGAGAAAGTATAATCTTGCCAAATTTGGAACAGTCAATGAAGTATGGATGAATTGTATCAATTTAAACGTTTGCTTTGACGTGTGGTAGTTCCACTTTTTATTGCTCATCCAAAACACTCCTATAATTTCAAATGGCACAAAAAAGACTAAAAATGGAATCAAAAAGAATTTTCAGGACTTAGAAAATTGCATGAGAAACCTACTCATTGAGAACAATTTACCTGCCAAAGATCATCCATCAACTAATATTTTCACCTGAAACCATTATTCATCATACTTACAAGGAACGGCTGGCCAGCTGCATATGCTTCTAATTTAGAGTTAAATCATTCACTTTTTGCTTCTAATACTCAGTTTCACTTAAAGATAGTTTGTGACATGTCCTCTTCAGTTAAAGTAGCAGTGCTCAGGAAGTAAGAATTTTGGTTCAGCTAATTGTCATAATTACCATTAAACGGTATGTCAAAGTGCTGATGAACTCAGAAATGAACAGTAAATAATATCATTAGGTACCAGAATATCATCCATTTAAAGCCTGTTCATAAAACTTCACCAGATTTCTATGCTCATGATGATGGGTATTGGGGTCATTGGAATAGTTTGTCATAAACTTTCATTTCATTTTTCTTATGACCCCATTCAATTGGCATCTAGTCCAGAATGTCAGACCATGGCCTATTGACCTTATACATAAAGCGACAATATGTACAACAAGAATGTCATGCGCAGGCTCCACCCACTGGGGCGCACGACCCTCCACCGTGATGTCTCTTTAGCTGGCTGCCCCCCGGCACCTTCTCAGCCCTGGGCCGCCTGGTTGGCCCAGACGTCTGTGCCCCGCCTCCTGCCGCTGCTGCGGTTAGGGCTCCTCCCTTATGGCCTCAGAACGGCTGGACATGGGTAGGTACCTTCATCCTGCCTTCGGCGCAGCTGGCCCTCTCCCCACGGCAGCAGGTACAGGCAAGCCGGATCAGCCGGTGGTGGGGTTGGGTCCCGGTCGGGCTGGGGCATCATCCCCAGACAAAGAATTAATGGCAAGGCACTTAGAAATATTCAAAGTGCATTCAAAAACACAAGACATTCACTCCACACTTGACAGATGCTCTAAAGTATGCAAAACTCACTCACAGAGTGAACATTTCAGACTACCAGAAGGATTGTTCAAAGAAGCAGTGAGACCACTGACCATGAGCATATCTACTGCTGGGAAATCATGTTCAGTTTTAAAAGTTGACAAAATATTCAACCTTGAATTTGATTATTTTTTAAAAAATTGAATGTTGGCAGATTTAACTTTTGAAATTAAACCTTTAGGGATCATAAAAACGTGGGCCTCGTTGACTAATTTTAAGGCAGTAATATTAAGCATCTACTGGTTGTCTTGTACACCTATTTTTTTTTTGTCATCAGTCCTCCAAATCCTTTATTCAAATAAGACTTCAAAAGTTACTAAGCCACAAAATATATTTCCTAACTGATGTGCCCACATGTTTGTGTGTGGAAGGAAGAAAAAAACAGCCTTTGAAAAGCTGCCTAGTTACCCATCATACATTCTCCTGGGCCTTTTCTCATTGACTTGTATAATGAATTACATACATCTATGGAAGGTATTCTAAGAGATACTATCAGCTGGAATAAAGCTGGTTTGAACATCCTGGAGAGGTTTTTGGTGAGAGAAGGGTTTTTATCATATGAAGAAATGTTGAATTGGTGGGTGGTTCTAAATAGAGAGCACAAACTGAAAAAAATGAACCACAAGGTTTGAGGTTTATTCTGTTTCACGAACCCCGAACCACAAACTTTGATGACTTTGACCCAGTTCACGAACCGGTTCATGGTTTGTGGTTCATCAGAGCCCAGAACGGCCCCCTTCAGACTTAGAGAGCCCAAACTTGCAGGGAGTTTTCAGCAGGCTCTCCTCCAGCCACCCTCCAAGTTTGGTGAAGATTGCAATACAGATCTCCAAGTAATAGACCCTCAAAGCCAGCACCCCCAGGAAAGTCCCATTCGATAGAATTAGAGCCATAAATGCCAATTAACTTATGGCTCCACTTGAAGTGACGGACCCCCAGATGTGGGTAATGTTGGTGGCTGCCCCATCCCCATGGGCTCGGGGAGGTGGTTGGCCACCTCCCTTCTTGGGGGTGGGGGGTCTGGCTGCCAGCTGGTGGCACCCCCCTGTGCCCGCCCACACACCCCAATGGGCAGCCACCGACGTCCGGCACATGGGTAATGTCAGTGGCTGTCCCCTCCTCGTGGGCTTGAGGAGGTGGTTGGCTGCCTACCTTCTCAGGGGGGTGGCTGCCAGCTGGCAGCACCCCTCTGTGCCCACCCGCACGCCCCAAAGGGCAGCCACCGACATCCAGCACATAGGTGATGTTGGTGGCTGTCCCCTTCTTGCAGGCTTGGGGAGGTGGGTGGCTGCCTACCTTCTTGGGGGGTGGCTGCCAGCTGGGAGAACCCCCTTATGCCCACCTGCACACCTCAATGGGCAGCCACCATCAGGCACAGCAGGTGGGTGATGTTAGTGGCTGCCCCCTCCTCACATGCTTGGAGAGGCAGTCGGCCACCTCCCTTCTCACAAGCAGGGTGTGTGGCACCAGCTGGCAGCACCCCCCCTGTGCCTGCCCACACAGCCCAAAGGGTGGCCACCATCACATCTGGCACATGGGTGATGTCAGCGGCTGCCCCTTTCCTCATGGTCTCAGGGAGGTGGTCGGCTACCTCCCTTCTCAGGGGCAGGGTGTGTGGCCGCCAGCCGGCAGCACCCCCTGTGCCCACCCACATGCCCTAACGGATGGTCACCATCACATCCGGCACATGAGTGATGTTGGTGGCAGCCCCCTCCTCACGGGCTCAGGGAGGCAGTCGGCTGCATCCCTTTTTGGGTGTGGGGTGTGTGGCCACGAGCTGGCAGCACCCTCTGTGTCCACATGCATGCCCCAACAGGGGCCACTGTCAGGCACGGGTGAAAGATGATGTCGGTGGCCACCCCCTCTTCCCTGTGGTTGGAAAGGGTAAGACTAAGGTCGAATCCACATTACTCATTCTAAGTCGCATGTTCCCCGCATTCCCCACGCAATCCCGAGTGCCGGTCACATTACCTCATTAAACAGACGCATTTCATTCGCATTTCTCCCGAATATGTGGTCACAGGTTTTCAACGGGAGTTTCACGGTGGCCATGAACGGGCCAATGCGCAATTTACGTGGTTTTTTAAAAAACCACCCCCCTTCCTGTCTCTCTGGCCGTTCCGAGAGTTCGTATTGGCTGATTTAACTTGCAAGTGCTCCGTAGTCTGCAAAAGACTTTGACTTCATAGCATTGGATTTATTGATTATGCTGTTTCTGAATCAAATCTGGTAGTTTGAAAAATCATTTTGGGGTGAATCCATCCTCAGAACGGACTCACGAAACTTCCTTTTTAACTGTTTTTTATTTTTTTTATTTTATATTACTGTAATATCGAAATTATGAAATAGCGAAATAATGACACTCCAAGGAAGTGAAACTTCAGTAAAATTCAGGCACTGAACTGTCCTGCATAGGAAATGCCCACGAAAGCTTCCCACATGCTTCCAAATTTCCCAAAAAGAAACGGGAGAGAGCCATCAGTGCTGTCAGTGGGGGAAAGAGAGGCATCATTATCTTCAATGATGTTTCTTTATAAGGCAAGATCGAAATAACGGAAAAGTGCGTGCAAAAAAATAATTTAAAAAAATGGGCGGGAAAAAAAGGTCCCGCCCAAAAAAGCGGTTTTTGAGCAGCCGTGTGACCGGAGGGACGTGCGAGAAAGACGGATTGGAAGCAGGAATGTGAACGAAGAGGAAAAAATCACGGATTGGAGGCAAACAGAAGATATCCGATAAACATGCGGGTAATGGGTGAATGTGGATTCGACCTAAGTCCCCCAGATGGAGCCCAAGTCCCATGGATGTTGTGCAGGGTAACCACCCAGGACCGGAAAAAGAGTGATTGATACTCATCCCTCATGCTGAGGAGCGGTGAGTGACTGTGGCCACCGACAAAATTCACCTCCTGGACTTGGCAGCACTGACAAACACCTCCCCTCCTTGGGGGGAGGCTATTCTAAGTATCCTTGCAAGGACAGAAGGGATGCCTCCCCCTCTTTGTGGGGAGGCTATTCTAAGTCCCACTGGCGGGGTTCAGGGGGTCCTATTACCTCTCACAGCTTATGATCTCAATACCATGAGGCCCCTCCACCCTAGAAGATGTGGCTGCCAATCAAACAAAACCCACCCAAATCTCTGTGGCACACAATTATTATCATAGTATTTCATATCATTGTTGCATATTTGCACATTATCAAAGTATTTCATATTACATATTTGCATATACTCATATTATCTAAGTATTTCATATTGCATTGTTGCATATCCTCACATTATGACATATTATTACATTATCTGAGTATGTAGATTTGATTCTACTGACAAAAGACACCTCTGAGATGAGGCGGCAATCATGGATGCCTTCCCCACCTTGGAGGGAGGCCATTCTAAGTCCCAGGGGGATAGGATGAGTAGGCAACAGATATCACCCACCTGCCAGCCATGGCAGAACTGATAGAACCCCTTCCCCAGGCACAGAGGAGACAGCAGGTCCCATTAGGGACTGTAGAAGGATGCGGTCACAGACATCACCCACCTGCTGGCCATGGCGGCAAGGATGGAACCCCTTCCCCCAGCGCAGAAGAGACCACAGGTCCCATGGATCGGGAGCCCTCCCACCAGCTGGTACAATTTTATGTGCAAAGCCATCCCTCATGCTAAGGAGCAGTAGCCACAGACATCACCCACCTGCTGGCTGTGGCAGCAAGGACCGAACCCCTTCCTCAGTTGGGGAGGAACAGACTATGTCCCGTCCCCTGCACTGAGACTGCTGGCAGTACAGCTGAATTGTTGCCTATCCCTGCGGACATCACCCCCCTGCTGGCCATGGCTGCAATGATGGAACCCATTCCCCCTAGGTCAGGGGGTGAGGGATACACCAGGTACTATGACAGGGGACCCTCCCATGGTCCTGCACAGTTACATGTGTAATACTGTCCCTCGTGCTGAGCAACAGTGAACACAGACTTCACTCAACTGCCAGCTGTGGTAGATGAGAAGAATGGCTACCCCTCCTTGGGGGGAGGCTAAGTCCTACTGCCCTTCATGGTGTGCATCTCATCATGAGCAGGAGCAGCTTATTGGCAGCAGGCAAACAGGGCCCTCAAGGGATGCCTCTTTCAGGGCTGCCGGGGGGGGAACCCAGAACACACAGAGAAATGTTTCTGGCCCCTCCCTCGCCCCAGAAGACATGGATGCTAACATCACCTGCCTGTCGGCTGCGGCTGCACCAATGGAATGCCTTCCCCCCACTGGGGGGAGGGGGGGTGAGAGACCAAGCCCCGTGGATAGGAGCAAGTTGGACCCAGAAGGGACAGAAATATCAATCCCCCTTGTGTGGGAGCCCTAACCCACCACACACAGACACCCGACCTGAGCAGGCAGGACAGTTGCACAAAATGAAGAGAAAGTAGCCCCTACACACCAGGCCATCGCAGGAACGGCACCGTGCCACACAGGGGTCATTGGGATGCATCTGAAAGTGCTGCCAGCATGAGAGATTGAAATGGGGACTGGGAGCTAGGTCACGAGGATAACTCAGGATTACTGGCAGCGGTGTGGAGCTGGGCCGGGAAGATGGAGTGAGGAGTGGACTGTGGGCAGGGACAGCCCCAAGAGTTTGGGATGTGGGGGAGCTGGAGATTTCTCCAGACCCCTGCCATTCCTCCTGAGATCCCTCGAGCCCTACCCTGCCACACACAGAGACCAGACCTGAGCAAGCAGGTCAGGCACACAAAGTAAAGAGATAGTAATCTAATCCAAAGGAAAGAACAATGTGAGCCCTCAGCCGAGGAGCCCACTTAGTTTGGTCCCAGAGACTAGCAGTGGACCTGAGATGGGGGGGGGGGGGGTAGAGCCCTGCCCTGCCACACACAGACACCTGACCTGAGCAGGCAGGACAGATGCACAAAATGAAGAGATAGTAATCAAATCAAAAGGAAAGAACAACGTAAGCCCTTGGCCGAGGAGCCCACTTAGCTTGGCCCTAGAGCCAGATGGTGGCCCTGAGACTTTGAGCCCACAGTAGAGGAGCTTGGCCATAGAACTTAAGACCCTGATAGACTGGGGTGGCTCAGAGCCCAGATAAGTCCAAATCAAGGGAGGGATAGCCAAGCAGATGAAGGTTGACCTTAATAAAGGACAATATATTCACCAGGTCCGGGTGTAGATGTGCACAGCGGGGACAGAGGAGGTCTCCCAGGTGGGAGAACACCCGCTCAATCTGGACACTGGTGGGAGGGCAGGAGAGAATGTTAGTGGCCACGACGGAGAGGTCCGGCCAGACAGCACATTTTTGTGCCCAATACTCCAGGGGGTTTGAGTGGGCGGGGGCTTGGTGGACTCGGCAAGGTACTCTCACACCATGGCCCCCTGCCGAGTCCTCCACCGTGACAGGCGCACCCACTCTGCTGCTGTCAACTGCCCAGCCTACCAATGAGGACCACATTTTGAGTGAGCCCATTTTGGGAGGGCTCTCATGGCCTGGCGCATTTACCTCCTCATCCTCCTCCCCCCTGCCCTGTTCCCTCTGTCCTGCTTTTTGGGCCTGAAACCTGGGCACCGCTCTGCAGAGCTCCTTCTTCCAGTGCTGCAGCTTGCCCTCCCACATGGTGGCCAGACTGTAGGGCAGCTCCTGACAGAGAGGATGCAAGCGGGTGGCCACGCCTGCCTACAACCTCCTGACCAAGTCCCTGACCCTGGGGAGAAGAGCTTCCTCATGCTCCAGCTCGTTGACCAGCATCCGGTCCAGTCCGTGGATCAGGGGGATTACCTGACCCAGGCTGGCTGGTAGGAGCAGAGGTGCTCAGTGGTGTCCTTAAATGGTTTCAGGACATGCACCGTCTGGGAGAGGACTAGCCAGTCCGCAGAGCTGAGGCTGAGCTCCTCTCCCTTCTGCACAATGGCCATAGATGACATTATGTCCTGCAACAGATATTTTTGCTCCCCCAGATGACTTATCGTAGTGGAGTTCTAGTGGGTGGGCATGTCCTGGTACAATTAGTGCTCGGGATCACCCCCTCCCCCTGCCTCTGGAGCAGCTTGCATGAAGACCCTGGGGTTGCTACCTAGCCTGAGAGCATCCCTCATGACCAGGTGCAGCTTTATGTGCCAAGCAGACGAGGCCCAGAAGAGAGGCCACTTTCGGGGCTGCCAGCATGTTGCTTCCTGCATCAGTGACCATGAAGCCACGGACAACCCCCCCAGGCACCCACTCCCTCAAACCCGCCCCGATCATGGTGGGAATGTTCTTCCCCATGTGAATGTCGTCCATCCCCCATGACTGGAGCAGAACCACCCTGTAGCCTGACCCCAAGGGTGGCACCTTGTTTGGGGGCCCTGGTCTTTGCCTGGGGCAGCGGAGGGCCTCCAGTTGCCACCTGTGGGCAGTGAGGCCAAGGTAGCCATGATGACAGCCACTCCACATATCTGCTGTGAAGTGCATGATCCGGCCTTCCACACCTGACTACTCCTTAAGGACCATGTCTCACAATCACTGGTAGAGTGTGGGCATGACTCGATAGCCAATGGTGTGCCGCGATGGCATTGTGAACCATGGGGTGAAATGACGCAACAGCCTGGGAAGCCCACACCCTCCATGATGGACAGAGGGAATCCTTCCAGGGCTTGGGGTGGACTTCCGTTGCCCTCCCACTTCTCCTTGATCAGAAGAACTCGAAGCCCTCTTTCCCCCCCTTCCAAATGTTTCGCATTGCGAGGTCGAAGTCAACAGGCTTGGGTGGTGCCTCTGCAGGTGTTTGCTCAGGGCTGTGGATGACAGGTGCTTAGGGTTGCAGCCTCTACGCACTAGGCAATTGCAGGACTGGCACTGTGCCACACAGGGGTAATTGGGAAGGGTCTGAAAGTGCTGCCAGAGTGAGAGATGGAAATGGGGACCAGGAGGTAGGCCATGAGGAGAACTAAGGATTACTGGCTGTGGTGTGGAGCTGGGCCAGAAAGATGGAGTGATGGGTGGACTGCGGGCAGGGACAGCCCCAAGAGTTTGGGATGTGTGTGGGGGTGGAGGTTTCTCCAAACCCCAACCATACCTCCTGAAATCCCTTGAGCCCTACCCTGCCACACACAGAGGTGCCCACTTAGTTTGGCCTGAGTTCCTAGCAGTGGCCCTGAGATGAGGGGGGTAGAGCCCTACCCCACCACACACAGACACCTGACCTGAGCAGGCAGGACAGGTGCACAAAATAGATAATAATTAAACCCAGAATGAATAAAGAGAAACAAAGAAAATCCAAGAAAAAAATGGTAGGCCTCAGTCAAGCTAGGCCCCAGCCCACAGCCATGCAGTGTCCCTGGGACTGGGGTGGAAGAAAGAAGGCACCCTTCCCAGCAATGCCAAGGCTAAAGCTGAAGAGGCTTTTCAGTCTCCTTTTAAACCACTAGCAGCCAAACTCAATTCCACTCTCCCTCTCTCTCATTCAAATGTCAGCAACAGCTCCTCAATCTCCCACTGTCTGCTGAAACTGAAAGCATGAGGCACAGAGCTGTGCCTCATATAACAAACACTCACATGGAGCAGAACAGGAGGTCTATGGTTGGCAGTCAGACTTGCCTAACAGGGTTTGGAGGGATGAGATTGGTGTTCCCATGGCTACAGAAGGCCCTTCTCCCCCCTTGCTCTTAGTTCCCATATAACAGAATGGGAGCTCTATGGTTGGAAGGGAGACCTGCCTACCAAGGTTAGGTGGGCTAAGATTGGGGTTTCCAATGGCAACAAAAGGTCTGCAGACATTCCGGGCCAACGTTCCCTAGGGAATCAATTGATCAGCACCAGCCTGTCTGGCTTCATGAACTGCTCACGAATCTGACGAACCAGGCCAAAAAGTCGTGGAGTTCGTGGAAAATGTGGCCCCACGAACTGCGTTTTCACAAACCATGAACCGGCTCAGTTTGTGCCTAATTTTTCTTTGTATTACAATTCGTGCCCATGTCTAGTTCTAAACCACCTTTGTATTCACTCTTGCAACTTAGACACTTTGTATTTATCTTGATAAAGAATAATAATATTCTGATAATTAAAGCCCACCTTTGAGCTAACAATGAAAGGTAGGCCAACTGGTAACTTTGAGAATATATGGTGGATAGATCTGGGTTTTGTGATAATGCACAATGTATGGAAATGGCTTTTGTTTATGAGCTTGTCAACATTTATATCAGCTATTAAAGAACTTTTAAAAAAAAATACAGTACCAATGTTGACTCCACACAAACACAAATTTTAGACTGCTTTTGTAAGTGTCAAAAGAGAATGGTAGATTAAAAAATATTTTTGATAGTGCACTTTTGAAAAAATTATGGATTTTATCAAAGAAACAAGCTCTGTGTTATGGCTTGATCCTAGGGCACTTCTTTCATGATATTTAGAAGACACAGTGGAGGTGGCAGATTATGTAATTCATTCTAAATGTATTTGTGTCCACTAAAATATCTATCTGTGCCACAGAAATCAAGCTCTATGCCCCAATATCCCAGGACAATCTTGCTGCCAAAGCTTATTGAGTACAGGAGGGCAGGAATTGCAATACAATTAAATAGATTAGTAAGAAATGGTCACTGTATGTGATGTTTTCGAATGAACAATTCCAAAACAGTGATCAACTATATATACATATACCATAAGGAACTGCATTATTCCTTGTGTGTGTGGTTCTTTATATGTGTATTAAAATAATAATGCTATAATTTTAAACATTTTGAAGAAGCAAAGTTTAATTAGGGAGATTTGCCTAATGATTTTTATCCTTTTTTCCTGTGCTAAGCTAAAAAGAAATAATGTCACTTCTGATATATCACTGGTAATGGCTCTTGTGTAAGAGCAAAAATACAAGAGTCAGCATGGTGGTAACGGTATGCAACCTAGCCTGATACAGTTTGCTTTACAGTGCCATTGTAAGTAGAGGCACATCCTTCGAAGTCCATTGAAATCATAGAGTTTAGAGGGGTGTAGCTCTTTGGGATTCTACTGCCAGTTTCACCAAGCTTCTGTAGAGGACACATGAAACCATCATCTGCTGTATGCTGCTTAATAGTATGAACATTGCAAAGGTGTATAAATGTGCATGTCTAAATGTATACATTGATATGTGTTATCTTTGTTGTGATAATTACTTTTCACCTTTGGGATTCAAGGAAATAGACAGCAAGATCATACCGCTGCAAGCCTGAGAATCACATATAAACTTGCATGTTCCCTATAACAGAAATTTTAAAAAATAGCACACATACTTTTTTGCCAAGGAAATTAAATAGGAAAGATGGGCAGATCAGTGGTAAAGAGCATAATGGGAATGTCAAGTGGTATAATGAGAATAATGCCATGGGATTATCTGTGGGCAAGGGGGCATAATGGGAATGAGACAGTATTAAGGACAAAAGGTTCAATCCTGTGAGATGACAAACATTCTCTAGGAAGTGCCCAAAGGAAGTGTCTGTGGCAATCTGTGGCAGTCAAAAGCATTCAGCACCATTCAGGATCAGGCCCACAATCAGGGAATCCCATATTTAGGACAATAGCCTCATCCTTAGCTCTGCCAATTTAAACAAACCAGCCCAAATCCAACCTGTTGCAAATATTCCTATAAATCTGAGCAAATTTCTACTATGCACTGACCCAGAAGCTACTACTAACATTAGATTCTATCTACTTTGCAAAAGCTCCTGGTGGTACACTGTGTTGTTTTCATTTGCAATACTTTTTTTTTAAATGAGCATTGTTTCTTTCATCTTCGGTTGCACATTCAGTGCAAAATTACAGATATGCTCTGTATCCACTTTGGAGGTACTGTGCATGCTTGGTTGTAAATAAGCATGGGCAAAACTGGTTTTCTACTAATGAATGCCACAACTTCATAAGAAACAAGCAAGCTTGGGAGGGGGGCATGTATGTATGCAGGGGATGTAGATGAATAAAATTAATTCCTTCCATACTTAATAGCAGTGATCAAAAGTACTTAAGATGAATGCAAGATTTTGATCAGCATACTATTTTTTTGCTCTATAAATAGAAGTGGTTTAATGTGGCCCCTCTTTGATCTAGGATGGCTTTAAGCTTGAGAAAGGCTACTCACTCAGTGGCTCAGGGGCACATGCGCCCCTTCTCTAATGTGGCACCTTTCCAGGAAAGTAAATTCCAGGAAAGTCATTGCCTGGTAGGGCTTGTGGTTTTCAGGTGGTTCCCACTTTTAAATAGCTGCTGCTGAAAGGCCTAGGAAGTAAAACCATTCCAACAGCCACTCAAGAGCAGTGCAAGATGGCCATAGTTGGGTAGTGGTGGTTTTATTTCTCTTTCTCCTCCTTCAAGCACCTTGGCAATCTCATTTGCATCCAACCTATTGTGTGAGGAGAAAACAGGAAGGCAAAGAAGGAGGCCCTTCTCCTCATACACATAAGGTCCAACAG
Organism: Eublepharis macularius; assembly: GCF_028583425.1. Classification (NCBI taxonomy): domain Eukaryota; kingdom Metazoa; phylum Chordata; class Lepidosauria; order Squamata; family Eublepharidae; genus Eublepharis; species Eublepharis macularius. Next base: position 191,407,304 of record NC_072790.1, read on the forward strand.
TGGAAGGGAAAGACAACCCTGCACAGAGGTACTCTGGTGAATTAAAAGGTTACAGTTACATACTTAATATGTCATAAAAACAATCTTATATTAAGTGTGTGCTTGATGATGTGGAACACTTGACACACAGTAGTCATGTTTGGTTGCTGCTAGTAATTGTGAAAGGGATTCACTTTGAGCCAAGAAGTGAGGACTCCTGGGTTAGACCAAATTTAACTCCAAAGCTGACTTTGAGTTCCAGTCATCACCATAGCATGGTTTATGAAGGTTGGTTAGGCTACCACTTACCTTATTGACTTATCCAGCTCCCACTTTACATAAAACAAAACTAAGACATGGTCCTAGGGTTGCCAATTTCTAGGTGGGTCCTAAAGGTTTCCCAGAATTACAACCAATTTTCAGACTACAGTGATCAGTGCCCCTGGAGAAAACAGCAGCTTTGGAGGGTGGGCTGTATGGCATTATGCCCCACTGCGGTCCCTCTTCTCCCAAACTCCATCCTTCCCATGCTCCATTCCCAGGAATTTTCCAAGCAGGAGCTGGCAATTCTACACAGGCCCTGCTTTCAGTTTTAAAATCTTAAGTAAGACAGGAGACAAGAAAAATGTGAAATGTTTGTTAGGAATTGTTTGTATGAAGGGGCAAGTTATCAGATGTTTGTTTATCTACATCTAGGAAACATGTATAAGGGAGGGAGAGGAAACAATGACTGTGGTCAACAAGGAAGAACAGGCGAAGTCAAAGAATGAAGGATATAATCTTGGGTTTAGGGAGGTTGAGGGTACCAGAGGGGTGAAGAAGGGATATGAATAGAAAGAAGAACAGAAAGCTAAGTGGGAGCAAGAGAGAGAAGACAGAAATGTAATAAATGCTTAAACACAATACAAGAAGAAAAAGATAGGCAGTGTGCAGTACAAAAGTGTAACATTGTCATAGCGACAAGCAGAACAGACCAGGTAGAATTCAAGACTGAAGAAAGAGGTTTGAAAGAAAAGGAAGGCAGTTCAGGCAAAACAGTCTCACAATAATCAATGCAAGAGATCATGAGAGAATGAACAAGAGCTTTAGAAGCATGAAAAAGGGGAAAGGTGAATTTTACAGAAATTAAAGAAATGACAAGGGAAGTGACAAAATTTAGCTACTGAGTGGATATGTGGAGGGTGGAAAAGGTAAAGAATTAAAGATTAGACCAGGCCCCCACACAGTCTACCACTGAGAGGGCCTTCAGCAGGAGGAGGCAGTGAGAAGATTCCAATTCCCTTTCCAGCAGGCATGCTCCATGATGGAATGTGATGCTGGCTGGGAGGTCTCCCTTCCCATGAGGTCTCAAAATGTGAGGTGCCCAGCTTTCCAGGTTCAAGTGGTCCTTGTTGGTTGGAGACTGCAGTCCTGTGTCTATGGTGCGTGCGCACCTCATTCCTGACTCTCTGCCAGTGTAACACTGGACACAGGTGGCTTGTCTTTTGCAGCATGAGCTGAGGTGGCTTGTGGTGCAGGTGTCAATTGTGATTCAGGGGATACCACAGGAAATGGATGTGGCCTGGGTGGTAGATCTGCCATTCCCTGTCCTCCTCCTTCACTAATCTCCTCCATCAAGATACCAACCCAGTGGAGGCTCTCCTGGGAGAGGAAACAACCTCTGGTCCCAACTCTGATGCAGACCCCGACTCCATCCCCCTGGGACCACAAGAAGAACTCCCAGGGCAACTGGCCTGGGATGCAACCCCTCCAATGTCAAGTGGTGCAGGAAAAGGGATGCCTCTTTACGCCCCTGAGAGAAGATGTGGCTATCCATGAAGGTCAGGTAAGAGATGTTCAGTAGGCTCAATACCTGCCAAGAAATGAAAGGGAAAATGGAATAGAGATTCACTGGACCAAGGGCTCCCAAGGGTCAAGAGAGGTCCTCCAGCTCCTGATTATGGCCCTCTATCACCCTGAGTTCCCATGCTTTCCTCATGAGAATGCCTGAGCTGGCCACTAGGGCCAAAAGTCTAGCCTAGTTGTTAGGGCACTTCTTTTGGTCAGCCAGATGTTAAGGCTTACTGTCAGTCCTGCCCAATATGCCAAAAGGCTTTGCCACAGACCCCTCGATGGTCCCCCTTGGCTCTCCTACCCATCATTTCAACCCCCTTTCAGAGGCTTGCTATGGACTTAGTGGGGCCCATCTCCCAGACTCTTATGGGATTCTGATTTATTCTAGTGATCCTTGACTTTACTGCATACTTCCCTGAAGCTATTCCCCTCTGGACTATGTAAGCCTTTGGAGTGATCCAGATTCTACTGCAGTTCTTTGTAATCATCAGTTTGCTAGTGGAAATCTTAACCAATCAAGGGACATCTTCTCAGACCACCCTCACAAAACAAGTTATGCCAGACACTAGGAATTCATCAGATTTTTACATCGCTCTACCATTCTCAGACTGATGGGCTGATGGAGTGATTCAACCTGACTCTGAAATCAGCTTTGTGGAAGCTTGCTTAAGATAAACCAGGTCAGTGGGACCGGTTCCTAGACCCACTCCTCTTCTCAATGCAGGGACCCCTCCCCCCAAGTTTGCTATGAGATTTAGTCCCTTTGAGCTTCTGTATGGTCACCATACCTGGGAGATATTGGTCTTAGCTGAGGGACAGTGGGTGACATCTCCACAGCTGGATGCCATCCTGCTGAGTGACCATTTGTGACAGAACTGAGAGAAACTAAAATGGTCCCGGGCTGAGGCCTGGAAACACCTGGTATTGGCCAAACTCCAACAGAAGAGGCTGTAGGACCAAGGGACCCAGTCTAGGTGCTTTTCAGTAGGAGACAAGGTCCTGGTTTACCAGACAGCCTACACAACTGAAAGCCCTGGCCTGTTAATTGGGCCATTTCCCATCACTCAGGTTATAGACCTATGATGTTCAGTGTGGGAGATGCTCTCAAGGCTGTAGACAGACAATTGCACATGAACTACCTAAAATAATGGGTGGATTAACCCTCCAAGGACTGTGCCTTGACTGAGGATCCCATAGTTCTCACTAGAAAGGACCTCCTGTGGGTCACTAAAGCACCAGAAGAAGAGTGTTTCAAGTTAGACCTGTGCTTAGCCCTGGATCAAATTCAAGAAGTGGAAGCCCTCCTGACCAAGTTCCTGGGGGTTTTCTCCAGGACCCAGGTAAACTTCAATTATTCAACATGTCATTCCAAGTGACTCCACAAAAGATGGCAGAGAGTAAGTGTAGGGTGGCATAATCAGAGGCACAATTTTCCAACATAGTCGTCAGCTTCTTTAGGATAGCAGGCTTGCTTCAAAGAGCCTAGTTTGAAATTCCAGAGATGGATTGTAGGAATTTAAGAAGAATGGAATCAAAGGACTCACCTATTTTTTCTGATACAAACACTCGCCCCATGTAAACTTCATGCCACCACCTTGGCATTCAAGAGTTTAATGGCAGCTGGAATATATTGAGTCCCAGATGAATAAAAGAAGTGACAGATGATATTTGTTGCTGCTGTAACCAATCTCTTAACATGAACAGCTTGCACTGACAAAGTTAATCTTTGATCAAACTAAACCCCAAGATATTTAAAATAGGGGAACCTATTGGCTGAGGATAGGGGCCATTAAGGTGTGGTAGTTGGCTACCTGGGTCTTTGGTAAGGCACATAGGGTGGCCTGGGCCCCATCTGTGAGAGAGAGCCCCAATATGAAAATCTATGGGGGCTTTGGCCACTGGATGGCTTCCTCCATCCCCTCAAAGACTTCTTAAAAGGCTTCAACATTATCTTTGGGAGTCAGCTTTGATAACTGCTGTAACATAGTGGTTAAGTGGTTGGGTTGTTAATCAGCCCTCTGCTGGTTTGATTCCCGCTACTGCTGTAAGCTCTGCAGGTGGCCTTGGGTAAGCCACAGCTCTCAGCCCAAGCTCCTCAGCTGTGAGGATAAGAACACTTACTTTGTTCACTGCTCTGAGTGGGCACTAATCTGTCCAGAGGCAAGCTCCCCTGGAGCAAATGAGCTGTGTCTCTGAGGCTGCTAGTTTCATCACAGCTTTCTTTTGGGACTGGGGTAGGCAAAAGAGTGCTCCCATTGCAGATCCAATGGCCCCGCTAGAATGGGGACTCATTCAGCTGGGAGGACCAGCTGCAACCCCTTCCATGATGTTGGTAGTGTCTCTTCTTTCCTGCTGCTCCTTGAGGGAATACCACACTGTTACTCTTTGACATTGGAGGGGTAAGGATGGGGCCAGCAGAGTTGCTCTTGGACAATAAGGGTAAGAGCTTGAGTTGAGAAAGGAAGAAGGTAATTACTTTATCAAAGAGAATGTGCGTAAGAAGAAAACTTAATGACAACTTTCAAGAAATGAGAATTCATCGAGGAAGAAATAGTAGGCAAAGCAACTAGTTATTTTAGGAGACAGATCAGGCAAATAACACTAGAATGTGAGATCATCACCACAGAAATGAATTGGTGATGGAAAAATTCTCTCTGGTTTGATTCAGAACTGGGCTCAGTAAACTGAGGCATCTTACCTGCATAACTGGAAAATAACATGGTTTATTTTTTGAGCCATTTAAATTTGGAAACTCAAATTTCTCATACATCACTAACAGCTTAGCCCATCCATTCCCCACCATTAGGTAACTGATTAAGAAAATCCACACTTTTATCCTTTGAAATTTGGTGTGAACCATGCTATTGTTCTACTGATCACCTGAAAGGTAATGATTGCATGGTCAGGAACACTACATCCAAACCTGGTGTGCAGGATATAAGACTTACATTCTTGTCAATAGAGTCTCAGACTTAAACTACGGAGACCTGAATCTGAATCCCCACTCTGCTATGAAACTTATGATGGTACCTCATAGGACTGGGGAGAAATGAAGGAAGAGGGAAGACAGATTGACCATATAAATTGTCCTCTGAATATCTGAAGGAAGAAAGGGATTTTGGTATTTGAAGGAATTTTGGAAGGAAAGAAAGTATACTAATGAAATTAATCACCATTATTAAAGCAACTTTCACTGCAATCCTATGCAGAGTTATTCCAATCTAAGCCCATTAAAGTAACTGGCGTAACTCTGTGTAAGATTGCACTGTATGTGTTTCCCATGTGTTTTTCATGATTTTCCAGAGGTTACAGGCATGTGAAAACAGCCCAAGAGTGTATGGTGAAATTGGTCCCCCACAGCAAGTCCTGCCCACTCTACTGTAATGTTGTCCTTGTAGTGCAGATGTAGGGCACAGTATTGTTTTCTCCATGACTATGTGGGCCTGGCTGAAAAGCAGTTGTTATTCTCCCTGTCACTCATTCATTTTCTTGTCATTGTATTTCAATTCTGGGAAAATCTGGCCTGATTTGGGCCAAATCTGGCCTGATTTGGGCCAAATCAGGCCACTGCGGAGTGCAGCAGTGCTCCCACACTCTGCAGTGGCTCGATTTGGGCTGAATTGGACCCAAATTGGGACCAGATTGGGCTAAATTGAGGCCAATTCAGCCCCCTGTTGAGTGGAGCGAATGCTTCCAGGGTGGCATGTGGCCCGCACGATGATGTCACTTCCTGGAAATGATGTCATTGTGGGGTCCTATTAAGCTATTAAATTCTCCCAGCCACCCGCACTGCCTTTTGCCTTTCCCCAGGACAAGGGGTGGCTGGCTTGCCCATGCGCCCCTTGTCCTGGGGAAAGACGAACGGTGTAGGCAGCCTCCCAGCCTCCTGCGCTGCCTTTTGCCTTTCCCCAGGACAAGGGGCGGCCGGCTTGCCCACGTGCCCCTTGTCCTGGGGAAAGACGAACAGTGCAGGCAGTCTTCCAGCCACCCGCACTGCCTTTTGCCTTTCCCCAGGACAAGGGGCGGCTGGCTTGCCCGCGTGCCCCTTGTCCTGGGGAAAGACGAGTGGCACGGGCGGCCTCCCAGCCACCCACACTGCCTTTTGCCTTTCCCTAGGACAAGGGGCAGCTGGCTTGCCCACACGCCCCTTGTCCTGGGGAAAGATGAACGGCGTGGGCGGCCTCCCAGTCTCCCGCGCTGCCTTTTGCCTTTCCTTTGTGCCCATGGCCTCAGAACACCCCCTTCCCCCTCCCTCCCCTGGGTTGCTGCTCCGTGGTTGGAAGGAAGCCTGCTAATCAAGGAAAGCTGGGCTTCCATTCGTGTTTCGAGGGCGACAGAAGGACGGCAAACACAGCTCATTCCCCTGGCTCTGTTGCCCCGGGAATAAATTACTGGCGCAAGAGTGTCTGCAATTCCAACAGAAACCGATATATCTGATCAAGTCCCGAACAAGCAAACCCCCGACTGCTGGATCGGTTGCCATGGACGGAACTGAGTAGCTGAGTCACGATGGCGCAAATGCCAAAATTGGGTTTTTTTTGAAATCATAATTCAGATCGTGCCCATGTCTAGTCACAAGTTTTAAAGGTCTGCTTTAATTGCTGTTAAATGAGGTAATGAGGTAATGATGAGGAAAGATTCACTGGATTTCTGTCAATCTTGCCTCATCATTACCTTATGCTGGCAAAAGTAGTGCTTTCTTAATCAAGTGCCAGTGTTATATAGTGGCTAGAGTTTTGGATTTGGACTGGAGAGGCCTAGGTTTAAATTCCTGTAGGCAATAAAGCTGACTGAATGGTGTTGGGCCACTCATTCTTCCCTAGCCCAGTCTACTTCTCAGGGTTGTTGAAGGGGGAAAAATTGGATCATACCAACCAAGAATGCCACCCTGATCTCCCTTGGATGAAAAATGGGATTATAAATGTGAGGATGAATGAAATTCTGTCTGGCATGGCCTGCTGATAATAAATGGACAACTCTGTTGCTGAGTCACAGAGTGTGCCTGATCAAAGAGGTACTGCTTATTCAGGCAATTTTGTTCAAAGTTCAAAGGCACAAAATACCCTAAGAAGACTTACAGAGATATCCTTGAGATCAACCCTAAAATTTTTATTGCTAAAGGATCAATTACTGTGACCCTTAAAAAGAGCGGCTAGAGGGTCAATTACCATGACCCTTAAGAAGAGGTTGCAAAAATGCTTCTTTTCTATATCTAATGACAAGCAAGTCCATATTCATATTTTTCATAGCATATATCAGTGGTCCAACCCTTAGTGTACTGTATGTACTTTTAATAATCTCTATAAAAGCCTGATTTTCAATCCCTAGGCTCAAGCTGACAGTGTAAATAAAATCACCCAAATCCACAGGGTAAGAGAAATGAAAATGACAAGGATTAAAATTTTGTCAAACCTCTTTCTTTTTAAAATTCTGCTTCTCTTCCAATTGGATCACGACCCTCTGTGTGCACAGCTTAAGACCAGACGGTCTGCTTTCACTTTTATTCCGCTCTGCAGCAGGCTTACAGTATTTAGTGAAAGTCTGTAAAGAATGTGTGCTGTGTAGAGAGTTAATACCATAATCCCCTATCGTTGGGGTCAAATGCTGAATAGACCAGAAGAATTAGAAAATATGTTACATACAATGGCAGGAAAAATGCATCAGCATGGTGTTCTGTTAACATGAGCATTCATTACCTACAAGCAAATGGCTATGAGGTAATAAAGAGTATAAAAAGAAAAGTGTACTTCAAGTCCAGCACGCATGTTGTTACGATGAGAACATAAGGCTTAGAGAGAGAGAGAGAGAGAGAGCTTAAATACTGGTTTTCTTTTTTTCTACCATCATACATAAATGCATCTCTCTGAGAAGTAGCTTAATGTTTTGTTCTATTTTGCAGTAACCGTATTTTCAGTGAAATCCTAAGAACGCTTTCCTGAGAGTAAGCCCCATTGAATAGATCTGAGTGGGATTCTGAGTAGACCTGCTTTGGATTCAGCATTATATGTAATCTTCTGAATTTCAGATAAATAAAACTTGACATTATAGAGCCACTTTGAATGTTGTACATTTCCTATATGTAGTAATCTCCTCCCTGCATATAAGACCTGAAAAATCACGGCCAGATCTTTTAGTATTATAACTGTATATATGTTTAATTGGTTGCAGGGTGAAAACACAGTAGGAAGTTACAATGCTCTGCAACTTTTTCACAACTGTAAATGCAGCAATTGTCAGATGTGACAATCTACAGTTTCAGTTGTCACATGTGATAACGCATGCAGTTGTCATAAGTGATAAGCCACATGCGTCTGCGGGAAATAGTCTTTTGAGGATCACCACTTTAAGCTAGATAGCTAATCAACAACGGTACAATACATATGGCTTGGCTACTCAGACCTGAAAAGAAGCTACTAACTTGATGCCATTTGCAAGGGGAGAACATTCCATCACTGGGCTAAACCTTTCCACCTGCTCAGCCCTGCCCCTTGGCAGTTCTCAAGCCTGAAAAGGAGCTACTGCCTGGAGCTGTGTGCCTTACCGAACAATCTTAAGCAGGTCTGCTCAGAATCCTGCTCTGGTCTATTCAGTTAAGGCTTACTTCAGGAAAGTGTCCTTAGGATCGCACTGTATTAGGGAATGGTTTTGTTTTATTGTTGTACTGCAAATTTATATTGTTATGTCTTTTTAGATTTGTATGCTAGCTGCTCTGAGACGAGCTTTGCAGGATAAAAATATTTTAAATCACTAAATATGAATGAGTGACATATGGCTATGCCAAGGCTACTGACAAGATTGCCCCTGTCTTTTTACAAGGCAAGGGCAGGGGTGAGCCTGAGAGGGGAATGGTGAAAGGTGGCATTTTGGGAAGATCAGCACAAAGCATGCCAAACAACTCTGAGGCAGCATGATGCAGCTGTCTCAGCCGGGACTTCCAATCCACCTAGAATTTCATCTACCAATCTCAAAATGACCCAGAAGCTTTGGTGTCAGGATGCTTGTAATGAGGAACATACTTCCTTGATTCTTGGGGAGACAGAGGCACCTGATGGGCTGAAATTAAAGCACAAATGTTTCCCTTTTTGTTTCCAGCCAAGTATAAACCAGATCCTCCCTGTGAAAAGGAAAAGGCATGCTCCACAGGCCTCCACTTGAAGCCAGCTGGGTGACCTTGGGTCAGTCACAGCTTTTCAGAGCTCTCTCAGCCCCACCCACTTCACAGGGTGATTGTCATGAGGATAATAACAACACACATTGTAAACTGCTCTGAGACGGCAATAAGTTGTCTGGAAGGGCGGTATATAAATCGAACGTTATTATTATTGTAGGTAGCACAGTATTATTTATTTATTTTAAATATTTCTATGCCACCACTTCAGTTTTTATACTATAGTTTTAAATTTTAAGCTGCTTGAAGCAAAACTACAGTATAAAAACCAAGCCATTAAAAAACAATCCCTTGGACATAAGCAGCATAAAATTCTCCATAACACTGCTGAAGAGATAAAACCCCTCATTAAAAGCCTGGGTAAAAAGCTGTGTTTTAGCCTGGCACCTAAAAAAAGAAAGTAATGAAGGTGCTAGGCAAGCCTCAATGGGAAGGTCATTCCAAAGGTGGGGTACAACCACAGAAAATGCTCTGCCTGTAGTTGCTTGCCACCCGCCTCACCTCTGAAGTCAGGGGCACAGAAAGCAGGACTTGAGAGGCAAATCTTTACTGGTGGGCAGGATAATATGGGAGGAGAGGGTCCTTTAGGTACCTGGGCTCCAAGCCATTTAGGGCCTTAAAGGTAAGAACTTTGAATTGTGCCCAGAATCAGATGGGTTACCATTAGACATGGGCATGAACAGGAGAAAAAACCCAAACACCCTATTCGTCGTTTGGTGCCATCCACGAACAACGAATATGGATGAACATGAACTGTTCCCGGACATGTTCGTTGTTCATTGTTCGTGGGGGCCAGAACCCCACCCCAACCCCCCTCTTAGCCCCCCTCCCTTCAAACCCACTTACCTGGCCTTTTAAAGATCCCTGCCAGCTGATAGCTTAAAGGGCCCTGTCCTGGCAAAAACAGCAGTGTCTGCTGGCAGCTAGTTTGAGGGGTTACAAAAGTGACCTTCCCAATGTCCAATACCCACCAAATTAGCAGGGAACATAGGTCTCAGTGTCCTCTGAAGACCCCCCAAGTCTCAGAGAGATTGCACACTGGGAAAGGTATGATCCACAGGTCTCCTCATTGGCTGTCATTTTCTCTTCACAGTGGCAAAAACAGGACTCTTTGCTGGAAGTACTTTGAAGGGATAAAGCCAGAAGGAGTTCAGACAGAGTTCAGTCCCTCCCTGTCTCCGATTGCAGCAGGTGCCAGACTTTCTGGCTTGACGAACGGCTGCCGAAGGCAATGAACAAGGCTTGCAACGATGGGGCCTCACAAACAGCTTGTTTCGGGCAACTTCTAGAGCTACTCACATCACTTGCAGGTTGAATGCAGAAGTGACATGCCAGCAGGGCCAGCACGCCCATTGAGGCCAGATAGGCGGTTGCTTCAGGGCGCAGGGCACTGGAGGGTGCACCGGAGGAGGTGCTGGGGGTGGGAGCGTGCACCACGGAGCTGCAGCCTCCCAACCCTCCTGCCCCGCACCACCGCCACCACCAGCACACGCCCCCGGCCGGGCGCAGCTACGGCGGGCAGGCATCTGGAGTGGTGCAGGGCAACCGAGTGGGAGAGCTGGGAGGCCACCCGCGTGCTGTCCCAGCCACCCGCCACAGCAATTGGGCCAGCGGCATGTGCCCATGACGTCATCACACATGCTAATGCGTGTGCATGTGTGCGTGCGCATGCCCAGCCCGCTGGCTGGCTGCGGGCAGTGAAAACCCTGGCACCGCTCCTGTGTGTCAGCATGGAAGATCCCAGCTTTTTCTTTCCTCCCACAGCTACTTTGATTGGCAGCCAGCAACAGAAGTAATCAGAAAGCAGCCTCTTGGCATAGCTGGAGGCCTGGGAACCCTAGTAGCCAGTGAATGTCTTTCAACATGAGGGTGATACAGTCCCTGTGACTGGCTCCTCACAGTAGCCTGACTATCACATTTTGGATCAATTGAAGTTTCTGGACCGTTTTCAAAGGCAGCACCATGTAAAGCATATTACAGTAATCTAACTTGGATGTGAAGAGAGCATGGATCATTGTGGCCAGATCACACTTTTTGAGGAATGGCTGTAGCTGGTGTACCTGCCAGAGCTGATATAAGGTGCTATGTGCCACAGAGACTTGAACCTCCAACTGTAAGCTGGATTTATTAGCACCCCAAACTACAAATCTGCTACTTCAGGGGAAGTGCAATTCCCTCCGGGACAGGCTGACTATGCAGAACCCAGGCAGCTTCTCCATTGTTCAACAGCCTCTCAGTCTTGCCTGCAGTGATCTTCAGTTTATTGTCTCTCATCCATCCCATTTCCTTCTCAGGCACCTATTCAGGACACCCACAGACCCACCTGGCTGAGCTGTTAAGGAGAAATAGCGCTTGGTATCATCTGGACTTTGGTGGTACCTCACTAACAAATCCCTGGATGGCTAGAACTGAGTTTCAGGCCTGATACAGATGTTAAAACTCTATCCAGAACCCTTTCCTCATGTATGTTTAAAAAAGAAAATAGTGCTGTATACACAAGTATACCCATTGTATCAGATGTGATCCATGTGCATTTTTGCACATCAGTTTTGGATCAGAGGGCAAAACATAGCATAAGAAGTGGGCCTCCAATTTGTCACCGTTATCCTTAGACATAAGAATTTAACAGAACATAATGTATGACCCTTACTTCAGACATAACCAGTGTTAAGTGTTCCCATTTAGGAAACTGTGATCTGTCACAGTATTGGCACTAAATAATTCAACATTAAATAATACTAGTAGTTGTACGCAACCTAGAGAAAATGACTGCAAAAAGAGGAAACAAATATTTGCATAATGTCTGCAAAAGCGGTGTGTGTACAGTGCTGTTTGATACATATTTACATAATTCTAAATTCATGCCATCATTATTAACTTGGCTATTTGTATTCTAAGTAGAGTTGGTGATGTTATGCAAGGTATGCTGCTGAAAGAAGAATGAAACTGAAGCAGCCGCTTCACTTGGAGTGGGTAGAACCCTAGCATGCTGAATGTTGGCCCCAAGGCCAATCCCCCTCCCAGAAAGGGCTAGATCAGTCACTCACCAGCCCTGTCTTCCTGATCAGCCTGATCAGCCCAGTGTGCTGGGAGCTGGGAGCAGGTGCACTGCAGAAGGTGCCCTCAGAGCAAATAGCTCCAGCTGACTTCAACCAGTGAGCCAAACCACACAGTACAGAAGATGGCAAAATGTTGTCAGCTATAATAATTTTTTACCCCATGAACAGCCAGGGTTTGGCAGGGTTCTAGGTATTCTCTGGGCTAGGGAATTAATTAATTTTAAAATACTGGCTCTCCCCACTTTGGATGGCTGAGGGTGATGTCAATAAATTAAAGAGAGATGCATGTAAGATAAGCTAAAAATTATTCCACCTATTTGAGAAGTGAATTAATTGAAATAAGTTATTTCAGCACAAAACAGTGGTGATGTCTTTCTGGCTTATTTTCATATGAATAACTATTATATGAATAGTGGGAAATCCAACACTATACATATCAGTTTGAAACAAGGGAAGAAGATGAGGGTTTTGTAATGTTTTCAGTGAGACTTTTCTTAAAATTCACAATATCTTTATATGCCTGATTGTGAGCCCATGCAGAGGACAAGTGTGAATGACAATGTGGTGTGGTGGTTAGAGTGGCAGATTAGGATCTGGGAGGCTCAGATCTTCACCCTGCCATAGAAGATTGCTGGGGGACCGATTCGGTTTCGTTTTCCCGGCCATGTCGGACACTCCTCTCCGCAGGTCCGGGAAGAAGCGCCCGAGCAGCCTGACTGGGTGGCTGACCTGCGAGGGTTAACCCCCAGGACTCCGAGTGAGGGGGCCAGGGTCCGGAGCGCTGCGGGAAGAGCCCCCTGAAGTCGATGCAGGGGGTAAATTGCCCGTTTGCTCCAACAGAGGCCGGCAGACTTGCGCAGCACATCGCGTGCTGCTGGGCCATGGAGAACGGCAACAAGCAGATTTAAGGTGAAAACCTGTAAGTAAGCGAATCTCTTCTGTTATTTCAAGCGTATGCGAAGGATTGGTAGGAGTTGAAGCTAAGAAGGCTCGGATATCTTCCCCTTCATTGAGTTTTGAAACTTAGTTGGTGGACTCCCCCCCCCCCCCCCCATAATATGGCGACGAAAAAGCAGAGCCCGGCTGTGGGCAAATCTGTCTTGGCTGCATTGCAAGGGAAAGGAGAGTCTCTTGAAGAGGTGGTTAAACGGTCGATCGTTGAAGCTATGAAGCCCTTTGTTGATAAGCTAAATGAAATCGGTCAAAGGGTTGACACAATTGAGAATGAAGTGAAAACCATTAGAGACATAGCGTCTGGGACAGAGCAGTCTGCTTAGGAAAACGCAGCACTCATGAAAACTACAAACAAAGAAGTAAAGCTTTTGGAGAATCAACTGATAGGGCTACAAGTGGAGCGTGCTCAGACGGTATTGCGTCTTCAGAATGTAAAGGAGGAGGAAAATGAAAATTTAAAGGATTTGGTGTCGGAACTTTTGGCGTCATCCACAAAGGCAACTAAAGAAGAGTTAAAAAGCGATATTTTGGAAGTCCGCCGGACATCTTCAAAATATGCAACGAAGCGTCAGCTGCCTCGCGAGATTATTATTGACTTTTCATCTAAGAAGACTCGGGACACCATCTTATATAGTTCGTATAATGTGGACTTGGACTTTCTGGGTAACAAGGTTAAGATATTGAAGGACGTTCCATTTCTAGCTCGGAAAAGAAGATTCAAATACAAAAGGTTTGCAGCTCTTCTGAGGAAGCGTGAAATAAAATACAAATGGTTATTTCCGGAAGGCATCTGGTTCAGCTATAAAGATCAAGCCTACAAGATAACATCAGATGCACAACTGAGGGACTTTGTATTTAATCATCAAGAGTTTCAGCAAGGAGAAGATCCAGAATTTGAAGGGGGGAGGAGGCAGTGAGCTGCAACCGAGACGCAGGGGGGGGAGAAGACCTGATCCTGACTGTAGTTTGTATTTTATAAGGTCTACCAATCTAATGGCATATTAGAAAGTTTAACTTTAAATAACTGTATTATGAAGGGAATGCAAGACTTGTAGTTGTAGTTGTAGTGTGTGTTTTTTATATGTTGTTCCTTTCCTTTCCCCTTGTTCTCCCTTTTTCCCTTTTGTAGTTTTTTGAGTTTAGTAATTAAAAAATAAAAATCTATTAAAAAAGAAGAAGAAGAAGAAGATTGCTGGGGGACCTTGGGTGAATCTCATACTCTCCATCTAAGTTATCTCACAGGGTTGTATAAAATGGAGGAGAGGAGAATGATGTAGGCCACTTCGGGGTCCCATTGGAGACAAAGTTTGGATATAAATGAAGTAAGTAAAATGACCAATTTACCATGAACCTACATCTTACAACTAAACAGGCTGATACAGGTTAATACCCAGGATGAGGAAGTTCACCCTGAAGTACTTTGGTCATTGGTATGGGCTGTCTTTTTTTAAATATACCAGAGCAAGGTAAGAAAAAAATACTACATATAAACCCATTGGCTCCTCAAAATCCCCTAAGTCCTTAACTGGAGATGCTTTCAAAATTCTCCTCAGCCCAATTTCTCTCTTTATTTCGGAGTTCTGTATTATCTGAGGCTGGATCATCTGTTCCACTAACAGTAGTGCTTTCCTCTGGCACAAGAAGCCTTCTGCAGTTGAAAGAGATTCTTGTATCAACAGAAGGTTCTTTGTTCCAGAAGAAACGGCCACCACTTCTAGAACTGTTCTGCAAAATCCAAACCCTAGTCTTTTTCCCAAAAGAGAATTGAGTAATGGGTTGGATCCCATGGAGGATCTCTGTATGGAGACAATTTTATTCAATTCCCCCCTCCCATGGCTGATGCCCCCCATGCTGTTCTTGGGGATTCCCTGTACCTAAGGAGCAGCATGTTAGAAGGGTTTTTGGACAACAGCAGGAAATTACTGGTGGTTTAAACCATTAACTCATTTTCATTGTTCCATTTTCAATGTCCAAATTATTGTATGGAGCAATATGGAAGTACAGCATATTATAATTCTATCAAGATTGTTCTTTGCCCTTGTTTTTTCAATGCACAAATGTGTATCTTCCATATAAAGGTCAGGAAAAGACACAAATGAACTGAAGCTGCAGCAAGCTGCAGCAAACCCTACACACACAGTGCACTATGCAAACATGGGAAATAAAAAGTGGAGAAATTGTTGTGTACTGTTTCCACTTTGGAAACAAACCAGGTCATTCCAAACTTCAAAATCAGGAAGAGATTAAGTTGGAGAGTATTTTGGAAGCATCTCTTTGTGGCACATGGCAGTTAATATGTGTGAAGAGGCCTTCAGAGCATCTGAAAATCCAGAGGCAGCACCTCCCAAGGTGGAAAAACGAATAGGCACTGGCTATTTTCATAATATTACCTTTTGATTCAGGGCTTCTGGATGGCCACTGCTGGAGAGTGTTCAGCACTAGATATTTTTGCACTGATTCAGAAATGAAATTCTTATGGTTTCCAACTTACTTCCGATATAAACTTTATATATGGTAGTAAAAGGGATATTTTTCATGGCAGAAAATGTTGTTTTGACATTTATTACCCATAACTGTCTGGCTTAAGAATCATGCTCACTTTTATACTCTGCAGTGAATGTTGAGTCTTGTGTTTAATCCTTAAAACCAATAGAACAAACCTTTTTGTGGCTCTGAGGTTCACCCGTTGAACAAGCAAGATCTCAGTTTATTGATGGTGTTCTTGAGGTGGAATGTTCTGTGCATACAATATAGACTTATGGGCAGTACATGTACTGAAAGGCATACATTGAAGCATCATGTGCACATGGCAGCTTCTAGAATGGAATTCATGAGTTTGTCATGATGTGCATTATTAAGCAGTGCATTCCTAAGCAGAGTTACACCCTTGAGTCTGAGCTTTCGTCAGTCACAGCTCACTTCTTCAGATACAGCTAAAATATGAGTCCGTCTGATGGAGTCCAGATAGACTCACATTCTAGCTATATCAGAAGAAGTGAGCTGTAACTCATGAAAGCTCATACTCTACAACAAATTTTGTTAGTCTTATAGTTGCTACTGGACTCTTGCTCTTTTCTACTAACTTTTCAGACTAACAAGGCTACCCGTCTTGATCTACACCCTTGATTCAGTTGAAGTCAATGAGCTTACAAGGGTTTAACTGTACTTAGAGCTGCACTGTTAAAATATTAATTATGTACATCGCATCCAGAAGTTCCCAAGGTCAGTCCCTGAAATCTCTAACTAAAGTAGTCTTCACATAGGGAGGACAGGGATATCATAAGTGAGATGAAACCAGTGCTACTGAAGGGCTTCTCATCTTTCTTTCTCATAACATGTGATATTATGTAATTGAGCTGTTCATTTCTCAGCCCCTGCTCAACACAGATGTGAGGTGAGGACATTGTCCACAGGGCAATATTGAGTAAGTGTGATGAGGAAAAGAGAACAAAGTTATGGAGTTGTGGCTCCTTCTTGTCTCCTAAAACATCAATTCTGCCCTTAGTAGAAAGCCAGTGTTAGAGAAGCCCATGGCTTTGTCCACCGTAACAACAACAACATTTAATTTATATATTGCCCTTCAGGACCACTTAATAACACATTCAGAGCGTTTTACAAAGTGTTTTGTTGTTATCCTCACAACAATCAGCCTGTGAAGTAGGGTTGAGAAAGCTCTGAGAAAGCTTCTGGCAGAGGAGTGGGGAATCAAACCTGATTCTCCAGATTAGAATCCTGCTGTTCTTAACCACTATACTAAACTGATAAGAATGCTTTCATAAGTTGTGAAAGGAATAAAGGGATCCTTGTCAACCTCCCTGACCTAAAGTGTTTGCACATTTTAATTTTTGTTTCAACTTTCTCCAAATGAGCTGAAATCAATCATAAATATATTGATTGCTGAGGGATTCTATATGACTGAGTATAGATGAGATCACTCCAGATTAGCAAATACAATGAGTTAAATAGGGGAAATGCAACAGAAACATACGCATTTAGAACTGGAAAAACACTGGAAAAATCCCATCCTCTCCAACAACCTTGTCAGACATCATGAAAAATAGTCATTATTCTCTATCCCCTTCATCATATATCTAATGGTGATAGCTGGTCCTCCTGTGTAGATTTTTTTAAAAAACCTGTAAGGGGGTGGCATTCAAGGCTAGGGAATACGTTACTGCAAACCTGTGGAACACCTAGCCCTTAGAAACTCCAAGTCATTCTTCTCAAAATCAATTTTGTTTCTCGGAAGCCACACAATGAGAAATCATTCTAGTTCTTAACAGTGTTAACTGCGTATAATTTTTAAAAAATAAAATTGTGACTGACCTGCATTGTAAGATGAGAAACTGAGCTTGTAACAAGACAGAAGCACAAAGATCACCCACTCACTACAGAGACTATACCCCATCTCTCCCCCCACCCCCACCCCATTAGCTTCTAAAACATTTGGAGAATAATAGTGAAAGGAAGGAAGGAAGCAGATTAAGGTTGACATTTGCAGAAGGGGATACTCAAATTGAGGATTATTTTATTTGTTTGCATTGTTTTTTTATTTATCTCCCCTCCCTGCTTCCTACTGTCAAAGGGCCAACAAGGCGGCTAACAAATTAAAAAATACCAATTAAAATTTCATCTTAAAAGGCATTAAAATTAGCACATAATGCATCATTAAAACAAGTTAGAACTGGAGCTTAAAATCAATACAAAAGATTAAGCAGTTTTTGAGTATATGGGGGAGAAGAGTTATATCTGTGTTATTTCTTCTGTTATCAAGTTGTCAGGGCTTGTGGTGGCTGCCACTGGGCAGGGCACTGGTATGGCTGGCCCTGACATCAAAGGGGTGCCAAGGAAGCTGCAGGACCCTACTCTGTGAAAGAAGGGGCAGTATACCTCACCCAGAATCCCTCTCAGTCCAATCACTGGCCTGCTCAACCTGTGCCACTCATCCCCTTTGATCTCCGCCATCTCCTCCATTGACTCTCCTCCTTGCCTCCTCTCACGCCATTCCCCTCCAACTCCACTCCATCACTTCTACTCAACCCACCTCACCCTGTGGGTGTGCTTTGCTTTTATCCCTTCAGCCTAGCCATGCTCCATCTGCCAACCACATCCTCCTGCTGCCTTCCACCCATGGCCCTAGCTAGCCTAGGCAGCTGCACCTGTGCTCATTTGGCTGGAAGCACTGGGCTGGTCCACCTGTGCCTCATTGGCTGGCTGTCCAGCCTCCCTGGCTGAGCTGATGGCTGAAGGCAGGCACAGCTGAGCCTCCCTGACTGGCTGTCCATCTCCTCCCACAGAATGCCTCAGGCAGCTCCACCTGGAGCTGCTTAGCTCCTAGCACCCCCTGGGCTCGGTTACTGCTTTCCAGCTGGGCTGCAAGCTGGGGCGTGGCTCTGAGCTTCTGAGGCTGCTTCTCCTCCCTGGCTGGTAAGGTTTCAGCTTGGCCCACTGCTGGCTGCCTGTCCCCACTATCTTGGCCCTCTCCATCCACTCTAGCCTCCTCTGGGTTGCCCCCAGTCTCCTTACCTGGCCCCGTGGACTCCCACTGGAGGGTGGGGCTGGCTGGCCGGCCTCCACCTGCCCCTCATAACCCTCTGAGGCTTGGGTGTCTCTTCCCTTCCCCCTGTGGCTGGCTGGGGCTTGGGTGTCTCTTCCCCCTGTGGCCGGCTGGTGCTGGGCCTGGCTGTCTGCTTAGGCAACTGGGCCACCGTATCCGGGGGTCTCCTGTCCTTTTCTCCAGGAAAGTCCAGGGGCAGGGCTGTAGACCGGGGACACAAGTCATCTATATCAAGTACCCCTTTCATTTTACAGTTCCCAAATTCATTCACAATGCTCTTTCTGTGTTCACCGTTACAATGTAATTTTTATTTGTTGGACTGGAATAGTCATGCTCAGACACCCAACAGTTTGACTTATGTTCTGCTTGCCAGTAGTGAGGAGAGAGCCTATTTATTTATTTTATGTTATTTATATTCTGCCTCTCTCAATGAGAGTCAATGAGACTACAGAGTCAAAACAATCATGGACTGGGGTATTCAATAAAAATACAATACAGTAAGGATAACAGAAATTTGGAAATTAGCAGAAATATGATAGAGAGCTGGAAAATGCTGAAACACATTGATATGACATAGATTGATATGACATATTAACAGCACAGAAACTATCCAGTAGGAGCATACAGCAGCAACAGGCAGTACACAGTAGTATACTACATCTCTCTGAACCATTTACTTAGAGTACAGCACTATTAGCAGTCTACGCATCACTGTTCAGCTGTCTCTCTTTCTGAGGTAACTGCTCTGGTTTCAGGTATGTTGGTGGAGGGACAGAGGTGTTAGTGTGTCAGCTGCAGAGGAGTTAGCCGTGTTAGTCTGTAGTAGCAAAATCAAAAAGAGTCCAGTAGCACCTTTAAGACTGTGCCTGTTCCTGCTTAAGTCATATCTAGCCTCATTGATCCATGCCTTAGTTACATTTGATTGGACTATTGCAATATGCTTTATTTGAGACTACCCTTGAATAATGTTCAGAAGCTGCAGCTAGAGTAGAATGCTGCTGCTAGACTTCTGGTTGGGGACAGGTATAGGGAATAAGTTACTTCAATATTACATCAAATACACTGGCTACCAATCCTCCCCTGAGAACAATTCAAGATTTTGGTTTTGGCTTTTAAAGTCATATATGGCTTGGGACAAAGGTATCTGAAGGACCATCTTTTCCCATAGGTTCCTGCCTAAGAACATAGGGAGAAGTCCTCCTAACTGTTCCATCTGCTAAAGAAGCTCACCTGGTGGGCACACAAGAGAGGGCCTTTTTGGTGGCAGTCCCACGATTATGGAACACTGTCCCCAGGGAGGTGTGCCGGGCCCCCTTACTGCTGATCTTCAAGATGAAGCTGAAGACATTTTCATTTAGCTTTTAATTAACTTTGTGATTGTGTTCATTGGCAGCCCTAAACTGCAATGTATTAAGACTTTAAAAAAATATATATTATTCTTTTATTTTATTGTAAGCTGCCTTGAGTTGCTGCAAGGTAGGATGATGGCTAATATATGTTTTAAATAAATATTACGTGTGTATGAAAGTCCTTTTGGATAATTCAGTTTTGCACAATTTGTGGAAAGATAGGAGAATGGAGGCTTTCCTGTCCTCTTCAGGTAGGCCGTTCCATAAGGTGGGGGGCACTACAGAGAATGCATGTGTATGGACAGCTGTTGATTTTGCCCAACTGTGTCAGAATCTGTTTTAACCTGAGTAATACCATGTTTAATCCTGTACTGTTTAGATTTCTTTCCCTCCAGGCAGCACCTGCATGGAGCCGGTTCCATGGGAACGGATACTGTCTTATCTGACTATCAGACTATCAGGTCTGGAATGCCATAGCCTGACAAACTGTGGGAGGCACTTGCAGTCAATGGCGGTTCGAGTGCACTGTTTTCTTTCATAAGACTCCTTCATTATGTTGTTAACATATTTTTGGTTGGAGCTTAGGGATTTCCCTTTCTTGCTTGCTGAATGTAGCTTACGGCTGCCCAGCATCAACTCTCCACCCTATTTTTAACAAAAGATGCTGTTTTAGCTTTAGATGACATCATGTAGCCAGATCTTATTGGCTGCATGGTGTTGTCATAAAGATAAAATGGAGTGTGGAAAACACACAATGTTGTGATGGTCACTGGGCTAGATAGTTTTTGGAAAAGGGTAGATCCATAAATCCATAAATCTATCCTAATCCATGAGGATAGATTTATCAAGGACCTTTATATACAATACTGAAAAGGGGCCTTCATGTACAAAGGGAATATAGGGGGCAAAGAACAGGTAACAACAAACATTTTCACATCTTGTATGTGAGCTTTCTGCTGGCTTGCAGCTATTATTAACAGATCAAACTAGACAGAATGTTTACAACTCAGCAGAGATATTTACCATAGAGATTGGGAAAAGTCTTAGAGCATCACTGATGCTGTGATGTCACTTGCTCAAATGGAAGGGATATAACAATGCCATGCTTCTTCCCCTTCCCAGGCTCCTCTCCAGAAATCCTTCCAGAGATTGCAAGCAGAGGGCTGGCAACCCTAGATGGAACTTGGTCTGATTCATCAAAACACTTGTTAATATGTGGAAAAACATTGTGTGTGAAGGAGTATCTCCCTGTTGTTGTTTTTCCATTTAATAAGCTCATGTGTGGAACCTAATTTAGATAGGGACAGTGCAAGGTGATGCCTTCTCTCGCACACTCTTCTTCCAACCCAGCACAACCTCATGGGGCTGTTAAATGCCACATTGGGGCTTTCCAATATAGGGGCTGATACAGAACCTGTTGTTTGTCCATTGGGGGAAATTACAGCCCCTCCCCAAATCAGGGCCCTGTTTAGTTTGACCCTAAGATGCCCAAAAGTTAATATTTGTCCTAATATAATATGTCATATAATAGATTTATATGTGTACCTCTAGATCAGCCATATTTTTTTCCCAGTTGGGCCAGGAGGACTGCAGATCGCATGCCCAGCTTCCATAGAGCCTCTTGTGCCTCACAGCCTCATAAAGATGTTTCATGTGAGTGGGTTTCTGCAGCAGCTGTTCTAAGACTGAGAGCCAAACTACAAGAGATGAATTACACAAGGAGGAGCACGTGAAGGGAGTCACAATGTTTGCCAGGAAGCTGAGTTTTAAAAAAGATCGGAAGGCTTTGTTAATTTCCCCTCTCTACAGAGCAGTGATCTCCCTGGCTCTGTAGAGAGGGAAATTGAAATTGACAAAGCCTTAAGACCTCTTTTTAGACTCAGCTTCCCAGCTAACATTGTGACTCCTTTCACATGCTCCTCCTCGTGTAATTCGTCTCTTGTAGCTTAGCTGTTAGATAACAGCAGTTGAAAGCACTCTGGGGTTGTTTACCTGATAAGCTTTGTGTAACTTTGGAGAAATCAGTAAAGAGTCTTAATCAGTGCACTTCATTAGACCTGGTATGTATGTGCATGTAATGGGGAGCTAGTCCCATTAGTGCCTCAGGGCTTATTATCTTTTCATATGTGTTTTGTCTTTGGCTAGTTTAAATGAGAAGGATAAATAACTGTCTCTTTACCTTCTATTCTTTTGCAGTTGCTAAACCTTCTATGAAATTCTAAGCTGTGGTGAAGTTACAAAAGGAATTAGCCACTCAGGATTAGAACAGTGTAATTTTCTGAAATAAGCAAGTGATACAGCTTGTATTTGTCATAATTACAGACATTTTGTAACTTGGATCAGTTAATGCTGTTCTTTCCTTTGGCCCAAAGGGCAAAATTTGCTCTCAGATGTGCTAAGGAAGTAATAATATAGAAATCGCTCCCATGATTCCCCACTGAAACCAATAGGCCCCATACTTCTCTTTGGGGTACAATCAGTCAAGTTTTCTGACCATCACGTTTATCACCAGAAGCCAATATTGTATGATAATTATGAAAGCCATGAGCAAAATAGTATTCTGTGTCACAGGATGATTAAGTTAAAATGCCACATGGGCCTAGTCGTTGTCTGACCTCCAGTCATAGAAGCCATTACCTGACCCATTACCTGCTATTTGTGGCAGCTGCAAGCATCATAGTCCCAGTGGCTTTCATTCATGTCCCACCATACACAGGCACAGTGTCATAAGAACACATGGGAAGCTGGGAGTGGAATGCTAGCAAATGTGATGCACTTGAGACAGCAATGGGAGAGGAACAAGAAGGGGGGCACAGGAATAGAGATGGGCACGAACAGCAATACGAACTAAAAAAAGCCACAAACAGCTCAATCTGTTGTTCGCAAACCAGCTGTTCATGAGGCCCCATTCTAAATGAACAGGTGGTTGTGGCAAGTCTCGTTCGTTGCTGTTTGTTGCTGTTCGTCAAGCCAGACAGTCGGGCACCTGCAATTAATTCCCTTGGCAACTTAGGCAGGGATTGTCTGAACTCTGTCTAAACTCCTGCTGTTGCCCTGGAAACCCCAATCTAAGCCCAATTTAGCTTGATAGGCAGGTCTTTCTTTCAAGTGTGGAGCTGCAGATTTGTTACAACAAGGGAGCAAAGAGCAGGGGGGAGGGGGGCTCCCAGCTCTGACTTTGCAGACAGTGGAGATACAATTGCTGTTGGCATTTTGATAGAGAGTGTGCATTGGAGCTTGAATTTTCTTTGTGTGTGGTGGGATAGGGATTTACCCCTTCAAGTTGCAGGGCTGCTGCCAGGCTCTGGGCCAAGCTTTTATTTATTTGTTTGTTTGTTTGTTTGTTTAAGATTTTTATTCTGCCCTCCCTGCAAGCGGGCTCAGGGTGGATAACAACATATTAAAAATACAATTAAAAATTCATATATGGCAAGAATAATATAAGCGAGGTATTGGAAGAAGCTAGAAATACCATTGAAAGGAGAAGTGATAGAAAAAATCTTAGAAACAGCAGAAATTGATGTCTTAACAGACCTGTTAAAAGAACAAATTAGGGTCAATCTGCAGAAAAGATGGACACCCTTTCATAGATGGGTTAAATCAAAATATGGAACAAGAAATTAAGTATAGGATATGAAGATAGAAGAGAATACTTACAGGAATTAAGAAGAGTAGCCTTACAGGAAAACTAGGTTTTGGATAAGGAAAACAAGATATAAAGAGGAAGGAACTGTGGAGATGGAAAATGAGTATAATATATAGTTTGTTGTTATTATCACTTTTGATTTCCTATGAAGTTGTGCTTGATATCCCCTGATGTGTATATACATATACTTGATATCCCCTGATCCCCTGATGTGTATATACATACACATATGTGTATATGTATGTATTTTTTTTGAAATCAATAAAATAATAATAAAAAATTCATATACATTAAAAACAACACATTTAAAACAGGATGGTGGACAGCCTTCACAGGGAAGGTTAAGATTTACACATCTCTCTTTCCAGGCCAGCGGAGGCCCAGCCTCAGCCATATGCCTAGCGGAACAACTCTATCTTGCAGGCCTGGTGAAAATATAGTAGGTCCTGCTGGGTCCTGATTTCAGCAGATAGAGCATTCCACCAGGTGGGAGCCAGGACCGAAAAGGCCCTGGCTCTAATCGAGGCTAGGTGGGCCTTCTTGGGGCCAGGGACCACCAACAGCTGTTTGTACCCTGATCGGAGTGTCCTCTGGGGAATATATGGGGAGAGACGGTCCCGTAGATACGCTGGACCCAGTCCACACAGGTCAATACCAGAACCTGGAAAGGTACCAATTTATTATTGGTACCTTTCCAGCTGCCTGCTCAGGTCAGGTTTCTGGGACTGGTGCGGTAGGGATCTTGACTTGGATGATGGCTGGAGGAGAGCCTGCTGGCCCCCACGAACAGCCAACCACGAACATGTTCGTGAACAGGGCCATGTTCATGGTTGTTCATGAGTCCCTGTTCGTGAATGGCAATGAACAACGAACATCATGTTCAGGTTTTTTTCTGTTCGTGCCCATCTCTACACAGGAAGCAGAAGGCCAATTGGGTCAAACAGGCCTAGGGCATGATCAGGAGATATGAGATCTAGCAAACATGCTTAAAATAAACAGGTAAAGTCAGATCAGTGACAATGGAGTGTAATTGGTGGTAACTAACAATCCCAATGCACACATTTGCCTAATAAAATTATTATTAGGATTGTCAGGTCCCTTTACTGTCCTGGTGGGAGGGAAGACTCAGCACTTACCTGTATTTTCTTCTTGCATGCATGTAAAGCTCATTCACACTCCCAGTGTGGCATGACGTCATTTGTGGGAGTGATGTCATCTTGCAGGCCCTGGAAGTGCTCCTGGGCTTTGTGCTGGGCTGATTTGAGCCTCAAATGGGCTGAACTGGCTCGGTGCAATGCTCAGTAACACTCTTAGGGCCTGCACAATGATGTCACTCCCAGAAATAACATAATTGTGCTTCGCCGGGTAGCCCTTTCCCATGTTCCCCACCACCAGCAGCCACGTGAGCAGTGGCAGGGGAGAAGACTGGAAGTGGAGAATCCCCCATCCCCACCAGTGGAATGGCAACCCTAGTTATAGCTAATCCAAATTGGAAATTTTTCTAACATTGGGAAAGATTTTGACCTGTCCATGATTTTGGCACCCAGCTGCCAGGATTTGTTTATTTACAAGATTTTTACCCCATCTTCTGCCCCAATAGGCCACCAAGGCAGTTAACAAATTAAAACACAAAGTTCAGGAGGTCAAAGGGAAAGAGAAAAATGATATTGGCATTAACCAATCAGCAGAGTTACACACTTATCTTGTCACCCAAGCAGATTGTGCTGGTAGGTCAGTCTTTTTCTAAAGACTGACTTATTTACATCAATCACTGCCTTGAAAGGACAGCTTCCATTTTATTCTGCATTAGTGCAGCAGTTCCTATCTACTTGCTCATCTCTTCTCTCTTGAGCTGATTCTGCTAGGCACAAGGACAAACATTTTTGCTGACACATACTGGTCTGGAGGCAGATAGCAATGCAAAAGGAATGGGAAGATGGCAGCCAATAACACAATAACTCATTTGCCTCCATCCAGCAACAGGCACATTTTGCTAGCCCTAAGTGCAGCCAGTATCAGGAAGATGCCACTAAGGGGAGAGCAGGACAAAATCAGAAGAAATGTGAATAATGTAGATGGTTGAGAGATCTTTCAATGTCTTGAGTTTCATTTAAAAGCAGCTGTGTTGTTTCCCTGGCAGAAATTGCCAGCTGTTAGTAGATCCAGTAGGGGAAAAGATGGGTGACTTTGTATAAAAAATGTGGAGGTGAGGTCTATTTTTAAGCAAAAGTGGAGCATGCAGGTGAGGGTAACTAGACTTAAGAACATAAGACGAGCCCTGCTGGATCAGACCAGTGGTCCATCAAGTCCAGAATCTTGTCTCACACAGTGGCCAGCCACTTACTCTGGAGGGCCAATAACAGGGCATAAAGGTTGAGACTAGAGATGGGCATGAACTGCATTACGAACTTCAAAAACCCACGAAATTGGCGATCGCGCGATCACGATCCAGCGGTTCATGATTCTCCACGGCAAATGAACCAGTGTTCAGGAGAGGCCTGGTTTGGTGCTTTTGGCTGTAGTTCGGGAAGCCAGTCAGGCACCATCAATCAATTCCCCTGGCAACGGAGCCAGGGGAATGCCTGAACTCTGTCTGCACTCCTTCTGTCACCCTGGAAACCCGAATGGAAGCCCAGCTTACCTTGATTGGCAGGTCTTCCTTCCAACCACGGAGCTGCAAAGCAGTTACAAGTTGGGAGAAGACACCCGGGGGAGGGAGGGGGGGGTGTTCTGTAGCCATGGGCACTCCAATCTCATCCCTGCAAACCCTGATAGGCAGCTCTGACGGCCAAACACAGACCTCCTGCATTTCTCAAGTCCTCAGCTTATAAATAGCAGTGGGCTCCCAGGCTGGGTTTCACTTTCAGCTAGCAGTGGAGTGTGACTGATGTCAGGTCTGTTACCCACAGCACTGCCATATTGCTTTTCTCACTACTGTTCTGCTGTAATTTTCCAGTGTTGTTTTGTGTGCAGGTTCACAGGAACAGATGTGGTTCCCAAGACAGCCTTATCTGGAGAGGCTCACAGAGACCTTGGAGCAATAACTTTCACATCCCCCAACTTGTCTATACTTACCTGGCATACAGGGGGGATGAAAAGGAGGGTCTGATATACTGTTTCAAGAAACTAACACATTATTCTCAACAAAGGCCTTGTGTTCAGCCAGACGCTTCTGTAGCATTTGGATTATCTATGGACACTTGTACCTTGAATATATACTCTTCCAATAAAGACCTTTGACTCAAGAGATGTGGATTTCTTGCTGCAAGGGCTGGGAGATGAAATCAAAGTAACTTGAATTCCATAGACTGACAACTGAGCTGCTGCTTGCTACTTGCTAGCCTTTGGGGAGAGACAGAGAGTATAATTGAGCTTGGATATTTGTGGGAGTTTCCTGGGGGGATCGGATTGGAAAGGGTATCTCCAAGATCCCTATTGCAATCTTGAACAAACTTAGGTGCTGGCTGGAGGAGAGCCTGCTACACACCCCCTGTGAATACGGGCTCTCTAAGTGCAACGGGGGCCGTTTTAAGCACCACGAACCGCAAACCAGTTCAGCAACCGGAAATGTCCATTGCGGTTTGCGCCTTTGGGATCATCATCGGCACCGAACCACGAACCGCAGAGTTGTTAAATTTTTTTGGTTCATGCCCATGTCTAGTTGAGACCTTCCCCTGACGTTGCCTCCAGGCACAGCTATTCAGAGGTTTACTGCCTCTGAATGAGGAGGTTTCCTTCAGTCACCATGGCTAGTAGCCACTGATAGACCTATCTTCCATGGCTCTGTCTAAACCCCTTTTAAAGCTGTCTGTAGTAGTCAACATCCTCTGGCAGCAAATGCCACCTTTTAAACGCTCCTTGTGTAAAAGAACTATTCCTTTTGTCTGTCCTCTTAGTCTACTGCCCAGTTTCATTGTATGCCATCGAGTTTTAGTATTATGAGAGAGAGAAAAAAATTGTTTACCTTCTTTACCCCATGCATTATTTTATAAACCTCTGTCATGTCCCCCTTTAGTCATCTCTTTTTTACACTGAAAAGTCCCAGACTCTTTAGCTTTTCCTCATTAGAAAGGTGTTCCAACCCTCAAAACACCTTGGTTGCCCTCTTTTGTACTTTTTCCAGCTCTGCGATGTCTTTTTTTAGGTATGGTGACCAGAACTGCACACAATATTCCAACTAATGCTGCACCATAGATCTATACAGGAGTATTATAATATCGGCCGTTTTATTTTCAATCCCTTTCCTAATAATCCCCAATATAGAGTTTGCTTTTTTCACTGCTGCAGCACATTGAATTGACCCTTTCATTGAGTTATCCATTAACTCAATTTTACCTTGCAGTACTCTCTTTCTTTCAGTTTGGCAATTTCTGGGATTGGAATTTATCTGGGAGAAAAGATGCTTCAAGCATCACAACTCACTGAGTTAAGGTGTAGGAGGGAGCAGGTTTTTACTTCCCATACCTGATATATGCTCAAACTGGTAGGTTCATATATAATAGGGAGATGTCCATATCTTTTTTGTGCCTTGTTTCCTGCTTCTCAGCACATACACCAATCTCTATTTACTGTGCAAGATTCAAGCCCAGAGTTTTTGTGATTTGTACAGAAATGACTTTCTTGTTTATTTAATTCCAGGTTTCTCATTGCAGTTTCGGAGAACTGTTAGTTAACAAAGAAACTGGAACAGTTCTCATTTAAACCAGGGTTCATTTTAAAAATTCAGCATACCCAAGTAAAGTCAAAGCCTGTAGCTCATATTGGGATTTACATCTGCCAGACAAAATGTACGTAAAGTGTCCAATGATCCTTGAGGCACTCTGAAAAGTCTGGGAAGGGAATAACTTCCTATCTTTTAACAGCTAGGAAGATGAAGGGAGAAACTCCAGTGCTTTGCATATATTGCCTTTTACAATACGCCATAAAGATTAAAAATACATTGTACGCAAGTGCAGTATTTAATGTAGCACTTTAATTACATTCAAGTGTGTTGCTAAATAGTCTTGAGAAAACCTTAATGACCAGCTGTTCTCCCCTCTTCCCATATGTCAGAAATGTTTTGAGAAATCGCATTCTGGGACAGTAAGGTTGTATAATTAGACAGTGTATAGATAACACTTCTAGCCTTCCCTCTTAAACGATGGCCCCCTTTTCGTGAACATATTGAGGTCTGGTGCCAGCTTGGCATCAAGCAGTCATGCCTTGTGCCAAACAGCAACTGAGATGTACAAACTCCGAGAGATGTTATGATTGCACCGTTATCTTTGGGGGGGTTGTTTGTTATTTCTTTCTCATCATTAGGACTGGATCCTTCTTTTTAATGTTATGTAAGAGTCACTCTTCTGTGGCTAACAAATAAGCAGAATAAAACAAGGACTATACATTTTTAATAGTCTTTTCCTAACACAGAGTGCCTGATTGGAACAAGAAGGTACTGTGGCTCTGCACCCATTTAACCAAAGGAACATCATTCACAACATATCCAATATTTTTCATACATTCATAAACTTTTTAAAAAATAACCAAGCTTGTATTTTCTTTAAACAAAAGCAAATAATACTATTATTGCACACCACCCAACAAAAGGCCATAGAAGCAGCAGACCCATGACAGCCTTCATCATTAGCAGTGGCATGCCAAGTAGAGTTAAACCTTATATGCTCACTGACTTCAGTAGACTAAGAAGGGTGTAACTCTGCTTAGGATGGCACTGTAAATATGTGAATTATGAATGCAGTGCCCTCACCATTTGGGATGAAAATTACTGAACTCAGAATCTTCAGCTGATGGATCATGAACCACAAGTAAATCATAGTGTGAATTATCATAATGCTGCCATCATTTTATTTTGTTCTTTTCTTTTCTTTTTTATTTAGTTTTCAGGGAAGGTGCAGGAGTGCATGGGGTAAAAGCCACACAGTCTGTTGAAGTGTGTGCAAACAAGAAATCTAAAATAGTTGTCACTAAAACAGCTGCCATCTCTCTCTCCTCTCCCTCCCTTCTGGTCTACCTTTCTCTCTGAGATGCAAGGTGGATTATACACTGTAAGTCAATACAGTCAAAGGCTGGGACAGTCAGTAAACAATACAATAGAGTATACATTGCAAAAACTTGGGAGGGGGAGCAGAAATTGGACAGAGAGCTCAAAAAATGCTGAAACAAAACATAACCACTTTAATACGACGTGTTAAACAATTGTGAAACTATCCAGTAAGTGCTAGCTTACAGCAACAGATAGTACATAGTAGTATAGTCAACAGTCCCCATTCCTTTACCAAAGCATCTCTTTCAACCATTTTCTTACAGCACAGCCCTATTAACTGTGTAAAAAAGTCACTTGACCACAGCTGTCAGGCAATGACTCAAGACTTCTACTGCATCACCAGGGGATTTGGATATAAAGATAAAGAGCTGGGTGTTGTCTGCATATTGACGACATCCTATGAATAATTTCTCCAAAAGGTTTGTCAAAGGCTGCAGATAAATCCAGGAGGAGCAACAAAAAGCATGACATTCAGATGAGGGTCACCAACTAAAGCTTCCAGAGCCTTCTCCATCCTATAGCCCTGCCTGAAACCTGAGGTTCAGATAACCAGAATTATCCATGAAGATCTGGAATGGGTTTGCTACTACTCTCCCAATTACCTTGCCTAGAAAGGGCAGATTAGAGACTGAGTGATAAGTAGCCACATCAGTTTCGTCTAGGGATAGTTTTTTAAGTAGTGGGAAGATGACTGCCTCTTTGAGTGGCTATGGGAAGGTGCCTTGAGTTTACTGCTTTATGAGAGACATCAAAGGCTCATTTAGGTGATCCTTACATGATTTTAGTAGCCAATATAGTCAAGAATCCAGTGCACAAATTGTGGCCTTCACAAATATCAGGATTCTATCAATATCCATCACGGTGCCAGGTTCAAAATGGTCCATAAGCAGACCCAATGTTGTATAAAGCATTTTTTTTCACCTTGCTTATATTACAGCTGGCATCCAGATGGGAGTAGTGGCCAGTGCAAACAGGCCAATGTGACAATATCAAAAAAAAATGATCAGGGTAGGGTTACCAGCTGATGGCTGGCAACCAGCCAAAAGGTGGGCAGTGTGGGAAAGGGGGGAAATGGCACTATGTCTGTGGCACACAGTAACTTCTGGCAATTCAGATGATGGCAAGGATGGTCTTTTGGTCTGGAAGCCTCAAGCTCATAGGGTGCCTCAAATTTAGACACTTGTTAATATTTTGACATTTGATAACTTTCAGTTGCATATAAATAGTGTGACATGTGCATCAGCAGCCAGTGTAAACAGCCCAGTGATGCTGAGGCTCGTAAAACCATCACGAAATGAATTATGAAGATAGACATGAACATCACCATCTCTAGAGCTAGGAGGACTTGTTCTTCCCTCTATATGGGAATTCTTTCATTTTAAGATTCCAATGTATTTGTTTGGTTTAACAGCTTCAAATATAGATGAGCAATTATGCTCACAAGATTAAATGCACTACTCTCTGAAGTCTCTGAAGGCCACATTTTGGGTATTCCTTTTTCAAACAGATATTGTGGCTGTGGTCTGGGTGTTATCAAATCTGTAACTCATGTTTTATTTGAATGTCCCTGGTACAACAAAGCAAGACAGAAATGACTTAAACCCCTGAACAGAGTCTACAGTAGATATTTTAGTTCCTAAATTGCTAGCAGACTCAAGAGGAGAAAATTTATTCATTTTAGCCAAATTTTTAGTTCAGGTCATGATTGGAACAATTTATAAGAAATCAGCCTTTTTGCATTTTACGTATTGACCTTCTCTGGTCTGATTTCTTCCTTTGTTCCTCATATTTTCAGTTGTTTGGTGAATATTACTTAAGACTTATAGGTCAAAAGAAAGAAAGAAAGAAAGAAAGAAAGAAAGAAAGAAAGAAAGAAAGAAAGAAAGAAAGAAAGAAAGAAAGAAAGAAAGAAAGAAAGAAAGAAAGAAAGATGATGTTGAGGCAATGCTCTAGGATCTGTGCAAATGTTTATCATAGAGTTTTGCCCAAATCCTAGAG
Source organism: Eublepharis macularius (assembly GCF_028583425.1). Taxonomy (NCBI): domain Eukaryota; kingdom Metazoa; phylum Chordata; class Lepidosauria; order Squamata; family Eublepharidae; genus Eublepharis; species Eublepharis macularius. The sequence continues at coordinate 191,438,890 of NC_072790.1, forward strand.
TGTCATTCAGAGGACAGCAAGGACAGTCTTTTGGTTTGGAAGACTCAAGCTCATTGGATGCTTCAAATTTAGACACTTGTTGATATTTTGACATATGATAACTTTCAGTTGCATATAAATGGGGTTTGGAAAGTACAAAAATAATATATAATGCAATCATAACATAAATGAAACAAACAAAAATGAAAAATTTGCCAAAGAAAACAGCCAGAAAGAATATAGTCTTTCTGGTTGTGCACAAAAATTAAAAGGAATGAAAAAAATTCAAATCCATATATCTTTTTACCTGTTAAAGTTGTCTCCCAGGTCTAGAAAAGTTGGAGTTGAAAAGTTATAGGAGATCTGTTTACTACATTAATCCTGTCCTTCTTCCAGAGATCTCATTAAAGTTTCCTTTTAGTTTCTCAAGAGCCCTGTAATTCAGTTCAGATAGAGAGAAAATGCTTGGCCCAAAGTCACCTTCATTATATCTGTGAAATATTTATTTTTAATCAAATAGGTATCCATTGGACTAAAATAACAGACACTCAAGGCGGATTATACAATATAAGTCAATATGATTAACAACTGGGACATTCAATGAGCAATTCCATTGGGTAAGGATAGCAGAAATCTGAAACAAAGCAGAAATCTGATAAACAGCTGATAAAAATGCTGAAACCAAGCATAAGCAGATTGACACGACACATTAAACAACGCAGAACAATCCAGTAGGAGCATACTTGCAGCCACAGACTGTACACAGTAATATGCCTATGACTCTACCAACACATCTCTTCAAACCATTTCCTTACAGCACATGTAAGAAGGCCCTCACTCGGCTATGAGTGAGGATTTGAGCCTTTAAACAATCAATGTAAAAGGGTCTTAAACAGTGATCATTTGCACAGGGCAATTGAAGCTACAGAATGTTGTCTCATATCACAGTCAGGATAGACAATTGGAGGTTCAGAGCCCAATCTGATTTTCAAGGGCTTTCCATTGACTACCCCCCCAGCATAGTCTCCAATTGCAATTACCCACATCCATCCATCTTAATGCACCTCATCCACTTTCTCCTAAGCTAAGACACATTCAAAGACTCTTTTCCAGTTGGAAAAGTACATGTATAACAGGGATGGCCAGCTAGAAGCCCATGAGCTGAATCTGGCCTTCAGAGCAAATTGTTCTGACTCCTACTCAATTATAATCAATATGAGGGTTTTAAAATACCACAATTTCATTGAACAGGAAAAGAAAAACATTTCAAAAAAGTAAAAGTAACAGAGCAGGGATCTACACACTGTTCAATATTGCATTACTACAGTACTATCAGAATCAGGCAATTCTTGATTGTCTTGTCTAGGACAATCCAAGAATCGAATGATTGCAAAAGAAGCTTGCAGACTCACCTGCACTGGGTGAGTCATTCTATTGTCACTGGGTGCAAGGAGGAGGGGGAGGCTTGGCTAAGACAGAAGAGGTGGAGAGTTGACGCTCTCTTCCTGGCTTGCAATGTGGCCAGTGCCATAATTGAAGAGTCTTCAGCAGGAGCAGATGTTCTCTGAAGGGGGTTGGAGGTGAGCAGGCTCCTACCGACGGGGAAGGGGGGTCTAGATTTGGACAGGCAGGCCAGACACCTCAGGGAGCCACTGCCAGTCCATCCAGGCTATATGGAAGCCCTTAGGCAAGCCCAGCCCTCCAGATCTGGGAGGCCACGCAAGGTCACCCTGCTAGCAGCTGGGCTTGCAGGGGTGGGCCATGGACTCCACACCCTCCCCAGCTTCTGCCAATTGCTGCCACTACCCTCTTTTGTTTTCCCATGGGGGGTTCAGGTCCAAGCCCCCCTCTGCTCCCCCCTCAAACCAGGCACCTGCTGGGCTGCTGCACTGGGAGCCGAGGCCTCACTGAGGGTGCTGGCAGTGGTAGCCCATGCCTATGAGCTGGCGTTTTTGCCCACGGCCAGGGTGGCAGCACCCAGAGTGGTGGACCGTGCACTCCAGCCTGTGCTTTGCTAGCCTCCCTGAGGGTGGGTGGGGGCTGGGTCCAGGCTGCTCAGTGCAGCTCACCCACCCACCGGCCTGGACGCACTGGGACAGGGTGGCGAGTGGTGGGCCCATTGAAATTCATGGTACTTATTCCTGAGAAAACATACACAGATCACGTGACAGGAGGAGGGATACATCTTTAGCAAAGAAATACAGTGCACATCATTCATGGGACTTATTCCCGAGCAAACATGCATAGATCATGGGACAAGAGGAAGGATGCACCTCCAGCACAGTGCACATCCAGTCAGTGGATGAACAAAGTATATGTTATATTGTTCAGCACACCAACTTATTATCAGCCACTTGTGCCACAACATGCTGCTCCCAGACATCCATTACATTGTTTGTGAAATGTTCTTGACACAGTGGAACCGTCATTGCCACCTTATGGTACTGCCCTGATACAGACAGCATGCACCTCACCCAACATGAACCACCTTGAGTCTCCGTGAGAAAGGCAGACAATAAATGACCAAAGAACAATAATAATAATAGATGAACATATTAGGGCTGAGGCTGAGGGGCGGGATGAAGTTTGCTCCACAGCATTGATTGTAGGTTGGGCGATCATGTCATGTAACATGCACAGGCGAAATAACATAGGGCATAAGCTGAGGGCAGGAGGAATGTTGCCTCACGTAACTGATTCTGAGCTGGTTCGTGGCCCCACCATTCCTTAGAGGCCACAGAGGCACATCCTCCTTTTCTAGGAAGTGCAAGATGCTGAGGAAAGCAAGGCATCGCTTCATTGTCACACACACACACACACAGCATCGCATCCAGTCGAGGCCAAGCAATCTGGGTCCTGGGTGACATGCATCAAATTGGGGCCAAGCAGTCTGGGTCCTGGGTGGGCTTTGCCCTTTTCACATTTGCTAGCTAATGAACAAAGGATGGGCAAGGCCAGCACACATGCTGCTATATGTGTGGGCATATAACATCCACACGGCAGCTCTGCACTAGGCCCTTGCACACCTCGCTAATGAGTCAGGACCCTAGGCAGCACCACCGTGTTGCCTCCACATACTACCTGTTTCCCTGGAAGTGCCCTCATGGGCCACTTGTGCTTCAGGAAGTTCTGCGGCCACCCCAGGTTACATATGCCCTGTGTTTCTTTGACCCTGCCTTATGTTTCCACTAAGCCACATTCTGGGAGCAGGGCCCATCCACCTCCCGGCCCATCCATGGAACTGGCCCTGCATCAACAAACAGCTCCCACGTATCATGATTTGTGGTTATTTGCAATGAGAGAAATTGTAGAGAAATCAATTCAGGGAGCAGGAGTTATGTGATTGTAACAGTGTTGTAAAAAGACCTCCTGCTAGGGACACATGAAGAGCAATGATTTTTTTTTAAAAAAACAGTAAGGGCTGCTTTTAACAGCCTCCTGTAAGCCATGTGGAAAGTCAACTCATCTTATAGTAAGTGCACATTTTGGGTGGGGCACACCTCTGGTTTGATAGGGTACAACATGTCCGGAGGCTGGAGATCCAATTTGCCGTGCAGATCAAAGGCCAACAGTGATAAAAGTCTCAGCATCTCTGATGGTTGTTACTGGGGCGCAAAAAAAAGGTAGGAGTGGTTGTATTGTCGAAGGCTTTCACGGCCGGAGAACGATGGTTGTTGTGGGTTTTCTGGGCTGTATTGCTGTGGTCTTGGCATTGTAGTTCCTGATGTTTTGCCAGCAGCTGTGGCTGGCATCTTCAGAGGAGTAGCACCAAAAGACAGAGATCTCTCAGTGTCACAGTGTGGAAAAGATGTTGGCAGGTCATTTGTATCTACTCAGGAGGGGTGGGGTTGAGCTGAGTCATCCTGTAAGAGTTTCCCAGGGTGTGGAATGCTAATGGCGGGAGGCTTCACTGTATCCTGAGGAGGTTCTTTTGCATATGGATTGGGGCTTGATGTGCTAATCTTCTCTGCAGGGCTATTGTCGAGTATAGAGTGTTTTGTTAGCCTGGTGTTTTTCAGAACTGGAAACCATGCTCTGTTCTTTCTTAAGGTTTCTTCTTTCCTGTTGAAGTTTTGCTTATGCTTGTGAATTTCAATGGCTTCCCTGTGCAGTCTGACAAAGTAGTTGGAAGTGTTGTCCAGTATTTTGGTGTCCTGGAATAAGATACTGTGTCCTGTTTGAGTTAGGCTATGTTCAGCCACTGCTGATTTTTCAGGTTGTCCAAGTCTGCAGTGTCTTTCATGTTCTTTTATTCTTGTCTGGATGCTACGCTTTGTGGTCCCGATGTAAACTTGTCCACAGCTGCAGGGTATACAGTATACTCCTGCAGAGGTGAGGGGGTCTCTACTGTCTTTTGCTGATCGTAGCACCTGTATTTTTCGGGTGGGTCTGAATACTGCTTGAAGGTTATGCTTTTTCATAAGCTTTCCCATCTGATCAGTAATTCCTTTGATATATGGCAAAAACACTTTTCCTGTAGGAGACTGTTTTTCCTTGGTTGTTTGATTCATCCTGGGTATGATTGCTCTTCGGATTTCATTTCTGGAGTAGCCATTTGCCTGAAGTGCGTGGTTTAGATGATTAATTTCCTCATTGAGAAAGTGCGGCTCACATGGCTCCAAATGATAAATGTATCATCCACAAACCGGAACCATACACTAGGCTTGTGGGGTGCTGATTCTAGAGCTGTTTTTTCAAAATGTTCCATGTAGAAGTTTGCTATAACATTTATCATTTGGAGCCATGGGGAGGAAGAATTGATGGGGTTTTTGAATCATCTCAACAACATCCACCTGAACATACAATTCACAATGGAGAAAGAAATCGAGGGAAAACTCCCATTTCTGGATACCTTGGTCATCCGCAAAGCAAACTTTCAGTTAGGTCACAAGGTCTACAGGAAACCAACTCACACTGATCGGTATTTACACAAAAACTCCAATCACCACCCCTGACAGAAAAGAGGCATAATGAAAACATTAGTGGATCGTGCAAGACGGATATGTGAGCTGCACTTTCTCAATGAGGAAATTAATCATCTAAACCACGCACTTCAGGCAAATGGCTACTCCAGAAATGAAATCCGAAGAGCAATCAAACCCAGGATGAATCAAACAACCAAGGAAAAACAGTCTCCTACAGGAAAAGTGTTTTTGCCATATATCAAAGGAATTACTGATCAGATGGGAAAGCTTATGAAAAAGCATAACCTTCAAGCAGTATTCAGACCCACCCGAAAAATACAACAGGTGCTACGATCAGCAAAAGACAGTAGAGACCCCCTCACCTCTGCAGGAGTATACTGTATACCCTGCAGCTGTGGACAAGTTTACATCGGGACCACAAAGCGTAGCATCCAGACAAGAATAAAAGAACATGAAAGACACTGCAGACTTGGACAACCTGAAAAATCAGCAGTGGCTGAACATAGCCTAACTCAAACAGGGCACAGTATCTTATTCCAGGACACCAAAATACTGGACAACACTTCCAACTACTTTGTCAGACTGCTCAGGGAAGCCATTGAAATTCACAAGCATAAGCAAAACCTCAACAGGAAAGAAGAAACCTTAAGAATGAACAGAGCATGGTTTCCAGTTCTGAAAAACACCAGGCTAACAAAACACTCTATACTCGACAATAGCCCTGCAGAAAAGATTAGCACATCAAGCCCCAATCCATATGCAAAAGAACCTCCTCAGGATACAGTGAAGCCTCCCGCCATTAGCATTCCACACCCTGGGAAACTCTTACAGGATGACTCAGCTCAACCCCACCCCTCCTGAGTAGATACAAATGACCTGCCAACATCTTTTCCACACTGTGACACTGAGAGATCTCTGTCTTTTGGTGCTGCACCTCTGAAGATGCCAGCCACAGCTGCTGGCGAAACGTCAGGAACTACAATGCCAAGACCACGGCAATACAGCCCAGAAAACCCACAACAACCATCGTAGGAGTGGTTCTTCCTGTCCACCAGCAACATGAAATTTTGAGTCATTTTCCAGAGCTGGGCTATATGAATTCACTCAGCACAATGTAGATAGTCATCATGACTTACCATGCTGGTCGATGGTCCATCGGATGAGGGCTGGGTTGCAGATCATGTAAGAGGGGTGATTGGAATGGATGGGGGTGACTCACCGGAAGCTTTTGTCATCAACGACTGTATGTCCATTGCAATTCAAGCATATCGGGCCTCTGGCCACAGCAGCTGATGCTATTCCAGCAAGGTGTACCACACGCCTGCACTCCTAGCATTTGGCACTTGGTGCTCTCAAGCAGGCCATGTGTCCACCCCCCATACAGCAATTACAGGATTGAGAGTTGGGATAACGACCTGCCAGTGGGGGAAAATAGGTTACAGTAGGTGGGATAGATGGGGTTTCATCTTTCTTCCTCCATCCCTTCACCATATTAGTTGGATTTCTGAAAAGCAACATATTTGGACACCAAACAAATAGATCTTTGGGGGGGGGGGTGCAATCTTATGCACTGCTAACTGGAGATTAAGTCCCACTGAAGTCACTGAGAAGGACTGCAGTGCAAATTTTGTATCAAACGAAACCAAAACAACCCCAGCCTGATGAATTTTTAAAACACCAGGATGATTCCCCTGCCCCCCAGCTAGAGGACTTTGTTCTGAATGGGCAAAGAATCTATCCAATACCCCTGCAAAGTACCGAATTTTAGTTCTGAAATATTCTATCATTAATCTTTTCTGTTAAGGACAATAACTAGACCATCTGGGTTTTTTTCTTCACTGCAGACCCAATTTGATGCTTCACTTCATCATAAAAGCATAAGGATTCCTAAACAGTGCCAAAGGTTCATGTATAAGATTTTGGTTGAGGGGTTATGTTGTTCTTTTGTTTGGTTCTCCCGGTCAAACTTTGCTGTGCCTCATTAAAAGGGATGCATGGGATGTAAAAAACAAACCCTCTTGTATCATTAAGAATGTTTTGAAGGGTGGAATTGATGTCATATGTGAAAATGAATGTATGAAGTCTTCTTATAACAACTCAGATCATTGAGCTACTCTGGCTACTGTTCTCTGAAAGTATTGTTGAAGGCTTTCATGGCCGGAGAACGATGGTTGTTGTGGGTTTTCCGGGCTGTATTGCCGTGGTCTTGGCATTGTAGTTCCTGACATTTCGCCAGCAGCTGTGGCTGGCATCTTCAGAGGAGTAGCACCAAAAGACAGAGGTCTCTCAGTGTCACAGTCTAGGGCTGACATTAGACAACACAGAACTACTCAGTAGGGTCATCATGAGTAGAAGTGCCCACCGGGACATGCTCCACAGTATAGAATGGACCCCAGGGAAAGGATGTAGCTCAGCTTATTGAGAAAAGGGCAGCATATAAAATGTCAGCCCTAGACTGTGACACTGAGAGATCTCTGTCTTTTGGTGCTACACCTCTGAAGATGCCAGCGCAAAAGAAAGAAGGATTCAGGAGCCAGCTCTCAGATGATCAGCTGGAAGCTGGGTTCTTTGGATCTTCCATCCTGGGAGCTTTGCTGCCCCCCAGACTGGTTGAGATGCCGCAAATTTAGAGGTGGAGGTGTTCAGAACTAGAGGTGGGTATGATCCAAAAAAAATTACCGATCAAGCTGATCGGGGATAGGCGCAGGCAATGACCCCAAATCACCGATCCACACCAATCATCTCCCGTTTCCGATCCGTGGATCGGATCGGGGAGGCCAGAGCGGAGGGGCGCCCCGCTGTTCCCAGCTATGTGGTGGTGGCGACCGGCGGGTCCGGCGGGCACGGGGAGGTGGCAACGAGCCACCTCCCCTCAGGGAGGGGACGTTCACACACACACACACAAACTTAGAGTGGGGGGGGGAGTTTTTAACCCGGCGATGAGCCGCCTCCCCTTAGGGGAGGGACGTTCACACACACTTAGAGCAGAGGGGGGAGTTTTTAACCCGGCGACGAGCCACCTCCCCTCAGGGAGGGGACATTCACACACACACACGCACACTTAGAGCGGGGGGGGGGGAGTTTTTAACCCATCCCTGCCTCTCCAAATAGAGAGAGAGACACCCCATCAACATGTTTCAGCCAGCTTTTTAAAAAAAGCAGAGACAGAATCCTCCATTCCTCCCCACCCGATTTTAAAAGCAAGCAGCCAGTCTTCCAAAAGCATATTTTAAACACACCCACAGAGCTGTGAATGAAGTTTTCCCATAAAATACAATGTTTTAAAAGCAGGTTAAAAACAGAGAGTGACAGACAGAAAAACAGCCATTCCTCCTACAAAGCCCCGTTTTTTAAAAAAACAAAAAACGTTTGGAGTGCCCATGGCTACAGAACACCCCCTTCCCCCTCCCTCCCCTGGGTCTCTTCTCCCAACTGGTGAGTGCATTGCTGCTCCGTGGTTGGAAGGAAGCCCTGCTAGTCAAAGCTGGGCTTCCATTCGGGTTTCCAGGGCGACAGAAGGAGGGCAAACACAGCTCAGGCATTCCCCTGGCTCCGTTGCCCCAGGAATAGATTACTGGCGCCTGATTGTCTGCATCCCCAATCAGATCCCGATGGCCTGAATCAAGCCCTGATGAAGCACACACCCCCCCAAACGCTGGATCGGTCACCGTGGACGGCACTGATCCCCTGGGTCCCAATTGCACAAACGCCATTATCGTGGGTATTTTTCTATCGTAACGCCGATCGTGCCCATCTCTATTCAGAACCCCAGCTGATTTTCTGTTTTCATTCCTTATTCCAAGTCAACAGCTTTGGATGCAAAGAAAGGAACAAAACTGTTTGAATTGCTCAATGCAAATGTATCCCTGATTGGTTTGCAGTGTGTTCATGGGTGTTGGACAAGGCAGGTTCAGCTCTTGCTGTGTATTTTGCCTTGAGTCTTGGTGAGAAAGGCAGGTAATAAATAGCATAAATAAAATGAGCCGAACAGGTTCACTGGGAAATTTGTGACCTCTCTATATGGCATCCCTATATGGATCAGATCCCTTGTAGTGACATTTTATATCCCTTCATGCACTAGTTGATAAGGTTTATCCTTGCTTGAGATGAATTCATAATTCCTGGCCTTGCTCACCATTCTGTATACCTGTTTTGTCTTCAGGGTCAGTTCAAGAGATTTTCAGTGTAATGTTTATTTAATGTTTTACTTCATTTATACCCCATTTTTCCCCTCAAGCCAGACCCAAAGTGGCTTCTCCACTCCTCTGTTTTATCCTCACAGGAGCCCTGAGAGTCTGTGACTGGCTCAAGGACACCCAGCAAGTTTCCCTGGCAGAGTTGGGTTTTGAACCTGGGTCTCCTAGATACTAATTAGAGATGGGCACAAACTGGGAAAATAGCGGTTTGTTGCAGTTCATCGTTCATCATGTTTCACGAACCTCCATGAACTTGCCCAGATTGTGAACCAGTTTGTTTGGTTTGTACGTACGTCACTTCCAGGACTGGCTGTCTACAGGGAAGCCAATAGACTTAGAAGGGTATTCCTCTGTCACCCCAAACAAGGTAAAGCTGTCAGTCATCATATTTCATGCTGCCAGTGGCTGGGAACAATCCAAACTCAAGTGATGTGTCAAGGTCCATCTTTCTGTGATGCCACAAAGGGTAGCTTGGGCAGAGACTGGCCTTGACTGTCTGATGCAGATTGTAAACTTCTCTGGACAGAGATTTGGTCTTTGTGATGTACAGCACTCATCGCATTATAGGTGCTGAATAAATTTGAACTGTGGTAATAATAGCAATAGTGAATTTTCTCATAAGATCTATAATAGTAATGTGCCTTTGGGAAGTATTTTTCCCTCTTTCTTGCCAATCTTCCATGAAAGACATTCTCTCTACCCCATTCTAGTTTCTTTGTTCAGGCACTTTAGAAAGAACATTTTCACCCTGGAATGGCTAATTAAAGAAAACTAACACAAATAATCACTTTCTGGTACTTGAAAATATTCTAATTTTTTAATGGAGAAAATGCATTCTTAAATTAAAAATGCATAATAAGTCATACTCATAATAAGAATAAAGTGGGATAAGGGGAGGATGAATGTAGGTCTGTAAGTAAAATGCATTTGCTGGATATAAAAGCAACCTTCAATGCCTAAGATTCAGGGCAAGAGAAAAAAAAACTAGCAAGCCTCATAATGCTTATAAATTGTCCATAATTGTATGGATTTTAAATATAAAAGTTGGCAGTGGCAAAAGCTAAAAGCCATTAGGAGAGATACTATTGTGCAATATATCAGTAGGAGCAACTCTTAATCTTGAGGGGGGGGGGATCCCCCAAATATGAGTATTCTAAAATTTTGATAACTACACTTGAGACATGTCTTAATGTTTACTACAATGCTAGCATTGTTCACAAATGACATGGCCTAATGCATATATGAATTCTGTTTCAAAAGAGCCACTAATTAACATGAATAGTCTTCTCCTCTGAAGGTCGTCTATTGCAAAGTTCATTTTTCAACTGAGCATTGCTAAAGTAGTCACCCTCGGTAACAGCCATTAGATTAAGAGACTTAGGTCTGTTCTCAGCCTGACATTGGGTCATGGTTATCAAAGAAATTCTCTCTTCTGTGCCAAAAAGCTCTTAAAAACAATACAGGAACGCAATGAAAGCTGATGTAATTACACTGTAAATATTTCTATACTCATTGTGTTAATGAATTCCATTTTCTCTACAGAAACAAAACAATAAAAAATAAACCTGAGGGTTTATTTAGTCCCCCGCTCCCACCTTCTATAAGAATGTTGAATTTTTTCCTTCCATTCCAACTAGAGGCACTTCATTAGGGCTTTTCATTTGTGTTTTATATTCTATGTTCCTTGCCCCTAAAAAGTTTCTAGCTGTTTCAAGATTTCATTAAGTGTTAGATTTGTGGAAACAGCAACTGGAAATCTCCAGTGAATTTTGTCTATGCTACAAATAAAATTTCAGCATGTGCATGTCCCAGTCTAGTAAGTTCAGACATGACTGAAAATTGAGGAGAAAAAAACAAGCTAAAATGGATAGTTTCTCATGGGTAGCCATGTTAATCTATACTGTAGTAGATCAAAATTCAAGTCCAGTAGCACCTTAAAGACAGACAAAATTTTCCATGGTACAAGCTTTCGTGATTCAAGGCTCACTTCATCAGATACAAAGAGAATGAATGTCCATCAACTTTTATATCCAGGTCAGAAGGTGGGAGGGGTGTTTCAAAGATGGAATAGTCAGCATCAGGGATGTCAGGGATCCCAAAACAGATGTATGCAAAAATTTTATTCAATTCATTTTATTTTAAAATCATCTTTATTATTGTTATTACACCTGTTTGAATTCTATATTATATTATATTATATTATATTATATTATATTATATTATATTATATTATATTATATTATATTATATTATATTATATTATATTATATTATATCCACATATTGTTTACCTGTTAATATATTTACATCCTATTGAAAGTGGTGCCTTCATAGCAGGTTCAACATCACACCTTAAGATACCACAGATTTTGCAGTGAGCACAGTCAATAATTGAACATAATGTCTTTTGACAGCCATGATCACCAGTGAGCCAAATGTTCTGTCTGACCTCCTGTCCATCAGTGACCTCAATGGATCTCAGCTTTGCACATGCGAAGTAGCAGTGGTAGCAGAGTTTTGTTTCTTGGTGTTGTTGTTTCATTTCTTTGCCCTAAGGGGGCTTTTGCATCTGTGCAGTCAGAGAAACTGATTCCACCAGAGGTCATGCATGGTCAGTTCAGGCGAAGTGAGGGAGGGGCTATGCCTCTGATAAGGCTGTGCAAAAATGTGCATATACAAAGTGATGTAATTTTTTACAACAGCAACAACATTCAATTTATATATTGACCTTCAGAACAACTTAACACTCACTCAGAGTGGTTTACAAAATGCGTTATTATTATCCTTACAACAATCACCCTGTAGGGTGGGTGGGGCTAAGAAAGCTCCAAGAAGCTGTGACTGATCCAAGGTCACCTAGCTGGCTTCAAGTGCAGGATTCAGGAGTGGGGAATCAAACCTGGTTCTCCAGATTAAAGTCCTGCTGCTGAACTAAGGAATTGTTTGAGTATCCCTCATCATAGCATAGCATCCCTCATCTTAGACCTCCTCAGTTACAATACATAATAAAACATTACAATATCATTACAGCAATAAAAAACAACAGAACCAAAAACAAACAGCTGAGCATTCAGAGTACAAAACAAAGCAAAATCTCCAAGGAGCACGGGATAGTTATTAGTTAGTAAATAGGAACCTTTATAACAACCCTGAGAGTTCGGAGATAGTGAGTGAGTGGTGGAAGGCCACCTAGGAAGGTTCAGGGCCAAGGCTTTCTTACCAGTGGCACCAAAGTTATAGAACTCAGGAAAGTTTGTTCTGATCCTTCATTACTGGCTTTCAGATGCCAGGCAAAGGAAGATTTGACTGGACATTTAACATTAGAACTGGTTTTATATTTGATTTGTTAATATTGTGTTTATTTTATTTATATTTAATAACAATAGTAACAACATTTAATTTATATACCGCCCTTCAGAACAACTTAATGCCCATTCAGAACAATTTACAAAGTATATCATTAGACAGCAGAATTTCTCTGCAATATTTCGGAATGACCATACCTTCAAAATTAAGGTTTTTTTTTCACATTCCCTCATTGGTTGCTGGAATAGAATTTAGTAGGTCTTTTTAAATTAAGATAATGGTTGTTGCAGGTCAGTGCTGAAGAGTGGGGAGGAGGCAGACAACAGTGCTGGAGTTGAAAGAGGCCACAACTTTATTGAAATTACAGCTCAGGGAGCATAGGCATGCATAGGGCATGGATCCGACCGTTGGTTGGCCTGCCTACCAGCCAATGACCTACACATCCCCTCACTGGAATGCCACTTGGGTGAACACCCCTGTGTGAATCATCCCCTGCCACCTGGGAGTGAGAAGCCAAGCACTGAGGAGCAGGGGCCAGCTTCCCAGACCAGGGGCCTGCACCAGATGTGCATGGGCATGCTCTGCCAGTCTCCTGGTGCTTCCCCACCCCTCTCACAACATGGCAGCCGCCATGCCATCTCCCTGCCCACCTCCCCCACACAGCCTGCAATCTGGGCCCCCAGATAAGTCTGGGAGCCATTGTATCTCTTGGCAAGTGTGGTTAGGAAGAAGACAGCAGAGAAGTACAAAAAAAGGGCATCTGGTGTATGAAATTGTAATCTATTTGTTAAGCATTTTGGAAACTCCATGTTCTCACCTCTTTCCAACCCAATCCAATGAACGAATGTTATTCAACTTTGAAACAATTCTAGTCTGTCCCTGTTCAGATGGCATGATTTGCCAGGGAAAAGGGAAAAGAGCTGAATGCGGGCAGTTAGAACTAGAGATGGGCATGAACCAGAAAAAAGAAGAACCATGTGGTTCGTCAAACTTCACCATCCATGAACTTTCACGAACCTGCCCCTGGTTCGCAAGCTGGTTCATTTGGTTCATGCAAATGTCACATCCAGGTCAGAAAATCATCACTTCTGGGTCAGCAGAAGGTCTGCAGGAAGTCCACCCCCTGTTGTCTAGGAAACTGATTGATCGGCACCAAGCTGTCTGCAGTAACGAACCAAAAAATGAACCAAATGAACCTGCCTAAAGTTCATGGCGGTTTGTCAGAAATAGGATCTGACGAACAGCTGGTTCATGCTGAATTTTGGTTCGTATTTTGGTTCATGCCCATCTCTAGTTAGAATGGAGTGGGGGTGGGGTTGGTTCTAAGTGAGACTCACCCTTCTAACCTGCATTTAAAAGCCCTCCTGAATAATTTGTTTTGCATAGTTGGTGGAATGACTTGTTCTATGATCCATTTATCTGGAAAATTTTTACCCTGCCTTTCTAGCAATAATGGGACTTACGTATATTTATAAAACTGTCTTTGAAAAACCCAAACCACATTATACATATATAAATAGGCAAGAAAAATGGGGCTACTGTGGAGAACCTTAGATTATCCTTTTCCATTGGGAGGGGGGGTAGGTGGGCATATATACAGCTCACAAAAGTCCCTGGGCCCCAGCTCTCTTGTTGTCCTGCTTATTGCTATGTCTGCCATCACAATAGGAGTTGCAGTGAATCTGGGAGATACTGCCCTTAATTAATGCTATGATTATTTTGCTTAATTTTGCTTAATTAATGCTATGTTTGGATATATTTCATTATTCTATGCACATTTTAATTCTTTTATAATGGGTTAATTGTTGTGAGCTACCTTGAGAAAAATGCATTCAAAAGTTGGGATAGTAATATTTTAATAGATAGATGAACGAGGATTTGAACCCTGGTTTCCACAGTCTATGTATTATATTTCATGTACTATACTGGATTGGCAAAAGCCAGGGGGAATTTTAAAAAATGACTATAGTTAATTTAGAATTAATTCTGGAGCACATTTGGTTGACTTATCTTGTCCTTATCTTATTGCAGTCTCATATCCCTGGCATTTCAAAAAAACCTGGGAATGGATTGACTGAATCCTGCCACCAGGACTGTGACTGACATGCAACTAAGACTTGTTGGGCATCCTAAAATGTACAGATTAAATCCTAAAGATGCGCAGGCAGAAGGAACTCATCATGCAGGGCAATTTTGCCTGCCTGCCTCTTTCCCCAGCAGCTCCATATTGTGCCATGAGACAAGGGGCAGCCGGGCAGCAGGAAGAATGGGGAAATCAGGCAAAATGGTATCTCTTGCAGAACACAGTAAGCTTGTCTCCAGTCTTATGCTTGTCTAAGAGTGAGGACCATCTTGCCTGCAGCTCCCTGGCACACGTACCATCTTGTCCCCAAGATTCACCTGACCCTCAGTAGAGAGTTTTTGAGGGAAGGAACCTGGGAAGAGGAAGGTGAGGTGCTTTCTCTTGTGCAAGCTCCTTCTGCTTTTGTATCCATAGCACCCAACTCCATTTCAGTAAAAAGGGAATGTTTTAAGTGGTCCTTTTTAGCCTTAAGGAGCTTTTCAAGTAATTTGTGGTCCAATCTCCTTGAGTGTGGTGACAGCAGCAGGAATAGGGGGTAAGGTAATCGAATGACCCGTTGTTTCTTCCCCATCCACTAACCCACACACTCTCTTGGAGGAGTTTCCTTTTCCTCCAGAGAAGGAGGAAGGCTTTTTGGGCAGCTTGCTCAGGCAAGTTGTCTCTCAGCTTTTGTTCAAGCTGCAGGTTTGTGGGCATTGGTACCTTGGAGATTTAATATTTCATGGCTTGCTCGGCTGTCACAATGTTTTACATTTTTATTTGTTGCAACATGCATGATGATTATCTTTAAGAAGCAGGAGGGAGACATTTGCCAGGTCCCTAGATGCCCTTGCTGGGAGCAGATGTCTGAGCAAGTGTACCACTAAAGCTTTGTTGGATTTGTCTCATTTCCTACCCTTCATACATTTTGAAATTATACTATTTAGTACAGACTGATCCTTTCTTGCTTCCTAGCAGAACTTAGTAAGATGGTTTAGGATGCACTAAGGTTGAAAGCAAGAGAAGTTGCAGATTTGTAGGGCACAGAGAGAGATTAATAATCTGTATTGATGCCATCATCCCTAAGCATGTGACAACCAAAGCAGATAAGCCTAGGACTGAACTGAAAAGCATTCTTAAAGCTGGTAATCAATACTGAGCAGCTCAGGGCCAAGCTACAAGTGTCAAATTACACTTGAATGGCAAGCGCACAGACTCATGTGTATTCCTCCCTGTTCACTTGCGCTCCACTTGCACTCTACTCGATTACATAGATCAAGTGGAGTGAAAGTGGAGTGCAAGTGAACAGGGAGGAATACACGTGAGTCTGTTCACTTGCCATTCAAGTGTAATTCGTCACTTGTAGCTTGGCCCTCAGTTTGCTGAGCTATCAAACTCAGAGAGGGCAGGGGATAAGAGGAGAGGGCTGGGAAAACAGAAGACATGTTTTTCCTTCAAGGAAGTGCGTGTAGGAAATTCCATAATAGAAGACAAAAGGAAACAAATGGTTCTTTATTGGGGCATGGACTTGGCCCCCCCTCCCTATCTGTTTTCAAAGCAAGAACTGAGCAAAGCAATAATCCAGATAAGAGTGTAGGGAGACAAGTGGCATGAAATAGTGATTAGAGTGTCAGGTTAGGATCTGGGAGATCTGAGTTCTAATTCCCCCCTCTGCCACGGAAGCTTGCTGGGTGACCTTGGATCAGTTATACACTCTGGGTCGATCTAAACGTTACTGCCTTCACAAGTTTGCCTCACAAGTTTGAAGCTCAATACTGCTTGATTTCAAGCAGTATTCAGACCCACCCGAAAAATACAACAGATGCTATGATCAGCAAAAGACAGTAGAGACCCCCTCACCTCTGCAGGAGTATACCGTATACCCTGCAGCTGTGGACAAGTTTACATCGGGACCACAAAGTGTAGCATCCAGACAAGAATAAAAGAACATGAAAGACACTGCAGACTTGGACAACCTGAAAAATCAGCAGTGGCTGAACATAGCCTAACTCAAACAGGGCACAGTATCTTATTCCAGGACACCAAAATACTGGACAACACTTCCAACTACTTTGTCAGACTGCACAGGGAAGCCATTGAAATTCACAAGCATAAGCAAAACCTCAACAGGAAAGAAGAAACCTTAAGAATGAACAGAGCATGGTTTCCAGTTCTGAAAAACACCAGGCTAACAAAACACTCTATACTCGACAATAGCCCTGCAGAGAAGATTAGCACATCAAGCACCAATCCATATGCAAAAGAACCTCCTCAGGATACAGTGAAGCCTCCCGCCATTAGCATTCCACACCCTGGGAAACTCTTACAGGATGACTCAGCTCAACCCCACCCCTCCTGAGTAGATACAAATGACCTGCCAACATCTTTTCCACACTGTGACACTGAGAGATCTCTGTCTTTTGGTGCTACACCTCTGAAGATGCCAGCCACAGCTGCTGGTGAAACGTCAGGAACTACAATGCCAAGACCACGGCAATACAGCCCGGAAAACCCACAACAACCAAAGTTTGATGCTGTTTCCAAAGAAAACTGCTTGGGAGATCCTAGCACAAAATTCCCAGCATATCAATTTTAACCTTCAATTAACTTGTTGGCTAAGCTTATATATCCTATTGAAAACTTTTCCTCCTCAGTGCAAGTATCTTGTGGCATGGGGCCAAGCTGCAAGTGATGAATGACACTTGAATGGCAAGTGGATTGAGTGGAGAGCAAGTGGAGGGCAAGTGAACAGGGAGGAATACACTTGCCGTTCAAGTGTCATTCGTCACTTGTAGTTTGGCCCTGAGTCTGGTTACCTGTACACTAGACTCAGGGCTTTTTTTCTGGGAAAAGAGGTGGTGGAACTCAGTGGGTTGCCCTCAGAGAAAATGGTCACATGGCTTGTGGCCCCGCCCCCTGATCTCCAGACAGACGGGAGTTTAGATTGCCCTCCACGCCACTGAGCGGCACGGAGGGCAATCTAAACTCCCCTCTGTCTGGAGATCAGGGTGTGGGGCCACCGGCCATGTGACCATTTTCAAGAGGTTCCGGAACTCCATTCCCCCGTGTTCCTCCTGAAAAAAAGCCCTGACTAGACTCATGTGTGATTGGGAGAAACACCGACTCAATTCAAGTTTAATATGTGACCACTCTTAGAGTGGTTTGGGGGAAGGGAAAGATAGAAAGCAGGGATGGACAAAGCCTCTCCTGCCTCTATGTATACACAGGATCCCTTTTCCTTTCCTCCAAATTATTTTGTAGGTGGCTACCCATTAAACTTGAGTTGACTTGAGGTTTCTCCCAGTCATACACAAGTTAAAGCCTTTGTAACAGGACTCTGATTATTAGGGTTGGCAACTCTGGGTTGGTAAATTCCTAGAGATTTGGGGCTGGAGCCTGTGGAAAATGGAATTTGGGCGTGGAAGGGACCTCAGCAAGGTTTAATGCCATAGAATGCAGCCTCCAAATCAGCCATTTTCTCCAGAGAAACCGATCTCTCTACACTGGAGTAAAGTTGGCATTTCAACTGTTCTCTGGCCTATAGAGATGTTCCCTTAGAGTAAATTCAGGCCCCAGGAGATCTCCAGGCCCTACCTAGAGGCTGGCAAGCCTATTGATTAGGGATACTATGTAGTGAGAAAAGGGCATTTTGCTGATTGCTTTTTTGCATACCTTATCACAACAACTTTAGCAATATTGTCAACAAGGTCAGATAGCTTTTTAAATAAAAAAGACCGTGGGTGCTTGGCATAGACACCTTATAACATAACATATTATTGTTCATAATAATAGTCATTGTGAAAAAAATGTTAATGGGCCAGAATTTGAGGCGTTTCTTTGGAGCAAATATAGACTGTTGGACTTTGATCCAGATTAAAGTTCCCATTCAGCCATGAAGTTCACTGGGTGATGTTCGACTGGCCTCTGTTACTTGCCCAAAGCTACCTCAAAGGGTTGTTATGTGGATAAAATGATGAGAGGAAGACCCATGTATGCTTCTCTGAGCCCCTTAGAGGAACAATTGGCTAACATGGCTAATACTAGAGTGCCAGTGACTAAAAGGATAGTGGAGGGAAGGGGTACAGTGTTAAGGAGAAAGGAACCAACAAAGATTCAGCATGCTGGTCAGAAAAGTTTGATGCCTCTCAGGAACTGCTCACTGAGAGACCACTCTATGCCTTATCTAAATTAGAAATGTACGGGCTATATTTTATGCCAGGGAGATGCTGGAGTGGGGGGGTGGGGTTAGGAGCTTGATATGAAGCTTACTGGGTAGCATTGGGCTAGTCATTCTCTCTCAGCCTAACCTACCTTGCAATATTGTGAGGATGATGGAGGAGAGGAGATCCATGTATGCTGCCCTGAGCTCTCCAGAGGAAGGGAAGGATAAAAACATATGAAATAAATAGACACACTTCATTATCAAAGTGTGAGTTTCCTTGCTTGCAGTCCTCTTCCTTCACACTAGCAAACCAACAAAGGGAACCCCCTGGCTATACAGACAACTCAGGCACAACAACCAGGGTCACAAAAATTAATCATGCAAGGTTGATATAAATTTGTTATATTATATCCAAAGTGCAAAAGTGCAATATATATCAAACAAGATTTAAAGTGCATATATATACAAAAAGAGGTAGTCTATCGGGTTAACAATAAATATATTTCTATATACAATAAATGTTCTGGTGGTGGGAGAGTGTAGACAGATGGAAGCATGCACACGGAAAATGTCCATATGTCCAAGAGTGGAAAAAGGATGTGTCCAAAGACACCTAGCCGACGGGCTACAGCTTGCTATTTCCAATTCCCGTTTCGGTCTTTCTTCATCCTGGGCTAGACTCTATGGACTATAAATAAAATTAACCCATCAGTAATGAGCATTATACACAGCCTGACCAATATAGCTACTGGTTTACAATATAGGCAAATAGAAGTTTCCTTACTGTCCACTGGCATCTCCCCTCACTCCACACACCATTGCAATTCCAGGTATACAGATAGTTACAACTAGTACCAGACACACCCCATGTTTATATAACACGCCTAGGGTTATCCAATCAGGAATAAAAAAGCCCTTAAAGGGGCAGTGTCACAGGAACACAAGACAGAAATGTAACCAAAGTCACCATCCAATATAGCAACATATGCAAACATGACAGAGAGGCAATAAATGTACAGTTAATCCATATATAACAGGCAAATAAAGTGGACAATAGTACATACTCTTCCTTCACACTGGCAAGAGCAGTAAAAAGATACTGGACGTCATTCTATCATGATCCTTGCCCAAGAGGCTCCAACACTACAATGAGTTCTTCCTTCACTGCAGAAAGATGTAGGAATCATCACTACTTGGGGTTGGATCCAGTAAGCCAA
Source organism: Eublepharis macularius (assembly GCF_028583425.1). Taxonomy (NCBI): domain Eukaryota; kingdom Metazoa; phylum Chordata; class Lepidosauria; order Squamata; family Eublepharidae; genus Eublepharis; species Eublepharis macularius. The sequence continues at coordinate 191,458,736 of NC_072790.1, forward strand.
TCATGTGAGGAACATGAAGCTTCTCCACTTTTCTTTTTCCCAGCAGTCCCTTTTGTTCCCAGGAAATTTGATGCCCAGGGTCATGGGACCTATGCAGAGTAAAAGTCATGCAGGTCAATATGCTGTGCAATGAGGAGGGGGAAATGAACAGGCAGAAGAGGCAACAAGGGGAAAGTGAGTAATGGCCATAACAATTAGCACTTTCATCTAATGAATAGCTAGATCCACCTAAGGGATTTGAATTTTGCCACTATTCTCCCCAGGGCCATAGCAGCTTAGCTCTCTCAAACTGAGAGCCAAACTACAACTGACGCCTGACACAGGTTGGACACTTGTCAGCTTCTCTCAAGTTTTGATGGGAAATGTAGGCAGCTTGGCGGAATGTTGGACAAGTGACAGTTGAAAAGTCCATTGGACAGCAGTCAGAGAGCAAAGCTGCGAGACCAGGATGCCTACATTTCCCATCAAAACTTGAGGGAAGCTGACAAGTGTCCAACCAGTGTCAGGCCTCACTTGTAGCTTGGCTCTGAGCTAGTTTGCTGTAGTGGTTGAGCAGCAGGACTCTAATCTGGAGAACCTGGTTTGATTCCCCACTCCTCTGCTTGAAGCCAGCTGGGTGATCTTGGGTCAGTCACAGCTTCTAGGAGCTCTCTCAGCCCCACTCACCTCACAGGGAGGATAATATTGTGAGGATAATAATAACACACTTTGTAATCTGCTCTAAGTGGGTGTTAAGTTGTTCTGAAAAGTGGCATATAAATTGAATGTTATAATTATTATAAGGCAATAATTAGCTTTGTTGTCATACAGAACAGGATGCAAGGATGGCTCTTCTTGGTCTAGCAGGACTCCTGCACTTTTAACAGTTACATGACAGGCAGAAATTCATTTGGTGCAGCTGTGTACCTGACATAGCAATGCAGTGATGGGGACAGCCTCATGGGTTGAATCTTGGCTTGTCATGCAGCTGCTCAAGGCACAGGAGCTCAGCCAAAGGGAAACCGTTGGTAACTCTAGCTCTGCTTCTCACTTGGTTGTTCCAAGCATAATTCATAGTTTGTTTTATTTTATTTGTGCTTTACAGCTCAGCTGTATTCTTTGGAATCAAGCTTGGACTACACAGGTCTCTACTGAGAGGTGGAAAAATTAAGTTAGCATGCCAACACATTATTTTTAATCACACTCTTATGAAGTTGTTCAAAATGTCTTAACAGCAGAACTACATCATTTTTCCACTTGAAAAGAAATTGCTGTTTTGAGTGCCTTTTTTTAGTCAAAGAAAACACACAAACAAATACTTCTTTCCAGAGACAAAGCAGAAATGAAATTAATAATCACGTTTCCCTTGTTATATTTACTGCATTGTTTCTGATGGGAATATTAGTCTACTAAGAGATTCATAATTAGGAGAATGCCAGATGGGTTATCAATGTGGTTTTAAATTTTTATACAGAGAGTATGTTGGGGTTTTCTTTTTCGAGGAGACGCTCTGCTGCCATGCAAAGCCATTAAATAGAAATATCTGACATAAGAGAGGGGCCACTTAACTGCACTATGATTTCAAATTTGCTATCTATTTAATCTCTCCCTTTTTTGCCTCTTGAGCTGATCAGGTGGGATAGATTAACTGAACAGTCCTACCAGATGGAAAACTAAAGCCTGAAAGCAGAGAAGAGATTCGAAGTTCTCCACCAGTTTTATTCTCATAAAAATGGAAGGAACGCCACTGTCATTCATATGATAATTCAAATATTCAACAAAGCATATTGTAAAGCCCTCTTGGGGCTGCCCTGCTTCAGATTGTATGTCTGAATGTTTCTCTTGCACATGGAAAGTTATCATATTGGGTAGAAGGATTTAAGCCAAACTTTCCTCTTGGCACAGAAATTTTTAAATGTGGGAGAAAAGGATTGTAATCTGAAGTGGTACATTCAGGGAAGACCACACCATGCCATTGTCTTATTCCTGCATGTTTGAATTGGCTCCAAAAAATGTTCCTCTAGCTATCATTATTATACTTTCAGCAAGGGTGCAGAAATGCAAGTTACTTGTGCTTCCAAAAACTCTGTGACTGTTGAACATAGTCTTGATCTAAAACATGATAATGGCCACCTGTTTAAAAGTGGAGCCAAATGAGATACTGTGTGCTGTGAAGATCAAAAAGCACTTCCTGTCAGCACATGTGAACCCATTCCCATTTTTTTTTAGTTTATCCCACTTTCCTTTTTATTCCTCTGATGCTGTTTAATCCGTTTTGATATTGTGACCCCATAATATTTGCCAGTGGCACCATAATGTTAGGTCTGATGAGATGACCTCATGGACACTCAAAAACAAAATCATGTGAGTCACCACAGCCAATTAGATCAAACAGGTAGACAAATTAAACCTAGGACTGTGAAAGTAAAAAGAGAAAAAATGATGCACAGAACTGGCAGCAGTCCATGAAACAAAAAGGTGCTGCTAAACTGCATTGAACTGTCATGTCTGTCACTCATCCATGCCATTATTTTCAGCTGATGTGTTGCCATGAACCATTGTTCTGTGCTGAAACATTGCTCTATGCTGTGTCTTGATATCATATTGCTGATGCCATAACTTGCCTTGTTTTCACAGGCCTACTGTATCTCTTGTGCTTTGAAGCTCAGTGTCTCTGACCTTGTAAACCTGCTAATTCTCAGGGGGAAGAAGAATACCGTGTTTCATTCTTAATCTATTGCCTCTCTCTTGTCTAGACGAAGCATGTAAACTATTTAGGGAGTTCTCAGGACTTTGCACCAAAAGTTATGTTTTCTCGTTGGTAGGGAGGATGAGTACTTGGGACCTATATGAACCATAGTTTTACAGGTCTTGCTATTCCTGTCAACTTCTGATCAACCTGTGGACATTTCTATGAACATGATTTGATTCCTTGAATAAAGCCTTTTCAACCAAGACCATGGAGTGCTTGCTGTGAGGGTACAGGGATCTGTCTGCCATAGCCTGTCATCCATAGACTGAACATGATTGTTGTGGGGTAATAATAGCATACTTTGTAAACAGCTCTGAGTGGGCATTAAGTTGTCCTGAAGGGCGGTATATAAATCGAATGTTGTTGTTGTTGTTAATTTGTTTGGCTATGTTGAATGTGCTATTTTTTGGCAGTATCAAAATGAGGGAATATTCAACAATGCTTTACGTTGGAAGTGCTGCTGCATGTGTTGTTTTTATAGAAGTTTTAGGGGCACTTCATGTCACATATGCAGGTTCACCTATTGATTATGGTCAGGTAAACGTAGGTATCAAAAAGATAGATACTGAGAAGTACTGGGATGATACAATGTCAGACCTATGCTTATGGAGTATGATCTGTGATTGATGTAACTTACATTCAGGTCAACAATGGATGTGGTAATGAGGAACATACATGAGTGAATCAAGCCTGTGCTGTGTATATTCCAATGTCATACATTTAATTCATCCTTGCAACAAACCTATGAGGAAGGTTGCTAATGTACCCATTTCACAAATGGAGATTGGGAGCTGAGGTATGATGATTTGCCCAGTGTCCCCAGGCTAGTCATTTTTTAACCCAGATCTCCCACACGCAAGTTGGGTACACTGTCCACTGGACAAACCGTAGCTTTTTGCAGAAGTGATAATTGTTATTATGGTTATTATAGCAATTTTAGTTTTATTAGGTTGGCTTTAGGGAGAAAGCTGGCTATCACAATACAAACAATTTGGGAGATGCTGAAATACAAGGGTGTAACTGCAATTTATGCGGATGATATGTATTAGTACAAAATGAGACATTTAAAAAATCTCTAGGTAAGCTGTAAGAAATCAGTGCTTAATGATCAGGGCAATTAGGCAGGGGAAATAACTGCTTACAATGCTGACTGAGGTAGTTGAGTCATCATCATTAGAGATGTTTAAAAATAGTTTGATAAAATGCATGTGGGAGTAGAGCAAAGAAAGATCAGGCACGAGACCAGGGTTGATCCAAGAGGTCACCTGTGACATTATGAGCACAAAGATGGGCTTGAATGCAAGGCATTAATTAGGGTTTAATTAACTAAAATTTAACATCCACAGCTGCTGGCCACATAATGCTCTCTGACTTACCACCAACAGAGCCTGGACTCATATTTTCAGATTCCGCAACACTGACCTCAGAGAATTAGTGCTGGCACCACTGCGTTGTCTCCTGCTCTTAAGAGGGACAAAAGGAGTTTTGGGGGTTTGGCCTCTGCAGAGGCCACCCCCCCCCCCTTATCTAAAGCTTTCTGGAGATGCATTTTTGTTGTTGTTAAGCTAAGGAGAATTCTGTAAGGTAAATGCACTGGGTGGTTTTCTAAATAAATTAATGTGTTCGCTCTGTAGGTGTTAAAAGGGAGAGCGACATTTGAAACAGAACAAAATACTTTACAAATTCAATATCTTTCTTCCACTGCTTCAGAGTGTCACTATTGCTTTATCCTTAGAAGTAGCAACGTGATAATAATACAAAACCGAGCCTATCATACTTTGGTCACATCATAAGAAGACAAGATTCTCTGGAAAATTCAATAATGCTAGGAAAAGTAGAAGGAGTAGGAAAAGAGGAAGACCTAAAACGAGATGACTTGACTCAATAAAAGAAGCCACATCCTCCAGTTTACAAGATCTGAGCAAGTCTGTTAATGATAACACATTTTGGAGGTCTTTCATTCATAGGGTCATAGATGCAGAGGAGTTAGCCGTGTTAGTCTGTAGTAGCAAAATCAAAAAGAGTCCAGTAGCACCTTTAAGACTAACCAACTTTATTGTAGCATAAGCTTTCGAGAATCACAGTTCTCGTCATCAGATGCATCTAACGAAGAGAACTGTGATTCTCGAAAGCTTATGCTACAATAAAGTTGGTTAATCTTAAAGGTGCTGCTGGACTCTTTTTGATTCATAGGGTCGCTGCCATAGGTCAGAGGCGACTTGATGGCACGTAACACACACACACAGACCCTCTGAAATAAAACACCTTGGTGTGCTTTATGAAAAAGGCACCTTGAATTCCACAAAGGAAGAAAGGCAGGATATAAATATATTAATGCTCAGACTCCCTGCTTCTAAGCTCCATCCTGGAGTAGATTTAGAAATTCTAAAGAAGCATTGTAAAAGAAAGCTCAAACAAGCTAGGTACCCAATGTGATATTTAAGAAGAAGCCTGGAAGGTAGGGGTATGAAACAGATGAAACATCTGGAAATTATGCATTTCCTGTAGTGCAAATTCACCTTAGAATATTATATCAGTAGCCTTTTTGTTGTAATGTTAGGTCCTTGTGAGAGGGACTGCCCTTGTACTCATGTTACCATGTAAAGTGCCATGTATATGAAGGAAAAAAGAAAAGAATGTGAGAACGAGCTGCAGCATTCTAGCACTTACACTTCTGCAGGTTCTTTAGAGTGTCCCAAACCACTCTTACAGAGGCATCAAAATATTTTATTCCCATTTTCAAATAATAAATATTTATTGTTGTTATTTGTAGAAAAGATAAGTGTATAAGGACAGGAACAGAAAGCATGGAGAGTATTAAACTAAAGAGCAGAGTGTAGAGTTTCCATCCCAGGATCATATTATCTGTCACATGTTTATTCTACTTTTCTTCTAAGAAGTTCACAGTCTCCCACCTTCATTTTAACCTCAATAACCCTGCGAGGTAGGTCAGGCTGAGAAACAATGACTGGACCAAGATCACGCTGTGAGCTTCATGGGCTAGGGTTGCCATCTTCCAGATAGCACCTGGAGATCTCCCAGAATTACAATGAATCTTCAGGCTACAGAGATCAGTTCCCCTGGAGAAAAGGGCTGATTTGAAGGAGCAACTCTAAGTCATTATATCCTGTGGAGATCCCTCCCTTCCCTACATCTCACCCTCCCCAGGCTCCATACCCAAACCTCCAGAAATTTCCCAGCCTGGAGCTGGCAGCCCTATAATGGTTGAGTGGGGATTTGAGCCTCAGTCTTTCCAGTTACATTCTACTATACAAGACTACATCACCATTAGGGAATGCTCGCATGTTTACAGACCTGGCCACTTATTAAAACCCCAAAGATGGAAGGATTTGATCTTGAACTTGTCCTTTCCCAGACAGATTTGTGACCAGAAGTCATGTGCTCACTATTTCAGACTTCCTATATGTCCCTTCTACTCTGTTGAGTAATCTGTAAGGTTTGATCCCACGAGCTCTCCCTTGCCCCATTCTCCACACCTCATGCAGCTGCTTGAAAATCTGAGAATATGGGAAGGTGGCTTAACTGTGTGGTGGGAACACACACACACACACTCCCATGGTTACAGCACTGTGTGTGAATTTTACGCAGAGACCTTTTGCCCTTATTTTAATCCACGCTCTGTCCCCCCACTCCAGATCTCCATTTCTGTTGGCAATGTAGGATAAATAAGTCAACAAGTAAAGCAGAGCAATTCATAGGGCACAGCTAAGCATTTTTGCATGTGTGCTGATGAGGCAATAAACTCACACAGAGTCCACTTACTTCAGTAAAGAAAATAAGAGTCCTTTTATTTAGGAACTCCACTCAGGAGCAGGGCTGGTGCATCCTTAGAAGCAGGTCCAGCAGCTGCCTCAAGAGCTGAGGTGCTGGAGGGGCACCAGGGGTGGGGGCACATGCTGCGGAACTGGTGGTGGCAGTGCTGCAGGGCTGGGAAGCCACCTGCGTGCTGCCCCAGCCACCTACTGTGCCTGGCCACAGCTGCTGCAGCCTCCCAGGCCTCCTGTTCAGCTGCCCCGTGGTGCTGCTGCCACCAGCACGCGCTCCTAGACAGGCGCAGCGGCTGCAAGCCAGGTGCAGCAGGTGGCCAGAGCAATGTGTGGAGCAACTGAGCAGGACGGCTGGGAGGACTCATGCACACCATCCCAGCTGCCTGCTGCATGATGTCATCATGCAGTCCAGGTGCACGCATGCACAAAGCGCATGCACAAAGCACGCATGCACACGTGTGAGTAGGCAACAGCAGCGCTAAAACTGCCCCCAGCCTCAGGCGCCAGAAAACCTGGCAGTGGACCTGCTCAGGATACGAAAGAGGAGAGAGATTATCTAATCTCATCTATTTAAGATAGGATGCTGGTGGATACAGGGAGCAAGCCTTGTGTCTTCAGTGTTGGCAAGATGGAGAGAAAGTGTGTTTACACATGTGAGAGATGAAGAAGGAAGGAAATTCCCTGAAAGTATCAGTCTACACATCAAAGGGATAGCATCAGAGAGAACAATGTGTCTTCCTCTCTATCTCTCTATCTCCCTATGGCCAAGCTACAAGTGACGAATGACACTTGAACAGCAAGTGAACAGACTCACATGTATTCCTCCCTGTTCACTTACGCTTCACTTGCGCTCCACTCGATCACATAGTGATCACATAGTGATCGAGTGGAGCGCAAGTGAAGAGCAAGTGAATAGGGAGGAATATATGTGAGTCTGTTCACTTGCCGTTCAAGTGTCATTAGTCACTTGTAGCTTGGCCCATAGTAAGTCCCCTTTGTAACCTGAGACCAGGAACAAGTAACAGCATATATAAGTCCTTCACTTCTTACAATTTCCACTCTCTGTATCTAGATTGTAACCTCTTACAGATAAAGACAAGTACTTATTTTATAATATGTCCTAAATATAATCATATTATAATAAAAATGGTATTGCCACACTTCATGGCTGAATGTCAGATTTATTAATTCTATTCTGAGTTCAGCAGCCTTGCGGGGCCTGGTTTCAAGACCACAAACCAGAGTTGTTCAGCAGTTCAGTTTTAGCAAAATATGTGTGCGTTAAGTGCTGTCAAGTCACAATCAATGTAATGGTTACTCTGGGGGTTTTCAAGGCAAGAGATGTTCAGAAGTGGTTTGCCATTGCCTGCCTCTGATTCGCGACCCTGGGCTTCCTTGGCGGTTTCCCATTCAAGTACTAGCCAGGGCCGAGCCTACTTAGCTTCTGAGAGCCGATGAAATCAGGCTAGCCTGGGTCATTCAAGTCATTGCTGTAGTCTTGCAAAGGCTTTGGTCAAGCATCTTAGAGATTTCAAGGCAAGCCATGCAATAGATGGGTTTGCTGTATCAAAGCCAATCCCTTTGCCACACAGCACAGCTCCTTTGAAAGCCTGCAGCATCAGACCTATGAACTTAGCAGTGGTTTATCATACTGTCTCACATTTCCTCCACATATCTGTCTAACTGTCTCCAGGGGAATCATTCCAAAAGCCACCATGTTACTTTAGGAATGGCTCTTAAAAAACTGGTGGGGCTGTTACCACACCAGTCCAATGCCTGGAGAGTTGCCTAGAGATGCCCTAGGGCTGCAAGAATGTGGCCTTATGGTGTGACACACACACACACACCCCACACACACTCGGATTCAAAGAGCTACTGTGGGACCTGTACTGTTAGTGCTTGGGCAACCAGAAGGACTGGGAAGACCAAAGATGTGTCAAGGTGGCTGGGCAAAAAGTTTTCTACCACTTTTGCCCCTTCCTGTTTCTTTTGTCTGTTTTCCTTTCTATGTTAATAGTAGCCTTTACTGTGCTAATAAAAATATTCAGAGTGCACGATTATGTCTGCGTTGTACACTGTGATCATTATGCATCTAATCATAATAATAATATATCAGGATGTTTTTCTTTTTTAAAAAAATAGGAAAGAAGGGAGGGGGAAAGAAGATTGGATGATATTCCCTAGAGGAAAATGAATTTCTTTTATCATCTACAGTGGCTTATTTCACATATTCATGACCCTCCTGGTATTTTTTCCCCTCCTTATGATGAGCCATAAAAATGACAAAATACATTAGCAAAGTTCTCAGTTTATGCTAAAATGACCATATTCAAAAATAATAACAGAGACTTGTATCAGCAATGCAAAAGATGCATGAAGTAATTGGTGCTTAATTTGTACACAAACTGTCAAGGCAGTTTTCCTCACGGCCTGCATCTTCTGAATTCATTAGTCTCTAATTAAGGCCAGTTGGGACCAGCAGTTAGAAGGTTAAAGAGGTTCTGACAGCCCTAATCATTGCTCAGGAAGCTGAAAATGTATGCAAAGTCTCGGCAGATGGGGTGAGATCTGCTTCTGCCAAGTGATAACTGTTATTCCTTTGCACCTCCAAAGCTGTCATCCTAATAGGCACATTTTAAATTTATTAATGCTCTAGTTACAATGCATACACAGTCTCTAATGGTATGTCATTCTGAGTATATAAACTGAGCAATTAACGTGTATTACCTGGTAATGGTAAAATTATTTGTTGCCCGTTTGATTTCCCCTCTCTTTCTTTTTGGTTTTGTTCTGCTTTGTTTTTCACTTCAGCAGAAAAAGGGGATAAGCAAAGACATTTCTTTGTTCAGTGAGGGGCGGGGAGGGGGGAGAAGAGAGTAAAAAAAAGCAAATCAGATTTTCCTGTTTGTTGGCTGACATTCATTCTTTGTTTCTACAAAGATAAGCTGTGGACTAACTTTACTTTGAATATCTGCTGCTGTGAGATTTTCTAACACAGTAGTTTGACTGTTCCCAAACATGGGGCAAAGAAGTCCCTGCTAAAAGAACTGAAAAAGACTTGCTAAACCTACCTTTGGGGGGTTAGTCAAGAACACATCTCACCAACATATCTATCTCAAATAGTTCACTTTACACTACAGCTGGTTATAAAGTCTAATGGTGCTCTGACGGCTCTGCCAGATTGGTCGGAAACCTGCAATGGGAATTCCCATATACTTTCCCATAGGCTGATAAGGCAGCCGTGTAAAGCAGCAACAATGCAACCTCTAGTAAAGTTTCCAGCATAACACACACACTTGTAGAAATGTTGTAAATTTTGTAGTGAACTTGTTTGTCATAACCTGTTCAACATTCACAATCAGTTCATGATGACTTGCAGTGAGTCACCCAAACAGCTGCCCAACAAGTTTGCAGCTGCCTTTGGGTCAGAAGGCAACTCCCAGCTGATTGGAAGATCAGCTGGGAGTCAGTTTGGATCTCTCAGCACTTCCCTGTATCCTAGCCTTTTTGTGCTGGGACACAGGAAAGCTGCAGACAAAATCAGAGGCTGACTTCTAGCTGATGGGGGATCCGCTAGGAATGGGCTTCTGATCCACTCCCCTCAGACAATAACTACACAGTAATTTGGGGATCAGAACCAATTGGCTTCCTGTCTCCCCATTGCAAAAGAAACAGGAGAAAGAAATAATTTCTGTTTCCCACAGAGGACAGAAACAAAAAAGAATGGAGAAAGAGATTGTTTCTATTATTTTCTCTGTACTCCAAGTGATCTGCTCCTTTTCTCTGCAGCTCAAGCTTGGAGTGGGGAAAAGAGAAGGGAAATCAGCTGGGCTTCTGATTAGCCCCAACCCCTGCAATTTACTGCATCTCAGCTAGTCTTGGATGCAGCAAAGATTCCAGGATGACAGATCAGAAGAACCAAGGTTCCAGCTGATCCCCTCAATCAGTTGAGAGTTGATTTCTGATTTTCCCTTCCCTAAAAAAATGTGGGATATAGAGAACTGTATCCCACAAAATTTCTCCAGCAGGACATCAGAAGCCAGCTCCCAGCTGATCCCTCTTCTGAGGGCTGCAAGTAGCCAGTTTGTACATAATGACACAAACAAGTTGCAAACAGTCAAACAACCCATCAATTAATTAGTTACCTGATCTTCACTGTGAGATAAACTGTGAGATAAACTGGCTGACATGTGATACATGAGATAAACTGACAGGTATTCAAACATCCCTACGTACTTGCCCCACCCCTGGTTCTAATTGTTCCATTCTAGGGGGGAAAATAGGTATTCTAGATGTTCAAATAACAGAGTTAAACAATAGGCCATCTTTTCCACCTTTCAGCAGACAGACATCTACTTTCTGCTTGAAAACCTCTAGTGAAGGAAACCCCTCCCTTCCCTCAGGTAACTGGTTCCATTGTCGAACTGCTCTTTCTGTTGGGACATATCTTCTAATATTAGCTACATGTGTGCATGCAATGAAGTAAGAATAAAACAGTTGAGTCCTGAGGTAGCAGAATGGGCAGTATCACTTTGGATGGCAGATTGGGAGTGATTTTCTATATGAAAAACCTCCCTGAAAATAGAAAACTTGCAGCATCAGACTGGAAAGTTTTAACCTAGCTTGCTCTTTGCTGCACTATTTTTCTCCATACAGGGGTTTTGTAACATAGCGGAGCGTTAGGAAACTTGATCACACCCACAGTCTGAAGTGGTACAGTCTATGGTACAACATATCTTGCTGACACTAAGCAGATACCTAGATGATAGACTTCTTGGGAACCCAATGAATGCTTCTTTGAGTTTCATGAAGGAAGAAAAATGAGATATAAATTTTATTAATAACAACAGTAGCAACACCACCATCACTTCATGATTACCTTGTTCCCACATCCTCCTGCTGCTTGTGTGGATCCAGTATTAGAGCGAGCCTTTCATAACTTTACAAATCTCTTCTTGGCTTCCTTATATGTTGTTCCTCGATGGAGGCATGTCCTGGTCCTTAATCTTATTTTGTTTCAAGCTGTCTAGTCAAGTGAGAAGACAGTTTTCCCCCTTGAGCCTCTATTGCCTGTACTGCAACCTGCTCTGACACCAGACTCGCCCTTCATTACATGCAGCACTTGTGCAAAAGATTTCTTTGTGATGCAAGAATCAGCAGGATGGGAGGTTCGTAGGGTGGAAAGGTCTTAAATTGTAGGCTTTCGTCAAAATAGCAAAATTCATAAACAGCGTGATTGGGTGGTATTTCAATGCAACAGAACAATTAGACACTCATTGACTTTTAAACAGGGTTTGAACCTATTCCCCTGTTATAAAACTAATTGCTTTCCACTCTATAAAACACTAACCATGCAAAAATAGCAAAGAAATTTTCAAATAAAGATAGCGCCAGCCTTAATTCCGATCTGCTTTGGGAGGCCATGATCGTGTCACACTTTAGCGGGGTGGGTAAAGTCATTATTGCTTCTGATTCCCATTAGATGGATTCATTTGCTTGCTGCCTAAAAATTGCTGGTTAAAGGTGCTGAAACTAAAGATCAAGTTCAATTTATTATTGGGGGCTGCTGAGGAATGATTTTTACAGCATAAGAAAAGAAGATTTATAATATATAGGAAGGAAAAGTGCTTTAAAAAATTCATAAACATTTTCCAAGAAGGCTGTACTTACAGACTTCCAGCAAAATGTGATTCTCCTATGGGAGACCAGAGACATCAACCAAGAATGGAGTTGCCTGGCTCAGAATGTAAATTTGTCCAGTTTGTAACACTTGGACACATTGCAAATTAAGCATCATTGATTCCAGAAGTTCCCCTCTGGCTCAGAATGCAACATGAGAGCATGAATGTGCATGGTCAGCAGTGAGGAATCCCAGACTGTTTTTGATCCATGTACAAATTTCTTTAATGCTAGTCCCTTTCTCCAAACAAAATAATTGTAGATTGCCATAAACAATGAGGAGGCATCTTCTAACTAAGTAACTTGCTTTATGAGAATTTTCTATATATTTTTGCAGTTGATTCTTGAAAATATTTTCTTGGTTACTGACCCTCATGCATATCCCCAATCTTCTCTAGGTTCCAAGTGTGAAGGCTATTTACACAAATGAGAGGGCTGTATTGTAGGGATGGGGGTCTCGGATGCTTTGCTAATGAGTTAGGGGCCATAGACTTCATCACTATATTGCCTTACATATTATAAGTTGCTTTAAATATGAACTCCTATGTACCACCAGTGCTCCATGTTGTCTAATGTTAGTCCTAGAACTGATTATGTTCTGCTTCAGTATTTTTTCTACTCTGGATTGGATTCTTGCTAATACTATGTCTATTAAACTTGTATCTATTTACCCTATGGCATTGTTCATGGAAATGTCCTTGATACCGTATTGAAATGTACTTGATACTGATTGTACTAATCTCATACTGTGTAATCCGTCTTGAATCTCAGTGAGAAAGGTGGACTATAAATGACATAAATGAACGAACGAATGAACAAACAAACAAACAAACAAACAAACAAACAAAAATTTCCCAAGGGCTCTCCACCATCGGTGGTGCTGGGAACTACAGTTCTCAGTGGGAAAGGCATGCAACACCATCCGTGTGCATACACCAGTGTAACAAACCAGGAGAGAGCTTTGGGAAACAGCCTAACTTTCTCCCAAATGCTTCTCAAGAAATCTCATAAGCATCAAAATGTGCTTTGTTTGCCAGGAGAGTTTCCCCCCATCGCTGCGTGAGATGGAGATATGAATTTAGGAGGCAGAGATGTGGATCAATGATAGAGCATCTGCTGGGCATCCAGAAGGTTCCAGGTTTAGTCTCCAGCATCTCCAGTTAAAAGGATCAGGTAGCGGCTGATGTGATGTGAAAGAGCTGCTGCCAGGCTGAGCAGACAATGCTGAATTTGATAGACCAATGGTCTGATTCAGTATAAGGCCGCTTTGTGTGTGTGTGTGTGTGTGTTTGTGCATGTGTGTGAAGAGTTACTGTAGCATACTGGTCAAGTGGTTAAGTTGTGAGTCAGCAGCACTCTGTTGGTTCAAATCCCACTACTTCCATGAACTCATCAGGTGGCCTTGAGTAAGCCAAATCTCTCAGCCCCAGTTCCTCAGCTGTATTGTGGGGATAAAAACAACACTAACTTGTTCACTGCTCTGAGTGGGCACTAGAAGAGTAGAATATAAGCACACATTGTTGTTGTGTTCATTTTCATCCAGCACAGCTTAGATGAAGACCTTCATGAAATATTACTTTGCATGTACTTGTGAATCTTTTTGGGACAGATGGATTTACTAGTGAATTCATCTCTCATATAATTTGCATTAGGTACAAAATCAGAATTTCCATGAGTAAATCTTGTTTTGTGCTATACAAGGGAGAAAAATCATTATTTAATTTAGGCCTTGGGTTTCTTTTCCTGGGCATCTCAGCATATTTTAGATTTTGAAGTCATATTGAAAGATGAAATCTGAATGGTTTTAACTTGTCTAAAACAGGAGCTGAAGTGATTCATTCTAACTAATGAAAAACAAATACCAGTAATTTTTTTTATTAAACCATAAAGGAAGTAAGTGGATGTAATGTAATCTTTTCTTATTTAAGAGGAAATGTTCACGATTTGGCATTGAAATATGAAGGCATGGCACAGCACACTAAACAAAATAATTACACAGTTTCTGAGCCGCAAGGCATTGCTTGCAGTTAAAACACACCTTTAGCACTGTCTTTAGTGGAGACCATATCAGCAAATTTATGGAATATTCTCTGTAAAAAAAGGCCAGTTCTGTAATTTGATCGAGAGAACAATTCCAAGGGTGTCAGCCTGAAGGGGATATTCTGTGATGAGCTTCCATAGTCTCACTAGCTGGTCATGACTAGAGATGGGCACGATCCGCATTATGATCGAAAAACACTCACGATGATGGCGATCGTGCGATCGTGACCCGGCAGATCATGGTCGTCCACGGCCAATGATCCAGCGATCGGGAAAGGCCTGGATCATTGCGTTCGGGCTTGGATCAGGGATCCAGACACTCAGGTGCCAGCAATCTATTCCCCTGTCAACGGAGCCAGGGGAAAGCCTGAGCTCTGTTTGCCTTCCTTCTGTCGCCCTGGAAACCCGAATGGAAGCCCAGCTTTCCTTGATCAGCAGGGCTTCCTTCCAACCATGGAGCAGCAAAGCAGTCACAAATTGGGAGAAGACACCCAGGGGAGGGAGGGGGAAGGGGGTGTTCTGTAGCCATGGGCACTCCAATCTCATCCCTGCAAACCCTGATAGGCAGCTCTGATGGCCAAACACAGACCTCCTGTGTTGCTGAATGGGACCTAAGGGGAGGCGGCTCGTCGCAGCCTCCCATGCCCGCCAGGCCCAGTGGTCGCCACCACCACCCACCTTCCCACATAGCTGGGAATAGCAGCGTGGCCCACTCTGGCCTCCACGATCCACGATCCACGGCTCGGGAACGGGAGATGATCGGTGTGGATCGTTAATTTGGGATCGTCGCCGGCGCCAATCCACGATCAGATGGATTGTTAATTTTTTGGGGATTGTGCCCATCTCTAGTCATGACCATCTTCCTTGACAGACTTTTGGGGGACAGATGAAAAAGCTCATTGGATGTTAAAACCTAAACAAATTCTTCAACCATTTCCAAAAAATTGCAAGTGACTACTTTCTTCCCCACCCTTTGTGAGACCCCCAAAATGTTGTCAACTAGAGAATGGCCTGAAGGTGCACAGTGAAAGGCTGGAGCTGAGAGTGAGTAATTTATCCCTTGGGAAACAATCCAGAGGCCATTTATTTATTTAGAATATTCCTCACTTCATGTGGAAACCTAAGACTGATAAGCAAAAATGGTAACAAGTGACCTTCATAGCAAAGTGGAGGACTGAACCCATGTCTCTTAGATTCTAGTAGGATACTCTTGATGCCTATACTACATTGGTTTTCAAATGGTAAGGAGAGACACAGCAGGGCATCTGCTGTGGACCTGAGTACATGGGTAGGTTCATATTGGAGGAGGTAGTCCATAAGATACCCATTTAGGGCTTTCAAGATCAGTGCTAGCAATTTAAATTGGAGGTCAATGAGCAAGATAATTCTCAATTTGGACTCTTGCAGTTGCATTTCGGCCAGTGAAAGTTTCCAAACACTCTTCAAACATAGTCCCACACAGTATTTGACCTTTCTGGACAAATCATTCAGGGGAATGTGCAAGTAATTAAAAAAACACACACATACAGTTAAACAGCAGCAAGAACAGCAGGTTCAGACCTTTTTTTTAAAAAAAAGAAGGAAAAGTTTTTACTGGCTACTGGTTATCCATCACCTACATACATTCAGCTATCATTCACATTAGGTGTCCTGGCATCTCTTCTTTTTTCCTTTGCTGCATGGTTCTAAGTAAAATCCCATGGCCCTGACCTGCATAGCCCAGGCTAGCCTAATTTGGTCAGCTCTCAGTAGATAAACAGGGTTGACCTTGGTTAGTAAATAGATGGGAGACCTCCAAGGAAGACCTGGGTTGCTATGCAGAAGCAGGTAATGGCAAACCACTTCTGTTAGTTTCTTGGAGGGGCGTGTGCTTCAGGTTTCCAGTTTGGGTTTTTAACCTGAATTGGGTCCGATTTGGAAAGATTAGGGATTCTCCAGCATTGCTGAGCCGATTCCAAAATCCCACAGCAAAGCTTCCCTAAGTGATCTGAATTGCTTCGGGAAGGATTTGCTAACAACAAGAAAAGTTTCAAATTTCCCACCCTGCCACTTTTTCCACCCAATGGGAGGGGGGAGAGGGGTCCCTCTTCCCCCTCCCCTCGACTGAAAAAAGCAGCAAGATGTTTGAAAGCAACAACACTTTTCTTGCACAGCAAGAAAAGGAGGGGAAAGGAGGGAAGGAGGGCACGCTCTCCTCCCCCTCCCATTGGGCAGGAAGCTTGAAAGCAACGCTTTTCTTGCCCTTTGCAAACAGCAAGAAAAATGATGCTTTGAGCTTTGGTGTGCTAAAGATCCTTGAATCTTTATGGAGCATACTGAAGCGTTTAAACACCCAAATTATTTTCCCAATTCAGGTAAACCTGAAATGGGAAACTCAAATCTTCTTTTGGATGCACACCCCTAGTCTCTTGCCCCTAAAACCCAGCAGAGATTGCCATGTCAGCTACGACTTTAGGGCACTTTCCACCACCACCACCAAGTCCCCTGGATCTCAATGAGATTTCCAATCTCTGATATGCACAGGGTTGCCTGAACTGGAAGGGAAAAAGTTGGAGTTGCTGCAAAACCCAGGGAAAAATTGGTAGCTGCAATCCCATGTCATCAGTTTTTTTTAATTTTCATTGCAGTTTGCATCAGAAACTCTCTGCAGTAAAACATTGAAGATGGATAATGCAAAAAGTAAGGTACTGAAACTTCATTTTATTTGATTCAGAGGTCTCAACCATAGTCAATTTAACAGTCTTTTGAAGGAACGCATGATCAGGCATGGAGAACCATTTCATACTGAAGTGTGATGGTTAAGTCGTGGAATTACCCACAACTTAAAGCTTTTTTTTCTAGAATTTTGTCTATGTTTGGGACAATGAACATCTGTGAACAGATCTTTTCTGTAATGAATGCCAATAAATCAAAAGTACATTCTCAGCTTACAGAAAGATACCTGAACAGCATACTCAAAATTGTTACAGCACAGACTTTAACTCCGGGTTTTGATACAATTGTTCAGAGCAAGAGGTGCCAGTTATCAAAGACTGTTAAATAAAGGAAATACTGTAAGAGTGTTAATGTTTTAGGCATGTCTGTATCTTGAGTAAAAAATACCTATTTGCCTGTGTCCTTTATGGTTTGGTCCATCAAGGTGACATTTATGTCAAATCTAGCCCTTGACACCCCTGCTGTAATGTGTATGAAATGTATGTAATTTTATTACAGGACTGTGTGTGATAAAATAAATACATACAATTAAAGTGTTGTGCTTTAGTTATACTTGGGACACACAGACATACAACATAGACTGAGTTACACAAGACAGACAAATCTCAAATTAACTGTAATTCCCAAAGAACCACAGCAGCTTTGGAGGAGGGGGGCCACAGGTAAAAATCAAAAGGGTTTGGTATGAGAAAAACACTGAGGCAACACACAATCACAATAAGTCACACACTAAAACAAAGAACTAATGAAATAGATAAGATGGCTAGGAGAGGGGAATTAAATTAAAAAAATGAGGTCCAAGGAGCTAGAAGTGATAGAAGGAAACCAGAAGGCAAGCCACAAATCAAACAATAATGTGTGGAAGAAGAGGGGAGAATCAAGAAAAAAAAAATGTTCCAGAAGGAATTAGAAAGCACACACACACAAACAGAAACTATATTCAAGAAGAAAGCTAAGTAAAAAAGGAATAATATAGCTTAAAACAGTACACTGTACTTTGACACAAGAAAACTTGCAAACATTTCCCATCTCCCTTTGCGTTGCTTCCCTCTTTCCTACAAACAGGCAAGCTGTAGTAGGTGACAGTGCAACCAAATATTATCTGAGTTAAAGTCCCACCTCACATGCTTCAGGATTGGACTAGCTCACACATATATGTAATCTTAGTGGCTGCAGTCTGGAATCAATCAAGAAAACCCAGAGGCTCTCCCCTCCATCTTCCCCTAAGGAATACTGCTTTATGTCCCTATGAAGAAAACACAACAGAGACAGAGAGAAACAGACACTCCCTCCTGCAATAATGAAAGCTGCTAAACTAAATGTAAGAAAATTATGTGTTTCTTTTGTTATAGGCTGTTCAGGTAAGAAATTTATTTTGTTTTCATATTAATTACTATAATTACAAAACACCCCATTTTCATAATTATTGTAATTAATAACAAAAGAAATGCACAGGTCTGGAAGGGAATGGGGTGAGATGCAGAGAATATTAGCTGTGTCCCTCTCAGTCTGTGTAGACAATAACATCATTCTGTTGCTCTGGACATGGCAAGACACACTTAAAGATGGTTCTGACATCAACTGTTGCACTCACCAAGTTAGATATATAAAACTATCCATGCCTACTCTCTCAGAGCAGGTTACATGTGTAGATTGCAGCTTATATTTTCTCAAGAAGAGAAAACTAGCAAGAATGCCCTTTGTTACACATGTACTCTCTAACGAGCCACAATGGGTGGAAAAGTGTAGATTATTTATTGGAAGTTTCTCTAAGGTCCTTTAAGTGTATATGGTGCTTCTCCCAGTTTTTCTTCACAACAACTCTGTGAGGCGGTTAGGCTGAGAGACAGCAAATGGCCCAAAGTCACCCAGTGAGCTTCATGGCAGAAGATGATTTTGAAGATCCTGGTTCGCCTTGGCTTTTGTAATATACCCCACGACGAGTCTCCTTGATTTTCATAATTATCAGGATGCTTTGGAGTAGGAACTATGAATGTTATGTGTGTGTGTGTGTGTGTCTAGAAGTTTATAAAGAACAACTATGTTGCCTATATTAATTGAGAGTGGTATTTTGCCAGGGCTTTCCCTACAGCTAAAGAAGTACTTCAAGTAAAGTATGGCATTCAGTTTCAAGACCAGTGGAGTTATTTATGCATTCCAAGAAGATGGAGAAACAAGGGGTCTGATTAGACAATACATTAAATGTGAGTTGGGCTTGAGAAAGCCCCAACCCAACTCACGTTTAACATGTGACCCTACACACACCTTTAAAACAGGGGTAGGACACAAATCAGCCCCCAAGCACATGCAGAGGCAGGAGGAGCATCATCATTCCCTCCCACCCAGCATGTTTTCATTAGCAAAGAAGGGCTGTGCATTTAATGTATCATCTAATCAAACCCAATGTCAAGGTACTTGCAAGTCATTGCAAGTCATTTCTTTGAATCCAAAGCTGTGCACAGGAACTTAAACACTTATTTCTCACAACATACTGTCCAGTTTAAAACCCATGACACAAAGACAAGACTGAAGTTGAGCAGAAGCTGCTAGGTGTTGGAATGCATTTGAAACATCTAGAATATTCTGGAAGAAATTGTTATAGGCCTGGAAACATAATTGGTGGGTGTGAGACAAATGCTTCTAACAGTTGCAATTACTCACAGCGAGTTCTCAAAGTGCATTTCTCTGTTTATGCTGTAATACCTTGATTATAATTTTTTTTAAAATAAAAGCTGCACTTTAAGTACTTCAGAAGTTCTTTTTCAATAGGAGACCTGGAAGGTTATTCCCTTTTACAATTTCAGGGGCAATCCTTCACCGGCATAAGTCCAAAGACAATATACCTACTGTGGAGTCCATAGTTGGGGGACTACTGCCTTGCTGTGCATCAAATCAAGTTCCTGAGTGTTTGCCTATGTGAAAAAGGATTTTAAATATTATTTTCAAAACTAGTTTCAGATTATAAATGCATACTTTCATGCGGGTCGCAATATCTGCTTCTAAATATAAGAGGCAAACTTCCAGTGCTTATTTCTTCTGTGCTAATTTCATCACATTGTGGAAGTTCCATAATTTCTATGAACTGTTTCTAATTTCCATCAATATGAATTCATAAAGAGCCAGGAGGACATGTACAGTTAAAATATCTTTACTCCCTGTTTAGACCAGTTGTAGACATCCACCCCATGTGGCTCTCCATGAGGTTGTTTGTTTGTTGTAATGTATAGTAGCAGCTTTATACTATCAAAGCTGGGAATCCACCCAGAAATTAGAATTCCATACTTTTGGCAGCCACATGGCAATACCACAGCAGTCTAATCTACAGCCAGTCCAGAAGCTACATCTCTTCAGGTTGTGCTTCAACTGGGCCTTCCCATGCAGCAAAACGAAGAGGAAAAATAAATTGTACCACATCAGTAAACTGGTGGAGGAATCTCCATTTTGATTGTTCCCCTATATTAATAACTACTTGCAAGCAGGGATGGGAACAAACCAAAATACATACCAAAATTAAGCACAAACCAGGCCGGTTTGTGGTTCATGAACCGCGGTTCATCAGATCCCATTTCTGACAAACTGCCACGAACTTTAGGCTGGTTTGTTTGGTTTGGTTTTTGGTTTGTGACTGCAGACAGCCTGGCGCCAATCAATCAGTTTCCTAGGCAACAGGGGATGAACTTCCTGCAGACCTTCTGCTGACCCGGAAGTGGCCTTCTTCTGGACCAGAAGTGACCTTCTGCTGACCCGGAAGTGATGATTTTCTGACCCAGATGTGTCGTTTTCACAAACCAAACTAGCCAGTTTGCGAACCAAATGAACCGGTTTGTGAAAGTTCGTGGTTCATGAAAGTTGACGAACCACGAACTTCATGGTTTATTTTTTTTCCGGTTCGTGCCCATCTCTACTTGCAAGGAGTAAATCAGCAGAATAAGCAAAGGGCTAGGATAGAACCTTTCTCCATGCACAAGATTCTATTAGTAGGCAGCTTTTTATCCATGAGAGCTTTCAAAAGTGGCACATTCCACACTACTACCTCTGCAATCAAATACCTCATTCCCATCTCATTCTGCTGCATGAGTAGGTTTTACCAGTTAACTCTTTGTGTGCTTAATAAAAAAGTAATCTGAGGGCCAAAATAAACAAGTCTGGGTTTTTAACAAGTCTGGGTTCCCTAAGCCATTTAACTTTCCTTGCAGCCAAAGGGTAGCAGCAGGAAACAAAATTCAGACCAGAACCACACATGCAAGGAAAGGACTTCAGAAGTGTTATCAACCTCCAGGTGGGGCCTGGAGACCTCCCAGATTACAGGGATCAATTTTCCTGGAGAAGATGGCTGCTCTGAAGGGTGGATTCTGTAATGTTATACTAGGGTTGCCATGGACCTGTTAAAGAAATCTCCCACCCTCAGTGAGCCTTCTCTGCTGGCAGTTCAGTGGCTGGTAGGAGAAGGAATTTTAGATGGCCATCAGTGAAAGTATGACATCACTTCTGGGTTTTCCCAGATGTCATGCCTCTCTAGGAATCACCAGAAACTCTATGGTAAAACCATGGAGTTTCCAGCAGTTCCTAGAGAGAACTGATGTCATTTCCAGGGGAAAGCAGAAAGTGACATCTCTGGGAATCATCAAAAACTCTATGGTTTTTATTTGGAAGTTTTCCTGGAAGTAATGTCATGCTGACTGCCTCCCCAGTCTCCCCCACTGTGGAGTCAGGCCTGGCAACTCTTCATTATACCCCAGTGAGGTCCTGCTGCTCTCCAAACCTGGCTCACCAGTCTCCACCCCCAAATTTTTTAGGAATCTCTTATCGCAAAGTTGGCAACCCTAATCTATCACCCTGAACTGAACCAGGAAACTAATCAGTATCCAATTAAGTGGCTGCAGGATAGATATAATATGCGTACTCCTTCCAGCTTCTGGTAGGAATGAGCTATGATATTCTACCAAGTGAAGATTCTCAGTTCTCTGTACATACAAAGTGTAGTACAATAGTCTAGCCCCAAGGTCACTGCATTTTGGAACTATGCAGCCTAGGGTTGCCAAATTCCAGGTCGGGTCTGGAGATAACCTGGAATTACAATTGATCTACAGGCTACTTTGGAGGGAGTACTCTGTTTAATTGTACCATTCTGAGGTCCCTACCGTTCTCGAACCCTTCCATTTCCCACCTCCAAATCTCCAGGAATTTCTCAACTTGGAGCTGGCAACTCTAATGCAGGCAGATCGATAGGTAGCCATTGTGCATGATAAATGTAGATGGGGAAAAATGCATTTGACAGCTGAACCGTGTTGCTTCTCTAGCAAGTATAGCCAGATTCTCTAGTAAGTATAACCCAGACTCAACCAAGTCAGTCAGAGTCAGCTGAACCCTGTCAATTGTGAGAAGCACAATACCCTCCAGCCAGCATCACCTGTCAGGATTCAATTCCAACTTCTTCACCTTTAGCCATTTGACCACAGTGCCCAGACAGAGACTCAAAAGAGCTATAGCATCCATCAGATGGTCTAGATAAAATAACTGAGAGCTCTAGAACCACAGGTGACCTCCTTCTGGATGATCGTCATAACTGTTCTGGAAGCAGCTGGGAAAGATACTGGCTTCCAGGTAGCTCTAACGCGCTGCCTCTTTCAACCCAGGTTTAAAGGAATCCTTACTTAGAGTTAGAGCCAGTGAACGACACATGGTTCAATCAGAAGCAAGATACATCTTTATTGGTCCAGATTTATTTGTAGACTAGCGGTAAATTCATGATAGCTGTTGCATCCTTGCTTGAGGGGGTAAGATCCGAACAAAGGGAGGAAGAGGACCATCAACTTTTAACACCTTCACAGGAAGCCTACAATAAACTTCTATATTGGAGGGGGGGGGACTACAGTTCCCATGAGTACCAATTGTTAAAGGGACAGCACATAGTTCTGACTACACAGATACTGAGGCTTTCTAAGCTGTGGTTACAGTACAATTACATTTCCTTATAGCTCAGAGTGGCATACTTGGGATTATCCCATCCTATCCTCACAATACCCCTGGTGAGATATATAAAGCTGAGAGATAAAGATAGAGACAAGGTCACCTATGGAGTTTCATTTTTTTTACAGTAGCAGGACTCACAGGAAGTGATATATTCAGTACAAACATGCCTTTCCCTCTCCTGGGTCAATCAAATTTGGAGTTTAGTTTAGTTGGAAACATGAAAAACCTGGCATTGAAGGGCCCTGACTTGCTATTGCCTGTGATGCTACCCTCAAATCCCCAGAAACTAGTCTTTTAAACTGACTTGAATGGTGAATTTATCAACATTCATGTGAATTTTTTAAAATGAAAAATGCAGACATCCTGTCTGAAACATGAAAGAAGGGTCAAGACTGATGTTGGAACCAATATTTGACTTGCTTTTATATGTAGATTACAAAACCATTTTGACAGGTCTTTAAATACTGTATATTTATCAGTGGTTGAGTAGTGATTTGAACCCAGCACTCTGTTCAACACTGTATCCATTACTGTACCATACAGGCTCTCCAAAAGTCTTATATGGGGGCGGGGGGGTTGATACATTATCTAAGAAAATAAAGCCAGAAGAATTAGAGACCTGTATACCTCTGGATGCTGAGATACTGCTGATTATCAGTGCAACGTATCAGAAAGCCCTTTCAAGCTCCAGCCTTTGACATATAGTTATTATAGCTGGTGCAGTGTGCACTCAAAGCATGATGTGGCTTGTCTCCTACACCATGCAAAGGTGAACTGCTACATGAAGGGAAGATTCAAGCAGTGGAATCCATTAGAGTCCATTTACAAACGAAGATATTTTACAGACATTCAACAGACGTTCAATCAAATCATAATCTCAGAAACCTGCCAGCGATAAAACCCATAAATTAAAATCAAGTTATATAAGCATGACTTGATGAACCTGATGTAATCTGATGGCATGAGATGCATATCCTATATTAAGTTGCAAATTCCCCCTTCTTTTCTCTTATCCATTAATAATGGGGCAGAGAATGGCTAGCAAGTGGTTTGTAGCCGATATGTTTATCTACTTACAGCTCAATAAACTCAGAAACCTGGATAGGGTGAAATGGTTTTATAGCAGATTATTTGTCGTCGGTTTCTTTTAACCATATCACCTTTTTATTAACAAATTGGCGCCCTTTATAGCCTTCGCATTAATAGAGGAGCCATTCTTTCCATTGCTGTGGAATATATAAAACTGAGCTCACACTGAGTGGCTTCATTTATAAATGCTTCACCTATAATACTATAAATCTCTCAGGCTTGCTAGTTTGTTTTCTGTAAAATGCAGGGATTAAGTGGTAGTTTGGCCCACTCTTCTGTGTACTCATTTTGTGAATATAAAGTACCTATACACTTCCAGAAGTGACCATCCTGTGCCTCTGATAAAACTTACAGGTGATCAGCGTGAAGACAACTGTGCTTCCTGGATAGAATCTGAAATATATTCAGAAATATACTACCTCTTGCCACAGAGGCTCTGTTTAGCTATCAGGGCCAAAAGGAAGGGCTTCCATGGACAGATGAGGGGAAAGAGCAAGAGTTTTCATGTGGAGCAGGGGGAAGAGTTGGGGAGGGGGGCAAAGGAAAGTATGGTGGGAGCCATTTGGTGGGATTGATCAGGCTTGTACCTATTGGAGTGGCCAGTTTTGCCGTGGATTACAGAATTGATTTCTAACTGCTGGAATAGATTCCCTAGCTTCAAGAAAACTCAGTGGAACACAACCAAGAGTCTCCACTCATATCTAACTTCTCTCAGAGTGGTATTGGTTATAAGGAGCCCTGCATTGGCTGTAATATGATTTAATGTATCATTTAGGTTTTCTATATGCATTTTCAAGGGAGAGTCCCACCCTGGGACAGTGGATAAAATGCTATCTAGCCTAACCATCCAGCCATTCCACAGTTTAGAGTAATTGTTTCAAAGTAATTACAAAATGTTCAGCTTTAATAGGATCAGCCTCACTAAATGCTCTGAAAAGTATAAAAGAAGGAGGAAAAAAGCGCTGAGGAATAATATAGAGTCACTTTTACTCCTCAGACTTTTGTGTTTAATTTTGTCAGGTTTTAATATTAAAACTTGGAAGAGGGGAAGAGAGCTTCTTTCAACTTATCTTGTCACTTCAGAAGGGTAATTTGTCAGGTAAATCACCTGCTGAGTAACCTTTCAAGTGTAAATGCAAGTTGAAAGCATCCTTACTACTGAGAGGAAGGGGAATGCAGAGGGAGTCACGGAGACAACCTCCACCTCCATCTGGCCAGGAGACCTTCCTTCAGGCGCAGGACTAGCGACAGTGAGCCAGTCTTTTGTCTCAGCATGACTGCTTGAATGCAACACATTTTACCTTTACCTGACCCAGCAGGCCATCCTGGAAGCTTCCTTTAGCTCAAGAAGAAGCATCTGTTCAGCTAAGCCAAGTGTACAAACAAAAGCACATGTAATATACTTGGGTCATGTTCACACGAGCAGGTATTACAGTTTTTCAAACAGGAAGCCTGATCCTGTGCATGTTTACTCAGAGGTAAGGCTTAAAAAATTCAGTGGAAAAGCCGCATCAACTGTGCGTGAAATGATAGATTTTACAGTCTGAAATGATACAGGTTTACTCAAAAGTAAATTCCTCTGTAGTCTATGTGTTTCACAACTTTAAAAGTGTGCATAAACTAACAGAATGTGTATATTTTTAATATATATTTTATTTACGTTATTTATAGTCCACCTTTCTCACTGAGACTCAAGGTGGATTACTTAGCATAAATCAACATGAACTACAACTGGAACATCCAATAAAAATGCAATAGGTTACAGCAACAGTCATTTCACAATAGAATAGTCTGCAGCCCCTATCCCTTTCCCAAAGCATTTCTCTGAACCATTCAGTACAGTCTTCCAACCTGTGTAAAAAAAGCCCTCCGGAATAATTCAGTTTTACATAGTTTACAGAAAGCCAGAAGAGCAGAAGCCATCCTGGCCATTCCATAAGGTGGGGGCCACAACACAGAAAGTACATTAACAGGCAGCTGTTGATTTTGTCCATTTGCATAGTGGTTCCCAAAGAAGCGCAGACTTTAGTTCTTATGCTCTTCACAGATAATTAAAGGATTATGTGTTGAGGCTTCAGTTCCCTTGTTTTCCCCCAGTTGCTCTAGGATACTTTCTTTCAGTATTCTCCTTCTCTTTCAGAGTTAGGAATGCTGGTACCCAATTTCTAGTACTCCCAATTCCTTTCTCAGTTCACATACCAGTGCTTTCCTTCAGTCGTTAACTGGATCAGAAGGTCTTCGCAGGCAACTCTAATCACACCGGCCAGGGATCTCTTCACTCTCCAGAGCTACCTCCCTGTTTGACTAGGCAGGGAAAATCTCCTTAGAAGAGCTATCCCATTTTCTTTGGCTCATTTGGGAGTCTGCACCTACTTCCTAAACTTCCTTGCCAACTTTTCCCCAGTTCTCCTGTTGGTGTTAAAACTGTTCTCCCTTAGGACTCTGTCTCCCAACTCTTCACACTCGATCTCTTTCAGCTAGGACTGAAAACAGACCCTCCTCTTTCCAGCTCATGCTATCTGATCAGATTCCTTGGAGTAGCCTGTTCTTTGAGGGATTAACCCTTAACAATCTTGCAGCTGTGTGTGTACAGCCCTTCCAGGCTTTGGAAAACATGCAATCTGTCACACATGGTTACAGGTGGCCAGATTGTCCATGTCAAGGTAGGAGGCCATCATCTGGGCTAGACTGAGTAGGAAGAAAGCCTTTTTTACAGCTGCATTAACTTGCTTCTCCAACAGGAGTGCTGGATCCAGTATAACTCCTAGGCACTTAACTGAGTCTGCAAGGGTCAACTGAACCCCACCAAAAGGAGGGAGAACAATGTCCTTCAAGATCTCCACATTCCCAACCAGAATCACTTCTGTATTGTCTGGGTTCATTTTCAGTTTGTTCATTTTCAGCCACTTGACCATTGCAGTTAGGCAGAACTCAAGAACTCTATTGCATCATGCAGAGCTTTTTGATAGCAAGATATAGAGCTGGGTATCATCTGCATATTGATGACATCCTAACTGGCTGAGTGGGTATGGGGAGTGGCAAATACTTCCTTGAAACTGGGAGTTGTGCTGCCCATGCTCAAGGAGGCAGTGATTAGACCTTTTATGACAAAGCCCTCCCAGAGCCCTATTAGGTAGTAGAACTTCCGGCCTGTCTACAATTTTCCATTCTTGGACAAGGTGCTTGAGTGGGTGGGTGCTTCCCCGCTCCAAGGACTCTTGGAAGAGGCTGATTTTCTGAATACATTTCAGTCTGGTTTCAGGCCATGGTTTGGAACAGAAATAGCTTGGGTTGCCTTGATTGATGACCTTTACCAAGAAATAGATGAAGGAATGTGACTTGCTAGTCTTGCTGGATTTCTTGGTGGCCTTCAATACTATAGTATCCTGCTGAGCTGCCTCTTGGCACTGGGATTAAGGGGCATTGTGTTATGGTAGTTTGAGTCCTGTCTGGGAGGGTGGTCTCAGAAGGTGGTGCTGGGGCCATTGTCATGTGGGATTCTGCAAGGTTCAATCTTGATCCCCATGCCATTTAATATCTATATGAAGCCACTGCGAGAAGTCATCAGGAGGTTTGGGCTGTGGTGTCACCAATATACAAATGATATTCGGTCTTTTCTACCTAATTCCAAGGATGCTGGTGATGTTTTGAAACAGGGCTTGGAGTCAGTAATGGGCTGGATGAGGACCAATACGCTGAAATTTATGAGGGTCCCTTACCCCCTCAGATTTCTTTAAAGAGGATGCAACTTCCATTTAATGAAGGAAGATTTGGTTTTCTTGACTTTAGTTTACATCATCAGGCATACACATACTAATTATTGGGACTGCTCATTCCGGGTGAATCTTGGGCTCTTTTGGAGGCTTCTTATATGGTCTTCTTTTTTAAATGGAGTGTAATAAGGTATATTTATGTTAAAATGGAGTCTGTTTTTCCCCAAATTTCTGCAGTTAGAGAACTATGAGGCATAATGTCATGACAATATCAATTTGACCCATTTTCACACTCTAAATTAACAAATTGGAAGGAAATCTTTTTCTATGGAAGTATTGGACAGACAGGAGGATGTTTACTGTGGATCAATTGATAGGTTATGATGATGAGTTTACTCATTTTCTTAGCTGTTAGCTTTTGCTGAACAGCAACATTTACAATCACAACATTTCTTGGTATCCAAGTATGGCCCTGTAGCATCAAGTGTTTCAGAATCTCCCCTACTTCTGAAACCTCTTATTGAATCTATGAAAAAACAAAACCTATAATGTATTGTCGAAGGCTTTCATGGCCGGAGAACGATGGTTGTTGTGGGTTTTCCGGGCTGTATTGCCGTGGTCTTGGCATTGTAGTTCCTGACATTTCGCCAGCAGCTGTGGCTGGCATCTTCAGAGGTGTAGCACCAAAAGACAGAGATCTCTCAGTGTCACAACTACAAATGTCACACTGTGACACTGAGAGATCTCTGTCTTTTGGTGCTACACCTCTGAAGATGCCAGCCACAGCTGCTGGCGAAACGTCAGGAACTACAATGCCAAGACCACGGCAATACAGCCCGGAAAACCCACAACAACCAGAACCTATAATATTTGCTCATAAATGTTTGATATCAGTTAATAAATTGATATGCAGAGTCTCAGGAATATATGGGATAAATAGTTAGAGCGCCCAATTTTTCCAAAGCAATGAAATAAGGCCTTAAGTACTATACATGTTATTTCTATGGAACGTAAGCTGTGACTTCTTCAGCAAAAAAATTATGTTTTGGTGTACTGGACACCACAGCATGTTTTAGTAAAGGATGGACAGCACAATCCGAAGGCCTACTGTGCCGCCAGCGCTTGCATGCCCGCATACCTACGGCACTGCTCAGCCGCTCCCTGAAGACATTCGCAGGAGAGCTACGCTAGCAGCCAAGTCCAGCAAGGCATGGTGAGGATGCAGTTGAGAGCATATGCCATTCCCCTGACAACCCCACCATTATCCCTCAAACGGCATGCCACCCCCTTGACAGGCATGTGAGTGGCAAGCAGAGGCCACAATCCCTACTGCCTGTTGACACCACCCCACCCCAGCCAAAGAGCAGGCAGTTCAGAACCACATGCTCCCAAGGTCACGGTACGTGCATGGAGGCACACAGGTGGGGGGAAGTGCCTGATTAAGGATATGTGGTCCCCATTGGAGGTGCAGCCCAAGGCAAGTGGGGTTTACAGCAACTGCCTTATCTCAGGGGAGGGACCTGCTGCGTGGACGGCCATGGTGGTCCTGGAGCCCATTGTGGGAGCAGCCAGTAGGTATGACCCCCCCCTCCTGGCCACATCACAGAGGGTGACTGCATGGTATGCTCTGAGTCACTTCTGCAGGTGGTGGGATGGGAAGGAGGCTGGCAGGGGCCATAAGCCAAAGCTCTGAGCTGCCCAAGTAGCCTCTCAGTATGTGCCTGGCCTTCATGTGTAATAGCCAGCAGATCTCCCAGGCCACAATCCAAAAGCCCCTCCCCCCAGAGATGGTGAGCTAGCAGGTCATGAGCAGATGGCTCATCCAGCTCGGGCAGCCTTTAGGCTACCTGGGCCGGTCCAATTGAGACCACCACATGCACGCTTCCTCCTCCTCAGACCAGGATTTCATGTGGCTGATGGCTCTTCCCCCAGCATTTGGGCAGGATCCCATGTCCCACCCTGTGTCCCACCCCATCCTCAGAGCCACTGCTTCCCTGGTAGCCTAGGGCCAGGGACCTTCCCTGGGGATTTGCAGTGGGGCTGCCCCAGGAGCAAGGGAACTTGGATGGTAGTTCTTAGTCAGACATTCTGGACGAGACTCTCCTCCTTGAGGTGTACCATGAATTCCGCTAAGGTTCCCCAGAGGGCTCTTGGGCAGAGCTTCTGGCCGCCTCCCCCATGACTTATCTGGGGTCATGGTTACCCTGGTCAGAGGTTATGTAGGGTGCCTGAGGAGCTGATTGGCTGTGGAGAAGAGGGCTCAGCTGCCACGGGGATACGAGTGAATTGGTCAGCATCCTGTGCTCCACCGGGCCGCTTGGGTGGGGCTGGGTGCAGGAGGTGATAGACTTTTCCTGCCTATGGGATGCCTATGGGCTATGCTGTCATTTTTCTTGGTGTAAATTTCTGTTGCTGCTAGGGGTGTTCCCATACCTGAAATGGCTTAGGGAGCTGACTAACTCATGCCCCAACCCCCAGCCCACCCCCATCCTACTGGTACAGGGATTTATACCCTGGTTATGCCTGCACCCACCCACCATGGCTTTTCTCTATAAATAAAACAAAAAAATCCAATTTGAAACTGAATCCTGACCAGATGGAGGTTCTCTGGGTTAGTAGAAAGGCAGACTAGGAACTTATCTTGGATGGGGTTATACTTCCCTTGAAAAGACAGGTTTGTAGGTTGAGAGTGCTGCTCAACACAGCAGTTACTTTAGAAAACAAGGTGGCTGCAGTGGTTCAGGCTGCTTTTGCCCAGCTTTGGTTGGTGTGTTAGCAGCACCTGTGATCCATGCCTTAGTTATATCTAGATTGGATTATTGCAGTCTGCTCTATTTGGGGCTACTGTTGAAGATAATTTGGAAGATGCAGCTAAGGCAGACTTAGCTGGTTGGGGCCAGCTACAGGGAGCATGTAACCCCGATACTACAGCAATTAGACCGGCTACCAATCTGTTCCTGAGAACAATTCAAGGTGTTGAATTCTCTCAGCCAGAACTAACTCAGAGGCAGGGTTGCCAACTTTTAAATTGGCCCCTCTAGTTGTCCGTTTAAACTGTAGCACTTGTCAGATAATGTTATTTAGCTCCATGTAATGAAAAACTTCAGTTGCTTATTTATATATATTAAGCCTTTATTAAAGGGACAGGACCTTTTTTCCTGACCAGTTGGCAACCTTACTCACAGGGTAAGGTGCCTTGAGTTTCCATGGTGGAGAAAGGTGGGGTATAAATGAAGTAAAAGAATAATATATATAGCTAAAGATAGGGGCAGATAGAAAGTGGGTGGGTGCATGTAAAGGGAAAAAAAGAAGCAGGGAAATGTAAAGATATGAGGGCTGCCAGGAGGAGGAAAACAGGATATAGTGTGGGAAGGGTGATACAGGAGAAAGTGAAGTGTCTTCCACAAATCCCTGCAGGTTCCCCATTGAGCCAGTACCACACCGAAATTTTCCAGGGAGCAGTTGCCTGGAAAAGGGAAGGAAGAAAAGCTGAAGATGGAGTGATGGGAGGTAAGTCGGGTGATGGATGGGGAAAAAGAAAAGAAGGCAGGTAAAGGGGAGAGGCTTTGAGGCCTTTCAGGGAACGGAAAGAGGAAATAGTGGGGGAAAGGAAAATGAAGTTTCCTCCCAAAGTCTTGAGGGTTCACTGCTTTTGTATGATTGAATAGATAAAATGTTGGTCTTGGATCAAGGAGACCAGGGCTTTTTTTCTGGGAAAAGAGGTGGTGGAACTCAGTGGGTTGCCCTTGGAGAAAATGGTCACATGGCTGGTGGCCCCGCCTCCTGATCTCCAGACAGAGGGGAGTTTAGATTGCCCTCTGTGGTGTGGAGGGCAATCTAAACTCCCCTCTGTCTGGAGATCGGGGCGGGGCCACCAGCCACGTGACTATTTTCAAGAGGTGCCAGAACTCCATTCCACCGCGTTCCAGGTGAAAAAAAGCCCTGGGGAGACCTCAGTTTGAATCTCTGCTCAACTCTGAGACACACTGAATGACCAATCATTCTTTGATACATATTTTGACTATATGTCACACAAACTGTGAGGCATAGGCTGTATCCACACATTCTTATAGGGGTGCCCCACTCACAGAATGCTGGCGGCTTTTCCCCAGGATTCCAGACCGTTTGCAAAATGGTTGCAGGCGCTGTTTTTTCAGCACCTTTTCTGGGACAGCACTTTCCCATGATCCCAGAAAAGGCACTGAAAAAAATGAAACCAAACAGTTTGCAACCATTTTGCAGAGTCGTCTGGAATCCTAGGGAAAAGTTGCCAGCATTCCATGAGTGGAATGTCCCTATAAGGACGTGTGGAAATAGCCATAGTATGCATTCCTCCATATTTCTGTAACCTGAAGATGAAAGGTTAACAAAATTTTTGTGAGAATATTTTGTACAATGTGTGCAACAAGACTCATTAGCTAAGATTAAACAACAAATGGATTGTTTTAATTTTTCTCATTGTTTTGAATAACTTTTTCCCTGTTTCACATAGTTCTGTAAATCAGACTTCTTTAGTTTGTACTGAATTATATGTAAAAGGAAACTGTGGGGTACTTTCAACTCTGGCCTCCATCACACAGGATCAGATCCTAAGTCAGCCAGGCCCAAAGAGCATTTTGATTCAGAGTCTCTGAATATGCTCCCTTGCAATAAAGTGCTGAAAGAAGATGTCTTCCAAGAAGTTCACGTTACTGGCTGTTGTAAAATAAAATGGATATATTGTTTCTTCCCATTGTCTTCATTTTAAAAACCATGCAGC
This sequence comes from Eublepharis macularius, assembly GCF_028583425.1. Lineage (NCBI taxonomy): Eukaryota > Metazoa > Chordata > Lepidosauria > Squamata > Eublepharidae > Eublepharis > Eublepharis macularius. Next base: position 191,491,223 of record NC_072790.1, read on the forward strand.
CTCAAAGGCCAGAGGATGTATTTCAGGACAATTTGAGAACAGTGCTGTAACCAAATATTATCTTCAATTTACTTCTTGTTTCATGTTACTTTTTTGGTCCTTGAGTTCTTCAAAGTTCAGCATTTGCTTGTGACATTACTGTGACTTGCTAACTTTCCCATTATTTGTGCAGTCAACAGGGGAACAATATATTGTGTAATTCTGCATTTAAGTTGCTTGTCACTCAGTGTTTTTAATTCCCATTGATACTCCAGGTACCATGCATCGAAACTGAAGTAGGCTGTCTTGTCTTCCACTAATCTTGAATGCCTTTTGTTTGCAAGGTGTTTTGTATGCATCAGTCAACCAAGGACTCATCCTGAAGAAGCCCTCAGTCAGCACCGAGATCTCGGTGAAAAGGGGAGAGTCGGCTTGTAAAATATTCATAGCAAAAGGTACCTTTTTCACCTTTTGACCCTCCAAGCCTGAAAAAGATTATCAACAGTCAGTGGCAAATCTTAGAGATGTGAAAAAAATCAGAGATGAAATAATTTTGCTGTTTCTCTTCTCCACTTTTGATATGAAAGCTATTCAGAAGATACAATTATCTCCTCACTTTTCTATCACTACATTTGTGTCCAACTTCAAATAGTTTTAACAAATGTATGATGTTGGAGTTACCTACTTGCTCTCTCTCTCTCTCTCTCTCTCTCTCTTCCTTCCTTCCTTCCTTCCTTCCTTTTCAAGAGCCAACATAAATACAGTTTAATTCCCTTGTCATTTTTCTTGAATTAAATGGTAAGTTCTCCACATTTTTGAAGGTTAAAGTTTACAGGAACTGCTAAGACGGTTTCTGAAAATGAAAGAGAGAGAAAAAGATGCCAGAGACCCTTTAACTGAGCACTGTTCTGCAAAAGTCTTGTGCTATTTCTTATAATACTAGAAAGAGATTCATTTTTTCCATAAAAGGAAATAAGAGGGGAAGCATCTATGAAACATAAAAATCTGATGAAATATTTCGGATTTAATTTATAATCTAGTATTTTCTGGATTGTATCCTTTGACTGCAACCCTGTAAACAGTTATAAGGGGCTTAATCCCAATGAGTTCAGTGTGATTTAATGGTAAATAACTGAGCACACAATCAATACCCATTGTGACTTAGCAAATTTCCTCCCTGGAGCACTGAAATTTGAGCATTTCTGTTCAACAAGACAATTTAAGATTATTTTTCAAGTGGGGGTGTATAATTCTGGAGGGACTGCAGTGTACATTGAATCAAGGAGATAAGAAACAGTCCCAGGGTGACCTTTGGCCAACCTCTTTTTCTTAGCCTATCTCGCCTCACAGGGTTATTTTGAGGGGAAAAATGAGACCATCCTACTAGTCATGTACTAGTCACATACTTGAGGACTTTGAATGGAGAATGGGATATAAATGTGAGGATAAATGAATGACAAGAGTGGCAGCTCTGGAAAGGAACAGTGCACACAAAATAAAGAAATCTTTAAAAAAGGAGGGAGGATAATGCAATTGTGGTCATTATTACCAGCAAAGGGTTTAGCCTTTTAATTTTTTATTAAAAAATTGTGCTAGTCCTCCCATGTATGACTACTTTAGCAGGACAAAACTCAGCTACTAAAGATTTTGTTTTTAATAAAAATTGCTGCTGTGATTGACGTTAAAAGCTGTTGCTGGCAACCACATGAACAGCTTAACCTGGTAAAAAGTCCAAGGTGACATAAACCCATAGCTGCCATATTTAAAAAAAAAGTTTTGTGAACTGGCGTACACACATGACCAACACCATGTGCAAGCAACTTAAATGTACCTTGGCTGCAGGGCTCATTTCGAGGGGGAACACGCAGGAATGCAGTTCCAGCAGTTCCCCAAAGAGGTCACATGTCAGGTGGCCCCACCCACCTGACTCTTGGCCATTTGGGGCCCGTTTCATCCTGGATTGGGGCCCGGATCAGGCCTCTGATGGGTGGTGGATCACGCTCCTGTTCAGCAGCAGCCCAATCCTGATCATTTTGGGCCCCTTTTTTCAGCCCCTTTTTGCCATTTTGGGCCCAATTTCGGCCCTGAATGGCCAGGATTGGGTCCAAAGCAGCCAGGATAGGTGATGTCAGGGGGGTGGCATATGCAAATCAGTTATGCTAATGACACATTTCTGGTGATGGCAAGTGGTGTGGCATAAGCTAATGTGTTATGCTAATGTGTTATGCTAATGAGTTCGTCCAGCTCTTTTTCTCAATTCTCAATTCTTTATTGCTATTCGGCCGAAGCCATAAGCCATACAAACACCAACAAAATATAGACTGTACACTTGAACATACCCAATTCACAAGACAGCTCAACATTATCACCAGCTCTTTTTCTACGAAATGACCCCTGCCTGGCTGTAACTGTAACATGTGACAGAGCCATCACATCATTATGGAGTAGTTCCAATTAGCAATGCTGCAAATTTTACAGTGAATATGTTTGACAGTTTGATGGTTGAATTTACCGTGTTGGAACTTACTATACCAATCAGACATGAGTCTCAGTGAGAAAGGAGGACTATAAACAGAGTAAATAAATAAAAATAAACATAAGCGGATCATGACGTCTGTTTGGTTCAGTACCGAACAAAGGCCTGTCAAGGTCATTTTTGTGAATTTATGAAATGCTGCTGATCCAAACAGTTCAGCAGCCATTAATGTTACCCATGAATACAGTCCAATTAAAATTGGTAAAGGACTACTTAGACAAACATTAACCAGTAGGATTTTAAAAAACCATTACATTTACTTATAACAAATTTATATGATTTAACTGTCTATTAAAAGTTTTGCCTGCTGAGAAGAGCAGCAATGGGGATGTTAGGATCTGCCAGGAATGGCATGAGTTAAAGCACTTTATTGATAAGCTGCTAGAATCATATTCCTACTATGTTCCTTGCCAGGAATGGCATTTCTCTACAAGTACATAACATATACAGGATTCTAAGCACAGCCTAATCCCCAGAGTACCCACCCCCTTCAGGAAATAGTTAGCTAAGTCCAAGAGATGAGCAGCAGGACAAAACAGAGATGATGTGTTGGAAACTTCAAGGTCATGAGGCACTGCTTCCCAGGCTAAAGAGAAAACATACAGATAACTGCAGAATAGCCTCCTCCCTTGCAAACTTTCATATTCCAGTCAGAGAACAGCTTCAGCCCCTATCATCAGAGTCAAACAGTACACAGAGCCCTGAAGAATACAAGCAGTACACAGGATCTTGCAGAGTATGACAGGTGATAGCCTGACAGGGTGTGGGGAGTAGAACTCCATCAGACTATGTGAGAATGTTCATGAACAAAACTGTATGGGACTATTATGAAGGAATAGTTAGAAGTTGCTGAAGACATCGACAAGTCAATAAACAAGTCATGGACAGTGTCAGAAAATTGGCTCTCTCTTTTGACTGGCAAACATCTCACAGAGGCAGTGGAGCAATCGTGTTGCCTATAAAATTCAGTGGAAAAAACTCAGTGATTTCCTCAGCTCACAGAAACTTCTAGAACCTGATGCCAAGCTTTAATAGTTCTGTGTAGTTTTGAGTGGCAGCAGGTAATGGGTCAGGTGGCTGGAGTCTGCAGTAATGGGGATGGGTTTGGGCCACTCGGCTCTGGCCTGGGGCATAGCTTGATTGAGGCCTATAACCCCCTTTTTTGAGGGGGATTTTCTTTCTTTCTCTTTATTCCTTCTTTACACCCATTTGGTGTAGTGGTTAAGAGCAGAGATGGGCTCGAACCGCATTACAAACTTCAAAAACCCACGAAAATGGCGATCGCGCGATTGCAATCTGGCGGTTTGTGATCAGCCACAGCCAACGAACCAGTGTTCAGAAGAAGCCTGGTTCAGTGCATTCGGCTGCGGTTCGGGAAGGCAGACACTCAGGCACCAGCAATCAATTCCCCTGGCAACGGAGCCAGGGGAATGCCTGAACTCTGTCTGCACTCCTTCTGTCACCCTGGAAACCCAAATGGAAGCCCAGCTTACCTTGATCGGCAGGTCTTCCTTCCAACCACAGAGCTGCAAAGTGGCTACAAGTTGGGAGAAGACACCCAGGTGAGGGAGGGGGAAGGGAGTGTCCTGTAGCCATGGGCACTCCAATCTCATCCCTGCAAACCCTGATAGGCAGCTCTGACGGCCATCCACAGACCTCCTGCGTTGCTCAATGGGACCTGTGCTTATAAATAGCCATGGGCTCCCAGGCTGGGTTTCACTTTCAGCAAGCAGTGGAGTGGGGTAGAGCTCTTGCTTGCAACTTACCAGCCTTTGAGGAGAGAGACTGAGAGTATAATTCAGCTTGGATTTGGGGATTTGTACACTGGGCCAACGTCAACCGGTGGCTCCAATTGTGTCGAGTGGGAGTTTCCTGGGGGCCTTGGATTGGAGAGGGTATAACTTCAAGATCTCTTTTGCAATCTTGTCCAAACTTGGGTGATGGCTGTAGGAGAGCCTGCAAAAGACTCCCTGGGAATATGGGCTCTGTAAGTGCCACGGGGGCCGTTCCACATCCCACAAACCGCGAACCGGTTCGGCAACAGAAAATGTGTGTTGCAGTTTGCAATCTCAGGATCGTCATTGATACTGAACCGCAAACTGCTGGTTCGTTAATTTTTTTTGGTTCACGCCCATGTCTAGTTAAGAGTGTGGTACTCTAATCTGGAGAGCCGGGTTTGTTTCCCCACTCCTCCACTTGAAGCCAGCTGGGTGACCTTGGGCTAGTCACAGTTCTCTGGAGCTCTCTCAGCCCCACCCATCTCACAGGGTGTTTTGTTGTGGGGATAATAATGACATACTTTATAAACCGCTCTGAGTGGGCATTAAGTTGTCCTGAAAGGTGGTATATAAATCAAATGTTGTTGTTGTTGTTATTCAATTATTAATTCTAAATGTTGGGCACCTCAGGTGTCTGTGCTTGGGGCAGTAGGGCTGTATTTCCCACTGGTCTCAGGGTCACTCACTGCCAGGCTCTGGGGCCACCTTTCATTTTGAGTTTATTATTCAGCTTTATTTCTATTTTGAGCATCTGTGCCGTTGGGTCAGGTGCTTCTCTGCATAGGGGAGCTAGGGATCTCCTCCTCCCTGGTCTCAGGGTCACTACCATGCTCTGGGGCCACCTTTCAGCTCTCTCTAACCCATGGTCCTTCCATGTTGGCTGCCCATAGGGGCATGCGGGCATGCAGGGAGAGGTTGCCAGTTGGCACCCAGCCCACACGGAGAGGGCAGCCACTGATCAAACTCATCTTCATTGGTGGCCACCCATATGTGTGGGCAGGCGGGCAGGGGGGGCACCATTTGGCAGCCGCACAGAGAGGGCAGCCACCCTAACCCATGGTCCTTTCATGGTGACCACCCATATATGTGGGTGGGCAGGCAGGGGGCCACCAGTTGTCGGCCAGCACACACAGAGAGGTCGTCATCAAGGAAACACATTTGGCAGCCACCTCCCCCAGAGAGGGTGGCCACCGACCAAACCCATGGTCCTTCCGTGGTGGCCACCCATAGGTGTGGGTGGGCCGGCGGGCTGGAAGAGGCTGCCAGTTGGTGGCCAGCCCTCATGGAGACAGTGGCCTCCAACCAAACCCATTGTCCCACCATGGTGGCCACCCATAGGTGCGGGAGGGAGGGCAGTCTGGCAGGCAGGGAGGGCTGCCAGTTAGTGGCCAGCCCTCATGGAGAGGGTGGCCACCGAGAAAACCCGTTGTCCTTCAAGGGTGGCCACACATAAAGGTGTGTGGGTGGGCACATGGGGGGTGCCACCAGGTGGCAGCCAACATCCCCACCTCCTAGAAGGGAGGAAGCCGTCTGACTGACTGCCTCACTGACATTGCTTACATTTGGGGGTCTCTCCCATAGTCAATTGGCATGGATGACTCCAATTGTATTGAATGGGACTTTCCTGGGGGCACCATCTTTGGGGGTGTATAACTTGGAGATCTGTATTGGAATCCTGTGAAAACTTAGAGGGTGGCTGAAGTAGAGACTGCTGAAAAGTCTCTGTGAGTATGGGCTGTCTGAGCATAAAGGGGGAACCGTGGGGATCCACAGAACATGAACCATGAACCGGTTCATGAAGCGACGGAAGTTTGTCAATTTCATGGTTCATCAAAAGTGAACGAACCATGGAACTTGTAGTTGGGGGGGGGGAGTTGGTTCGTGCCCATGTCTAAACAGGAGTGTCCAGTATGAGCCCAGCACTCTGTCCTCTACACTGGCTCCAGGTATGTTATTATTCCCTTTTTACAAATTGAGGCTGAAAGTCACCTTGAAGGAATTCAACCACTAAATCATAGTGAGCCCACTGAAGGCTCAGCCCAACCCTTCTGAATGGACCATCTTATACATACTATTAGACACCCCAAATTCTTTACAGTCCAAATCTTAGAATCTCTGGCCCATAGAGTTTTATGGCTAGACTGACGGCTCAGAAGCAGACTTTATATCCACAGCATTCCCTCTGTCATTCTTTGTTATCTGGCAAAACTATTGAAATGTGGATGGGATGTTTTCAATAACTTGTCAAAACACCTGATTCACTTTTCCTCCCAGTGCTCTTAATTATACTGATTACACTCACCACAAAGTCTCTTTTAGGGACAGAAATAAAGAAGTCTTACACTCGTAAATGGGTCTTTTTTTCCAAGGTGGATTCCTGGGATACCCAGGAGACCTACTTTATTAATGAAGCAGTAAGGTGTTTGCCGTAGTAAATCTAAACACATTTCCCCCTTGCCCCCATCAAAAATTAATCAAGTAATTGGAAGCATATTAAAATATGCTAGGTGGAGCTATATCCTGTTGTTAATGTTGATAGAAATTTAATAAGCAGGTAATCAGAGGGAAACTTACTGGCTTGAGCAGATTGGGAATAGGATATAAACCTCTTCACCTCAAACTCACTGACTGGATGTGTGCCAAGTGGGTAGAGATTAACATTTTTTCATTGTCTGAAAACTACCACTGCCCTATGCAATAGGATGATAGCTCATATTAATTCATAGCCAAGTCTGAGTCCAAAGCTCTAAGGCCGATGGGAATAAGAAAAAGTTGGCCAGTAAGTTTCAAACATGGTCTTCTTTACTTTGACTATGGAATCAGGGTTAAGAAGAATGGTCCTGTGTAGATAGCCCCAAAAGTTCAGGAGAACATAATAGTTATAGCAGATGTTGAAACTGCTTTTTAATTACCACAGAAAAATGGAAAGTGACATATTTAGAAAAAAGGAATTTTGCACATAGTTTGGCTTGTTTGCACAAGCTATCTGTGCAGAAGACTCTGTGGTACTTATGGTCTCTTATCTGGGCTCCACAAATTATGATGCTGGCCCTGTCTTAGTTTTAAGTGAAATGTTGTTTGTGATCAATTGACATTAAGACTGAATTTACTTCCTATAAAGCTGGACTCTTGTTTAGTATAGGGTTGCCAGGTCCCCTTACCCTCCCAGTGAGAGGAAGGAGTCTTGACACTTACCTTTTTCTTCTTACCGGCATCATCCACGTGCGTGCATGCAGTGTATGAGAAGCCTCATGCTGCCGTAATGACATCACCTCCAGGAAATGACATCATTGCACAAGGCAGGGTAGGTGTGCATGCTTCACAGTGGGCTGATTTGGGCCCCAAACAGGTCCAATTCAGCCCTTTGGAGACCCAAATTGGTCCACTACGAAGTGTGGGAGTACTCTAAAGGTGGTGTGATGACATCAGTGATGTCGTCGCGTTGCCCCTGGAAGCATGCCTGGAAGGCCTATTCCCTGCCTTCCCCCCCTACTGGCCAGGTAAGCAGTGGCAGGGGGCAACAAGATGGAAGCTGGGGAATACCCCGCCCCCACTGGGAGAATGGGATCCCTAGTTGAAATGTCCCTAGCACAAAATGGGCCATGGGAATAAATTTCATATATTTAATCTGTGCAAGCTGTTTTGTGAAGAACTTGCTCCAGTTGTATACTTAGGGTTTCCAGGCCCCCTTACCCTTCTGGAAGAAAGAGGGGATCTAGTACTTATTGCACAAGGGTGCACTCCTGGCATCGTGCAATGACATCACTTCTGGAAGTGATGTCATCGCACACACCCCAGAAGTACTCCCAGGCTTTATGTAGGGTCAATTTGGGTCCAAAATTGCACTCCCGGGGACTGCATGACATCATTGCACTGTGCTGGGAGCATGTCCCAGGAGGCCTGTCCCCACACCTTTCCCCGCTGCTGGCCAGGTGAGTGGTGGTGGGAGGCAGAAGCTGGGAGCGGGGGATCCCCTGCCCCTACCATGAAACTGCCAACTCTATCAACACTTGTATAGCAAAATCTCCTTGCTTTGATGATGTAGAGCAAACAGTACTGGATTTCAGAAGGAAGCAGCAGAAGCTATGATGAGTTAGATAAACCAGAGCAGAAGCACATTTTGAAGCAAACTTTAAAAACCAAGCTTAAGGTTACCATTTGAATCTGATAAGAATACATAGTCTTATCTGGAGAAGTCTCTCTAGCTTAACCTCTTATTCCTCATCTCCAAAAAAAATGAGTCCCAGGAACATGCAAACTAAGGCTTGGATCCACTGGAGTGTTTCTAAGGATAGAGCAATTTCTATATGTGGAGTACAACTTTCTTCACCCATTCCACTGCAACCCTGAAGTGCTATACACGTTCGGTTTGGGCTGTGCTGAGAGGAGAAAAGAAGAAAGTTGCATTCCCTGTGTGAAAATTCTTCCATCTGCAGAAAAGCTCTAGTGGATCTAAGTCTGTCTTAGCTCATCTCTAGTTATTTTTGCCTTCTTCCTCTGGCTTTCCTCTCAGTATCTCTCTCACTGCCACCATATAAATTGTTACCTCCTCTATGCTCTTCTAAACCCTTTTCTCTTTATATATGATATTCCATTAAGCACAATGTACATAGCTGCCTACACATACAGATGTGTCTACATACATACACATGCACACCTACACAATAGTAATGTTCAACAACTTTTAAGTGCTCAGTGTAAGATATATATGAATGTTAACAACTCCAGTTAAATTTTTGTGGAAGCCAGCATTCATTAATGTATGTTGTGTTAGACACAACAATCACTTTGGACAATCACACAATTTATTTGGGATTGTCAATATTTGCATATGAAAGTCAACATTCAGCAATATTCAGATAATGACCTAGGGTAAAGAGCAGGGGAAATGAGGATTCTCCCTCTTCCCTCCTGCCCTGCATTCCACACTTCTATGTGCGCAACCATCACCACCAGTGGTAAGGGAATGCTCAGATAATTACTTATTGCAGACCTTTTAATTGAGGAGGTCAGCATTAAAAATGATAAAAGCAAGCCACTTTCATGGCCCAAATGCCTTTGTTTAATAGCAACATGAAGTAAAAATGAATCACTGATATTTGAAAGGTCACTTTTGCAAATGGCCAGTACAGTGTGGATTCATTTGTCTCATCCTGCTAAGGAGACCGCAAAATTATTTTTTAATTCTACATAGTACTTTCCACCATTGAATTTATTTATCAAGAATAACATTTACTTAATGTAATTTAGATCTAAATATTTAAAAACCCACTTTGTTTAATGTATTTTCATAGACAAGATATTAAGTAATTACAGGAGATGTGGTGGTCTTTCATTAGGCAGCTAATGACCATCTGGGAATTCAGGCCCCATGGCTGCTCAGAGCGCTCCCAAAGTTCAAGGCAACAGCTAATAGAGTGGTAATGGACTAGTAGGCTGCACAGTGTTATCTTTGTAACCAGACTATAAAAGTTGAGTTAAATCAAGAGATAACTCCACCCATGTTTCAATAAAGACAGAAAAGGAAAACAAATTTTGGTTAAAAGACATTTCAACTTAGCAGGTAGAAGCATTTGTCACATGGGTGTGCTGCTCTATACAATTCTTCTGTGACTTGTTTTTCTTTGGATGTAACTAGATGAAACTTTAGTGTTAGCTTGAGTTGGTGTTACCTCTTGGCATCTGTAATCTTTTTATTTGGAGAAGCCGAGGATTGATTTTCGGAATTCCTGCGTGCAAAACTGTGGCTTTTCTATGAGACATCGCTTGGCATGGCATACTCAGAACAGATATGCCCTCTCTTTTTACGATGAACATATGACAAAGCATCCTCCATGCATGCAGGCCTTCCAAGAGCATCCAAAGAACCACACATAAATAATCCCTCAGGAACCTCCATCTCACCAGCTAGACCTAACCAAAATATCATATGAAAACCAATTGTATGGCTTGCCCAGTTCCTTCAGTTTCCAATGTAACTGGGAGCCCTGGAATTTTGTCATCCTAGTTCCCCCTCCTCCATAGTTAACTTTTCTTAAGCAAGGTGAAGGTGAAAAGTACATGGACAGAACACATGAAGCACTTTTCAGAGGACAAAATGAGGAGGAGGGAAAGGTATCTCAGGTTTTAGAAGAGCACCCAGTACAAGAGGCGGGCACATGGAAGAAAGTAACCCACAGGAGCAGGATAATCAGGAGACATTCTGAGCCTCTGATGCTAAGCAATCAGTTCCAGGATCTCCCCATAGATATTGATTCTGGACCACTGGATCAAGAGCTACTCCCCCAGACTCCTCGAACCTTGAAAGAAACTTCTCAAGCCCCTGCAGATGAGAGGACTCAAGTTTCCATTCCTCAATATAGGAGAAGGCATGTGCTGGTAATTGGGGACTCCCTACTGAGAGGGGTAGAGGTTAAAGTGTGCCAACCGGACTTGTCATCTTGAGAGGTATGCTGTCTACCCGGTGCATGCATCCAATATGTGACAGAAAGGGAAGGAAGACTTATCAAACCCACAGATTATTATCCTTTCCTCCTGGTACATATGAGCACAAATGATATTGCCTGGCACAGTCCAGAACTTATTAAAAGAGATTATGTGGCTCTGAGTAAAAAGGTTAAGGACCAGGGAGCACAGGTTGTGTTTTCGTCAGTTCTTCCTGTCATAGGCCATGGTTTAGGAAGGGAAAGAAGAATGTTGCAAATAAATGACTGGCTATGTAGATGGTGTCATCAGGAGTGGTTTAGTTTTTTGGACCATGGCTTATGCTTTCGAGATGAAGCTCTTCTATCAAGAGATGGTTTCACCTCAGGAGGGTAGGAAAAATGTGTTTGGTAAGAGACTTGCAAACCTGGTGCTTTCAACTAAATCCTATGGGGGAGAGAAAAAAAAGTTCAAAGCCTATAACTGGAGAATGGAACACTGAAGACCTGCAAGGAGTGGAACATATGATAGGAAACATTAACTCACAGGCAAGCACACAAACAAAAACCTTAGGGCATATAACTCATGGCTTCTGATGTCTCTACACTAATGTGCAGAGTATGGGAAACAAGCAGGAGGAACTTGAAGTCCTAATACAGGAAGGGGAATATGACATAATAGGCATTACTGAAACTTGGGTTACTTTCCAACCAGATATCTGTTGGAAGTTTAGCTCTGCTAAAGATGAAAGGTCAATTAAATTCTTGACTTGTCTTGGTGACAACTTCATTTTTCAGAAAGTAGAGAGGGGAACAAGGGGTTCTGCTCTCTTGGACTTGATTCTCACCAACAGGGAAGAACTGGTTGATGAGGTGAAAGTAGTGCGCACCCTGGGTAGCAGTGACCGCGTAATTTTGGAATTTACAGTCTTGGGGAAGTGAAAAGTTGTATATAGTCAGACATATAGGTTGGACTTCAGGAAAGCAAACTTTAACAAACTGAAAGCTATGCTGGGTAGAATCACATGGTCAGAAATACTTAAGGAGAAGAGAGTTCAAAAGGAGTGGGATTTTATTAAAAGTGAAATATTGAAAGCACAATCACAAATTATTTCTATGAGAAGAAAAATGGGAGGAACTTAAAGAACTTAAATAAGCCACTGTGGCTTCATAAACAGCTTTCTAATGAATTGAGAAATAAAAAAGATTCGTTTAGGAAATAAAAGGAGGGCCTTATAACCAAGAATGAATATAAACAAATAACCAATGCTTGTAGGGAGAGTCTTAGAAAAGCTAAAGCTCAGTATGAGCTTAGGGTAGCAAGAGATGCTAAAAACAACAAAAACGGTTCTTTGCTTATGTTCAAAGTAAGAAAAAGTGCAAGGACATGGTAGATTCATTGCAGGGACAGGGAAGTGAAATTGTAACAGGAGATGAAGAGAACTCCTCAATTCCTACTTTTCCTCAGTCTTCTCCTATGAGGGACATGGTGCTCAACATGGCAATAACAGAACACATGATGGGGGAAGGGAGTTACAGCCTAGGATCAGCATAGAGATAGTATATAAACACCTAGTTTCTTTAAATGGAACTAAGTCCTCAGGGCCAGATGAATTGCACCCAAGAGTACTAAAAGAACTCGCAGATGTAATTTTGGAAACTCTGTCCATTATTTTTTAGAATTCTTGGAGATCATGTGAGGTGACAGAAGATCGGAGGCAGGCAAATGTTGTACCCATCTTCAAGAAGGGGAAAAAGGAGGATCCAAATAACTACCAACCCATCAGCTTGACATCTATACCTGGAAAAGTCTTAGAACAAATCATCAAACAGTTACTCCCTGAGCATTTTAAAAGGATGGCTGTGATTACTAAGAGCCAGCATGGGTTTCTCAAGAACTAGTCATGTCAGACTAACCTTATCTCTTTTTTTGAGAAAGTTACTCCCTTCTTGGATCAAGGGAATGCTGTAGACATAGTTTATCTCGATTTCAGTAAGGCTTTTGATAAAGTTCCACATCATATCCTTGTCAACAAGTTGGTAAAATGTGGTTTGGATCCTATTATTACTAGGTGGATCTGTAACTGGTTGACAGATCACACCCAAAGAGTGCTAGTTAATGGTTCCTCATCCTCTTGGAGAAGAGTGACAAGTGGAGTTCCTCAGGGATCTGTCCTAGGACCTGTTCTGTTCAACATTTTTATAAATGATTTGAATGAAGGAATAGAGGGAATGCTTATTAAATTTGCAGATGATACTAAATTGGGAGGGATAGCAAATATGGTCAAAGAGAGTAAGAATACAGGATGATCTTGACAGGCTGGAAAATTGGGCTAAAACAAAATGAATTTCAACAGAGATAAATGCAAAGTTCTGCATTTAGGAAGGAAAAATCAATTATAGGATGAGGGAGATTTGTTTTGGCAGTAGTATGTGCGAAAAGGATCTAGGAGTCTTAGTAGACCATACACTGAACATGAGTCAGTAGTGTGATATGGTAGCTAAAAAGGCAAATGCAGTTTTGGGCTGTATCAACAGAAACACAGTGTCCAGATCACGAGAAGTGATGGTATCACTCTACTTTGCTCTGGTTAGACCTAATCTAGAGTATTGTTTTCAGTTTTGGGAACCCCATTTTAACAAGGATATAGATAAGCTGGAACATGTCCAGAGGAGGGCAACGAAGATGGTGAAGGGTCTGGAAACCAAGTCCTATGATGAAAGGTTGAAGGAGTTCAGAATGTTTAGCCTGGAGAGGAGACAACTGAGAGGTGATATGATAATCATCTTCAAGTACTTGAAGGGCAGTCATATAGAGTATGGCGCAGAGTTGTTTTCCGCTGTCCCAGAAGGTCAGACCAGAACCAACGGCTTGAAATTAAATCAAAAAAGTTTTCTGCTAAACATTAGGAAGAATTTCCTGACAGAGTGGTCTGTCAGTGGAACAGGCTTCCTCAGGAGGTGGTGGGCTCTCCTTCTTTGGATGTTTTTAAGTAGAGGCTAGATGGCTATCTGACAGCAATGTCGATTCTGTGAACCTGGGAAGATCATGAGGGGGAGGGCAGGAAGGGTTACATCAGTGCTTAGTTCTCGTGGCCCTTCTTACATGCCCAGGGTAATGCCAATCGCCACCTTGGGTCATGTAGCAATTTTCCACAGGCCAGTTTGGCTAGATATCCTGGAGGTGTTTTGACATCTTCTGGGCATGGAGCAGGGGTCACTGGGACAGTCAGAGAGGTATAGTTGTGAATTTCCTGCATTGTGCAGGGGTTTGGACTAGATGACCCTATAGCCCCTTCCAACCCTATGATTCTGTGATTCTAAGATGCAAGAATGTTTGAACCTGCCTGTGTGCAAATATTCCCAAGTTATAGCCTACTAGTGAAGTACAGTTGTTGTTTCCACATGCTTTTGATAATATTTGAATTAAAAAAATCAAACAGGCAGGCAAATGATTTGAAAAGTCTCTATTAGAGATGGGCACAAACAGGAAAAAAAGTGAACATGATGTTTGTTGTTTGTTGCCCTCCATGAACAGGGACTCACGAACAACCACGAACATGGCCCTGTTCATGAACATGTTCGTGGTTGGCTGTTTGTGGGGGCCAGCAGGCTCTCCTCCAGCCATCATCCAAGTCAAGATCCCTACTGCACCACTCCCACAAACCTGACCTGAGCAGGCACCAGGAAAGGTACCAATAATAAATAATAGCTTGGCCTCAGAGCCTGGCAGCAGCCCTGGAACTTGAAGGGGTAGATCCCTTTCTCACCACACACAAAGAAAATTCAAGCTCCAATGCACTCTATCAAAATGCCAACAGCAACTCTCTCCCTCTCCACTGTCTGCAAACTAAGCCAGAGCTGGGAGCCCCCCTCCCCACTGCTCTTTGATCCCTCATAACAAATTTGGAGCTCCACCCTTGAAAGGAAGACCTGACTATCAAGATAAATTGGGCTTAGATTGGGGTTTCCAGGGCAACAGTAGGAGTTCAGACAGAGTTCAGACAATCCCTGCCTCAGTTATCAAGGGAATTGATTGCAAGTGCCAGACTGTCTGGCTTGACGAACAGCAAAGAACAGCAACAAACAAGGCTTGCAACGACCACTTGTTCATTTAGAATGGGGCCTCACGAACAGCTTCTTCACGAACAGCAGATTGGCCTGTTCGTGGCTTTTTTTTGTTCGTATTGCTGTTCGTGCCCATCTCTAGTCTCCATGTCACACAAACATTGCCATTCTGTAGCTCTCACTCAGACTGTTCTCTCACTGTATCGGTAAGAAAATTGGTGGATAGGAGGCATAGACTTTCACACAGTTGCATTCAACATGCTCATAATGATCTCAGGAAACCTTTACTTAGGCAATCCAGGACTCCCTTTACTGGAATAAGGGTAGATACCACAGGTGCCTGTCTGCTCACAGAAATCCTGCTATGTTCTCAGATCCATTTGTGGTATGGCAAAAGAGAGCAAGGGGAAGATACTTGCTTGTTGCAAGTTGAGTTTTCCCCTTTTCAGTTTTACCTTACAACATGGTGCTAAAACTCAATAGACTCACTTAAAGATCTTTCATCTGTGGTAACAAGACCACATAATAAAATATGTTTTATTCTTTGTGGTAAACTGTATGGTTCATAATACTCATGTATTCAGGCAAATCTAGTTCCTATCCTTAAGACAGCGAATCAATCTGTAATTCAATGGATCTTACCAGAAGTCTTACAGAATTCTATAGTTTTATTAGCTAGGCCAAAATAGAACTGCATTGATCACTTATAATGATATAAGTTTAGTTTCTCAAAAGGTCTGACAGAGCTTTGCACTGGGTCCAGTCTTCTCTACTACCCCCCAAATTTGTGGCTTTTTGTACATTGTCTTTCTGGTCCCTGAGACAAAATGTACTAAAAAATCTCCCTGATGCTCTTGCTGGATAGAGTACTGCTTCCTATTTATAGAGCATGGAGGCCGAGGCCTTGAACAATGAGTGAAAGGTGAATGAATGGAGGATGCTAGTGTCACTTTTACATCCAAGTCAGTGATATGCATTTTGGGCTCTCAGACAACTGAGAGTGGAGGGATGTTGTGTGAGTTGGATCCTTTGTGAGCAAGAAGCTGATGTTGGACTCTTGTTGAAGGTTAGGCTCTACCCATTGACAACAGAACACTCATAAGCAGATGTAGAATATTTATATATTTTAGATGTTTACACTCCACCTATAAACCCTTAGGATCATCCAGGAGGTTTAAATAAATTCAGAGAGTATAACATATTTTGTTTAAGACCAACCCCCCTAGACTGGTTATAAGCTAATATTTATTGACATTATTTTGTTGTTGCTTTGATACATTGCTTTTTCCTCCCCTAGGCAGCTATTAATATTGTTCCTCATGAAGTAAGAAACGGCCTATTAGGTCCCATTCTCTTGACATGATAATGTGCTCTGATAGATTTGCATTGAGTTTGTTTTGCCATCATTGTCACATGGTCCCTACAGGCTCGAATTGCCATCATTTTGCCATCATAATGACATCTTAATATGGCCCCATCTCTTCAGAGTTTTCATGACGTTGACATAAGATCATTACTTTATGTTAAGAGGGAAAGAAAAGGTAGGGCTATAATAGATGGCTGTTGCAATTTAGCAATTTTGTCACTGTTTCGCCTCTTGCAGTGACTTCTCTTCAACTAAGCCTCTGTGAATAATCAGCGAGCAAAATGCTTCTCAATATTATCATTTTATTTCCTATATTTGTAACTCGGTTGGTCCCACAGAAAAAGAGAATGGCAGCCCTGCCCGCTAAGCATCAGCTGATTTCTTGCCTATGTTAAAGAGCTGTGAGACATAAATTGGGGGAAATAGCCACTATTTATGTATTTTTGTAAAGACAGATGGAATTATAATATTGATTCATAGGTACTGATTCTTTCACATTTATGAAGAATTTAGTATTCTGTCTTTTTTTTAAAAAAGAAAAGAAAATCCCACCACGCGAAACTACCAAGGTAAAATGATAACAATAGTGATTTTACCACATCTAAAGTAACATATGAACATGTTTAAAGACTTCAGTCCCATAAAACATGGGAAAGATGTGTATGTATATTAGGGATAGGTGAACTCCCCCTTAACACATCATAATTAGTTTTATTTCCCCAAATTTCTCAGAGAAAAAAACTCATATTCTTTTCCTAGGACCCCTTCAATAGTACTTTCTGCTGTGATTTACCTACTTACCTTTGCAATGATGAAAGCAAAAACCTTGGAGATCAGTTTTCATCTTTGTTCCATGTCAAGTGAATTATATGGGAATCAAAGGCTTGAATCCACTGGAACATTTCTGTTGATGGAAGAATTTCTGCCCACAAAGTGTGACTTTACTCCTTCTCATCCCCCACCTGCAGCCCAAATGTTGCTCCCTGGAGACAAGGGAGCCCCCTATCCAAGAGCAACATTTCAAGGGCATTTGAGAAGGTTGTGCTCTGTAGGTAGAAATCCTTCCATCCATGGAAATATTCCAGTGGATCTAAACCAAAGTTTTTTATGTCTCTTCCTACCTCGTTGTATCAGGAGGCACCAGAAACAGCAATTCCCATGTATCCCAGCTTCAATGCATGCATCCAAACATTACAGAGGTTGCCTACAAGATGTCCGTGATCTCTGATCAACTCTTCATGCCCTGTGTCCAACCACTTTACAAAGAAGTTTCAGAAAAGAGTGAGCAATTTCTGCTGATTCTCCTCCCATTGCAGACCGCACTATGCTGTTCTTGTAGGTCTTCTGACCCCCATGAACAACATTTCATTGAGCTGTAAGGAGGTAGTCAGGAGAAATTATTGCTCCTTCTTAAGAGAATTTAAGGGCATGTAAGATTATTATTGGCTTGGGATAAGGGAGGAACTGGCAGGGAGAGATGGTTCCTGGTGAGCTTATTACTGCCTGGGCCTAAATTTCAATGGCATTGTAAGCTCAGTTTGCAGTGGGCTTGCAACTGAACTCTTGAGTCTACTATTACACATTTTCTAACCTTCAAATGCATCTTAAGAAAGCATGCTTATATGTGAGACTGGAAGGAATAAACTAACTCTCCATTTTGCTCCCACGTACTCACGCCGTTACTGTTAAACATATATATTCCATTGTGATTTTAGAAATAATCCAGTTAAATTATTTTGAATTTACTGAAGAGCTCTTAAAAATGGTTCCTCTCTATGGGGTTGTTACATGAATTCTTTTACCATTTTGGTCTAATCACTGCAATCTACCAGGCCAAGTGAGAGAGTAAAGCAATAATTTAATCTGGAATTGGAAGGAAAGTGAGTCTACGTTATAACAGTCGGGGCCACATTTGTCTAGAGCAATTACTATTGTTCATTACTGTTCTGTGTATGAATCATTACATTTTATTAGATCACAGTACGCATGGTTTTATAAGTAAGCTTTAAGCGAATTAGAATACTTAATATGTTTCTTGAACTTTTGCCAGCTGTGAGCTCTAAAGCTGGTTCCTCCTATTTACATTACAACATTTTATCCATTTCCAAATATTAGAAGATTTATCTATCTGATTCTGTGTAAATTCAGTACACAGATAATTTGTAAAAAGCTTCTCTTCTGTTAAAACAAAAACAGAAAAGAAAAAAGACAACCTGTTCTGTGGTTTTTCTAATCTCATCTCTTTTCTAATTTTCTAATCATATAACCTTGAAGTTTAAAGACACAGTCTGTGATAATCTGTGTAAACTCTCTTTACTGTTATCATAGACCTTTGGGGTGGGGGGAGGAACCGCATGCACACATGCATTCAAAGCTGTCTTTTAAGTAATACTATAGACACAGTTCAATCAGGTCCACATTACTGCTACTCATCAGATAGAAAGTGTTCACAAGCAGAAGGGGGATATTGACTTTAAAAATTCTCTGGCGAGGCGTACAGAGCCTGCAGGAATGTCAAAACTCCAACCTGCATTTTGATGTTTTTGCCTCAGGTTAGTCTTGACTGACATGCTTGGAGCACTCTTGTTTGTGCTCCGGCATCCATTAACTGTCCTTGACTCAATGTTATACAGAGCTTTATGGTCAGCTCAACGCCTCCTGGTTGCAGTGGACTAGGTGCCACCAGGTGTAAGAAAAGCATACACCTCCCTTGAAAGGATCACATTGGCTGTTCTCAGCTTCATTAGGAGCTATTGTTTGATCCCAAATTAATGAGAGCCTGTTAATTATTATTCTGATAATTGCACCTCATGCGGGAGCATGCTAGAGGAAAAAAAGGAGTGTTTTAGAGGAATGGGGGGTTTGCAAAAGAAAAATAGAATGTCAAGGTTGAAATGTCTTTGAGTCTTTTAGATTGAACACATGGTCCAGCTATACAAGAAGTCATGGGTACACAGAGAAGAAAGTGGGTAAATCTAGTTACACTCATCTTCAGTTGGTAGCTAGTGATAAATATCTAAGTGCAAAGATAGAGTTTTGGCACCATAGGTATCATGGAGTATGGGTGTATACATGTAAAAACATATTCAATTACACTCTTACAAAAACTATGTATAGATCACAAATATGGTATTTGGTAGAGAGACCACAAGTTTTACCGTGAATATTTAGGCAGTTGGGCATAACATATTTGACTGTGTTGATCAGATGTGTGCCTATCACTAGGTATATTCAGCTTGACAATAAGGCTGAATACTTGCTTAACAGGTATGAATTGGATTTTTACAAAATTGTGCACGTGCAAAAATGATGCTAGTTCAAATATATTAGTAGTTATTAATCTCATTAAGGACTACTCAGATAAACACAGAACAGTAGGATTTTTTAAATATAATGTTGGTTTATGACTAGAGATGGGCACGAGCTGAATTACGATTGGAAAAAAAACCCCGATTATGGCGTTTGCGCAATCAGGACCGGGCTGATGGGTTCCGTCCACGGCAACCGATGCAGCGTTCAGGTGTGGTGCTTGCTTGGGTTTTGATAGGATCAATCGGTTTCTGTTCGGGATTGCAGACACTCTGGCACCAGCCATCTATTCCCGGGGAAATGGAGCCCCAGCCATCTATTCCCGGGGAATTGGAGCCCTGGGGAAACGGAGCCAGGGGAATGCCTGAGCTGTTTCCCCTCCTTCTGTCGCCCTGGAAACGCAAATGGAAGTCCAGCTTTCCTTGATCAGCAGGGCTTTCTTCCAACCACGGAGCAGCCAGCAAAGCACGCGCCTGTCTCGTCCATTTGGGAGAAGAGAGGGGAGGGTGAGGGAAGGGGGTATTCTTCTGTAGCCATGGGCACTCGAATCTCATCCCTGCAAAGCCTGAGAGGCAGCTCTTACGGCCAAATACAGTCCTCCTGCGTTGCAGACCCAGGCTTATAAATAGCCATGTGCTAGGCAACTAAGTTTCACTTTCTGCTTGTGGTGGAGTGGGACAGAGCTCTAGCTTGTTGTTGCTTTTGGAGAGAGAGCTTTAGCTTTGGGCTTCAGTGCACAGATAGGGAATTAGGGAATAGGGATCTATCTCCTCTGGTTCCAGGGCTGCTGCCTAGCTCTGGGGCCAAGCTTGGTGGGCACCTCGGCTGAGGGCTCAAATTACACACTTTAGTGCCTGGTCACTCAGGTCTGGGGGAGTGGTGGTGGTGGTGGGCAAAGGCTCTATTCCCTCTCTCTCTCTCTGTTTCCAGGGCTGCTGCCTATCTCTGGGGCCAAGCTTGATGGGCACCTTGGCTGAGGGCTCACATACACACTGTAGGGCCTGGTCACTCAGGTCTGGGGGAGTGTTGCTGCTGGAGTAGGGCTCTAGTCTCTCTCTCTCTGGTTCCAGGGCTGCTGCCTATCTCTGGGGCCAAGCTCGGTGGGCACCTCGGCTGAGGGCTCACATTACACATGTTAGTGCCTGGTCACTCAGGTCTGCGGGAGTGGTGCTGCTGGGGTAGGGCTCTAGTCTCTCTCTCTGCAGTGCTGTGCAGGGCTCTGGAGCAGCAGTGCCAGTGACTCCCGCTCCCCCCAAATCACCAGTTGAGGTTGTGGAGGAGGCCCAAGAACTCTTGCTGGCAGCGGAAGAGGAACTGCTAAAAATGTTTGGGGAGGAGGAGGAGGCTGAGGGATCGTTGGATGAATGGTTGGGGTTCAAGGAAACCTCCGGCCCATCCCCATCCCAAACTACCAGTGCTGCTGTCCCTGCCTGCACTCCACCCACCACTCCGTCTTCCGTTGCCAGCACCATGGCACAGCCAGCAGCAACCCTTCATCCTCCCTCCCCTGGAACCTTAAGCAGGCCACGGTTCAAGAGCAATGTTTGGAGGCACTTCCGGGCTGTTGGTAATGAACCCCGCATGGTGTGGTGCTGTGCATGTGGGACCATGGTGCGCAGGGGCAACAACCTGCAGCACCTGTCATCGTCGAACCTCACTCGGCACCTGAAGAGGTACCACCTGAGCCTGTGTTCTCCGTCCTCGGGCAGAGAAACTTCTTTGGGGGGAAAACGGAGGGCTGCCAGCGAGTCTGATCCGGGATTGGTGGGAGGGTCTCCAGAATGCAGCCAAAGCAAGAAGCCATGCCCCGAGGGTGCAGCTGGTGGGAGCGGAAGGCTCAGGCAGGCCTCCCTGGGGGAAGTTGTTCCCTTGGGGTCGGGGGTGCTGCCGCTGAAAAGGGTGAGGTCAAGGGCTCAGGAGGCGGGCATTCGTGTGGTGGCACAGACGATCGCCCTGCAAGGCTTCCCCCTGTCGGTTGTGGAGGGCGTGGGCTTCCGATTCCTGCTCGATCACTTTGCCCCATGGTTCGAGATGCCGTCACGGCGCACCGTTGCATCGAGTCGTGCCCACCCTGTACGAGGCGGTGCAAGACACGGTGCACAGAGACCTGTCAGCTGCCGAGGGCAGAACAGTCCACTTCACAGCCGACCTGTGGAGCAGCTGCCATCATGAGTACCTGGCCATCACCGCCCACTGGTGGCAACCGCAGGAACTCCGCCTCCCCAGGCCAAGATCTGGCTGCCATAAAAAGTCCAAATTGAGCCCGGGATACAGAGCAGTTTTCCTTCTGGCCCATGGGATGGACGAGGTCCACACCGGCAAGAACATCGCCACCACCATCAAGGCGGCTCTGAGGGAGTGAACGTCTGGGGTGGAAGGGTTTGTCCGTGGCTACATGGTCATGGACGCGGGAGCCAACATGTTGGCAGCCCTGAGAGAGGCATCCCTCCCGGGCCTGGTGTGCATGGCTCACAAGCTGCGCCTCGTCATGCGGGATGTGCTCAGGCTGGGGAGCAAGCTGAGGGACAGCTGGGACTAGGGAACCTTGCGGACGCGCAGTCTGCTGGACAGCTGCCGTCGCATCGCTTCCCACTTCTCCTGCAGCATCAACTCATCCCAAGAGCTGTTCAAGAGGCAGGGGGAGGAAGGGGACCCCAAGCACCAGCTCTTCCAGGACCTGCCCACGCGCTGGAACTCCACCTACGACATGATCTGTCGTCTGGTGGAGCAGAGTCGCGTGGTGCAAGACATCCTGTCGTCCTTGGATGTGCTGAGTAGGGGAGAGGAGTTGGGCCTCAGCGCCGTGGACTGGAGAGTCCTTCACCAGATGTCCCAGATCCTCAAGCCCTTCAATGATGCCACGGAGCTCCTGTGCTCCTATGAGGCCAGCCTGGGTCAGGTCCTCCCCCTGATCCACAGCCTTGACCAGTTTCTGGACAAGGAGCTCCAGCAAGGGCAAGAGCTGCTCCCCAGAGTCCGTGAATTTGTCCGGAGGATCCAGGCCTGCGTCGCCGAACACCTGCATCCTCTCCGCCACGAGGCCCCCTACCAACTTGCCTCCCTCTGTGACCCCCGCATCAAGGGCAACATCGCCACGCAGGCGGGGCAGATGCAGCAATGGAAGAAGGAGCTCCACAGAGTGGTGCTCCGTTTCCAGAAACAGAGGGCAGGAGACAAGGAACTGGGCAGCGGCGAGAGGCAGGCGGTGGAGGAGGACGGTGAGGGTGAAGGGCAGGAGGTGGGAAGAGAGCCAGGCCAGGGAAGAGCCATCCCGATGGACACTTTCGATCTGTGGGCCTCGGCGGTGGGCAGTGTGGTTGGCTGCAGAACGGCGGGCGGGTCCCTCCCAGTGGAGGACTCGGCGGTGGCCATGGTGCACGAGTACCTTTTGGAGCTCACCAAGGCCCCCCCCCCATGCCAACCCGTTGCAGTATTGGGTGAGGAAATCGGACCGCTGGCCGGACCTGTCCATCATCGCCACCAACATCCTTTCCTTCCCTCCCACCAGTGTGCAGAGCGAGCGGGTGTTCTCCCACATGGGAGACCTCCTCCGTCCCCACCGCGCACGTCTCAGCCTGGACCTGGTGGACATGTTGACGTTCATCAAGGTGAACCTCAACCTACTGGGCTACCCTCCCGTTGACCTGGACCTCCCCGGGCTCTGAGCCACACTGGGCTTTTGGTATGAGACACGGTTGCTGTTTTAGGTCAGCAACAATGATACCTCGGTAGTGTTCAGGTTTCTCTTTCTTGTTCCTGTTTTGGGGTCATCAGCGAAGCAGCAATGTAACTGGAAAAAAACAGCAATTTAAAATCTGATATAAGAATATCTCATGCAGTATTTCCTTTGCCAATTTTCAAAGTAAAATGTTTTCTGGTATTATTTCCTAGACATACATTTGCATAAGCCTTCTGCTCAGTATTCATTCTGCATTCATCACTGGGTGATTTCTGGTCAATGAGTTCCAGTAGTGGCCGGCCCAGCTCGTCCACAGCGGGATCAAGCCTACCTCGGTTCTCGGGGCGGCCTCCATGGATGTTGTTGACCCTTTGTCCTCCTCTCCCAGATGAGTTCCCATTCCCTCCTCACACCTTTCTCTCTCTGGATCTGCACAGATGGCTCCAATGTAGTCCCCCAACCTCTCTTGTCCTTCCCTACTCGTCCTTTCTGCAAAGGATGGTAGGTGCTCTGCTGCCTGCTGATGCTGCTGCTGGCCACGAGGAGCAGCTGTGCTGCTGTTGCTGGTGTGTGTGCAGCAATGCAGCCCCCCCTTTCCATGGGCCCTTGCTGCCCCTTCTGGGCAGGGGGGCATGGGACGCAGCAACCAGTCACGTGATGTCCTTTCCACGAAGGCAGGAAGGTGTTTGATGGTGGCTGCTGCCGCAGAGTTCCTCAGTGGGAGGGATCCATGGAGCAGGCCTCATGGCCTCCCCACGCCTGGCATAACTGTGTCCCTCTTCCCCCTCCTCAGGATGATACGTCCCGTCCCTCACATGCTCCCAATGGTGACACGTCCTGTCCCATTCTGGCGAGGCAGGAAGGTTGTTGACATTTGATAGTGGTGGTTTTGGCCATGAGGGGGGCAGCTCAGGAGCAGTTGTGTGTATGGTTGTGCAGCAAGGAAACCCCCCTTTCCATGGGCACCTGGTGTCTGCAAGGGAAGGAAGGTCATTGAGGTCTGCCACTGCTGCTTTGGGGCAAGAGAGATGTCTCCGGAGAGGTTGCTGATGTGAGAGTGGGACCGCGCGTTGTCTCTCCCTTTGCATGAGCACCTGCTGTCCCCTCTGGACAGGGGGGAATGGGTCCCCTGACTCATGCCTGCCCCGCGAAGGCAGGAAGGGAGTTGAGTTCTGTTGCTGATGCTGCTGTCATGTTTCTGCCCCCCCTCTCAGGAACCACACTGATCCATCCAGCCAATGTCTCCTGTCCTGCCCATCATCCACATTCCGCACAGGCAGCACGGCAGATTCAGTCTGCCCCTCGCTTCACAAGGGACTCTGCTGTGACTGGTCCCTCCTTGGTCACATACACAGCTTGGTTGTGTGATCGAGCAGCCGATTGTACCATATAGGGGTGGAGTTGGTTGTTGATGTGGAGGATCCCCTGTCAATGGGGCTGACGGGACCTCTTTCAGCTGGGTGGGAATGTGTCGTGCTGCAACTGTGAGCGGACCTTTCTGGTGAGGCAGGAAGGTGTGTGGGTGCAGTCGGCTGCTTTTGGATATTGTGCTGCTCTCTCTTTGGTTTTACAGTGGCCGACTGCATTGTGTGAGGATACATCTGGTTGACCATTTGGAGGCTCCCCAACGGGACCTCTTTCAGTTGGGTGGGGATGTGTCCTGCAACTATGGTCCTTTCTGCCGAGGCAGGAAGGTGTGTGCTGTCGGCAGCCGTTGCCCAGCTCCGAAGCTGGAGCCTGAGGACACCTGGTAGCTGGGGTATCAGGCTGCCGTGGGGAGAATGTCGACTCCCCCCCCCCCACACACACACAGGGCTTAACTTCATGCTGGACTTTGGCCCGCCGGTTATGGGGGACCTTCCTGCCCCTGCCCCCCCCCCGATGACACATCGTATCCCAACAATCCTTTTCTGGCGAGGCAGGAAGGTGGGTGCTGCCAGCGAACGTCACAGACTGGTTCTCGGTGGGAGCCTCAGACCAGGACACGCAGTTGCTGGGGGACCTTCCCCCTCCTCCTGCCCCCCTCATGATGACATGTCCTGTCCCTACAATCCTTTTGGGTGAGGCAGGAAGGTGTGAGCTGCTGGTTGCTGCCGCCACACTGTTCCACGGTGGGACCCCCGCCTAAGGAAAGGAGGACACTCAGTACCTGTGGGACTTCCCCCTCCTCCCCCTCCTCATGATGACACGTAGTGTCCCTCATAACCTCATCATGATATGTCCCGTCCTTTCCATCCTTTTCTGGCGAGGCAGGAAGGTGGGTGAGGTCAGCTGCCGCCGTGTGTCGCCTAAAGAGGCTTCCTTAGCCAGGGACACTCAGTAGCTGTGGGACTTCCCCCTCCTCCCCCTCCTCATGATGACACGTAGTGTCCCTCATATCCTCCTAATGCTGACATGTCCCCTCCCTGGCATGCTCCTCCTGACAACAAGCCCCATCCCTCGAGTCTTCAAAGTACCTCCTCTTATTCTTTATAAAGTCAACTATAAAGTCAAAACAGTCTAAGGCACTATTGTTGACCATCCCATCCTTTCTGGCGAGGCAGGAAGGTGGGTGAGGTCGGCAGCCACCGCTGAAATGTTCCTTGATGGTGGGACCCTCGGTTGAGGACACTAAGCAGCTGTGGGACTTCCACCATCCTCCCCCTCCTCCTGATGACACGTCCAGTCCCTCGTATCCTCCCAATGATGACACGCCCTGTCCCATTCTGGCGAGGCAGAAAGATGGGTGAGGTCAGCTGCCGCTGTAAGCACACTAAGCTGGAACTTCAGGTGCGGTCACCCGGTGGCTGGGGGATCAGGCCTCCCACGGGGTAATGTGCCCCCCGCAAGAATACCAGCACGTTCTAATTTGGCCTGTCGGGAACGGGGGAAACCTCCCCCCCCCCACTCCTCATGACAACAAGGCCTGTCCCCAGTACCCTCCTCCCGACAACACATCCAGTCCCTCATATCCTCCCAATGGTGACATGACCTGCCCCTTTCTGGCGAGGCAGGAAGGTGAGTGAGGTCAGCTGCCACTGAGTTCATGCAAAGTAAGCTGGAGGAAATGGTGCTGTCACCCAATAGTGGGGGAATCAGGCCTCCCACCGGGCAAATGTCAACTCCCCCCCCCAGCAACAGTACTGGCCTGCTCCCACAGGGCAAGACCCCCCACCTCCTGAGGGGACACAGCTCGTTGCCACCTCCCTGGGCCTGCCAGGCCCGGTGGCCGATGACGACACACACCTTCTTCCCTTACTGGCGGGGAATACCGGCCCGCTCTCCTTCGGCCCAACAGCCAGGCACATGGGAGTGCCGCCAGTGAGTGGCCAGACCCCCCACCCTCTGAGGGGAGGCCTCTCGTCACCACCTCCCCGGGCCCGGCGGCCGTCATCCTCACCCATCTTCTTCCCTGGCAGGGAATACCGGACCGCTCCCTTTGGCCCGGTGGCCGGGCACATGGGTGGTGCCACCAGCGAGTGGCCAGACCCCCTGCCCCCTGAGGGGAGGTGTCTCATCGCTGCCTCCCCAGGCCTGCCGGGCCCGGTGGCCACCATCCTTACCCACCTTCTTCTCTGGCGGGGAATACCGGCCCACTCCCTTTGGCCTGGCGGCTGGGCACATGGGGGGTGCTGCCGGCAAGCAGCCAGACCCCACACCTCCTGAGGGGAGGTGGCTTGTCGCCGCCTCCCTGGGCCTGCCAGGCCCGGCGGCCACCGTCCTCACCCACCTTCTTCCCTGGCGGGGAATACCAGCCTGCTCCCTTTGGCCCAGTGGCCGGGCACATGGGGGTGCTGCAGCCGAGTGACCAGACCCCCCGCCCCCTGAGGGGAGGCATCTTGTTGCTACCTCCCTGGGCCTGCCGGGCACAGCAGCCGCCATCCTCACTCACCTTCCTTCCCTGGTGGGGAATATCGACCTGCTCCTTTTGGCCCGGCGGCCAGGCACATGGAGGGTGCCGCCGGCAAGCAGCCAGACCCCCCACCCCCTGATGAGAGGCAGATCTTCGCCACCTCCCCAGGCCTGCCGGGCCTGGCGGCCGCCATCTTCACCCACCTTCTTTCCTGGCGGGGAATACCAGCCCGCTCCCCTTTGACCCAGCGACCGGACACATGGGAGGTGCCACTGGCGAGCAGCCAGAACCCCCGCCCCCTGAGGGGTACGGCAGCCACCGCCACTAACCACCATTCCAACCACGGGGCGCCCACACGCATTGGCCTCCCCAATTCCCGATTCCCAATTCCGGATCAGAAATGGGCCTTGTTCGGTGAGGTTCAGGTACGTGGGTTCGGCGGCAGCGCTGATCCACGATCGGCTTGATCGGGATTTTTTTTTTATCGTGCCCATGTCTATTTATGACTGATTTATATTGTTTGGGCACAGAAGGGAACACAGAGCTCCATCAGGCTATGTAACAACGTGCAATATGTACTATTAGGAAGACAGGAGTCCCGTGACATAGAGTGGTAAACTGCAGTACTGCAGCCCAAGCTCTGCTCACGACCTGAGTTTGATCCTGGCAGAAGCCGGGTTCAGGTAGCCAACTCAAGCTTGACTTAGGCTTCCATCCTTCCAAGGTCGGTAAAATAAGTACCCAGGTTTCTGGGGGTAAAGTGTAGATGACTGGGGAAGGCAATGGCAAGCCACCCCATAAAAAGTCTGCCAAGATGTCGTGATGCGATGTCCCCCCATGGGTGAGTAATAATGACTCAGTGCTTGCACAGGGGACTACCTTTGCCTTACCTACTATTAGGAAAGAACAAGTGGAAGGACCCGCAAAGACTGGCCCAGGAGAGAGATCATTCCCCTCACTACATATGCAGACACGAATGTCCTCTTTCCCTTCCTTGAAAGTTCCCATAGCCTCTCCCCTTTTCCTTCTCTCCTTTCTACCTTCCAGCCACCCTATCTTTATTTGTCCCCATCTGCAGCTTTCCCTCCTTTCCCTCTGGCAGCCTCTAACCAGGAAAACTATGGCTGAGTTGCACATTCTTTGGGCTCAGTTGCACATTGCTAACCGCTGCGTTCAATTGCACAGTGTGGAATTTGCAAGGAATAACAACAGCAACAAAAACAATAATAGCAGCATATATTATTTATCAACTTCATTTGTACCCTATCTTTCTCCACAATGGGGAACCAAAGCAGCATTCTCTTATCCTCCATTTTATCCTCACAACAACTCAGTGGGTTAGATTAGGCTGAAAATTTGTGAGTGGCCCAACAGCGCTCAGTAAGCTTCCACAGTAGAATGGGACTCTGGGTCTCCCAGATCCTTGTCTGAAATTAACCATTACGCTTGTTTTTGTGGGGTGACTGCTGTTGAACAGTAACAAGCGGCCAGTCCTGGGTGAGTCATGCAAGTTGTGGGGTAGCAAGTTGGCTGGTGGCTGCTATTGGGCCTGGCCCCAATTAGTCCTCTGCAAGAAAAAATGAAGGGGGAAAGTGGGTGTGTGTTTGTGGGTGTGTGTTATTTGCTGTCAATTTACTTCCAACTTATGGCGACCCTGTGAATTAACAACCTCCAAAACATTCTATCACAGACAGGCTTGCTTAGGTCTAGATGGACATTTGATCTGGTCCAGTATTGAAGATTTTTGAGCCACTGGGAAAGGTGGGAGGAAGTGGTAGCCATTCAGTTTCAGGCGGTCTTGGAGGTGTCAGCAACCAACTGTCATCCTGAAGGCTGGTTCTGACTGGCCAATAAGAGAAGACAGGGAGCAGCCTGTCAATCAAGCTTTCATTCCAGGCAATTGTCAACTCCTTCCCTTCCAGCTCTGTGAGTGCTGCACTTAAGAAACTTTATTTAAATTGTGTTCTGCCACAACTGTCTATGGCAGTAAGTATGCTCCTACTAAGTATTTTCTGCATCATTTAACATGTCATGTTTAAATCGTTCACACTTTATTTCGGTATTGTTTATTTCTGTGTTAGATTTCTACTTGCTTAGTCTTTGTTTCAGCATTGTTTTAGCATTGTATCAGATTTTTTTCTTGTTTTCAAATTTCTGCAATCCATTGTATTGTATTGTTTGTTGAATGTCTCAGCTGTTGATCACATTCCCTTACACTGTGTAATCTGCCTTGAGTCTCACTGAGAAAGAAAGAAAGAAAGAAAGAAAGAAAGAAAGAAAGAAAGAAAGAAAGAAAGAAAGAAAGAAAGAAAGAATGAGAAGTCAGCCTGTCCTGGAGGGGGCTGTACTCCTCTGAAGGAACAAATTCATAGCTTGGTGGTACTGCTGAATCCTGGCCTACAGTGGAAGCATAGATCTCCTGTGTGGTATATTTTGGTTTCTGTCAGCTTTCACTGATAAAACAGCAATGGCCATTCCTCAAAAAACATGATGCAGTTACGGTGAACCAGGTTCTGATGACAATCAGGTTAGATTACTGTAGTGTGCTCTATGTAGGGCTGCTTTTGCAAACTGTTTGGAAACTTCAGTTCATCCAAAATGTAGCAGCCAGGCTATTGTCAGGGATGAGATACTGAAAGGTCTGCACTGACTGTCCATTGGTTTCTGAACACAATTCAGAGTGCTGGTCCTTACCTTTAATATCCTTTATGGCTTGGAGCCAGGACTGCCTCCTCCCACATTTGTCCAGCCTATCAGCTGGCAGGTGGCAGGGGGACCCCCCCCTTGCTGCCTGCCAGCTCATAGTTTAAAGGGACCTGCCGCTTGCAAGCCACAGGACCCTTTAAACTGCCCCAGCCCCAGCCTCAGCCCCATACTTTAACTTGCCCTGAGGGCCCATGGCATCCTCCCCCTCCTCCCGCGAGGGGTGGAAAGGCTGGTTTTGGCCTCTTCCACCACTGCATGGGCCCACAGGGTGGCGGAGGAGGCCAAAAAATGGCCTTCCTGCCTCTCAAATGGCAGCGGCGGCGGAGGAGGCTGAAAAAGGCCTTCCCACCCCTCAAATGGCCACCACGGCAGCCATTTGAGGGGCAGGGAGGCCATTTTCGGCCTCCTCTGCAGCTGTGTGGGCCCACAGGGTGGCGGAGGAGGCCAAAAATGGACTTCCTGCCTCTCAAATGGCAGCGGCAGTGGAAGAGGCCAAAATGGCCTCCCTGCCCCTCAAACGGCCACAGCGGCAGCCATTTGAGGAGTGAGAAGACTAGACCAGCATTCTGTTTTCAGTGTTAGCCAGCCAGATCCTTCTGAGAGCTCAGAGGAAAAGCGTGAATGCAATAGTTGTCCCCTCTAGTTTGTTCCTAGCAGGCGGTATTCAGAGGCATTCTGCCTCTCAATATGGAAGCTTCATTTAGCTACCAGCACAACAAACAGACCAATGTTTTATTAATTTGTTTCCAGGGATGCAAGAACCTGTATATTTTCAGTTCTTTTGGGGTTACTGAATGTTTAAGGAGTCCTGTTTAAGGAGTCCAGAAAAAAAATCACTGCTAGGAAAAACCAGGAAGTGACTGGAGGTAGCTCTAGGAATCACTGGAAACTCTATGGATTTACTGCTCCCCCCAACCATGTCCCGGCCACCAATCCTTCCACCTGTTTGCTAGAAACAGACCCTACATCCCAAGCCTGGAGAAGTCCTGAGACTCCTCTCTGGTCTGCTGTTTGGCCCCTTATATGAGCCAGGCTTAACTGCACAGATGTCCAGCAGCCTTTCCTGATCTCCCACACCAGTTCCATATTTGCCTGATAGCCTTTTGCCACCTGCGGGCCCACTCAGCAGCAGAAGAGGCCAAAAACAGCCTGCCCCCCCCTCACAGGAGGAGGGGGAGGATGCTGCGGGCCCGCAGGGCCAATGTAAGTGTGGGGCTGGGGGCTGGGGTTTGGGCAGTTTAAAGGTCCCTGCTGCTTGCAAGAAGCAAGTTCCTTTAAACTATCAGCTGGCAGGCGGCAGGGGGGATCCCCCCTGCCACCTGCCAGCTGATAGTTTAAAGGGACCTGCCACTTGCAAGGTAGGAAAGGACCCTTTAAACTGTCAAATGCCTCTTTCCCTGCCGCTGCTAAGTGGCTGGAAAGGGCATTTAAACCCCATGAACCACGAACTGGTTCATAAACTTGCCCCAGTTCATGCCAGTTCATGGTTCCTGGTTCGTGAAAACCCACAAACGAAGAACCTCATGGTTCGATTTGTTTGTGGTTTGTGCCCATCTCTAGTTAAGATCTGCCTCACAAGCCCTCCTCTCAGTGACCCCACTGTCAGAAGGGAGGCTTGTGGTAACCAGAGAGACAGTGCTTTTTCAGTAATGGCACCTTGCTTATGAAGTGCCCTCCACTCTGAAGCTTGCCTGGTACCTACATTGCTTTCTTTTAGGCACCAAAAGCAGTTTAAGCCAAAAGCAGTTCTGTTCACCCCGGCTTTAAATTAAGGTGGTTGATATTTGACTTTTTTTGTCTGGAAACTGTTACTTTAAGCCCTCAATTGTCTTTTTTGTGGTCTATATTTTTATGCTTAGCTGGGTTTTTAATGTGGGACATTAATGAATATTTTTTAACGTTTTGATTTTTTTATTTTTATTTTCTAAGATGCCTCTTGCTGGAAGAGAGTTCTGCAGATACCATGGACAGCAAAAAAGACAAATAAGTGGGCTGTAGATCAAATCAAGCCTGAATTCTCCCTAGAAACTAGAATGACAAGACTAAAGCTATCGTTCTTTGGTCACATCATGAGAAGACAAGATTCTCTGGAAAAGTCAATAATGCTAGGAGAAGTGGAAGGCAGTAGGAAAAAAGGAAGACCTAAAGTGAGATGGCTTGACTCAATAAAAGAAGCCATGTCCTCCAATTTGCAGGGTCTGAGCAAATCTGTTAATGATAGGACATTCTGGATGTCTTTCCTTCATAGGATTGCCATATGTCAGAGGCGACTCGATGGTACATAACACACAGAAGCTGCCTCAGGCAGGTTCCTGGAGAGGCAGCATAAATAAATATATAGATGAATAAATAAATAGATGAATGAATATATTTGAGTTAATTTGAGCTGCTGTAGCATAGTGGTTAAGTGATTGGGTTGAGAATCAACATTCTGCTGCTTTTAACTCCCGCTACTGCCATGAGCTCAGCAGGTGACCTTGGGTAAGCCTCTCTTTTCAGCCCCAGCTCCCCAGCTGTATTGTGAGGATAATAATAACAATGACTTTGCTCACCACTCTGAGTGAGGCACCAATCTGTCTAGAAAAGGGGTATAAAAACACAGTTATTATTAATATTATTAAAGTCAATAAATAAAAATACTGCATTTCCTATATGGTTATCCATCTTTCACTTGTTGCCATAATACTTCTACCAAATCTTATCTGTGTTTGGTATCTCTTGTATCTGGGTTCAAGGATAGGATGCCTGAACGGGAGAAGAGGTGCTGAAGATGAGTTTGAAACATTTCAAAGTTTAACAAAGGAAAGCAAGCTCCAGAGTAAATGCTGATGGGTGCAAATATGCCCGTTGAAATGGTTCCTCCCCCTTAACATCAGTCTCAGATAAGCTTCAATGGTGCCTATATTCAATTATCCATAAGTAGTAAGATTAGATAGATGTCTCAATTAAAAAAGAAGGGGGTAAAAGGAAAGGGAATTAAACCTGTATTTGACACAACTTTACCTATTTGTTTCAATTCTACAAGTTTAGATAATTCTATGAGAATGCAACAAGAGTTTTGAGTCTTACATCCTTTTTGACATTGATTGACAGTTCCAAGGAGAATGAATGAAAAGAGGTGATTTCATTAAAGCAAAACTTTGCAAAGTAGGCATTTCCATATGCTGCTGCTTTAAGCGGTTAGACAGGGCTCAGATTCAAAGAGCCATGTGACTAGTTCCTCCAACCAAAGAACTATTTGTTTTTCAAACAATATTCCACTGTTTGCTACTTTGCAAACTACTTTGGGAAGCTGAGAGACTTACAAGAACATATTTTGAAATGTCATAGGAGCCTACCATTCTTGTTTTATGGGCTGTTACTCACTTTGAGCTCTTGGTATGTAGAGGATCAGAAACCTTCATCAAAAAGCATCAATACACTGGAAGACAAACTGATAATGGCTACTAGTTTAGTTGGCTTCTAAAATGATTAGATAAGTTCTTGCTGAAGATGTCTCTCCTGAATTCAACACAAACTCCTAATCCTTACACTTAAAGCTCTCCATAGGCTTGTTCCTCCTTTCCCCCTCTGCTGTTGTATCCTCCTGATACATGCCCAAGGCTTTACTCTTCCAGTTCTACCACCCTCTGCCAGCCTACAGTCTCTGCTTTCTCAAACAACTCTGCCCTTCTTTATTGCCAGTTATGCCTGCCACAGTACAAAACGGTCGTTAACCTACCTCTCTTATTTAATCTCTTCCCTAAACTCACATTTCCCGTGAGTCCACTGGCACAACTGCTTATTTGCCATCTCCTACCAAAAATAAGTTTTAGTAGATACATAATATTCTCCCCCTGTCTACTTCCTCCCCTGCTTCCCATTGTTGTCCTCTTGTGGCAAATATTAAGCTGTCAGGTCCTTGGAGCAGGGGTCTCATACTCCATAAAGTGTCGTGCATGTGGATGATGCTATACAAATCCCCATCAATGGCTATCAGTAATGATAACTATATGGTAAATGGCATTTCTGTGTTCAGGGGCAGAATACCACTGTGCACCAGGTTCTGGGGACAAAGCAGCAGGGAATGGCCAGCGCTGCTTGTGACTTTCCACAGACATCTGGGTGGCTGCTGTTGGAAACAGGCTGCTGGACTCAATCAGCCTGGGTCTGAGCCAACAAGGCTGTTGTTATGGCTATACTAATCTCCTTTGTGCCAAAAAGCCTGTCTAAAAAGGACTTCCTTTTTAAAAAAAAAATATGGAATTTTTTAAAATGACGCTGACATCCTAGGAGGTGTGGTTCAAGCTTTGATTTCAAGAGGGCATTAGTAATAATGTGCCATGAGTCTGTCTGCAACAGAGAAAGGTATTTAGGCAGAGTTTGTTTTGGAATAGAAGGTTCTTGACATTTGCCACATGTCAGTCTAGTGACAGGAACTGGGGGTCCTCCAGAGCTGTGTGTGTTCGTCACCATCATTTTTTTTTTTTTTTTGCTGTGAAAGTTTCCTGTGGTTTTCATCTCTGTCAGTAGACTTGTAGTTGAAGTCTAATTGTGTTTGATGATGGGCAGGGGCCGAGGTGAAGGGAACAATGGGATTTCAGAAGTGGGGTTCGTACAAGTATTTTCAGCTCTGTGGAATGTTAGCTAGACAGCATTTTTGAGGACAAAAGCCCTTACCTAGTTAATGACTTATTCTATATGAAGGTGCATTTATGTTTGATTGAGCAGCTCATTTTGCATCAGACTAAATACAGGTGTGACACCTACTAAATGATTAAGAGCTTTGCCATTGAGTTGAATGGGCATTAGGAAATAGACCAAGGTTTTTAAATCTTTAACGTACTCTTGACTTCCAAACTTCCAGGTGGGGCATGGAGATTTCATGGAATTTCAACTGATCTTGAGATAGACAGCAATCAGTTCTCCTAGAAAAAAATGACTGCATTGGAAGGGGAACTCTATAGCATTAT
This sequence comes from Eublepharis macularius, assembly GCF_028583425.1. Lineage (NCBI taxonomy): Eukaryota > Metazoa > Chordata > Lepidosauria > Squamata > Eublepharidae > Eublepharis > Eublepharis macularius. The sequence goes on from NC_072790.1 coordinate 191,525,850, forward strand.
ACCCTGCTAAGGTCCCTGCCCTTCCCTAAACCCTCCCTCCCTTGGCTCTACTCCCAAATTTCCAGAAGGTCTCCATCCCTAAATCTTCAGGAATTTCCCAGCCCAGAGTTGGCAACCATAATTCACTACCACCCAACAAGTATGCAACATTATCATTGAATCAGCTATGACTTGACAGCAGTTTCCACCACTACCCTGCTACAAGCAAAAAGTTAGTACAGAAGCAATCCAAAGAAGACAATTTATGTAAGTATTTTTATAAGGATGACAGATACTTTTGACAAAGAATCTTTTGATGAAGAACCAGAAATCCTAGAAAGTGAAGTAAAAGCTGCACTCACAGCAATTGGGAAAAAAACAAAGCACCTGGAGTAGATGGGATACCAACAGAGCTATTTCAAGCTACAGAAATGGAGTCCATCAGAATATTAACAAGAATCTGTCAACAAATATGGAAAACAAAAAAATGGCCCACAGATTGGAAATGCTCAGTTTACATTCCAATTCCCCAAAAAGGGGATGCCAAAGAGTGCAGCAACTATTGGACTATCGCATTAATTTCTTATGCAGGCAAAGTGATGCTCAAAATTCTACAGCAAAGACTCTTACCATATATGGAACAAGAAATGCCAGATGTTCAAGCTGGATTCAGAAAAGGAAGAGGCACCAAAGATCACATTGCAAATTTACAATGGCTAATGGAACATACCAAGGAATTTCAGAAGAAAATCAGCCTGTATTGTATAGATTACAGCAAAGCTTTTGACTGTGTGGACCATGAAAAGCTATGGAGCTATGGGTGTTAAAAGAAATGGGGGTGCCACAACATCTGATTGTTTTGATGTGCAACCTGTACTCTGGACAAGAGGCTACTGTCCGGACAGAATATGGGGAAACAGAATAGTCTCCAATTGGCAAAGGTGCCAGACAAGAATGCATATTATTTCCCTACCTGTTCAATCTCTATGCAGAGTATATCATAAGGAAAGCTGAACTAGATCTAGAAGAAAGTGGAGTGAAAATTGGTGGAAGAAACATTAACAGTTTGAGATATGCAGATGATACCACACAGGGCCAGATCTAGGGTTGCCAGCACCCACGGCAACCCAAGACCGGCATCCCCCCCATGCGCGTGCTATGCACACGCGTGTTCCCAGCACAGCACTTCCATGACATCATCATGCAGGGACCTGGAGGCGTGCCTCCCACACAGCAAGCTGGCTGCCCCGGTGCACAGTGCACCATGGAGATGGCAGTGGCGGCAGCGCGGGCAGCTGAGTGGAGGGCTGGGAGGCTGCCTGCACCATTCCCCTGCCCCACTGATGGGGTGGCCGGCTTGCCGCATGCTCCCTGTCCTGCGCATGTGGCAAGCCAGCCACCCCATCATTGGGGCAGGCAAATGGTGTGAGCGGCCTTCCAGCCCTCCGCTCAGCCGCCCGCACTGCCGCCGCCAGCTCTGGCACAATCCCGGTGGCTGGCAGCTGCACCTGGCACCCCCTCTTTGGCGGTGCCAGGGGAAGACTACCCCCCTGCCCCCCATCGATCCGGCCCTGACACCACATTACTAGCAGAAAATAGCAAGGACTTGAAATGACTAAGGTTAAAGGAGAAAGCACCAAAGAAGGATTACTGCTGAACATCAAGAAGACAAAAGTAATGACTACTGAGGAATTACACAATTTTAAAGTTGACAATGATGAAATTGAAATTGTTCAAGATTTTCTATTCCTTGGCTCAATCATCAAACAAAAGGGAGACTGCAATGAAGAAATCAGAAGAAAACTGAGACTTGGAAGAGCAGCTGTGAGGAAGCTAGAGAAGATCCCTAAAGATAAAGATGTCTCTCTGGAACACAAGATCAAGTTAATCCAAACTATGGTATTCCCCATTGCTATGTATAGATGTGAAAGCGGGACAGTGAAAAAAGCTGACAGGAAGATAATTGATTCATTTGAAATGTGGTGCTGGAGGAGAGTTTTGCAGACACCATGGACAGCCAAAAAGACAAATAAGTGGGCTGTAGATCAAATCAAGCCTGAATTCTCCCTAGAAGCTAAAATGACAAGACCAAGGCTATCGTACTTTGGTCACATCATGAGAAGACAAGATTCTCTGGAAAAGTCAATAATGCTAGGAAAAGTAGAAGGCAGCAAGTAAAGAGGAAGACCTAAAATGAGATGGCTTGACTCCATAAAAGAAGCCACATCCTCCAGTTTGCAGGATCTGAGCAAGTATATTAATGATGGGACGTGTTGGAGGTCTTTCATTCATAGGGTTGCCATAGGTCGGAGGCGACTTGACAGCACATAACACACACACACTTATTTATAACATGCAAATTAAATACAAAATATATTTAATGAGCTCCTTGTGATGATGGCCATCAGCCAATGTTAGGTTTTATTGCATACCACTTTTTAGGGACATCGGGGAGAAATTTGAGACTTTATCCTCAAGACAGAGGGTGCAGTGTAAAGTAACTTTTTTCACCATCTGTCACAATCCATTGCATATGACAAGGTGCTTAAAATCCTGAATGCCCCCATTTGCCTCCAACTGTTCAGAATTCTCCCCAAGATTTATAAATTTGTGCTCTTTAAAAATCACTGAACAATCCTAGCATGACTGGAGACAATAAAATGAAAAAGAGGTGTTGGTTATGTCTTTGGCACATGAAGAAATATTTATTTATTTACTTCTTTTATTAACCGTTTCTCTCTGCAATGGGGACACAAAGTAGCTCACTTCATTCTCTTTTCCTCCATTATATTATTACAAAAAAAACCCTGTGAAATAGGTTGGGGGAGAGTGTGTGAGTGGCACAAGTTACCCAGCAAGTTTCCATGGCAGAATGAGAATTTAAACCTGTCTTCCAGATCCTAGTCCAACACTTTAACCACTACACCACACTTGAGATAGCTATAGTTTTTTTAAAAAATAAAATAAAATAGCATATTCATTAGTATGTTGCTTAACTTGTTAATTATTTTTGTGAAACCCACTAACAGAAACAAAATACAAAAGGCTGGAGATCGTAACATTTGAAATGGTCCAACCGCTGAGACATTGATTGTGTCAGCAGAATTGCAGTATTTAACAAAGACGAGGGAAAATCTATATAAAGCAGAATAAATAATGCCAACACTGAAACAAAGGAAACCTCTCATGTTCCATAAGAAATGAACTCAGCAATGTAGAATTCAGTCCTCTACTTTTCTCTTTCTGGACTTGACACTTTTTCTTTGATATTAGTGGTTAAAGTGTGTAAACAAGTAATGTCAAGGAGATTGTGAGAGATGATGTCACTTCTGATGTGACCTGGAAGTGATGATGTTGCCCTGAAGCCAATTTAGGAATTGGCTCCAAACATAGTGAAAATGCTGTTTTAGCTTATTCCTCAAAAATCAATTCTAATGCAATATAGTCACTTCCAGATCACATCAGAGGTGACGTCATTGGCAGGAGCTGCAGAACATGCACATATTTCACACATGCACTAGGTAAGGAATCCAGCACCTCCTGCCATCCCACCTCCCTCCAGTTGCCAGGGGTTCCTGGCAAACCTATATGAGTAGAAAGATGATGAAAATACTATTAACATTCCTTTTTGTTCTGCTTTGAACAGGCCCTTATGACAGTAGCAGAAAATATTCAAGGGGTGTAATTTAAAGGCTTGGAATTCAAAAGGGTTGATCTAAACCTTTATGCTTGGTACAGTGTTATATCCTTCTGTAAGACTTTTTGTCATCTTTTCCTCTGTCTCTTTCATCCTCCTATATTAATAATAATAACATTCAGTTTATATACCGCCCTTCAGGATGACTTAACACCCAATCAGAGCAGTTTATAAGGTATGTTATTATTATCCCCACAACAAACACCCTGTGAGGTGGGTGGGGCTGAGAGAGCTCCAGAGAGCTGTGATTGACCCAGCTGGCTTCAAGTGGAGGAGTGGGGAATCAAACCCGGTTCTCCCGATTACAGTCCCACACTCTTAACCACTACACTAAACTGTAGAAAATTACATATTTCTGCTCCTTCATACTCATTCTCTCTCAAACACCCCTTGTCCAATTCAAGCTCTCTGACATAATAATTCCAAAAATGTAAAAAAGGAGTCATTACTTTTTCAACAAAAGCAAATTTGGAAAAAAGAAGCTAATCTGTGTACATATAGTGGGGGGGGGGGGGGGTTGAATCCAGCCAGCTTTTCCCTCCAGCCTTTCCCAGTTCCATTCCTTACTGCAACCCTGTCCCAATTGGCTCTTGTGTGTCGGTTCCATGATCCTCTGCATAGATTCTTTGGATAGTGAAATGGCACTCTTCTTTTGTCTCCCAGATTTTTGACCTCAATGGTATGCTTGTTTTCTGCATTAAAAATTAGACTTTTAAAAATCTTTCAGTCAAAGAAGATATTTTCAGTTTGTTCCAGTCAGACATCCTCAGTAGATTAGTTAATATTGCTGTCTGTTTTCCCCAGTCAGGGGAAAGAATCAGAGGCAGTGGTGAACCTAGGATTCTCCCCTGGCTGTCTGCTGCTGAACAGGATGTATCAGGAAATCTTCATGCCTCTTTCATCCTTCCATCAGCTTGATGCAAATGTCTATATATTGATGGAATAGGCAATCAGAGCTGAACGGGCCTCCCAGCTCCAGTGGGCATTGAACATTGGAAGTTCCTAACATATTGGCTCCCTTTGTCAAGACACAATTTAGTGTGCCCCAGCTCACAACTTATGGCCCTATTTAAGTCTGTATCCTACCCTAGCCACACAGTAAATAACATTGGACTTCAGTATTTTGGAGCTCCTTCAGTGGTGGGGAGAAAAGCTTGTGTGGGTCTCCCCACCAATAATAAAGGGAGCAATTTTTAAAGGGAAGCATACGTATTAAAACAGAAGAGTTGTCTCTGTGTTCTTGTGGCTTGCAGCAAACCAAGCCGACAGCTTCTGCATGCAAGAAAAGCAAGGACTGGGTAGAGCTGGAATAGCCAATAACCAGTGCTCCGTACTCAGTCATTGTCTTATTTTCCTATACGTATGGGTAGAAATTGTTGCCTAAGCCCTTTAGCTCACTGCTTCCACAAAGGAGAGATGGAACAGGCAACAAGATGAGCCATTTCAGAAACCTGCAGCCAGTTCTGCAGCTGGTCCTTGCCTGATCGTACTCTGCCTTTTATTTTCTCCCTGCAGCCAGCCTCAAAGAGGTTGGATCTGGCCTGAATCAGCCTCCTGCTGGTAAGCCTGCCTCAAAGCAGTTGGATCCTGGCTGTATCCTTGATTAACCTCTTTTTGATAAATGTAACCCAGCTCGTCAGCTTGAACCAGCTTTCCAGGTTCCTTTTGGCCTTGCTACATGGGTAATATGGCGATCAATGCCGCCGAGCTACTTTACAAACTTCTTCTTTCTCTCATTGTATATTCCTTAGTGAAGTGAAGTGATGAGTCCTCTTTTTTTCACAGAGGGACATAGGGTTGCTAACTTCAGCTTGATAGATTCCTGGAGATTTGAGGACCATGCCTGGGGAGAGAAGAGTTTGGGGAGAAGAGGAAACTCAGTGGGGATGTGATGCTATAGAAGTTGCCATGTCCTCCAGGAGAACTGAGCTGTGTAGTACGGAGATCAGTTGTAATTCCAGGAGAAGTCCAGGTCTCCATTTGGAGGTAAGGAGCCAAAGACATAGGGACTCACAAAATCCCAGAAAGTCCTAGCCTTAATAAAAATTAAACGTGAGTATGCATGCCCCAATTTGGCCCATTAGGGATGTGCACTAACACGTGGTAAAATTTACCAAATGCTAAAAATAACAAGTGTTTGAATTTAAGGACCCTTGAGAGCTTTAAGCTCAGGCAAAATGCACCCCCCCCAAGTCTGGCCCTGGAGGGACCCGAGGAGAAGTTCAGTGGGGCCGGGAATGAGCTGCCATTTCTTTTTATGACTCGGCACTATTCTGCCTCCACCCTTCCCTGCCTGTCATTTCCTCACTTTCAGGAACATTCACTAACAACATCTTGTTAACTCGCTGACAACACCTCAATAACTTATTGCCACATCCCAAGATGATGTATAGAAATTATAGCATTTTCAAAATACAGTAAAGTCAAATCTGGGCTTTCAGTGCCATCTTAAGCAGAGTCACACAATTCTAAGCCCATTGACTCCAGTAGGCTTAAAAGGGTATTACTTTGCTTAGGATTGCTTAGGCCTTTCACACATTTTTAAATGCATTAATTAACACAGTTGTGTAACATAAGGACATACATGGCAAGGGACACAAAGAGTCCTGAGTGTCTGTGTTACATTACTAGCATTGCAAGATTCACACAGACCAACACAGCTACCCACCTGAAACTATTACTATCTTTGCTAATTCTCATGTATTAACTAAAGGACCACTTCAAGACGCAAATGTTTGCAGCTATGTTGGCATGAAGTGATTTCCTCAAATCCCTCATCATAGATCATTTTCTGTTACGTCTTACTTGAGCTGAGATCTACGATAACAGCTTTACAAGAACAAAACCATGGGACAGCTGCATTTATCATGTCACATTACCTGAGAATCTTCATTGGCAGTAAGTAATAAAAAGGCAGGGATAGGCAATGGAAAGTCATCTTTGCGCGTCTCCCAGCGCAAATCAGTTGTAAATCCCAACTGGTATTACTTATCATCCATTCTTCTGAACAATCATCATGGCAAAGGTTATTGAAACCCTATCCTTGCAGGGAGGGAGCTCCCCCTTTAACCCCCAGCCTTCTGTTTTGTAAAACATTTTGCAGGTGGATGCTTTTCCCTCACATGTATTTCCTTAAGGAGAAAAATATATACATATAAAGAAAAAATGATGGGGATTGAAGGGCATTGGAATGAGAGGGAGAATACTTTCCTGGTTCAGCTTTACAAAAAAATTAATGAGAGTGAAACAAGCTCAAAAAGTACATGTTTTTTCCCAGTGGGCATGGGACAGCCCAATCAGCAAATACAGGGGCCGAATCCACATTACCTTCGCGCGTCCCGGTGTTGCGCTAAATGTCCGCGAAACACCCGGAAGTATAGAGTCTTTCAAGCGCGATTTCAGAAATCGCGCTTGAAAGACGCTATACTTCCGGGTGTTTCACGGACATTTAGCGCCGCGCGGAGGTAATGTGGATTCGGCCAGGGAGGGGATGGGTTCCAACATTGCAATGTTACTATCCAACATTGCAATGTTACTACACCTGGTCAAAAAAAAATTTAAAAATAGTGTGACATGAATTGCAAAACTTCAAAAGCCTGAAACTGCACTGAGGCCAAATCAAAACTGCCTTGGACAGTGTGGAACGTGGGAGTGCCACGCCGAACCCACTGCAATCAAGGCAAATGCTCATAAATGGCAGTTTAAACCGTAAGTGTGAAAGGGACCCTTGAATTGTTCTCAGGAGTGGATTGGTAGCAAGTGTAACTACTGTAATATAAGCATCACATGCTCCCTATAGTTGGCCCCAATCGGGGCTGAGAGGAGTGGCTTACCCAAGGCCACCTGCAGAGTTCATGGCAAAATGAGAGTCAGACTAGCAGAGTGCAGATTTGCAGTCCAGCCATTTAACCACTATGCTACAGCAGCTCTCAGCTATTATTATTATTATTAGTAGTAGTAGTAGTAGGGACTCTGGACGGTGAACAACAGTTAAAATCAATAAAAACAAGAAAACAATAATTCTAAAATCAACATACAATAAACAATAATAAAATAAATTAACCAAATACATTAAGGTGCAATGGTGGGGAGAACCTCCCCACTCCAAAGGTGGGAGGCCAACATGGCACCGCCCCCTTCAACCACCGAACGCTTGGTGGAACAGCTCTGTCTTACAGGCCCGGCGGAACGATAATATGTCCCACTGAGCCCGGGTCTCCATTGACAGAGCGTTCCACCAGGCTGGGGCCAGGACTGAAAAGGCCCTGGCCCTGGTTGAAACGAGGCGGGCTTCCTTAGGGACGGGGACAACCAGTAAACATTTATCTGCTGATCGAAGCGGTCTCTGAGGAACATACAGGGAGAGGCGGTCCCAAAGATATGCCGGTCCCAACCCGCTCAGGGCTTTAAAGGTAAGAATCAACACCTTGAACCAGATTTGGAATTCAACCGGAAGCCAGTGCAGCTGGCGCAGGACAGGTGTGATAAGTGACTGGTAGGATATACCAGTCAGGACCCGCACCGCCACATTCTGGACCAGTTGTAGTTTCCGGATCAGGCCCAGGGGTAGCCCAGCGTAGAGAAAGTTACAGTAATCTAGCCTGGAGGTGACCGTTGCATGGGTCACTGTAGCCAGGTCCTGGGGCATCAGGTAAGGGGCAAGTTGCCTGATCTGACGGAGATGGAAAAATCTTGGCAACTGCCGTGACCTGGGCCTCCATCGACAGGGAGGCATCCAGGAGCATGCCCAGACTCTTCACCACTGGCAAAGTTGCCAGTGGTGTCCCATCCAGGGCAGGGAACTGGATCCCAACATCTGGCAGCCCCCAGCCCAGCTGCAGGATCTCCATCTTCACTGGGTTCAATTTCAGCCTGCTCTGTTTCAACCATGCCATCACAGCCTCCACAGCTCTGGCCCGATTGTCTGGGGCCGTGTCTTGCCGGCTGGCCATCAACAGAAAAAGCTGGGTGTCATCCATGTATTGATGACAGCCCAGCCCAAACCTCTGCACCAACTGGGCGAGGGGGCGCATGTAGATGTTAAATAACATCAGGGAGAGTATCGCCCCTTGCGGAACCCTGCACACCAAAGGGTGGCGGGTCGATAGATCTCCCCCGAGCACCACCCTCTGTTCCAGACCCTGGAGAAAGGAGACCAGCCACTGTAAGGCTGTCCCCCTAATCTCCATGTCAGTGAGGCGGCTGGCCAACAAGTCATAGTCGACCGTGCTGTGAAATCGAGTAACACAAGCAGTGCCGACCCACCTCGATCCAGATGCCTGCGAAGGTCATCGGTGAGGGCAACCAAGGCCATCTTCATCCCATGGCCAGGATGGAAGCCGGACTGGAATGGGTCCAGGACTACAGCATCATTCAGGAATTCCTGCAGTTGTACCGCCACCACCCACTCAATTGCCTTGCCCAGGAACAGGAGGCTCGTCACTGGGCAGTAACTGGACGGGTCGGTGGGGTCCAAAGATGGTTTTTACAGGAGGGGCCACACCACCACCTCCTTTAACACTCTGGGAAAAACCCCAGAGCTCAGGGAGATGTTAACAATGGCCTCAAAATGGTCCCATAGCCCCTCCGAGCTGGCCTTCACCAGCCAGGATGGGCAGGGCAGGGGTCCAGAGGACAGGTGGTTGGCCTCATCCCCTGCAGGATCCTGTCAACTTCATCCCGGGAGAGCAGCCTGAAATGATCTAATACAGACCCAGAAGATGGCCAAGGCTCTCCAGTTTCTTTACTCTATCAACTGGGCGGCAGGCCACGGCGAAGGGACAAGATTTTACCCGCAAAATAGCTTGCAAAAGCCTCACAGCCAATAGTTGAATTAAGAATTTGGTGGTCTCCCTGAGGGAGGGAGACCAAGGACTCAACTGTTTGAAATAATTGAGCCAGGCGTGAGCTAGCGGATGCAATGGAAGCAGCAAAGAAATCCCTCTTTGCTGCTTTCACTGCCACCTCATAGGCTTTCATAAATGTCCTATAAGATGTTCTTGCCTCTTCATCATACCCCCGCCTCCACACGCGCTCTAGTTGTCTCGAAGACCGCTTCATCTGGCCAAGCTCCTTGGTGAACCAAGGAGCTACCCATCTGCGGGCTCAGAGAGGACGGCAGGGGGCAATAACATCAATGGCAAGGTGGAAGGATCTAATCCATGTCTGGTAACTCCCAGCCTAAACAGAGGTTTGTGGCCTTTGCTGACAGGAGTGGACTAGCCATTTAACTTAGTGGGAAAATTCCTGATAGGACACTGAAGACCAGAGCCAAGCCCAGAAACTCTGCTGGCACTGACTTGGCTTGAACTTTTCAGCAGCAACAATCATAAAATCATAGAGTTGGAAGGAACCTCCAGAGTCATCTAGTCCAACCCCCTGCACAATGCAGGAAATTCACACTCTGAGTGACCCCTGCTCCATGCCCAGAGCGATCTGTGTCAAGCAGCAATTGCCTTATTTTTTACCATCAGCAACTGCTACAGTGCAGGAGGAAACAATGGCCGTTTTCACACAGCCACACGCCCAGAAGATGTCAGACTGTGGCTTGCTAAAAGTTGCAACTCAGCCTGCCTCTTGCAATAAGACAAAAGTCTATTGATTTCAAAAGGCTTTACTGGAGATAAACAACCAATAGAGTACACATTCCAAGATACACGGATCTTAGCTGAACTTGAAAATTGTTACGAATGCCAAGCAAAAGCTGAGGTACAGAATAGCAGTTCCCTGCAGGCCCCATCCTCCCCCTCAGTTCTCAAAACAATCGGCCCGAGGGTGAGAAAGTGAAAGTTTCTCAAGGGTGTCGGAAAGGCAGATATATGTAGACACAACATTCCTCTTCTCTCTCTAAGCTTTCATCAGAAGGCTTGCCACCTGCAAAAGAAACACTTAATATACTGACAGGATTAAAATGGAGTCTCTTTGGCTTAAACACAATCAGAACCTGACAGAAGATCGCATGAAACTCACAGCATAAGTGTCTTCCTAGCACGATTTCCCAGCACGATCCTGTTTAATGGTGCTTTTTCTGACATCATCGGGCCATTAAAGGGGATTGTGCCAGGAGATCGTGCTCCGAAGACGGTTCATGCCATGAGTTTGAGCAATCTTACGGGGTGCATGTGAAAACGGCCAATGTTGTGAACCTTATCCATGGTTGGTGCAACTGGCTCACTCTGAGTTGAGTGGCTCCTGCAGTGCTGACTGATGAGACTGGGCTAGCTGAGCTATCCAGGTTGGGGCCTGCCCCTGATTACAGTGACTTAATCAGGATGTTATTGGGAGTGTGAATTGCTATAGCTACATAGTTGGAAACAATGCTATCTAAATAGAGTTTAATACAATCTAAGAATTCTTAGGCATTTTCCCACATATTACCTAGATGTCTAGTACCATTTTATCCTGTCCTACTCCTCCATTTTCCCTCCTCCAATTTATCTTGACAACAACCCTGTGAGGTAGGTTGGTCTGGAAGGGGGGAGGGCGGGCGGAGGCTGATCCAAAGTCAGTTTCATGGCCAGCAGGGATTTGAACCTGGGTCTCCCCAAAATCCTAACCATTACACCACACTGACTTTTTAGAATTCAGCTTATGCTGAAGACACAAGTCTTTACTTCCTGCTAATTTATACCTTTGCCAGCTTTCTGAATTATGTTTTACCTTGCAATTCCTCAGTTTCTGGAACAAAAATAAAGATCTTAAGGAAAATGCAAAAGAGAATTTGCACGCGCGCGCGCACACACACACAACAAACAATAGAATGAGGTTTGATTTGCTTAATGCTGAAATCAAGGTCACTTAAAAAGTACGATTGCGCTTGAGGTTTTTGTTTTTGTTTTGTTGGCAACATCTTTCCATTCACTTGATGGGCCCGCCGTCCCTAGAACCATACATGTTACTGATCCTGCCTGTATTCAAAGCTGTTATTAAGTGGAGTCTTTTAGATTTTAGAGAAATGATAATGGTTCCAAAGATGACAGAAAGTGGCAGCTGGTGACAAAAAAACCCCTTGATAAGACGACAACAGTAAATCAAACTACCGCCACTTTCCCGTTTCATGTTTGTTAATACCACCTCGTCTTTTGAAGTTTAAAGCAAGGTTCAAAAGAGCCAGGTGCTGAATCATAATATTAAAGCAAGGAAGGAGCTCCATGAAAGAGAGGAGATCTGAGAGGGGAAGGCAACAAACACGGCTTTCAACTGCCTTTTGTCGGCCTTTCTGCAGATGTCACCAGTTGTTATCCCCAGCAGAGGCGTCAGGCTTGTAGCAGTGCCTCTGGCTGATTCCCGACTCAACGTTTCAAGTGTCAATCAAAAAGGGAAGGACGCAGCTTAGGTCCTGGTCATTGTCCTGTAAAAAGAGCCAAGCATTTAACATTGATTTAGCTCCCTCAATATACAAAGCCAGAGCCAGCTTTGTGCAGCGCAAAAGGGCCTTTGGCAAGGTTGCTTGTAGAGCAATTCCATTGCATCCGATGCTCCTTGGTTTAGCTGTCACACTGCAGTGTCTGGAGTCCTGTGAAAAGTTATTCAGGAATGAGTGAGCAAATTAAAAAGAAATAACAGGCTCTCCTAAACAGCAAAGCCAGCTATGGCAGGGGAGGGAAGCCTTTCAACGTCATTTAGCCTTGAAAAGCATTTTCATAAAAAGTATTTTATGCTTTTAAATACCATTTAGCAAGGAGAATAAGATATTGGAGGACAAGGAGAAAGCTGGTGAAACCCATCAGGATGAGTTCGTCTGCATGAGCAGTTAGAAATACAATACACTTTGGACCCAATGCTTTCCTTGAGTTTGTTTTGTGCTAAGGAATCTCCATATGGGTTTCTATGTATTTTGTTATGCACGTGGATCAAACAGTAACCAGCATTTTCTTCTGTTCAATTATTTTGTTTGTTTGTGCTTTATATCCATTTTTGCTGGCAGTTATGACCTTCAGAGGCTCTCCGTTTCCTTCTAAATCTGTTTTGTGCCATTTTGTGTTCACTAATATGTTTCGAAAGGATATTTCAGCATCTTTGTGCTATATATGTATTTATTCATTGAAATACTTCTCCCTCACCTTTTGTCACATGGTGACTTCCAAAAGTATAGAAGTCTCCAATCATCCCAACTACAAAATATCTCTAAAAGACCTGTAAGTAATTCTGTTGAAGCCGCTGGAGTTATTTAACAATAGTTGGTGAATTGCTGCCATACAACCTGGTCCTGCTGATGTAACAAGAATGCTCACGTGTGTCGAAATAGCTCTGCCCTCCACCCAGTTGTACAAAGTTCTCCAAACCATATTCTTCCACAATCTCTCCAATACATGCATACAGACCACAAAGTCATTTATGAGCTCAAAATGCTGTCATGGTGGCACTTGGGGAGCAAACGATGGAAGTGGATGGGAGAGGTCCAGCTGGAGTGATCTGTGAGACAAATCTTAATTTTATTTGTATTTATTCAACTAAAAGGTCCCCAAGGTAGTTTACAACACAATAAAATACAAAAAAAATCAATTAAAAGCCAATAAAATACAGTGACACTTTTTACTACACTAAAAATCAATAATACACAGTTTTGCAGCAGCACTGGTCTTAAACGGGCCTCTCACCAATTCTTTCACCACTCCTTTCATCTTCTCTTTTCCTGGTTTGGAATAAGTAGGTTTCCAGTGTGTGTGTGTGTGTACGTGCATGTATGTGCCCAAGCACATACATGCATACACGAGTTAAGGGACAAACACTAGGGAAGGAGTAGGCAGGAATTTCCTGCATCTTCAATAATTGTAAAGGTATGGAGTGAGTCTCTGGGATGCAACCTGGCATTTCTAAACCTACTTCATGCTTGTGTACAGCCCTGGAGTTGGAAACTACAGCATTGTGCTTTTGTAAACTCTTCCTGTACTCCACCCCCTTGTGCTAATCTAGATGCCTGACTCATCCTAGGGGCAGATTCTAACTGGCCATTGTTGACAGCAGGGTGCTGGACTAGATGGACATTTGGCCTGATCCAGTAGTGACTATCTTGTGTAGGCAATTCACAGGGCTGAAATGTCCTTTTCTAAAATGTGCTTTTCCTATGAATCACATCTTAAGTATGCAGAACATTGTTCTTTCACCTGGGCAGCAATTGTTCTGGTATGTAGACCTTGTACATGCATGAGCCACTAGATAAGCCAATGAGGCCATTTTAATTTCTTTTTATTTCATTCCTTGACATTGTTGTCAGTTTCAATTTGCCTCAGTTTTGCTGCTGTTGATCATAGAATCATATAGTTGGAAGGGTCCATACAGACCATCTAGTCCAACCCCCTGCATGATCAACCTCCTGATGATCATTCCTTTGCTTTTAATGCCATTTTTATGCCTTGTATTTGCCATATACACTCCATTTTTACACCATTGCATACTATTTTTATAATTGCTAAAACAATATTGAAAAATTGTTTATTTCAGTGGAAGAACATTTGATGTGATAAAGAGAAGCTGTTGACTGCTTTTCACAAGACAGCAGCAAAGTCAAAATGTGAATATTCAAACCAAAATTCAATCCCATCTCTGGGCTTCATCCTATGATTTGTCATACCTTTAAAAGGCATTCTTGTGACAAAGCTTAGTTTAGTTATTTAGTTAGTTTATTTATTCAACTTAAATCTCCTAGGGGGTTACAATAAAATACAATTAAATCAATTAAATCCAGTTGAATGTAATATGAATTCATATAAAATACAGAAAAAAAACAGTAAAAGCCAGTTCCCCAGTAATGCTACTCGCAAACGCTCTTATTATATTTAGAGGTGCCATGAAGTACCTGCATAGGTAAGGGCATTTTGGTGTAGCTGTTCAGAGCAGCGGGACTCTAATCTGGAGAACCGTTTTTTTTTTTTTAGAAAGTTTTTATTAGGTGAGAATATTAATATACAACTTTCAAATAGCATCTCATTATCCTTTCCCCCACCCTTTCCCTCCCCCCCCTTTTCCAAGACTTCCAACAGCTTTCCAACCCTATAGCCTAATCTATTTCCTCACTGAGAAAGTGCGGCTCACATATCCATCTTGCACGATCCACTAATGTTTTCATTATGCCTCTTTTCTGTCGGGGGTGGTGATTGGAGTTTTTGTGTAAGTACCGATCACTGTGAGTAAATTAATCATCTAAACCATGCACTTCAGGCAAATGGCTACTCCAGAAATGAAATCCGAAGAGCAATCAAACCCAGGATGAATCAAACAACCAAGGAAAAACAGTCTCCTACAGGAAAAGTGTTTTTGCCATATATCAAAGGAATTACTGATCAGATGGGAAAGCTTATGAAAAAGCATAATCTTCAAGCAGTATTCAGACCCACCCAAAAAATACAACAGATGCTACGATCAGCAAAAGACAGCAGAGACCCCCTCACCTCTGCAGGAGTATACCGTATACCCTGCAGCTGTGGACAAGTTTACATCGGGACCACAAAGTGCAGCATCCAGACAAGAATAAAAGAACATGAAAGACACTGCAGACTTGGACAACCTGAAAAATCAGCAGTGGCTGAACATAGCCTAACTCAAACAGGGCACAGTATCTTATTCCAGGACACCAAAATACTGGACAACACTTCCAACTATTTTGTCAGACTGCACAGGGAAGCCATTGAAATTCACAAGCATAAGCAAAACTTCAACAGGAAAGAAGAAACCTTAAGAATGAACAGAGCATGGTTTCCAGTTCTGAAAAACACCAGGCTAACAAAACACTCTATCCCCGACAATAACCCTGCAGAGAAGATCAGCACATCAAGCCCCAATCCATATGCAAAAGAACCTCCTCAGGATACAGTGAAGCCTCCCGCCATTAGCATTCCACACCCTGGGAAACTCTTACAGGGTGACTCAGCTCAACCCCACCCCTCCTGAGTAGATATAAATGACCTGCCAACATCTTTTCCACACTGTGACACTGAGAGATCTCTGTCTTTTGGTGCTACACCTCTGAAGATACTAGCCACAGCTGCTGGCGAAACGTCAGGAACTACAATGCCAAGACCATGGCAATACAGCCCGGAAAACCCACAACAACCATCGTTCTCCGGCCATGAAAGCCTTCGACAATACAATACATTGACATAATTGCGTAGTCCTGAGTTCCACCATTGAGTTCCACCACCTCTTTTCCCAGAAAAAAAGCCCTGGATGCTACCCTTCCTAGCCTTTTCCTAGCCTCTTCCACATAAGAACACCATACCACACCTGGTCATTTTAAATATGCTCTGTTCTTTTCTTTTAGTCTTGTTTCATTTCCCACCCAGCCATTTATTTTAAAAGCTATGGCTCAGTAGCAGACAATGAGCAATTTTGAATTCCAATGCTTTTAAATGAATTAGCACATGCAAATAGCCAAAGACTTTTTTTTGGTGGGGCAGGGGGGTGGGGTAGAGTAGTAAAATAGGAAGAACAAATTTCTAGTCTATTTTTCTAGGGCTACCATTTTATAACCTTTCAGTGAGTTATTTCCATTTCCCAGTTCTATTTGAAGCAGGCAAGATTCCCACACAGAGGTGTTTGATACAGGCAGATTGTATTTTGCTACTGTGCTTAACTGAAACTTCAGTTTCAGGAGAAATATAACTTCCTGTCCCCTTTCTCTCTCTTGGACTTAGTCAGGCATGACTGAAGGGAAGTAAGGGAATGACTGGAGACAGCACCACAAATTTGTCAAACTTTTGCCAGATTCTACTATAGTGTATGTGTCTTGGAGCACATGTCCCAGTTGCTCAACAGGAGAGCCAGCCCTAAATCTTGATGTGGAGCTGCTTTAAGTGACCTCTTTTTTCTGTCTCTGCCTGACTGTCAGCCTTATGGACAGTTATGCTGCATCATGTATTAACATTGCGTACTTCCCCATCCCATAAGACTGGGCCTTCCTTTGCCTCTGCTGTCCATCCCGGCCATAAACAATTTCTCACAGGCCAGCCTGCCTTCTCAACTTCTTCATGCCAGATGCCTCTACTGATGTTGTGGTCACCTCTCTAAGTACTTTATCTCTGAACCATTCATTCTCCTTGGAGGTCAAATCAAACAACTACCAAGATCACAGTTATATACATAAACAGTTTTATAGAAAAAACCATTTTCCCTCTCTCCCTCTCTGCACAGCAATAACATACATTATCTCCTTAGAGGTCACACGATAATGCATTTTGCTTTCTTCCAATAATGTAGAAGTTAATGCTTCTGGTACCCATTGTGTCCTGTAGAAATAATGGCTTCTGGTCACCACAGGTTAGCAGAAGGAAGCATCAGACCACATCAAATCTGCTTTGCTAATGTGCATGCCATTGTACATCCAGTGGTTCTAGCCTTATCCATAGAGACTGATGGCCTCAAACTATCAGCAGAAAAAATGATACAAATTCTAGGAGCGCAAGGGGTGTAAGGCTCAATTCATAATTTCATTTTCCATAAGGACTTGCTTTTTGCACTATAATTACAATACTTCCTCTGCTATA
Source organism: Eublepharis macularius (assembly GCF_028583425.1). NCBI lineage: Eukaryota > Metazoa > Chordata > Lepidosauria > Squamata > Eublepharidae > Eublepharis > Eublepharis macularius. The sequence continues at coordinate 191,543,007 of NC_072790.1, forward strand.
AGTGTCTCTCCTCCCTTATTGCCATTATTAAGGGCTACAGCACAGCAAATAGTTTAATTTGCTTTTATTTCAGATTACAGCTCTCTGCATTTGCACTATAGCCTTGCTAGCAACACCCCCTCCCCAAACATGCAGTCAATAGAGAGTATTCATGTCTAAAGTCCACCTGGTAAACATCCATTAAGCTGAACAAAAATATTTGTAGCTGGTTTTCTGCTTTGCAGTTTTCAATGCACTGTAGTGTCAAAAGGAGAGCCATCATTCCTTCCTTCTGCCCCACCATTCATTGTTCATTGAATAGGAAAGTGCTGATGAGCTGAATTTGTGGGATGTGCCCCAAGCTATTGAGATAAATGGGCATTGTGTTTTGACTACAGAAAAGAAGATTGAGGATTTCGGAGGGGAGCAGACAATTGGTTTAATAGATCTGTAGAAAAGAATGGGATCTTTGGATGGAGGAGATGAGCTATAACTGGGATATTAATACGAAGAAGCCACTGGTGGACTTGGATCAGTCCTGAACTGAAAAAAGTATGGCATCCAAATAAAAATAGACAGGGCAAACTATACAATATCTTAATTATGATTCCCTATCCACCCACCCAGTCTTGGATTCTGCTGCCATTTCTGCTTGTGAAAGGCAGGCATAAGTTCCCCTTTTTCACAGAGCATGCGATTCCTGCAGAAGGAAAGATTTCAGTTTAAAAAGTAGATACCTGAATATGAGAATGAACAGTATGAAACAGTGCTGCATAATACCTGGAGTGTTGGGTTAGGACTGCAGAGATCTGGGGAGGTTCAGTTTTCCATGAAGGCATCCAATAAAGTATATAAGCAACAGAGTCAGGGCAGAGGGGAAATATCTGTCTGATGAAGGGAGCTTTGACTTTTGAAAGGTTATACCATGAAAATCTTTTTGGTCTTTAAGGGGCTACTGTGCTGGAGTCTAATCTTGCTCTTGTACTGAAACAGGACAGATGAAAGAAATAGATTTTTACTCAATGTGTAATTAAGCTGTGGGATTCACTGCCAGTGGGTGCAGAGATGGTCGTGTGAGCATGGGTGGCTTTAAAAGGGGGTGAGACATATTCATAGAAGATCGGTCCATCCATGGCTGCTAGCCGTGGTGACTAAAGGGAACCTCCACATCCAAATGCATTAAACCTCTGAGCTGCAGTGCTGGGGGGCAGTGTCAGGGTGAAGCCTTGGCTTTTCTGCCCTGTTTGTTGGCTCTCCAGGGCATCTGGTTGGCCTCCGTATGAAAGAGGTTGCTAGAATAGATGGATCTCTGGTCTGTTCCAGCAGGGCTCTTCTTGTGTCCTTATGAAGCTAATTAGGTAAGTTTGGGCCACTCACTGACTCTCAGCATAACCTACATCACAGGGATGTTGTGAAAATAAAATGGAGGGAATATGGAGGAGGAGAAGGACAGAATAAAAATGCAGTAGACTAGATAACATGTTAGAAAATGCCTGTGCCATTTTAGATTGTATTAAACTCAGACTTTCCAGCAATTGAACCACAATAACTCATGTTCCCAATAACATCCAGATTAAGCTACTGTAATGGGAGCAGGACCCAACCAGATCTCAGAAGCTATACAGGCTTGGTTCTTGTTAGTACTTGGATGGGAGACCAACAAGGGAGCCCAGGGCCACTCTACAGAGGCAGGCAATGGCAAACCGCTTCTATTAGTCTCTTGCCTTGAAAACCCTAAGGGGTTGCCATAAATCAGCTGTGACTTGCCAGCACATTGCACACACACTCGGGGCAGATTGGCCATTATGGCCATTGGAACTTCTGGTAGGCTGATGATCAGCCCTCCTCACCTGGGCCAGGCCAGTCCTGTGGCAACTGGGTGAACTGGGTGGAGCTGTGGTGGCAACTGGGTGAACTGGGCAGTTCAAGGAAGGCAGCTCCAGGCCTGGCTGAGCATCATGTAGCTTGGAGGTGGTGGTGTCTAGTGCAGTGGACCTCCATGCAGCATGGGGCTGGCTAGGCAGGTAGACTGGCTCTTTCTCTCTTCCACCTTCAGGGGGCAGGGCTGGGGTAGGCCAGAGGGCAGAGCCCTTTTCCAGGGTGTTTTTGCTTCTCAGTCTGCCTTGATTGTAATGCAATCTAGGTGGAGCTGTCTTTGAAGAGTGTTCTTCAATTGGTCCAAAATACGATTGCGTCTACTAATTATAACCTGCAAAATTGATCACATAACACTATGTCCAACACTATGCCAGCTCACTTGCTCATCTGTTTCTTTTAGCTAAATTGGAAAAACTGTTTTTGACTTTCAAAGTTCTAGAATTGGTCTGGCTGGAATTCTCTAGGTACCATCTTTTCCTATGTACCCACCAAGACATTCAGATCATCACATGAAGATCTGCTAGATGTCCTTCCACCATCTGAAGTGTGGCTGAAAGGACATGAAACAGGGCCTTTGAGACATGTGCCACAGTTATGGCCTGGCCGCATTACTCATTGCATTGAGAAAGCAGTAAAAATATAATTTCCAAAGGTTTGGGGGGGGGGGGTTAGTGTAAGCTGATTGGTAGGCATGTGAAGTTCCCTTACAAAAAGTCATACTTCTAGTTCATCTACCTTGTTATCATCTATTCTTCATATCTTCTAGTAGCACCACATTTGCTCTGTTGGGTGACTTGATTCCCCAACCTGGAGGATTATTGCTCTCATGCAGCCATCTCAGTTGAATGGCAGGTTTCTTCTCTGATCAACAGCCCTGGTGGTGGTGGGAGCAAGGAGCCACTGTCTTGAGATTCACTGGACTTCTAGTCAGAGCAAACAAGGAATGGGAAGCAAGCGGCGTCATTAAAATGGAGATGGAAAGAAGGAGGGCTACTTTCTCTGTAAACACATGAAAGAGGCCAAATCCCATAGCTGCTGCAGGAGCTGATCAGAGGAAAAGGGCAGGCAAGTAGGGCTGTTGCTGTACAGAAGAGTTAAGATTTTAGAGTCTTGGGGCCACAGCAGTTGCCCAACAACACTGACTAGGGATTCGGTTTCGCTTTCTCAGCCATGCCGGACGCTCCTCTCGGCAGGTCCGGGAGAAAACGACCGGGCACCCTGACCGGGCGGCTGATCTGCAAGGATTAGCCCCCAGGACTCCCAGTTAGGGAGGCAGGGTCCGGGACGCTGCGGGAAGAACCTCCCGGAATCAATGCGGGGGGGGGGGAATTGCCCGTTTGTCCCTATGGAGGCCGGCAGACGTGCGCGGCGCCTTGAGTGCCGCCAGGCAACGAGAAACGGCAAATAAAAGAAACGGGCGGAAGCCTGTAAACAAGCGAATCCCTTCTGTTCTACAAGCGTTTGTGAAGGAGAGGTTGATCTGAAGAAGACTCGCTCTTCCCCTTCGGTGAGTTCCAGGATCTGGCTGGCGCCCCCCCCCCCAAATGGCAGCAAAGAAGCAAAGTCCCGCTCTCGGTAAGTCAATCTCGGCTACCTTACAGAAGGGAGAGTCGCTCGAAGAGTTGGTGCGCAGGGCGGTGGTGGAAGCCATAAAACCCTTTGTTGACAAGCTGAACGAAACTGATCAAAGGGTGGGCTCAATTGAAAGCGAAGTGAAAACCATTAAGGAAGTAGCGGGGGGGGCAGAGAAGTCTGCTCTGGAAAGTGCGTCACTTGTGAAGGCTACGAAAAAAGAGCTGAAGTTGGTGGAGAACCAGCTGATCGGGCTACAGGTGGAACGAATGCAGACAACTTTGCGTCTCCAAAATGTGAAAGAGGAGGAAAATGAGGATCTGTGGGATTTGGTCTCGGAACTACTGGCGACACCCGCGAGGACAACTAAAGAAGAGGTTAAAAGCGCCATTTTGGAGGTCCGTCGGGCTTCTTCAAAATATGCAACAAAGCGACAGTTGCCTCGCGAGATCATTATTGACTTTTCATTTAAAAAGATTTGGGACACTATCCTATATAACTCATACAATGCGGATTTGGACTTTATGGGTCTTAAAGTCAAGATTTTAAAGGACGTTCCATTTCTAGTCCGGAAAAGACGTTTTAAGTACAAAAAGTTCGCAGCTCTTCTGAGGGACCATGGAATAAAGTATAAATGGTTACTTCCGGAAGGAATATGGTTTAGACATAAAGATCAAGCCTATAAGATACTATCAGAAGATCAACTAAAGGATTTTGAGGATAAAAACCCGGAATTCCAGTGTACCAAGAACGAAGAAAAGGAGAAGCCTGGGGGGGGGGGGGGGAGCACCGCAGCTGCGGTTGCACAGAGAGAATTGCGTCCGGGACCCAGAAGGGGGAGGAAAGTTTGATTAGAATTTGAAATGTGTAATCTGTATGATTAACCACCCCATCATCATTTTATTGAGCTATTTTTTTCTATTATGGCAGTATGAAGGGAAAACATTGAAGTGTAGTGTTGAATGTAGTTTATCCTTCCCTTTATGTCCCCTTTTCCCCGCCCCTTCCCTTTCTCTTCATCCTTTTCCTTTCCTTGTGATAGTCTTGTGTAGTGTTATTGTAGTAAAAAAAAAACACTGACTAGGGATGCCATTCCCCCAGTGGAGGTGAGGGATCCCCTGCTTGAGGTACGGGATCCACCCGCTCCCACCCTCCACTCCCTGCCTCTACTCACCTGGCCAGCGGGAGAGGGGAGGTGGGGGAACACTGCCCCGGGCATACTCCTGGGGCAGAGCAATGATGTCACCTCTGGGAGTAACATTATTGTACATGCCCCTGAGAGGACTCCTGCGCTTCTCAGCAGGCCAATTTAGGCTCCAAACAGGCTGAATCAGCCCTCTGAGAAGCACATGCATGTTCCCATGCCCATGCAATGAAGTCACTTCCTGGAAGTGACATCATTGCATAGCTGTAGTAGTGTGCCCACACTATGCACATGCATGAGGAGCATTGGGAATGACAAACAGGTAAGCACTGGGGCCCCTGCCCTCTTGCTGGAAGGGTCAGGGGACCTGGCATCCTCCCAGACAGCCCTTCTTTTCTTTATTAACAAAGTGCTTCTCCTGAGCTTCAGCACAGCAGCATGGCCTAAACTAATATTTACCACACTATCTTACAAATTGCACACAGAGATCCTCTCCTTCGAGTTAAAGAACCAATAGTGGTCTATTTATTTAGAGAAGTACATTAACTTAAGTATAGTGGAGAAAAAATTACTAACTAATCTAGCTAACTAGGCTGGCTTCAGATTGATAATAGGCCAACTGCTTCATTTGTCCCAGGAGGGGACACCATGCTGCTTCTCCTGGTGCATGCAGGAAAGGAAGAAGAGAGAGAGGAAGGAAGGAAGGAAGTTCTCTTGAACTACATTCTACCAATCAGAGAAAGTGAGAGATAGTAGAGTAGCTAAGAAGGAGACTGATACTAGCCTATCGTTCTGTCTAACACTATAGTTCATGCCTTCCTTTTGTTTTGTTTGTAGTCTTGAAGGTCTGAGCAAGACACATTTGCCAGTCCCTTTTTCTAACGCAAGCTAAGCTCAGTGAGCCAGCACTGCAGGAGACACTAGAAGCAAACTGAGCCAGTTGCACCAACCATTGGTGAGGTTCACTCACTGCCAGTTGCTTATGGTGCAGAATGAGGTGACTGAAGAGCTGACGCAAATCATTGTGGCTGCTGAAAGCCAAGCAGTCCTTCCATTGTTTGCAGAGCTACTGGGGTTGGCTGTGGCCTTCAGCATCCCACCCGGGCAGCAGCCAACCAGGAATCTTCTCAATAGGTTTAATGGCCATTCCACTCCTGATAATAAAGGCCACAAGCCTCTGTTTCAGCTGGGAGCTATAAGACATGGGTTAGACCCTCAAACCATGCTGATGCTAGATAGGTTTAGGGGCACAATAGAGCAGTGGGGATTGGGAAGAGAGAGAACCTCATTATGGAGAAGCATTTCTCTTCTTTATCTTATGTGTCTAGGTACCAGGAAGTTGACTGGCGTCTAGTAGTCATGCCTTCATTCCACTTGTGGACAAATCCTCCTATGAAATCTTTTCCCTCTTCCTAGCCACTTGCCCCTAGAAAGCACAAGTTTATTCCCCTCTTTTTGCTATCTTTCCTCCCTCTTGTGCCATCACATCAACAAACTTGCCCTAAATTCTGCCCAGAATTCATATTACTCCATCATTTGGGTTTACTTCTCATCTAATTACAATGCCATCATCTTCAATTTGACCATTGTTGAAATGGATTCCCACTTCATAATCAGGTATATTATGAAAGCCTGAAACTGAGTCAAGAATGGCTGCCTTTTTAGCACTCTTTCCTTTATATATGTTGAGTAAGGAAATAGGCCTGGCAGCTTTTGTTGCTGTCCCCATGTCTGGGCTGCACTCCATTTACTAGAGAACTCTCCTGCTCCTCTGTCCTCTCTCCTTCTCCTTCGGTAAACTGCAACATCCAGCATTCTTTCATGCCCGTGCTTTTAAAGAAATCTTTGCACCATTAAAGACATGGTATTGCTAAAAACAGAGCTGCAGCCATTGTTCCTTCCATTTAAAGGTTTAATCACACTTAATGGCTCGGGGGGGGGGGGAATTGAGTTTTCTATTTTGAATAGCTTTAGCCCATTAAAACAGTTTACTAATATTTTCTCCAAGTGTTTTCTCTGTAAATAAGAGATTCAAGCAAGTTAGTGCAAGCAAAGATGTAAGGTTTTTTTTAAAAAAATAAAGTAGAGGTTCAAGGACATCTTGTTGCTTTTTTATAATGGGTTTCTCCATTAGTTTAACAGTGTAAGGAAACTACTCTTTTCCCTCTTCCACAAGACAGTAGAGAAGGTAAGTGGAAAATATTGTAATATTCTAACTGGAGAATATTCTAATTATTTATATTCTGGTTTGGTTGTACTTTTGGACAGCCCTCACAGACTATGTCTGTAAGCCTTCAAGGTATATTTGGGCATTGATGTCACGTGACTCTCAAATTCAGATAATTGACTGATGAAAATGTGTTTCCAGATTGGCTTAAGACATAAAGATAACTTCTTTGATTTCCAAGGATCTTATCTGTGCTACCAAGCCAGGCTGGAATGGGCATTTGGTTCTACTGCTCTGGAGCATTTCTCCCCCTTTTTGTCCCTTGTATGTATCTGTCTTTAGATTAAATGCCTGAAGCCAGGATTTATCTCTGGTATATATTTATATAACATATAATAGATTGCAAGGACTTTAGAAAAATATATACATCTTTTTTGGGGGGAGGGGGATCAGCATTTATTTGTTTATTATATATCCCAACATTTTCAACCTTAAGACCCTCAAAGAGGCTTACAACGTTTTAGATACACAAAATATCTTGAACTATCTCTCCCTACCATAATAGGCCCCTGCTGTTCTGCCTCTGATGTCATTTCATTGATAAACTCAGAATGACAGTTGCTAGGTGGTATGCTCTGTAGCCCCTTCTTATGGGACCCTTTCTGAGATCCAAGCAGGCAGGAACCAAAAACTGTTCAGAGTGAGATGTTGTAATGGCAGTTGCTTGGTAGCTACTAGCAGTGGCAGTTTGCTCCTGCTGAATCTTCCTCAATTTGTTTATAAAAACTTTATACTCCATATGAAATTACTTACAGAAGGTTCATAAATCTCGATGGTCTCTGCCCTTATGGTCTAAGTGACCTGTCTGGCCCAGTAGTGCTAATATGGGAAAGCAAAGACTCCTTTTTATCTAAGAAACTCCTTTGTACCCACCTGTCCTCCAAGGGTAGTATTCATAGAGGTTATACCTTAGGTTGCCAACTTCCAGGTGGGGACTGATGATCTCCCAGAATTATAACTGCATAACAACAGAGATCAAGTTCCCTGGAGAAAATGACTGCTTTGGAAGTTGGACTCCACAGCATTATACACTGCTTAAGCTCCTCTTCTCCTCAAATCCCATCCTTCCCAAGTTCCATCCCCAAATCTTCAAACATTATCTAACCCAGAGTTGGCAACCCCAGTTATAGCAAATTCTAACTAATCATTGCTTAGGGCACCAGCAATATACAGTGCAACCATCAGCAGAGTTACACCTTTCTGTTGAATTCAGTGGGCTAGAAGGGTGTAACTGTTTAGGATTGCACTGACAGAATCAAGACCTTCTTCAAAAGTGCCAGGAGGAGCAACCAGTGTTTATGAGCCTGTGCTTAGTTCACCTTATTAGCCATCATTTGTCTCACAACAACACAATGCAATTAAATTTGTGCGATCAAGCTGTTTCAGGGGCATGTCCTACTCTGAGTTCTAAGTTTCTCATTCATGCCTAGAAATGTTGCATTCCTTATCTTCTCCAATCCACCTGGAATGTCACATGAGTTGGTCTTTTATAAGCAACGCATGTGATGTCCATTCAGTGTGTTTTCATGAATACTAGCATTTCTACGAAGTTACTGATTAATTTAACAAAGCACAAGAAGAACGACTGATTTCTTGTTTATGCCCCCTGACTCCCTCAAGATATAAAAATGCAAATCATTTGGTCTTGTTTCTGTTCATTTGTCACTGGCCTTTCTTCTGCTTAACAAAAACCTCTTCCAAAGAATCTTATTGCTTTGGTGACCCCTGTCTCATCTGGTTTTCCATTAAGATGATATTTCTTTCCAGAGCTCTTCCTTACATTTTTTTATGAAATTTCCTTTCTCCCTTGTGCATCCATAGACTTCTTCAAAGCTCTGCCAAAGCCTACACGTTAGTGTGGTAAACCTGCAACTTCCCTGGAAGTGTTTATTTTTAGAAAGCAAATATTATGGCAGTGTTAACTTCAATTAGGAGACTTATTTGACAATCTGAGTACTCCATCTGATGCCTCAAGGGCAAATTTCACCACTTTATGAGAAAAGGTGGCCAATAGCTGCTGTATGTGAATAAAATATACAAAACAGACATTTTGATAAATGGTCATAAACATGACTATGGCTCACTTCCTCTATGTGGAAGATGTGGGTGCAAACCAGTAGATGGTCAGATTGATGACCATGCGTGCATTGTCAAGCATTGGGCTTGTCTGTCTTTTTTCCTGTAGTTTGTTAAACTTCTGCTTCTGTCTGGATGTGTGGTTGGTAAAAACTTGTTCCATCTTCCTGTAGGTGAGATTATCGACCTTGTCCCAATCCTGACTTCTCATTTTATGGCTGGTGTTGATATGCAAGCAAGCAAAATAGCTCCTTGTCTGTGGCAGCAAGTTCTCTGCGGGTAGTGTGGATTCTCTCACGTAAGAGGGCCTGTTCTAGATGGTCATAAATGTGGTTCGCCTACCCAGAACTCCTGCTACTGAACTTGGGAATGGAGGGAATTCCAGCCCATCATAGGACGTTGATATTTTACATGACGGCAGCAGCTAGACTTTTGTATGCGCAAAAATGGAAAGTACAAGAAGTGCCAACTATTGAAGATTAGATCTACAAATTGCTGTACATGGCTGAAATGGACAAGATGACAAGAAAACTGAGAGATCTGGACTCAGGGCAGTTTAACACAGACTGGGAGAAGCTGAAACAATATCTGGAGAAGAAATGGGAGGTGGGAGGAAAACTGTGGCAGTTTGAGAACTACTGAAGTACTGAAGTAGAGGAGGGTGACTTTACCGGGGGGAGAAGAGATAAATGTGAATTTATAAGCAGTTAGATTAATAGACTGATATATATATAGATATATATAGGTTAATAAACAGAATATCGATAGAAAATAATTAACTATAAGAATTAAATATAAGGATTGATTAATCAATAATATTTTCTTTTTTTTGGTAAGATTCGCACCAAACTGAATGTCTGAAGATATAGATGAGTCAAATTGATTGACTATGTGATGAGAGTTATATAGAATTATTATAAGAAGACAGAATGAGTAATATATAGAGAATAAGTCAAATTGTTTGATTTAAAATGAATGTATGATTTACATGGTTTATGATATATAGAAATATTTGAAATCGGAAAATGGGATAAATTGTTTATCTAAGATGGAAACAAAGACTTACAGTTTGGGTATATAATGTTAAAATGTTAAAAATGTTTAAAATAATGTTAAAATAGTTAAGGATGTACTGCTTAGAATAACGGAGAATATATATTTGTTTTAGATAGAGGAATCTAATAGAAGTAAGGGAAAAGGGACAAAGGGTTGGAAAGCTGTTGGAAGTCAACAAAAGGGGGGGAAAGGGAGGGGGTTAGAAATGGAAAATTGGGGAAAATTGAATGTAAATGCAAAAATAATGGATTCTAACCTAATAAAAAAATTTTCAAAAAAAAAATAAATGTGGTTCGCCTGTGTGGTTTTGAAGATTCTTTTTGTTGTGAGAAAAGATGGAATGGTTCTTGTGTCCCTGCAGTGTAGGAGAAAGGTTAAAGAACAGAGTAGATGTGCTTTCTTGTTCCGAAGTGTTTCCAATCTCCAGGTCTGTTGGAATGTTTCCTCCCCGTAGAGGTGTTCGATGTATTGTCGAAGGCTTTCACGGCCGGAGAATGATGGTTGTTGTGGGTTTTCCGGGCTGTATTGCCGTGGTCTTGGCATTGTAGTTCCTGATGTTTCGCCAGCAGCTGTGGCTGGCATCTTCAGAGGTGTAGCACCAAAAGACAGAGATCTCTCAGTGTCCCAATTTTCAAGCACTATTGCCAAGTATTTTCAAGAGGTTTCGGAACTCCGTTCCACCGCATTCCCCCTGAAAAAAAGCCCTGGTTCCAACATTCCAATGTTACCACGCTAGCTCAAAGTTTTTTTTAAAAAGTGTGATTTGAATTGCAAAAGCCCCCAAAGCCTGAAACTGCACTGAGACTTCAAAGCCCATCTAAAATGAAAAACAAGATGCCAAATCAAAACCGCCTTGGACAGTGTGGAACATGGGGGTGCCATGCCGATGTCATTGCGATCATGGCGAAAGCTCATAAATGGCGGTTTAAACTGTACGTGCAAAAAGGGCCCTGGAGAGACCAGTGCATCAGGACAAGCCAGCGTCATGTGCTTGGAACTTCACAGGAAGAAAAACGCTTGTTGGGAAATATAAGGGTTTGGCACTCCTTGACACTTTAGTAGTTTAATGCCTCCTCTTGTAGCAGATTTTTTGTGACTTCATTATATGTATTAGATATTCATTTACAACTAGGCACCATTCCACTACTTTCTATTGGATTTCAATGTGGCTAGCAGTTGCTGGATTGTTCTGCACGCTTTTTTATTATTTCTGTTGGAAAAGTAACCAAGAAACACAATTTTAATCAATCCTAGACTCATTTAAAAAAAAAAACTTAAAGGAATACAGCTGGAGTGAAGTACAGCCTAATGAGAGTCTAATCAGAAGAGCTATGAAGCCTAAAATTCAGGTTTTATCACAGAATTTGTCATGGACCTTTAAGTATAGCACCAGGAACAGGTCCTGCTTTAATTAGAGATCATAAATTACAGACAGAGCTCATTGCAGGCTGTGTTTTGCAGAGTGTGAAATATTCAGTCTTAAAACTCTGTCGGTAATTTTCAGCCTTTATAAAATGATCAGTGGATTCTTGAGCCAAGACAGGGGATGTGGTTAACACCTTCTTTAAAGGCTAAACAATGTACATACATGCACAAGGAAATGGTCATGAAGATATTATCTCCTGCTTGCAACAGTATAGGAAGGTGTTGAGTCACACAATTGGTCCATCTAGCACAGTATATTATTTACTCATTTATCTACTAACTTTATTTACAGCCTGCGTTTCTTGCTGAAACTCAAGCTGTATAAAATAACAAGTGTGCTTATATACTGCCCTTCTGGACAGATTAGTGTCACACTCAGAGCGGTGAACAAAGTCAGTGCTGTTATTATGCCCACAATACAGCTAGGGAGCCAGAGCTGAGAGAAGTGGCTTACCCAAGGCTACCTGCAGAGTTCATGGCAGAATGAGAGTCAGACAAGCAGAGTGCTGATTCACACAACCCAGCCCCTTAACCACTAAGCTACAGCAGCAATAAGACACTGTAAAATGATGCAATAGGAATAGGATCACAGAATTAGAAAACAGTGCAAAGAAGACACCGTAGGCAAGGTATACTATAAAGAATGCAAAAAGTGGAATTATAAAAGTAGAATGTAGTGACTCTCCAAACTCTGAGCCAAGAGGTTTCTTTCCCTGTACTGCTGACTGAAATTGTGAGAGAGCAACACAGGAGTTGTTTCCAGAAGAACCTGACTTAAAATTGACAGTATTCATGTGGAACTCACCAAAAGCCTTTTTTCATTCAGGACTTATGTAAGCAGCACTCCTATTTACCTAATTTCTAATTCTCCAAATAGATTAGGAATGCCCCAGCCATTCAGAAAAAAGACAGAATTGTCTTGCCTAAGGCTGTCAACCTCATTTTTTCAAAAAAGAATAATTAAATATCTTGCTTTTACCTATTTTATTCAGACAAGTAGCACCTCACCATAACTTTGAGTATCTAGTAATATTCATCATGCTTGCTAACAGTTTTGTTCTGAGGGAACAAAACTGTGTTACGGATATAACTAGAACTATAGGAGAACAGATGCCAGATTTGACCAAGAAAATCATAGAAGATGTCTTTGCACACAGAAACAGGGCTAGCCTGGCCCTATACTTAGACATGCCACAAAGGGATTCTAGAGGCCTAGAACAACCTTGGAGAGGGGCATGAAACAGGAGTAACACAGTAGTATGGTCTTGTGTAGATCAGAAGAGCTGTCTAACCCATAACAATAGATACAATATATTGAGGCCCAGGAGCAGAGAGCATCTGAGAATAACAGAAATATACAGTTTCACAAAAGTGGAAATATAACTCAAGAATGGTTGTATTGGTTGAGGGTCAAAAGTAGAGATGGGCATGAACAGGAACACCCCCCCCCCCGTTGTTCATTGCCATCCACGAACAGGGATTCACGAACATTGACGGACGTGACATGTTCACGAACATGTTCGTAGTTGGAGGTTCATGGAAGCCAGAATAGCCACCATGGGACTAAGCTGAACTTGAGCTGGGGAAAGGAGAGTCCATGGGTCTCCCCCTTTCATGTCATGTTCTCTTCACAGTGACAAAAACTGGACTGTCTGCTGGTAGCTAATTGAGGAGTTACAAACCGACCTTCCCAATGTCCAATACCAACCAGATTTCCAGGGGACATAGTCCTCACTGTCCTTTGAAGACCCCCAAGTTTGGGAGAGATTGCACCCTGGGAAAGGCATGATCCATGGGTCTTCTCCTTTCCTGTCTCTTCACATTGGCAAAAACTGGACTGTCTGCTGGAAGCTAATTTGAGGGGTAACCAACTGACCTTCCCAATGTCCAATACCCACTAAATTTGCAGGGGACATAGTCCTCACTGTCCTCTGAAGATCCCCCTAAGTTTCAAAGAGATTGCACCCCGGGAAAGGCATGATCCCCCTTTCTTGTCATTTTCTGTTTACAGGGGCAAAAACTGGACTGTCTGCTGGAATCTACTTTGAGGGGTTGTCAACTGACCTTCCAAATGTCCAATACTCACCAAATTTGCAGAGAACATAGTCCTCACTGTCCTCTGAAGACCCCCCAAGTTTCAGAGAGATTGGACCCTGAAAAAGCCATGATCCATGGGTCTCTCCCTTTCCTGTCATTTTCTTTTCACAATGGAAAAAAATGGACTGTCTCCTGGAAGCTACTTTGAGGGGTTACAAACCAGAAGGAAAGCCAGAAGGAGTTCAGACAGAGTTCAGACAGTCGATGTCTATGTTGCCAGGAGAATTGATTGAAAGGTGCCAGACTGTCTGGCTTTACAAATGGCTGACGAACACCATGAAGAGGGCTTGGAACGAACACATGTTCACCAGGAACGGGGCCTCACGAACAGCTTGCTCGTGAACAGCAGATAGGGCTGTTCATGCCTTTTTTTTTTTTTGGTTCGTATTGCTCTTCGTGCCCATCTCTAGTCAAAAGATATTCATATATATGAGAAGATTGCTTAATTTCCCACAGACTTTCTTCAGATAAAATGTAAGAAGAATGAACTTGTCAAGAAGATGTTTCAATAACCTTGTCTGGTGTTTGAAGCTGTAAGATAATTCCTTATCCAAGAATGTGAGTCCTTTGGAGTGGGACAGTTAATCCTTGTAAAGAGATGGTCTTGAAATCGTATAAATATGAGAAGCTGAATTGATCAGGAAATCCTTCTTAGAAGGGGCTCCTTGCTTGTAACCTTATTTTTGGGTAAGATTTTTTCTTAGCCTCATATAATTTCTCATTTTAATGATCTATGTAGTTACAATGGATAGTATGATTTTCTGTTGATTGAGCTAATATAAAAATGTTAAACAACAAACATGTTTTTATAATAAAGGCTTAGAATGGAAGCAGAGATTCTATAATATTATTACATGTATGTCTGTAATGGAGCTAAAATGTTATTTGTGTTGTACTTCTTGCCAGGAATTAAATGATTTGATATAGGAAAGCTAACAAGACCCTTAGGGCTGCATAAGTGCACACTGATATCTGAATCAGGCCGAGAATAGATATACTATTCTAAGAGAACAAGCCTAGGCAGGTCTACTCAGAAGTAAGTCTCAGGTTACTTCCAGAAAGTGCCCTTAGGTTTCAGCCTAAATCCATTGAAGTCAATGAGCTTAGGAGGGTGTAACTTTGTTTAGGATTGTGCTGCAAAACTGTAATGTCAAAAATAACATGTTGAAATACAATGTATGGTGATTCGTTCTTATAGGTTGGCGTTCTAATTCAAGCATAGGCTTGCAAGATCTCACACATTGATTTATATGAAGGAGAGTATGGGGGCAACACAAAATAGCTCTCTCTAGTCAAGGGAATGAGGCCTCAGTGTTAACCTTGCAATAAAAAAACCCCCACCTTGAGTAGCAGCACTGGAAAAGGCTTGAGAATCAAGGGAACTGCTACCACTCAAAGTAGATCATGGTGGGCTGCTTTGTGTGGATGAGAGGAGCTCTAGATGCTCTGGATTGAAGCAATATCAGTTTGGGCCAGTTCATACAGCCCCTTGTTCAGTTGATCCCCATACTTGTCCAGCTCTAACACTGGGCATGTGGCAAACAAGTCATCTTAATATTTCATCACAAGATCCAACTAGGTAGGGAAACAGCTAGAGAGACGGGTGCCTATTTATGCTGTGCCCAGAAAGGATAAATCAGAGAATCCACACTAACTCAGATCACAAGTTACAGTGATCACACATAGAACCCATGTACAGGTTCAGGGCTGGATCGATGGGGGGGCAGAGGGGGTAGTCTGCCCTCGGCGCCACCAAAGAGGGGGTGCCGGGCGCACCTGCCAGCCCCGGGAGTGCGTGGGCAGCAAGACAGGGGGCGTGCTTGCCGCGCCCCTTGTCCTGGGGAAAGGCGAACAGCTCGGGCGGCCTCCCAGCCACCCACGCTGCCTTTTGCCTTTCCTGCAGGACAAGGGGTGGCTGGCTTGCCATGCGCCCCTTGTCCTGGGGAAAGGCAAATGGCGTGGGTGGCCTCCCAGCCACCCGCACTGCCTTTTGCCTGCCTCGGGAGGCTGGGAGGCTGCCCGCGCCATTCAACTTCCCCCCCCACCCCCGCGGCAAGCTGGCTGTCCCGGTGTGCCGCAGAGGTGGCGGTGGCGGCAGCGCGAGTGGCTGGGAGGCGTTCGCCTTTCCCCAGGACAAGGGACTCGTGGCAAGCCGGTCACCCCTTGTCCTGCAGGAAAGGCAAAAGGCAGCGCAGGTGGCTGGGAGGCCGCCGCCGGCGTTTGCCTTTCCCCAGGACAAGGGGCGCATGGAAAGCCAGCCACCCCTTGTCTTGTGGGGCAGGTGAACGGCGCGGGCAGCCTTCAAGCCACTCGCACTGCCACCACCGCCAGCTCCGTGGTGCGCCGGGACAGCTGGCTTGCCATGGGGGTGGGAGGGGTGCCCCAGCGTGATGACATCACGGGAGTGACATCATCATACAGCGCCAGGAGCGCGAGCGTGCTATGCGCGTGCACAACTAACCCAACTACGGTTGCCCTGGGCGCTGGCAACCGTAGATCCAGCCCTGTACAGGTTTCATTTAATATTTCTTTATATGTGAGTTGAGTAATTCTTGTGATACATGCAACACATGTACTGCTGAGTGTGTGATTTTAAACCTCATATTTATTCCAGTACTGTTCCCCAGTTTCATATGCAAAGAGAATCCTCTTTGTATTGTCGAAGGCTTTCACGGCCGGAGAACGATGGTTGTTGGGGGTTTTTCGGGCTGTATTGCCGTGGTCTTGGCATTGTAGTTCCTGACGTTTCGCCAGCAGCTGTGGCTGGCATCTTCAGAGGTGTAGCACCAAAAGACAGAGATCTCTCAGTGTCTCTGAGAGATCTCTGTCTTTTGGTGCTACACCTCTGAAGATGCCAGCCACAGCTGCTGGCGAAACGTCAGGAACTACAATGCCAAGACCACGGCAATACAGCCCGAAAAACCCCCAACAACCATAGAATCCTCTTTGTCTCTGGCTTACAGATGTTTGCATGTACATGCAGGATGTATGTGCATTCACAGTTCCATGTGAACAGGGCTACTATGATATTTAGGCTGAGAAAAAACTCCTGGTTGTCCACAGAGAGGTTGTATGAACCAGCACTTAGAAAAAGTCACATGCTAATCTATGATTGATGATTCAATAAATGAATCATAGAGGCAGAGCAAATTGTTATTTTGACTCTGGCATATGTATGAGTGTATGTAGTCTTTAGATAGATGTGGCCCACACAACCATATAAATACATAAAAATATTTTTTAAACTCCCTGATGATAAGTTTATTTCCAAAGACAGATTTTAGAGAGGTGACGGCAACAGTGTTAGATTTGAAAAGTTAGATTTGATGCAATAAATAGATGAATAATTTTATTATGCTCTTGATAGAAGAAGAATTTGTGCACTAGTGTGATAAACTGCCTTAACATTACCCTGATTACTCAGCCAGAGATAGACAAGATTTGGTGCCTGTGGGAGAACATTTAAATGACGCCTGCCCCTGATGGTAGTAAAAACATAATTAGGACTGCACCATTTTTTTTCTCTTATGGGATCTTCAGGTCAAAATAACATTTTCAGAGGGGGATATGTTTGCAAAACATTTTGATCTCATTGAGTCCTCTGTCTGTTGCTGTTAAATAAGCAATGCTTTGGCTGGTTCTTCTTTCATCTTCCTAGATTAGTTAGCTTGGTGATCCCAACCAATGAGGGACAGGGCATCAGATAGTTTTAGGAAACTGCGTAGCCAATCAGTGATAACTCACACCACTGAGAGAAGCTGAGGTCAGTCTAGAGCGAAAGCAAGAGAGGGCAGCAAAAAAGAAGAGGAGATCATTTTACAGGAAGTAATGAAACATCATCAAAGGATGGGGAGGGCTTTTCAGGTCTGCCAAAAATGTTCGCAAATAACTGTGAGCAGTTCCAGTTTCCTCTAAATATAATAATAAATGAAATGCTTGACAGTTTGATGCATTTCAACCTGGAAGTACATTTGTTCAGATCCTTTTTCAGTGTGACTTATGTTTGTTTGGAGAATTTCTTGGATGGATTGAGTACATCTTTTCAGAAGCAAAGTAAACCTCTCTTTAATCACATACTTGCTTTTGATTTTTAAAAATTATTTCATACAAAAGCCTTTTTAACACTATTTTTTTAGTGCTCACCTGACAAAGATGGGTGATCTGGAGGCTGCCTGTGTGTACATTAAAAAAAAATCTTAGGACTTATTTTCTTTGATAATGACATTAAATATTAGAAACTATAACAGCTGGTGTGTTTATCCTTACTTGAGTGTATTAACCTCTTTAGCCCTTTTTTCCAGAAGAAGGATTCAGCATTACAGATTTGACTGTCAGCTGCAGTGCCTGGCGGCCCAATGGATTGGCTCCCTGACAGAATCTAAAGTCCACTGCAGCAAGTAAACATGGGATGACATTGCAGATAGAGGAAACTGGCTGACTTGAGGCACCTGCAGCTGCTTGCACCAGAATAAAAAGCAAAAGGTTGTGGTTGCTGAAGTGGAAAAATACTGAATTTACCTCTTGTTATGATTTTCCCCTGGAAATGTAATTTCTTTCTTTCTTTCTTTCTTTCTTTCTTTCTTTCTTTCTTTCTTTCTTTCTTTCTTTCTTTCTTTCTTTCTTTCTTTCTTTCTTTCTTTCAGTTTAGCTTTCTGTATTGTATCCATCCAAACCACATGATGCTAAAATACCTAAGTAAAATAAGGCAACTCCTAGGAAGCAACTCCTACTTGCCCATTAGGTTTTGAGTAGTATCAAACAGTATTTCACTAGTGCTGGTAAATGGGGAAGCCGATGCTGAATAAGGAAATTGATTTTGGCAGGGGCTTCTCTCTCCCCACTCAAATATTTTAAACTTTATGTATCAATGCAAAAAGAAAAAAAATCCAAATTACTTGGTTTTCTAGGCAAGCCTTTATCTTTTAACCATTTCCATGGCAGATCTAGAAAACTGTTTGAATCCTGTAAGTCAAAATCAAACATTTGTATGTCGTAGGTTAAATCCCTTCAAAAGCTTCATTATTCACTCTTAATAAATCCAGAAGTGGGTAGCCATGTTAGCCCATAGCAGCAAAATTAAACAGAAGTGGCATTTTAAAGATTAAAAAAATTCATTCCAGCATGAGCTTTTGTGAGACTCAGAGCTAAGCTGGAATGAATTTTGTTGGTCTTTAAGGTGCCGCTGGACTTCTGTTAACATTTGTTCATACATTATCATTTGGATGATCTTAGAGCTCATGCACACAACTCTTTTAGACCAGATTCACTTTCCCCAGATGTTTTCACTATATGTTTCGGCTGTGGGGGTGAGTTGGTAATGTGACTTTCAACAGCTTGTGGCCAACTGATGGATCGGCATTTGGCATTCAGTTGCAGCTTCTAGGCATTGCACGGAAGCAAGAGTCTAGAAGGGCCTGATGATTTCCATAAGCTCAGCTTCAACTACATCAGTTGTGAGCTGAAGCCTAAATTTGTTGCCATGCCAGCATAATTATTTGTACATCTTGCTTTTTCCATAGTTCATATGTGACACCTTTGGTAGTTTTATGGTAAACTCTGTGGCTTAAAGCTCCACAGAGTGGTAATGTTCAAAAGTATTCAGAGAAGAAAAGCCACTAATTTTTTAAATGCAGATTTCAGCCAGAATCTGATATGTGCACGCACAGGATGTGGGAAGGTGATGATCCCGCATGCACGCTGGAGCATTGCTTGATATCTTCCTTGCATCTTCAGCCACAGAAACTGTTGTAGAGAAAACCACACATGAAGCTCTACATTCATTTCTACTCCATGTAAACACTGTATCTTTGGCTCTGAGCTATAGTGGATAAGCAGTTAGATAGACTTACCAGGAGATTAACCCTTAGACAATGGACAGGCTCTAGGCATATTGTAAAAAGGGGGGAAATATATTGGCAATGTAAAGTTCTCACTTGCATTACAGTAGGTAGGAAGGATATGAAGAGAAAGAAAGAGCAAGCAGTCTGATTCAGTGGTTTCAAAGCATGTCGTGGTTTCAAAGTATGTGGTCAATTTCTATTGCCAGTATAGAAATGAAAAATAGTAATTTGCCAAGAAGTGGGGAAGGAAAAGTAGGAATGACAAAAATGAAGGAGTTTGATGGCTCATTTTTCTCCCCCTTCCCTCTCCCTTCTGCCACCTGCATTCTTTTATAAATTAGATCACTTACATTTTAAAGAAAGTATATTCTTTCTCATTGCAGCCCAGCAGTGAGCCTCATTCTTCCTTTTGTGTAGAACCCCTGCTAACAGAGGTGGAGGAGTATCAATCACCACATCCCTTGAGGTTGTACCTGGCCTCTCTGGCTCTTGATCAGAAAGAAGCAGATGGTTATTTACAAATAAAATAATCAAGACCTCAAGAACGCTCCCCCCTCAACCCACCCACAGAAGAGGCCAAAATGAGCTAGACTTGCCTCCAGCCTCTCTGCCAGCTCTCAAGGACACTGCTTGCACTGTGAGTTCCTGAGCCGTGCCTTATAAATTCACCCCCAAAACGGAATATATTTGTGTGTTTGCAGCATTGGAGGCAATATTGTTTCTTCAGAATTTTCCCGTGGTATTCAAGCATCTTCATCACTTGAAAGACAATAAGAATTAATGCCAAGTCATTATGCATGACTCTATCTGCCACAGCGTATCTGCTTGCAGTCAAGTCCTTTAGAAGCATAGCAGCGGCTGCCTTTGAATCTTTTCAGTAGCCATAGTCACTCTCTGTCTTTATTTACCATTGAGTGTTATACATTTAGCAATAAATCCAAACAAAAGAAAAAGAAAGCAGGTGCTCCAAGTTTACTCTGGAGCCAGCTGCCAGGAAGACGTACTGTACTTATATATTTATTTTATGGAACATAAGGAGCTTAATTGAAAGCTTTTGGGAAAAAATGAATTATGAAATGTACATTTGAGCAGTCTTTTATTTCCCTCTTTCTAAAGACCATTGAAGTAGCAATTGCTGAAATGTGTTGTCACATTTTCTCTTGTCTCCATTTATTGTAAGAAAAAAGAGAATTGGAGAAATTTAAATTTAAGGAGACCATTTTTTAAAAAAAGAAAAGGTGCCTGAAAACGGCTTTTCTTGTTATAGGTGGAAGGCACAGCAGAGCTTGCTTCAGTTTGAGGCAGTGCTGCTCCCCGTTCTTAATTTTCCAAAGGTAATTTGATCTGAAAGGCATGTGCCCTAATTCTTGGGTACTTCAATGGTTATGGTCAGTTAAAGATGGTTCTGACATTCGTCCTGGTAACAAGTTCCTATGTGTGATGAAAAGCTTGGACTTCAGGAACACAAGAGTGCTTTTTCACAATTTGCATATGTCTGGGCAGGTACGATGCCCATCTGTGTCCATGTTCTGAATTCATAATTACAATAACTGCTTGTGGTGGGGCATGTACATCAGTGATCACCACATGTGAGTTGCATATGATACCTCATGCGTACAAATACATGCTCAATACACCCAATCACTGTGATTATTCCTTTCCTTTTGTATCAGCCAGGCAAATTCAAGCTTCCTGGAGGAAGGCCAGGATGAAAATGTGCTAGATAGCTCAAATTTGCCTGGCTGATACAAAATGTCGTTCCCATGGTGGGTGTCCTCCTTCTGGTTCTTGAACCCATCAAGCAACCAAAATTATCCCTGCCCTGAAAAACTGAATGAGGCATAGAGACAATTTTCTCAGTTTCCATGAAACTTTGAAGGAAAAGAATAAAAAAAAAAGGTGAATTGTGCATAGACAAATGCTCAGCTCATATACAGTCTCATTCATGCATTCATGGTTGGTGCATTTTTTCCTGGGCAGCCTAAAAAAGAACTCTAAAACATATGCATTTCCAATTTGTCAGTAGCTGGTAGAATTGTCTTCAGGGATGTAGCCATGGATGAGGGGATCTGTTTCCCTCGAGATGGTTGTGAACATTACAACCATGTAGTTGGTTGCACCTGAGCTCCCAAACCCTTCAGGTGGGTGACAGCAGAAGAGTTAAAGCCCTGGCAGTGCAAGGGACTGTGCTTTCCTTACCT
Organism: Eublepharis macularius; assembly: GCF_028583425.1. NCBI lineage: Eukaryota > Metazoa > Chordata > Lepidosauria > Squamata > Eublepharidae > Eublepharis > Eublepharis macularius. The sequence continues at coordinate 191,564,502 of NC_072790.1, forward strand.
ACAGAGTACAGCCAGTGAGAGAAACTGGGCATGCAGGGATTTGCAAGAGTGAAAAGAGGGAGCCAATTAAGAATGTCCAAGGAGAACTTTGACCCACAGCCTATTAGGCAATTGATGGTTAACTATCGTAATGGTGTCTTCTACAATGACCTGCATTCCTAGTGCTGCAGCTAAATCTCGGCATCTGCATTCTGTAGCCCTTCAGTTCACAAATTGTCATCCTAAAGAACTCTGATATCTGTCCATGGTGAACTGTAGGGATCTGGAGTGCAGCTTCAATGGAGAACTATGTGCTGTTGTGCAGTGCAGAGCATCTGCTAAAATACAGGATGGCTGGCAAGCCTACAGGAAGTTATCATTCATCCTCCTTTCTCCATCTCCTCCTGATTAAAGTGGCTGCACAGCTGACTGCAGAAGTGGTAGTTATAGGTTAGGACGGGTGTCATATAATTTTCACAATAGGGATCTGGCTTTTTATTCCTTCTTAAAAGATTCCCTTTATCCCATATTTGTATCTTTTGAAGCACACTTGTACTGACATGGCTTAAGCACAAGTGTCATGTTGATAGTACCATAGACTCTAAATCAGTCTGAATGCTCGTCTGATCATTCCATGCAACAAATATTACAAGTGAGCTCTCGCTCTCTCTCCCTCCCAACCCTTCTTTCTTTTTCCTCTAGCTGAAAGAGAAAGAGAAGTGACATTGGGAAAATATACTGCATTGCCAAGATCGTATACATTTTAATTGCTTTCCTGTTCATTTGACTCCAGATCATCAGCGTTACTTCCCTTGCCTGACCCTTGACCCCAAAGGGTGTGGAAGCTCAGGGCTGGGTTTAGCTGGCTTCATTCCAGAATCCATTGAACAAAGGAAAACTTCCCTAGTGCTTGGGGTGGGGGGGATGACTGGGTGTCTGTTGAGATGAATATGGAAGCTATGATGGGGGAACTTTCTTCTTTTTGAATAGTATTTTGATCACCAATTGCAAGCAGGACCCATACAAACACTAGATATAGAACGACCGACTGACAGATAGATAGAGGCATGGATACTGTTAATGGAATGGGGAGATATTGTGCCTTCTTTCAACTCCTTCTGCCTCTCAAGAGAGATCATTCCTGGGGCTGAGGGATCCATGTGGAAGAATAGCCTTGCAGTTTGATGGGCTGATGTGAATAGGTCCAAGAGGACAAAATTGACCTCTCTTCTCAGAAGAGCTGTTCTTGTGGAAGAGGAAGGAGGAGTGGTTTCACCCCCTTGTCCTTCTTACACCTGACACCCACACTATGGCTCTGTTGCTCATACAACCCCGTAGGGTTGCCAATCCTCCCTGTATCTGAAGAAGGTGCTTTGGCTCGCGAAAGCTTATACCCTGAAAATCTTATTAGTCTGTAAGGTACCATTGGACTTAAATCTTCCTGTTCCACAGCAGATCAACACAGCTTCCTACTTGAAACTCCTACAATCCTGGTACTGATCTTTCCAGGAGTAAGAAGTGACTGCAGAATGGGGCAGAAAGCAGAAAATTGCATGTTCTGTGCACAGGTTGGTAGGATCCATGCCAGTTTCTTTTTTTATCAAATGCTCAAACATTTTCTAAATTAGTTTGCAAATGTTTTGCTCATGTGTGTTTTTAAATGCTTTCCCAGGGGTTGCCTGGGTTCACCTTCCCTGTAGCCATTTGCCTAACTCCCCTGAGAGAACAAAAAAAATTAATTTACAGAAGATGTGATTTCTTTTATTGACTCAAACCTGTGGTGATAGGAGGAAGCTCCTTTCCCCATTTTGCCTGTCTAATTCTCAAAGCTCAGCATATTTGGGTTAATCAAGTGTTCCAAACTAGACAAATCCTTTGTGCATTTTTGCACTGCCACCTGGGAACAATATTTTGATCCAGAAAGTTCTGAGCATGATCCAAAATGACTAATGTTGCTGACCAATGGGCGGTGCTGACTGCGCTGGGGCAAAGGCAACACTTGCATTCCAAATGTAGTTGATTTTAAATTATGTTTGACCTGCTTATGAAAATATTGAACTACATGTATTCCAAGCAAGCCAGCAAATTGTAAGCATGCACTGATCATGTTTAGCCAGCCAGCCATTATGCTCAGTGTCACCGGCTGTGGAGACACAAACCCAGTTGAAATACTGCTCCAATTTCCCCCAAGCTATTCCCAAGGAGGTCGCTCCAATCCCATGAGCAGCACTGGGATATCACCCCCTTGCTCACATAGAAACCTAGGCAGGATCCAACCCCATCTCTATGGAGCCCAAGAATGTTATTTCTTTATTTATGGTAAGGAACCCAAGCTGTTGTTCTGGAATGAAGCATGATATAAATGACTGCCTTTTTAACATGTCTGCCTATCAGACACGTATCTCTGGGAGAAAGATAAATAGCATGCCAGTTGTGGCTCTTTTCTATCTGCACAAGCACGCTGGGTAGAAAACAGGGATGGATGAAGTCTCTCCCTCCTCTGCACGAGTGCTGGCAAGCCCATTCCCCTCACCCCTCAAACCATTTTGAGGGTGTGTGTGGTCACACATGAAATGCAAGTTCAGTTGGGGTTTCCCCCCATTAAACACGTATTTAGTGCAAGTGTAATCAGGCCCTCAAGTGGTTGGTTGGTTGGTTGGTTTTGTCCTTCAGCAGTAAACTGATTCTTAAAAGTTGTGCTTCTGGTAAGGACCTGACATAAATAGTTTGATAATGGAAGCAAAACCAATGTTAATAATTTCTCTCAGTAAATGTGTCCAGTGTAAAGTGCAGCCATGCACCCTGAAACACTCTGGACATAAACTGGAGAGCCACAGCCAGTCAGAGTTTTCTAACCTGTGTCCCTGTATATTCTGGACAAGCATTTATGGTGGGATGCTCCTGTATTAACACCCACAACATTGCAATAGACTCATGACATGCAAAGCAGCTCTGAGGAGACTACAGCTTCTTGCCTTCCCTATGAAGTTTTTTTCCTAAATTTGTTGGTACCTTTCTAAGTAATTCAGTTTCAGTTGCACAGTGAGAATATTTTAAAGTAAATAATAAAATAGAATTGTCATGTTTAGGATTCTCAAGTGTTTTTTGCAGCCCCTTTCTCCAATGGCTTTAACAACATTTTGATTTGCAAATATTAGGAAGTTATCTTGATATTGTGAAAAAACAGCAGATCAGAAATCATGTGTGTAATTTAATGCAAAAGACAAATCAGATTTTTGTTCCTGGTCATTTGGCAACCCCGGACATTTTCCACAAATATTTTTATGCTTGCTTTATATCATCTGAAGTCATTACTTGTTTATTCCAACTGAGAAATATCAACCGCTGTTTTTTCTTACTAAATGTCCCTAAGATTTATGTAGGAATTATTTTCTAATCTGCAATATGTCAGTAAAGTTTAGAGCCAGATAGACCAGGAAAAAAGAGAATTCTTCATCCTTCTTAGCAGAGTGAGCTAAGCAACTTTACAAAATGCACACAGCCACACAAACCTGGGAATTGGTGAGGAGGGGTGTTCGTATATGGGAAGAAAGTAAGCAAGCGGGAGCAGAGTCCCCAAACCTATTTTAATGCTGATGTTCTATCTAGGGGTGTGAACCAAAAATGTGCTGGTTAAATTCTTATCTTTGTATCAGGAATACCATAAATATGTGGTATTCCATATCAGGTCAGATTCTTGATCCAGGTTCAGTTTTATTGAAGAATCCCAAATGTATCTGGCCATTATTCCCTATGGGGGAAACTATCTGGAGGCAGAGGGCATTTTTAAAGAAAACGTCACCAAATTTGCAGGGTGTCAGGATCTAACATTTTCTTTGGTCAGAGTTATGCCATGTTTAATACTGTAGTCGTTAGCCTTTCTCTCCCTCCAGGTCCAGGTGTTATTTTGACCGCACTTTCCATGGGAGAGAATCCTCTTATCTGTGACCGGCTAGACCAGGCGGGCAGGCGCCAGGGGGACCAGTGGGACCGGTGCCTAGACCTCAGCAGATCCCGGGTCGAGTGCCGGCTCCCCTCCGACCACAGCCACAACAGCCACCGCAGTTTGGACCTCCACCACTAGCCCAGGGATGACAAGGTGGAGCGGAGTTACCTATGGGATGGATTAAGTTGGAGGCCACCTTTGATGGAGATACCCACAAACTGGGATTTTTCGTAGTACAGGCCCTCCAGTTTTTCAATCAGTGGGGCTATTTGTTCCCGGACGAGGAGAGCCAGGTCACCCATTTAGCGTCCAGGCTAGAAGGCAAGCATAATGGTACGTGACTCTATATTACTCGGGGGCTCCAGAACTGGACACTTTACAGGACTTTATTGCTGCACTTAGAGCTCAATATGAAGATCCCTTAGAGGAGAGAGCACGTACCGAGCTACAGACCCTCAGACAAGGATCTCAGCCCGTGAGAGAGTATGCAGCCAAGTTTTGTCAACTTGCAGCCAAGTGCCCCCATTGTGAGGAAGGGACAAAAATAGTGATGTTCCGCAATGGAATGAATCCCAGGTTGCTCAATCAAGCTTTAATGCAAGATGATCCCCCGACTCTGATGGGATGGATACAACTGGCATGTGAGGTGGAAAACCGTAACCAAGTAGTCCACCTTGTGGAGCAGCAGCAGGCAATGGGATATAGAAGACCACCGCCCATAGCGAGAGGGGCTCGTGGAGCACCACCAGTTAGGGGAGCTCGAGAAACCCGATGGAGGCAGGGCCTTTGTTTGCAGTGTGGAAACAGCGGGCATTTTGTGGCCAGTGCCCTCTTCAAGTGCAAGCCCAACCACCTCCCTCAACTACTCGCCCAGTTCCGGCCCCAAGAACAAGTCGAGGTAGAGGAATGCCAAGACGTGGCCGCCTAGACAAAGGGCTAGAAGCCGAAGAAGTGCAGATGGAACTTGATGTCCATTTGGCAGAGGCAGATTGCAGGCCCAGTCTGCAATCAGGAAACGAGATGGATCTGTCATGAGGAGGCCCCAACGGCAGATCACAAAGGAGTCCACCCCAGCGGAAGTGAGAGAGAGAGGGGCCATTTTATTTGTTCCAGTAATGTTAACTAATCCAAGGAGGGGGACTCATATCCGAGTGCAAGCTTTAATCGATTCGGGTTGCTCAAGAGACATTATTGCACCCTAGTAAATGGCTTGGGTCTAGAAACCCGGGAGCTTAAAAGTCCAATTATCTTTGAACAAATGGACGGTTCAAATATGAACCCAGCGGTCCGAGAAACAGAGCTGGTACCCACGGGAATGGGCAAACATTGGAAGAGCCAGTCCTATATCGTTAGCCAAGTGGCCTAATATCCCCTCATCCTGGGCAGTCGGTGGCTGTGGGACCATAACCCTTACATTAACTGGGCCAAAGGCATTATTGTGTTCGATCGGGAATATTGCAGCAGTCATCATTGGCAAAAGGACTGGGAGGAAGAGTCCTTGTTAAACTTAGAAGTAGCATTGCTCTCTGCGGAAGAACTCAACCTGATTCCAGTGGAATACAGAGACTTAGCACAAGCTTTTAGTCAGGAAGAGGCAGACAGCTTACCACCGCACCAGAAAATAGATTGTGCAATTGAACTGATCCCAGGAGAATGTCTGCCAAAAGGGAAACTTTATTCCATGAGTCCAGCTGAGAGAGAGGAGCTCCGAAAGTTCATAGATAAAAACCTGGAAAGAGGTTTCATCCACCCAGCCAGCTCCCCCCATGCCGCACCGGTGCTATTCATAAAGAAAAAGGATGGGGGGTTGAGGCTTTGCACGGACTTCAGAGGCATCAATGCAGTGTCCATGACCAATGCCTACCCAATTCCCCTGATTCGGGACCTGCTAAGTGCGGTGGCGCAGGGTAAGATCTTTTCAAAGTTGGACTTAAAAGATGCTTACTTCCATGTTAGAATCAGGATATTACTGAAATGATTTACGGAGGAGGAGGTTGTTAAAGTTCAGATGGTCAAATGGGCAATAAATTGTAATAGGGAAATTTCAATGGAAGCTTGGGAAAAGGTGTGGGAAAATGTAGTTAAAATTTCAGCATGTACCACTGTGCATGAAAATGTATATAAAATGTTGTATAGATGGTATTTAACACCGAAGAAGTTGGCCAATGGTAACAGCCAGATGTCTGATAAATGTTGGAAATGTAAACAGCACGAAGGTTCATTCTATCATATGTGGTGGACTTGTGATAAGGCTAAGCAGTTCTGGGGAAATATAGTTAAAGTTATGTCGGATATTTTACAAAGGAATATAAATAAAACCCCGGAATTGCTGTTACTATGTATGAACCTAGAAGATTTTGATAAAATGGACAGAGTTATGGTGTTTTATATGATCACAGTGGCCAGAATGTGTTATGCACAGTTGTGGAAGACTCAGGAGATACCATCTATGGAAGATTGGGTTTTGAAAGTTTTGAATATGGCAGAAATTGACAAATTAACAAGGAAATTGAAAGAACAAGAAGAATTGGATTATACATTAAGCTGGGAAAAATTCAAGAAATATGTGGAGAAAAAGTGGGACATGAAGGGGAAACTGGGGTCTTTGGAGAATTAAAGGGGAGATAGAAACTTACTTAAGGGCAAAAGGGGTTATATTTCATTGTATTTTATTGGATTAATATGGAGTTATAGTGTTATAGTAATAGGTATTTAAGGAGTAGTATGTTACACATATATATGTATCTTTTTCTTAGTGAGTATATTTAGTAGTACTTATTATATACTTATATAATTTTTATATTTTTAATTAAGATAAGTAATATAGTAAGGGTAGATAGTTAAGGTAAGTAAAGAGATTTGATTAGTATGTATAATATAGATATACATTATAGACTTTAAGAATTTATATGATATACTCTTTAGATTAAGTTAGGTATGGAAAACTGCTGGGAGTCACTAGAAAAGGGGGGGGAGGATGGGGAAATTGTTATGGGGTAGATAATGTTAATGATTTTTGTGTATGTTTGTGAACCCATCCAATAATTTTTTTTTTTAAAAAAAGATACTGTCTTGTCTCCCCGTCAGTTGGGAGGTGTGGTCACCACTCGTAGCCAAGCAACCAAACAGCAGAGTGAGCCAAGCGGGTGGAGAGCTGAAGTGAAAAGTGAGGTGGGAAAAGAGGGGGAGCGAGTGCCCACAGGAAAAATGTCTCAAACGGCAGCGAGAGACTGGATTAAGGAAAACAAACTTTATATTCCCGCTAGCCTCAGGAAAGAGGTGTTACAGCAATGTCATGATGCCCGCACCACAGGCCATTTCGGTTATCTAAAGACTCTACACTTGGTTCAAAGGCAATTTTGGTGGCCAGGAATGAGACAGGATGTGTCACAATATGTGTCTTCCTGTCCTACTTGCATTATGGCCAAACCTAGAAGGGGGAAGCCTCCTGGACTGCTACAGCCCCTGGAAGTTCCCAATCGGCCTTGGGAGGTGATCTCTATGGACTTTATCATTGATCTACCCCCCTCAAAAGGTTGTACTTGTATTCTAGTAGTGGTGGATTTGTTTTCCAAACAAGCTCATTTCATTCCGTGCACCACCGTGCCTACAGCTAGAAAGCTGGCCAGTTTGTTCATGAAACATATTGTAAAGCTGCACTCTTTTCCTTCCAAGGTAATTTCAGATCACGATGGACAGTTCATTGCCAACTTTTGGTGGGAGCTTTTACAACTGGCGGGCATTGAACAAGGATTAAGCTCCGCCCACCATCCCGAGAGCGATGGGCAGTCTGAAAGGCTAAATCAGGTGTTAGAACAATTCCTCAGGTGTTACATTAATTTCCAGCAGGATAACTGAACCGACCTGATCCATTTAGCAGAATATTCATACAACAATTCAGTCCACAGTTCCACGGGAGAAACACCTTTTAAAATTGTGCATGGATATGAAGGAGTAGCGTTTCCATTTGACTTACAACCAGAAAGCAAACAAGCTGGAGACTTGGGAGATTGGTGGACCTCCATCTCCAAGCAATGGACATTAATTCAAAAGCTCTGGCCAAAGCAAAAGCGGATTATAAAAAGTATGCTGATCTCCATCGTGTGGAGCAGTGGGAATTGCAGCCTGGGGGAAAAGTGTATGTTTCCACCAAAAACTTTAAAACAGAGCAAGCCAGCAAAAAATTAGGATTGAAATATTTGGGTCCCTTTGAAATTAAAAAAGTCATAAACGGGGTGACTGCAGAACTCGAACTCCCAAAGAATCTACGCCATATACACCCCACGTTTCACATCAGCCTACTGAAAAAAGCACCACCCCGAGATGAATGGCATCCTGAACAACCAATACCCCACCCAACTCTTATTGACGGCCAAGTACATTATGAAATAAAAGGGATTTTGTGCTTCTAGCAGAAGAGGGAGACGAACTCTAGATAACAGGGATTCCATAGTCTGACATAGGGAACTTAGTCCTTCCTGTCCACTAAAGAACTCCCAAGTTTCAGGAAGATTGGATGTCGGGGTCCAATTCTAGGTGCCCCTGAATCAGGTGCCCCTTGTCACTCTCAAGTTGTTTCCTATGGGAGAAACCATTCCAAGGTTTTCTAAGGCAAAGAAACCTTAAGCAATGGAGCAATGCAAAAGCCAGACCCAATGCAAGTCCCGCTCCTAATGCAAGCTGAACCAACAAAGACCAACAGAACCACACTAAAGCAAGAGAACCAACATCAAACTAGAGACAAGTCAGAACAGATCAAATGGGTCTGTAACTTTAATTTCTTCCATTTAGATTAAATCCTGGTGTATATAGTACAGAACCAAATTGAAGTAAAGGAATCCCATCAGAACCAAAATGAAGCAAGAGAACCAGCATCAAACCAGAGAATCCTACCAAAACCAAAATGAAGCAAGAAACTCTGCTGCAAGCCCAGAAGAACCAGTGTCACTCACTGAAGCCAGGTAGAACCCAGGGCAAATGTGGAAACACCACAGAACCAAGCACCAACACATCAACCACGCAGCAGCTAAACCACCAACCTGGCACAAGGCAATGGTGAGTGAACTCAGTTGTAACTTAGCATATGATGGATCTCTCTCCCAAGGAAGGCCTCAGAAAGTGATGGGGAGAGGTAATTTTGGGTAGCCCAAGTTCTCCTCTCTCAGCAGTCTGAGCCTACACTGTCACTCATTGGCTCATAGGAGCCTCAAGACAGAGCTGTAAGGTGCAGCTGCCCTTCATCACTGGTCTTCCTCTTCCCTCCCACTTCTACAATGAAGAAAGTTAACATCACACACAAGAACAACACAACAGCAGTCTCCAGCTTCATTGTGAGTATTTCTACAGGTTTGTTTCTACTTATTCTGGGCACCTATTGTGTCAAATTCTCTACTTTCCCTAACATCTCTCTCTGAATCTTCCTGATCCAGTGGCAAAAGAACAACATTTCTGGTGCTGCTTTTCTTAATTTTCTGCACAGGTTTGTGACAAGGTCCAAGGAGTGTGCTGGCTGGGCTGGTGCTTTGTGTGTGTGTGTTTTATGATGTGCTAACTGGATCAAGTTCCTCCTGTTGGTTTTCTACCTAAGTTTAACTTTGGGAAGATTGTTTTCCCCACCTTCTCAACCCAGACTGACAGAGGATACAGGCACAGGAAGGACATGTTCACTTCACTCAGAGTCTCTCTGTACAAGACATCTTACACAAGAATGTTTGAGTGTAGGGAGATGCAATCCTAGCCGGAAAGCATAGGCTAAAAAGACAGAGCTGCAAGCTCTCTCTATTTCAGCTAAATCAAAAAGAGTCCAGTAGCACCTTTAAGACTAACCAATTTTATTGTAGCATAAGCTTTCGAGAATCAAGTTCTCTTCGTCAGATGAGATGAGAATCTGACGAAGATTCTCTTTTTGATTTTGCTACTACAGACTAACACGGCTAACCCCTCTGGATCTATGTCAGCTGTCTACAGAACCGGCAAAGATTGCTCTTTAGAGGGTTTGTTAATTTCTCTTCACCTCCCTGAAGGGGAGATGAAATTGACAGAGCCTTCCTAGAAGAGGAAATTAACAAACTCTCTGAGGAGTGATCTTTGCTGGCTCAGAGCCTTTGGCTCGGCCTTTTTAAACTACACTTCCCAACTTACATTGCATCTTTCTACACTTATGTGTTCACGTGTAAGATGTCTCGTGTAGAGAGACTCTCACTCTGAAAGTCCAGAGCTGGTAAATTGAAGAGTGGCAAGTAGACCTTCAGGAAGACTAACTGCTCAACTCTTCAGGGGAGCCAGCAAATGTGATGAAGGCTGACAATGTCACCTGAATGGAAGAAGACATGCTTGCTCTGCACTCTCATTGGAGGACATGAGAAGAGCCTCTGAGCTGAGAGAGGTCTGGCCAGACTGCCTCCTTTTGGCCAAGTAGCTCAGAGGACTGGTGGAAAGCAACTTGGAGGGCTCTGAAAGGTAGTTCATGACTATTGCCTCCACCAAATCCTGGCTCATGTGCTTCACATTCCCAGAGGGGCTGAGAACCTCCAGGATGGCAACCATCTCCATGGACATCTGGAGAATGGCTATGTGGGGGTGGGGACCCTGCTGGAAGGAGGGCATTGGGGAACAGCAGAGCTGGTTTCCCCTTCTGAGGCAGGGTGCCACTCCTGGCCTGTGTACACTGCACCCACTGAGAGCGCTTATCTCTCAAGATCATGAGCTCTTCCCAGCCTGCTTGGCAATGCCGCCTTTGATGTATGGGTTGCACATGGTTGCCAACATGTACAACTTGTTCTCTGTGAGAGGTTGGATCTGGGACTTGATGCCCTGTTTCAGCCTTCTCATGAGCTTGCACACTGCTGGAACAAAGTCTGCATGTCCAGTGCCTGGGTCCAGAAAGGAGGCCCCTTAAGCACCTGGATCAGAGGAATGACCAAGACCCAGAGTTGCCATGTGAGACGAGATTGTGACTAAGGGCTACTAAGGACCTCCTGAGGTATGGTCAGCCAGTTCTCTTGGCTGAACTGACTCTCCCTCCTCCCAGTGTCGCTCTCCAAGAGCCATGTTGTGAGGATGGCCTGCTGCTCTACTAATTGCTCAAGCAGGGCATGGGTGGACTTCCAGTGAATGCTAACATTGCTGCTCAGGCAATGCTCCATCATGCCAGACAAGACCTACCTATGGTGCAGTTGGTGAGTAGCTTTCACGCTGCATGAGAAGTGACCCATGATGATACATTGGAACTCACAAGTTGCAGCGTCCATTCTGACTTCTTCAGAAGAACACAGCACCACAATGTTCTTCACCACAAAGTAAAATTAGTGGGCCATATGGTAAATGTACTTGAGGCCTACTTGCTCTGTTGCTGCCCAAATGTTTGAGCCATCGTCAGTCACCATGTATCCTGTGTTGATGTCCCTGCCTCCCCACTTCTGTAATTGCTTCTTGATGGAGGCAGCTATGTTGTCCACTGTGTGTGCCTTATTGAGAACCTCAGCATGGAGCAAAGCCTTGCAGTAGCTGGCAAGCAGGGGCATGTACCATGGACAGACTTCTTGGAGCAGCCTGTGGAAGCCAATATCCTCAACTATAGAAAAGGGGCATCCATCTAGAACAATCAATTCATTGATGGCACAAGTGATACTCTTCCCTGCCCTCTGGATTCCTCCTCTCGGCACACCAGTGCCATCCCCACCAAACATCTCCATCAGAGATGCTTGGCATCTCTTCCCTACAAGAGACCTGGGGTGGGAACGTGTCAGAAATGGTCATGGGCTGATCTGCCTGATGGCTTGCTGGCAGCTATGTAGCACCAGCCTCTCTTTCACCCTGAAGAAGCACTGCCTGGCTGTGCTTCTTCGAGTAGTTCCTGAGGCAGGTAGTTGAGAGATTATTCAGGTCTCTCCCTCAATTGGTCCAGGCCCTACATAGCTGGTACTGGGCATAGCATCTTCAGGAAGTATTCATAGATGGGGGAGGTGTAGAGCACCTTGCTACTGTGTAGCTGTGGGCACCCAAGGAGCCACCTCCTGTGAGGTGCTCAGAACAAACACACCATGTCTAGGGGAGCTGAAAGAGATAGCCAAAGGCAAAGGGGTTGGGATGGCAACGCTCAGGGGCCACTTCATCTATTTCTTCCTCTTCTGCCACACTAGCCTCTCTTACTACCTCTCCCCCAAAGAACTGCTGCTGGCCTCAGAGGAAACCAGGGAAGGCTCACTGGTGGTGACCCCCTCTTCTAGTTCCTCCAGCATCCTTTGGATCCCTGGGGTCAGAGTATAATCCTGAAATTTTGCAGGACGTCTCTTCCATCCTCTCCTCTTTTCAAATTTCTCTTTGATCAAAGTGGAATTAATTAGAAACTGACTTCAAATTCCTAAAAAGAGGAAAAGAAGATAATTGTTGGATTTCAGGGAGAAACTTGGTAAAAAGGAATTAAGAGAATTTCTCTTGACAACTCTACTGCTGGGTCTCAACAGCTGGAGGAGGAGGAGCTTCAGCATAAGGCCTCTGCCCAGTGCCAGCTTCTGCCTCAGCCACCTGTGGGGAAGGGGCTGCTCCTGCAGCTGCCTCCACAATGAGGACCTTGCAAAGCCTCTTGCAGTCACCAGCCTTGCCAGTGGCCCTGCTGGTGGAAGGCAGATACACTGGGGCAGGTGGGGGGGAGCTGCAGCCCTCCCCCTCCCCTCCACAATACTACATTTTTGCCTACACACTACAAGAAGCTTAATTCCTCTTTGGGAACCAAACATCTCCCTGAAACCCAGACTAGTATAGGTCAGCCTATGAAACACTTCTTTTCTAAAGTACCTGTCCTGGCTTCACTGAAGCCAAGAGACCCAGAGGAAGGGTAAGCAGAAGTCTGTTTAATTTTTTTTACTATGGGGGGCCTATGTTGTTGTTTTTTACTATGCGGGAGCCGCGAAACTCCACTAACCACACTGACATAGCAACTCCCCTCCCCCCCCCAGAAAAGCAGCAACTACCAACAGCAGCTGTCAAAAAATTGACTTGTCCCAGTCTGTTTCTGACTCTGCAGATTCAGAGCCGGGATTTAACTGCACAGGTGCAATGAGGTCATAGCTTCAAGGATTTGCACCTCTATTACATCATTCTAATAAAGGACCTTGGGTGAAAGCATGGGCACTGTCCTTGACTGGCAAACTGGGATCAGGATTTCATACAGTTTTGACTAAAACAAGGGTCCTCATTCTAGCTTGCCCCTGGGACCCTTATTGTTTCAGTTCAGTTTATTCAAGTTTACCAGTCCATAGGCTATACACTATAAAGAAAATTTAAGAATTAAAAATTACAATAAAACAAAAATTTGCCATGTCCACAATACAGCTTTTGCAAAGACTACTCAGAAGTAATCTTAGAGTCAGGAATGGCCGAACAGTAGCCATTTTTAAAGAAATTTTTCTCTGGCTGTTGCATGCTTTGGACAGTAGAAAAAAATATAAGACAAAGAGTCAACTACAGCCAAAGGGCAATTACAGAAGTGCTGATCTGAAGGTGTCTCGAGGAAACGGCCCTTTATCTGGGCTGTTGGCAATGCGTTGCAACATGCAATCACGTATGGCTGCCTCAGTTTTGGGACTGCCAGTATATTAAGATAATGAGGCAGGTCAAACTGGGTAGAATACTTAATTCCTGTATGGAGTGAGGAACATGGAGTGAGGAACATGCAGCATCTATTTGAAGAGAGCCCCAGTCCTGTGTAAGCAGCTTCTATAGGACCCTTATTTAGCAGCGGCACCAGGGTTTTTGGTGCCTGTAGCCAGCCAGCGGCCAGGCGCCTGTGCGCGCACATGCACTGGCCCACGTGATGACATCACGTGTGCGCGCACACATGACTGTGTGCACCCCGCCAGCCCAATTGCTGTGGCGAGTGGCTGGGAAGGCACGCGGGTGGCCTCTGAGCTCTCCTGCTCGGTTTTCCTGCGCTGCTGCAGACGCCTGCTCATGGCTGCTGAGCCCGGCCGGGGGGGTGTGCGGGCGGCGGCGGCAGCTCAGGGCAGGAGAGCTAGGAGTCTGCAGGTCGGTGGCATGCGCTCCCGCCCCCCACGCCTCCTCCAGCACCCCCTCCGACACCCCACGCCCTGAGGCCACCACCTACCTGGCCTAAATGGGCGCCCTGGCCCTGCCCTTATTGCTTTTCAACTTTGTATGGTTGCTGAGGATTTCTGCTAGCTGCTTTTGTGTTTTGGACCTGCTCACCTGGATTGATGCTAGTCCAGGATTTCTGTTGCTGGAGTTTGAGACTTTGGAAGTTTGTTTGGACATTTTTGGTTTAGCCTGAAAGGTAACCTCAGGCTGGGAGACTGAAAGTCTCCTTAAATGTGTTAGTTATCTAGTGTTTGTGGTTTTCCTCTCTGTTTACAGTTGTATATCTGTACTTGTCTGCACTTCTGTTAATAAACTTTTCAGAGTATAACTTTGTGTGTTCTTGGGAATTTTCAAGCTTCAATCTGAAGCTTGGCCCATTTTGATCACAGCTGCCCAAATAATTGTTTAATGGAACTCAATGTACAAAATGGTCTACTGTGCAGGTTGACTTCCTGTTTAAAACCTGTTAGGGGTGAGAACTTGCCTCTCTGTTCCATAGCTGAAGGTTTAGTCAAGAGATGCTGGTGGCAGCTTGTTACCCTCGAAGTGAAGACCCACTCCCAGTTCGGAGCGTTTTGTTCTTGATCTCCCACTTGGGGGACTTGTACATACAGCTGTCCTTGACAGCATCAAAATACAACCACCACCATCCCTGACAAGAAGAACACTCTAAAAAATAAAGAATCCTTTCTCCATGGAGAAACCTTCTAGGGCATCGAAGCCTTTGTGTATGTTTTCAACACATGCTTTCTATCAAAATTGGCCTTCATCCTAAAACAGGGGTTTATTTATTTATTTCAAATCTCATATCCCACCATTGTTATCCTCAAAAGCAACATGTATCCTGTCAATCAAAGCCGGCTATGTTATAATGTCATGGAGAGCAAAGACTCAAAATAAGGGCAATAGGCATTGCCCAAAATAGCTCCTCATCAGAACTGTGAACACAAGCAAACAGGGTCAGGAAAGGTACACTGGAGGGCTTTTGATAAACATTTTGAGCTGTTCACAACCCTTATTTCACTCTGAAAAGTTCATTGGAGCACATTGGCTCTACAGGGGTGTATTACAAAATTTCCAAGGTTCAGGGCTCATTTTGAGGGGGAATGCGCAGGAACGCAGTTCCGGTAGTTCTCCAGAAAGGTCATGTGTCAGGTGGCCCTGCTCACCTGATTTTTGGCCATTTTGGGCCCATTTTGGCCTGGATCAGGGCCAAAACAGCCCAATTTGGGCCCAAAATGGCCAGGATCAAACCCCAAACAGCCAGGATTGGTCCCAAAATGGCCAAGATTGGGTGCTTACCATCACTCTGACGAGTGATGGATCACTCTCCCGCTCAGCAGCAGCCCAATCCTGACCATTTTGGGCCCCTTTTCGGCCATTTTCAGCCCCTTTTTGCCATTTTGGGCCCAATTTCGGCCCTGAATGGCCAGGATTGGGTCCTAAACAGCGAGGACAGATGATGTCAGGGGGCGGGTCATATGTAAATCAATTCTCCTAATGACACACTTCTGGTGATGTCAAGGGGTGTGGCATAGGCAAATGAGTTTTGCTAATGAGTTATGCTAATAAGTTCCTGCAGCTCTTTTTCTACGAAATGACCCCGCCGAGGTTATATATATATCCGAGATTATATATTATATCACTGTTATAATTTCCAAGCTTATATATTATATCACTGTTTTGAGTAATTACTGTGATTTTCCAGAATGGGAAATGGGATGCCTGATCATTACAAAAACTGATCCCCTCCACCTCAAAAAACCATGTTGTTTTTCATGTTCGGGTGCTTACCATCAGCAATGCAACAGGCATCTTGTTTTCTTTGGTTCTCCCAATTTCCTAGGTGGCTCCTGCTTGGCACAAGCCAGGTGCAGGGCTTGGTACAGCTGTAGTTCTAGCTTGCTCCTTCTCCTTCCCTCTCTTTTCATGGGGGTAGAGCCCTTTTTGTCTGTGAAAGTTCAATGGTCAGGGGCATCATGTTCAGTGGCCTGAAGGGATCCAATTCATTTGAAACTTGGGGGTTCTTTAATGGACAGGCGGCACTAGTTGCACTACAATTTTGGTGTCATTTGGTTAAAAAATAGCCACTCCAGCCCCTTTGAAAAAGTCTCTATAGGGAATAATGGCAGAGCTGTGGGATGAGATGGAGCAGGAAAGAATATATTCCCCAGTGAAAATAATGGTCCTGAAATGCTGAAACAAACAAAAATGGCACAGATTTTAATCCCAAACCAGTAATATCCTTCTGGATTTGAAGCTCTAACAAATCTTTTTCTTGGATCACACTCCTACATAGGTCAGTGCTAGTTAGCATGGGGGGGGGGGACTATGCCCGCTCTGCTACACATCCTGCAGTCCTGTCAATGAGGCTGGTGAAATGTGGTGAAATTAGCAGAGTGTGGGCAACAGCAGTGCTGAGTAAATTGTTCTGTGAATAAGAGTTTGAAACCTGAAAAAGAACAGCTAGACAGATCACTTTAATACAGCAGTAAAATACACGGAACTGAAACATCAACCTTTTTCCTGTTTACAAATTTGTTGTTGCTTTTTTTTAAAGCTTTTTTTTTTTGGCAACCAGCACACACAGAATAATAGTCACAATTCATAAATGTCATACTTTTGTCACCATAAGTTGAAGAAATCGGCAGGGTTCCTATTTGGATGCTAATCCCAGAAGCCCTACCTCCTGCGAGTCACATAAAAATGAACTTTGAAAATGGCTTTGATACTGGAAGCTGCTGTCAAGATAAACTTCCAGTCAACCTCAGCCATCCCAGTCCAGGACAGTGCCTGACTTTACTACACACAGGTCTTGGCTTTTATTTTACTCCTAAGGATCTTTCTTTTTTACTGATTTTTACTGAAAACTCAATACTGTATTATGACATATTTTATAGATTTGATATGCACGGCAATTAAAAAACAATTTGCAGCATTATAACTGGTAATTATGATTTAACTGATTAACAAATCTAAAATACAACTGATTTGAAACTACTTACAGTTTCTCGCAAACATTTTCTGAAGTGTTGAGCAGTGCTTTCCTTCTTCAGCAGCATTTTGGCAATGTTTTTTGGAAGTCCATGGAAAAATATTTGCTAACTTATTTATGTTGCCTGCATTTGTTCTTGTTCTCAGGGCCAAGCTACAAGTGACGAATGACACTTGAACAGCAAGTGTATTTCTCCCTGTTCACTTGCCCTCCACTCAATCCACTTGCCGTTCAAGTGTCATTCGTCATGTGTAGCTTGGCCCTCAGTTGCTCTCACTTGCCCCAATGGCATCATTATACAGCTAAGTCTGATTGGCTACATGGCATTCAGCTTCAAACAATTAACTGTATAATTCCATGGCCTACAAACCATGTGGCCTATCCTTGCTGGACCAACCAGGTAAGCAAAGCAATAGATGGTTTACTGAGCCAACGGTGCCAACTCTGTGTAAAAGCACCACAGGGGTTTAATTCAGATTGAGACTCTGGCATGAGGGGAGGGGCTCCCGCCTGCCTCATGCCTTTTCCCAAACAATAATGTCCCCCATATGAGGCTACATGTGCAATCATTCAAACAATGCCCCCATCAAAGATATAGGGGAACAGTTTCTGGACTTGACCAAGGCCATTTCCACACTACTCACCTTCAATCGGAACGCTGTGGAACATTGCAAACAAAACCCAGAAGATAGTGTTTTCTTGTGTGAGTTTTGCACGATGTCGCACAAAACTCACGCGACAAAATTCTATCTTCCACGTTTTTTTCGTAACGTTCCGCAGTGTTCCGATTGAAGGTGAGTAGTGTGGAAATGGCCCAAAATGATCACAGAAGATGTTTCTGCAGGCTAGAAACAGATCTCGAGGGAAGGCCTTCCCCAACTCTGTAGTCCCAATCTGGACTGGGCCTCTGTGGCTCTTTTATATGGAGCTGCCACCAGGAATCTGCAGCTGCAGTATGGCTACAAGTCCCCACAGTGAACTGGTATAAAACGTAGGGTGAGGTCCAGGGCTTTTTTTCAATGGGAACATGGTGGAACGGAGTTCTGGAACCTTTTGAAAATGGTCACATGGCTGGTGGCCCCGCCCCCTGATTTCCAGACAGAGGGGAGTTTAGATTGCTCTCCGCGCCGCTGAGCAGCGCGGGGGGCAATTTAAACTCCCCTCTGTCTGGAGATCAGGGGGCGGAGCCACCAGCCATGTGACCATTTTCTCTGAGGGCAACCCACTGAGTTTTACCACCTCTTTTCCCAGAAAAAAAAACCCTGGTGAGGTCAACTCTGCATGCACTGACATTCTCTTAAACAATTTTTTTTCTTTGACTAATTGTAAGATGCTTTGGACACTGGATAAGCGGAGATATATTTAAAAACACACATAAAAAGTTGGGATATATTTTTTAAAAAACAAAACATGCATCAGAGCCAGCTGTGAACAAGTACATGATTAAAAAGTAAATTTGAGTGTTAGAGGGTGCTGCTTGTAATTTGTGATTCAATCGTGATTCAAATGGAGGAGTGTTTGTATATCACTAGAATATATTGCATGCAAAATTACAAATGCTAGTACATTTATCAGTCGTTGCCCCATGCACAAGTGTTAAACAACTATTCATATTTCTCTTCCTTGTACCGTGAACCTTACAGGTACCCCTACCTCTTTTCTTATGGCTGCAAGAGATACAAGGATAACAATTGCTTTTTTGTAGCAAGGCTAAATCAAGTACATTGAGAGCGAATTACCCTGTGATCTGTCCCAATACTCGCTAAAGTCTGCACATGTTTATAGAAGCACAGGTCCTTTTCAGCATGATCAGCGGGATTTACACTTTCTCCCACAGTTTCACTCATGGCCTTTTTGATTCCTCCAAAAGGAATAAGTGAATGGGCAGCACGTTCCACTTCACAGCAGTGAGTTTTGGAACTTCAAACCAGAGTGGTGTTTTGATTATAGAAATAAACTCCAGAGGAAGCAAATTCTGCCAGAACTTTTAATAATTTTGCTAGTTTCAGATAGCATTTTTTTTAAAAAAGTTTTTAAAAGAGAATAAAATGATACCCCTGCTAAGCGTCTTTCTAATCGGCACTAAATCAAATGTTGTCCCTGTGTCCTCTTCCTTTCTCTTTAGAGGAGAAAAAAGGAAATCCCCCATTCAGACTTTCATGATTCTGTCTGCAGAACCTTACTGTTCTGTTGTTGCACGTTTCAAAAGATCATACACAGTCCAAAGCCTCTTTGGAGCCAAGAACTACCCAGGTACGAACACAGCCCTAAGAAATGCTATTGAATAGAACAATAAACACCCAGCCTTCAGGGGTCATCCTAAGGTCCTGATGCTCATTGTAGTGAGATTACAAAAGTACACGGCATATATTGTATCTATGTTGGGTGAGAAGCAATTTTTGGGTCAACTAATTTTTAGACTTTGTAAAATGTCTTGGTATTCATTACTTTTATCGACACCTTTGGCCCAAGTGCTACTGTACACTGATGTCCTGTGTTCCCTCTCAAGTTGTCCCAGACAGAAATCGTAGCTGCCTGTTAGCCGCTTTCAGAACAGAGGAAGGAATGGAGGCTGCCTGCCAGCTGAGATCTCTCCTGAAACTCAAAGGATGTGTGTCACTGTGATACTACATAGTGCTACCGTTTAAGGGAGTGCAGAGAGTTTCTTGGAGGAAGGGAAGGCGAGGTTCTGTGCAAGATTTAAAGGCCAACTATCACATACATGAAGCAGTCTTATACTGAATTAGATCATTGGTCTATCAAGAATGGCAGCTACCCAAGATCTCCAAACAGAGGTCTTTCACTTCACCTTCTGCCTAGTCCTTTTAACTGGAGGTGCCAGAGATTGGGCCTGGGACTTTATGGATGCAAAGAAGATGCTCTGCCGCTGAGTCATGGCTCCATCCCAAACTGTAAAGATTAAGATGCAATTCAGTGAAGTATTGTGTTTTTTAACATCTCAAAATAATAATAACAACAACATTTGATTTATATACCGCCCTTCAGGACAACTTAATGCCCACTCAGAGCGGTTTACAAAGTATGTCATTATTATCCCCACAACAAAACACCCTGTGAGGTGGGTGGGGCTGAGAGAGCTGTGACTGACCCAAGGCCACCCAGCTGGCTTCAAGAGGAGGAGTGGGGAATCAAACCTGGCTCTCCAGATTAGAGTCCTGTGCTTTTAACTACTACACCAAACTGGCTTTAATAGTGCTATCAATGCTGTACGGTCATTCTTTTTTTAAAAGAAAGAGATATGCAACTTTGGCAGGCATATAGGACTAAAGCTATAAGAATAGTCACATAGGCCTGGCTGACCTTCTTGGGCCCTATGTGATCACCCCTAGAATGTGGATTGTAGCTTCACCTCCTAGCATGCATGTAACACAGCTAGGATCACGTTGTATTTATCAGCCTCTCTGTATAGGGGAGAGTTTAACTATGGTAACTGCAACTTGTGGAATCATGAGAGCCCCTCAGTGAGCTGCACAAATGACAGTAGCCACATGTTCACCTCCCAGGCAGAGCCACTATTTCATACACCCAAGGCTTGATTCACACTGTCCTAGGCAATCATGTGTTGCTAGGAGACGTTTGAGAACCTAGGCATATGGCTTTCCCCACACAATAGGAAACCTTTTGGTGCCACTTTGGTGTAGTGGTTAAGAGCGCTGGACTCTAATCTGGAGAGCAGGGTTTGATTCCCCACTCCTTCACTTGAAGCCAGCTGGGTGACCTTGGGCTAGTCTCTGGAGCTCTCTCAGCCCCACCCACCTCACAGGATGTTTATTGTGGGGATAACAACATACTTTGTAAACTGCTCTGAGTTGGCATTAAGTTGTCCTGAAGGGTGGTATATAAATCAAATGTTGTTGTTGTTGTTGTTTGTCAGGGTTCTCAATCACATGAAGAGAACAAAACAAATATTTCAGTGTACACTAAATTGGCGAACACCAGGTTAGTAAATGAGATTTGAGGATGGAGCCTGGGGAAGGTGGAGTGTGCGGAGATGAGGGAACTCACCAGGGATATGATTCCATAGAACAGCGATGGCGAACCTATGGCATGCGTGCCACAGCTGGCACGCTGAGCCCTCTCTGTGGGCACGCGAGCCAAGTCGCCGGATCGCTAGTTCCAGGGCTCATTTGGAGGGGGAATGCCTGGAATGGCATTCTGAGTAGAGATCACATGGGTTTTGGCCCTGCCCACATGATTCCTTTTCCTCAAGTCTGCCTCCCTGCTGCCCATCTCTTTAGCAGCAGGAAGCAGAGGCAGCAGCCAGGCTGCTGGGGCTGGCTTTCTAAAGAAGAGTAAGCTGCTTTGATTTAACTTGCTTTACTTTCAATCGTGGCTCTTGAGAGAGAGAGAGAGAGAGAGAGAGAGAGAGAGAGAGAGAGAGAGAGAGAGAGAGTGCTTGCAAGCTGCTGGTCTAAAGAAGGGCAAACTGCTTTGATTTAACTTGCTTTACTTTCAGTCGTGGCTCTTGAGTGAGAGAGAGAGAGAGAGAGAGAGAGAGAGAGTGCTTGCAAGCTGCTGGTCTAAAGGAGGGCAAACGGCTTTGATTTAACTTGCTTTACTTTCAGTCGTGGCTCTTGAGTGAGTGAGTGAGTAAGTGTGTGTGTGTGAGAGAGAGAGAGAGTGCTTGCAAGCAGGGCTGATGGTCTAAAGAAGGGCAAACTGCTTTGATTTAACTTGCTTTACTTTCAGTCGTGGGTACTGAGTGAGTGAGAGAGAGAGAGAGAGAGAGAGAGAGAGAGAGAGAGAGAGAGAGAGAGAGAGAGAGATGTTAATTAGTTGGGGCAACTGTATGAGTTGTTTTTTCTTAACTAAAACCTCAGTATTCTGGTTTAATTGCAGTGCTGGCGCTTTGAAATAAATAAGTTGGTTTTGTGTTGCAGTTTGGGCACTCGGGCTCAAAAAGGTTCGCCATCACTGCCATAGAACCTACCTCAGCATAACCTACCTTACAGGATTGTTGTGAGGATGAAATGGAGGAGGGGAGACTACTATATGCCACCCTGGGCTCCTTGGAAAAGGGTGGAATAAAGATGTACTAAACATTCAAACAATAATGGGGCATATACAAGCTTGAGATTCATTCTTGTACCTCAGACAAAATGAAATCTACATGCTAGGCTAAAAAATGAACTTGCCCAAAGCTATTTAGCAAAAGTAAGGACTGGGTGGAGGAGAAGGGTCCAATTTAGAACATTCATTGAATACAGGATATATTATCACATACTAGATTATACTTGTTGCATATAAATTTTAAGAGATGTGCAAATATCCCATTCACTCCTTATCTGTGCTATCTGGAATGATTTGTTTCCATTTTTCATCAAGTCTGCTCCATTTCAAAACCATCCTTCTTATATTTATAGATATTTGTTTGGAAAGCAATTTTTTTTATATAATTTTTTTTAATTTTTAATTTCTAACATAAAAAACTACAAAAAACTACAGAAATATAAAGGAAAAAAGGGACTGGGGAAAAGGGAAGAGCAACATATAAACAGAAAACACACACTACATCTACGTCTTGTATTCCCTTCATACTGCAATTTTTCTTTAAAGTTAACTTTCTAATATGCTATCAGATTGGTAGATCTTATAAAATACAGACTACATTCAGGACCAGGTCTTCTTCCACCCCCGCCCCCCCTGCGTCTCGGTCTCAGTTCTCTCTGTGCAGCTACAATAGCTGCGCTCGTTCCCTCCTCCCCCCCACTCTCCCCTTCAGACTTTGAACTTTCTTCTTGCTGGAACTCCTGATGGTTAAACAAAAAGTCCCTCAGATGTACTTCCGATGTTAACTTGTAGGTTTGACCCTTGTATCTGAACCAGATGCCTTCCGGAAACAACCATTTGTATTTTACTTCACATTTCCTCAGGAAAGCCGCAAGTCTTTTATATTTAAATCTTCTTTTACGAGCCAAAAATGGAACATCCTTCAATATCTTAACCTTATTGCCCAGATAGTCCAAGTCCACATTATACGGATTATATAAGATGGTGTCCCGAGTCTTCTTAGATGAAAAGTCAATAATAATCTCGCGAGGCAGCCGACGCTTCATTGCATATTTTGAAGATGTCCGACGGACTTCCAGGATATCGCTTTTTAACTCTTCTTTAGTTGCCTTAGCGAATGACGCCAAAAGTTCTGACATCAAATCTTTTAAATTTTCACTTTGCTCCTCTTTTACATTCTGAAGTCGCAGTACCGTTTGGGCACGGTCCACTTGTAATCCTATTATTTGATTCTCCAAGAGCTTCACTTCTTTACTTGTTGCTTTCATGAGTACTACGTTTTCGCGTGCAGACTGCTCTGCTCCAGACGCTGTTTCTTTAATGGTTTTCACTTCGCTTTCCACTGAATCAACGTTTTGCCCCATTTCATTTAACTTCGCTACAAAGGGCTGCATAGCTTCAAAGACCGCTCATCTGACCATCTCTTCCAGGGTCTCCCCCTTCCCCTGTAACATCGCCATCACCGATTTACTCATCGCAGGGGTCTGCTTTTTCATCGCCATCTTGGGGGGGGGGCGCCAGCTAAGTTCCGAAACTCCGTGGAAGGGAAGAAATCCGCACCTTCTTAGCTTCAACTCCCACCAATCCTTCGCATACGCTTAGAAATCAGAAGGGATTCGCTTACTTACAGGTTTTCACCTTAAATCTGCTTGTTGCCGTTCTCCATGGCCCGGCGGCACGCGATGTGCTGCGCAAGTCTGCCGGCCTCCGTTGGAGCAAACGGGCAATTTACCCCCTGCATTGCTTTCAGGGGGTTCTTCCCGCCGCGCTCCGGACCCTGACCCCCTCACTGGGAGTCCTGGGGGTTAACCCTCGCAGGTCAACCGCCCGATCAGGCTGCTCGGACGTTTCCTCCTGGACCTGCGGAGAGAAGCGTCCGACATGGCCGGGAAAATGAAACTGAATCCCTGTTTGGAAAGCAATTGATGTTCAAAATCCTAACTATCCCTCAATGGTACTCTCAGAAGAGAGCATTAGCTTATAGTAAAATTATTGATCACCATGTAGAAGTAAAAGAAGAATCTCAGGGTTGTTTTTTTTTAACTGATCACTAATAATACTTATTAGCAATTGGTTCTATTTTTATTATTTTCTCCCCATTAGCCACAGAGTATTCTTTTAGAGCAGTTCAGTCTTTAGGGCTCTGAATGTTTTCCAGTACTCATACAAGGTTGCAGCAAACCTTGACTTATTTACAAAGAGATGTGGAGTGGAGATAAAGCTACTTAATAATCCACTAGTTCTTGCTAAACACATTTCCCTCCCATGTCTTCACTGAAAAGCAAGTGGAAAAGCACTCTAATTTGCCATAAAAATTCTTTCATACCTTTCTCTTTCATTCAACAGGCAGCTATTTGAACCTAGGAATACACAGAGAAGTTCAAATGGATGGATCTCAGTACTCATCACAATAAAACCATCGTTTAAGGTCACTGGGGGAAGAAAAACATAAATGCAAGTTTGAAGGAAAAAATTGTGTGGGAGCCATAACAGAAGGAAGGGCAATGGAAATCAGAACTCAAAAGGTGTGTTTTGAGAAATGTTGACCAGCTGACATCTGGAACAAAAAAAAAACGTGAAACAACCACGAGACTGCTCAGACTATCCATAGGAAAAATTGTCCTCTCTAACAGCGTGTGTTTCAATACATACTACACCTTTGCACAATAGAGAGTGATTGATTGCACTCCAGTCCAGCTCCCCGGTAAAGTGCCTGGTTCCAAAGGGTTCTGAGGTTGGGCATCCCAAACCGGCAAAGGGCCCTCCCTCAAGAGTACTGCCATTTTGCATGGACTACTCAAGAAGGTCAGAGGGACTACGAAAGAATTCTCAGACTTCAAGCTGTATCTCTTCCAAATTAACATGCCTCCTTGGGCAAGGGCCCTCAAATCTTGATATAAATATTCCCCAGTGTGGATCCAAAGAAAACACAGATACAATATAAGGGTGCATGAGTAGAGCTTTCCTCCGCACTGGAGTGAACAGCATATCTACAGCAGAGCATCTACAGCAAATCTGGATGAAAGAATTCAGGTAGACAGTTTTTCTGCACAACATGCTGAAGCTACCCAGATTCCCTCTTCTACGATGTATAGGTACAGGAGTCCTATTCTCCTTTGTCTCTGATCACCTAAAAGTAGTACCTGCTCTCAGAGAGATCCATGTCTGCCACACATGTCTGCACACTATAGTTACAATCTCAGGGCTGCAACATGGAAATCAGTCCATTTATTTCAATATATATGCATTTATTTCCCAGTCTGGCACCCCTCTCTCACTGTCCATCACTAGCCAGCCAGCCAGCAATTACAGAAAGCAAGAGAGAGAGAAAGCGGGACCCTTTCCACTGGTCTGTCTGGCCCAAATGCCACTTAACCCTTCAGACTCTCATACCTAGAGGAAATTTCCATTTCAGTTTCAAATCTGTGGCTTCCAAATGAACTCTGTTCCATTATTGGTTTGTTCCGGGTTGCCAGTGTCAGTTCAGATCTAATCTGTTTGGGTCTTTAATATCATGGGTTTCGGCCCCTTGTGTGCATGCAAGTCTGTACATGCATACACGCACGCTGTTCTTTTCAAGGGGGGTTGGGGAAATGAGGCTCTGGGCAGCTGTTTTTGCTCTTGATGGCACCAAAATCAGAACAAAGTCCTCCCTCCAAATCATTGATCTACTGAGTTTGAGCACACGCACAGCAATGGGGTTCCACATTTACAGACTCTGAAGAATGCTTGGGGGGGGGGGGGGGAGTGTCAAGGCAAGTGCTGGGCGGATGTGCATGAGCACACTGTTCTTTTCAGGGTGGGCAGGGAAATAAGGCTTTATTCACCCCTAATAAAAACCTGCAAATTTATTACTAACCATTAGTCCCCCATCCTAGTAAAAAAAAAAAAAAAACTATTGATCCAATGAGTTTTTCCTCAATCACAAAACACACACACACAAAACACACACACACAACAATGTGTGGAATCGGCCTAGTATTAGTTGCTTGGGTGCAATGTGGGATTGCCTTTGCAAAATTCTCAGAAACAAGCTCCAAGTGCAGCTGCTTGGTTGTTTATTTTATCTGTTTTTCTGATCAAAATATTTATTTGCTGCCTTTCTACCACAAAGTTTAAAAGCAGTTTAAGACTGTCAATAAACACAGAAACAAAGTTAATTAAAAGCAATCCTAAATAAAAATGTTGATAGGAACTCGCCAATCTGAACATTTTATAACTATTCTGTTGTGACTGCATTGGCTTCGAGTTCAGTTGGGTCCCTTCACAGTGCTGTGACTATGGCTACCGTCTCCAGGTTGGAAAATTTCCAAAGATTTGGGGATGGAGCCTTGGGGCTATGGGGTTGGAAAGATGAAAGCTCTCAGCAGGGTATAATGCAATAAACTCCACTTCCCAAAGCAGTCATTTTCTCAGGGGGAGCTGATCTCTTTAGTCTGAAGGTCAGCTGTAATTCTTGGAGATCTCCAGGCCCCACCTGGAGCTTGGCAACCCTGTCTGTGAGCTATAAATTCCCTAATCAGGTTAAGATCAGGGTACCCCACAGGCTGTGCTCTGGGGTTATCTCTAGAGGCCCTGTACTATATCCAATCCATCGCACAAGAGTAAAGTGGGATATTCTTCCTGATTTTCCCTTCTTATTGCAGCCTCCCTTGCAACAGGTATTATGGAGGACCCCCTACAATCCTTTACCTGTAGATTTTTTGGAAGGTTCAAGGGGCTCTAGTGGAAGGAAAAGGTGGTAAAAACGGTATCTGAAAACTCACTGTTTGCAAAAGCTTGGGGGCGAACAGCTATTTTTTTAAAAAAAATTAGCCTGTACATCCTGCCATTCCACAAAGCAAAACCTTTCCTAAGGCTTTTCAAAGTGAGCTTACAAATGCTACCAAATAAAACCCTACTCTGAGAGGACAATGAAAAACCCAATAACAGACTCACCATTTTATTTATAAGAGACTTACCTTATTTGTAACTAGTGCATTCAAATGACAATCAAATTCTGGGTTTAAATTCATTCTGTGTCCTACTTCTTCAAGTCTCCTGAGAAGTGCCTGAGTGGCATTTTTTCTAGAAGAGCTGTAGTGCCAGGGCTTTTTTTCCGGGAAAAGAGGTGGTGGAACTCAGTGGGTTGCCCTCAGAGAAAATGGTCACATGACTGGTGGCCCCGCCCCCTGATCTCCAGACAGAGGGGAGTTTGGACTGCCCTCCGCACCACTGAGCGGCACGGAGGTCAATCTAAACTCCCCTCTGTCTGGAGATCAGGGGGCGGGGCCACCAGCCATGTGACTATTTTCAAGAGGGTCCGGAACTCCATTCCCCCGCGTTCCACCTGAAAAAAAGCCCTGTGTAGTAGTAATGATAGATTCTGACCCCATCTCCTAAAGACCACTGAAGTTTGGCTTAATTGATCCCACTTGGCTCATTTCCTAGACATCAGACCTGAATACTCTCAGCCCAAGCATATGAGGGTGTTTGGCAAACAGTGCAAGATGGCAATTTTGCATTACTCTGAGAAACCGATTTGTCTTCTGCTTTGGTTTTTCATAGTTGCTCACCCAATCAATAGCTGAGTAATTAAAATCCCCCATGATCAATGCTCTGGCCTGTTTTACAGGCTTCTCTTATCAGGAAAAAAACATTTCCTGAGCTACTTTCTCATTGTCTGCCCTGGAGGCCTCTAGCGACATCCTGGCATAATACAGCTATATTCATTGTCCTTACTTAGCCCCTGTCCAAACTGTCTCTCCTCTTGACAGCAAACATATTTATATTTTCTGGTGCAATCTCTGGATTTTGCCATTTTTCTGTTTGATTGAAAGTGGGTGTCAACAATCCCTTAAGTAAAGTTGATGTCAGTATTGAGCTTCTGGAAGTTTTCTAAATCCAGGGATATTTTGCGTATCCTTGAAAAGATAATATTCTAATTTACTAGTTAATGATCTCATTAGTAGTGTGATCATAAGTGGTCATACTCATCTAAATCCACTGAAGTCAATGGGCTTTAGAGGATGTAAGTCTTTTAAAGACAGCAGTCATATAGTGTGAATGGGAGATGCACAGTGCCATCCTAGGTTGCCCTTACAATCTTTACTTTTCAGTTCATATCATTTCCTCCACTACCAGTCTATTCACTGATCTCAGTAATATTTAAGGACTCTATATAGGACTACAGCCTCTGGCACAGTTCAGACATAATATGAAACCATGATTTATTTGAAATATTGTTAGTTTGTAAAAGCCAGATTTGGCTTGCAGATGATGCTACAAATTCTAGTTTGACTCAACAAATGCTGCTTTCATCAGCTGGGTTGCCACCCAAAGAGTGTCCTCCTGACTCCTAAATTCTTCCCTTCTCCCTCCTAATGCCTTACGCTTTCCACCTTTCTCACTGAAACTCAAGGACTGCACAGTGGAAGGAAGGAATGCTTATCACATGATATGACATCATTCATTACCCTGTGAGTTTCTCAGGGACCTTTAGCCCATTTACCTGCTATCTGTTTCCAATATCTAGTTATGCCAACACCAACTGGCTGGGGAACTCAGCAATAAAAGATGGCTTCTAGTCTCTGATATGGCTTCCTTGAGCTGGGTAAGGACAGAGATCCCTGCTAAGGCAGAAGAGGCTCATATCCATTGTGGGAAGAGAGGGATGTGTGAAGAAGAGAAAACACTCACTGTTCATCTTTAAAATGGAAACAATAATGATCTGTTGTACTAACTGATTGTTGGGATAAGCAAGATAAATACTAGAAAGTCCTTTGCACATTAAAAAATAATATAGCACTAGTGAGTAATAATTAGGAAGAGCACAGGTTTCTTCATATGTGTGCTTCAGTTTTTATCAGTGGATTTAGTTCTCAGCTTTTTGTCAGTATTGTTGATTTTTTAAATATTGTGTAAGCCTGTAGCACAAATTCAAAATGTGACTAATATACTGTATAATAAGCATATGGATAACACTGGAGAAGGCATGATGGTATGGGGAAATTCTCTTCCAGTAAACATTTATAGCAGGTGATAAAGAGATGGTAGAATCAGGACTGGTGGAGGTAGACTGACAGGTGATAGAGAGACAAAGATGACTCTTGAACCCAAGACCCCATTCTATTTAGATGCCCTATTAGTAAAAACTTTGGAAATGGCTTTCTTTAATTTTTGGCAGCCAATATGCTTGTCTAAAGTTGGGAATAACTCAGCTCATCTCCATTAATTAATTAATTAATTTGCCATTCTGCTTGTCGGAGTTCTTTCAGATTCCCAAACTGTTTCTGTATCCTCCCAAGACCAGTCAAGCTGTCTGTGGGAACAAGAACCTTTTTGCATATTAGAAAGCATTACTATGCAGCTTCTCATTTTCAGGCAAAGTCTGTGAAGCTTTTGTTTTCAGTCGTTCCTGGACTCTTTCCCAGCCTTTCATTTATTCCAACTATCATAGGCTCTTCTGTAAGAAATTTTAACCTGTCAACAGGCTCATTAAAAATCCATAGCCACTGTGTCCACTAATCTCAAACTTTTCCTTTTAATTCTCTACGTGATGGGGGAGATGAGGGAGGGGAGAGAAGAACTGAAACTCTAAACATCCCATATTGAATGAAATTTCAAAATCTAATTTTCAAATGTTCCCATCCAGCTTTGAACAAAGAATTTACTAAACCTGTAGAATAAATTCGAGTTTGCAGTTCTGTTTCTCAGTCTAGACTCTTGAGCGCTGGATTTTTGTGAAAAATCTACCAAGAAAAAGCTTGAGATTTCAGCTGATTCTGGTTTTAATGCACTAATACTTCATGCAAATTTGTATTATCATTTATTATTATTATTCACGGAAATTCATATTAGTATTGCACACACACAAGGAATGAGGCCAAAGAGATTACAGTGTTAGAAGGAGATCCACAGCAAAATTCAAAGTCTTTTGCATACATTCAATTTTCAACTGCAAAAAGCAGAGTATTTCCTGAGCATCTGTTACAGATACTTTTTATACCACATAAAAACCAAAGCCATAATCATATACAGGAGAGAGAAGAGAAAGCCTGTGTTTTGCTCTAAGGTCCAGCAACAGGAAATGCTTTTATATATTTATTTATACTCTGCTTTTCTCCTCAGCAGGGACCTCAAACAGCTTATAGCATCATTCTCCCATCCTCCCTTTTACCCTTATAATGATAATAACCCTTTGAGACGGGTTAGATTGAGAGAGAGTGACTGGCCCACCATGATCACAAGGCAAGCTTCCACGGCAGAATGGGGATCTAAACCTAGGATCTGGTCCTCCCAGATCCTAATCTAAAACTCCATCCACTACACCATGCTGACTCATAGCAGCATATACAGTTTTATTTACTTGTTTGTTGAAACTGTATATCATCATCATCATCATCATCATTATTATTATTGAATTTCTAGTCCTCCCTCCCCGCAAGTGGGCTCAGGGCAGTTTACAACAAACAGATAAAATACGGTAATAAATAAAATAAAATCCATAAAATCACAGTTTCATAAAATCCAGTTTCAGCGGCACCAACAATTCCACAATCTATTCCACAATTCCATTTTCCCAAAACTCAAAGCAGCATACACGACTGATAATTATACTCAGAAACAGTCCGTGAACTATTACCATCCTCTGTTCCTGAAAAAATTGTGAACATCAGTTTTTTCCTAATAAAACACTATTTTAAAAAAAACAACAGAAACATTATCTTTCCTAGTATGGCATTGCTGGGACGATCTGTTCCATGTGGCCATAAGGGAAGGCATGCCATGTGTTTGAATGAAAGGAAATGCTGCCTTTAACCCCTTCATCTTCATTTTCAAAGTGAAATTCCCTGGTATCATATTTAACTACAACAAAATTGATACTTTTAAAATTCAGGGGCATTGGAGTAACATCATAGCTCTGTTACTACATTATGACAATACAACTGGTGTTTTTCTCTACTCTCTCAA
Organism: Eublepharis macularius; assembly: GCF_028583425.1. NCBI lineage: Eukaryota > Metazoa > Chordata > Lepidosauria > Squamata > Eublepharidae > Eublepharis > Eublepharis macularius. The sequence continues at coordinate 191,595,500 of NC_072790.1, forward strand.
TTAGCGTATGAACAGTTCCTGAAGTGCACTCTCCCCTTCCCCCAAGCAGAAGGAGGCCAATTAGTCCTTTCAATGTAGATGACTGTAATGGAACACCCAGTACCTTCCAGCAATTAGCATTGCCAAAAGATTCAAGTATTGTGTTATTCTGGAGCAGCTCTATACATTTTTAAAAGGAAATCGTAGTTTTGTGGTATTCTTGAAAATGTAACACATGCACCAAAAACAAACAAACAAACAAATAAATAAAAAGGTAGGAGAATCATGACGGTGGTGTGACAACAGTGAGAGGGGATGCAATCCTCATCTAGTGTGAAATGGAAACCAGATTACCATGTTCCATGGAGAATCTCCATTGAGACTGCAAATTGGGCAACAATTGCATCATAAATATGACCATTGCAGAAAAGCCCACTTGTGTGGAATCAGCCCTGGAAGCTACAAAGGGATGAATCTGTATGGCAAGGCAGAAGAACCAAGAAATGATCTATCAGTACAATCCTAAACAGACTTACAGCCTTCTAAGACTGTATTATGTGCTTTTTCATCAGTGCTCAAAAGCATGTGTGTGCATCAATCAATAGAATACTGCAAAAAAATTTTTTTTGATGCTATCGTTCATAGAATGATATTAAGATTTCACTTTGGCAGTATGAATGTATGCACATCGGCATGCAGGGAAGGGAAAATGCAAGTGAGAAAAAGGAATGAAAATTTTGGCAAGTTGCAACTGTTCCAGTGCTAAAATTAGAGGTACCACAAATTTCTGGCAAATCATGGCCAATCATGGAGTCTGTTTGGAGCTCTTGTGTTGCACCAAATGACTTGAAATTAGAGATGGGCACAATCCAAAAAAAATTAACGATCCAGCTGATCGTGGATTGGAGCCGGCATCGATCCCAAATAAACGATCCACACCGATCATCTGCTGTTCCCGATCCATGGATCGTGGATCGTGGAGGCAAAAGCGGAGGGGCGCCCCGCTGTTCCCAGCGATACAGGAATGGAGGTTGATGCCGGCGGCATCTGTGTTTGTGTTTGGCCGTCTGTGTTTGGCCATCAGAGCTGCCTATCAGGGTTTGCAGGGATGAGATTGGAGTGCCCATGGCTACAGAACACCCCCTTCCCCCTCCCTCCCCTGGGTGTCTTCTCCCAACTGGTGACTGCTTTGCTGCTCCGTGGTTGGAAGGAAGTCCTGCTGATCAAGGAAAGCTCCATTGCCAGGGGAATAGATTGCTGGCGCCTGAGTGTCTGGATCCCTGATCTGAGCCCGATCACCCCAATCCAGACCCCCCTCCCGATTGCTGGATCGTTGGCTGTGGACGATCACAATCCGCCGGGTCACGATCGCGCAATCGCCATTATCGTCGGTTATATTCAATCGTAATGCGGATTGTGCCCATCTCTACTTGAAATGCACCAAATGACTTGAATGCCAGCCAAACATCAGTTTTTTGCAAAACTGTGCATGCGCAAAAAAGGCTGGCAATCTAAAAAGATCTGCTGCCATTAATGCTGATATGAACTACTTAGAGGAACACTGAATATCCTTGCACAATTTGGCTTTCCCAGCCGCAGCAAAGCTGCTTAAGCTGGGAGTCGGCTTTGCAGCCCTGCCCGGAGGAACCTGACAGGCTCCCTTCCTGGGCATCTGGGGCTTTGGCTGGGGGGTGGAGCCAAGAGCCGTTTGCAGGCAGCTCCGCTTCCCCAGCTTCAGTTTCCTCGTGCACTCGGCCCACCCACCTCACCCTGTTTTAGTGCAGGATTAGCCGGTTGCTGGGTCAGAGCCAGGTAGGAATTTTTCCCTCTTTGCCCTGATTGTCTTTGGGAGAAGGGTTTTTTTTTTTTTTTTTTTGTGGCGGCTGCATTCGGGCCTTTCTGGGCATTTTTGCTCCAGCGCCGCTTTCCTGGGCTGCTTTCAGTTGCAGGCGTGGTGGCCTGCTTATACAGGGCTTTGGCTCTCGGGCGGCTTTTCGCCGGGCATTTTCCCGCAGTTAAGGAGCCGCTTCAGTTTGCAAGTGGGGCAATTGGGGTTTGCCTGCTCATTGGGGGGGGGATTTTGCTCCCTCAACTGGTGGGTCCTTCTTTCTCTGGGGGAAGCGGGGTGGTTTAAGTGATAGCCCCCCCTTTTTTCTTGGCACTTCAGCGCACTCAGAGGAAGCTGACAGGCTCCCTTCCTGGGCATCCAAGGCTTTGGCCAGGGGCGGAGCCAAGAGCCGTTTGCAGGCAGCTCCGCTTCCCTGGCTTCAGTTTCATTGTACGCTCGGCCCACCCACCTCACCCTGTTTTAGTGCAGGATTAGCCAGCAGCTGTGTCAGAGCCAGGTAGGAATTTTTCCCTCTTTGCCCTGATTGGCTTTGGGAAAAGGGTTTTTTTTTGGCCTACCTTGCACTACTGGCAGTGTTCTGAGATATTGTTTGGGTGGTGCTGTTTGATCTGTCACTGGCAGGAGAGTTTTGGGTATAGGGTGTGGGCCGGTGAGCACCCACTGGTGCTTCCCCATGGGTGGGGAACAGGGTCTGCCATCAGTGTGGTATGCTTGTGGCAGCTACCATTGCACAGGCAGATGCCTGCTGGGGATCCCCAAGTACAAAGTCTTCCTTCATGCTAGACGGCTGGGGCGTTAGGTGCTTGATGGAGGGATCCCTTGCCTGGCTGGCCAGGTTGCAGCCATTCAAGGGATGGCCTACACCCGGGGCTTTGGGGCTCACCCAGGCAGGTCAAGGCGGAGGTCCGGAGTTGATCCCGTGGCTTAACCTGTACCACTTAGTTGGCCCTTGCCTTGTTTATGTTAGTGGTCATTTTAATAAACGTCCCTTTAATACCAAGCCTGTGTCTGTCTCTTCGTTCTGACTGGGGTTGCAATAGATATTACAATATCCATTTGCAAATATTGCTGCAGCAGAACAGTTGCATAATTTCCAAAGATGCACAGATGTGTCTTAATGCTCCCGTGTAAACTGGAATTAGAAGAGTGAAACACAACATAGAACAATATTATAGAACAATAAAGAAACGGCAAAATATACATTTTCCCTAGAGAGAGTCATATATTTCTGAAATCTTCATTGGGACAGTATAAGAGGTAAACAGCATAAGCCAGGAAAACAACATTAGTCAGATGAAAGTGTGGGAAGTAAGCACTTGTTTATTGAAGCAAATATGTACGGTACATTAGTGCGTGAATTCAGCACAAGAAGAATTACAGACAGAAGACCTGCCCTAACCATCCTGACCCCCACATTGCTGACAGTCCTCTGTTCCAATTTGCCACAAATCTTTTTGGATATATTTTATACATTGCCGTTTACTGAACTCAATGGTAGAAAAAGTAAAATGGCAGGACAAATCTCTCAGCTCTCTCTCCCTTTATTATACTTTGTCCTTCCTTTACTACCTCTTCACACAATTATCCAGCCGCAGCCTTTAATATCCTCCTGCTTCTGTTGGAACAAGGCTGTTTCTCTTGCCCTGCACATTCATCCAAGGCACTCATCCTGCAACTTGCTCACAGCTGGTTCTCCTCCTCCTCTGTTACTCCTTCAATGCCTGAAACCAGCCATCTGTCATCAATGAACCTCTCATATCCATTGATCTTCCCCAGCACATAAACCTGTCTGTGTAATTCTACAGTCCAATCTCCAAGTGCCACAACTAACTGGCAATGTAGGCACCCAGAGCCACTGTGCCATCTCTGCTTGGCACAATAGAAGACATGGAGAGACTAGCGGCTGCAGACCCTGCATTTGAACAAAATGCAGGCAGATAGAAGCAGCTGAGCTTTGTTTGAACGGCAGGTTGAAAGGATATTGAAGACAGCAACACAAGAGCTACAAATCTTACTATGAAACTTGACTGGGGTCAGGTTTGTGCTATATTCAAGACTGCATTGTATTGATAAGCCAAATTCTGAGCCATCTGTTATTTTCCAGGCTAGAAAAATAAAGAGGGGAAAGGGGATGGTACAGAGATCTAAACAGAAGCGATAGGAGTGCTGTTCTCTATGCCTGCAAGGAACATTGAGATCAAGGACTAAGTTGTTCCACAGGCAACTGAAAGTATGTGGTAAATGTATGCAGAATTCACTGCTTACTAAGAAAATTAATGTGCAATGGCATACATAACACATTTCCCAAGTCCCAGCTAAATTACTCCTTACTGAGGATCCCTGTACCTCAAACTCCTCCTACTTTCTCCATTCCAGTTCCATCTACGGAAACACCTCCATCCACTGATCATCTTCAGAGACATGCTGTGGACAATCTACAGTGCTGGTCCTTGGCCTGTTGGTCCTCATATGAAGTGAGGGTCTGTCTAAGGGCCAAGCTACACATGACAAATGACACTTGAACGGCAAGTGGATTGAGTGGAGGGCAAGTGAATAGGGAGAAATACACTTGCTGTTCAAGTGTCATTCACATTTTGGCCTTTATCTTACAAGGAAAGTGTTCAGTACCTGAATGCACATTTTGGCCTTTATCTTACAAGGAAAGTGTTCAGTACCTGAGGTGAGCAAACTGTCTTTCAGGAAAGCTAATTCATTGAATCCAATTTTCTTTTTGAGGAACCCCTAAAAAGCTTCTGTGGAATCCCAGGGTTCCCCAGAACTCTGTTAGGAAACTGCTTTTCTAAGCAGAATGCCTTTTGCTGATAATGAAGGGTTCTGTGCTTTCTCTGCAGACAAAAACATTATTTTTTTCTTAAAACACAGTAGAGCTTCCAACAAATCAGCTGAGTTTCTTCACAGAAGTTGCAAAATGGTTCTCTGTCAGTCTCTCTGCTGCATGTGAGCACAATATTGCTGTAGTATAAATCTCAATGACAGTTTTGTGGAGGACATTTACATAAACTGTGGCTGATTGGTTTTTAAACCTCAAGAATCTTCTGGTTTGAATCTTTCACTCCTCCACCTTTTACAAAAGCTCCAAATTGAACAAAGCGTATGATGGACTGATCTTGGTTAAATGATATTTTTTTTCTAACCACAGGTAAGCAGAGACATGCCTTGAGACAGGAGAGGATAAGAATAGGGGGAAAGGAGATTAAGAGAGCTATATTTGGCCCAAAAACTTTTTAAAAACTTCTCATAGATCATTTGAATTTGTTATGGGGCTGTACCGAGTACCTACCAAAATGACACAGATATTTTGTTTTGAATTAAAATAAGAGGTTCACTTTATACTGAAAGCTATATATACATACATTTCCTTTGTTCAGCATTAGGAGCAATGGGAAGGCAACATATTTTCCACTGTAGAATAGACTTCTCTCAACTTCTCCTTTGCATCATCACAGCACAATCCTAAACCTCCTTCTATGTCCATTGACTTCAATGGACTTTGAAAGGTGTACATCTGTTTAGGATTAAACTATCAGTCAATGAAGGGACGGAACCTGTGCTTTCTGGGTCATAGTGATGGTTGAGGGATCCCCATGAGTCTCAGCTGTAGGAAGGGCCGTAAGGAATTCTAGAGCCGCATTACTTCCTTCTCCAGGAATGATTATTTATATAACAGGAATATGTGTACAAATAGAACTGAAAAACAGTTTGGGTATTCTTTAAAATATTCTGCAGCTGAGTGTTATGTCATTCTTCATTTCCACATATGAAGATTTGCCTGCATAATTCAGTGGGTTGCCTGGGGTCTTGAACAGCATTCATTCTGGAACAATTGTTAAATTGAGCTGAAAACTTCTATTATGGCATTATGTGTCCATTTTCTCTAGAAAGCAATGTTACTTTAATTACCCTTCCTTAGGGCTGCCTGTTACCTACTGGGAGCAGGACCTCTCCAACCTCCAGTTCCTGTTGCTTGCCACCATTCTAGTGGTCAGCATAAAAAAATAAACTAAAAAATCGCCATCAGCATGACAGCATTACATCACTTCTAGGGAAAACCTGTATGTGACATTGTGCCTTATCATGCATCATGGTAAAACCATGGAATTTCCAGTGATTCTCAGAGATGCATGACATCCAGTGATTCTCAAGGAAGCATGACATCACTTCTGGGTTTTCCCTGGAAGTACTGAAACATTGTCATGCTGATGGGACTCCTGTGTCTCTCTCCTAGACTCCCACTGGTTGCCAGCTGCTGGATAGTAACCCTGGCCTTGCTGCCACCACTGCTACTTCTTCTTCTTCTAGGAGAGGAAATGAAATGAAAGGAACACACAAGAGGCCCTTAGCCCAAGCATTCATTGAAGATTAATTTAGGCTTTGGGAAACAGAGCACTTAAATTAGAAAGGACAAAAAGGATCCATCAAAACATCTGTGTTCCTCTTCTGGATAACATCTGCCATTGCATAGTCAGGATCTCTTGGTGTGGGTTTCTAAAGCTTGTTTCATTCCATCAAATTTATGAGTGATACACATTAAACTAGCATCTGGTACTATTCCTAAAAACGCTTTCTCAAGGAAACCCTTAGGAAGAAGTCTATATGCATTTCAAATGGCATCTCCAGGGAATCATATTTATACTTTTATACGACTGCTCTACAGTACTCACATATATTGTTAACATACCAATGTTAATGAACACACAACATTTACATATAGTCTAACAATTGGCCAACTGTGATACTGCTACCTGTTCCCTTCTCTGCTGAAACCCTTCTTAACAAACAGCATGCAGGCCAGTCTGTCACTAGACATTGGCCGTTTCCACACTACTTACCTTCATCTGGAATGCCGTGGAACATTGTGAAAAAAACGTGGAAGATAGCATCTTCTCGTGTGAGTTTTGCACAACCGTGCAAAACTCGCACAAGAAGACGCTATCTTCCGCGGGGTTTTTGCAACATTCCACAGCATTCAGGATGAAGGTAAGTAGTGTAGAAACGGCCATTGTGCACTGTTTTTTAAACTTTTGACAGGAGGAATGGTCATAAACATTACATAATGCATCAGGAACAGAACTAAAGACTAGAGGTGCCCCATTTCTATATAATGCAACTACAGCTCGCAAAGTCAATAGGTGGGAAGGTTGAAAAATGCAGTCTGAAATTGCAAGATGATTTTTCTTTTGTCAAATTTATCAGCCTTATGGTTAAAAAAATAAAAGCCAGTATTTTGCAGCAAATTTACATATTCTGGGCTGCAATTTGACATCTCATTTATCTCTCTGCAATCACAGTAAATGCTCCAAAAGATCATCCAAAGTTGGCTTCACAAACAGACCTATAGATAAAGTCACAGCAAAAAACACAGGAAAAGCGAACAATGCCCCCAAAGTGTTGGTTTGAACGAACATTTCTTTCTTTTCTTTTTTACAAAAATCTTTGCACAGCAAACACTGTGCCTCTCTCACCGAATTAGAGCCAACATTGGTCATAAACAAACACCCATTTTGGGATAAACAAGGAACTATTTCCAGAGCAGTATGTAAAAAAACTGGTCCAAAATGGCTTGCTTACTTAATCATCTTTCTGACAAAGGGCATTTCCTCCCCCCTCCCCACATCTGATAACACAGTAACTAAGTCCCTTGTGACTTAAAGGACATTGCTTACAAAAATAACAAAGACAAGTGTGAATCTTATTTCATTACTTGTAGTGATCATGTCTAAAGGAAATACAATTCACATGGCCATCTGGTCTCACCATAAAATCAATCAGCAATTTCTCATACAATTCTTGTAAACCATTGCAGAGTTGAAAATACATGCACCTGGTTTATTACAATTTGATTTTCTACTATATTTTCCAAACAATTTTAAGCAATTTTCTTTTTTAAAAGAGATACATGATGTCAGTTTCCTCTGTTTTCTTTATTAGTTGCTTCTTGTTTTTCCAGGTCTTCACTAGAGCTTTTCTACCTACAACATTTCCAATTGAGGCTGACTATGGAATATGTCGCCCTGATCTGGATGGCTCAGGCTAGCCCAGCCTCATCAGATCTCAGAAGCTAAGTAGTGTTGGCCCTGGTTAGTACTTGGATGCAGCCCAGAAAAGTCCCAAGGTAGTCCAGAGTTGCTGTGCAGAAATGGGCAATGGCACATCAACTCTGTACGAGTCTTGCCTTGAAAACCCTATGGGGTCACCATAAGTTGGCTGCAATTTAATAGCACTTGAGACACACACACACAGAATAAGTCACAAGTCACTAGATGCCTTTAGAATGTTACAGCCACATCTAAAGTATTAAGACCTGCAACCACATGAATATAGCCAATTACGCAGGACCTCAACACAGAAAAGTAATATCAAACTGTAATAACTTGGAAAAAGCATGTAGGGTGTCCTTATTTCTGTATAAATATGCTCAGGAATATACTGCAGGTTCCAGATTTTATTCTGTCTGCTAATATGACTGCTGAGTCTGCAGGTATATTGTAACTACTGATCTTAAGTGACTCTGCTCTTTCCCCAGTTTTTCTTACATTTGAAACTAGCCCTTCTTCCAGGGAGCTCAGAGTAAAATGTGTAGACTGATTTACATAGAAACAAGACCCATTGCCTTCATTGTGATGGACTCACTTCCAAGGATGTATGATTCAAAGTATAGAGGTTCAGCTCACCCTGCGCTTGTTTTTATTTAAGTAGATTCTACTAACTTCAAAATTACTCATGAGTAAGTGTGCAGTGCTGGTGCCAGGTCAGAGAGGTAGAGTAGCAGCAGAGGTACCATTCCCCTCCTTGCATGAATGGGAGGAGGTCTTGTTGGCTAAGTGAGGCAGACAGGCACATAGATGAGCCACTGTCCAATTTTCTGCATGCTTACTCAGAAGTAAGGTCCACTGAGTTCAACGGGGCTTACTCTCAAGTAAGTCTACACAAGAAGGTATTATGAGGAAGGAGGAGAGGTGGGGGAGGGCAGCAGGTGAACAAGGGAATAGTCCCATGGGGAGCAAGGAAGTGACATACTGTGGATTTTAAAAATATATATATTTTAATAAAAAGATTAAAATCCCATTAAAGGAGGGAAAAGAAAGAAAAAAGTAAATATATATAAGAAGAGAGAAAGGAAAAAAGAGAAAGGAAAGGAAAGGAAATACTGAGAGAAAAAAGAGAAGAAAAGAAATAATACATATGGAATAAATCATTTTCAGCTTTCTCTACGACATATTTAACATCTTTGCAAACAATATACGTGCAGTCCTATTAACACATAAACATAACCTTTTCTATATATCCTCCCCTTTTGTTTAGTTTTTTCATATTTGTCCTCTTATAAGTCAAATCCACAGATCATCAGTTCATTTGCTTCCATTTCATGTGGAAAGTCATTAAGGGGTTTCCAGTTCATTCATTGTTCTGGTAAGCTCCATAGTGTGAGTAAAAATTTTAACCTAGATCTCCCTCATTTCAATGTAACCTTCAATTTGTACCACACTGGCTCATGCAAGGTGCTAAAGACTACCTGATGCCTCAAAGTGAGGGACCTCTCCCCACAGAGATGTGGAACTTTTTATATACTCATCTTTAAACTAAAAGAGGTCAAACTGCTAGAAAACAATGGTTTAGACATACACGTATTGGCCATAGTTAGTTATGTTTCATCATTCACCATTTTGTTCATGTTATGCTTCCTGGCGATGATCAGAATGTCAATCATTTGCTGAGCTGATGCCTCTATATGTATGATTAGACTCAGATTAGATTAGAACAATTAGATTGTTAACTCATGGCTGCCATTCCCCCACCCATCTGCCACTAGCTTCAGTTGTTGCGGGGTGGGGACTGAGATTTTTCAGTTGAGACTTAATACTTAGATGTCTTGGTGCACCTTTGTTTTCTGCCCATGAACCTAGCTAATCTTGCACTCAGTTCTTGTGATCATTTTACAAAGAGATGCCACTGACTACAAAGGAACAAAATGTTTGCAATTCAATGTATCCAATACTACTCATACAAAGGATGCATCCAACCTCACAAACACAAAGAAGGAAGAAACTGCAAGTGATCTGTGCTTGACAAGTTGGTAACTTTAAACAATGTGGTCATGGCCGTGGAACATACATGGTTCTTCTTTAAAAATTGAGATAATTTAGTTAAGTTTGTTTTTTATTACCAAAGTGCAACCTGGCCCTTTACCACAAGCAACTACTGTGCAGATGTGCTCGGCACAGTACACAAGTTAAACTCCAACAAAACTAATTCATTTGATCTGATCAGGATGGAGCTGGCCAAAGATCAATCAAGGTATCATGTTGAAGTTTTCAGCATGACACTCACAGTCTTATTGCATCCTCACCAGACCGCATACATAGACAAGAAGTCTCCAGAACACCATACATTGCAGCTGGATACGTCTCTGCCCTTAACGTCTCCAATCAGTGTCATGCGTAGTCAATGGTCCCTAGAAATACTGCTAGGTCACCTGCTAACATTTGCCTGAGCAACAAGGCTCCAGCAATCTAGTCCTATGCTCATATCTACCTGTCAGCCATTGACTTCATTATAGCCGTTTTCACGTCACATTGTGGTGGCAGAGTGAATTACACGTCGGGAGCAGAGTTGCCATGGCAAGCTTCACACCAGCCCTGTGTGTATGTATTAGAAGGTTTTATAGGTTCTACGCATGGACAGGGCTTTCTCCCTGCAAGTGGGAATGAACCATCTGAAGTTTAAAATGGCGCAGAGACCATTATACTACCTGAGGTCTCTGCCCCCCATTACCACCTTATTTTCCTGCACGTGTGAACCTGACCAGACTTCACAACTACCTGAATCTTTTGTCCTGGCTTGGTCTTTTGATGTTTATCAGTGGAAATATGGCCCTCTGAGATTTATCTTGGTTTGACCTCTGGTACCTGTTACCTTCTTCTTCCAAAGCAGATCATAACTCTCCTTGAGAGAGCCCATTTTTGTTTGTACTCATCCTTTTCTCCCAAGGGACTGAAGGATAAACTTCCTATAAAGCAGAAGATGTAAATAAAGGATCTGTTCTGTCTTTCTCTACATAAACTTAAGCTTTAAAAATTCAGGAGAAAAATAATTACAAATGAATTTTAATAAATAAAAAGGATGGTGGCGTGGGTGTTATAAAAAAACAATTCCTTTGTATACTATAGCATAGAAGAATTAAGACTGGGTCCTGTTTTTATTCTTTATTTATGAAACATGCAAAAAAGGATGCAAAGAACATAAAAGCAGGGTTAGTAACCTTTGGAATGTTCAGGTACATTGTTTTGCTGCTGTAAATTTCTTTGAACCAAGTTACCTAAGTATAACATTCCCTTTCAAGGTAGTTATTTAACTGAAGATTCTTTTTATGTTCATCAGATAACCTCTTCAATTACAGTTCAAGGATGTAATAAAAAAATCATTTTGCTTTAGAGGCAAAGGAAACAATCAAACAAAGGTTGTATAATGTTATTGTGAACATCAGTGGATATATGCTCTATATATGTAAAATCCAGTTTCCACTGATATTAATCCATAGTCTGGCATAAACCAAGAAATAGAACCCAAAGCAGAGTTGTGCAGATAGAACGCCGCTCTCAGTGAGTCCACGGTGAGTTCTGTGGGACAAAGTAAGTGAGAAGGAAGGTCTTGCTCTTCATGACAGATGTTCAGATAGAATCTCCTTTTTCCTTTCTTTTTGTTCCTATATTTTACCACCAAGAACCATTTTGGTCCATTCATTTTCACTGCTGGTATGATTTGTATTTATGCATGCAATATACATCATTCATACATACTGATGAACAAATGAGATTAAAAATGTGTTCATTTTATGGTAAGGAATTGATGTGAGGAAGTAGAAAGTAGCACAAACATAAAAATAAAAAATATTTATTTGCAACAAGATGTATGACCAGGGCTAGCACTATCAGAGGGGTGTCTGGGTGGTGGGCCACAGAAGGCTGTGGAGAGACTTCCATTACATTCTTCTGGGATGCAGCTGGTCTTGTAAATGTATCACATACGGAGCAGATACACAGAAGAATCACTGTCAGCGGTTATAAATGTTGCCTTTTCTCCCCCACAGGAGTTCCTTCACTCCCTGGCCAACACTTCAGAGCAGTTCCCCCAACTTTTTTGAGCCTATGGCAGGATTTCCTTGCTGCAGGTGGGGCCTGGAGATTTCCTGAAATTAGAACTGATCTGCAGACTATAAAGGTCAATTCCCCTGGATAAGTGGCTGCTTTGGAGGATGGACTTTATGGAATTATACTATGCTAAGATCCCTTACTTCACCAAACCCCTCACCCCTCAGGCCCCACCCCCAAATCTCCAGAAATTTCCTGCTTAACGATATGCCTTTTAAAATTTACATATTGTTTAAAATAATGTATTCCATGCATATGGCTTAATTTCAGTCACAAAGTGAAGTTCCTTATGTGTGGGGGCAGCTGCTACCGGAGCAGGGTTTTGTGTGTTTTTTTCAAAAAAAATCTGCACAGCCAATCAGATGACCAAAGACCAATCAGAAGCCCTGCTGGACAAAAGTCACACTGGTCCCAACCATTTTCTAAAAATACTTGGCAGGTGTTAGGAAAGGTATTGGCAGATGCTAAGGCGCCCGTGGATACCATGATGGGGAGCCCTGTTCTAGAGGATGTTCCTTCATCCCCTTCCCTCTACTTCCAACCCAAGCTCTCAACAATCCACCCTATTCAGGTCCTTCTTAGGCATAATTGCATCCGACACCCTCAGGGGTGCCTCATCCCAGCTAAGTATGCATCAGTATCCCCAGAGGTACTCTCCAAGCTAGCCACTCACTCTTCAGACATCCTGTACATGGCCAAACCACTTTGACTGGAATGCACTTATTTTTCGCCTGTGCCCCTGTGCTCTAGATCTTTACCAGGAGGGCTTCTGCTTGCCTCTGGTACTGGAAGGTACCTTGGTTAGGTGGGGGGGGGGGGTGCTCTCCTGACACAAGATGTATTTAAAACTTATAGGTAGGGATGCTTTATTTATTTTATTTGTTTAAAACATTTTAAAGCAACCTTTCCACCCATCTTAGGGTCCTCAAGGTGGCAAGCAATAATTAAAAAAAAACCAAGCTTGAAACACACATACAAAACAAAACACAGATATATTAACAGAACAGAGGCTCAGTGAGAATCAGTGAGGGAATGCCAGACCCCCCCCCCCAAAAAAGTCTGCACCTGCTGGTGGAAGACAATGATAGAAGACAGACAAATTTCCTGTGAAAGAAATTCCACCATTTTGCTGTCACATTTCAGAAATCTTCTCCAATGGAAGTTCTCCTTGGTGTATGTTATTCCAAGATGTCTGTGTTGCAGAACAGATTGCAGAGTCTTTTCACCCATTTTTCATTTGTATACTCCAAGCATTTGGGAGTGGGGGACATCATATTCTGATCAGTATTATCACCATGGAAGTATTATGAAAGTATGGGTACCAGCACATATCAGATAAAATTAAAACATTTATAAAACACAGGTTTGAATGCACATCAAGTGTGCATCTGCACAAATTTCACAAAAATTCAGTGAATCACAGGAAGGATGTGGGATGGTGCACTTGATACAGCAAAACTATGGCACATGGACAGCATGGAATGAGTGATGTGGCCATACCTATTGCTAAGTTTGTACTTATGCAATCAGTATTTATCAGACAACAAAGCAACTGGTAGCTGAAGAGGCTGTATGCTCAGAAGCTGGCTCTTTCAACTCCTGATTTGGGTTAGTGATTCTGTCTTTGTTATTGAAACTGACCTGACATCTTTTGCAAATGTTGCCAGAGTATTGGGTCTTGCCTTGTCCTCATCATCCACTGGACAGACAAATGGACAGACAGATAGATAGTCATAGTAGATATTTGCTGGTAACTATGAAGCATGGGGCAAGGTGTCGTATATGACTGTCTGCATATCTGCCATGAATGTATTATGTCTTGTGCACTGGCCCTCTGAGGGCATGAGAAGTTTCTTACTGATGTTAAGGCAGTAGGTTATCTCACAAGTATTTACTTTCTCTTTCCCCGCTGTTTCCAGCAAGTGTCCTTGAAAGCTGGCTGCAGCCAGCTCAAAATGTATCTTTCTTGGGAACGGAGATGATTTCATTCTTTGTTCTGTCTAGCCTAAACCTAGCTTCTCCCTGACAACCCCCCTAGCTCTTTCATGCCCAAAACTTTAATGGCCCTTATCCTGATGGCGGGAACATTCCCTATAACTAACATCACCAACCCCAGTTACGTCACTTCAGCCAATTGCACTTGTCTGAGCACCTTGAACTTGATGGATCTCTAATAAAGTTACTTCAACCAATACACCTGCGTGTTTGCTGTGGAGAACTTGGGGATTCTACCTGCCAAGGACTGACACAAGGTATCATTGTGATGCATGACATATATAAGGATTCTGTAAGTTTCACAGCAAACAGGTTCAAACTAAACACTATATTTGTAAGTCACAACAATCACCTCTGAACTGAGTCTCAGATCTGTTCACTTGTTCACCATGAACATCTGCTGGACAGCTTTGCAACTGTGCAGGGAGCAATTCTAAGGTTCTAGCTACAATTTATAAGAAATAATTTGATTCCTATTATCATAAAATCAATATAAATGATAGAAAAGTAAAATAAAACTGAGAGGCTAAATAAGAAAAGACATTTTCCTGTTTCCTGCTTTTGCAATACACCTGTGAGATACAATGTGAGATGCATCACAGAGAGGTAGATGGGCAGAAGACTATCTGGCAACTCTGATTCTGCAGTGGAGGGGAGAGAAATGCATGCAGAAGGTCAAATATGCAGGGGCGGGGCAATGCAAAAGAATCCCAGAGAACTGAGGGCAATAGATTATCTTGAGGGGGGCAAAATGGCACAAAGAGCAGGCGGAGAGGAAAGTTCATGTGGCAGGGACCACATAAATGAGGAAAACTGAATCATGATTTGAAATAACCAGTCCAAATCACTAGCAGCAGGTCCCCACTAAGATTCTAAGGCACAAATTTTATTCACTATTAAGAGATTTGGCAGTGCTGGGCAATTTCTTTTTAAAAAAAAATAGAAGAAATCTTTGATTCAAAACTCTCCTATAACTTTCATAATTTTCCCCTGCCGCTGATTTTATTTGTGTCCTCATGTGAAACATAGATTTATTTCCCCATGTTTTAATAAGAGCTGGAATGGATGTGGCTGTTTATTTTTTTCCTACTTAGATGCTGCCTCGTTATGCCAAGACAACTTTGTGCACCAGACTCATCAATTAAATAGCAGCAGGATGCTGGGAATGGTGTTTGCAAAGAAACTGTTGCCACTGAGCAAGCAAATGGAGCTCAACACATTGGGCTAAGTGACAGGAGAGGTAGGGGGGATTCTGGGTATGTGACTCTTGGCCCAGGGAATAGAATTGTCAAGCTCTTTTAGACCAAAAAAAGTGTTTCCACAGCCTTGGATGGGTCTTCCTTTTGACACTGAAGATCTAAGTCAGGAGCTGTCTGCTCAACCTGTGAAAGAAAAGAAGGAGGGCATCCCTAACCGAGGAAGCCAGCTAACAGACAACAAGGCAACAAGTTTAAGAAATCCCTGCATGATTGAGAGACAGTCAGCAGGATGGGTGCAAATTGTCCTGGTAGAGAGGTTGTTCAAGGCCTAACCGTGGAATCAGTGAGGCAGCTGCTGGGTTGGTGACAATTTGAGCAGTGCAAGACCCACATTCCCTGGAATAAAAGGGAGCATGTGGGTTGAACTTGCTTCACACACCAGCAGGATATAAACCCACCAAAATAAACAAACATTTAACTTGTAGGGATGGATCTTCTCATTTGCTTCTTGAGGAAGATATTGGCTCTTTCTCACAGTGCTTTTAAAAGTACTGCTTGTTTATTTATATTTATTTCTAGAATATTTATACCCCACCTTTCAATCCAAAGAGAACCCACCCACCCCGGTAGCTTACAAAAGCACTTAATCTCAAGTGTAATATAATAATTAAAGAGACAATATTGAGCAACCTAACAACCAAAATGTTAAACATTCTAAAATATAAACATTCTGAGTCTCTCTACACAAGACGTGTTACACAAGGATGCTCAAGTGTAGGGAGATGCAAGGTTAGCCAGGAAGCAAAGTTTAAAAAGACTGTTGAAGGCTGTTGAAGGTTTCACCACTCTACAGGAGGGTGGTTTTAAAAGATGGGAGTCCTCAGAGATCACCCCTCAGAGGGTTTGTTAATTTTATCTTTGCCTCCCCAATGGCACTGTCAATTTCACCTCTCCTATGGGCTAATATTGCATCTCTCTACACTTGAGCATCCTTGTTTAAGAGGTCTTGTGTAGAGAGACTCTCTAAAAGCCAGCAGAACAAAAACAAATGGCAGACAGCTGCAGAATAATTTAATTAGTATAATGAAAACTCCTTCTAAGTAGAACTCTCTCCACTATTTTGTGAAAAGATACAAGAGATGGTTCCAGATGAGCCTCCTGTTAGGGGAAATTCCACATTCCACATTCTTGACACCAACACCATGAAAGCTATGTCCCTAGTCACCACTCACCACCTGCCTAAACTCTGAAATCTATGGGGCACAGAATCGCACCCATCCAGATAATCAGAGTATAGACAGTCCTGTGATTCCTGAAAAGAACTGGACAGCCATGTTTTGGGGCCAGAAAGTTTTCTAAACTTTTAAAGGCAGTTATGCATATAGCATTTTGAATGATCCCATCCAGAAGTCACCAATATACATATAACCGCAGCTAAAACTATTCCAGAAAAAGTCAGATGACATATCAGTTTGAGTTGGTAAAAGACACTCCTAGCCTGAGCTGCCACCAAGGTATCCAGGAAAAAAGATGTGCCCCAAGAGGATACCCAAGTGCAGGGGTAAAAAGACTTCAGGGGAAAACAAGCCTGTCCAGTGCAGGCTAAACTTCATTTCCAGTATCTTTAATGCGACCAAGCAGCAGCTCTTTGGCCTTCTCAGCAATAAGCTTTACTTTATTCATCCTCATCCATTTCAGCCCTTGGTCTTTACCATTTCTTTCTATGAAAAGGATAGAAACAGCAATGTAAACAATGGGCAGATGAACTCACTATGGAGCAGAGGCTTTCAAGGAATTTATGCTAAGCTATGGGCTCAACATCCCTGCTTCATCGCCATCCTACAAATGAGGTCCCAGCTTCCCTTTGTGGCCCTATTCACCTCATTGATGCAGTGGCCAGGGTTTCCATGCACAGAGGGCAAGGAGAACGGTTCCCACCAAGTGTTTGAGGCACATAATTATTCCTCAAGAAGCTCCTATGCCTTTACGTACTATGAGGTAGAAGTAACCATAAGCAAACACGCAGTTTTATTTTTTGCAATTTAATCTTGAACATAGCCAAGACCAGACTTTTGAACTTTGTCTCTATCGAAAACATTTTACCCTGTATACTGAAATCTGAACAAACTCCCCTAGCTTGAATTTGTCCCCTTGCTCATCATCATATTTGCAGCACCGTCTTTTTAGTTAACCAATGTGCCCTTGTGGTAGCATTATTGAAACCATGGTGGTTATTTCCATAGGGTAAGCAGCATGTCAGGGAAGTATCTGCAGTAGTGATGGGTGAGCCTCTCCCTATCTTGATGCAGAATGGCTTGACTAAAGTGAATTGCTTTTCTAAAAACTGAAGAACAAATTGTACTATTTTCAGCCCCATTTCAAAGTTTAACATGCTTGTGGTAGTTAAGGATCATCTGACACTACCAGTGAACCCAGACTTGATATGAAATATAATGTACCTGATCTTCCAGTTTTTAAAAAGCTAGTTTGAAGCCCTAGTGGTAACTTTGAAAACTGAGGAAAGACGGTGTTTAACTCTTTCCTCTCAGGCCTCTTACACAATTAAAAACTTCTCTGCAATTAGATCTTGTTAGAAAATATATGGTTTTATATGCCTGCTTCTGTGCATTTTTTTACAAGAGGTGATTGCAGAAGCAGTTTAAATAATGGAAGAGGCTTGGAAGGAAAGAGTTAATCACCTTCTTTTCCCAGTTTTCAAAGGGAGCACCAGGGCTGCAAACTAGCTTTTTAAAAACTGTAGAAAACCACATAGGCAGGGTCAAGACTAGTATGGCCTCAGCTGGCTGAGCTTAGAATGTTCAGCTATTCAATGAACAAAGTAATTTGCAGTCCATCTTTTGTGAGAGAAGGAAATATTGTAAATTAGTTGGGATTAAAATGTTGCACTGGGGAAGTAAGAATCAGAAAGAATTTTCAAGAAATTATAAGACTAAAAGATAGGGAGGTCAGAGACCAAAACACTGTTTCGAAACAGAGTCTAAAAACTCAGACAATGGAATCAGAATGAGCAGACTTCAGGAGTGCTGGGTAGAGGCTGAGGCTAGAAAAAAGATACAGAAAAGAGAACTGAGGGCAGAAGGGGTAATCAAAGAGAGGGCTCTGGAAAAGACTTTATGATTAGGGCACATTGCATTCTATTGAGGGAAAGAAAAAGGGCAACCAGGGAGGGGAGTAGCTAAAGAGACTAACTACGGGCAGCTATAGCTAGTGGGGCAAAATAGGCAATGGCTGAAAAGGTGGAAACCTTAACTAATAAAGGAAGGAGAAGCTAAGCAGAAACTGAACCAAACTATACATGTGCTCTACAAACAAGAGGAACCATGTTCTCGAAAGCATATGCCTCAATAAAGTTGGTTAGTCTTAAAGGTGCTACTGGACTTTTTACTATTTTGCAACTACAGACTAACACGGCTAACTCCTCTGGACCTAGGTTTCATCTTGTATGTTTCATGAGATTAAAGTAAGGGCGTGGAGGATAATTTAGGGTCACTATACTTTATAATTATTATTTAACTAAAATGAAATTGTTCAAAAGGGATTATTTTAATAAAAAGAATAGGATGGTAGTTTTACAGTGCCATCCTAAGCAGGTCTGCTCAGAATGTCACTGAAGTCTATTCTATGGGACTTACTCCTGGAAAATCCAATTCTTTGGATTGCACTCTGTATGTCGGGGGGGGGGGGAGGGAATCAGACTTTCCTCAATTATATTGTTTATTGGATGGACTATACTATTTTTATTTCAATGTTCTCTGATTTTGTAATCAAGATATATTGCCTTGTTTATTTTCTTTATTGCATTGTTTTCTATTCTGTGATCTGCCTTGAGTCTCAGGGAGAAAGGCAGACTATAAATTAAGCAAACAAAGAAACACATTTCCCTGAGAGCACCCGAAGCATTTTCCAGGCAAGGAAATAAGTTTGTTTGTGAAGTGAGAAGGGCAGAGTGATACCTACTTAATCTCAACCTGTCTGTTAAAGGCACAGGACCACAGGGGAGGGGGGAGGGCTATACATTGCAGCAGCCTTAAAGAAGAAACATCACCTGCCTAATTTCTGCAGGCCAAGCTGTGGTAAAGCCATCCTAACAAGGCCAGTAAAACAGTTGGTTTTCTTAGTCATCAACTTACCGGTGCTTTATAAGGTATTACTGAGGTCCCAAATGTTTAGGAAAGGATTGGGGAGGGGTTGCTTTTCCTGACTCCATAGGAGCTCAGAGCATCTCTCATTTATCTTGCCTTTTTTCAAGCTCCACGCAGTTGATTAAGCCCTGCCCAGATGCTAGCAAATGTATGTCAGCTGTTCTTTATGCCGCTTGCCACACAGCCAACTTGTTCATCTGGCTCTCTGGAAGATCTGTGAGAAAGAAGAAAAGCTACTTTTCCATGAGCATTGAAAGTCAGTTTAATAAAGCCTTTAAGATTTAATGGATACTCAAGCTGGCTTATAAATAACCTGTTTTACAGGCATGGCTTTATCTGGGTCTTTCTTTATGCAAACCAAAGACTACAAAGGAAAGATCAAAGATTTCCAATTCAGCCTTGTTTTGAAAGCAAAAATTCCTTACTCTGCCTGCACAATAGGGCTGGTTTCTAAATAAGATGAGCCAAGCAGTGTTTCAATTGTACCTTGACTTCTTCCTTTGATTCCCTTCATCCAGGTTTCATAAACAATATAGCCAATTTTCAAAGGGTGATGATGAATAATGCTTCTATGGTATTGCCAATTTATAGAGAGCAACCTAGAGCTTTATTACGTAGATGAAGGATGGGTTGGAGACAATTGTTAGAGTGGTAATTCTGAAGCTACAGCAGGTTTGGGCTTGGCCAGTAAATGGATAGGCAACCACCTGAGGGTACTGTGTGTGCTTGGAATTCCTCAGGGGAAAGACAGTGGAACAGCAAAGGCTCACTCTGGAAATATGCCAGTAATTTAGAAGTGACCTTGGAGGACTGGGGGGGGGGGAGAAGCTGTTTCTGATAGTTATACCCATGAACCTCTCTTATCCCCATATCCCCATTCTTCTTTCACCGTGAGATGCCCTGTGGATGGTGCCAAAACAGTAACCTATATATTGGGGGGGGGGGGGGACGGGGACAAAGGGGGAAAGAAAAAGGAAGCAAGGAAAGAGAGGAGCTTGTTTTCTGTCTGATCACTTACCACTGCCACCATCACCAGCCTGCCATCTAACCCATTATAAAATAAAAAGGGGTTGAGAAGTGAAGAGGGGAGAAGAGTTCTTTAGTTCAGATATGTAGTCTGAGCCAGAGAATCACTTGGGGGTATAATGCCAAGGTCAGATTCAAGGTGAGCACTACTAGCACCCAAAAGTCATATTACAAACCCAGGGATTATGTGTCAGTGCCATATCTGCTACATCTGTTCTTTGCCAGGTATTTGCAGTACAAATTTGAGTCTGAATTTCATCTGGATGTGCTTTGAGAGTCTACATATTTAGAACAAGCATATGGTCCAACCTCCAGATTTGTCCCACTTAAGAAGCAGTTGAGGAATGATTTACTTGCTTGTTTATTAAGTTGAGTAACTCCAAACATACTACCAAGGAAACTTACCATGTCAAGGAGGACTGAAGCTTACCCCCTTTTCCACGATGTGCTAGTTTTTACACTGTGGAGCATCTTGAAAGAGGTTGTCACTCAGTGCAACCCATGTACTTTGCTCACAGAATTTATTTATTTATGTTATTAATAGTCAGCCTTTCTCACTGAGATTAAAGGCAGTTTACACAATATAAGGCAATACATTCGATTGCAGAATGTCCTGGGTTTACTTCTTTTTTTTTTTAACTACAGCACCACTTTTCCCTTTACAAAGGTTCTTAACAAAGTTCAAAATGCATTCTGACAAGATACACACTATAAGAACTAAGTCCACAATAAGAAGAATAAATCACCCAAACAGAAACAATAAAAACAATAAAAAGATAAGACCAGAAAAGAAGCAGTTATAAAATAGCTCAAAAGCAACCAGATAAAACCTATCAGTGCACCATAGCTATGTGGAAGAAGTGTGGAAGAAGCCCCGTCAGAAGCTGGCCTGACTTCTTGGGCTCAACGTCATTCAGTCCCTGGCATTTCTCACTAACTGATCTAAAGAAATAAGGCTGACAAAGAGTTCTGCTTGAGACCCTGGAAATTCTGGGTAGTATGGAAATACTGTTGTTCTTTGTACACTCTTTCACTACCCTCTTGCTGGCATTGCAAACAGGTTCCTAAAACTGAGCCCTGGCTCAAATGAAGGCCTCCTTAGATCAAAGTCAATATGCACATCTGTGCATCTTTAGTGTTCAGTTCTCTACATGGGCAGCGTGTTTCTTGGACCCAGCTCTGGCTCAGCTGTTTGAATATTTGGCCCTTGTGCCTGTTGCCGCACTGCTGTCACTTTCTGTTTTATTTGGCATTTTTAAGACAGTAGCTAATGGGGCGGAGGGAATGAGGGATTCCTGGCTGAGATAAGTCTCCCTGATATTCACTCAGTCATCCTTACGTAAAAGAGCATTTAAGGGTGGAAAACAGAGCAGTAAAATATTGTAAAACTTGAGCTGATACTTCTGCTAATGCAAAGTGGCAGTTTTTAAATAGGGTTGCCTCCATTTGTCAGTTTCAATCATAGGATGGTGATTGTGGTACTTAGAAGGACTTAATAGTCTTAAGAAAACAAACAGAATCCCCCTGGCCTTCCCTCCCTCCTCAAAATGAAAAAGAAAAAAAAAGACCAGACACATAGGCTGGGATTGTCATGCCTTGAGATACATCAAGAGTGAGGGCTGGTGCTGTCTGTGCACTTCCTTTTCATCCTGCTCAAGTGAAACTGACAACTTGTCAAGCTTCTCATCCTGTTCACTTAGCATCTTGTTATGTTCTTTCACTCTCTTGCTGTCTGCCATCCACCATTTTTGACACTTATCTTAAAGAGGAAACTAAAGAAGGGGCTCTCGTGTTCCATTCCAGCCATAAAAATCTTCCTAGAACAGCGTAACAATACTTAACTCACCTGCACCAATGCAATGTATTCACACTGTGAGGAATATGCCCTTCTCATCATAAATGTTCTGCTTCTAAGTAGAAGCTTAAGTATAAGCTTAGCTTCTAAAGGTCTTTGTGAACATATTCAGCAGTTCAGAAAAAGACTTCTTCTTGTGACTTGTCAGCATTTCTTGTGGGAAAAAATAGCTCACTTACATTGCCCTCACTTGTCCTCCCCTCATACAATTGCCCTTACTTGCCCTCAGTAATATTATCTTAACAAAATTCTTTTGGTATAAGGCATTATCACATTATCTGGTTCACTGTGTGATCTTGGATAAAATGGGTGCTATGGGGGATAAGGAAGGAAATTTTGTTGGATGGGTATGAGAACAGCTGCACAGTTGCACATTCACATAATCTAATCCTAGTGAGCTGCCTAGTTTGTTGCAGATGGAAAAAAGAGGATCTGACAACCGCTGCAACCTGAGCCTCCATTTTCAAGGAGGCATCTAAGATCACCCTTGTCCGGGGTCTGAGCCCCAGCCCCCAGACTTGCCAGGAGGAAACAGTGGGAGGCAACCAGGAGGCAGCAACCCTGCCGCCCCAGCCAGCAACCAGGTCCAGAACCTGCCTACTCCAGGGGGAAGGGGCAAAAGGCCAGAGCCTCAGAGAGCTGGAAGGAGCAGGGAGAGATCAGCTAGTCCCACCCTCCAGGGGGAGGAGAGGGGGCTAAGCAGGCCAGAAGAAAAGGGCCAAGGCAGGGGGAATAGGGGCCCAGCAGCAGCCCAAACAGAGCTCTTGCCTGGCAGGGAAGAGAAGCAGCCACAGCAGCTCAGAGCCACGCCCCAGCCTCCACCTCAGCTTGAAGACAGCAGCCTGGCTCAGGAGATGTTCACAAACAAGCCCCTCCAGGTGGAACTGCTGAAAGCCTTCTGGGGGAAGCGCTGGGCAGCCAGCCAAGGGGCCACAGCTGGGCCTACCTTCAGTAATCGGCTCAGCCAGAGAGGCCTGGCAGCCAGCCAACCTAACAAAGCTGTTGCTGATCCAGGCAGCCCAGCCAGCTACCCCAGCTGCAGCAGCTTGAGAGAGCCCAGGTCAATGCTGGGAGGCCAAGGAGGGGTGTGGCCTGGCAGGCAGGACCGGCAAGGAGGGTGGGGTGCAGAGAGAAGGCCCTATAAAACCTGGCTGGGAAGAGCTCTGGGGTGGTTGGGTGTGAGTAAGGAGTGATGGTGTGGAGGCAGAGTGGTGTGAGAGCAAAGGCTAGGAGGAGAGTGGATGAAGGAGGAGGAGATGACAGAGACCAAAGGGGATGAGTGGCACAGGTTGAGCAGGCCAGTGAGTGGACTGAGAGGGAGTCTGGGTGAGGTATACTGCCCCTCCTTCCACAGAGCAGGGTCCTGCAGAATCCCTGGCCCCCCTTTGATGTCAGGAGCAGACCACCCAGTGCCCCGCCCAGCGGCGGCTGCTGCTAGCCCTGACAACCCCCAAGCTCCTGACTCTCAAAACTGGCATTGGTAATGCCCCATAAAGGGCTGGAAGCCAGGGTCCTGTAGCCACACACCCGTGACTCAAGTACAGGACCTCCATCTTTGTATGATTTAATTTCAGCCAACTCTGCTTCAACCATTCAGTCACAGCTTCAAAAGCATGCTCCAGGACATCTGGGACCAAGTCAGGCTATCCATCCATCAACAGATATAACTGGGTGTCATCGGCATACTGATGACACCCAAGTCTGAAGCTTCACACCAGCTGAGCGAGGGGGTGCATATAGATATTAAACAATAATGGGGAGAGTATTGCCACATGAGGCACACCACACACCAGTGGGTGGTGAGACAACAACTCCCCCTGTGCCACCCTCTGTCCCCGATCATGGAGAAAAGAGACAAGCCATTGTAAGGCCGTCCCTCGAATCCCCACATCGGCAAGGCAGTGGGTCAAAAGATCATGGTCAACTGTATTGAACACTGCTGAAAGATCTAATAACATCAGCAGTGCCGATCCACCCCCATCCAGGTGTCTGCAAAGATTGTCCATGAGGGCAACCAGCAGTGTCTCTGTCCCATGCCCTGGGTGGAAACTGGACTGGAAGCGATCCAGGGCCAAGGTGTCCTTTAGGAAACTCTGCAGTTGTTCCTCCACTATCCGCTCAATCACCTTACCCAGAAACGGGAGGTTCAAGACTGGGCAGTAACTGACCGGGTTGGCAGGGTCCAATGATGGTTTAGGAGAGGCCTCACCATGGCCTCCTTTAGCCCCCCGGGGAAAAGCCCAGATTATAGATCAAATGTCCAAGTTCAAGCCCTGGTTGTTCATGTGACACGTACTAATGACATACAGTGAGCCAATCTGAGTGTTGTCTTCTCCACCCCCCCAAAACCAAGCTCCAAAATTCACACCCTGTCATGCCCCCAAAGACATAATCAGGAACAACACTGCATATTGTCTATCCTATTGTCCATGAATACTTCAGGTCCCTCCAAACTGTAAGCTTTCTCTATCACCTATTACCACTTAAATAATGGTGGTGGCAGTAGCAAATAGATCTCACTGGGAGGTATCATGGGAAGCTTCTTTTTCTCCCTCCCTGACACCTTGCATGTTGTCACCAGCAATGTCCTAGCTGCAAAAAGCCCTGGGACACTTACAGTACCATCCTAAACTGAATTACTCCCACTGACTTCAATGGACTTAGAAAGATGTAACTCTACTCCAGATGGCACTGTTAGTTTCCATGCCTGACATATAGATTACAGATTCAAGTGGTCTAGAAAAACATATTTTCCAGGGTCCCAATTGTTTAGGATGCTTCCACTGCAGTACTGTGGGGGGGGGTGGAGAGAGAGGAAGAGGTACACTGAATCATAATATGGTCCGAGATAGAGAAGAATTTTAGGGATAAATAGAACTCGGATTGTAATGTTACCAGTTATAAGCAAGGCAAGTTCATATTAAGAGCTAGGTAATTACGAACTTTGGTGATAACTTGCTGAAATAAATTGAAAAATCTACAGTGATGGTGCTACAGGAGAAAGGAAGCAGCATTCTAAACTGGAACATTAGGAGAGAGCTCAGCTTCTAAAGAAGTAAAATCAGTCACAATGGAACCCAAAATAGTCACTGTTTCATGTGAATATTTAACAGAATGTGCTTCCTTCCTCTTTTAGCATACTCCTTGAGAATTTTTAGAATACTCATGTACCCTTATTTTCAATTACCCTCATTTACCTTGGTGATGTCATCATCATGCTGCCTAATCTGATTTTTTTTCTGTCTATTCACATTATCATGTCTGGCATGTTGTAATTCCAAGGCTCATTTTGAGGGGGAACGCACAGGAACGCAGTTCCAGTAGTTCTCCAAAGAAGTCACATGTCAGGTGGCCCTGCCCACCTGATTTTTGGGCATTTGGGGCCTGTTTTGGCCTGGATTGGGCCCAAAATGGCCAGAATCAGGCCTAAAACAGCTAGGATTGGTCCCAAACAGCCAGAATCGGGCATCTGACAGGTGGTGGATCACTCTCCTGCTCAGCAGAAGCCCAATTCTGACCATTTGGGGTCCCCTTTCAGCCATTTTCAGCCCCCATTTGCCATTTTGGGCCCAATTTTGGCCCTGAATGGCCTGGATTGGGTCCAAAACAACCAGGATAGGTGAGGTCAGGGGATATGGCATATGCAAATTAGTTATGCTAATAACACATTTCTGATGATGTCAAGGGGCGTGGCATATGCTAATAGATTATGCTAATGAGTTATGCTAATGAGTTACTGCTGCTCTTTTTCTACGAAATGACCCATATGATATGTAATCCCTGATGAGATAGGATCAATTTATTCATCTTTCTAATTCATAGGGTTGCCAACATTGGGTTGGAGAATGGAGCCTGGAGAAGATGGGGTTTGGAGAAAGGAGGGGCCTCAGCGGGGTATAATGCCATACAGCCCATCCACTGAACAGTCATATTCTCCAAGGGTTCAAGCTCTGGTTCTGTGATCCGATCACTGTGATCTGGAGATCAGTTGTAATTCTGGGAGGTATCCAGCCACCATCTGGAGGCTGGGAACTCTTTCATAGGAAGGGACTTGCTTCTGAAATAACCTGCGGCTGGTATATATTTTCCTGTCCTTTGTCCTCCTATAGTTTTAGTGACCCTGTTGCTGAAAAGTTTGGGATGTGATCTGCACATAGGCAAAGCCTCAGCATCTTTTCATGCTTGACAATAGCCCTGTTCAGTGAAAGCACACACAATCTATATACAGCGTACACTTGATTTTTCTTTATACATACATTGGCTAATTCTCATGTTACACTCAACACATTTACAGATGAATGTGTGATTGAAACGCCCATATTGATCCAAGTACTGGCCCCTAGTTTCTTTTCTAAATTGAACATGTGTGGGCATTCTTACAGACAGGTGTCTGCATGTACATAGAGGCTATACATGTGTTCACTGTAGCATGTGAACACGGGTTATATCTTGTTCCATGTTATTCAGAACCAATATGCAAATAGCTTTGATCCATCATAACAAGTCAGCCAACCTGCAGTTATTGGTATAAAGGAATAATACAACATGTTGTTGTGTTTACTTGAAAAAGCCTTCCATCTTATTATCCTCTCAAGTTTGGAGGAGTGGAAATTAGATTCCCCCTTCACTGCTGCCCATTGATTTAATGGCATCAATTGAATTTCAGTGAGAGCCAGATTTATTGATCTCCTATGCTGTTTTATACTAGCTGAAGATCACAGCCATTCATTTAATCTTTATTCACAGTATTGTATTCATCGTAGTATATTTAATAACTTTAGTCAATATACAAAATTATGATTTCACACAATACACAAAACTGCCTGTTTTACTTTCTCTGCTTAAAAAACCAGTTACACAACCTAAAAACCAGTTACACAACAGGATTCGGTTTCGTTTTCCTGGCCATGTTGGATGCTCCTCTCCGCAGGTCTGGGAGGAAGAGCCCGAGCAGCCTGACCGGGTGGTTGACCTGCGAGGGTTAACCCCCAGGACTCCCAGTGAGGGGGTCAGGGTCCGGAGCGCTGCAGGAAGAGCCCCCTGAAGTCGATGCAGGGGGTAAATTGCCTGTTTGCTCCTATGGAGGCCGGCAGACTTGCGCAGCACATCACGTGCTGCCGGGCCATGGAGAACGGCAACAAGCAGATTTAAGGTGGAAACCTGAAAGTAAGCGAATCCCTTCTGTTATTCTAAGCGTATGCGAAGGATTGGTGGGAGTTGAAGCTAAGAAGGTTCAGATATCTTCCCCTTCATTGAGTTTTGGAACTTAGTTGGCGGACTCCCTCCCCCCCTAAGATGGCGACAAAAAAGCAGAGCCCTGCTGTGGGCAAATCTGTTTTGGCTGCTTTGCAGGGGAAAGGAGAGTCTCTTGAAGAGGTGGTTAAATGGTCAGTCATCGAAGCTATGAAGCCCTTTGTTGATAAGCTAAATGAAATCGGTCAAAGGGTTGGCTCAGTTGAGAACGAAGTGAAAACCATTAAAGACATAGCGTCTGGGACAGAGCAGTCTCCTCGGGAAAACGCAGTACTCATGAAAGCAACAAACAAAGAAGTAAAGCTTTTGGAGAATCAATTGATAGGGTTACAAGTGGATCGTGCTCAGACGGTATTGCATCTTCAGAATGTGAAGGAGGAGGAAAGTGAAAACTTAAAGGATTTGGTGTTGGAACTTTTGGCGTCATTCACAAAGGCAACTAAAGAAGAGTTAAAAAGCGATATTCTGGAAGTCCGCCGGACATCTTCAAAATATGCAATGAAGCATCAGCTGCCTCACGAGATTATTATTGATTTTTCATCTAAGAAGACTCGGGACACCATCTTATATAATACGTACAATGTGGACTTGGACTTTCCGGGTAACAAGGTTAAGATATTGAAGGACGTTCCATTTTTAGCTCGGAAAAGAAGATTCAAATATAAAAGGTTTGCAGCTCTTCTGAGGAAGCGTGAAATAAAATACAAATGGTTATTTCTGCAAGGTATCTGGTTCAGTTATAAAGACCAAGCCTACAAGATAACATCGGAAGCACAGCTGAGGGACTTTGTGTTTAATCATCAAGAGTTTCAGCAAGGAGAAGATTTAGGATCTGAAGGGGGGAATGGGGAGGAGGGAGTGAGCGCAGCTACTGTAGCTGTTCAGAGAGAGCTGCGACCGAGACACGGGGGGGGGGGGGGGGAGAAGACCTGATCCTGACTGTAGTTCGTACTTTATAAGATCTACCAATCTAATAGCATATTAGAAAGTTTAACTTTAAATAATTGTATTATGAAGGGAATGCAATACTTGTAAATGTAGTGTGTTTTTTTTATATGTTGTTTCTTCCCTTTCCCCCTGTCCCCTTTTTCCCTTCTTTGTAGTTTTTGCGGTTAGTAATTAAAAATAAAAATTTATACCAAAAAAAAACAAACAGTTACACAACAGACATCAGAGATCAGTTCCTTTGGAGGAAATTTCAGTTTTTGGAGGGTGGACTGTGCACGAACACAGTGGTGGGAACACAGATGCGGGAACACACTCCCACATGCTCTGGAGTGCTCCTGCATGCTCCAGAGTGTGCGCACATCACACCAGGAATGATGTCATTCCTGGTGCAACATGGAATATGTCACACAGAGTGGGAACAACTGAGTAAAAATTGGCTCCTAATTTTGTGTTTGGCATTATTTTTTACTCAGTTGGCTCCTGACGCAACCTATTACTTCCACATTGTGCTGGGAGTGACATCATTTTAGGTGCAAAGCAAGGCGCTCCAGAGCACGAGTGTGCTGTGCGCACAAGCAAGGTAAATACCCCCCCACGATCCCCCATCCCCCACTTTCACCCCCCAGTAACCTGGCAACCCCACCGCCAACTCTCTTGGTGCTTGTCAAGTGTTTTTAGAAAGTGGCTAGGGCCAGATGGGGCTGTTCCCCAGCAGGGCTTCTGACTGTGGCCATTACAGATTAGATTTTTAAAATACTTTCAGCAGCACAACTATTTTCACTGAAGGTGTAACTGAAGGTAACCTGTTTATATGTAAGAAAATATTTTTAAACACTATGTTCATTTTATAGGCATACTGTTAAGCCAAGTTTTTGCCTGAAATACTGAAGTGTTACTGTTAGAGTTATTATGCATAACCTCATTCCATGATATTTTGTAGTTTGTGCCTCATGTTGCAGGCCTTTGTGCTTTCACCCAACATCCTGTGTCAGAATTCTAAAGCTGTTCACAGGCTCAAAAAAAGTCTGGGACCCCTATTATAGCTGGTTAAACCAAACCCTCAATCCCCCTCAACCCAGTAAGATTTATAGCTTAGGAGAAACTGCAGGAAAAGGATGAGCATACACACAGTTTGATTGTCTCGGTAAATATCCAACACTTGTTTTTAATGTTCAACAAGGATGTTCACAAAAATGCAAACAGTTTTTGTTTTTCACGGGCATATTTGCCCATCCTCACTAGCTTCATTTCAGAACCATGATAGGATTTAAAACGAATATGCCAAAAGTCCTCTAGCTACTCACCTTATACATTTCTACCCCCATGATAGTTCTGAAATGAAATTTGAAACCACACTCCAAATTTACTTATAATCTCATGAGCTTAAGCAGTTATTAAACACCAGAATTCTCCCAGCATTTCAGCAGAATTCCAAGCTCAGGAAATATAAGTTGTGAAACAGAAAAATAAAACCAAACATGATCTGAGTCAGTTTCTAAATAAAATACGCAATTGAAACATGCACACACAAAGAGATTGAAAGATTGTATTGCTGGTGGTCCAAATGGGGGGGAAAGAAGCGCTTTTGTAGAGTAGATCTTATGAGCAAAATGGAAAATTGTCTCTGTATGTAGAGTAGAAAGGATAAACACAGGAGGTGGAGCTAGATAAGGAAAAACGATTAAGTTCTTGCGTGAAAGTCGTTAAGCTGTTGTCTTAAGCTCACTTTATCAGAGTTATTGCTGCTTATTCATAATAGCACTCAGCAACAGATGTTCACCTGGCCAAACAAGGCCCTTGAAAGGAAGGAATCCATATGTTGTAGGGAGTATGGCACGATCTGCTTCTAAGAAAGAAAGAAAGGTTCTTGTTTACTCATGTTTGTTGAAGCTTAATAAAACTGGGTGGGGTTAATGAAAGAAGGGACAGAGGGACATAAAAATGAAACAAAGAAAAAGAGTTAAGTGCCAAAATGAAATTATGCCGGGGGACCTTTCTTATTGAGTAATTGCAAGAGGCTTACAAAAGAGGCAAATGAATTTTTAAAACATACAAAATAATATAAGGAATGACTTAGACTTTACAGGGTGATTTAGACATTGGCTGAATCCACATGTCCCGGCGTTGTGCTAAACTTCCGGAAGTATAGCGTCTTTCTAGTAGAAATGGGCACCAACAGAAAAAAAAAACGAACATGATGTTTGTTGTTCATTGCCATCCACGAACAGGGACTCACGAACAACCATGAACATGGCCCTGTTCACGAACATGTTTGTGGTTTGTCATCCACCCTCACCGGAAGAATCCTCCATCTTGGCTAAGGGAGGAAAGTTTGCAGTCACCCCCACCGAAATTCCTGTGGAAGACATCATTGCAAATGTTGAAGCTGCCATTCGTCATCTACCTGAAGAGGAAGCTGAGGAAATAAGAGGAGAGACGGCCAGGATTCTACGTAAGGCAAAACTTCCCACCAGCAATATAACACGCAAAGAGAGGAACGCCATCAAGACCGTCAATGCGGATCCAGACATCATTATTCTACCAGCTAACAAAGGCAATGCCACAGTGATCATGAAAACAGAAGAATACAAAAGGAAGATTAAGGAACTCCTGGACCCTTCCACCTACAAAAAACTAAAACGAGATCCAGTCTGCAAAATCACCAGGCTAACTAATGCGCTGATCAAGAATTCCTCACTGCATCCCGACACACACAGAAAACTATGCAAGACAGAAGCACAGCCACCACGACTATATGGACTCCCTAAAATTCATAAGGATTCAGTCCCACTCCAACCCATCGTGAGTGCCATTGGTTCACCAACATATGAATTAGCTAAACATCTGGCCAATCTTCTACAGGACCACATCGGAAAAACCACGTCTTACATCAAAGATTCAGCACATTTCATCAACAAAATCAGTTCTCTGAAACTCAATCCACAGGACATACTCGTCAGTTTTGATGTTGTATCCCTGTTTACCAAGGTTCCGGTAAAAGACACAATAGCAGTTATTAATCAGATTTTTCCTGTTTGGGATCCATGGAGGTCTAACGCAGCTCCACTTGCGGAGCTGACCGGACTGCCGTTTTAACCGGCCGGCGGGGTGAAAATAGCCCGTGGCCGACTGCTCTCAGGCGGGGAGCAGGCAAAGAACGCTCAAGACCCTAGGGTGAGCTAGATCTCGGACGAGGGGGGGCTCTATACAACGAGTCTCCCCCCGATCCTTGAGGTCCCACCTTGCGACGGGTCGGCTATAATCTCTGCGGCAGTTTTGGGGCCAATTCGGCTGGCATAAGACCTACATACCCAAGCATCGATTGGGGGAAGAAGCTGAGAGGAGAACTTAAAATCGAAACAGCGATTACAACCCGAGAAAAGTGAAGAGAAGGTAAAGATCATTATCTTCTGAGACGGGACAGATTGATAAAAACAGAGAGGAAAAAAAGTAGATTTTTAAACTGCAACAGACTAGTGAAAAGGAGGGGAAGACTCGGCAGGAATCGAATTTAAAAAGAGACTAAGTTTAAAGAAGTTATTAAAGAAATGGGACTATTGTTTTGAATACCTGTGGCTTTGGAGCTGTGAGAAAAAGACACCATCGCGAGATCTGCTGTGGGAAGACGGGAGACAGGAAGTGCGTAATAACAATAGAGTGGCTGGAGAGAAGCGGCCCTTGCTGGAGGGCAGGAAGTAGGGAATCGCCATTTTTGAAAGGGGAAGGGTCGCGGCTTCAGCGGAAGAGGAAGTAGGCCATCTTGGATTACAAAATCATAGAGAAACCATAGAGAAAAGACGCCCGACATTTTGGACTCTTTAAAATTTAATTTCTATAAGAAGACCGGGACATTTAAAATAGAAAAACGTTAAATTTTACGCCACGGAGTTAAGGAAGAGAGCGGATTTGTGGGAGCGAGCTAAAGCAAGCCCCACGATGTCAAAAAAAGAGTGGCAATCGGCAATAGAAAACCTGGATAAAAACCTGGACAAAAAACTTTTAGATATGATTAAAGAACTTAAGGACACGAAATTGGAGCTGATAAAAGAGGTTAAAGAGGTTACACAGACAGTAAAATCGGAGCTGTCAGAAGTGAAAAAAGGTATGGAAACAATACGAAGTGAATTACAAGGAACGCAGCAGAGAGTTAAAACAGTAGAAGACGCGATGGAGAATTTAGCAGACACGCAACAAACAGAGATGAGATTGGTGAAGGGGAGAATGTCAGTTGCAGAAACTAAACATATGGAGAAGCAGCTACGTTTTCGTGGCTTGCCAGAAGTGGAAGGAAAGTCAGCGCAAGAACAGATGACTGAGGTGTTGGCTGAGTACCTGGGGAAGGAGGAGGAGGAAGTTGTGGCTATCCTAGATGTGGCATACCGTGTGAATTCGAGAATAGCAACCCAGAGGAAACTACCAAGAGATGTGATTGTGCAGTTTACAACACGAAATATGAAAGAGAGGATTGTGACAAAACAGTTTCAAGATCCATTGGAGATTGATGGCAAGACGATTATTATAATGAAGGAACTGCCCAGATCAGTGTTACTGGACCGGAAAAAATATAAAGTGCTAATTCAGATTTTGAAGGACATGAAAATCAGGTACAGATGGGAGTTACCGGAAGGAGTGTCCTTTGAGTTTGGAGGGGCCAAAAAACGCATCAGATCTGAGCGAGAGATGGAGCGATTTATTAAGGACAATGAAAAAGACTTACCAACAAGATCATGAGTATGGAGTGTAAAGTATTATCTTGGAATGTAAATGGACTAAACTCACCGAATAAGAGGAAAAATACTTTTCACTGGCTACTAAAACAAAAATGTGACATTGTTTGTTTGCAAGAGACCCATATCAGAAAGCAGGATGTAAAATATTTAAAATCTGGAAAATTGGGCAAAGAATATGTAGCGGCCTCCAACAAGAAAAAAAGAGGAGTGGTGTTATACATAAAAGAGGAGCTACAGCCAAAATTTGTTATGAGAGATGTGGAAGCTAGATTTGTAGCAGTGGAATGTATTTGGAATTTAAAGAGAGTGTTGGTAGTCGGACTTTATGCACCTAACGGTGCAAAAGAAAGCTTCTTTGAGGATTTAAGGAAGCATTTAGACGATCTTGCATACGACCAGATAATTCTTGCTGGAGACTTCAATGGAGTGACAGACTTGGAACTAGACAAAAAGACTACAACGGCACAAAAGAAAAGAGGACTATTACCAAAGCTTTTTTTTTAGTTGATTCAACAAGAGACTCTTGAAGATGTATGGAGGAGAGAATATCCTAAAAGCAGACAGTTTACTTTTTATTCTGCAAGGCATTCTACATTATCAAGAATTGATATGATCTGGGCCTCAAAAGACTTAGCATTATGGACTAAGGAGGTAGAAATAATGCCTATGGTAGGCTCAGATCACAACCCAATTATGTGGAAATTTGGAAAAAAGAGAAAAAGGAAAGCATGGAGAATAAATGAGGACTTGTTACAGGAAAGAGAGAATATGGAAATACTGAGAAGAGAGACAAAGTTTTTTATACAATACAACGTGAATAAAGAAGTACCAACCAATAAAGTTTGGGATGCTTACAAGGCGGTTGTAAGGGGCATACTAATGGACTTAAATGGTAGAGCAAGAAAGAAGAAAGAGGAGAAAAGACAAGAGATTGAGGAGAAAATAAAAGCCAAAGAAATACAGCTAAAAAAGAGACCAGGGAAAAAGAAGGTATACCAGGAAATTAAAATACTTCAAGAACAGCTAACAGCAATGAGCAATAAAGAATTGGAGTGGAATCTCAAAAGACTGAATCAAAAAGCGTTTGAGGGTGCTAATAAACCTGGGAAATATTTGGCATGGCAATTGAAGAAGAAAAGGGAAAAGAAGATAATAAATAAAATTTGCGAAGATAACAAAACGTATTTGGAGCAGGCTACCATTAGTAGAGCCTTTTATAAATTTTACGCTAAGCTGTATAATAAAAAAGAAGTAAACAAAGAATCAATAGCGTCATATTTGGAGAAAACCAAACTTCCAGAAATCTCGGAAGCTTGGAGAAATAAGTTGAATAGTGAAGTAACTGACGAGGAAATAAGTAAGGCAATACAATCTGCAAATCTAGGAAAGGCGCCAGGGCCAGATGGACTTACGGCTAAATTCTATAAGACAATGGCTAATGAACTGGCACCATTCCTAAAAGAGGTGATGAATGGGGTTTTAAGGGATCAAAGGATTCCAGAAACTTGGAGTGAAGCGAATATATCATTGATCCCAAAAGAGGGCCAAGACCTGACTAATGTGAAAAATTATAGACCTATATCGCTACTCAACAATGACTATAAAATTTTTGCGAAGATATTGGCGGAGAGATTGAAGGGGTGGCTCTCGGAAGTCATAGAGGAGGAACAAGCAGGCTTTTTGCCAGACAGACAAATAAGAGACAACTTAAGGACAGTGATCAATGCTATTGAATATTATGACAAGCGTTGTGACAAAGAGGTTGGTTTCTTCTTTGTTGACGCTGAAAAAGCGTTTGACAATTTAAACTGGGACTTTATGTTTGCCACTATGGAAAAGCTACAATTGGGAGAAAGATTCATCAGAGCAATTAAGGAAATTTATAGAGACCAGACTGCAGCAATTGTGGTGAATGATGAATTGACCAAGAAATTGACGATAAGTAAAGGAACAAGACAAGGTTGCCCGTTATCTCCATTGTTGTTCATTTTAGTATTGGAGATTCTGATGATACAAATACGTCAAGATGATGAAATTCGTGGAATAAAAATAAAGGACTATTCATACAAGGTCAGAGCATTTGCGGATGACATAATGTTAATTGTAGAGGACCCATTGGAGAACATGCCAAGAGTGATAGATAAGATCAAGGAGTTTGGAGACTTGGCAGGTTTCTTCATTAACAAAAAGAAGTCAAAGATATTATGCAAAAATATGACTAAGCAGAAACAACAATTGTTAATGGAAACAACGGATTGTGAAGTAACAAGTAAAGTGAAATATTTGGGAGTCGAATTAACTGCAAAGAACATAGATCTATTCAAAAACAATTATGAAAAACTATGGACTCAGATAGAGAGAGACTTGATTAAATGGAATAGATTGAATTTGTCATGGTTGGGCAGGATTGCAGCAGTTAAGATGAATGTGTTACCAAGAGTAATGTTTTTGCTACAGACAATACCAATCATCAGAGACTCCAAACAATTTGAAAAATGGCAGAGGAAAATATCAGATTTTGTTTGGGCAGGCAAGAAGCCTCGAGTGAAAGTGAAAGTTTTACAAGATGCAAAGGAAAGAGGCGGAATGCAACTGCCCAATCTGAGACTTTATCATGATGCAATCTGCCTAGTTTGGTTGAAAGAATGGATGACATTAAAGAACAAGAAACTATTAGCCCTAGAGGGATATAAAAAAATATTTGGATGGCACGCATATTTATGGCATGACAAAGTAAAGGTCAACTCGATGTTCCTGCATCACTTTGTTCGGAGAAGTCTATACATAATCTGGAAGAAGTACAGAATTTATCTACAAGAAGGAACCCCTTTGTGGGTGGTTCCATATGAGGTGATAGACCCGAGAGCTGTTGATAATGAACAACAATGTTTAACGTATAAAGAAATAACTAAAACTGAAGCATCCAAACTTAGAATAAAGACACAAGAGGAACTATCACCTAACTACGATTGGTTCCAGTATAGACAGATCAGAGACTTATATAATTCGGACTCTGTAAAGGGAGGTATACGAATAGAGAATTCGGAACTAGAGCAGACCCTTCTTAAAGAAGATAAGAAAAGAATATCCAAGGTATACCAAGTACTGTTGAAGTGGTATACCGAGGATGAGATAGTTAAAACACAAATGGTGAAATGGGCTATAAACTTTAATAAAGAAATAACAATGGAGGCATGGGAATACTTGTGGAAAACTACAATGAAGACAACGACATGTATTAATATCAAAGAGAACATTTATAAAATGATCTATCGTTGGTACATGACACCAAAGAAGATTGCGCTAGGGAATTTGAATACTTCTAATAAATGCTGGAAATGTAAGAAGCATGAGGGCTCCCTCTATCATATGTGGTGGTCGTGTGAGGTAGCCAGGCAGTACTGGGGGGAAATAATAAGAGAAATGAGTGAAATTTTACAATTTCAAATTAATAGGAACCCAGAACTCCTGCTACTGAACTTGGGAATGGAGGGAATTCCAGCCCAACACAGGACGTTGATATTTTATATGACAGCAGCAGCTAGACTTTTGTATGCGCAAAAATGGAAAGTACAAGAAGTGCCAACTATTGAAGATTGGACTTACAAATTGCTGTATATGGCTGAAATGGACAAGATGACAAGAAAATTGAGAGATCTGGACTCAGGGCAGTTCAACACAGACTGGGAGAAGCTGAAACAATACCTGGAGAAGAAATGGGAGGTGGGAGGAAAACTGTGGCAGTTTGAGAACTACTGAAGTATTGAAGTAGAGGGGGGAGACTTTACCGGGGGGAGAAGAGATAAATGTGAATTAATAAGCAGTCAGATTAATAGATTGACATATATAGAGATATATATAGGTTAACAAACAGAACATAGAGAAAATAATTAATTATAAGGACTAAATATAAGGAGCGATTAACTAACAATATTTTCTTTTTTTTCTGACAAGTTTTGTACCAAACTGAATGTCTGAAGATATAGATGGGTCAAATTGATTGACTACGTGAGGAGAGAGATATAGAACTATTATAAAAAGATAGAATGAGTAATATATATAGAGAATAAGTCAAATTGTTTGATATAAACGAATGTATGATCTATATGGTTTATGATATATAGAAATACCTGAAATTGAAAAATTGGGATAAATTGTTTATCTAAGATGGAAACAAAGGCTTACAGTTTGGGCATATAATGTTAAAAATAGTTAAGGATGTACTGCTTAGAATAATGGAGAATATATATTTGTTTTAGATAGAGGAAGCTAATAAAAGTAAGGGAAAGGGGACAAAGGGTTGGAAAGCTGCTGGAAGTCAACAAAAAGGGGGGGGAAAGGGAGGGGGTTAGAGATGAAAAAATTGGGGAAAATTGAATGTAAATGTGGAAATAATGGATTCTAACCCAATAAAAATTTTTCAAAAAAAAAAAGATTTTTCCAGAGGATGTAACAGCCTTATTCCACCATTGTCTGACAACCATTTACTTCCAATGGGATAACAAATTCTTTGAACAGATGGATGGGGTGGCCATGGGGAGCCCTCTCAGCCCAGTTATAGCAAACTTCTACACGGAACATTTTGAAAAAAACAGCTCTAGAATCAGCACCCCACAAACCTACAGTCTGGTTCCGGTTCGTGAATGATACCTCTATCATTTGGAGCCATGGTGAGGAAGAATTGATGGAGTTTTTACACCACCTCAACAATATTCACCTGAACATACAATTCACCATGGAGAAAGAAACCGAGGGTAAACTTGCATTTCTAGATACCTTGGTCATCCGCAAAGCAAACTTTCAGTTAGGTCACAAGGTCTACAGGAAACCAACTCACACTGATTGGTACTTACACAAAAACTCCAATCACCACCCTCAACAGAAAAGAGGCATAATAAAAACATTAGTAGACCATGCAAGACGGATATGTGAACCGCACTTTCTCAACGAGGAAATTAATCATCTAAACCACGCATTTCAAGCAAATGGCTACTCCAGAAATGAAATCAGAAGAGCGAGTAAACCAAGGACAAATCAAACAACTAAGGAAAAACAGTCTCCCACAGGAAAAGTGTTTTTGCCATATATCAAAGGAATCACTGATCAGATGGGAAAGCTTATGAAAAAGCACAGCCTACAAACAGTATTCAGACCCACCAGAAAAATACAACAGATGCTACGTTCAGCAAAAGACAGTAGAGACCCCCTCACCTCTGCAGGAGTATACCATATACCCTGCAGCTGAGGACAAGTTTACATCGGGACCACAAAGCGTAGCATCCAGACAAGAAAAAAAGAACATGAAAGACACTGCAGACTTGGCCAACCTGAAAAATCAGCAGTGGCTGAATATAGCCTAACTCAAACAGGACACAGTGTTCTATTCCAGGACACTAAAATACTTGACAACACTTCCAACTACTTTGTCAGATTGCACAGGGAAGCCATTGAAATTCATAAGCATAAACACAATTTCAATAGGAAAGAAGAGACTTTAAGAATGAATAGAGCATGGCTTCCAGCCCTGCAAAACACCAGGCTAATGAAATATTCCACATCCCACAATAGCCCTGCAGAGAAGATTAGCATATCAAGCACCAATCCATATGCAAAAGAACCTCCTCAGGATACAGTGACGCCTCCCTCCATTAGCATTCCACACCCTGGGAAACTCCTACAGGATGACTCAGCCCAAACCCACTTTCCTGAGTAGATATAAATTACCTGCAAACATCTTCTCCACACTGTGACACTGAGAGATCTCTGTCTTTTGGTGCTACACCTCTGAAGATGCCAGCCACAGCTGCTGGCGAAACGTCAGGAACTACAATGCCAAGACCACGGCTATACAGCCTGGAAAATCCACAACAACCATGTTTGTAGTTGTCTATTTGTGGGGGCCAGCAGCCATCATCCAAGTCAAGATCCCTACTGCACCACTCCCAGAAACCTGACCTGAGCAGGCACCAGGAAAGGTACCAATAATAAATAATAGCTTGGCCCAGAGCCTGGCAGCAGCCCTGGAACTTGAAGGGGTAGATCCCTATTCCACCACACACAAAGAAAATTCAAGCTCCAATCTACTCTCTCTATCAAAATGTCAACAGCAACCGTCTCTCTTCCTCTCCACGGTCTGCAAAGTCAGAGCTGGGAGCCCCCCTCCCCTGCTGGTCTTTGCTCCCTTGTAACAAATTTGGAGCTCCACACTTGAAAGGAAGACCTGCCTATCAAGCTAAACTGGGCTTAGATTGGGGTTTCCAGAGCAACCGCAGGAGTTCAGACAGAGTTCAGACAATCCATGCCTAAGTTGCCAAGGGAATTGATTACAGGTGCCAGACAGTGTGGCTTGACGAACAGCAACAAATGAGGCTTGCAATGACCACCTGTTCGTTTAGAATGAGGCCTCATGAACAGCTTGTTCCCAAATAGCAGATTGGGCTGTTTGTGGCTTTTTTTCCCGTATTGCTGTTAGTGCCCATCTCTACTTTGTAGCGCAATTTCTGACTTGTGGTACAATGAGTCAGAAATCGTGCTAGAAAAACGCTATACTTCTGGAAGTTTAGCACAAACTTCCGGAAGTTTAGTGCAATGCCGGGACGTGCCAGGACGTGTGGATTCAGCCACTATAAGCAAAATGGTTAAACAACAATTCCCTCTTCCCGGGGAATTGAGGTTCTGTGAGGAACTAGTGAATGCTAACAGTGAATTCTCTGCCTCATCACCAAACTACAATTTCCAGGCTTCTTTGGGTGACATTGTAGCAATTTAAGTGGTATATTTAAATGTTAAAATATTTCTACTCTCTTTCTTGCCATCCACAGCAACTCAATGTGTCTTAAAAAACAGCACACTGGCAAACAAGAATATAACTGAACCAATCCAAATTTCAAGCAGACACTTTTGTTAACTTACTGTCTTCTTGAAACAGTCTTCTGCAAATATGTGGCACAATTTCAATTATCATTCGATATGGCTGAAAAAAAATCAAACACAAGCTGTAGCAGACCAGAGCAGTTTAGGATAGAGTTCTAAGAATTTGAGATGGTACAAAAGCTCACCATAAGCTATGAAAGTTATATAAAGTTTGTACATAGATACAGCATATATATAACTCCAAAGGCTTTGACTGAAGTTAACAAGTGAAATGAATCACAGTACTATTTCTCTACCAGTGAGCTCTCTTTCATTTTGACCAATTTCATAGCTTTCTGACACTGATTTTCTCCTCGTAACCTGAAGATGTCCCAGGTTGCACATGGTAAAACAAAAGCTGATAATCTTTCCACCTATATCAGGTCATCTCTTCTTAGGTCATCATCACCATCTCTGAGACATCCTAGCTATTTTTCATCCAATCAGTCTAATTTCTGATATTTCACTTCCTCCACTCAGGCATCTTCAAGGTGCCTTTCTACTTTGTGGGTTGGATTCAGACTAAATTTTCTAATGGCAAAATGGATCTTTCCAGCCTCCCTCTCCCACCACAGTCCACTGATCTCCTCAACATGATCTTGGGGGACTAGGCTTACCAGGTAGCAGCTGGTAAGGCTATCTACTTACAGGAAGTTCTTAACTAGAGTTCTGGCAAGTCCTAAAGCTATCTGAAACTATGGTAAGAACTTCTGGCTGAAACTATGGTAAGAACATTTCCTAGAGCTACCCTTTGTTACCTCTGGGAAGTTCTAGGAATTGCCAGAACTCTATGGGAAGAACTTCCTGTAAGTAGACAAGGCCTTGTTTCTCTTTTTAATTTTTGTCCTGCAACAAGCCCATCTTGGGGCTTAGTAGTCATATACAGGATCCCAAGAAAAGACATGAAGGACCTGCAGCAGGAAGGGAGAATCTGTGGAATTACCAATTTAATATGGATCCAACCCATGTCTCCTGTTCAAATAGGGTTCCCAGGGGTTTGCCACCTTGCCCACCAATAGGGTTGCCAGCCTCCAGGTAGTGGCTGGAGATCTCCTGGAATTACAACTGATCTCCAGGCCACAGCGATCAGTTCATCTGGAGAAAATGGCTACTTTGGGGGATGGACTTTATGGAATTATGCCATGCCATGGTCCTTTCCCTCCCGAAACCCCACTTTCTCCAGGTTTCTCCATGTTTCACACACCCCAGATCCCCAGGAATTTCCC
Source organism: Eublepharis macularius (assembly GCF_028583425.1). Classification (NCBI taxonomy): domain Eukaryota; kingdom Metazoa; phylum Chordata; class Lepidosauria; order Squamata; family Eublepharidae; genus Eublepharis; species Eublepharis macularius. Next base: position 191,636,804 of record NC_072790.1, read on the forward strand.
AACTTGGAGCTGGCAACCCTACCCACCAACCTGCTCTGGACACGCTCCCAACTGTAGGCTCTGGTATATCTTAAGAATGATCTTGAGTCTGGTTAAGGAGTGAATGAAGATAGTTTATTCAGGAACTACTACTTTGATAGAAAGCAGAGAAATAGAATAGATACTAACTACCTTACTACCTTCTCAGAGGGACTTTTGGGAAGAAGCAGGAAGTAGCCTAAGAATACCAATCTGGAGACATGCAAGAAGGTTAGAAGAGAGGAAGAAAGAACGATTTTATTTTGCTGTCTATCTAACTTTCAGATTTGCTGCCCCCTGCAAATATTCTGTGCCTTTTCAACATTGTATTTCCAACACCAACCGGAGTGGCAACTTCACTTCAGGAAGTGTTGTCATGCCAGCCACGGGAGCATTCCTATGTTTTGTTTAAGGCCAATTTGGGTCCCAAATGGGCCAAATCAGCCCCACATGGCATTGGTACAGCACTGGTGAAATAACAACATCAACAACATTTGATTTATATGCTTCCCTTTAGGACAATTTAACACCCACTCAGAGCAGTTTATAAAGTATGTTATTATTATCCCCACAACAATAATCACCCTGTGAGTGGGTGGGGCTGAGAGAGCTCCTAGAAGCTGTGACTGACCAAAGGTCACCCAGCTGGCTTCAAGTGGAGGAATGGGGGATAACACCCAGTTCTCCAGATTAGAGTCCCATCACTTTTAACCACTACACCAAACTGGCTCGCCAGTTGTGATTAGTAGCTACTACTGGTAGTGGTGTTACAATTTCAAACTATAAACAAAATGGCAGACACAACCAATTAGGAGTGTGCTGATGTTTAGGGATAGGGAGTTTCCCTGTGCTGCCTCCCTGATTTAAAAACTGCTGTGTTGGCAGAAGGGGGGAAAGGCAGCCACATACAAGTACCTGTCTTTTTCCCTGCTTGGGCAAACATTTTCAATACAGGGAACAGTGCTGGAAAGGGGGAGAGAATTAATTCTCTTTCCCTGGACCACGGGTTCAGTCTGTATCAGGGGCCCATGTGGCTGCTTTTTGAAGCTGAGTTACACACCAAGGGTTCTGATCACAAGTCCTCAACATCATGTGTGTTTTTGATTCTCAGATTATACTGGCTCCTAGCATTCTACTGTACTCCCACTGCCATTCTTTAATTTAAAAAGAGGAGAATACATTGCTGGTCCCTTTTGCTATTCCTGAGTTGGAAGAGACTCAGATCTAGTATAGAAACAATGGCCATTTTCACAAGTCTTTAAAATAGTGCAATACTCATGGAAGACTGCTGGCTTCCTCATGCAATTTTTGACGTCATTTGTTTACAAAATGGAGGCAGGCAGTGATGATGGTGCTTTCGTAGCTGTTTTCCTTCGTTTTGTAAATGAATGGCATCAAAACTCACGCAAGGAAGCTGACAGCCTTCCATGAGTATGCGCTATTTTAAAGATGTGTGAAAACGGCCTTTGCATAAAAAGCAATCCATACCATTTGAGTGCTCTGATTGCAATGCACTGGGTGGCACAAAGCTACAGCTTAGCACGGAGGTATTCACAAACAGTATAGTAACAGTTTCATTCTTTTAGAAAGTCATCTTCCAGTAAATGTTCTTCTGAGTAAACTGCACATTAGAGTTCAAAATGGTAAATTTCTTTCTGGATTATTTTTTGCAAGCTGCACAAGGAGAATATAGCTAGAAAGTAATCTGAAGCATATTTGCAAGACAGATGCTATCCAGACTAGGAGAATCCGAGCATCAATCTATACTTATCACATATATGAAAATACATTATCTTAGCCCTTAGCCTTAATAACGATATAGCAGTATTTACGAATATCCTGCATCACTTATCGCTCAGAAGAACCTGGAGCACATTTTAGCAATTGATAATCTTTTATGAGTCTCAACACCATGCAGAGGACCAAGTTTCAGATGTCAACCAAATTCCTGCAAAAGTTGCTGAGTGATTCTGTGCAGGCAAATACTCTCTGCCTCTGTTTCACATATGAAGAACCAGATTAATAATAATGACCTACCCAGACACTATTTCCATGGCCTGCTTGTCAGCTTCCATAGTCACCTGAATGTAAAAATGTAAGACCAGTGGTCTTCCTAGTTCAGCATCTTGTTTCACACAATGGCCAAACAGATTCCCCCAGAAAGGTGACATGCAGGGCACAGAAACTAAGACTCTTCCAGCCACTGCTATTCAGCACTGGTATTTAAAACACACTACTTCTGAACACAGAGGTTCCCCTTAGTCATCATAATGAATAGCCGTTGATGGATCTGTCTTCCATGAATTAGTCAACTTCCCTTTTAACACTTTCTCAGTTAGTGTCAGAAACTTCTACTACAAGTGTCTATAGGAACATATAAGTTAGGCTAGCCACTTCTGAAAACATAATGCAAGGCTAGATGGATCATGATCTGACCCAGGTGGATATTTCTTACGCAACTGAATACTTATTGCACATGTATAGGCAATAACAGATAGCCAGTGCGGAATAGTGGTTAGCGTGTTCGACCAAGAGCCAAACTATATGATACAATGTTCCTGGAGATACATTTGGGCCGCTGCCACCATGTTCCCACTGGAATTGTCTCACTTTTCAAATGCTGTGGGGTCCCAACCATTCCTGGCGACACCATATAGTCTAATTTGGCCCTAAGACTGGGAAGACCCAGGTTCAAATCCCTCTTCGCCATAAAATTCACCTTGGACCAGACACCCTATCCTTGGAGGAATGGTACATTTTAGTGAAGGTCAGTTCAAAAGACCTAACTTGAGTTTAATGAGTGGATTCTGGATGAGTTCTATTTAAGGGGAATGGGTGTGTGATTGCTTTTCACGAGCATGTTCAGTTCTACTCATAGTGACCAGTGTAGTGTGGTCAATGTTTTGCTTCTGCTGGCGGTAGCATAGCCACTTTACTGTAAGCACAGCTTAGGCTTTATCTGCTCAACCCATCTCCCCATCATGCACGTTAAGATTTAGGAATTAGCCTTAGAGCCAAACTACAAGTGACGTCTTACACAGGTTGGACACTAGTCGGCTTCCCTCAAGTTTTGATGGGAAATGTAGGCATCCTGGTTTAACAGCTTGGCTCTCCATTACAGCTGCAAGACCAGGATGCCTACATTTCCCATCAAAACTTGAGGGAAGCCGACTAGTGTCCAACCTGTGTAAGATGTCACTTTTAGTTTGGCTCTTAGAAGCACTGAAATCAAGCCACATTCTCAATAAGACACAGGCCAGCTAAGTTTCTTTGTGTTGTGCACATCTCTTCTTTATGGCAAGAGATTTTGCTCTCAATTACTGAAAAGATAGAGCCAGTGACAGAGATTCGCTCAGTATTTTGTGTAGAAATATATCTTGTTTTGTGAAGAAATGTACCTTGCCCTCTACCGGTATTCATGATACCGGATGTCATGCAGGATTATGACAAATCTGCTTGGACAACATGGAAGGGGCATCCTACTCAAGTGACTTTGGCAGAAAATAGAATAAAGGTTCTTTTTGGCAACATGCAAAATATGGTCTGTTCAAGACTAAACTATCTATAATTCCTTTGAAACTCATTCTCCATAGCCCCTCTGGTCTTTTGATGTGTCCCTTGGCTGAACCAGCAAAGTACTTGCCACATTCACACATGACCTTAGATCGTTCTCTCAGCAGTTATCTCTCAGATGCCTTGGAACTATGCTCACTTTACACCAATGGTCCAGTGGTTACGTTTTGCATAATTTGTAGTGAACTCAGTGATTATCATTATTACAGGGTTTTGTTTGGATGTCTGATAGCTGCAACAAACATACAAGTAAAAGAGTATGAATGAGGCTGGTAGATGATAGCTCTTCCCTTGATCAAAACATTCCTCTGTGGACTCAAGTATGTAATACACGTCTGAAATTATTTCCCATTAGATAAATAGATGGAACACTGTCTGTCTCTTTGTCTGTCTGCCTGCTTGCCTCAATAGTTAGGCAGACCACCTAGGACTTCCAGGAGCATTTGAGAAAGCCCCATACTTACAAAGCAAGGCAAGTGATCATTAATGTCCACATAGAACTGGCAGGACTTCGTTTTGTAAGAAAAATAAACTACAATGATAAAAGGACGAACCAGTCCTGCTGGGATTTAAACCTGTGATCCTAAAGAGTTTCAAAGCTCCATTTAAAAAGGTTTGATTGGACTGTTAAACCTTAAAGGGGGGGATTCTTATTGAAAGAATATAATTTTTTTATTATTTTAAAAGAAGGTCAAACCACAACACTTTTTTTTCCAAGCATTTGTACGAAGACTTTTCCAGATAGGAGGAAGAATATACTTTGCATTGGAGACCATTTTGAGTGGTGAACTGTGACTTATGCTGCATTCCAGTACCAAGACTTAGGAATTGGACTTGTTTATTAAAAGAAGGCCAAATGTAGGCTGAAGACCATTACCTTCTCATCTGGATTTCAGCACAGCTGCCCACAGCCCAACCCAATTCTGACAATGCCGTTAAAAAAGCATGTAGGAGAATCACCTATTCGAATGTGCTCTCCACCCCGTGTATAAATCTCCTAGAACATGTACATCATCAGGAAGACTTGCAATGGCAAAGCTCTAGACCAAAATGATAGATAATCAGAAATCCAGATAAATAGAAATGCATTTTACATATTGTACAATTGCTGAAAAATGACAACAGAAACATTTCTCAGGCAATAATACAATCTGCAAGTGTATTCCAGGTGGCAACTCTTATTGCATATACATCAGTATTTTCTTTGCAAGTGACTTTGTTGACCTAGTATATGTTCAGTATGAAAACTCACATTTATGTCTCCTATATAACTTCATGTCATAATATTATGTATAATCTTGCATGGTGTGTAATCATGTTTGATGACATCCACTTTTATATATAAATAAAAAGTGTCAAAATGAACCTTTCCCAACATCCATACACACACATGTACAACATCATCTTCATGATAGTTCATTAATAAGGGAGTGGATATAGATTATAGACATGCTGTTCCTCATATTTTGAAATGCCCTGCCATTGTCTTGTCCTGTGAGAAGGTCTTCCTTTTTGAGGCTTAGCAATTAGGGATGATGTTTCTGATGGAAGGCAAGCTCTGTTCCTAAAAGCCTGAAAGAGGCTAAAGGGCTGGAAGAAGAGGAGGAGGCTATTGTGCTATCTGAATCCTCTGAACAGTTTTCTTCATAAAGCCTTTTCAAAGGTTTGTCTTGAATCACATCATCTCCAGGTTCTCCCTTCCCTACTGACTAGCACAGTTGGGGTTGGTTGGTTCCTTGACCCCACCTGACCTCCACCACTCCCACTTCCTTTCTATTAGCTTACCCCCTTTGTACCCCAGCAAGCTTTATATCGTCAGTGTATTCCTCCACACTTCTTCATCAAAGCCTTTCACAACTATGTAAAGTGAACAAAATCAAACCGAACATGGACCCATATGTAACACCACTCTTCATCCTCCTCCATTTGGCCTGCTGCCTCCACTGATGAATTCCTTATGGGCTTTGATATCCAAGACAGTCCTTTATATCTACTGAGGTAGCTCAGCCCTACACCATTCCTACTGACCTTAAGAAGTCATCTTTTTGTGATACAGGATCAAAAGGTTTCATAAGGTCCAGAGAAACGATATCCATGGCTGGCTCCTTTCAACCTTTTACTTAGTTTTCAAAAAAGTTCCTGCAGGTTTGTTAGGCTCAGCATTCTCTGTGAAGATACAGCCACATCTTTCATTAAATGTGAAGTTTCTGCTGATTTTCTTCCTCCCATTCAGTTTCAGATGAGTGTTTGATTCCCACTGCACACAATTGTCCCTCTCGTGTTTTTCCTATGTATTAAAATCTTGCCTTTCCGGACAACTCTAACATCGGGCCTTACTGTAACTACATCTTGTGTTCCTCACTGATTACACACAGTATCCTTTCCATACCTCTCAACTCTCATCTCTTCAATGGAGAACATATTTCACCTGTCTCAAGGCATTCAGATTCGAGGTAGAACATGACTTTTTTTCAGTGCAAAGAAGGCCCATTTATTTCACCTCCCAATTGTTCAGTCATAAACTAAGTAATCCACTTTGTCCTTACTGAAGAGCTGTCCTTCAAACTTCACTCATTTGGGGGGAGGGGATAATTGTTATTGTATGGGGAATAAAAACGTTTTTAAAAACATCTGTTAAGCACAAAATATTATATTCCTGCATCTGCAGAAATCACAGAATTATAGCGTAAATGGACAGTTTGCATCCAATCTGATTAAGGAGGTTAATATGTCCTCAGATATTTTAATTTCTTGATCACTGGTTTTGGCATATTTCTGATTTCCTTCAGCATTTCTGTTTTATTTTTTCTCCCCAGAGCAATGTATGCATTTCTGTAACATCTGTCCCCAAACATCCTCCTTGGAGAGTATCAAGGTAAAAATTCTTTTAATATTTTCAGCAATGCCCTCCTATTCTCTTGATAATTTATCTCAGCCAAGTCTTAGCAGCCTTCTAGTCCCTTGCACTGACCTCTTTTTTCCATTATGTACTAGAAAAAAAACCTCTTAATATTTATCATAACTTCCTGTGCAATCTCCTTTCCATTCTCTCATGCTCTCTGGCTCTGCTTCTCTTATCATTGTTATGTGCTCTTAACTTCGTTCAGTAATCTTTCAAGTGCTCTTCTCTATACCTGTTTTTAAAAACCTGCATTTGTCTCCTTTTTAAAGTCCTGATTAATTTTTGACTTGACCATAGAGGCTGGAGAATTATATACACAAGGCTGCATGTAAAATGACCTTTGGATATCTATTAATGTAGATGCTGAATGCTTCCTGCCTCCTTTCTTCATCATTCTGTTACTTTCCAGTCAATGCCCCTCTCCATATTTTTTCTTTTAATTTGTTTGAAGGTTTCCACAAATTGAAGAATGTATTCACCATTTTCTGTGTCCTGTTCATACCCTGATAAGGACACTCTTGCCTCTGAAAGTTCATTTTGCAGAGCCAATCTAGATGCTACAGGAGCATTAGCATCCCTTTGGCGAATTTCCCTCTTCCCATATCTGGTCATATTTTTAAATATAATTCATCACACGGGTTTGGGCCAGCAGGCTTCCCTTAATTAATGTCAACGGCATTCACCAGTGGGGGGCAGGGGAAATGATTACATGATGGGTCTGACCCAAACCATGGGAGACATGGCTGGGCTTCAAACCCTGAGATGCAGAAGCAAAATCTGAAGCTATGAGGTGGTTCCTGGTAGACCAGGTGGCAGAGCCTGATGGATCTATCTACAAAGCCTGGTGGAGGCAGAGTATGGCAGCTGGCCCATCAAGAACATGAGAAAGATGACAGAGTAAATGGGGAAAGGAATAGATTGGTATAAATTAGCATAGCAAGATCATGAAGACACCAAAAAGAGGACAATTACTTTCTGAAGTGAGAAAGCTACCACCAATCCTTGTTGAAGCTGAGTTTTATGCAATTAATTTTTGCTTTGTTTAATTATTTACTTAAAGCATTTGCATGTAACTTTTCTTGAGCTCAGGTTGCCTAAGGAACCCCCTCCCCCATTTAAAATAAAAGTAAGACACAATCCATCTTTGATTGGGTCTAACAAGACCCAAATCAACTAAACAGATCAACAGTCTAGCCAAACACTAGAAGTGCAATCCTAAGCAGCGTTACTCTAGTCTAAGTTCATTGATTTTAATGGGTTTAGAATGGAATAACTTCTTAAGATTGCACTGTAATTTTCCAGAAGATCTTGCTGCCATTCCAAAATGAAGAGAAGCACACCCTCTAACCACAACTTGGAAGTCCCTCTATAGTCATAGAGCTACTTCAGTGTAAGTTTTGCCATTTTGCTTTCGGTCACAAGCCTCCTCCACATTGTAGAAGGGCACAAATCTATCGATTTGGAACTAATCCTGGTAACTACCAAAGGATTTTCTTTGCCAACCATCTAGCTTTTTGGGAGATGGAGGCTCAAGAATAATGTTCAAGGGTCAGAGATAATCATATAGTGGTCTATGAATGTATATGTTGCCAAATCCCAGTATTCCCCAACATGACTAGGAATGCTGCAAATTTTTACTATGAACATGTTCGACAGTCCAGTTTTAATGTTTGAAGGCATTGATCAGATGTGAGCTGATCACCTAATTTGGTTCATGCCAAATAGCCACAAACACCTGATGAACAGGTTTGCATTCCGTTTTTGCAAAACTGTTCGTGCATAATTACCAATCAATAGCCATTACCATTACTAGGGACTATATAGATTAACACTAATTGTAGGATTGTTAGGATTTTATTAAAACACAGAACTTATATAAGACTGATATATATGATTGTGACTGATCTATATATTACCAGGGCTTTTTTTCAGGGGGAACGCGGGGGAACAGAGTTTCAGCACCTCTTGAAAATACTTGGGAATAGTGTTTGAAAATAATATGATTTCAAAGAAGCCTATGTGTTTCTTCCTCATTTCCCTCTTGAGAGTTCCGCCACCTCTTTTCCCAGAAAAAAAACCCTGTATATGACTGTTTAAACAATTGCCTCCTGAACAGAGCAGTCATGCAGCATGGATGGGTGGGGAGTAGAACTCAGTCAGGTAGTGAGAGAATGAGCATGCACAGAAAGCCAATTGTTCTGTACTGCATGGTTACAAAGTAATACACTGAAGCAACCTGCCAAACTGCCGCTGATCTGTTCAAGAACAGTTGAACTAATCACTGTATTGTTGGCTTTTTGTTTGTGAATGGTGGACAGGATGTAAGCCAAACCAATCAGCATTCAAACATCCCTAGAAATGACTGTTCAACTAATCTTTGGACAAGTTGTAAGATGCAAAGAACAGAAGAAGAGCCTTGCTGGATTAGACCAGTGGTCCATCTAGTCCAGCATCCTGTCTTACGCAGTAGCCAACCAGTTACTCTGAAGGGCCAACAACAGGGCATAGATGTTGAGGCCTTCTCTTGACGTTTTCTTCCTGGCACTGTTATTCAGAGGTTTACTGCCTCCAAACATGGAGGTTCCCTTTAGTCACTGTGACTAGTACTCTCTGATAGATCTATTCTCCCTGAATCTGGCTAATCCCCTTTATAAAGCTGTCTATGCCTGTAAGCCATCACTACATTCTCTGGCAGTGAATTCCACACATTAATCACTAGTTGAGTAAAGAATTATTTCCTTTTGTATGTCCTGAATCTACTACCCATCAGCTTCGCTGGATGCCCCCAAGTTCTAGTATTTTGTAAGAGGGAAAAAAGTTTCTCTTTGGCTACTCTCTCCACCCTGTGCATAATTTTATAAACTTCTATCACCCCACCCTAGGGTTACCAGGTCCCCTTACTGTCCTGGTGGGAAGGAAGGACCGGCCATTTAGCTTTTTCAATGGTTTTGCACACGTATGCTCCCAGAATAATGTAATGACATCATTTCTGGGAAGTGACATCATCAAGCAGGGCCTGGGAGTGCCTCCTGTGCTTCACTCTTTGGGTCCCAAACAGGTCTGCTGTGAAGTACAGCAGCACTCTCAGGATGGCATGATGACATCACTCCTGGGAGTGATGTCATCATGCCACCCTGCCAGCATGCTCCAGAGGCATATTCCCCCACCTTCCCCCCTTGCCAGCCAGGTGAGTGGTGGCGGGGGGCAGAGGATGGGAGTGGGGGATCCCCTGCCCTCACCAGAGGTCCTGGGATCCCTACCCCACCCCTAGTTTCTTTCTAAACTGGAAAGTCCCAGACTCATCAAAATGAAACCTGCTTGACATGTCAGCAACATGTATGTAATGCATTTGTAAGCATTGATTTTAAGGTAAATTGTACAAATTAGATTACAAATTAGACTGTAATTATTAGATTGAAAATATTCCAATAATATTTTTAGTATTACTGGAATTGATACTAGCAATAGGCCACCCCAAAACTGCATGCAAATAATGTTAGCTATATACCAATACAATGCAATAATAAGCTATGTTCAAGTGCCTTACCTAACTTTGGAACTCCCTCCCCAGGGAAATTCATTTGTCTCCTGCTATTGTTGTCTTCCACCAGTGGGTGAAAACTTTTTTTCTTTCATTTGGCATACCATCAGTAACCATTATAGCCCCCCCCCTCCCTGGTTTGGTGTTTTGTGTTTGAGTGTTTTTATTGAATTATGTTATATTAAATAATATTTTAATGTTCAAACGTCTTAATGTTTTTATGTGCCCTGCCTTGAGGACCCTATTTGCATAAAACTGCATTAAATAAAATATTTAAATGGGAGGCAATCGATGGTGTCTGACATCATGATGTCACTTCTGGTGTGAGTGTGGCATCATTGTGTCAGGCAATGTTATAGCATTTGCCCCATACTCTGGCTAAACCATAGAGTTTGGGGCAAATGCTAGGGCATCACACCTACGCAATGACGTCACTTCCAGGTCACAGTGGAAGTGACATCACTGCATCATCAATGATGTCATGATATCAACAACAAGAGTCTCCATCACAATGTAAGTCTCTAATCAGGTCTCTCCTCAGTCACCTTTTTCTAAACTGAAGTGTCCCAGCCTCTTTAACCTTTCTTCAAAGGAAAGTTGCTCCAAGGTGTTTTTCTTAACATGGGACAATCACCAGAAGGAACAACTCCCAGCTCATTCGGGAGTGGGTAAATCAACCTGCTTCCTCTTGATTCTCTCAAATGGGAGGGAGGACCCATAAAAGATATACTTGGCATACAGAGGGTCCCATATTCAAATGCTCTCTGGTAGTAAGGATGGAAAAGATCCTTCCTGAGGTCCTCTTTCTAGGTGACATTAACAATATTGGGCTTAAACAGACCACTAGTCTGACTCATCCTATGTTCTGTGTACATAGTCACATGACAGAGGAGATGACAGGTTACAGTGATGGTCTCCATACTTCATAAAATGCCTGGCCTGCCCTGTTGCAAGGTAGAATGATCAAAGATGGAAAAGTCTATGAGAAATGTCTGGCAAAAATGCAACTAAACGTGCCTTCAGGGGAAAAAAGATCAGTATGTATGTTAGAAAAGAGAAATCAAGAGGCAGTGCAAGTTTCACAGTACTCATAGCAAGAGAAATTCACCATTTTGCCTCCTAGCTATTCCTTTCTGTAAAAAAGTTCAGAGTTGTGCCCTTAGGGCACCGACACAAAAAGGAATACCTTGCAGCATTTTTCCTTAGCAACAGCTTTTTGTTGCATGCAAGATGAGATCAAGACAGATAGTAATACTTTACAAACATTTCAAATCCATTCTCTTAAGATTTTCTCCAACTTTGTCATTTGGTTTATAGCTCTCAAATAAATCAGTGGAAGCCATTACATGGACAAAACTAGTTGCAAGATCCCATCTCTTATGTGCCCAAGAAACAATTTTGGACTATCGGATGGGTTGCTGAGTTGATCTGTAGTAGAAGAGCAAGATTCTGGTCTAGTAGCACCTTAAAGACCAATTAGATTTTCAGGGTATGAGTTTTAAGAGTCTGTCAAAAAGCTCATATTCTGAAAATCTAGTTGGTCCTTAAGGTGCTCCTGAACTCGAACTTTGGAACTTTGGCTTCTCTTAGACTTCAGGGATAAAGCAAATTAGTTCCAAACTAGGACAGAGTTGGAGGAAACAAAATATGCCCCGTTCCCTGAATTCTAGTAATGGAGTGTACCCCCCCCCCACACACACACAAGTATTCCTGTAATAAATAGGTTCTCACTTTGCCCTCTTCTCTGCTTTTTATGTATCATAAAATAATGGATTTGCTAAAAACATGATACAATCTTCAAGTATAAATGCAGCAATAGTTTAATGAGCTCCCAAAGCATTGAAAACCTCAACATAATTAGCGAGAGACAGAGAAAAAGAAAATCATTTTCATGATAGAGCTATTTGAATCAGAAAATTTAGATAGCATCAATCAACTCTCATTTTCCATCCTGCATTGGTGTCTATGAGACTAAAATGTAAGGTCTTTGCAGCTGTCTAAGAGCTACCCTTTGATGTGATTGATTTCATCCCACATTTTGGCATAGGAAGGTAGGGGGAAATAAGGAAAATGTCAGAGAAATTGAACTGGTGTGTCTGCAGTTACAACATTTTAAAGGATCACACAGTTATTAGAAATTCAAGTTTTTCAAGTATTAAAAAATAAATCTTTAATTCCCTTGCAGATTCCTAGTATCCAGAGTATTTTATACAAACATCTGGATAACAGAATAAAGCAAATCCATTGTGTTCCTAGACATTCCTGGAGCATTGATGTTCTTGAGATTATGCTATTGGATTACTGGTATAAAAATAATAAATATTTCCAGTACTTAAAGCTGTAATGCTTTAGGTTGGATTTAGATTTTGCTTTCATTTTAGTAAAAGGTGGGTGTCCATCAGTTCAGAGACTCTCTTCGCCAGAAGGATCTATTTTTCTTGTTCTGAATTCATCGCTTCCTGACCTACATATATATATAAAGTTGCATAGCAAGTATGTCATTTAACATAGTGTTGAAAACTATATCTTAATGATAGGAGGTTATTTGTGTCATTTCTGTGTTGCATGAAAATGAGGAGAAACCCATTAATCTTCTGTCTGAATCTAACACTATGATAAACACTAATCTGCACAGTGCAAACAATTTGTTTTGGAGGTTTAAATGGATGTTTTCACCAGACCTACAAGTAAGTTGTGGTTGTGGGCAAAGCATCCAGGGAGGCTTCCTGTGAGAAAATTTGAGCCTCAGTGAAAATAACATTTAGGGGCCAATTTCCCTCCACCTTAATCCCTGCCAGTGCCATATCCTTGAAAAGTGCTCAAAATCTTCAGTTTCTACAGAACGCTGCAGCTAGGATGTTGACTGGAGTGAGTCATAGATAAGATTGCCATTTCCCTGAGAGCAAATGAATTGCACTAGGACCAATTTAGTAAAACTTGGAATAAAAAATAGCATTTTCACTATGATTTGGGCTGATTTTTACTGAATCAACCCTGACACAATCCGTCACTTGTGGGTTGCAGTGGAGATGATGTAATTGTTGGGGAATGCAAGAGCTCTTGTGCACTTTGTGCATGTGTACTAGGGTTGCCAGTCCCCTGCTGAGGGTGGAGGATCCCCCTGCTTCCACTCTCTACCCCCTCGCCCCTGCTTACCTGGCCGATGGGAGATAAGACAGGAGAATGAGCCTCCCAGGGCAATCTCCTGGGCAATGTGCCGTGCTCCTGTGCATTGCTGTGGGCCAATTTGGGCCCCAAACAGGCCAAATTAGGCCTGTTTGGGGTCTAAATTGGCCAACTGTGAAGCACAGGAGCTCTTCAGGGACCTCCTGGCAGCACTCCCACGCTCTGCAGCAGGCTGATTTGGGCCTGTTTGGAGCCCAAATTGGCCTGCTGCAAAGCAGGGGAGCACTCCAGGTCCTGTCTCACCACCCCAGCTCCCTATTATGTGTGAAGCCCAGTCCTATGCAATCTGGTTCTCAAGGCAGCTCAGCAACAGCTTAACTCAGTTGGCAAACTTATTCCAGTCAGCACACCAATTTCTAGGCTTCTTCAGCTCAAACCACAGATTCTCTCATAGTCATTGGAACAATCACACAAAATGAGATTTAAAAACATCCAACAATCCATACTTCTCCTCACCCCATAATATCATGTAGAGTCAAATACAATTGAAGTTGTCTGGTGGAAGAGGTCTTTCTGTTGTAAAAATCCATTTGTACAAGCTGCCATCTCCTGAAAATGAAAGTTTTCTCTCAATACTAAGAGGTGCTTAGTATTTATAGTGTTTTGTGATTTTCCTCATGGAATGCACAATAATCACTCAGTGTTGTACCTCTGAAGTCTCAGAAAAAGTCACAATTTCTGATGGCAAACTATACAGAGTCAAGGTCTGAAATCCATTTTGTTGAAAGACAGAAGCTGTAACTGAGCAAATCCAGGGCCAAAAGCATATTGGATCAGCACAAAGACTTGCAGGGGTACCTAGAGTTGACTGACACCAATTCTGGGTGCCAAAAGAACTCCCCAGACTCCTGAGTACTCCTGACAACCAACTAGTAACTAGCAATCCTATTTTGGACTGAAATAATTTGAACAGTTTGCTAACATGGTTGAATGAATTTGCCTTTACAGTACATCTTTACCTGCTATGGTACAATGGTTACCAGTTTTGGATTTTAAAATGTCTGACTTCCTGATGGAGCAGAGTAGCAGGGGGTCTAAGCAGCAGTATCTAGTGGTACTGGACTGGAATTTGGAGGAATCTGTCACGTTATTAATGGAACCAAGAAGAATCTGGAGTTTAATAACCCTCAAGACTCCAACACTGAATATCTGACAAAATGCTTTTTTACTAGCTAAATCAGTAAAATATTGGCTTTTGACTACCTTCGTAACAGAATACATTTAGTTTCTTCATAGCCCATCATCATCAACAGAATATTAGAACTGCCTCATGTTATTTTATTACCAGCAAATATATGCAAGCCTTTGTTCATTGTCCAAGGTTTAAACAGTCATGAACTTCAACATGTGTCCAGCCTTGGAAGTTAAATTGCAAGCACACACCTTTCCATGGACCAACATTTTCCCCACTTGGCTGAGAACAAAAAGCAAAGTGCTTCAGAAAAGAATGGGATTTCAAGGGCCCATTTATCTAAAGTCTTCTCATTCTGATTGCTTAGCTTTTGTCCAGTAAGCTACACCATGTACAGGCTCAAAGTACAAGTAGCCAAAGACAACCACAACATAGCTAAGCTTCCAGACTAGTTTCCACACACACTGTCCCTTTTGCTGTTCTTTCTTCCTCTTGCTCATTCGCTCGTCTGCAGCTGCCATTTTTTTTTACATGCAAGTTGCCATGAAAAATTTGTTAATGAAATATTTGCTCAGAAGTCTGCTCTGGGCTAGGCTGATAACCTATCTGTGTTTGAGTTTGGCTTCCCATATTCTAAATACTCATCTTCTCTCTGTTTAGCTTATTGATTGGTTTGGCAAGAAAAGCAGCCTTGTCATCAGTGACCAAGGTCGAATTAAACACAAAGGGACAGGAGGAGAGGGGGAAATAAAAAAGAAGTTGAACTTAGGAGCACAGTGAGGCAACTATAGAATATCTGGCCAGACAGAAATGTTCTTAAAGTGACAGGCTTGAGGCCTGCTCAGAGGACCGTCAGGCACTTGAGGGCCATGAAAGGATTAATTGAAAAGCCAAGTCCTGTTGCTTCCCAGATGCAGGGTTTGGATTCTGGCACATCACTACAAACATTTGAAAAGCAATGCTAATGGAGGCATGCCAGAAGTTTGTCTTTGCTGGCCCAGGCGCATGACCTCCATGCCGCAAACATGGGCTATGATCAGCCAGATTGCACTCCAGAGAAGGTGTATGTATATTTGAACTCTCTGATGAAGTAAGCAGTACTTCATGTTTGCCTTATAGTATTTTGAGGAGCAGGACTAAATGGTGAGAGGTATGCATATGAGAAGCCACAGATTCCGCATCATTCTCCAAGTGGCATTAGCCTAATGATCAGCCAGAACATATAGTTTTTCACACACTTTTTCCCAAGGGCAAGAAATACTGTTGGCATTCCCCTTGTGGGGGATCCCCTGCTCCCACCCTCTGCCCTCCCACACCACTCACCTGGACATCAGGGGGGAGGCAGAGGAACAGGCCTCCCGAGAGTGGCCCCAAGGTAGCATGACAACATTACTCCCAGAAGTGATGTCATCGCACTACCCCAGGAGCACTCCCGTACTTCAGATATCAACCTGGAGCAAAGCTTGTGTGTGAAGAAAAGGTAAGTGCCGGGTCTCCCCGTCCCACCTCTGGGAAGGTAAGAGGACCTGGCAACCCTAACCAAAAACTGTATCTTTTCTGTCCACGTTACCTTGCTTCATCAAGTGGTCACAATTAGACTCACTGTTGATGAATAATCCAAGGAGATTTTTGTCTTTTTCTTCCATTCCGAACATCAGTATGTGCATGTGAAAAATGTTCTGCATAAACCTAGTCTCCTTTCTCCTCCCCAAATATATTTTTCTTCTGCTTCTGCTGTATTTTTATATTTATTTCAGAATTCATACATTGTTTTCCTTTTTTTTAAAAGGAGATCCAAAATTGCTTCCAGAGTATCCATAAAATACAGCCATCAAGGTGACCCATGTTTTGGTCACATTCAGTTTAGCTTATTGAAATCTATTTCTGTAGGGTTGCTTTTGAAGACAATTAGGAAGCTACACTTGATTCAGAATGTAGCAGAGAGCCTTAAAGAGCTTCACTGGCTCCCTGTTATTTTATGGACTTACAGGGCAATCATAAGCAGTCACATCGTTCTAAGTCCATGGGTTTACAAAAGTGTGATTCTACTTAGGATTGCACTATTAAGAAGAACAAGGTGTGAAAATGTGCTATCTGAGGTATAGGGGTGCCAACTCCTGTTTTGTAAATTCTTGGAGATTCGGAGGTGGTGCCTGGGGAGGGCAGAGTTTGGGAGAAGAGAGCACAGCGAGGATGTGAAGCCATAGAGTCCACCCTCTGAAGCTGTCATTTTCTCCAAGGAAACTAATCTCTGTAACCTCAAAATCAGCTGTAATTCTTGGAGAACTCAGTCTCCACCTGGAGGTTATAGCAACCATAGTTGCAGGTAACCCAAACTGTCTATTCAAAGAAAGACTATTTGAATATTTCTCTAGAAGTCTATTTGAAAAGCAAGTTTCAGGTGAATAGCCATGTTGATCTGTAGTAGAAGAGCAAGGTTCACCTCCAGTAGCACCTTAAAGTCCAACTAGATTTCCAGGGTATGAGTTTTCAAGAGTCAGATCTCCCTTCGTCAGACCCAAATCTTGCTCTTGAAAGGCAAGTTACCCAGAATACAATATAAAAATGCAGAATTTTCCTTTGATTCATTGATTTCTGTAACATCGTTGGAGTTTTTGCTAGCTATCGGCCCAAAAAAACAGATAAGAATATTGGCTTTGTGCTGGAATAAAGGAAGGTAGTTTCCTTGTTTCAGTAGGTTGCACCAAATACAGATTCAATAGAAATGAATAATTTTCCCTGGCTTTCTGCTCTCCCCACAATTGTTTTTTAAGCTCTAAAATTCCAAGGGCACATCTGGTCTTTATTTCAGTTGCACTGCACTTCAGCTATCCTTGTTGGGCTCGGTGTCAACCTGGCACTCTGAACTGTTTTCTTCTGTAAATCTGATCTATTTTTTAGCAAACTGCAGTCTTTCTGGAAATGAAATCAATTGAAGTAATCAGGAGGCCTCTAGTGGCTTATTGTTTCAAGGGAAGTCCCCTCTGAGGCTATGCCCATAAAGTAGTGGAGAAATACCCATGGGGTCAGAATAAAGGATGATCTGTAAGGGTTGCTTCCCCGATGTTTAGAAAATCAATTGCTCTCTGGATTTATGAATTTTTTTTTTTAAGGCCAAGAGATCATTTGATGCAAGACGATAAGAATACTAAGAGACAAAATTTGTTCCTGATGGATTTCTGCCTAGAGATGTGAAATTTCTGAAAATTTTGAAACCATGGAAAAAAACAAGTCCCTCCTCCCAAAATCAAATCAGAAATCAGGGGGTGCGTGGAATGGAAATACTTTCCTATTGAACTGAAAAGTGATTTTAATAATATAAAAAGCATCATTTTGTTAGCATATAAAACAGTACTATTTGGCATATTTATGGAATTTAAAAGTATAATGTCTTAATTTTCTATAAGAAAAATTGCTAGTATAACCAGTACTTGAGAAAGAGTCGCAAACTGCTGCACCATATGCTACCATCACTCGTGTGTGTTTAATATTTGCCCACTGAGAGGCAGGAAAAAATAATGTCGTATGTAGAACACAAATTCTGTAGTAAACAAAAAGACAGTATAGCATTTGTACAGAAACTCTTTCATGGAGTCACAATAGGTAGGACTGCCAGCATGCTTAGATATTAAGCTAAATTATAATATTGAAAACGCAGCTAAATTTCCCATTTTTTCCCTGGGGAAAATTGAGAAAGTCTTCAGACTTTATTCTGCTGCACATTTAGAATGAGTGAAATGCTTTGTAAGACGAGGTTTTTCTTCCTTGAGACAATATTCCGTAGGAGGTTTTTTTCAGTGCTTCCCGAAATTACAAAAGTCCTCAGACTTTCTCATGCTATATATTTTGAATATGAAAAACTTTGCCTTAAGAAGCTTTTTACTCATTCTAAAAGAGAAAGTATTTTATATGAGATTTTTAAAGCCCTCCCCAAATTTTCCAGTTTTTGAATTGGAAAACTTGGGGGAAACGCCTCAGGAAAAAAGGGGGTGGAGGAATACTGTTTCCTAGTTTTTCCCTGGTTTTTTTTTTCTTCAGGGCCTTCACATCTCCAGTTCTGTCTGTGTGCATTAAAATAATTTTTGAGCTCCATATATTTTAAATACTTGCTGGGATCAGGCTTGTTTCATCTGCAATTTATCTCACACTGGCCTGTGCTTTCAGAATGAGTAGCATTAGGGGATCATATGCAAAACTCAGTGGACAAGGTTTTAGGCAGGGGTCAATTGAGACAAACATTTTCATTCTTTAACAATATCATAGGTTTACTTTTGTTGATGTTGATAATTTCTTATATCATTTTCTTCCCATTTATATGCTATTTATATACATATGTGCCATGGACACATTTTGCATTAATATTTACATGCTATTGAATGTTATTTAAATGTTACTTACATTTTATGCATCCTTTGCCCCCTCAACACACACAAGTCAGAAGAATGAGACAGACACAAGGCATTGGAACTAAGGGACATCTTATTAAACACAACATCAACTCTAAACTGCAGCAAAGGCAAACTGGCGGTACAGGTCAAGCCACGGGGTCATTCCAAGACCTTCGCCTTGACCTGTCTGGGTGAGCCTCACTGCCCCAGGCACGAGCCACTCTTGGAATGGCTTGACCCAGCCAGCTAGGCAAAGGGTTCCCCCCCCCCCATCAAGCTCCTAAAGCCTCAGCTGTACAGCATGAGGGAAGGACTTGCACTTCGGGTTCCCTTTAGGCTGTCTGCACAGGGGGTGGTAGCCATGAAGCATACCATCCCTCCCGACAGACTCTATTTCCCCACTGATGGGAAATTGCCAAAGGGGTGCTCACCTTATTCCCCAACTATCTCCTGCCAGCACGAAAGGCCAAGCCCCTGCTTAGGCCCTTGCACCCCACGGGTGGCCTATTGCCAGCCTGAGCCCTTGCTGCAGGTCATCTATGAAGATGCCATTGCCATCAACTGACAGGTGAATCCCGTCGTCCCTACAAAGGGTGGCAAATGCAGCCTTGATCCTAGGATGAGACAGGTAAATCCCCAGTCCCTCACCAACACCTTCTGTATGGCCTTATTGGCCCTATGCCTAGCCCAAGCCATGCCCCTAGCAGTGTTCCTGCTAATGTGAGCACGTGAGCAATTGCTCACAGATTCTGACTCCTCCGCTCACAGATTCTCAGCTGTAGCTCACAGGTATTAACTCTCAGGTGGTCCTGCCCTCCCGCTCAGCCAGCGCCAGCTGGCGTGCCCAATAGGGATGAAGCCTTGTCCCACTTCTCTCCTTCCTTCCCAGCTGTGGCTGGCTTAGCCCTCAGGGCAGAGCCAGAGAGCGACTCCAGTTGCCACCATCTCTCTAGCTGGGGAACAGAGCAGAGCAGAGCGATGGGGCCCAGCCTGACCCCACTGGGATCCCCTCGGCCCCAGAGAGCAGAGAAGAGGAGGTGGCACCTCAGTTGCTGCCATGGTGAAGGTGTCGTTTAACTTGGCCTTGGTGCAAAAGGAGGCCAGAAAGAAGAAGGATGAGGAGGGGAAGGAGGGCTGGACCAGGTGCTCATCATGCCTGCTGACAGCCAGATGAGGAGGAGGAGACCATTGTGGTGCTGAAGGAGGCTGGTTGGACTTTACCGTTGATGAGGCTTCCTTTTCGAAGGCTCTTCCAAAGTGACTTTTACAGCCTGAAATGCAGACTTGGCCAAGAACTGGATCTGGCTGCCCTGTCTTGGCAAGCCGAGTATCTCCATCTAAAATGAAATCAATGGACACAGACCAGAGTAACTCTGCATAGGATCATGCTGTTGAGAGCTTTGGGGCTGGCTCCAGCTTGGCTCTCTCGTTTTCTTTTTTAAAGCCACCTTCTTTGCAGGCTTACAGGCTCACAGCCCTTCTTTGCCCCCCACCCCAAATCTGGATCTGAAGCTAAAGTGAGCCTCCAAAGGCAGCTGTGCCTGACTTGCCTTCTCTCCTGCAGTAGAAGCTGAGGAAAAGCCTCCTTGTTCACAGAGGAGTCTATAGGTGCAGAATTAAACAGGAAGCCTTGAAAATTCTGCAAGGTTTGAGTCCAGTGGCACCTTAGAGACCAACAAGATTTTCAGGATATGAGCTGTCCAGAATCAAAGCTCTCCTCTTCAGATACAAAGAAAAAGGGAACTTTCATTCTCAAAAGCTTATACCCCGAAAATCTTGCTGGTCTCTAAAGTGGCACTGGACTCTGATCCTGCTGTTCTACTGCAGAGCAAGTCAGCTACCAAACCAAACCATTTATTCATCTTTATTGCATAGGCTCTATTTTTGTATAAGTATTGTGTGTAAATAATTTAATTTTAGGCAGTAAATGTCTGGCTTGACAAAGCAACATGAAATGGGATGTAGTCAAGGGTAGCGCACCCGTTGCCAGCTGCCCAGATCTTTCTTCCATCTGCTTCTCCTGGAGTACTCTGCCTATGAAAAGAAGAAACAAAGTTTATTCCTACTTGGATTTGGACATTTATACTTACCTTGTCACTATCAGGATTGAGATAGACCTTATGAATATTTCTATGGATGTATTTTCTAAAAACAGAGATATTTTTGGCATTGGTTATGGAATATTGATGCGGTTGACCCAATGTTTGGGCAGTAGTATTATTTACAAAGTATTAATAATTTTTGCACATATTGCACTTGCACTTTCTTAAAAAATATTTTAAAAACAACATATTATACCAGTTGGTGGTCTCTTTGGACCTTGGGTCCCCCTTTTTTAGATAGTTCAGCTTAGAGACCATTCCCTTCATTTTGTTGTTCCTGTGAGCCATCCAAAGCAGCTCTCTGTACAAGTGGTACATAAATATTCTAAAGAAAAATCAAACGTTTGCAATTCTGTATTTGCACGTCCTATCCCTCTGAGCTGCAACACTGTGCAGATCCTGTTTATTTGCCCCCAAAATCTGGCAAATAGACTTCAGGCTATTGAAGTTGCATACCCAATGTTACTAAGGCACCAGGTTTGCCATTCCTCAGCTTCTGTCTAAAATGAAAGGGGTAGATGAGTCACATTTTCTTTGTGACATGGAGAAGAATAGAGAGATACTGCATTTATGTATTTTGTAATTGTCTAAAGCACAATTGTTCCAAATGTTGTATGGTGTCAGATTTCCAGGTGCTTGTATAGGGTAATGGCTAACTGCCTGAGCTGAGAAATCCAAGTCAAAATTACACCTGAACCACAAAAAAGCCAATCAGCATGAATGTAAAACAAAAGTCCAGTGGTGCCTTAAAGACTAATTTTTATTTCAGTATGAGCTTTTGTGAGTCACTAGTCACTTCTTCAGATGTGGAAATCAAACTTAGAATCCTTCTTATGGGGCGGATTGGATGGGGTGGAGATTAAGATCAAGGATGAATTCTGTCATGAGTCTTTCAAGTGCAGATTCATTATGTGGAAAAAGAAAACGTGAGAATGATTCTCAGGATGATTTTATACATATCTGAAGAAGTCAGCACTGACTCACAAAAGCTCATCTTGAAATAAATGTGCTAATCTTTAAGGTGCCACTGGGTGTCTGCTTTATTTTGCAGCAACGAAGTAACACAGCTACCCTTTTGCAATCAGCGTGAACATATCCAAGTTTATACAGAAGTATACTCTGATTTTTGTGGCCCTTTCACCTAATGGGACTAGATGGTCTTGGACAACTGGTTTTTATTGTTAATTTGTTTTGATTGTAATCAAAATGTATTACATAGTATTTGTTTTTGGATTCTACAGAGGCTAGAATTCAATGAGTTTTGACTGGAGTAACTTTGTACAGGATTTATATTGTAAATCTCTCCACCTACCTGCTGCAATCTTGTTGGAATAGAGAATGCTAACATGTGCCCAGGATGGGATGCAGACCCTAGCACATGTTCTCAGATATATTTATATTTGTATATCAAATAGTTGGGAAGGAGAAGCATTAATAACTTTACCTGCAGAGTAATTTAGTTTGATATTTAGAATCCATGTCTGAATGACTGCTTGAATTGTTGCTTCTAAGCGAGAAACAATACAAATTAGAGTAGTTTGTAGTTTGTTTGTATGTTTTGTATGTTGTATACTGAAATAATTAAAAAAAAAAGGAGGCACGCTCAAAACATTAATAAAAGTTGTTTTGGCTTACAAAGTAGATTTTTAGCTCACAACACTGCACAGCTTACAGGGAACATTGGCCCCTAGGGTCCAGCGTCTCCTTCCATATACGCCGAGGGAACATTTCGGACCAGAAAATGTGTATACCAGGCCACCAGTTTTTGATCACTTTAAATTCAGCAATCACCTGTAAAGATAAGGCCCTGCCTTTCAGTAATCCCAGATCATTACCACCCAAGTGGATGACCACAATATGTGGGGGAGGACCCTTCCTTCCTCCAAACAGCAGAGGCAATAACCCTGACCACCAAAGGCTTTGCCAGCTCAGCCATTCTATTGTGGCATGTTCACCCAACCTGAGCTGAGATCCAACCGGCATCCTTCTGGCATGGATGGCTGCCCAGAACACCATACTCTGTCCGGCAATGAGGATCCGCTTCCTCCCATGTCAACCCACCACACCTAGGAAAAAATTCAGGCAGTGTGAGATTCAAATGAAGGTAGGGGATGAATGTAAGACTGGTAGGCAGATGATCACCATCTGCCCACCCACTGAATGGCTTTACCGGTATACTCCATAGCCGCTGCTTTGGAAGCCACCCCAATTTGAAAAGAATGGGTGCCAAATTTGACACCCAATAAACCCATCTGGTGAAGTGTCCTGTCTGTCACTGCCCAAAACTGGTACCGTGTCAGGAAAGAGTGGTCGCTGTGGTAAAACAACACCCCTTGGTCATCCCCCCGGCCACCACATAGTAGTGGAGGGCCCTCACCGGACACAACCTTGCCTCCTCACAGAGGCCCAAGATTAATACTGCCCCTACCTGTTTCTGGTCCATCTTGGATTGCTTGATCCTGATGGAAACCTTATTATCAAGAAACTTAATATCCTGGGCCAGCAAAGCTCACCTCAATGTGTCCTTCTGTGATGGGTGAATTCAGCACAGGGAATGAGAGACTGATGGGAAAGGAAAGAGTCACAGGTGTTTCTTCCAATGGAGAAGCAACATCACAACAAAGATACTTCAATCGAACCAGACAGCTTCCAAAATTTGGTCTTGGTCCTAATTTTATTAGAAAACAGAGAATCCCCTACTCCTTTTTTCTTTGAAACAATAAATGATAAGATTCATAGGGTAAAATTTCTGGTAACAGCTATTTTTACCAATTTCCCCCTCCAACTTCCAATTCCCACCTCAAGTAGTTCTCAGGGGTCCCCTATCCCCTCACAGCAGCATTTCATGGTGGCATTTGGAGCTGTAGCAAGAGAGGCAGAGGCAAGGAATTCCATGCCCCCTGACAGAAATCCTTTCCACCAGCAAAGAAATTGTTCATACTCTCCTAACAGAACTTCCCAACAGTTAGAACAGTCCCTCAGTGGAACAGGCTTCCTCAGGAGGAGGTGGGCTCTCCTTCTTTGGAGGTTTTTAAGCAGAGGCTAAATGGCTATCTGACAGCAATACTTATTCTGTGAACCTAGGCAGTGCATGAGAGGGAGGGCAGGAAAGTTTACGTCAGTGCTTAGTTCTCGTGGCCTCTTCTTACATGCCCAGGGTAATGCCGATTGCAACCTGGGGGTCACGTAGCAATTTTCCTCAGGCTAGGGATCCTGATGGAGTTTTGCCATCTTCTGGGCATAGAGTAAGGATCACTGTGTAGTGGGTGGGGAGGTATTTGGGAATTTCCTGCATTTTGCAGTGGGTTGGATTAGATGACCCTAGAGATCTCTTCCAGCCCTGGGATTCTATGATTCTATGATTCTCCCACTATACTTTCTGTCTTGCTAGTTGTACTGAATTTGTACCTAATCTTTGCCTCTTTTGAATGACAGTGATGTCTGCCATGAAGAGGCAAGTACAGGTGTGGCAATGCAGCAACTAAATGCAGAAGAAGCTGCAGGGGAAAATGTAGTTTGGATCTTGTGGAGGATTTCCATAGATGGGTGGGGGTCAGTTATCACTGATTGCTGTTCCTTAGGATCCTTTATCTCCCAGGAGCAGTGTTTGGGGTGGCTTTTTTAGCTGCAGCAAGAGGGGGGAAATGAGAAAATCTCTCTTCATTGACAGAAATCCTTCCATCAGAGGGAAATTTTGTTGGAATCCAAGCCTGTGTTTTGTATTAGGGTTCAGGTGAAACCACTCACTTCTTTTAGTTTTATCAGTTGTCAAAAGTATGGTATGTTTTTAATTTTCATCAGATCAGGCTCCTTCTTGGACAGTGTTTTCAGCTGAAATCTTTTTAATTTTTTGTGCTTGATTTTCATTCAATACAAAGGAATATTGAATCATAATGTCTAAGTTAATACATATGGTTCCAAGTTTAGCCATAATATATTCAACTACTGGTTTCTGGATATTTAAAACCTTTCTATATGTAATATTAGTCTTCTAATATAATAATATAGTAATAATAACATTCGATTTATATACCACCCTTCAGGACAACTTAATGCCCACTCAGAGCGGTTTACAAAGTATGTTATTATTATCCCCACAACAATAATCACCCTGTGAGGTGGATGGGGCTGAGAGAACTCCTAGAAGTTGTGAGTGAACCAAGAGCACCCAGCTGCCTTCAAGTGGAGGAGTAAGGAATCAAATCCGGTCCTCCAGATTAGAGTCCTGCCACTCTTAACTAGAGATGGGCACAGACCTGAATACGAACCAAAAAAAGTTCATGAACCAGTGGTTCGTGGAAGCTTGTGGAAGCTACAAAGCAGCAGGGAAAGGGGCATTTAAACCTATGGATCAGCTGCTTGTCGGGGAAATCCCTGACAAGCAGCTGATCATTTAAACAGTGGGGTTTGGCTGCCCGGCCAGGAGTTCCCGGCCAGCTAGCCAAGCCCCACCCACTGTTAAAATGGCCATTTCCCCACCACTCCGAGTGGTGAGGAAATGGCCATTTAAACTGCAGGTGGGGCTTGGCTGACCGGCCGGGAGTTCCCAGCTAGCCAGCCAAGCCTCACCTGCTCTTTAAATGGCCATTTCCCTGCTGCTGGGAGCAGCCATTTAAACAGCCTCTGTTTAAATGATTAGCTGCTTGTCAAGAAACTCCCCAACAAGCAGCTGATCTGGGGGTTTAAATGCCCCTGTCCCTGCTGCTACTAAGCGGCCAGAAAGGGGTATTTAAACCCAACAAAACACAAACCACGAACTGGTTTGTGGACTTGCCCCAGTTCGTGGGAGTTTGTGGTTCCTGGTTCGTGAAAATGCCACGAACCACAAACCGCACCGTTTGGAGTTTTTGCGCTTCGTGCCCATGTCTACTCTTAACTACTACACCAAACTGGCTCTCAGTCAATTTTACACATGCTGAATAATTCCCATTTTAAAAGATCAAAGCTAGTGTTTTGGGAACTTGAAGTCCCTTTCCAGTGTTTTACAAATGTTTTTTCTTACAGCTATAAACATATATGGAAGAAGAGGATTGGGAATGTTTGTGGGAGAAACACTTTTCAAATAATTATGTGGCTCCTTCATGCTCAGGATTCACTGTCTTGGCCCAAATGCTTTTGTTTACAGCATGTCAGTGCTGTCATTATGCCGTGCATCAACACTTCACTTCACTTTACTGGTTCAGAATCTTAATGCTTTCACAGTACCACATGATATTATTTAGGGAAGTCATTGCTTGCCAAATAGACTTTGGAAGCAGTAGGTAGTGCAAGAGCTCCTTGACACTGAATGACATCAAACAGGTTTACAGCATTTGTAACTCTATAGCATGAAAGAGGAAACAAAGAGCCAAAACACACGTTAAGAAAAACCTAGGTTCAGCACATGTTCTCTTACCTCAAGGTTTGCTGGGATCTGTAGGCGTCCTGGAAGCTTAAAGTTTAGCATTTACAGAGCAGCAAAAAGGGAAAGGGAAATACAGGCGCCTGTATTTTAAGCTTTAAGCTTCCAGGACGCCTTTAAGCTTCCAGGACGCTTACAGATCCTTTAAGCTTCCAGGACTTTAAGCTTCCAGGACCCCTATAGATCTTTAAGCTTCCAGGACGCCTACTTTAAGCTTCCAGGACTCCTACAGATCCCGGCAAACCTTGAGGTAAGAGAACACGTGCTGAACCTAGGTTTTTCTTAACGTGTGTTTTGGCTCTAAGTATCTTTAAATAGAACACATTTTCAGAGAGCACTGCAGTGAATACAGGAAATGTTGCAAAGCCAACGAAAAACATAGAGCACCATGGGAATTGTAGTAGAAAAAAGAGCACCACCTAAAACAGTTATATTCAACACAAAGAGCACGTTGGCAGAAGGTTTTGTGTGTTGAAAAGCAAACATTACAATATTCAGCAAGGTGTTGTTTGGCATGGCCATGCCATTGATTTTCTCTTTCAAGAAAACTGCAACTGAATTTTTCATAAAGTGAAATTGTTTGGGTTCTGCTCAGGGAAGACATCTGTAATGGATGAGAGCCATCAAGTTAACATTTTTATTTTTATTTCTTATTTTAAACTATATTTATTGTAACATTTTTATTGATTTAAATTATACTTTTCTAGGTTTTTTGTAGAACAATTTGGGTCCCCAATGGAGAGATAAGTGGCATACAAATGCTTATATAAATAAATAAAAGTGTGCCTCCATGTCTCCATCATCCTTAATGCTACCAGCACCTCCAGGTGCACAGCCATCCCCACAGACGACTTTGGCCTCTCCATGAACTGATGACCTTGGGACACAGCATCCCTTCACTTGTGGTAGGTCTCCAGCTGCCCCGCTCAATCAGCACCAACATGAAAGAGAGGATGGGACTTGACTCAGCTGCCTCGCCACCCTGCCACTGCTTTTTCCATTCTCCAAAACCTCCATCCCACCTCTGTGAAGGTATTGAGTACACTTGCTCCCCTACAGCTGCTTGCTCTGGGGACTCCATGATGTGCAGCATCTGAAGGATGAGTGTTCTGGCTGCCAAGCCTTGTCTTAAAGGAGTTTGTTTGTTTGTTTGTTTGTTTGTTTGTTTGTTTGTTTGTTTGTTTGTTTGTTTGTTTGTTTGTTTGTTTGTGTGTGTGTGTGTGTGTGTGTGTGTGTGTGTGTGATTTATAGTCCACCTTTCTCACTGAGACTCAAGGCAGTTTATAGTATGAGATTAGTACAATCTGTATCAAGTACATCTTCATACAGTATCAAGGACGATTCCATAAACAATGCCATAGGGTAAATAGATACAAGTTTAAAAGGCATAGTGTTAGCAAGAATCCAGTACAAAGTAGAAGAAAATTCTGAAACAGAACATAATCAATTCTAGGACTGACATTAAACAACATGAAGCACAGGTAGTACACAGGAGTACATATTTAAATCAATAGATAATATGTAAGGCAACATAGTGGTGAAGTCTATGGTACCTAACTCATTAGCGAAACGTCTGAGTTGTAAGACAATGCTGGCAGAGACTGTCAGGATGAAGTGGTCAGTGGGGGGGTGGGGGAGTGAAGCAGCTGAGTTGTAGGGCCCCACCCATGCCACGCTGGCCCACATCTATACCCCATGTCACAATCACTTCACCTCCTTCTCCCTGCCTCTGCAGTCATGGCAGTGGCAGCCGCCACTCCATTATTGCCTCCTGGTTTGCCACCATGGGACGGATGAGAGGGCACAGAATGGAGCACTGCATTGGGGTGGATGAGCGGCCATGATAGCACCAACATCCTTGTCCTCTAGATCTGTGGCTGGGCTTGTGATCCTCAGGGCACCAGCCTCCTAGTGGCGCGTGATAGCCAACTTGACACTGGAAGTGGCATGGGCCACACTGGCATGCTCCACCACCATACAACAGCACCTTCTTAGTTCAGTTCGGCTGAACTAAGATACTGGCATAGTTATGCCACCCCTACACAGGAGAATACTGAGGCAGGGTCAGGCACCTTGGGAACCCCAGGACCTCAGAATACCCCTCCCTCTGTTGCACAGAATGGACACTATGCAGAAGGAACACACCACTGGGCCATGGGATACAGCCCCTGAGGAAGAAGGTAGGTGATGTTTGGAGGGCTGGTGGGGAGGCAGGGCACATGGGGGGGCCTTATCAATTGGACCATGCCACTAACTGCTTCCCCTTCACTGCAGGCACTAGCCAGGAAGCATTATACCCTGTTGAGGTCCCTCCCCTCCCCAAACCCTGCCCTTCCCAGGCTCCACCCCTTCTCTATGAGTTTTGTGACCTGTAGTTGCCAAACTAATGCATAGTGGTATATAAATAACAGTAACAAATAAGAAATTATGCACAATAATATAGAAATAGCAATAGATTAAATGAGCATGCACACCTCACATAGTGATACCTTCCAGTTCTCTTCAAAACTACCATTTGCCTCCAGACAATGACATATAGAACAGGCTGACAGTTACCTAAATATGTTTTGTCCATACTCTCTACAGTTGTTTTCACCATTTCTCTCTTTTCTCCTGCTTCTCTAATTCCAGAACACTTCTCCACATACCCCAGAGATATCTGAACTGAGTTTTTTAATACCATTCCCCTCAGAGAGGGTCCTTAATCTTTCCAGAACAATGAAATTTGGGGGGGGGGGTTCCATCTAGAAAGGGCTGAAAATAGATGTGCAATCTCACGTGATCCTGGATTTACACAAAAGCTCCATTCACCATCCTTTGGATTTTCCCTCAGGATTTTGAGGAAGATATGAATAGCTGTCATTAGGGCTCTTGCAATCACTTTATCAGTCTATAGAAGACAGGATACGTTGAAGTTGACTCCCAACCCTTGCAGCAAGAAATCCAAGCTCTCTTGAGTAAATGGGTCTTTATTGAGATAACATAGGCTTTCGCCATACATATGTCCATAGGTTACACAGAAGCGACTAAAGGCGTCTGGCTGTACACAGGTCTCTTGTTAAGAATGATGCATTAAGCACAGGATACATTATATCAACCTGTTCACATGTTCCCCCCCGCCCCTCCGGCTCTCCTAGCCAAATACAATCAATAGCAGGATGGAAAGAGCTGTCCCAAGGCCGCTGCGGCGAGCTATCTGCGATAAGGGCTCGCCCATCCTGGAATCTGGAAAGCAACAGGGAGCAGGTGCAAGAGGCTACTGCAACATATCATAAGCTGGATAACAATATGGAGGGACAGTGGGCAACAGACCTGACACACCTAAACATCTTTATTTTATACATATATAAAATAAAGATATAAGATTTCTGGTTAAAGCTTTGATGCTTATCAGGAATTTCAGGGGTAACTACTGGCTTCCCTGAGTTGTGATTGTTTTAAGTACTTCTTCTTTTTTGTGGTCTGCAGGAAAACAATGTATTCTATAAACTGACACACCACAGCAGTTTCAGAAGTTAGTAACACTCTCTTTTCACATCAATTTGGCAAAAGACAGCTTAGTTTGTGCACCAATTAGCTGCCAGCAAGGCAGCAGAAAGCTCTGCTTGCTGGGTTAATAATGGTTTGAAACAAGAGTGTTTTCCCAGCCTCGCCTTTCAGTTCAGCTGGCATCATGATAAGACATTGTTTTCCTGAATTAATAGCTCATTCTGACACTGCTTGCCAGTTCAAGGAGGTCATAAGGTGGCCTGGTGCTAGCCTGACTCCTCTCCCTCATGCCTCCTTCACCTCCCCCCTTCACCCCTTGGGAAATTTACTTCTGTCTTGGGCATCTGTCTCCTGTCTTCCTTTTGTGACAATCCTGAGGCACAGAATACATTACAACAAATTTGAGAAATGTAGTCTGTCAGCAAGTTACCTCAGTTGTGTCTTAAAGGCCTCCCCATCTCCTTGGGTGACTTCAAGTTCCTTTGGTATTTGCAAACATTTGTCCATTATCTGCCTTAGCCTCCTGTACAATCTTCTGCTCATCCTCTGCTTTTCTTACCACACTTTATTGCACTGATATTCTATAATCTGCCCAATTTCCCCCTCTAGCTGATGCTTTGTACACCATGCCTTCTGAAAATTACTCTCCTCCTCTGCTCTTCTTTGCTCCTTGTCACCAAACATTTGTACATCATATGGAGAAAACAGGGTGTATGATAGGGGGCACTACTGACTCCCTACTCTTTCCACTGATATTCTACTCTCAGGTTCAGGATTTTTTGATGGAAACCTACAGAGAAGCTTATTAGGATGGAAACAGAACTGAGAAAATAGACTTGATCTGTGGCTTTGGTTTAAAGTAAAAGTTGGCAGTGAACGCTGAAGTGACCAAATTGCCCCCTAGAAGTGAGGTAAGAATCTCCCCTTCAATTTTTCAGCTGTCATCTGCAGACTCTTTGACAGTATTGGTCAAGTCATTTTATCTTACCCTCAGTTTCCTCATTATAAAATGCAAACAGTTGGGGGACACAACTGACGAGTAGGCTTGTTATAGCAGGAGGCATCCTGGCAAAGTTTTACTTTGCCTGCTGGCATCTGAAATGCCAGCAGAAGGAAATGGCAGGGGGAGAATTGGGGAGCTTGACTATAAATCCTAGAGCATCCTGTGTGATAGCACTTCTGGTTTTTACCAAAAGTGGCATCAGCGTGCCAGCACGAGCCTGGCTCACACGGGCCCTGCCTCTTTACTGCTCCCAGGCCAGCAGACCTACAGACAGGCCTTGTCATGCCAGGCAGTGATGATGACTGGAACTCACTGGGACTGCTGATGGTTGAAAATGTAGCTTATATATATTTTGTGTTTATTTTGAGCTGGTTTTAATAGTTTTAAAAAATGAGATTTTGATTTGTATGTTTTTATGTTAGTCAGCTTGGTAACCATTTGAGGTCAGAAAGGCAGGGTAATAATATTGTTAATGAAATAAATAAATAATAAAATTCATAAGCCATATTCAAACTGTTTCCAAAGTGATGCACAATTTAAATTTAACACTATATTGTTAAAAAAATAAATTTAAAAATCATCAAAACCAACAATAGCAAAAAGAGGGTTTGTTCCCAAAAACCAGACAAAACAAGAATGACTTTACCCTTTTAATGCCAAAGGGATAATAGACATGTTAGACTGTTGTAGCCAAAACAAATAGGAGTCTTGTGGCATCTTAAAGACTAACAGAATTTTATGCCACAATATACTTTAAGTTCTTCAAATGCAATGAATAGATCATCCCTATAAAGTTCATATCCCAACATAACATAATGGCATAGTTTATTTATTCACTTTATTTATAGTGTCTTTCTCTGTGTGACCCAAGTTGCATTAGACAGTGAAAGTCATACATCGAGGTAATCAATAGCAGAAATCTGAAGAAGACGACTCTAGTGAATAATATTTTGTTAGTTTTTAAGATGCCTCAAGAAGACTCCTGTTTAGTTTTGCATTTTTAAGAAAAAGAGAGAGAGATGAATACCTGTCCTTTCAGCATTCCAGTGTCACTACAGAGAGGACCCTGCATCTTGTAGAAACCTACTCGTCACCCATGGAAACTGGGAACTGGCTAGACCTTGTTAGCTGATCTCAAATTACAGAAAGGTTCATAGAGGAGTTCCCAGAATAAATATGGATTACTTTCCCTGAGTATTGGACATGGCTCGGAGGCTATATATTAAAATGTCCTGTCCTTTGCATGTAAAACTGTTTAGCTTATATTTTTCTCTAATGTTAGAGCATTTTTAACTCCTTAAATCTTAGCAATCATTGGAATCTATTTTGTGTTACGGTGCACTTGATTGCTGCCTTGGCCAGTGCCCCACAATCCATCTCCTCCTCAGTACCTCCTGATACAAAGGCAAATCGTCTCTTAAACCCTCACTGTTATTTTGCTTTCAGAACCATCCAAAGTTGGACGAATCACAGAAAGCCATAAACAGACCACTACAAAGCACCTAATTTTGCACTATTATTCCTGAGAGACAATTTTTTTCTGGGCACATCTGGTGATCACATTATTATGCCCTGAAGCATGAAGACTCGTAACAATTATAATCTTTTCTCACTTATTTTGGGTTCAGCACATCCATACTAGAGATAACTTAAAGAACACATTCACAAAGAAGCTAGGATATGTATTGAAGATAGGAAATGTGTATGTCAATCCTCCTTTCAGCAACTAAAATTAATATTGCAAAACATTAGAAATCATGGGTAACACTTTGGATCTGGCTGGGAAGGAAAAATCTACTACCTTCTTCTAAAGACTGGAGGGTAAATCCAGTGTTTTTTAAAAATGGCATGTTTTATGCATGTTCTGGAGGGATTGTATACTGTTGACTTGATTTTCTTGGGAAACCACTTTGAACTTTTATTAAAAGTGGTATCAGATCTAGCTGAAATAAATAAATAACAGTAGTTAGCAAAAAGAAGAGTTCTCTTCTTTTATATATATATTGAGTGTGTGTGTGTGTGTGTGTATGTGTGTGTGAGAGAGAGAGAGAGAGAGAGAGAATGCACCATGGTAAAAGCTGAAAGGGGGAGAGAACAAGAACAAAACTGGGGCTTTCTACATGGGTTTTTTTTCTGTCGGTTCTGGCCCCATACTGCTTCTATTTATCCCCCAATTTCCGGAGTCCATTTCCATTCACTTTTTGATGAATGGATATTCATTATCATTAAACTACTCCTCCCCATCTTCCTTTTTCCCCCTCCTTATGTTTGTTTTTTAAAATTGGCTTTTTCATGTTGTTATATCAACCTGGCATTATAATAATAGATGAAGCAGGTTATCTGAATTCTCAGCTTCCATTTAAAATAAGTAACTCTCTAGCATTCCTCTGAGATATGCCTTTTCCCTAATATCTCCACAAGGGAAGAGGCTAGTGACTTAATTTGAGAGAGAGAGAGAGAGAGAGAGAGAGAGTTGAGAATTAAAATAATCTGCTGCATCTTTTATTACAATGATAGGTCAACATAATGATATGAAAATGATGATTTAAAAAAATAGCAAAAGTCCTGGTGACCCATGGATGGATGTGTGTGAAAAGTTTGATGTAGTGGTTAAGAGTGTGGGACTGTAATCTGGAGAACTGGGTTTGATTCCCCACTCCTCCACTTGAAGCCAGCTGGGTGACGTTGGGTCAGCCACAGCTTCTAGGAGCTCTCTCAGCCCCACTCACCTCAAAGGGTGATCATTATTGTGGGGATAATAATAATAATAATGACATACTTTGTAAACCACTCTGAGTCGGCATTAAGTTGTCCTGAAGAGCAGTATATAAATTGAATGTTGTTGCTGTTGTTATAAAAATTCTGGTGCCAGAAAAGCAGCATGGTTTGAAAAGAACATAGCCACTGCTGCTTCAGGTTCTGTCCCAACAGAGGTCAGTTTACCCAGCTGATGCCAGCCTCTGCCAATTGGCTCTGGCTCAGCCAAGGAAAGGTTCTCCAGTTTGGACCATGGAAGAAGGGGGGACTTAAGTATGAGTAATAGAACTGCTTCCCTTTTAGGCTTCCTTATACAAAGACTTCCTCATGTGTTCTTTTTTGGTCTTCTATCAGCCCTTATATCGAAATAGTAGTTTATGCATGTCCAAAAGGAGGTGTTGTGGTGTTATTGATGATACCAGCACCCTTACTTGAAAAACCTGATTATTTAAGGCACGTGCAGAACAAAATAAACTCCACAACTGTAAAATGCAAATGCAAAAGGAGGGCAGACCTGCAGAAGAATTATACCCAAACAGACTCCAATGCTCGAGGGTTGACTGCTAAGAAAATCAGGAATAAGTCAAGTGTGTTTGAAAGCCTTGGGTAAAACTGCAAAAAGGTAAGGTAAGGTAAGGTAAGGTAAGGTAAGGTAAGGTAAGGTAAGGTAAGGTAAGGTAAGGTAAGGTAAGGTAAGGTAAGGTAAGGTAAGGTACTCCTTTTTTGCATCAAAAATGGTTGCCCATAATATTTCATCCCTGCACTAATCAGAGGCTGATTGGGCTTCACTACACCATTTCTTCAGAAAAGCGAGATTGTATTCTAGTACACACCCAGCACTGCAGCTATGCATTGCAGAGGAGATTTGTGGGATGAAACTCATCTGAGACAAATAAAACAGGACTAACAAAATATATTCCATCATAAGCTTTGGTGAATCTGAGTTCACTTCATTAGATGTGCATTGGGTACATCCATCAGGCCAGAGGTTTCCAAGCTGGGGACCCGAGACCCCTGGGGGAACATGGAGATTTTACAAGAGGTTCGTGAATCCATATGTGCACCAAGCATTGCCATTTTGATCTTTTTGTTATTCTGAATTTTCTCGGTCAAGTGATGCTAATCATAAAACTACTATTATGAGGGGAGGTGGTTCCATAAAATATTTTGATGCTAAAAAGGGGTCCTCAAACTTTAAAAGATTAGGGATTCATGCATTGGTAACTATATATATATATATATTAACTATATATATATATATTAACAACATAAAGGTGGGAGATGGCGAGGAAATCTTATGAAGAGAGGTCAGTTTAAAACAAGATCCTGTCCAAAGAGTGATCGATCCACTTTTCTGGACCCCTTTATGTATTTCATGGATGTTCAGTTTATAAAGTGCTATTGTATACACTCCTTGAAATCCACTCAACTGTATAATCCACTCTGTTTCCCCAGGCCTGACCTTCTAAAGTATATAGCACACTATGAAAAAGTAAGCTGTGACTCATGATGAAAACTCATACCCTACCATCTTATAGGTGTGACTGGACTCTTGCTCTTTTCTACAGCACACTAAAAGACCTCTCCTCAAATTTCTCACATTGAGTGGCTTTATATTAGCCAAACGTGTGTGTCACAGAAGCATCAAGCAAAGCATATCTTCGATTTTCAGGGAGATAATGTCTTTGTTCACCCAGAAGAACCAACAGAATAGTTTCTTGAGGTCTGTGCAGCCACATAAAGGGGGAAGATCTAACTCTGAATCTGAAAGATTTCAACCATACCATGGAAATGGCTGGTGGCTTATTTCACTGGCAAGACCAGTGGCATTTTATGTATAATTTAGAAAAAATATGTCCACAAATGTCCTCAGTAGACAATAATGATTTAAGCATAACCTCATTTGCACATAAATGTTTTGTCTACGTTTGTAATTAATTTGAAAAATATTATTGCTGGTAAAATAAAATGACCATATAGCAGGGATTCACGGAACATGTTTGATACAATCCATCAATCCTATTTTTATTCTGGCCTTTAATGAGGTAGCCAGGATAGGATGCATTATTCCTCCCTTCTTCATTTTACCCTCACAACAACTCTGTCAGGTAGATAAGGGTGAAGAGAGAGAGACTAGCTCAAGGTCACCCAGAAAGCTTATGGCTGGGTGGGATTTCAAACCTATTTCTTATTGGTCTTAGTCTGCCATGCTAACTACACCACATGGACTTACACATTCCTGCACTACATAATCCATGCCATATCTCCTGCAGGCACAGCTCTTTGTCACAGAGGAGATCAGCACAAGGCTCTCTTTTCCCCTGTCCATGGCTAGTCCTTTGGAGCACATGGACAAACACGGAGCATGCATATTGGTAGTTACTTTCACCAGCAGGTAAATAAACACCTTCCATATGAGCATATTTTCATCCCTTTCTTTTTGAGGATCCTGGCAGGAGAAGAAGGTACTTGTGTGATGGGGTTCTGGCAAGGATGGTTGCATAATGCATTTTTTTATGGAAGATGT
The DNA here is from genome assembly GCF_028583425.1 of Eublepharis macularius. Lineage (NCBI taxonomy): Eukaryota > Metazoa > Chordata > Lepidosauria > Squamata > Eublepharidae > Eublepharis > Eublepharis macularius. Next base: position 191,672,823 of record NC_072790.1, read on the forward strand.
GCATATTCTTCCCAGGGGTGAACGTAATGGGTGGTCCACATCTGAGGATCCACCGGGGAAAGAGAAAAGAGGAGCTTCATTTAACTGTATGCCAATCTTCATTGGTACATACCGATGGGATATGTAGGTCCACCTAGATCCTACCAGTATTACTATTGTTGTTGTTAATTTATACAATATGATTAAGGGACTTGGAACTTTACAGTATCTAGCAAGTGAGACCATAACAGAGGGAGATCAGGAATCAGCATAAGCAAATGTATTTAGATATACTCAGATATTATTGATAATGGGTTGATGATGAGGGGCATTAAATATCAGTTTTTGTTTAAATAATATATTGTTGACCCCATTTTCCAGCTTCTATACAGCTCCATCTCCTTTGCAAAGACACTCGTCCTTTTGACTCTTCCATAAATAATTGATAAAATTGCTGTTTTAGTTCACTAGCAAAGAATGTGTTGAGATCACACTGTTCTGTAACAAGGATCACAGACAAAGGATTTAAATATTGTATGCTCTTCATTCATCTTTAATATTATTACAACTTGGTTAAAGTATTTCCATCCATTGAATGAAAAAGCTATGGAGGCATGACTGTAGTTTTGTTTCAGACTGCTAAATGTTTAACAAGAAGGCTGGCATCATAACAGCTAAAGAGCCTGATCTCCGAAAGCAGTTTAGCTTGTTGTGGTAGAGTTTGCAACAAGCAGTTTAGAGGAAATGAATAGTATGGGCATCTGTGCACCTGCATAGGCCCCCTCAAAGAGGAAGTGATGTGATTCAGGTCATGCTGTACTAACAATGAAGAGAAATTGATGAATAGTTGTTTTATAGCCTCTCTCAGTTCTGGTGTCCTGTCAGCGTCTAGAGGGCAAGTATAGAAATGTGTTGCAGAAGGAAGTATAAGCAATAGTATACACAAGATCACTCATATGCTGGGTTAATTAGGAATAGGGTTGAAGTAAAGAGCTTTGTTAGGCAACCTTATGGATGTTGACTTGGAAGTATATATCTCATAAGACATTTATGTTTTAAATGTTGGGCTTTTTCTTGCAAGTGCGTATTATCTCAATCCAGAGTATGCTGATATGTGAGGAAATATGTGAATTATAAAGGAAGAAAAAAAAAGGTAAAAGTATTTAGACACCAGTTTGATGTAGTGGTTAAGAGTGCGGGACTCTAATCTGGAGAGCCAGGTTTGATTCCCCACTCCTCCACTTGAAGCCAGCTGGGTGACCTTGGGCTAGTCACAGTTCTCTGGAGCCCTCTCAGCCCCACCCACCTCACAGGGTGTTTTGTTGTGGGAATAATAATGACATACTTTGTAAACCACTCTGGGTGGGCATTAAGTTGTCCTGAAGGGCGGTATATAAATCGAATGTTTATTATTATTATCATCATCATCATCATCATCATCATCATCATCATCATCTTTTTATTACTAGGGTCCCCAGATCTGTTGAGCCATGAGTACTTTTGAAATTTTGAGAATAGCTACAGGGATCTACCATAAAATGGTGCAACCAACCACAAAATAACTGTCATAGGAGATGGGACCAGTCACAAAATGTTGGGAGGTTCCAAGTCAACTGTCATCCTGTAACAGAGGCAGGTGTTTCTGAATAGTGCTCCTTGAAAACACCAAGGTTATACCTCCCATGTGCAGCTCTAGTGAGGTGAAGGAAGGCCATGACTGGCTATTTGTTTTGAAGGTCACTGGTTTATCATTCTCTTACTGGGAAAGACAAATGAGTAATTATTCGTTAAACTCACTTCTACATTTAGCCCTAACACACACACCAGCCATTCATTCCAAAATCACTAGCCCATTTCCACAGTGATGAAAATCAAGGCTGAAAATATAAAACGATTCTAAGTAAAACAATTGGGGAGGAGTGCAAATATGGTGAAATCAGGAATGCAATTCAATATGTTTAGATGTTTGGGTATGTTTCTTATGTTTTCTGATAATGGCATGGATTGAGAAATGGATTTTTGTTCATTCTTGGCAATATCTGAGGGTACTCACCTGAATCAGAGCTATCTGGGTACAACAATCAGCAAGTCAGATATATCCATAAGCCTAGTCACCTAATAAATGTACAGCTCTGCCAAATTTGACCACTCACTGAAGGAAAGTAACGATTCTGATTACAAACCTGATTTATATGATTTGATGACTGATTGATATGATTTGTGAGTGATTTTCTTGTCCAGTTAAACAATTGCCTGCTGAGCAGGGCAGTCATATTGCAAGAACTCAATTGGGCCGTGCAAGATTGTGCATGCATAAAAAACTGATTGTCCTATACTACATGTTGAAGAATGAACACAGCAAAGCAACTTGCTGAACAGCCACAACCAGATTGACAATCAAATTGATCGCTGAAAAAATGATGTGAACTCAAATGGCTGGTGTTTGAGCATCCCTCCTGTGGAATGAAAGGCTATTGCAGGAAGCACATAAGGCTGCCCATATAAAGATTTGCTTGCAGTGGCTGCACCATTTTGGCATCTGTCACAATATTTGGTTTTTAGTAGCCATGTGTGAAGATCAGGGTCTTAAAATGACACTGAAGCAGAAGTGGTGTGATATAAAGCTCAGCCAGTGTGGGCTCTTTCCCAAAGCTCTGCCTGACAAACTTTACCAGAATGGCTTCTGAAAGAAACACGTTCAGTACCTGTGAAGAAAAGAGAAAAAGGATAGTAACTTTTATTTATGCCCAGGGATAGAAAAGAGGTTAGAAACTACTTACAGGTGTAACACACTCCTGCTAGTCATATTTATGTATGAGGTTATAGAAGATAAATTAGGAGTGGAGAGGGCGGTTAGCAGCCCTCTTTGCATTGAGATTAATATTGGCCTTTCTTCAACATCAGGGTTCGCAAAGTTAAGGTTGCCAGTTGGCCTCCCCTCCCAAAACGGATGGAGTCTCAGGCACTTACCCGACTTTTCTTCTTTGCAAAGGTATCATGGTGCCAGCGCCCAGGCAGGTAGGCCACTTCCCTGGTGTGCGGGCGGCCAAGCGAGTAGGATAGCCAGCAAACTGATTCCTCGGCCATTTCCCTGACGTGCAGGAGACTGGGCAGGCCCATGGGCCAGCCTGCCTACAGCTTCCTTGATGCACAGGTGGCTGAGGTGACAGACTGGAAGCAGGGAGGAGGAGGTGCAGGAGGTGCAGGAGGCTGAATGGGCTTGAAGCAGGGGGAGGAGGGGAGGGGGAGGCAGAGAAGGAAGGCCTGCTGATGCTGCTGCCAGCTCCTGCAGGCCAGCGGCGAGCTGTTCCTCCCTCATACACAAAAATATGTCTGGTATTTTAACCATGTTTCCCCTGGACAATCTAATAAAAAAACCAGACTGTCCAGGAGAAAACCGAAACACTGGCAACCCTAAATGTGAACTTCTCCCGGAAACTACAAATCTTGTTCTAATTTTCCACAGAAATTGGCGTTTCAAGTCAGCTCCAGTGCTAGGCTGCTTATTCACTCCATCTCCCAAAGGTTTTGAGACTTCCAGTCTCCTGAGACAGGTTCTCTCCCAATTAACACTCTGGAGATGCAAATCCTATCTGATCTGAGCTGACAGATGATAGCGTAACAGCTTTTTCTCTCCCTTCCCCCTCCTGTCTAGCTCCTCCAGCCCTTTGGAGGATTCTGATTGGCTGCTAGCTGCTCTCCTCACACCAAGAACTAAAGGGAATTGGTGTTTTTGAGACAGCAGCAGGATCCTTGCTCATCCCTCACACCATGTCCGTAACATCTCCTCTTAACTTCATTAGAATTATTCCATTTTCATGTTAGTTGAGTTTTGCATACAGGAGGCCCCATATAATCTCAGGCATTTTCAGGTAGCAGAAGTTAATATTTTTCTGTGCCTGAGGCCCTGGATCCTATGCCAATCAGAGCTGAAAATACTGAACTAGAGGCACCAGCAGCTTGATATAGTATATTCAGAATCAAGCTGAACAACTAGAATTGTTTCTTCAGTGATGATGGTTATTCAGGAGTTAATTAAAGTATTGTCAGAAGGCTATGTATTAATTGGCAGATGGCTAACAAAATGTTTAGCCTGCCCAAAAGAATATTTTCATAACTGTTAATATTAAAATGAGATTATATTGGCACTTTTTGTTTTATTTCTTTGCACAAGTTGATTTAGGGTGTGTATGAGGAATAAATAAAGTTTTGCTGATCCAGATACTCACTCAAATCAGTTTTGTGTAATAGGAATATTTTTTAAAAGAAGCCAAAAACCTACAACATATATGTATTCCAGCAAAAAACTTACTAAGGTCTATTGCACAGATATGTTCTGGCCATTGTATGCTACTACGAAAGATGGAAACTGACACAATCCAGGTCCTGCAAAGGTATTATAAGCTAGCGATCAGCAAACCAGTTCTTTTGCTAGGTGCAGAAGATCACTGAGCATAAGAGGTTTGCCTTTTTGCTGCAGGCCTATAGTGTACTAAAGAGAAGCAGTATACTACAGCCCACCTTTTGTCCCCTGGCCCTACTCACCTGGCCAGTGGGGAAGGCAGAAGGGGAGGCAGGCCAGGACTCCTGGAGCACATGGTGAAATTGTCCATGTCCATGCTCTGGAACATCACATCCAGTTGAAAAGCAGATGCTACAGGGTCTCAGAGTGGCCAAATTGGCCGCAAACAATGAAAAAGTTATGTTTGGGGACAAAATGACCTCAAAGAGATGCCATCACTTACTTCTGGTGTCAATTGAAAGTCACTTCTGGTGTCAATTGAGATGTCACCAGAGGGCTTTTGGAGCGCACGAAAGAGGGGCTCAGATTGGGGGTCACTGCCCCCTATCACCTGGTTTTGAGTTGGGTGTAGTATCCTAGATACTACAACTATTGAGGAAAAGAAGAGACATACAGATTATATCTTGCCTGAAGAACTCAAAAAACCTAAAGGTGTTTTATGACTGAAAGACCTACTAAAGCAACAGACTCAATATGATTCTTGCCTACCTTATTTTTATGTAAAGCCTTCATAAGCAGTCTGTGGCCTCTCCCTCCTACAAACACGGAGGAAGTAGGTGTTGGTCTTCCATGATTTCTCCCAGAAAGCACACCACTGCCACCTGACTAATTCTAGCAGAAGTGATCTGCAGGAGGTTTCTAAGGGTGTGGACATTCAAATGTGCATTGCTTTGATGCGCAAGATGAAAATAAGGATACATGAGGAAGGGACCTCAGGCCAGGGAGCTCCAATTTGTGAAATGGAGAAATGGACATTAATATTTTACCCAGGAAAGCCAAATGCTTAAGAACAGCCCTGAGAAAATGGGAGGTGGGGGTGGAAATGGTACAGTAGATGAGTCTATGATGATTGTTCTTAAAAAGGCATCAAAGCTCATATATATACTAAACAGATCCACATGTTTAGTATCACAAAGATGCTTGAATGTGGCTTTTTGTTGGGCATATGTTAAGGGAGATTCAGGTCTGGGGCTTGGAAAGATGAAGGCCCACCTCTCATCCGTCTCACTTTTATAACTTTGAGACTCTTCCCTTCACTTTGGTAATAATGTAAAGTATCAACTCAAAATTGCAATGCATGCATTTCATTTGAGTTTTATTGCCTTAACAGACAGCATTAGATTACAAAAGAGAACATTTTTCTTCTCAGTTTTAGCTTATTCTTATGATTTACGAGGAGATACAGCAAGAGTTCATAAACTTCCCTGACCCGCTGACAGTTTTTACAGGCTCCTTGATTTATTTTCCATCTCAGATTTAACAGCTTGCGTGTGACTGATATTCCTCGAGTCCCAGCGTGGCTGCCACACAGCCCGAGAGAGCTCCTCTAATCTCCATGTTACTAATTTAAATGAAGTCTTGGTCTGTTGTTTAAAAAAGACATTTGTCATCTTGCTGAGGTTTACAGATCCTCTTGTAATGTAATGTCAGACACTTCTGAGATATGAGTTTTATAAAGCTTCCTGATATCAAGTGTTGTAAGACATGCCAAGGTCACTTGTATTTGCCAAACCAGTGAAAAGTGGGAGGGGAGGAGGTAACACAACATTTTGCAAAATTGGAAAAGAGGAGTTCTTAAGGAGCAGGGTACATTTAGATGAGATTTATATGGGCTACAAGTACATTTCACAGATAAATTCAGTACACTGAGCAGGGAGGGGTGTTAAAAATATTTTCATCCCAAGAAAAACCAGAGGCAGACACTCATCAGCTATGAACTTCTGATTAAAGCTAAGTACACATAGAGGGAAACACAAGCTCTTCTCACAGTCATGTGGGCTGTTAATATCAACAGTTTCCCAGTATGCTCTAAAGCTGTGGTGCCAAGCCAACTCATTCAAGAAAGTTACAGCTGGCGCTTTGTTTTCATTGTGCCTCTGTAAACACAAGAATGAGGTGCACTTTGTAAGAACAAAGACCAAACTAATAAAAGAGGGATAGATAAGAAAAGTGGGTGGTTCCTCAGCCTTATATATCTCCCATCTAAACACAGAGACCTCCCCCTCCCCCTTTAGTGATCATGGAAGTAAATAGCATTCAGGAGAAACAAAAAAAAAAAAACAACATGCAGGAGAGTTGATTCAGCACCATTCTCACATCAAAGAATCATAAAGCTGAAAGTGATGATAAAGTCATCAAAATTAATCCCTCCAGGACCATCTAGTGATACAGCTAACCTCAACAGTACAGCCTGTTCTAGATGACTCTGGTCAGGCCTGATACAGATATAGGCATGCACTTAAGATGCCTTAAGCATCTAGTTAGCTTTCCTATATCAGATCATTTAACTCCTGGCAAAGAAGTACACCACAAATAACATTTTAGATTCATTAATGCACACAAGTAATACAATTATAGAATCTTTGCTTCCATTCTAAGCCTTTATTAAAACATGATTTCAACATTCTTAATATTAACCCAATCAACACAAAATCATACCATCCATTATAACTACATAGATTATTAAAGGGGAGCAATTTCATAGAATCATAGAATCATAGAATCATAGGGTTGGAAGGAACCTCTAGGGTCATTTAGTCCAACCCCCTGCACAATACAGGAAATTCACAATTACCTCCCCCTGACTGCCCCAGTGACCCCTGCTCCATGCACAGAAGATGACAAAACATCTCCAGGATCCCTAGCCAAACTGGCCTGTGGAAAATTGCTACCTGGCTCCAAGGTGGTGAATGGCATTACCCTGAGCATGTAAGAAGGCCACGAGAACTAAGCACTGATGTAACCCATTCTGCTATGCCCTTCATGAGCTGCCCAGGTCCACAGAAGCAGCATTGCTGTCAGATGGCCATGTAGCCTCTGCTTAAAAACCTTCAAAGAAGGAGAGCCCACCACCTACTGAGGAAGCCCGTTCCACTGAGGAACCACTCTAACTTCCTAATGTTTAGCTGAAAACTCTTTGATTTAATTTCAAGCTATTGGTTCTGGTCCAACCTTCTGAGGCAGTGGAAAACAACTGTGAGCCATCCTGTACTTGAAGTACTTCAAGTACTTGAAGATGGTTATCATATCACCTCTCAGTCATCTCCTCTCCAGGCTAAAATAGCCTAAACAAGAAAGAATCTTACCTGAAGATAAGCAGGTCACAGGCAAGGAGCCATCCAAGAAGAAGCTCCCAATCAATTCAGCTTCTCATATTTATAGAGTTTCAGAATAATCTCCTAACAATATTTAACTGTCCTGCTTCAGACGAGCTCACATTCTTGGCTAATTATCTTATAATTTCAAACACTACACAAGGTTATCTATATTTGAAATGTCTTCTTTTCACAATTTTCACAATTTTTCCTACAAATTAATGAAGACTGGATTGAGACCCCAGCCCCTTGCCCCAACCTCAAAACAAGTGATGTCACAATGGATAGTGCCATTCATCTGGCCTTCTGTGCATAGTTTGTTATACAGCAAAGGGAACCATGTATGCACCTTATGACAGGCATACTGCACTCCCATTTCAAAACCTATGTTCACAGCTCCAAGCTGCATACAAAATTTCTGCTAAGTAAAAAATGAAACACATGCTGCAGACTGTTTCTGAAGCATTCATTGCATGCATTGGATCAGAGTATCCATCTTTGCTTTGCAGATGAATGGCAAAGGTGGAATGACCCAAAATCAAAGAATCCAAAACTGTAAGGGACAGATCCAATAGACCCAACCTAGCATATTCCATTTTAAAAGGAATTATTTATTTAAAGTATGCACCAAAGATCCATATTTTTTTTATTTAGGAAGGAAATTCCATCTCCCGATCTATATATGTTATATTTTTATAGTTGATTCTCTGCACACTGTGCTTGCTTATTTATCTTAAACTTAGTCATGTCTATCCCACTTCTCTTCCTACAAGGATTTCCTATGCAAAGTATTTACTTGCTACTTGTATGTCCTTCATCTTTACCCACTAGCCATCCTCTTTGACATAACTGAGTTAAAAGAATGTGCTGGAAGAAGATTTGATTATGTATTGCTAATTTTCAATGACATTATATTTTCTTTGGACTGCCCCAGGTTTGCTTGGAGTATGCTTGAAACAACTCTTTAGAAATACCATCTTTAATTAAAACACACACAAGCACAACCATTGGTCTTCTTGAAAACCCATGACAGATGAAAGATGACGGCTTTCTGCTTTGTTCTCCAAGGTTTACTCATTGAAAGGCAGGGCACAGAAGACTTCAGTAGTTGTATATGGATTGTATGGCTTTATTTGCTAGAACAAAGGCCCTGTTCCATCAAAGAACACAGGAATACTACACAAGAGAAAACTCACTTTTACATTGGATATCTTTTTAGTTGTTTTAATGCTAGGGCTTGTTTTGGTTCAATTGAAAGTAATTTGATGCTGCTAATTAAATGATTGATCGTTCAAAAGACAGTATTAATGATTTTATTACAAAACATGTTTCTTTTCTTGATTTCTAGCTGCAGTACACAGCCCAAAGTTTCATGGTGCAGGGACAGGAGTATGCTAAGCAGGGGAGGGTTGTCAATTCGCCATCAATCCTGTCGTTAAGTGGCGTAATACATGGTGGTGTCATATTGGAGAGCAATAGCATTTTGTACCACATGGTATCTGTTACAGTCATATGGTTTTGAGGAGGCAGTTACTCATCTAAAAATATTTTTAAAATACGAGACAATTATGTGATTAACATAAAATGTAGTTGAGCTGTTAATGCCAGATCCCATCTCAAGATTTACATCTTGTGCAGTAGTTAATATGATAAGCAGGCATATGCTTTGGACATGTCCAGTTTTTCAGTCTTTTTGGGAGGATGATAGTACTCGTATTAGTTTTGTATTAGAAAACATTGATTTTGAGAATGTTTACATACTTTTAAACTACCTGCATGTATCCTGGAACCTAATAAATGGTCAACGAAAATGGACCTTCCCTGCCCTTACTGGAGCTAAAAGGCTTATATTATAATATTGGAGAAACAAATGCCCACCTCCCAGAATTCAATGGATTGAGGGCCTTACAATTTTATCCATATTCAGATGTACAGCATATAAATCACAACTGCAGGTGGACCTGTTAAGATATTTGGAAACCTTTTACAGAGGCTTATGTGTAAATTTCTCACTATTGCTGTTATATGTTTATTTCTATTATGTGTGAGGCTTATTTTATTCTTTACTTTTTAATTTTCTTTTCAAATAAAACATCAAAATATGACAAGCAGTGATGCACAGAAATCTTAGAAAAAGCTGCTATGTCTGTAATATGGCATATGATCAGCTATCAGGGGAAACGCAATTTACTTATAATTACACTATGAGTCCTTTGTTGATTTAATTAGTGTATCTATATTCTGCTTTCAAGAGATGTTGAAGGACATAAGGCTGTGTAGTAAGATTCAAAGCACTGTTGGGAAAGCTGGGAGGTGAGGAAGAGGGTGATTAGTCAAGGTTTTCAGTACTAAAACAGAAGATTCCTGAGTTACACCCAGCCACAAATCACTCTGCAAACTATCTCCCAATATCAGAGGTAGGTGTGCATAGTTGTTGTGTACGAGGAACAAGCACACTGTACATGTGCAGAGAGTTTGCACTTGGAAAAGGAATTATTCTTGACTTGCCATACAGTCCACTCTCAAGAGCAGCCATTTTCTCCAGGAGGCAATACAAAAAATGAGTAAATCACGGAAAAAAACAAAGAACACAATAGCACTAGCACCGTGAAAGCACTACAGCAGAATAATATATATAAATATAATAATGTATATAAATGAAACAATAAACAATGAAGCTTTGAAGATAAATTATTCATAAATCATATATATAATGCTGCTCGAAGAACTCAGAGGCAATACATCAACCATATAGCAAGGTCACAAATTATTAAGTCAATCTTAAGTTCTCCAGGAGAACTGATCTATGTATTCAGGAGATCAGTTGTAATTCTGGGACGTCTCCAAGCCCCACCAGGAGGTTGGCAACTCCTGTCAGTAAAGACGTTCCAGGCGTCCTCAAAGGCAAACATTCTTCTGCACAGGCAAGCTGCTGCAAGATGGGTTGCAATCAGGGCTTTTTTTCTGGGAAAAGAGGTGGTGGAACTCAGTGGGTTGCCCTCAGAGAAAATGGTCACATGGCTGGTGGCCCCGCCCCCTGATCTCCAGACAGAGGGGAGTTTAGATTGTCCTCCGTGCCGCCGAGTGGCGCGGAGGGCAATCTAAATTCCCCTCTGTCTGGAGATCAGGGGGCGGGGCCACCAGCCATGTGACCATTTTCCAGAGGTTCCAGAACTCCATTCCACCACGTTCCTGCTGAAAAAAGCCCCTGGTTGCAATTCATGATTAAAAATGGATACCAGGCTGACTGAAACTGAGCATTCAAATTTCCATTCCTTTTCTCTCATCTACTCTTGACATGAATTTTTCAATGCACACAATAAAGCTGCAGCTTTGCTGTTGGAGCACACTGGAGCCTTTCTCATCTTTGGTACCTGTGGTTTATGGTTGCCAGGTCCCCTTACCCTCCTTGCAGCACATAACTTGCCAGTCTCTTTGTGTCTGTGCAAAGCACACACATGCTCCCAGAAAGCAGAAGTGACTTATTGTGTCTGGTGGCAGGCATGTACCCACCCTTCACAGGGGCCATTTTGGCAGCCAGGCACAATGATGTAACTTGAGGAAATGATGTCGCACCTGCAGGGAGTGTGCACACTGCACACTAGCTTGGGAAGCTTTTTTCCTTCGAGACCCATTCCCTGGAGCCTATCACCTCCACCTCACAAGTGATGGCAGTGGGAGACAGAGGCTGGGAGCAGGAGATCCCCCGCTTCCACTGGGGGACTGGCAGACCTACTGAGGTTCAAGCAGGTTATAGGTCTTAAACTTCCAATAATCCTGTCCACATCCTCATATTGGACAAGTTGAAAGGTATCCCACACAACTGGAAAAATCATCACCTTGGCACTATCCAATCTTTTCACTGCTAATGTAGAGGTCAAGTCAGAATAGCTGCAAGAGATTTTATTGGCAAAGCAATTAGCAAAATGATTGCAGTGGGCTGCAGAGCAGGCCACCTCCTGCCAGTAGGCCTCTAACAACATGAAAGAGTGCAGTAGGGCTGACAGGCTCTTGGTGGGGGCAAGGCATCCCCCACTCTCAGCCTCTGCCCCTCTCTGCCACTCACCTGGCCAGATGGGGGGAAAGGCCCAAGGGAACAAGCCCAGAAGGCCAAAAACCTCCTGGGCCAGTACACAGTGGGCACGCTCCCTACAGGCGCGATGACGTCACTTTTGGGAGTGATGTCATTGCACCCAATGATGGGCATGCTCCTGCCGTCCTTCTCCTATGAAGGGCAAGAGTATGCTTGCTGCTGGGCACAATGACATCACTTCCAGATGCATCGCATTGGGAGTGCGCGTGCGCTTCACATGCATGCAAGGGCTCTGCTAAGCTGAGTGCTGGGTCCTTCCCTCCTTCCTCCTGGCAACCCTACAGTGCTGAATGCAGTGTGCAGATGCAGTAGTGGAGAAATACTCTTTCTTTGCCATCAACGCCACAGAGCAGGCTTTCAAATGAACCCTAACCCATGACTTGTCGGATTTGTCTTGAGTCTTTTTATGGCCTAGGACCCACAAACCTGAAGGATGACCAGAAATTGGAATTGTTTGTTTGTTTGTTTAAAAGAAAGCAAGTTTTACTCTTGAAGACTGTGATCGTTAGCTTGAAAACACAACGCCAGTTACTCCATTCCAGCTAGAGCCTGTACACTTAAGGAAGTGTGCATATCCCTTATTGAATGATACCAAATTCAGTTGTCACAATGAGGGTGGGCAACATTTGCACTGACCACCATTACCTGAATAGCAGACATGAGTAGGTGATAATGTTGACATTGTTTCCTTTTAAAACCTTCACCTGCTTCTATAACAAGAGTGCAGAGGTACATCAATTCCCTTTTTCCAGGACATTTGGCCACACATTTTGCTGCAAACTCATTCAGCAGTTGAATTTACCTGGTTTGATAGCTGTAATCAGGGTGAGTTGATCCCTAGGGCTTTTTGGTTTGGCTGCAAACAGTTCTAATGCCTTGAGAACAGGTTTGAGGTTGCAGAGTAGCTGTGCTTGCTAGCATTTAGTTGCTAATTAGAGCAGTCCTTTCTCATGATGCAATTGATTGCATAGTAGAAAATGCCATGAAAGGCTTTTATGGAACAGCCTCTGTTACAAGGAATGTGTCACTAGGGTTGCCAATGACCATGTGAAGCCTGGAGATCTCAGTGAATTACAACTGATCTCCAGATGACAGAGATCAGTTCGCCTGAAAAAAAATGGCCGCTTTGAAGGGTGGATGTTACAGAATTGGCATGAAAATGGCAGAATTGCCAAGTGCTGCATTCAGCAAGCAGCCAGTAAAGGCTTGAAACAGTAGCTGGAAGGGAAGATGATTGACAGGTCCCTTCTCTCTTCTGTGGCTAGCCAGAGAGAGAGAGAGAGAGAGAGAGAGAGAGAGAATGGCAGTTGGTATTAGAATGATGGGTTGACAGTTGATGCTAACAAAAGGAAGGGTTGACAAGTGGCAATAACTGAAGAGTTAAGGGATTTGGAACCTGGCATCAGACCAGAAAGGGTCAGCCAGAGAGTCCTTTGTGTGAAGAAGAAAGGGGAAAATATACCCTTACAGTAAAAACCTAAAGTTTATGAAGCACTTTTAGTCTTTATACTAAAGTGGGACAGGCAGCACTAAATTTTACTGAGACACAAGAGATCTGGGAACTTATAGAGAGCCAAGGAAGTAGGTAGAAACAAGCCCCCCCCCCACTTGAGTCAAAGGAAAAGGGTTATAGCTGTGATATAACTATAACTCCTGCCCAGTATCTGGAGAGGGTTTTAACTCAGTGGAGTACCCTGAGGTCTACAGTAAACAGGAGGGAGTGCTGTGGGTGCATAAACTGAAGCAACTAATCTGTGAAGAGGTGAAAAAGGAGGAACTGTACTTCAAAGAGATGAGTCTGATAACACCAACCTCTCTCACCTCAGAGCCAAGCTACAAGTGATGCCTGACACAGGTTGGACACTTGTCAGCTTCCCTCAAGTTTTGATGGGAAATGTAGGCATCCTGGTCTTGCAGCTGTAATGGCGAGCCAAGCTGTAAGACCAGGACGCCTACATTTCCCATCAAAACTTGAGGTAAGATGACAAGTGTCCAACCTGTGTAAGACGTCACTTGTAGCTTGGCTCTAAGTCAGCCAACATAATAAACTCAACCACCCCAAGTGTTTTGTGCCTTATTCCAGAGAAGTAATTTGTGCAAAAAATGTTTGTTTGTTTATGTCATTTATAGTCCACCTTTCCCACTGAGACTCAAGGCGAATTACATAGTGTGAGATTAGCACAATCAGTATCAAGGACATTTCCATACAGTGTCAAGGACATTTCCATAAACAATGTCATAGATTTTACAGAGACACAGCATTAGCATGGATCCAATACAGAGTTGAAGAATTGCTGAAACAGAACATAATCAATTTTAGGACTGACATTAGATAACATGAAGCACAGGCAGTATATAGGAGTATATATTCAAAGCAACAGATAATATGCAAGGTAACATAGCGGTGAAGTCTATGGTCCTTAACCCATTAGCAAAGCATCTGAGACCCCCCTCCCTACAATACTTCCCTAGGCTCTTAACCAAGTCTGCAAGGGTCAGACGAACTCGATCAAAAGTAGGGAGTGCAATATCTTTCAAGATCTCTGCCTTCCCAACAAGCATCACTTCAATCTTGTCTGGGTTCAATTTCAATTTGTTATTTTTCAGCCATTTCACCATGGCTGTCAGGCAGCGATCTAAGATTTCTACTACATCATGTGGGGACCTGGATAGCAAGATACAGAGTTGGGTGTCATCTGCATATTGATGACATCCAACTCCATAGCTGTGAAAGAGTTTTCCTAAAGATTTTATGTAGACATTGAATAACATGGGAGATAAGATTGCGCCCTGCAGAACCCCACAAGATAGTTCCCATTTTGGAGACAGCTGATCTCTGATGACAACCCTTTGAGTCCATTCCATGAGAAATGATTTAAACCAGTCCAGGGCACATCCTTTGAAGCCCACTTCTGTTTCTAAATGCCTCAACAGGATGGCATGGTCTACTGTGTCAAAGGCTGCAGACAGATCTAGGAGGAACAATAACGAGGCATGGCCTTTGTCTATATTCAGACGGAGATTATCCACTAACGCTACTAGTACTGTCTATGTCCCATGCCCTGTTCTGAATCCAGACTGGAAAGGGTCTAGAGTGCTAGAGTTTTCCAAGAAGATCTGGAGTTGGTCAGTTACTACTCTCTCAATCACTTTTTCCCAGAAAGGGCAAATTGGATACTGGGCGATAATTGGCCACGTCAGTTTTGTCTAGGGATGGCTTTTTAATTAGTGGACCCTACTTACTGAAGCTTTTAAGTACCTGCCTACACTTCTACCTATCCAAACTACCTGTAAATAAATCTTATATTATCTTTTAAACTTCAATAAGTCTAGTGTGCCAGTTTCATTTCTAAAGGACATGTAAACCCCTGTTTTTCCCTCTACTTAAACTTGGCTAGAACATCACAATGTATACATTTCCGAAGGGTGGGACAATAAAGAAAGTTAAAGGTCTACCAATACAACCATGCTACTGAAGGCTTCCCAGCCCAGTAAACAGTTTCATATGCTTTTGGGAGGAAAGTTTTACCTCAGAGTAGGGGAAGGACAGCACCAGCTAGAGAAAGCAAAGGGTTTGCGACAGTGGACACTCATCATGACATTATACCTTGCTGAAGTTCCTCCCTTCCCCAAACCCCACCTCCCCAAGTTCCACCCCTAAATCTCCAGGCAATTCCTAACATGGAGTTGGCAATCCTATGATGTGACAGATTTTTACATTCTGGCACAGTGCATTTGCTTTCAGAGTGTTCCTTTTTCTTTTCTCACTGTGCTGCTCAAATTTATAGTTAAAATTTTTTACTTTATTTTTTTTAAGATGTGAAAAACTGGCACAAGGAGGGGGGGCACAATAACTCCCATAGTGCTTTAGAAAATCGTACAGTACGCAGAAAAGCTCATTCAGTCCAAATAAATCAGCAGCCATTATGGTAGATAAGGAATTTAGAAAGGAATCATGAATGGTAGGATTTAAAAAAAAAAAACATTGATCTGCCAACAGTTTATATGCTTCATTTAACTTTATGTTTTGGTTGCAGAGCAGCATGGTATCCAGCAGTGACTTGAGGGCAGGGGAAGAGAGCTCCATTGGTTCATGTGACAATGTATGTGCTTGAAAGTCAATCACACTGCCCTGTATTATGTTGGGAAGGAGAACAGCAACTGCAAACAGCCACTAAAGAATCATGATGAGCAGTCGTATTGAAAAATCAGCTGCCTGAATGTGACTGACAATCAGGACATGATCCAAACTGGCTGATGTTTGAGCATCCATTCATAGAGCACTTGTAGAAAAGCGGTAAATCAGCTTATTGTCTGCTTGGGAAGGAAAGGTCTAGATTTAGACTTTTCCCTCCTGTAAATAGCTGAGCAGCACATTTTTTTTATTTTTTAAAAAAGAAGATTCCTGGTATGTGGACCTGCCTTCCATATTATCATATATTGGGATTAGGGTCAGTAACTGGCACACCCAGCCAGGAAGACTTTCTAGTGGTCAGGAGGAGGAGCAGGGTTTCAGTGCCTGCCTTATGTATGAATGCTATGGCTCATATTAATGCTTTTTGGACCTTTGGGGTTCCAGTAAATGCTGTTGCAGATCCTCTCCCTGACCAGAAGGTAGTAAATTATGCAATATAAGAAAATACTTGCAAAATACGCATAATTTGTATAAACTACACAAGTTTGAGAATTCAGTGTTACTTCATGCAGAATTTGTGTTGGTTTTGATTGGCAAGGTTTAATTGATAATTATAGACAAACCTTTAGCAACCAATGTGTTGCAAATGTAAATTATTACATGCCATTTGTTAATATTGTGAAATAACAAATCTGTCTAACCAACGCATAATGCGTTTTTTCCTTCTTTCATCCTTTTTTTACAGCTGCTAACATGAACATAAGTTATCAGAGCACTAAAGAATTATTAAAAAGTCAGAAGCTAGCACAACATTGCCAGGATACCAACTCTTTGGGAGGGGAAGATGTCCAGAAATTTTTTTATCAAGTATCACAAAGAAAAAAGAGCTTGGTAGTTATTTCGAATATTGTTTTATTGGGTATAAGAAACTGCTTATTTGGATAAATTAGTCAAACTGTGATAATCTCATTTTAGGGTTACCAGCCTCCAGGTGGGGACTGGAGATCTCCCAGAATTGCAACTGAACTCCAGGCTACAGTGATCAGTTCCTCTGGAGGAAATGGTGATTTTGGAAAATGAACTCCATGGCATTATACTCTGCTGGGGTCCCTTTCCTCCCTGTGTCCCTCTGTCCCCAAATACAGATTGAGCAGGAAATATGGAAACTCATAGCCAAGGGACTGCAATGGGATCAAGGCAGACCTGCCCAACCCATGCATAACCCATCAATCCAAACAGAGCTCACCAACCACATATGACTGCATGCAAGGGGTTTGATCAGTTTCCTGTTTTTGCTGTTCATCTGGATGTACAAAAGCAGAAGGATTGCCTGTCTCCTGGCAGGCTCCTGGCCTGTGTTTGGCTTCATGAGTCACTCCACTTACACTAAGTAGGATCATTCATGACAAACAGGGTTGCCAAAGCAGAACCTATTCTGAAGACTGATTGAAATGGGTCCTAAAATTAGCTTCTTCCTGGATGCTAAGTATACCTTTTAGCCCTCAATATTTAGACTTTGATATTTATTTGATGATGAATTTATTTTTCTTTTATACAGTTATGTATGTTCAGTTAGATTCTATGGTATTATTGAGTTTTACCTTTGGTATTCTGAACCTAGTCTAGATCCGCACAGCCTTCGTTCCACTACTGGGGTAGTATTCCTTAGGATGCTGAATGGTGGATTGGGTAGTCCTTGAGTTAAATATGCAAGGAATTGATAGAAATTCACTTCTGTTAAATTTCTCACTGTGTTAATCAGATAGAACCAGTGTGATGTAGAGTATTAGACTGGGATCTGAGAGACACAAGCTTGAATCTTTACTCCACCATGGAAACTTGTGGATGATCTTGGGCCAGTCACACACTTTCAGCCTAACGTTCCTCACAGGGTTGTTTGAAGATAAATAGAGGAGATTAGATGGATGTAACCCGTTTTGGATCTCGATGGAGGGGGGAGGGGGGCAATAAATGAAGTATTTAAAAACAACGTAAATAAATAAGTAAATAAAAAATCTTGTACAGCCTACTCGTATTCTTGCATGTAACTGGATCTGAATATTGAGACTATTGGTATTATGATACCATTTCCTAGATCTGTGATATCAGCTCAAAAGAGTGAATGAAGGAAGATCCATTGAAGGGCCAAGCAGAATGGGCAAATCTATCATGATCTTTGGAATTCAGACTGGGAAGGGACATCATTTTAATTTTTTGCCCATGTTATTAATAACATTGGTCCTGAGATGCTTGGGAGAAAACATATTAAACAAAAAATAAAACAATGGCCAGTGTCAACACATGGCAAGATGGGTCAGCTGCCAGTTCCCTAACTTCTGGTGGGGTTTATTAGTATGGACTCCATACGCATTCATCTCTTCTGATGCCTACACTCATATCCTTCCACTCCCTGCTTGTAAGTGCTTTGTCATCTCTGCTTCCAGCAGCATATATTGCCTAGTGCTGCTGGAGAAGGGTATGTGTGTGGTGCACAAAGCATCAGTATCCTTCAAAGCCATGGCAGTGGCACTCCTAACTGCACCCACCACCCAGAACCATCAGAGAAAAGGCATACAGGCAGTGTGGGCAGCTGGGACTGCAGGCAGTGGGAGAGCTTGCCCATAGTCAAAGGGTGGAAGTACAGGCAGGTGGGGGCCCATGGGGGGAGGGCATGTTATAAAGTTATGTTTAAAGCATAACTGCAACAGTAAATGACCATTGCCTTCTCAGATCACAGAAATGATAATGGCTAGTAACTGCTGTGGTGTTTCCTTATATAAAAATGGCAGGCATTAATGGCAGCTTTCTAACAATTATGATGTATGCATGTACCCATGTACAAAAAGGCTTCCCATTCTCTTATCTGAAAATATAACATTTGCCACATGGAATGGAAATAAAACATTCTTGTTTTACAGAGGAGACTTGGAATCTTCCATACACAGTTTTGTGTTCTGGTCAATAACTATTGATATTTCAAGAATGGTATAACAGTTTTAAAAAACAAGGGGCAAATGTCTAGGATGTTAAACCTCCCCTTTCTGCAATCCAATATGGTTGTCTGTACAACAGTATAAAGGTTGGGTTTCCAGCCCTTGCATTCATTTCATCTTTCATTGGGACTCAGTTTATACAATGGTGTGATTAATGTGTACTTTGTGAGATGCTTATTCAACAGCAGCGTTTTTGAACGTTTCATGGGCAGGGCTGAGATGACATAATGAGAGGGTTTAAGGCCTCCCTTGTAATCAGAGCTTGTCAAGAAAGGATAAACATGTATTGGAGCAAGCAAGTTACCAAGTACTTGTATATTTTTAAAAAAAAATATTTATCTTGAAGTGAAATTATGAACAAATACATTTTGTTTTCTTGCCAACAGCAGATAAAAAGAAGTCTATGACATGGCAGGGCCAAGTGATAAGTTGTGCAGAAGATCCCAGTGTTTTGGATTTTGCTGTAAAGCAGGTGGGAGGGCTCAAAACTTGAATGGAGCAGTGATGCTTGGAGGAGGGAAGTTTAACCCTTTCTCTTGCACCTTCTTCTTCATCTAAAACATGCACACATACTGTCAAAGGGAGCTTAGGCTTATACCCTGAAAATCTTGTTGGTCTTTAATGTGCTACTGGAGTTGTCTCTTGCTATACACACATACTCTTAGCTTTGTGGGGGAAAATAAGATAAGACTAAAATTAAACATCTGAGGCAATCCACGAATAGATCACACATGTAAGATCAGAATGTTAAGAAACAGTACATAGGAAATTCCGCTTGCCTAACTTGTATGAGCAAATGTATGTGTAGAGAGAGATTTGCAATAATAAGGAAGAAGCCATAAGAAGTACAGTTTGAAGCATCATTCATTCCAACAGTAACAGGAAATAAATCATTTAAAGGTTTTTGGTACATAAAAATGTAATTGGATCCATATTCATTCATTCATTCATTCACTTATAGAACTTTTATGATGCCTCTCTAGAGAATCTGCCCAGGGCAGCTTACAAAATAAATATAACAAAAAACATTAAACATTAAAAGTTCTTAACTAAAACCCAGCAAGAAAAACTAACCAGAGCATAAAAACATAAACAACTAAGTAGTTTAAATGAGTTCCGATTTCCAGATGAAAAACACTATTAAAATGGTGGTAATGCATCAACCCCTTAAATAAAAATCTGGGAAAACAAAACCATTTTTGATCTGGTGCCTAAAAGACCATTGACATAGGCTCCAAGTGAGACTCAAGGGATTAAGCATTCCACACTCAAGCTGCCACTTCTGAAAAAGCCCTGTCTCTCGTTGCCACCAGCCTCAGCTCTAAAGGTGGAGGCACAAAGAGCAGGGGTCGTGAGGCAGATCTTAACTGTTTGGCTGGATAATATGGGAGGAAGTAGTCCTCCTAGGGCCAGCCAAAGAGTGCTCTAGGCATGCTATGATTTTTGAGCCTGCCCTCCAATTCATTAGAGACACAAGTAAGAAGTCTAGAATACATCACTACCCGCCTGAAACTCTCTTAATAGATCAATGTTCTGACACAATATAAAGCTACTTTGTGTGTGCTGATCTGACTGTACTTTGCACACAAACCATTCCGTATCAGTTTAGATGAATGTCAGCCATACTGACTTTAATGTATAAGCATATTATGGAAAGATATTTAAAAGAAATATACATCTGTTGTTCAGGGGCATAAATGACTAGGTAGCCACAGTTCCCACACAGAGCACAGAGGTCTTGTTTCCTGCCTTGAAAGAGCCCTCTAATAAAGACAGATCATCCCTCAGTCATCACTTGGTGGCAGCTTGTGGGTGCATTCAGCCCACTATAAGGAACAGATGGTAGCTTACACACAGAAAGTACTGCAGAGCAGACTTCATCTTGCTGCACTTCAGCACCACAACTATAGATTTTGCTCAGTGATCACATGACCTAAGCAACCTCAAGACCCTATAAAATGTTAGCCTGGTTCTTCTACCTAACCAACTAATAGTCTGACCCTGTGATTGTCTCTCTACTTACCTCTTTGCTGATCAGCTTGACTGCCTCCAACTCACCAACCCTGATATCTAATCATGTACGTGTCACTACTGGTCTGAAGTAGAAGAATGTTTCTTTCTTTATCCTATCCATGTTTACATAGAAAGTAAATTCTATTGATTTTGGTACTTTTAAACAAGCGCATATAAACTTGCAGCCTTTTCAGACAAAAAGTTTACTTCTGACTTTTCTTTCTCTTTCCTATATCTATTTTGGTTCTGTTTATTTTATTGGATGTGAGGTGGCCAAACGATAAACATATTAGGAACTACTTTGGGGGCTGGGGGCAGTTGCAGGAAACTCCTCGCTTGAGTATTGCCTTCACACAAAGAAAACACTGGGTTTCAAATAATTTCATTGGAATTTAAAAATTAAAAATTTAAAAATCGCTGTTGGATTGATGGCATGATTTCACTTCTGGGGAAACCAAGAAGAGACATCACACCTTTCTGGGGATTGCAGGTAATTCTATGGTAAACCATAGGGGTTTACAGAGGACTGATGTCACTTCTGGGTGGGAAACCAGATGTAACATCAGTCCTCTCTAGGAATCACTAGAAACTCTATGGTTTTACTTTAGAGTTGCCTGCAATTCCTAGCAAATTATGACATTACTTCTGATTTCCTCAGAAGTAATGCTGTATTATCACCCCTGTTACTTCCATGTAAGCAAACAGGTATACGTGTGTGATTCAATCATCCTCATAGTTCTTTTGCTAACATGCTTGCATTTCTTGAGCTGCACCTTGTCATTTATATATATTATATAAATATAATATATAATATTTACATAATATTATACTTGTTATAAATATCCATATATTTAGAGTCCTGGGACATGTAAAAGTGCATAGAGGGCACAGGAAATGGGGGTAGAAAGATACAGCACACATCTCAGTCCCAATCCTTGGTACCTCCAGATGCAAAGGATTTCTAAAGAAAAAGGACTTTCTTTGCTTGGAGAGCTGCTTCCAGTCAGAGTAAAAAGTCCTGAGAACCAGATTCTGATGCCATAAGGAAGCTTTGTGTGTATATACAGAATGAGAAAAAGGCAGATCTCAATGGGGCAATTAGGAGTGGAGGAGGTTTGTTATCTGCAACCCCCCCCCCCTTACAAACAGGGAATTGAAACGTAGAGAGGTGAAATGGAGAGGAGGAAAGGGTTAAGTATCCCCTCATTTCCTGCAGCTTGCTCCCTCCCAGTTGCTCTCCCCTTTTTAATAGCTTTTCCTCTTTATATAAAGCTGTGGGGCTTCAGTTATTTGCATTTGCATGTAATGTCGTTTGACTCTTATAGGAACACCCATTTCAATAACATGTGGATAGCAATAGAACAGGTGGGACAGCTTAATGTCTCCCAATAGCTGATACTTACAGAATTGCTACTGTTTGTTCCACTGGTTTCAACAGCCTTTATTCAAACAGCAGAGATATTGTAGGTCTGAGAACATTAGTCTATCTCCTGTCTTTCATGCTCCACCTATTTCTTAAGCAAGATGATAACAAAAGTACTTTTGTTCACAATGGCAAAACGATTCTAACTTAATAGAGTCTATTGTAGACTGCAAGGTTCAGGAAATGTCAAAGATGGGTTCTTCACTTAACCTTCCCCTTGCAAAGTATGTAATGAATGTATAGAGCCACATCCTCCCGCCCCCACCACTTGCTTTTACATTCACCAACGTACATAAAATAGAATGAAGAATTGCTATCACTTAGCATTTAGACTAGATGTTGGCTGTATAGAGGAGTATCTGGGTTACTGAGGCTACAATCCTAAGGACGTTTTCTTAGGAATAAGCTCCATTGAATAACATGGGACTTTCTTCCAAGTAGCCTTGCTTAGGATTGCTCTTCAACAGTGCAATCCTAAACAGAGTTCTACCTGTCTAAGATCATTGCCTTAGAAGGGGGTACCTCTAGTTGGATTGTACAAATAGCTGGAGATGAATAGAATATTGCAAACTGACTTGTTTTATAGTGGGAAATTGAATGTGGTGATGGAAGGACATGGCACCAGTGACCACTGTGCACTTATACAATTGCTGATTTGACAGCAGTGGTGATAGTGGCTAGGAAGTGTTTGACAGACATTGGTCCCACACTTTCCCAGTCATAATAACTGCACCACCCATGGGCTCTGAGACTGTTTCCCAGTACTCATAGTTAAGGCTGGAAAGTTTCCCTCCCATCCTTCACATCTGTACAACACTGGCCAGTGCTTGATGTCCGGTATCCACAGCACAGCCCCCAGACTTGCCGGGAGGAGGGGACGGGAGACAGCCGGGAGACAGCCACCCAGTCGCCCCAGCAGGCTCCCAGGGCCAGAACCTACCTACACAGGAAGGAGGGAAAGAAGCACCCAAGCCTCAGAGGGTTAGAGGGGGCAGGTGGAGGCTAGCTAGTCCCACCCTCCAGTGGGAGTCTAGGAGGCCAGGCAGGGAGAGTGGGATCAACTCAGAGGGGGCCAGAGCAGAGGGAGAGGGAAAAGGGAGTGTGGACAGACAGACAGCAGCTGACCAAACAGACACCTTACCAGCCAGGGAGAAGGAACAGCCTCAGCAACTCAGCGGGGACAGGCAACCAGCAGCTGGGCAAACTGAAGCCTGACCAGCCAGGGAGGAGAAGCAGCCTCAGCAACCCAGAGCCACGTCCCAGAGGAAGAGTGATGAGGGGGTCAGGTTGAGCAGGCCAGCGAGTAGACTGAGAGGGAGTCTGGGTGAGGTATACCGCCCCTCCTTCCACAGAGCAGGGTCCTGCAGTATCCCTGACACCCCTTTGAGGTCAGAGCCAGGCCTGCTAGCGCCCTGCCCAGCAGTGCCCGCGGGAAGCCCTGACACTTGGTAACCATTGCATTTCTGACTACTTTTTAGGTGTGTGTGTGTGTTATGTGCCATCAAGTCGTCTCCAACCTATGGTCATCCTATGAATGAGAGACCTCCAAAATGTCCTATCATTAGCAGACTTGCTCAAATCCTGCAAACTGGAGAACGTGGCTTCTTTTATTGAGTCAAGCCATCTCATTTTAGGTCTTCCTCTTTTCCTGCTGCCTTCTACTTTTCCTAGCATTATTGACTTATCCAGAGAATCTTGTCTTGTCACCTATGTGTTATGTCAGTCTGCATTCTGGTTCAAATGACTCACACGACACCTTTCTTGGGTGAGAAAAATGGCCACAACTTTATTGATTACAGCTTGATGGAGCATTTGCCCGGCATCTGGGCTCGGATCCCCATTGGCATCAGAGGGCCATCCTGCCAACCAATGCATCTTCCGCCAGTCCCGTGCTGGCCCAACACAGCCAGTGTCATCCCCCGCCAGCACATGCCAGGCGGTCATCTCCTTCTGATCCATCGGGGTGAATGGACCCCTAGCCCACTCACCCTATTGAGATCCAGCCCAATGCCACAAACCCGCCACTGGAGGAGAGCCGGAGGCCTGACTCCCGTCAGAGCTCCAACTGCTGCAACCAAGAAAGTTGGAGCCATTTCCCTCCCCTGGGGTTCCCGACGTAAATGACCAGAGGAAGGCGAAAAACCCCAACGGGCTCCGGCCAATCTGGCCCCCTGTAGGGGCCAGCCTTGGCTTCTACGCTGGCTCCCACTGTGGAGCCCCGCGTATCAGGTGCTCGGGAAATGTAACTTTCCGCACCATGAGTCCCGTTTCTACTTCCAAGAATGTTCAAGATACATGGCGCTAAACCCGTTCCTCTGGGCACATGACCAATGAGAATCCCCCTCCTGCCATGGGCTCCAATTTTTCTTTTTTTGTTCGTACGGGCACATGAGCCTCTGCTTTGGCCCCAACATTCTAAGGTGTTCAGTTCCTGCCTTCTCTGAAACTACGGGCCAAGCTACACATGACGAATGACACTTGAACAGCAAGTGGATTGAGTGGAGGGCAAGTGAACAGGGAGAAATACACTTGCTGTTCAAGTGTCATTCGTCATGTGTAGCTTGGCCCTAGGTCTCCAATGGAGTTTTTTCCATAGCCTTGATCGTACTCTATAATACAGTTACCGCCCCTGCCCCAGCAGGTGTCAGGAAGACCAGCCTGTCATGACGATCCAAGACCCAGTTCCAGCAGGCTTCCCTTAACCGCTCTGCCACCATTCTGTCAAGGAGAGTAAATAACCCCCATCTCATATGCATCATTCCTTCCTCCTCTCAGGACCTTTGGAATGCTGCCTCTATATTCACTCCTGTTGTCAGCGAGCAACACCTTCAGGGCTTAAGTAAATCCCTGCCTTGTGATGCTGCAAGATTTCTGACCGCGCCCAGCCCTTGGCTCCTGGCTTATAGTACCTAGGTAAATGTACATTTTGTTGCTGCATCAGAAAGCCTGCAACAAAGTTATGTCCCCCAAGAGCAGTTCTACTCGGTCCGATCAGCTCTGACTACCCTCTGCCATTGGGTTTTTCGCTGGCTGGCTGTGCTTCTGCTGTCTTTGGAGGGCAGCCACCATCCACAATTTCCATCCCACTGTCAGTCAGCCACCGTAGAACAGAGTCAGCACTCCCTAGGCCTAGCCTGCGGTGCCTGGTGGAGAGACAGTCGGTGTGTAGGCCTTCCTGTAATATGATGTGAGACACCAGCAGACCCAAGCCCATCAGGTAAATGCATCCATCCACCTCTAAACCAAGCCTAACAAGAAACTGAGTATTCCAACTGCAGGAATCACTTCCATGTCTGAGAATTCACTGCAGACTGTGACACATTTCGAAAGATTCGGTGCCCTGGCCAGCCTTGGGGGCAAGTCTGTCCTGTTCACAGTCAACCCCACTAGGACCCCAACAACAAACATAACTCTCATTCACTGTTCAGTTTCCTTCCCACACCATTAACCAGACCCTGGGTCAAACTGCATTGTCTGGCTTTGTCAACGCTTTCACAATAGGCTTTTTGGTGGGAAATATGAATTGCCTCCCCACTGCCGGCCAGTAAAGCGTATGCCCTGAAATCATGCTGGCAGGATCCTTGATGGGATTACGTCTTACTTCCTGTGAGCCTCCCCTCTCATCCCATCGGCTCTTCCTGCCTCTCCCTGGCCCCTAGGGATTGCATGCTCAATGGACTCCCCGGTATGCTCTGCCGCACCCTGCCTAATGCCCCATCTGTGGCAAAATCATCTACCACGGTCACTTGTTTGTCAATAGCCAGCAGGGCTAGCATCCCCCATGCTGCTGGGCAGAGGGGTCTCCCAGTGTCTCCTCACGCAATCACCGGCAATGTGGAAAGTTCCCTCACCCTTTTACCTCAAGGACGGAGATGTGGCTGGCATAAGAATCCAGAAGACTGGGAAATCGTGGCAGTCACTTGGTTTTCTGTCTAGTAGGTGTCTCAAGTCTTATCTCTTATATTTTTTTGTTTTCGTGCTGAAGGCTACCCACAACTGCTGGGGGTGGATTCCTGAACAGCCAGAGGGCATCTCGTTTCCTCATGGGTGGCAGCATCCCGAGCTCGACCCTTGAGTTATGTTCCCTGAGTGAGTGCCTCTCCTCCTCCTGTTGAGGTGCTTTCCGAATGATATGTGGCTCAAATCCTGCCCACAAAAAGCATAGTACACCATAGTACCTCATGCCCGACTAAGCATGGTGCACCATGGCTCCCACCTGAGGTGGTAATCCTCATGGAGTTTGGGAATGAAATGAATGGATCAGAACTCACCAAATCAGAGTTGCTGTGCACCTTCCCTCTCAGCTCTGCTTTCCCTTGAGTTGCACTGTCGGCTCCTTGCTTGGGCTCCTAATCCTCCACTTGGGCAGGCTGCAAGGGTCTAGCAGAGGAGATGATTCCCTAGACATCCTCTATGTCCTTGTGTCCTCTGGGGCCGGCCCCCAGCTCAGTGGAGGGGGAGTGCCCATGAAGCCTGGCTCAGCCATGGCGCCGGCACCCATTCTGCCCAGCTTGGCTGCGGCGGCACCGGGCGCACCCACCGAGGCACAGGCCTGAGCGGCCTGGCCAAGGTAGAGAACCACCGGCAAGGCTCCATACCAGGGAGCCACCCAATGCAGTCCCGCCCGAGTGGGCATGGCAAGCCACCTGCCGTGGCTCATGCAGCCTGACAGCACAGGGAGCAAGTCCCTGGTGCCCACCTGCATCGGGCAAATGCAGCCCAGCGTATGCCCAGGCGGGCCGGGTCGCCAGAGGCCCGGAAGTGCCAAAGACACTCCCAGTGCCCTGAGTCCCCCAGAGAAGCCCAACACCTCCTCTGTGCCATGTGGCCATGGCCTGGCTGTGGCCTGGGCATACCGGGCATGCTGGGCCACCTGAGACCCCCATGGCCAGCCAACCGTCCTCACTCTGGGCCTGACAGGCCCCATGCCCATGCCCGGGAGGCGCAGCCTGGCAGTGGCACAGCCAGCCAGGGCACGCCACGGCTGCTGAAGGCCCCCAGCCCAGCTCTGCACTGAGGCCCCATGGCTGGCCAGGAGGCCCCAGGCCAGGCAGTGCCAAGGCAGCCCCAGTGTACCAAGGCCCCTGCAGAGGCCTGAGCGCCTACCCCGTGCCTAGCACCAGCCCAGGCAACCCGGGCACACCAAGGCCGCTGAAGGCGCAGTCAGACTGGCTGCACACCAGGCCAGAAAAGGCACTCGTGGTTGGCCAGGAGGCCCTGGGCCAGGCAGCACCAAGGTGAACCCAGAGCATTGAGGCTCCTGCAGAGGCCCGAATGCCTCCTCTGCACCATGTGGTGGCAGCCCGACAGCGGCCCGAGCAGTCCTGGCGTGCTGCGACCATCCCAGGCCCCCTGGCCCACTGCTGCACCATGCCCAATGCACACCGGCAGCAGCCCGGGCAGCCTGGCATGCCGAGGCCGCCAAAGGCCCCCCGGCCCAGCCCTGCACCGCAGTCTGAGAGGGGTTATGCAGCCAGCCAGGAGGCCCAAGGCCAGGCAGGCTCGGATGCCCAACCCAGTGCCTGGCGGCCCAGCACTCCCTCCCCCCACACCGGGAGCTGCATTTTATGGCATGCTGGCGCCAGGCCCCACAGCCCCCAGGGGACCTCCCGGAAGGAACAGAGAGGAAGGGGCGAGGGGAAGTCCTGCCCGAGGCTCCCCACCCTCCATGGAAGGGATCCCAGGGCCACCCTCCTCCCCGGAGAACCCCCCGCCAGGCAGGAGCCTACCCAACCGTCCATCTCCTAATGTGTTGCTCCTGCTGAAGCTCCTGGGAGGAATGGCGCCAGCCACGAGGCTGACCGGAGGTGAGCTGGGCACTCCTCCCCATCCTGACAGACTCTGCCTTCACTGCATCCTTCACAACAGTGACAACCCAGCCCGCCGGTGAGTCAGCTTCTCTTCTCTTCTCTTCTCATGATGTGACCAAAGTATGATAACCTTAGTTTTGTCATTTTAGCTTCTAGGGAGAATTCAGGCTTGATTTGATCCAGTACTCGCTTGTCTTTCTGGCTGTCCATGGTATTTGCAAAACTCTCCTCCAGCGCCACATTTCAAATGAATCAATTTTCTTCCTGTCAGCTTTCTTTACCATCCAACTTTCACATCCATACATAGTAATGGGGAATACCATAGTTTGGATTATCTTGATCTTGGTTCCCAGAGAGACATCTTTATCATTAAGGATCTTTTCTAGCTCCTTCATAGATGCTCTTCTGAGTCTCAATCTTCTTCTAATTTCTTCATTGCAGTCTCCCTTTTGGTTGATGATTGAGCCATGGAATAGAAAATCTTGAACAATTTATTGTCAATTTAAAATTGTGTAATTCCTCAGTGGTCATTACTTTTTTCTTCTTGTTTTAACTCTTATTTTTGTTTTTTTTTCAAACATTTTAGGCTGCCTTTCCTCCCAACATAGGGTCCCCATCCCCAAAAGGGTTAACAATAAAAACATTAAAACAAATTAAAAACACATATATTCATATATACAAAATGATTTAAAACAATTAAAATAAATATAGACACATGAATAGGAGGGAGGGTCAATGAGAATAAGTGAGGGAATACCAAGCAAAACAGAAAGTCTTCACTTGCTGGTGGAAGACATTGATAGACATGGACAAATGTCCCTGGGAAGGGAATTCCATAATTTCAGTGCCATGACCAAGAAGACCCTTTCTTAGATTGCCACAGATCAGATGGCAGATGCCATCTGACATAGGGCATCTGAAGATGACTGTAGCAGTTGGGTAGCTTGATGTGGGAGTAGGTGGCACCAGTTCATGGTTTTCACAGCCCCCCCCCCTACAATTCTGAGATCCCCTGGAAGCATGAGTTAGAGCTGAGTATCACAACCCAGCTCAAATCTCCAGATGACCTCTCCTAGAGGCTTCATGTAAATGTTAAAAAGCATGGGGGACAAGATAGAACCTTGTGAGACACCATAGTCCACAGGGCAAGGGACCAAGAAGTGGTCTCTCAGCACCACCACCTGAAACCTACCTTCTAGATAGACTGGCCCAAGAAGGACTACTTCCTCTCATACTTCCAGGTAGGACTGAAACAAGAGCAGAATGGTGTCCTCCCAGTCTCAACTCTGAAAGGATACCACGTTTGATGGTACTGAAAGCTACTGACAGATCCAGGAGAATCAACAGGCTCACATGCCCCCCATCTGTCTCCTGGCACAGGTCATCCACAAGGGTGACCAAGGCTGTTTCAGTCTCATAGCCAGTCCTGAAAAGATACTGGAAAGGATCCAAACAATCCGCTGTTGGAAATACAAAGTGTTGAGTACAGAGAAGGCAGAAGACAAAGAATTCCTGCAGGGGGAAGCAAATCTGACAGTTAGATAGGCTACTTACAGTTTCATCCCAGAAGTCCCCCTCTCCCTGTTTAGTGAGCTAGTTAGTATCTATTCTGTTTCTCTGCTTTCTGTCAAAGTTGTAGTTCCTGAATAAATTCTCTTCATTCACTCCTTAATCAGACTCAAGATAATTCCTCAGATATACCAGAGCCTACATCCACTTCATCCGGGAATCCTTGGATTCCAGCCACCATATATCCAATCTCTTTGTTCAAGCATGGTACATTGGAGACTGCCCAATACTTATTCTAGCCTGTTGGGTTCAGAGCAGATTTCTGTAGGAATAGGTGCACCGCCCCCTCTCTCAAGAAGGCATCTACCATCTTCCAGACCCAGTTCTCCAGTCCCTTGTCAGATGTCATCAACCATCTGGGCAGGGGTAATTCATATAGGTGTCAAGGCTTAGATTTCAGTGAATCCTGACCATATCCTCAGAAAGCCAGTTTGGTGTAGTGGTTAAGAGTGTGGAAAACCAGGTTTGATTCCTCACTTCTCCACTTGAAGCCAGCTGGGTGACCTTGGGTCAGTCACAGCTCTTCCAGAGCTCTCTCAGCCCCACCCACCTCACAGGGTGTTTTGTTGTGGGGATAATCTTACTATATAATTGAGTAAGCGTGTTTCAGACAACTCATTTTATACCCTAGTGCACCAACAGAGGGTGCTGCCACAGATGAAAGCCCAGGTAACTCAACATTTCGCTCCAGAAAACATGCCATGGTGGGAAGCCCAAGCAGGGAACAGGAGCGGAGAGGGTGGCAATGCCCTCCCCCACCCCTTCAGCCAGCTGGTATTAGGAGTGGAACAGGTGGTAATGTCCACCACCACCTTAACCCAGCTAGTATTAGTACTGGAGCAGGTTGCAATGCCCACCCCCTTCAGGCAGCTGGTATTAGGAGTGCAGCAGGTGGCAATGCCTTCCCCCCACCTTAACCGAGCTGGTATTAGGAGCAGAGGTGGCAATGCCTGCCCCCTGCCTTAACTCACTATCAGCTGGGTTAACGTGGGGAGCCAACACTGCCACCTGCTCCGCTCCTGATCCGCTCCTTAGATATGCCCACACCGCCTTAACTCAGCCAGTATTAGGAGTGGAGCTGCTGGCAATGCCCACCTCCTGCTTTAACACAGCCAGTAATAGGAGCAGAGCAGGTGGCAATGCCCACCCCCACCTTAACCCAGCTGGTATTAGGATCAGAGCAGGTGGTAATGCCTGCCCCTGCCTTAACCCACCTGGTATTAGAAGCAAAGCAGGTGGCAATACCCATCCCCCACCTTAACACAGCAGATATTAGGAGCGTAACAGGTGGCAATGCCCACCCTCAGCTTAACCCGGCTGGTATTAGGAGTGGAGGAGGTGGCAATGCCCACCCTCACCTTAACCCAGCTGGTATTAGGAGTGGAGGAGGTGGCAATGCCCGCCCCCTTAAGCCAGCTGGGATCAGGAGCGGAGCAGGTGGCAATACCACCCCATCTTTACCCTGTCAGAATCAGGAGCCCAGCAGGCAGCAATCTCTGCCCCCTTCAACCTGCTGGAATCTGGAGCAGAGAAGATGGGAATGCCCACACTCCCTTCACCAAGTTGGGATCAGTAGCAAAGCCCACCTCCCGCCTTCACCTGTCAGGATCAGGCGAGGAGCAGAAGGTAGTCCTCGCTCCTCCCTTCAACCAGCAAGGAACAGGTGGCAATGCCAACCCCCCTTCACCCAGCTGGGATCAGGCTTGGAGCAGACAGCAATGCCTGCCCCCTTCACCTAGCTGTAATCATGCACAGAGCAGAATGCAATGCCCATTTTCCCTTCACCTGGCTGGGATCAGGAGTGGAGCAGGTGGCAATGCCTTCCCCCCTTTACCTGGCCTGTATCAGACGTGCAGCAGGTACCCTTTCCTATTGCTGAGATCAGGTGTGGAGCAGGTGGCAATGCCCACCCCGCTCCTTCACCGTCCGGGATCAGTGACAGAGGAGGAAGGAATGCCTGTGTGCCCCCTCTCCCCTTTCTAGAGCCCGTCGTATTTTTTCCCACAACGGGCTTTGTTTCTGGTAATAACATACTTTGTAAACCACTCTGAGTGGGTGTTAAGTCATCCTGAAGGGTGGTATATAAATCGAACGTTATTATTATTATATTATTAAAGTAAAGGAGCTGAAATTTATCCCATACAATTGGACAAGCCACCACCCTGTCACCACCTGATCCTATCATTTCTAATGTAGAGTCCAGACTGGTAGAAATGTGAGAGATTTTACCCACAAAGTGCTTACATCAGGCTGGCAAGCAGTCCATGTCATCCTACAGGCCCCTGACCACCCCTGACTTTCAAATGCTGTGACTCATGAGAGAGAGAGAGAGAGGGAGGGAGGGAGGGAGGGAGGGAGGGAGGGAGAAAGAGAGAGAGAGAGAGAGAGAGAGAGAGAGAGAGAGAGAGAGAGCATTATCTGTGGACCTATGAATTTTGCTAGGCAGGCCAGGTCTCCTGCTTTAGCTTAACATTGTTCCCCTGTTCCCACCAGCACTTCCTAAGACGGTGGGAGAAAAATAGGAGGAAAATGGGGGATGCATTGGCACCATGCCAGCATGCAACGCTGGCTAGTAAAAAACAGAAGTGATGCTATTATGTCAGGGGTGGCACTCTAGAATTTGCCCAAATCTCTATGGTTAAACCATAGAGTGTTAGGCAAATTCTAAAATATCATTGAGAGTTGCCAGGCAATGCTAGTGTAGAGTTGGTGGGGGGGCGTGGCAGCAGGAGAAAAAAATTAAAATGCAGCTTTGTGTACTTCCCTGAAGTTTTTACTGGAAGTAATAAGGGGAGCTCTAGGAATAGCTGGAAACTCTATGATCTTACCCTAGAGCTATCTTTCGTCACTTCCACTAAGAATTTCCAGTAAGTTCACAAGGCTACATTTAAAAAATATTTTCTCCAGCCGCTTCTAAGAGTGATGGCAGGCAATAGGACTTGGGGGCAGGGCATCCTCCACCCCCACTAGGGGCTTGGCAGCCCTAGTGTCATTCCCCTGAAGTCATATTGGATTTACCTGAGCTATTGGATTTACCTGAGCTTGCCTGAAAGAGCAAGTTCTCAACCTTGTACTGCTCTGCCTGGACTCACATGGTTACAGTTCATGGTTTCTCTCCCCACAACAACGCTTTACATGAATTGTAATTAGCCAAAATAGTTCCAGCTGGGACAAATTTTCATTGACTTTAGTGTTCCTGCAATCCTTACAAAAGAAAACAGGAGGTATACTGGCGAGCAGTTCACTCTACACTACAAGGACAGCTTCTCCTTAATATTTCCTTCCTGTGCCTCTAGCCTTGTGATATATTTGCCTCAAAATCACCTGTACTTGACTATATTTTCAGTCAGATTTGGCTACATACAGACATGGGCAAGAACAGCATGACGAATGGAAAAACCCCACGAACAGCCCGTTCATCTGTTCGCAAACAAGCTGTTTGTAAGGATCCATTCTAAATGAACAAGTGGTTGTTGCAAGCCTCATTTGTTGCCTTTGTCAGCCATTCGTCAAGCCTGACAGTCTGGGGCCTTTCAGTCAATTCCACTGGCAACAGCAGGGACTGAACTCTATCTGAACTCCTTCTGGCTTTCCTTCTGGCTTTAACCCTTCAAAGTACTTCCAGCAGAGAGTCCCGTTTTTGCCACTGTGAAGAGAAAATAACAACAAAGGGGGAGACCCATGCATCATGCCTTTCCTGGAATGCAATCTCTGAAACTTGGGCAGTCTTTGGAGGACAGTGGGGACTATGTCCCCTGCAAATTTGGTGGGTATTGGACATTGGGAAGGTCAGTTTGTGGGGTGTTTAAAGGGCCCTGCCCCTTGCACGTGGCATGAAAGGGCCCTTTAAACTATCAGCTGGCAGGCAGCAGGGGGGAATTCCCCCTGCCATCTGTCAGCTGATAGTTTAAAGGGATCTTTAAGGGGCCACGAACGACGAACCATGAACATGTTTGTGAACAGGGTCATGTTTGTTACTGTTCGTTGTTTGTTGTTTGTGGATGGCAATGAACAACAAACAGCTTGTTCGGGTTTTTTTTTTCCATTCGTGTCCATGTCTAGTTACATATCAAAATCACTGAGGGCAAATGAAGTTAATTCAGGTGAGGGCAATGTCTTTTCAGACAATAAAATAACAACAACAACAACAACAACAACAACAACTGTGCTTATACACTGCTCTTCTAGACAGATTACTGCCTCACAACAAGTTAGTGTTATTATTATCCCCACAATACAGCTGAAGAGCTGGGGCTGAGAGGAGTGGCTTACCCAAGACCACCTACTGAGCTCATGGCAGTAGTGGGATTTGAACCAGTAGAATGCTGATTCGCAGCTGAACCACTTAACCACTGTGCTACACCAGCTTTCTGCAAAAGCTTTCTGCAAAAGCCATAAATGTGGGGGTTTTTTGGTTTTTTTTGCAGGCCACTTGTTCTGCAAAATGTCTCCTGAACAGAGGTGTGAATTAACTACTTCTAACAAGAAGCGATCAGTGATACATATAGTGATCTGTGGGGAGGAGAATAGGGAGACAATATGCCGTTTAGATTGCTCTCCCTTACTCATGATGAGCCCCAAATATATTTTTCTTCCACCTGTTTGCATATGTTATAAAAGGCACTACAAAGAGAATATCAGTGGTGTACTCTGACAGACTACAGGAGTTGCCAGATGTTTTGCTAATTAAAAAAATTCAGGTAATGAAACCTCACCAAAGGTAGACAAAGATGCAGAACTAGCACACATATGCACCCATGCTGTTAGCCAAGCAGCACCTGCTTGCTAATTGTTTGAAAGCCTCTGTCAAAGTCTGGAAAACAAAATGTGTGTGTGTAGCTTCTTTCGTGTATTAATTGAGGATTTTCACTTGGTTTGTGGGTAAAATATTTTACTTTGTGGAGTTTTCAGTTCTTGAAAAGCCACTGAGGAATCTTGAAGGGAACTGTTTATCCATGTTTTTTAAAAGTTATATCCTGCACTTTCCGAAATCTGCCTACAGCAGATTAATAATGAATGTATATTTTTTAATAATGAATGTATATTTTTAAAGCCATTAAAATAATTTGAAACATCAGCAATAAAAACCCATCTGCAGTATTTTAAAACAACAACCAGTAAAAGCAGGAGCTTAATGTTAGCATAAAAACAGATGATAAAAACAACCAACATTATTAGCAGGAAGATAACAGGTCAAAGAGATAAAATGCAGTTAAAAACCTGGGTGAACAAAAGCTACCTCACTCTTAGTAATTTTGTGCCCTTGTTCTGGGTTTTCTCAGGATAATTTCAGAGACATAATATGAAACCAGGGTTTAACTGAATTTACTGTAGTTACTGTAATTGTTTAAAAATTATCTAGTCCATTAGACATAGTTCAGGTCCAGGAACTGAAACAATAGTTTGAAGTTTGGGTTACTTATTTATTTACATTATTTATACTTCACCTTCCTCACTGGGACTCAAGGTAGACTACAAAGAGTACATCGATACAATCAACAGGGTGGGACATCCAATAAACAAAGCATTAGGTAATTTAGGAAATTATGGCCCAGGCTAGCTCAGTCTCATCAGACATCCTAAGCTATTCGGAGTTAAGCACAGTTAGTACTTGGACGGGAGATCTGGATTGTTCTGTAGAGGCAGGCAACGGCAAAGCACCTCTGAAAGTCTCTGGCCCTGAAACTAGACAGCACTTTTCAGTTGCATAACCTCCATTTCTCTTAAAAGGGGCCAAGGCAATATTTATCTATTTATTTTTACTTACATTATTTATAGTCTGCCTTTCTCACTGAGATTCAAGGCAGATTACACAGTGTGATTCAATACAGTCAATATCAAAGATATCTCAACTTCCGGCTTGGGAATCATGGTGGTCTGATGCAGTTTGGGGAGCTGAGCTGTCCAAGTTGCTGTTTGTCAGGGCTGGTGGGGTGCTAGATTGCCCACGGCCCCCTGCTCTCAGGTGGAGAGCAGGCAAGAATGCTTGAGACCCCGAGGGCGTGTAGATCTCGGCTGAGGGGGGGTTCTGCACAAAGGATTCCCTCCCAGCCTTGAGGTCCCGCTCTAAGAAGGGTGGCAGAAATCTCTGCAGCAGCTTTGGAGTCATTGAGTTGGCATAGGATCGCCGTACCCAAGCTTCATTAACTAATTTGGACTAATTTGAACATCTGAAACAGTGATTACAACCCAGAAAAGACCCGGCAAGGTAAAGATCGTTATCTCTTCTACGAGTTTGAAATTGGACTAGAGGATTTAAATTCAAGCAGAAAGTTGAAGTAGAAAGTTTAAAAGGACTAATTAAGTTCACCCCGGTAAAAGAATTGTATGAAAAGAAGATTTTAGAAAATAATTAGAGGTGAAGAAAGGATTATTATTTACATACCTGTGGTTTAAAGAGATAGCGAACTGTGGGAACGGAGAAACATCGTGAGAGAAAGTAGCGGTGCGACGACGGGGAAGGAACAGGAAGTGCATCATAAACATCGAGATGCGAGGCTAGAGCGGCTGGGAAGGAAAAGGCGGAAGCGGAAGTGCGCCATTTTGAAAGAGGGCAAGGGCAAGCCCTCATTGCAACTGGAAGTGGGCCATCTTGGAGAAGGGTAAGGGCAAAGCTTTGATTTAAAACCATAGAGAAAAGACACCCACCATTTTGGACAGTTAAAGCGCTAACGTTTGGACAAAATACTAGTAAAACAAGAAATTTAATTTGGGAACTTAAATATTTAAGCCACGGAATTGCGAAAGAGAGCAGACTCGTGGGAGTGGAGCAAATTGAACCCCACAATGTCGAAAAAGGACTGGCAGTCAGCATTTGATAATTTGGATAAGAAAGTGGCTGAAGGCAACAAAGAACTAAAAGATGTAATACAAGAGATGATGAAGGACCTCAAGGAGACAATTAAATCTGAAGTGGCGGAGTTAACAAAGAGTATCGACGAGGTCAAGAAGGAATTACAGACGATGCAGCAAAAAGTTAACGAGGTGGAAGAAAAGACGGAGAAGCTAACCACTACATTTAAAGCAGAAACCACAGGCTTGAATGAAAGAGTGGCAGTGATGGAATGTAAATATATGGAGAGACAACTTAGATTTCGTGGCGTTCCGGAGAAGGAGGGGAAGGTAGCCCAAGAACAGATATTGGAAATATTAGCAGAATTCTTGAATAAAACCATGGAAGAGATCGTAAGACATGTGGACGTGGAGTACAGAATTAATTCAAGATATGCAGCTCAAAAAAATCTGCCTAGAGATATGATTGTGCAGTTTACTACCAAAAAAATGAAAGAAGACATTGTGAGCAAGCAATTTCAAAACCCACTGGTAATGGAAGGAAAAAAGGTGAGAATAAAGAAGGAGTTACCTAAAAAAATCCTAATAGAAAGGAAAAAATATAGAGATCTGACTCAGATTTTGAAAGAGTTGAATATAAGATATAGATGGGAGATTCCAGAGAGTCTGAGTTTTGAATTTCAAGCAATTAGGAGAACTATCAGATCGCGGCATGAGATGGAGATGTTCTTGTTGGACAATGATAAAGACTTACCTAAAAGACCCAGAATTTGATTATGGAGTGTAAAGTAATATCATGGAATGTAAACAGACTTAACTCACCTTCCAAGCGTAAAACTATTTTTCATTGGCTATCCAAGCAACATTGTAATATAATTTGTTTACAAGAGATGCATGTTAAAAAACAAGATCAAAAGTACTTAAAAAATTACAAATTAGGAAAAGAATTTGTCGCCGCAGCAAAACAGAAAAAAAGGGGAGTTGTGTTATATATCAAGGAGGAGCTGCAACCTAAAATGATATTTAGTGACTCTGAAGCCAGATATCTTGCGGTGGAAATTATTTGGAACTCCCAAAAGACACTAATAGTAGGGATTTATGCACCAAATGGAGCTAAAGACAATTTTTTTAAAGAAGTGCAGAAGCAATTAGACGGAGTGACTTATTCACAAATAATCCTGGCAGGAAATTTTAATGGAGTGGTAAACTTACAGGAAGACAAGAAAACAAAGGGGACTCAAAAGAAATGGGGATTATTGCCCAAACCTTTTTTTGAAATACAAAAACAAGAAAATTTGGAGGATGTGTGGAGAAGAAATAACTCCAAAGCCAAGCAATTTACCTATTATCCGGCAAGGCACTCGTCGCTATCGAGAATTGATATGATCTGGGCCTCTAGGGAATTGGCAATATGGACTAAAGAGGTGGAAATTATGCCCAAAGTAAGCTCAGATCACAATCCAGTTATGTGGAGATTTGGGAAATTCATTAAAAAATTTAGATGGAGAATTAATGAAGATTTACTGCAACAGGAGGGCAATCTAGATTTGTTACAGAAAGAAACCAGATTTTTTATACAATATAATTTGGATAAATCTGTACCAACGTATAAAGTATGGGATACGTACAAAGCTGTAATGAGAGATTTCTTAATGGACTTAAATGCGAGAGACAATAAAAGAAAAGAAGAAAAAAGGAAAGAAATTCAGGAAAAGATAAAAATCAAAGACTCAATTAAAGAAAAGACCGGGGGGAAAGAAACTACACCTGGAGATAAAGATTCTGCAAGAACAATTAAAAGCAATGGACAACAAAGAATTGGAATGGGAATTGAAGAAACTAAAACAAAAACATTTGAGGGTGCCAACAAGCCGGGGAAATATTTAGCTTGGCAATTAAAGAAGAGGAGGGAAAAAAGAGTGATAACTAAGATTATAGAAGAAGATAAGACGTTAATGGATCAATCAGCCATAAGTAGAGCATTTTATAAATTTTATGCCAAATTATATCAGAGTAAAGTGGTAAAGGAGGATAGTATTGATCAATATTTGAGCAAAATTGACTTACCAAAGTTATCTGAGAACTGGAAGCGAAAACTAAATGCTAAAATAATTTAAACAGAAATTATGGATGCAATACAGTCGACTAAATTGGGGAAGGCACCAGGACCTGATGGAATAACGGCTAAATTTTATAAAGTAATGGCAAAAGAGGTGGTGCCTTTCCTGAAAAAAGTGATGAATGGGATCTTAAAGGGACAAAAGATTCTGGAAACCTGGAATGAGGCTAATATATCACTGATTCCAAAAGAAGAACATGTAATGTAAAAAATTATCGACCTATATCACTGTTAAATAATGACTACAAGATTTCTGCAAAAATATTGGCGGAAAGGCTGAAGGAATGGCTGGCTGAATTTATTGCAGAAGAGCAAGCAGGATTTTTACCAAACAGACAGATTAAAGACAATCTAAGGACTGTAATAAATGCAATAGAATACTATGACAGACACTGTGAAAAGGAAGTTGGTTTCTTTTTTGTGGATGCAGAGAAGGCTTTTGACAATTTAAATTGGAATTTTATGTTCGCCACAATGGAGAAGTTACAGATGGGAAAAGAGTTCATCCAAGCAGTAAGAACTATATATAAAGACCAGTGTGCAGCAATCATAGTAAATGACGAATTAACTAAGAGACTGGAAATACGGAAGGGTACAAGGCAAGGTTGCCCATTGTCTCCACTGTTGTTTGTCTTAATATTGGAAATTTTATTGATGCAGATACGAGAAGACGATGCCATAAGAGGTTTGAAGATTAAGGGATTTACATACAAAGTCAGAGCTTTTGCGGATGATGTGATGGTTATTGTAGAGGATCCAATCCAAAATATGCCAAGATTGTTGGATAAGATAAAAGAATTTGGTGATTTGGCTGGATTTTATGTTAAAAAAAGAAAATCTAAGATATTATGTAAGAATATGGTGAAACAAAGACAACAAGAATTAACAGAAATTACCAACTGTGAGGTAACACCTAAAGTAAAATATTTAGGAATAGAGCTTACTGCTAAAAATATTGACTTATTCAAGAACAATTATGAAAAGCTGTGGCAACAAATTGATAGAGACTTAATCAAATGGAATAAGTTGAATTTGTCATGGCTGGGAATAATAGCAGTAATGAAAATGAATGTACTTCCACAAATTATGTTTTTACTGCAAACAATACCAATAATAAGAGACAACAAGCAATTTGACAAGTGGCAAAGGAAAGTATCGGACTTTGCATGGGCAGGGAAGAAGCCTCGAGTGAAGATGAAAGTTTTATGTGATGCCAAAGAAAGAGGGGGATTACAATTACCAAATATAAGACTATACCATGAAGCAATATGTTTGATGTGGCTTAAAGAATGGATGTCATTAGAGAATCTTAAACTCTAAATTCTCGAAGGATATAAAAAATTTTTGGTTGGCATGCGTACTTACGGTACGATAAAATTAAAGCGGACTTTGTGTTTCTGCATCATTATATTAGGCGAAGTCTCTTCACGGTCTGGCAAAAATATAAAAAATATTTGGATGAAGGTATCCCAACATGGGTGGTGCCAATGGAAGCCATTGACCCGAGGATAATTTATAATAGGGAACAATGTGTGTCATATAAAGAGGTGCTGAAAATGGAGCAGAATATGATTAAGTTTAAAACAGAAGATGAAGTATCTTATTACGGATGGTTCCAATATAGGCAGATTAAAGACTTATATGACTCGGATCGTATAAAATCGGGATTTAAATGGAAAAACTCGGAATTGGAAGAATCTATACTACAAGAAGGCAAGAAAAAGATTTCTAAAGTTTATAAGATCTTGTTAAAATGGTATACAGAAGACGAAACTGTTAAAGTCCAGATGGTGAAGTGGGCTATAAACTGCAATAGAGACATAACAATGGAGGCATGGGAACACTTATGGAAAAATACATTGAAGATATCGACTTGTACTAATATTAAAGAAAATGTTTACAAGATGATATATAGATGGTACTTAATGCCGAAGAAAATAGCATATGGGAATAACAAAATGTCAGATAAGTGCTGGAAATGTAAAAACCATGAAGGTTCATTATATCATATGTGGTGGACCTGTAAGGTAGCAAAGCAGTTCTGGGGAGATATTACAGAAACAATGGCTGAAATTTTACAAATCCAAATAAATAAGAACCCAGAACTACTGTTGTTAATTTGAATTTGGAAGAGACTCCCAGGCAACGTAGAACATTATTATTTTATATGACAACAGTGGCAAGAATTTTATATGCTCAGAAGTGGAAGACGCAAGAAGTACCATCTATTGAAAATTGGATACAAAAATTGCTGTACATGGCAGAAATGGACAAAATGACGAGAAAGTTGAGAGAACAGAATCCAGAAGAATTTTTAAATGACTGGGGGAAATTAAAACAGTATTTGGAAAAGAAGTGGGACGTAAAGGGAGAATTATGGTTGTTAGATAACTATTAATTTTACAGAAGGGAGGAGATACTGATCTTTACAAGAAGAGAAGAGATAAGTTAGAAACATAATGCAATTAATAATTTGATGTTAGACTTTTTTAGTTTAATATACATTATATATTCTAGTGGTATATGAAGATAGTTAAGAATAGAAAAAGAGATATAAGTAGTAGATTTAGACAGCGGGTTGGAAAACTGTTGGAAGTCTTAGATAAAGGGGGAAGGGGAAAGGGTGGGGGAATATGGAAAGGAGGGTTTTAATTAAAAATTTGTAATATTGAAATTTTAATCACCTAATAAAAGACATTTCAATAAAAATGTAATGGATATATAAATGCAAATTTGCAAACATTAAAAACCAGCAGAAATCCAATACCAAGCTAAATAAATTATTAAATATTAAATAATATTAATAATAATATATATTATCCTCATTTCTCACAGACTTTCCTTAGAAATGCCTGAGGAAAAGCCGATTTAAAAGCTGCAGGTAAAGGAAAAGCTTCCCCATCCACTCTGCTTTGCATCCTATGTTGGCTGCTTCCACATGGGTAAAGAATATGAATGAGGAACATGATGGTAAAGTGAAACATGTTTACAGTGGACACTTTGGTCCCTGAAGTTTCTGTCTAAAATTTGTGGCTATGTGCACTTCACTTTGGGTGGTGGAACGGTATGGTATAGCCCTGTCTCATCAGATATTGGAAGCCAAGCAGGTTTGGTGCTTGCCTGGGAGACCAGTAAGGAAGTCTCTGCAGAAGGAGGCCATGGCAAAGCACCTCTGCCCCTCAAGCGCCTTGAAAGTCCCTTGTTGAGGTTGCCATAAGTTAGTTGTGACTTGAGAGCACACACACATGTATATATGCTATACTTTAATGTGAGCCTAGGGAATGGTAAATGGTGAAAGAGAGAGTTAGGTTAGGATGAGGAAAAGTGGGTTTGCTGTGAAGCTCACAGGGTAACCTTGGACCAGTCACACACATTCTCAGTCTAACCTACCTCACAAAGTTGTTGTGAGGATAAAATGGAGGAAAGGAGAAGGATGTATGGCACACTGGACTACTTGGAGGAAGGACAGAATAATAATGTACTTGATAATAAAAGGATCTCAATGTCAGCTGTTGTGGTGTGGATGCTATTCCTACAGCCTGCTTCTGCAGCATTGCATTTTCCTAAAGGTATCCAGAAATATTTGTAGAAGCCACAAGCAATAAATAAAGATGAGAGTCCTATATTATGCATTCCTCTAAAGTATTAGGAGGCAGGGCACTGTATTATATAGATCGTTGATTTAACCTGTGAAAGCTTTTTACCATCCAAAATAAGAGGTTAATACTTGATGATACTTTTAGGCAGTTCTTGTTTTCCCTGAGTCCTAATGGTGCTTCTGCATTCAAGATGCTTAGAATAACTCTGGTCAAACTATGGTAATCTCTCCTCACAGGGAACAAAAGACATCTCTTGGCATTTTTAGAAATGGTGGGACAATGGGCACAGCAGAGAGAAGGCCTTGCCACAGCAACCTTTTCGCAAGTGCTCACAGCTTCGTCAACCGTCAGAAGGGTTTGAACCTAAGCAATTAGAACAAGTTGTCAGGGACACAAGAAGCTCTTCAGGGGAACACAAAAGCGGCATGAATTGTTGCCTGCCAGCATCATAAACCTTCAACCTAAGGGTATGGTCACAACTGAGTTAGTAGGGCAGGGAATTTTTTAAAATCTACATGTGCCAGCCATTATGTAGCCACCTCAGATTCCCCCCTGCTTTCTTTCATCTTCTTCCCTGTGGCTTTTCCTTCTGTCTCTACGTACTTTTTTTGCTCTCATATATGGGCTCCCCCACCCCCTCAGTCTCCTTTTGTATTCCTGTTTGTTTTCTAGTTTTTTTCTTTCTTCTCGGTATATACTAATTTTCCTATTTTCTTTTTCATTCAAGTCTCCTCTCCTGAATTTTTCTTTTACCTTCCTCTGCCATCTATCCTCCTTTCCTTCTCACCCCACCCCCACCAAAGTTTCATGTGTTTGTTTTATTCTCAGTATCCACCCCCTCATAGTTTTTTTTTAAACTTAACTTCTCCCTCTGTGGTTGAAATTCCCATGTTAAAGTTTGCATGAAAAGGCATTTCATTAAACTGAGAAAAAAGCAGACAGGTAAGTAATTGCAGTTTCGTGATCTCCCAGGGTGTAACTAGATATAAATTCCTGCACTGTAGAAAGGGATGATGGAATTGTTTGGTATGCATTGAGCATCTATGATTTTACTTTTGGGACGCAAAAATTACACACTCATAGATGCAAATAGTATTGTGCACCCTCGGATTAAAAAAATGGAAACCTGTTGCATATATTGTTGTACAATTATAGCAAATGTGAAACTAAGAAGGATGCAAAATAGGTCTGCAATAGCAAGCTGGTCAGGGGGTTGAATGGGGTATGTTGAGGAACACCCAGCAGAACACTCAATAGCAAACTGCTCAGCTCTGTGAATAATGATGCACAATATTCAGCATATTAACAAGTCAGCTATTTGAAGGGATCTCTGTTGAACTGTGCATTGTAACACAGCATAACTATTGACCCAATGTGCATTAGTTGGATCTAAAATAGCCATTATTTTAGAATGAACTATCCCCAAAATCCTAACCTTGTATATCTAATTATGCATCTACTTAGTCCCTTTTGCACATATGGACAGGTGTTGCTGCTTCTGAAAGAATGGGATGGTCTCAACCAAATCTCCCTTCTGATTGCAGTTCTATATATTGCACCCTATGCTATTCCCTAAATCTCCCAGATATCCACGAGCTCTTTGTCAGGGCATGTAAGAAGATGGAGCAGGAAGGAAGGGTTAGGAGATACCCATTTGCAAGCTTTGTTTATGATCTTTCCAATCTGACTCCATGT
Source organism: Eublepharis macularius (assembly GCF_028583425.1). Lineage (NCBI taxonomy): Eukaryota > Metazoa > Chordata > Lepidosauria > Squamata > Eublepharidae > Eublepharis > Eublepharis macularius. Next base: position 191,716,660 of record NC_072790.1, read on the forward strand.
CACTTTTTGTTGAGATGAAATTTCATGTGAGCAACAGCTTTGAGATATTTATTCACTTATTTATGTTGCTGTATTCCACAATGAGGACTCAAACCAGCTAACAGTACACAAATATAAAGTAAACAAACAAGAGAAGAAAAAAAGTTTCCAAGATCAGGGTAAGTCTTCCTTTTTCTCAGCAGATTTTACTTGCAGTTCCAGGCTAGAGGTGCCCTCAGTCTGCAGTTCCAGACTGAGGGCACCTCTAGACAATACTTTTCTGCATGGGCAAGCACTTGTTTTAACATGCTCCCTGCAATCACATGGCAGCTGTAGGGAACTGCTTCTAAAAACAAGGAGAAGGTACCTCAGGAGAAGGAAAGGCACCTGCCATACCCCTAATGCAGTTTTCTTGTGTGAAAAGTACATGGGGGGTATTTTGCCTATTTTGCTGCTCCATGTGGAGAATCGCCCCCTGCTGCTGCCCCCCCCCCAAGTTTTCACATGAGAAAACTGTGTTGGGGTAAGGGCTAGACATGGGCACGAATGGAAAAAAGAACCCCAAACACCCTGTTCATTGTTCATTGCCATCCACGAACAACGAACAATGAACATGGATGAATATGAACTGTTCCCGGACATGTTCGTTGTTCATTGTTCGTGGGGTCCAGAACCACCCCCACCCCAAACCCCCCCACTTAGCCCCCCTCCCCTAAAACCCACTTACCTAGCCCTTTAAAGTTCCCTTTAAACTATTAGCTGGCAGGCGGTGGGGGGGATTCCCCACCACCACCTGACAGCTTAGAGTTTAAAGGGCCCTCTCCTGGCAAAAACAGCAGTGTCTGCTGGCAGCTAGTTTGAGGGGTTACAAAAGTGACCTTCCCAAGGTCAAATACCCACCAAATTTGCAGTGGACATAGTCCTCACTGTCCTCTGAAGACCCCCCCCCCCAAGTTTCAGAGAGATTGCACCCCAGGAAAGACATGATCCACAGGTCTCCCCGTTGGCTGGCATTTTCTCTTCACAGTGGCAAAAATGGGACTCTCTGCTGCAAATACTTTGAAGGGTTAAAGCCAGAAGGAGTTCAGACAGAGTTCAGTCCCTCCCTGCCTCTGGTTGCCAAGGGGATTGATTGCAGGTGCCAGACTGTTTGGCTTGATGAACGGCTGCCGAAGGCAACGAACAAAGTTTGCAACGACTACCTGTTCGTTTAGGATGGGGCTTCACGAACAGCTTGTTCGAGAACAGCAGATTAAGCTGTTCGTGGTTTTTTTCTGTTCGTAATGCTGTTCGTGCCCATGTCTAGTAAGGGCAGGAGCCTTTCGTCCCCCTGTGATGCTGTTTGCGGAACGTTTGGGCTCTCCTTTTTAAAAAAGTAACCATTCCCTGCAGCTGCCATGTGATTACAGGAAGCATGTTAAAATGAGTGCTTGCCTGTACAGAAAAGCATTGTCTTGAGGCATCCTAAGAGCAAAAGGCCAAGAGCACTTTGACTCTTGTACCTCTGGAGCAGCCCAGGCTTTAAAAGGTTATCGGCAAAAAAGAGGCATGGCAAAAGCTCAGCTACCAAGTGTCACACCAGCTGGTTAGTGTTCTAATTCTTTCTCCTTTATAAGCATGATATAGTCTCAATGTAGCCAAATTTGTGTATACTTAAATCAAGACACTGAAGCCATGGACAGATAAGACAGATCTTTCTACAAATCTGAAAAATTACCCAGATTTGCAGAAAAATCTGAAATCTAAAATTATCATCATCATCATCAAAAATTGGGAGTCAATAAATAACAGAAGCAGTCCTTGTAGCTTAGGGTTGCCAACCTCCAGGCTGGAACTCTTCCAGTATTACAACTGATCTCCAGGCAACAGGGATCAGTTGCCCTGGAGGAAATGGCTGCTTTGGAGTGTAGATTTTACGAAATTACACCTAGCCTTCCCTAGGCTCCACCCTCAAATGTCCAAGAATTTCCCAGCTCAGAGTTGGCAACCATATTTTGAGAACTATCTCCTCCTTCTATTATCCTTGTCTCTCCTGGATGCATAACTGCCAGCGGGGCGGGGGGCTGGCATATTTATATATACATTTATTGTATTTATATATACATTTAAAATTTTCTGTTTATATATGCATTTTAAATTATTGGTTAATTATCTGTTGTTTACCACCTTGGGTGGAAAGACAGCATATACATTTTTTAAAATAAAATAAACATTGAGAAATGAATCCCCTCAGTGGCTGTTGCTAGGCAACCAAACAACCTTCAAGCCTTTGTTTCTGTCATTAAAAGGTGGAGGGGGCAAGTCCCTTTCCAGGGCTGTTTTACCCTTTTAGGCAGGACTCATTGGCTCCAGGCCTGGTAGGCACTCTGGGCAACTTGCTAGCACCTGACTTGTATAACTTAGGCCTGACTGCTTGCTAACATTCCACAACAGTCCACACTGCAAACCTGGGCCTGGTCAACAGTGGCTGGCATGGCCACAAAACTGGGCTCAGCTGGCAGCATAATGTTGACATTTCCCTGCACGGGGCAGAGGATCCCCTGCTCCCACCCTTGCCCCCGCACCCACTTACTTGGTTGGTGGGGGGCATGCCCCCCGTGGTTCCCCTGGGTGGCGCGGTGCACCACCCCTGGGTGGCACAGCACGCTCCTGCACCCACAGCGGCCCGATTTGGGCCGAAATGCAGACTTGGTTTGAGCCACCCTTTGACCTGCACGATGGCATCACTTCCCGGAAGTGACATCATCATGCAAGCCTAAAGTGTGTGTGCACTGTGCGCACGTGCACAACACAAGGACCTGGAGGCACAGCAAGGTAGGTGCCTGGTTCCAATCTCCTGTCAGGGAAGAGACAGAGGATATTGTGGGGGAGGAGAAATGAGATGCCTCCTGCAAGTCCTTGCAGGTCCCTCACTTGTTTACCATCACCATTTTTCTTAGAAACTAAAATAAATAAGAGGCAAACTGTCTTGTGAAAAGATTTATTCTAATTTAAAACAAACTAGAGTCCTAAATGCAAGACATTTGGCTTGCATTTTATCATTCTACCCACTGAAGACACTGTTTCAAACTATGCTTACTGCTGCCAATTAGTGTAAGCCTTACATTGCAAAGGATTTCTGCTCGTTTGCATAAAACCAACTGACTGTGTGTAATGGAAAATTAACTAGGAAGCTTTTTTATTTGTTCTGTTTGTTTTAATTATTTCAGACTGTAGTGTTTGTAAATGTGATTGACACTAAACCTCTTCTTAGGTAGGTTTTGAATAAGCGTATGAACATCAACTTGGTCACCATAAGCATACAAAGCAGGTAGCATTGTGTACGTTACAGGAGTTCTCTTTTTGCTGTGGATTGATTGATTGCTTGCTGTTGTAATTTTAGAAATTATATATCAAAATAGGCTAACACATGGCAGTATCAAGGGGATTATTTTTGGGTGCTTCTCTTAAAAAATTTCATTCCACCCACTTTTCCTACCATACCATCTAAAAATGCATTTTTTTTTGCCTTCTTGTCCAACATACTAGACTCTCAAACCAACTTAAACAATTAACCATCATTATAATAGCCCCTCCATAAAACAATCCTAAAATAGTACTTTCAAATCAACAGATTGCACCAACATTTCCTGAAATGCCAGACAATCACTTCACAATGTATTCCTAACACAAAAGAATCTAGATCTTGCTCCCTTCCTCTTGCCTTCTGATAGTGAAGTCACACATAGGAAGTCCTCATTCACAAATCTTGGAAGCCCTGTTCACCAATTACAATGAACACACAAACCCTATACAGACTATGCCAACTATGCGGGCACTAACTGTGCAGAGAGGGGGAGTGGGCACAAGCATGCTGGACTTGCCTCTACATGATTGCCAGTGGTCTGCATAGGTCAAATATGTGGGGGAAGTACCCATGCGCACACACACCCTCTCCTTGTGAACAGCATTGCGAATATGGGGAGGGGCTGTATGAGCAGGCAATTCCTCTAAGCATTGGCCCTATGCAGACCACTCAGTGATTGCATGAAGGCAGGAGGTGGGGTCAATATGCTCCTGCCCACTCTCTCTCCCTGCATGATGAGTGCCAATGAGATTTGGACATTTGCATAGGGCTACATACAGTCTGTGTGCAGTATACACTTGATTGAGTAATTCTCATGTTATGTTCAACACATGTACAGCTGAATCTGTTATTGAAACCACACATTTATCCTGGTACTGGTCCCCAATTTCATTTGTAAAGTGAACACACATTGGCTCTTTCTTACAAACAGAAGTGTGCATGTATATGCAAGATGTATGTGCATTCATTGTAATGTCTGAACAGGGCTAGAATTTGGAGCGGGCATAAGATTGGGAAAGTATCATAGCTTAATGTGTTTGTTGTTGGGATAATAAGGACATACTTTGTAAACTGCTCTGAGTGGGTGTTAAGTTGTCCTGAAGGGCGGTATATAAATTGAATGTTATTATTATTAATGCTCGGGTTCTTAATAAAGATGTATGGCACCCCAGAGCATGACCTGCAAATTCAAAATTTTAGAATGTAAATTTGGCACAGAGTGGTAAGCTGCAGTACTGTAGCCCAAGCTCTGCTCACGACCTGAGTTCGATCCTGGCGGAAGCCGAGTTCAGGTAGCCAACTCAAGGTTGACTCGGCCTTCCATCCTTCTAAGTATTGGGAATATATATTTGGTTTGGTTTAGTTTAGTAACATAGCAGTGTAACAGCAGAGTTATTTAGGCAGAAGCATTTAAACCCCTAAAACGTACATTAATTAATCTTCATACAAAATCATAGAATGATGCGCCTTACAGTTTTATTGTAGCAGATTTCTTCCATAGCAATATCTTGTAATAAAAGGGGAAAGATCCTAATCTAAAGAGTTACATTCCTATTCTAAGACCACAGCCTGAAAAGTAGGCAGCGAGGCTGGAATTGTGGGTCTGTGGACAAAAGAAGGACTCCATGCGGAGCGTCGAGGATTTACATCCTTCTCCTTGAAAAGCCACAAGGGAAGAAGGGATTTACCAAAAGGTACAGAGGCAAGGAGGAGGAGTCAGGAGGCATTTCCACCTTGAACAAGAGAGTTGCAGCCTGCTAGAGTTATACAGATATACAAGAGAGACATGCAGCGCCCCCCAGCGTCCAAAGGCATGCTGAGTCACCTATTCCAACACTGAGGTTGGTAAAAAGAGTACCCAGTTTCCTGGGAGTAAAGTGTAGATGACTGGGGAATGGCAAACCACCCCATAAAAAGTCTGCCAAGAAAACGTCGTGATGCAACGTCCTCCCATGGGTCAGTAATGACTCGGTGCTTGCACAGGGGACTACTTTTACCTTTACCTATACTACCAATAGGCTCTATCCACAAGTGAAGCAGAATTGTTTTATACTGTTTACCCCACACCAAGGATAAAATACTAGATCCTAGATTTCTCCACCACATCCTTAAAAGAGAGACACACAGCAAACGGGAATCAAACCCAACATTAAGGAGTTGGCTGCTGACAGTCAGGCACAAGAAATTGAATGCCTTAAAGAATGTACACCTGAGATTTGTGTATCATATGGATATGCAACATAAGTATACCTTTATGAACAATATTGCCTCATCTGGCATGAAGTTTTTGTAAATGTTGACAAGTTGAATTGTTATGCACTAGTTCACCACATCTTTTCTTTCCTTTTCTATTACTGTTCATTCAACCCAGTGGTCTCGAACAGCAGCTAAGAGTTTATGTTTAGGTCATTAATGGGAAATTACTAACATAATGATAGGGTTTATGATAGGGTTGCTTGCTTGCCATATGCCATTGCCAGGTCTAGCTGGCTGCCTTGGTACTACTGACTTGCCAGTTTGGGTGCTGGGATCCTCTGGTTTGGCATTGGTTCTATTGGCCCTGGGTTCTGCCTGGGATCTATGAGTGACACTGTTGGGCTTGTTACAGTATTCCTTGCTTCAGTTTGGTTCTGATGGGATTCTCTAGTTTGACATTGGTTCTGTTGAGCTTTGTTGATTATGTTTGCATTGGAGGCTTGGAAAGTGTGGTTACTCTTGCATGTTTAATTAAGTTTCTCTTTTAGGCTTCTGTCTTTGACCTGTAGAAAGCATTGGATAATGTTTTTCCCCCTGTGGGAGATAATGGAGAGTGGCTGGGGCACCAATTCAGGTGCCCATAGAAGTGGACCTGTTGCCAAGCAGGCCCCCTCCCCTGCTTTAAAGCCTGCTATGAACTGTGTTAAAGCTTCCTGCGTTGCTGCTTTACTGCTACACAAAGATTGCTTTGCACGTGTGTGTTCTAATACACGTGTCAGTTTCCTGCCTGCGTGTCAAATACCTTGCTGCTGCAATAGACTGTGTAGTTTACTGACTCCATGTTTGGTTAACTGCACAAAGGACTCTCTTTCTGGGCAACCCTGCCCTGACCTGTATCTGGACTTCCCAGTGTGCGTTTGGACTGTGTTCCCCGTGCCTGCTTTGCCATCTGCCACGGACCGTGCCTGTTCTTTGCCTTGGACTGTGGTTTAAAGTGCTGTTTCCCCTGCCTCCATGGAAGCCTGCCTCACATGGGCCCAAGCCGCTGCTAGCAGCCGGGCGCCTGCCGGGGAAACCTCCAGCGAGCCTGGCTAGGCGCTCCCTGGTCAGTTCCCACCTGGAGCCTCCCGCGGGTAGGTCGCCGAGCTTGCCCTCGCTACCGGGCAGCCTGCTATCCAGCCCCAGCTATGCCCAGCCGGCATCCATGTTCTCAGGCAGCCAGAAGACCCTGGGAAGAAGACTGCTTTGAGAAGCCATTTCGGCGAAGCGGGCACACCACGTCCGCAGCGAGAGCCCCTCGCCCCGCTCTGCATATCTTAGGAGCCGCCCCGGAGAAGGAACTAAGTGCCGACCATCCCAAGCACTTAGAGAATGCATCTCAAAGAAACCTCCGCATTCCAAAGCTGATGACATCAGGACAAGCCCTGTCCGCTGGAACTTCCTTTCAGCCCACTTGGATTTCCCCCTCCCTCTTTTGTCCCCTCTTCCTGAGGTGTCACTTATCGCAATCTGATTACCAAAGTGGCCCATCCAAGCCATTCAGTAGCCCATTAGACCCTTTGTTTTAATCTGTGAGAACCACCAAGTACAGCACCAGCCCCAGGGTACGTTTTGGGGTATTTAAGCTGGTCTCCCAGACCACTCGGTGCTTAGGCCATTCCTATCCAGACTTCCTTGCTGTCCGTCTGTGGTCCCAGTGCTGGCATTGGGCCACCCTCGCTGCTGTGTCTCTGCTTCGCTCCAGGATTGTGAGTATTTCCCTTACCATCGTTGGGAACCCGCTAATGCGAATGTCTCTGTATTTCCTACTCTGTATTTCCTAGATCTTGTGTGTTCCTTGTATGATTGTGCAAGTTAGGCTTACGCCACACTAAATACACGTGTTTGGAACTTATTTGTTGTCTGCCTCTTTTTCACTAGAGTGTCTGGGATCGGGACCTCCGTATACATAGGTTATGATCCGCGCTTAATATTAAGTTACAGACTGCTATAGCTAATTTCCCATTATAATAAAGAGCAGTTCTGGTAACAGTTTACTGGTGGAGGATGCGGGCATAACCCAGTTCGTGTGAACGCACGTGAGTCGACACGCGTGTCTTCAGCGAACTGACTTAGAGGAAAATTTTCCAGACCTCAGTGTAAAGAGCGCAATTTTAGCTCAGGGAATTAAAAGTGTGAGTGTGTGTGGCTCTAGTGAGCATCTCTATCTTGTGGGTTGGCTTTTCCCCATTTCCTCCTTCAGCCAGCTTTGGACTACTTGCCTTTTGTGGTGCACCGCGAGGCCCTCCAGCCGTTATAACCGGTGTACTGTGGGTGAGGACCTCTGAACTGGTGAAGTTCCTGGCCACCTTCCGGGCCGCCTAAACGCGTCTATGTGGGTGGGATCCCAGAAGTAGGCTCTATAGATTTATATATATCCTGAAGCAGCACATATAAAATTCTCTTCTGCCCTCCCCCGTCTCTCCTAAGTCCGTCCAAACCCCGTTCCTGCCAGCACTTAGGCTTCAATCCCCGCTCCGGAGGAAACGTGAAGGGATCATTAGTCCGTTCGATTTAGTTTAGCTTTGGGAATCTGAAGCCAGGTTCCTGAAGCCCCGCGGCAGCCGGCCGCACCGTGCTTAAGAGTTTTAAGGTAGACTCTTGGGCGCTTTTCCGCTTGTGAGTTTTAAGTCAGACTCGTGGGCGCACCTCGCCTGGGAGTCAGTGGGACTCTTGGGCACACTTTTGCTTGGGAGTTGTTAGGACTCTTGAGCGCACCTCGCTTGGGAGTACAGTAAGCTTTACTCCTGAGCACTTTTGCTTGGGGACTTGCAGAGGCAGTCCTTGAGCGCTTTCAGTCTTTTGGTCTTGGCTTGGAGACAGTTTAACCGTTTGTCTCTGAGCTCGAGGCCTGGGGACACTTTGAGTTTAGTTCTTGGGCAGAGAGCTTGAGAGCATTTTGGCTTCTGAGCAGGAGCTTGGAAGCACCTTTCTGGTTGCCTGAGCATAGGCTTAGGAGACCCCTTAGTTGCAGTTTCTGAGCAGAGGCTTGGAGACACTTTGTGGTTTTCTGAGCGCATAGGCTTGGGAGACCCCTGAGCTTTGGTTTTCCGAGTATAGGCTTGGGAGACCCCTGAGCTTTAGCTTCTAGGCAGAGGCTTGGAAGCACTGAGCGTTTGTGGTTCTTGGGCTTAGAGAGCTTGAGAGCACCCTCTGAGCCAGTAAACTTTTCCTGGTCCCGTGGCTTGTAGGCAAGCTTGAAACGGGAATAGGAATTTTTCCTTCTCCCCCGGTGGAGGAGAACCGAGTGTAGGACCCTTAAAAATACCCTTTGAACCTAAAAGTAGAACCTTAAAACCCCCTGGTAAAAGCCCTTGAGGACCTGAGGGAAGGATAAACCTCCCAAAAGGAACATAGAGAGGAAGAAGTTGTTAAAACCCTTGAGCAGCTTTAATCGCCCCACCCCTGGTGTCGCTGATCTACTCCTTAACCTCCCCCGAGGTCAGCCTTAAACGAAAGTAAAAATGTACCGGGCAAACCCCACCGTGCCCCGCCTGGAGAAGTGGCTAGTGAAGAAGGGAGATTGCCCCTGGGAAGCCAGTTCCTTCAAGGGACCCGACCCACTCCAGATAGTTAGAAGCGCCTTCCAGGACTTCTGTTACAAGGAGAAACCTAGGTCTAGCAAGAAAGATAGATATGGAACCTGGGCACTTTTCACCGCCCTGCAGGACAGCGTGTCCCTAATTAGTAAGTTGCACTCAGCGCAGGAGGAGCTAGAGGAGAGGTCAGAACGAGAGCAGGACGCCTTGCGTCTAGAAATCCAGACTCTCAGGACTAAGCTAACCGAACAGGAGAGAGACCATGAGGAAAAGGCAGTTGAGTGGCGCGCTGAACGCGTCAATTTCATATTGGAAAAACAAGGATTAACCACTGCCCTTCAGGACGCCCAGCACAAGGCTGAAGCGGCCTCCGCTCGTGCCGATATGGCTGAGCATGCAGTAATCGAGGGACAGGAAAGAATCGCTAAGCTAACCCATGCCGCCCAGTTCATGGCAGAGCACAATCACTCCAAGGTAGCTTCTGCAGACCACTCCGCCTGAAAGAGGGAGCTAGAGGCCCTAAAGCAGCACCTGGGGATGCAGCAGGCCGTAATCTCCGCCGTGCATCCCGCAGCCCTCTTGGCCCTCCCCGAAGGTAGTACCGACAGTTGGTCACCTCCTTCGCCCCAGCCCGAGGAAGCTCCACAGCCCCTCCATCCGATAGCTACCAAAGAAATTGTCACCACAGACGAGGATGGCAGGAAGACAGACCGGGTCATTAAGGAAACCCGCAATTGGAGGCCTGATGAGCTCCAAGCCATAGCGGACCGAATGGGACCCCTGAACTGAGACTCAGCTATACAATGGTTTGCACACGTGACCATGTCCCAGCCCTCCGCCAGTGGCTCCGATGTAGCTCAGCTGGCTCGCTATTGTGCCAGCCCCGAAATAGTCACCTCTCTTAACGCATATATTTCTAACCGGAGACTAGCCACTCGCAGTCAGTATGGTGCCATGAAAGAGTTGTGCGCATTCCTATGGCCCACCAAGAGTTTAAAGGCCCTGTATATTGCAGAGTCTCAAAAACCTGGAGAAGATCCAGAGGCATATTTAGCCAGAAAGCAACTCCTAGCTGAACTAGCAGACGAGGTAGATTTAGACTTGAGCGACATGCCGGACTTCGACGACTTAGAATTTAGGAGGGCAGTTATAGATGGACTCAACAGCACCACTCGCCTAGCCCTAGCAGGAGTAGAGCCCGGGAGCATTACATGGGGAGAGCTGGAATCCCGCATCAGGAGCATTGCTGGCCTGTTGCGAGAGTCCCCGGCCTCTCGTAGAAAGGAGAGCGAGCCGATAAGTGCAGTCACCTATGCCAATCATGGCCCCCACTCTCAGTACCGACCGCAGGGACGCAGCCCGTACCCGGAGGCAAGGGGAGGGATCCTGAGGGGAAGGAGCAGTAGCTTTAACCGGGGAAGAGGACCAAGGGACTACCGCCCGGGAGTTTCCTTTGCGCCCACCCCGAGTTACAGTTCCTCCTCCCAGCAGGGACCCCACGAGCCCCGATCACAGGATGCGCCCTTAGCCCCTTCTCACTCGCGAGCATCACACCCGTACAATCACCAGGTCTACCCTCCCCCAAGTCAGGCTGACTCCTGGAGACCGCAGCCAAAGGACCATGAGGAGCCCTCTGACATAGGAGAACCGCCACCAGCTGGGAACCCCTTTTTCCAATAGGGATGCCCGGGGGTCACACATTATTCTCCCCACTTAACTGCCCGTGGGAGAAAACTAAAGGTTGAGGCTAGCCTTCGACCTCCGGGAACTAAAAATAGCTTGGAACTCAAAAGAGAGAAGGAAAGATTCCAAAGGGTGATTCGCACCCAGAACCCAGCACCAACTTTGCCAGACACCTCTAAAGGAAATCTGGCAGAGCTGCAAAATAAAATCCATGAACTCATAAGTGTAAATAGGGAACAGAATTTAAAAATAAATGAGCTTAATAAAGAGAATGAGGAATTAAAAGAAAAATTAAATGCTTGCACAATAGAGAAAGAGCAGCTCTACAATAAATTCCTTAACATGCAGACTTTGCTGGAGGACCAGAATAATGAAACTGCCACTTTAAAAACCCTGATGCAAAATCTCCTGGAATCCCAGAAACTCACTGAGGCCAGATTAAAGACTAGGGGTGTGCAAGCCAAAAATTTTCGGCTATAGCCGAAAGTAGAAAGCCGAAAGAAAATTCTCTATCGTTAAAGCTGAAAGCCGAAACAAGAATCTCTTTCGGGATTCGGGATTCGGGATTCTTTCGGCATTATTTCGGCATTCTTTCGGCTTTTTTCTATGGGAAAATGCCTCCGTCTTCCAGGACGCCTGGAGGAGGCATTTTCCCACCGAATAAGCCCAAAATTGGTGGGGACCTTCCTCTAACCCTTCTCTAACAACCACCCAAGTTTCAGACAGATTGGACTTTGGGGGGCCATGTTATGGCCCCCCAAAGCAGGTCCCCCCATCCTCCCATAAAGGAGCATCTTCTTCATTATTTCCTATGGGGAAAAAATGAAGAAGCAGGCTTCCTTTGCCAGGGGTGGCATTTTGCATGCAAAATGCCCCCTTACCCTCAGGGGCCCTTCTCCCACCCCTCCTCCCACCCCCCACCAAGGCTCAGCCTGCTCCCACTTGGGGGGGCCATTTCATGGCCTCCCCAAGTAGGTGCTCTAATCTCTACCACTGACAGCTGGGGGAGGCTTGTGTTGCCAGGGGTGGCATTTTGCATGCAAAATGCCCCCCAACCCTCTGGGGCCCTTCTCCCACCCCTCCTCCCACCCCCCACCAAGGCTCAGCCTGCTCCCACTTGGGGGGGCCATTTCATGGCCTCCCCAAGTAGGTGCTCTAATCTCTACCACTGACAGCTGGGGGAGGCTTGTGTTGCCAGGGGTGGCATTTTGCATGCAAAATGCCCCCCAACCCTCTGGGGCCCTTCTCCCACCCCTCCTCCCACCCCCCACCAAGGCTCAGCCTGCTCCCACTTGGGGGGGCCATTTCATGGCCTCCCCAAGTAGGTGCTCTAATCTCTACCACTGACAGCTGGGGGAGGCTTGTGTTGCCAGGGGTGGCATTTTGCATGCAAAATGCCCCCCAGCCCTCTGGGGCCCTTCTCCTACCCTTCCTCCCACCCCACACCAAGGCTCAGACTGCTCCCACTTGGGGGGGCCATTTCATGGCCTCCCCAAGTAGGTCCTCTCAGCCCCTAAAGTCCACCCCTTACAGCCCCACACAAACCCAATTCCCCCCCAGCTGCCGCACACAGACCCAAATCCCCACATTAGCCCCTCACAGACCCAAATCCACCCCCACCTGCCCCACACCCATAACCCCAGGAACAGGCTGGCAAAGGCCAGCCCTCTCCCTTTGTTCCCTATGCTGGGAACTTCTAAACTCTCTTTCCCTGGGCAATTCTGCACAGCCCAGGGGTGCCACAATGGTGGGCACACTTCTGAGTGCCAGCTGGTCCCTGTGAAAGAACACCTGAACCACAGACACCCTCCCTCAAATTCCCCCACCACCTACAGAGATAGCTGGCCAGCCAGCCCCATTGTTCCCTATGATGGGAACCAACTGCACAACAAAGAATAAAACAAGAACAACACAAAATAAAGTTTTTAAAAAATTATTTTCTCCCTTCCAAAGTACAAGTAGGCAAAGCATTATGACACATTACACCAGCAGTCCCCCACACAGAAAAATAACACAACTCACTTAACATCAGAGAATCACAAAGCACGATTCCTGTCAAAAACACTTTATTTCTTGAACAGCTTTAGGTTACACAGCAGGGGGGAACACCAAAGGGCTTGGCAGCAGTATCTTACACAAAAATAACACAACTCACTTAACATCAGAGAATCACAAAAGCACAATTCCTGTCAAAAACACTTTATTTCTTGAACAGCTTTAGGCTACACAGCAGGGGGGGGACACCAAAGGGCATGGAAGCAGTATCTTACACAAAAATAACACAACTCACTTCACATTAAAGAATCACCCCAAAAAATTGCTGTCAAAAGCACTTTATTTCTGTAACTGCTTTAGGTTACACAGTAGGAAGGCACCACAGAGCAGGAAAGCAGTGTACTACGCAAAAATAACACAACTCACTTCACATCAGAGAATCACACAAACACAATTGCTGTCAAAAACGGTGAAGTGGGTTGTATTATTTTTTGTAGTACATTGCTATCATGTCCTTTTGTGCCCTCCTACTGTGTAACCTAAAGCTGTTCAAGAAATAAAGTGTTTTTGCCAGGAATTGTGTTTTTGTGATTCTCTGATGTTAAGTGAGTTGTGTTATTTTTGTGTAAGATACTGCTTCCATGCCCTTTGGTGTTCCCCCCCTGCTGTGTAGCCTAAAGCTGTTCAAGAAATAAAGTGTTTTTGCCAGGAATTGTGTTTTTGTGATTCTCTGATGTTAAGTGAGTTGTGTTATTTTTGTGTAAGATACTGCTGCCATGCCCTTTGGTGTTCCCCCCCTGCTGTGTAGCCTAAAGCTGTTCAAGAAATAAAGTGTTTTTGACAGGAATCGTGCTTTGTGATTCTCTGATGTTAAGTGAGTTGTGTTATTTTTCTGTGTGGGGGACTGCTGGTGTTATGTGTCATAATGCTTTGCCTACTTGTACTTTGGAAGGGAGAAAATAATTTTTAAAAAACTTTATTTTGTGTTGTTCTTGTTTTATTCTTTGTTGTGCAGTTGGTTCCCATCATAGGGAACAATGGGGCTGGCTGGCCAGCCATCTCTGTAGGTGGTGGGGGAATTTGAGGGAGGGTGTCTGTGGTTCAGGTGCTCTTTCACAGGGACCAGCTGGCACTCAGAAGTGTGCCCACCATTGTGGCACCCCTGGGCTGTGCAGAATTGCCCAGGGAAAGAGAGTTTAGAAGTTCCCAGCATAGGGAACAAAGGGAGAGGGCTGGCCTTTGCCAGCCTGTTCCTGGGGTTATGGGTGTGGGGCAGGTGGGGGTGGATTTGGGTCTGTGAGGGGCTAATGTGGGGATTTGGGTCTGTGTGTGGCAGCTGGGGGGAATTGGGTTTGTGTGGAGCTGTAAGGGGTGGACTTTAGGGGCTGAGAGGACCTACTTGGGGAGGCCATGAAATGGCCCCCCCAAGTGGGAGCAGGCTGAGCCTTGGTGGGGGGTGGGAGGAGGGGTGGGAGAAGGGCCCCAGAGGGTTGGGGGGCATTTTGCATGCAAAATGCCACCCCTGGCAACACAAGCCTCCCCCAGCTGTCAGTGGTAGAGATTAGAGCACCTACTTGGGGAGGCCATGAAATGGCCCCCCCAAGTGGGAGCAGGCTGAGCCTTGGTGGGGGGTGGGAGGAGGGGTGGGAGAAGGGCCCCTGAGGGTAAGGGGGCATTTTGCATGCAAAATGCCACCCCTGGCAAAGGAAGCCTGCTTCTTCATTTTTTCCCCATAGGAAATAATGAAGAAGATGCTCCTTTATGGGAGGATGGGGGGACCTGCTTTGGGGGGCCATAACATGGCCCCCCAAAGTCCAATCTGTCTGAAACTTGGGTGGTTGTTAGAGAAGGGTTAGAGGAAGGTCCCCACCAATTTTGGGCTTATTCGGTGGGAAGATGCCTCCCCCAGACGTCCGGGAAGACGGAGGCATTTTCCCATTGAAAAGCCGAATGAAAGACGAAAGAATCCCGAAACGTTTCGGCTTTTTTCTTTCGGCTACCCGAAACGTTTCGGGATTCCCCGAAACGTTTCGGCATTCCCTGAAAGAAGCCGAAACACTTTTGTTTCGGCATTCTTTCGGCATTCTGAATGCCGAAACGCACATCCCTATTAAAGACTTTAGAGGAACAATCAGTGATTGAATCAGCACCCCGCCCCGCCAAAGGCAGTGAAACAGGTAGTCAGTCACCTTTGCCTCCAATTTCTGCCTCAGCCCCCATGCCCAAGAAGCCAGAATTCACTTTAGCCTCTGAGCATGTGCAGAGTTTAAAAGTCATTCCCCAAGCAATTGTCTTGGCTCCCATAGACTGCCCCCAGCAAAGCTATACACAGCCCACCGTGACTGTGCCCTCTTGCAATGACCCTGAAAACCAAACAGACGAGAGTAAAAATGCAGTTCCTTTAAAAGAATTAAATTGCTTTGAGAATCCAGTGCTTGCAACTACACACCAAATAGCTTTCTGTCAGCCTTCCCTGACTAACACCCCTGAAGAAAACCTCATGTTGGGCCTGTGTGGTTTAGTAGTGCTCGAGCTAATTCAAAGACATTTGTGTATCTGTTTCCACGTTTTAAAAGGCTCAAGCCCAAAACTTAATGAAAAGGTAGAGCCTCCAGCAGTAAGTGCAGTCAGGAATGTAATAATGCAAGTAAGCAGACTCCAGAAAGACTCCCAGTTGCTAGCAGCATCTAAAGCAGACTGTTTCCACTCAGCGCTACACCCCCACCCCTCATTGAAATGGAAAAACTGGCCAGACCAGGATTCTGACCTCCTCCCAATTCTTCCTTTTGTCCTCTCCCAGGCTGAAGTAAGCCCAAATAAATGTAATCACTGGTTCCCTGTCAGAATTTGGAAGGGATTGGAACCAGGAGTGGAAAAGCCACCTTAAGGAGACTTGAGTTCAAGTCCCTGCAGCCCCCCTCCCTTTTCGTTGTGCAGTCTTAACTTTATGTGTGTGTGAACCTGAAGCCCAATTCCCTTCTGAATTTAGATGTAAAAGGCCAACGTAGCTTCCTATAATCATGTAAAAGGCCAACTTAGCTTCATATAATCATTTAGTGTTTTTGTTATTTCTTGTCAGTTCTATTCTTTAACTTCATTAGGCGGGCCCCACAGTTGGGACCCTTGGGGAAGACACGGCAACCAAAGCCAAATAGGACCACCACCGAGAGTGATTCTTAATTGGATTGTAAGCCGCATGTTCGGGAAAAAATTGCACAGGCAAAAGAGAGTTGCTGTGTGTGAAAGTGGTTGGAGAGGCTTTAGCCCAAAGGTGCATACATTCTTTCGAACATAGTGGAACCACCAAAAAAGGTGATCCCTGTATTCGAAAATATATCACCCGCCGTGCTGGTGAAGATCCCGCATCTACGTAGATTCGGGGTCTCACCTGCCAGACCCACGCTTTCGCATGATGGTCGGCTTTCGCTTTGAGGGCCGTGCCTCCCCTGGAAAAGGATCCCCAAATAGCCCAACATCCCTCTTTTACTAATGTTCATATTCGTCATGGTGAGTTGCTATACGGCGCCACCAGCTAGTACGCTTTAGTGCAAAGGTAAAAGACCCGCCAGTATTTTGTAAATATGTGCCCTCTGGAATGTGTTAGTGGGGTGCGTTCGCTACGCACAAGGGGCAACGTGCCTCATTTACATAGCCAGGATCCCCCGCGCCAAGATGACCCCTAAATAACCCAGACCCAGTGGCTCCGGCAGATCTCGGCCGCCTCCGCCGCTTTTCGATAAACGCCGCCGAGCGCCTTCGGCTCCACTTCGGCCCTTTCCGCCAGCACCCGCCCGCCCCACGTAATCTTTTCCCTTGCCCGTACCGTATAAGGGAAAAGAAGGAGGGGAGACATATTGAAGTTTTAATGAAGCCCTGCCAGGCCTTCCAAGTGAGGGCAACCCGAAAATAACCCACGCCCGTGTGCCTTTGCTTTGTGTGTTTCTTTCTTTTAACATGAAATTGGGGCCTCCCGAGGGAGTCCCTCCAAAAATTGATCCTAGGAAAAAATATGGTCCGCCGAAATACATACATGAGGTCCTGCAAAAAAGCAGAGGGAAAAAGGCAAAGCAAAAGCAAACCATCATAAAACATACCTTCAACCCTAACCACCCCTACTTAAAAATTATTTTAGAAAAATAGAACGAAGGTCTCCTTTAGCAGCAACCCTTATAGTTAATGGAAACCGCTCTTTAGTTTTCTTTTCTTTTTAAAACGGCAAGGACAGGCCGAGCCGGACCGATAGCTCTCAGCCCGCAAAGTAAAAACAACCCGCCACCGAGCAAGGGGCACCTGAAGGCCACATAGTCTAGGCACCCAGGGACCCCTGGGGCGAGTTTGCATAATCCCGCCTAACGTACAGCCGACCCTTGCCCGACGCAAAGACGCTACCCTCTGAAATATACAAGCTTTAGAAAGAAACCTTCGCACAGGAGTTCCCCAGAGCAACAAGCTGGAAGGCTCGCTTAATGCTCCGGGACTTCTCGTTCGAGCCCCACCTAACATACAGTGCTGGCAGAAAAACGCCCTCCCTTTTCTTTTTCCCTACTTCACCTCACTCATTTATTTTTGCTGCAATAAACTCAGGGAACCTGTACTTATATCCGCAGGTCTCCCCAGGATATTTTCACCACAGAAGGAAAAGGAAGGCCAGGAGATGAGGCACCTGGCTACTCTGTGTTTGCTAGTGCTGGCAGGCACCCTAACAGAGGGACGCCCGTCCAAATTAATGCCCTACCCCCACTGGAGATGTATCAATACCCTGGCAGGGAATGAAATGATGGTCTGCAAGGTTGTGCAGCAGAGCAATATGACCACCCCCACGGACCGCACTAACTTCCGCAGTTGCGAAGAGCAGTGGATCCGACCCCCAGAGCTTGTTATTTTATGTGTGGGAGTAAAAACCATGTCCCAAGAATTAGTATGTTACTCACCTACCGATACAGTTTCACCACTTGCTCCAATTCCTTGTATGTTTCTTCCCCGTATAAGGCCAGCCCCCACCGCAGTCCCGGTGGTAGACAAATATACCACCCCTGCCAATTTCGAAACCTCGCCATTTGTCACTGAGGCTCTCGGACCATACTGTGAAGTTATTTTAGTGTCGGCCGCAGTATGGAAGGCAGGAGACCCCTTTAGAATGACCATCCTACTAGGCACCACTACCACTGAGTCTGCATCAGTCACTATCACGCCCCCTTCAGGTGCAGTTCTCTCCTTTGCTATAGAACGCTGGGAGAACCTGACCTGGATTGTAAAAGAGGAAGACCTAGCCAAACATGGCCCACCCGATTGGATACTGGTTCAACAGACGCCCGAATGCCAAACCAAGCCCCTAGTAGAGAAATTTCACCGGCTTGGGCTGCTCTTTGTAAATTTGACTCACGAACCAGGCAATTACTCCTTGCTGATCCGGACCCAGGAGACCCACACTATCCAAATTGACCCTTTGATTGCTAGCAGTGAACAATTAAGCCAAGGCGGCACACATATAGTGGGCTCCCATGTTTTGAAAACTGACATTCGAGAGAGAGTTCTAGTCCGCCCGCAAATGTCTTTAAAAGAGATCCGCATAGACTTAGCTGAGCTAAATGTAACCCAGAGGCTGCCGCAGTGCGCTCCCTATCTGGAGGCCGGTAGCAAGGGTTGGAATGCATGGCTACAACTGTGGATCGATCCCTCCCCCTCTCTCTCACGTGCCAGACGAAGCATTGCCGACTGGACTGCTCCTGCAGCCGGAGGCTTAGCAATCATGGATTCGGTCAACATTGAGACTCTCGCTAATAAGTTTGCCCATGTTACGACTAGCATCTCTGACTTAGGTAAACCGGTGGTGCAGTCCCTAAATTCCATTTCAAATGGGCAACACGAGATCAGCTCCATTTTAGTTAACTGGGAGAGTCAAATTGAAAGAGATTTTTCTCTGCTGCTCAAAGGAACGCAGTCTTTTGAACGCAACGTGTCAATAGTCACGGCATGTATGCAAGCCCAACAATTAAATCAGGCTGTGGCCATGGGGCTAATTCGGCAAGCCACGGACGGGCATTTGCCCCTGGAAATTAAAAGATTGATTATGCCCAAATTGTCACCCATTGAACTGGAGCTTGAATCCTGGTGGTCTCTCGTAAATTCCTCATTCTCACCGACCACCCAGGAGCTTAAACTATTTTTATTAACGGCCAGTGCGCACGAGTCATTCCACGTGTATCCAGTCGTGCCTCTGGGACTCCAAGTCAGCGACACCGAAGTCCTCTACGCCCGCCACCCCGACCATTGGGCCCGCTTCACCCCGACCGGATGGCAGCTCGTCAGCCTCCAAGGGTGCCAGCATCGAGACCAGACCGGCTTCATTTGCCAAGACCAAGCCTTTGCACCTCATCACCCCTGTGTAGCCCCGCAAGTCGACGCCCTCAACGAGTGCTCCTTTGAGGTCGTCCGGGAGAACAGCTCCGCTGTAGTCTACCTTGGGAAAGGATGTGCCTGCGTGCGAACGGCCTGCGACTTTGTGATCCTGAACTCGTTTCAGCTCAAGCCCGTGATCCCGGGAGTCAATCGCTGCTTTTGCAACCTGTCTTCGGTAGCAGCCTGCGACTTCACCTACACGGTACCGGTCTGGACCCAAGAAGAGATCCTGGTGGCACCCTCCATCTATCGATATGTGAAGCCCATTCCCCTTGGCATCGGTCTGGAATTAATCCACGAGCTCCTGACCCACCCCCAGCTCCACCGCACCCTCCAGAGCATCCAGAGGGACGGGGACACCACTGCTTTGGTTGTGTCCCACAACGGAAAGGAGATTTTGGATCTTGTCCAGCGGATTAAGACCACCGGCGAGCATTCGTGGTGGGAGACCCTCTTTGGCTGGAGCCCCACTGCCACTGGAATTTACAATTTGGCTTTGCACCCGATCGTTGTTATTTTGGCTTTCCAAGTTTTGTTGTGTGCCTCACTACTTTATTTGGGCTGTTGGAGCCGCCGACAGCTCCAGCAACTCCAGCTGTCTTACCGCTTGGACCACTATAACCCCGACCTCCTTCTGCCTTAGTGGTTGTTCTTGGCGCCCCGTTTTTAGCCCTTGTTTATTTTGTTGCTTGTGCGATTACGAACTATGCTTGTGCATTTATGTGTAAGAACTCTGCACCGGCCCCATGGACGCTCTGCTGCCGGACACCGCTCCGAGGCCCTCTTGTGGACTAGGGGGGGACGTGTTTCTCTGCCTCCCAGCCCACGGCCTGCCTACGAACGACCGCCAGCGGCCCTACCTCCATGAGGACTAGAACTGTGTGCCTGAAGCCCTTCTCGCCGCCTGCCGACCCTGCTCTGCGGATTGACGCAGACAGCAAGGGGGGGTGGAAGTGTGTTTTGGAACACATGGACTAAGTTTGCTTGTTCCTGTATATATGCAACCCAGTCCAGCAGCTGTACTGCGGACTGAGCCGCCTGTGATCTTTGTAGCTCTATTGTTTTATGAATTTCCTGCCATTGTTTTTATGAATTTTACTCCCATGAATTTAGTCCCGAACTAGTCCCTCCCTCTATTTACTGCAAGTGCGCCCATGATCTTCCCATGAACTGGGACCCTTTTATCACCCCCTATTAACTTTATCCCTATGAATTTGATTTTAACCTTTTGAATTGCCTTTTTAACCTGACTCCCTCCGCCGAGGTAATTCTAGCCTATTTATCATTTTATGAATTTGGTTTTAACCGGGACCATTCCTGAACGGTCTCTTTCAAAGGTTATTTTAGTCCTGATTTTAGCCTGTATGAATTTGGTTTTACTTTGACTGTATGAAATGGTCTTTTAATTGCAAAGTTTATTTTTCTGTCCCCTATGAGCCCTTCCGCCGCCCCCCCCCTCATGAATTATTTCCTCGCACTTGCTTTTATCATTGCTGCTTCTATCTATGAGTTGGTTTTAACTTCCCGGTTTATTGCTTTTAATCATATATATATATATGTATTTATGATTTTAACCATTTATGAATTGCTCTACCCTCTATGAATTGATCTATGCCTGACTTGCACTTTCTTATATGAATTATTCCCTCACCTATGAGCTTTGTTTTAACTTCCTATGAAGTAGCCTGCTTTTATTCTTACATTCATGAATTGTATCCATGAATTGCCTTTGCTTTTAAGCCTATGCCTATGAATTAATCCCTGTATATGAATTGCTCCTGGTTTTTAGTGCTTTTAATCCACCATGAATTACGTATGAATTACCTCCCGCCATGAATTGATCAATGTACACAAACATGAATTATTGCTATTTATATGCATGAATTGCTATTGCCTATGAATTATTGCTATTTATTCTGACGGTTGCACTTAGCACACCCCCTGGTGTGAACCCAGAGACCTGCAGCCCATTGGCTGATCTAAATTGCACTTATTCGGTTAGGTGGTTCTCCAAACTAAATTTTTGAGTGACGCCTCCTCCCCCTTCCCTTCCCGCTCCTTCTTCGCTCGAAGCTCGACCACCGGACATTGCCGACCACCTCGCCTTTGAAGCCAAGTTCGGAGACCCGCGCGCCTGACGTCACGGGGTCTCCGAGGGGGGGAATTGTTGCCAAGCAGGCCCCCTCCCCTGCTTTAAAGCCTGCTATGAACTGTGTTAAAGCTTCCTGCGTTGCTGCTTTACTGCTACACAAAGATTGCTTTGCACGTGTGTGTTCTAATACACGTGTCAGTTTCCTGCCTGCGTGTCAAATACCTTGCTGCTGCAATAGACTGTGTAGTTTACTGACTCCATGTTTGGTTAACTGCACAAAGGACTCTCTTTCTGGGCAACCCTGCCCTGACCTGTATCTGGACTTCCCAGTGTGCGTTTGGACTGTGTTCCCCGTGCCTGCTTTACCATCTGCCACGGACCGTGCCTGTTCTTTGCCTTGGACTGTGGTTTAAAGTGCTGTTTCCCCTGCCTCCATGGAAGCCTGCCTCACATGGGCCCAAGCCGCTGCTAGCAGCCGGGCGCCTGCCGGGGAAACCTCCAGCGAGCCTGGCTAGGCGCTCCCTGGTCAGTTCCCACCTGGAGCCTCCCGCAGGTAGGTCGCCGAGCTTGCCCTCGCTACCGGGCAGCCTGCTATCCAGCCCCAGCTATGCCCAGCCGGCATCCATGTTCTCAGGCAGCCAGAAGACCCTGGGAAGAAGACTGCTTTGAGAAGCCATTTCGGCGAAGCGGGCACACCACGTCCGCAGCGAGAGCCCCTCGCCCCGCTCTGCATATCTTAGGAGCCGCCCCGGAGAAGGAACTAAGTGCCGACCATCCCAAGCACTTAGAGAATGCATCTCAAAGAAACCTCCGCATTCCAAAGCTGATGACATCAGGACAAGCCCTGTCCGCTGGAACTTCCTTTCAGCCCACTTGGATTTCCCCCTCCCTCTTTTGTCCCCTCTTCCTGAGGTGTCACTTATCGCAATCTGATTACCAAAGTGGCCCATCCAAGCCATTCAGTAGCCCATTAGACCCTTTGTTTTAATCTGTGAGAACCACCAAGTACAGCACCAGCCCCAGGGTACGTTTTGGGGTATTTAAGCTGGTCTCCCAGACCACTCGGTGCTTAGGCCATTCCTATCCAGACTTCCTTGCTGTCCGTCTGTGGTCCCAGTGCTGGCATTGGGCCACCCTCGCTGCTGTGTCTCTGCTTCGCTCCAGGATTGTGAGTATTTCCCTTACCATCGTTGGGAACCCGCTAATGCGAATGTCTCTGTATTTCCTACTCTGTATTTCCTAGATCTTGTGTGTTCCTTGTATGATTGTGCAAGTTAGGCTTACGCCACACTAAATACACATGTTTGGAACTTATTTGTTGTCTGCCTCTTTTTCACTAGAGTGTCTGGGATCGGGACCTCCGTATACATAGGTTATGATCCGCGCTTAATATTAAGTTACAGACTGCTATAGCTAATTCCCCATTATAATAAAGAGCAGTTCTGGTAACAGACCCTTTGACCCAATAGACTTGAAACTTGGGGGGACAGGCAGGACTAGGTTAGTGGACAGGCAGGACTAAGTTCCTGTTAATTTTGGTGTAGTTTGCTTGAAAAATGACCTCTCCAGTCCCCAGGAAAGATCCCCCCCATAGGGAATAATGGAGCCAAATATATTCGGAATGCTGAATAAAATCTGGATCCGAATACTATACCGATATTTTTGGACCCAAATATTGGAACTACTTGGGAATATATGATATTCCAGATACCTGGATCTGAAAAATACCTTTTTTTAGTGCACACCCCTAAAATGCAATGGCACAAAAAACTCAATAGGAAGCTGCCATTTCTTCTCTCTACCACCTAGTTTTCCTAGAAAGGATCTACAATTTGTAAACAATTTGGACATGATGCAGCTTACAGAATTAAGCACACAAAGCAAAATATAATTTAAATTAAAAAACATACAACCTAACAGGTGATAAGTCATCCAGGGCTGATACTGTGATGATGTGGGTGACCTCTACCTTGGAGAGCCACTGCTGGTCTGAGTAGACAATACCGACCGTAATGGGCCAAGTTTCAGTTAGGTAGCCATGTTGGTCTGCAGTAGAACAGCAGGATTTCATTCCAGTGGTGCCTTTGAGACCAACAAAATTTTCAGGAGATAAGCTTTCATGAGTCCTAAGGAGCTTCTTGGTCTCAAAGGTGCCACTGGACTCAAATCCTTAATGGACCAAGGGTCTGATTCATTATAAGGCAGCTTCATATATTTGTGTGTTCACATTGCAAACACATGGTTTTCAGCACTGGTTATGTATCACATTAGTAGAAAAATTACACATTACTGTGGCCAAGCCTGTTGTCTAAATTTTTCCAGTAGCTATACTGGTTGAAAAGCTGGCAAACATTATGAAGATGGAGGCAGTTGAAAGCAGGGTGAGGCAGACAGAAATGCCTTTCTCAATCTTCTGATTTTCTGAAGGGCTTATTTTGTAAGCTAGAAATAGGACAGCTTGGGGCATCCATCATTGAAATGTATATGAAGATTTAGTGAGATTGATGCAGAAGGAAAGGACAAGTGCATTAACAAATCTATCTGTCCCAAAGTCAGGGGTACTGTTAACCAAGAAGTACATTACAGTGATTCCATCAAAATGTTCTGTTATTTATTTAACTTTTCCATTTTCATTTTTATTTGGGCAAGATAATTGCCTGCGATAAGCTGTCTTTGCAGAAGACTGGATGCATGGAAGAAACACAGCTGTTATGCTGGGATATGTACTTTCAGCCGTAGCATTAGAGCTTGTAATGGCCAGTCTGTATTTGCATATTGAAACCATCTCAATTAAAGTCTTTTATCAGATGATTTCAAAAAAGAATCTCTTGAAATACTGTATTTTTTCCTTCTGTAAAATAAAGGCTATTAGGATTCTGATATGTTTATCTCTATTTGTAGAGATGATCATTTTAGCATTGATTTCATATGTAATAAGCCATAAATTTATTCCAGAGACTTTCTGCACTGCAATATTATTATTCTTTATATAACATTCAACACAGTTGGGAAGGACAAAAATTTACCTTACAAAGATAGAATTAAGTGATATAGTTGATTTCTACCAAGTGATTTTTAAGGTTTTGATGTCACCCAATTCCATAGATTCAGGGTGTGTAAGAAGTACAGCAAACAAACCTAAGTCAAATCCTAGACACTCTTGCACCTGCAGATCACTATACTGTGCCACTAGAAAAAAATGATGCCGGGGCAACAAAACTCTTCTAGGGGTGCTAGAACTGGAGTAACTTTTACACGAGTAGAACTGAGTCATGAGAAGGGAAGAAACTGGGAGAAGTTGGGCCACGGTATGCAAGAATAAAAATTATGTCAAAGTGTATGCCTGCAAAAGGTGTGGTGTAAGTTAAACACTACAGTCAATACAGTGGTCCATATAATTGTATCCCCATCTGCTTCCACTTAAACCCCACAGACAAAATAGAGGGTTACTTTTAGAACACCTGTATAACAATTTGGGCTGTATGGAGATGACCTTTCCCATTAGTTTTTGTTTCTATATGTAACCATTGTGAACGGTGTCAGTCTGTTCACCATTGAGCAGAACCACAAGTGACGAAAGGCACAGATTGGACACTTGTCTGCTTCCCTCAAGTTTTGATGGGAAATGTAGGCAGCTTGGCGGAATGTTGGACAAGTGACAGTTGAAAAGTCCATTGGACAGCAGTCAGAGAGCCAAGCTGCAAGGCCAGTACACCTACATTTCCCATCAAAACTTGAGGGAAGCTGACAAGTGTCCAATCTGTGCCTTTTGTCACTTGTGGTTCTGCTGTTATTGGAATAGATACTGTTTTACAACTCCTATGCAATCATATGCAAAAACCTTTATATAAAATTGTGCATCATTTATAGTTTTAATATTCATATACTGTATAGAGCCAGTGTAGTACAGTGATTATAGTGTCAAACTAGGATCTGGGAGGCCAAGATTCGAATCCTCGCTCTGCCATGGATGACCTTGGGCTAGTTACACTCTCTCGGGCTAACATACTTCACAGGGTGTCTGTGAGAATAAGATGGAGGAGAGGAGAACGGTGTAAGCCATTTTGGGCCCCCATTGGGGAGAAAGGTGAGATATAAATGAAGTAAGTAAGTTAAGTATGCTGTGAATTCCTCATGAAAGTGTTAAACAGTCACTCTGTTCGAAGGTGCCAGTCAGATGTGAATCAGTCACCTGATCCGTTTGGTTCATGCTTAACAGCTACAAATACCTGTTGAACTGGTTTGCACTAGGTTTTTGCAATACTGGGCATGCACAGTGATGCTGCTGATTCAAACTGATCAGTGACCATTGGCATCACTAAGAACTAGTTAAATAAACACTGAAAAGTAGGATGTTGTTGAAAATAGAATTTGCTTGTGACTGATGTATTATTTGAGAGTGATCCAATTGTCTAAAACAATTGCTTACTGAGTGGAGCAGTTAGACAGTAAGAATGGGGAGGGTAGTGGAACTTGACCAGGCTATGGGAGAATGTGCACGCACAAAAAGCCAGTTGCAGTGTACTGCATGGCTAGGAAGGAATACATGGAAAGAATACAAGGAAGCAACCTGTTGAATGCCGATAAACAGATCAACAGATCAAAAAAACAACCATTGAAAAATAAGATTCATGTTTTAAAATCAGAAAACTGGATACGAGCTGAACTGGTGGGTGTTCAGATTTCTCTAATAATGTACACTGCTGATTAGATGCACAATAGCTTTGGTGAAAATGTCAACTGTATGAGAACAAATCAGCATGAATAAACAGAGAATTGTGAAAATACAGGTTGAATTGAAGAGGGAAGTAGCAAACTCCAAATGGAGATATTCATATGCCAATAGATCCAGAGGAGTTAGCCATGTTAGTCTGTAGTTGCAAAATAGTAAAGAGTCCCTTAAGACTAACCAACTTTATTGTAGCATAAGCTTTCGAGAACCACAGCTCTCTTCGTCAGATGCATCATATGCCAATGGCATTCTAGTAACAGTACTTACCACTGTTAGCAAACCAAAGCTCTCGTTATAGCTGCTGGCGCCTATGTCATCATAATTCCCATTTACTATGGTGCAGCAGCCAGGTGCTGCCTCACTTGGATTCCCTGCCTGCACTCTGCTGCCACAGCCAGGTGCAGGCAGCTCTGCAGCATTAATCCTTATGCCAGTGGAACAGGGGCGCATGGCAGGGGGTGGTGCACAAGTTAATCAGCTCTCTAAGCTATTTCAGGCTCAGGAATGCCCCTGCAGCCATGGAAAGTTACACCATGAAAAAAGGTGGCATAGCCCATAGTGCCCATTGAAGAGGAAAAGTCACTCCCAGCCCCCCGCACTGCCATTCACCTGCCCCACAGGACAGGATGCATGCGGCAAGCCAGCTGCCCCCTGTCCTGTGGGGAAGGAGAATGGCGCAGGCGGCCTCCCAGCCCCCCTACGCTGTCTCCCACGTGCTCCCGGTGGCTGGCAGCTGCGCCTGGCGCCCCCTCTTTGGTGGCGCTGGGGGCAGACTACCCCCCTTCCCCCCCCCATCGATCCAGCTCTGTTTTTTAGGAGTGAGGTTGAGTCACAGGCAAGTTGGGGAGCAACTCCTGGGGCTTGTCTAGAAAGGCAGTTATGAAGGATTGCTGGGGGGTGAGAGAGCCATGTTCCTGATTGTCCCTCACAGGTTGTGACCTGCTTGAAAGGGGACAAGAGACATGTGTGACGAGGTCGAGGGTCTTGACCTCACACAAGCCATAGCCAAGGCTGCTATACCACAGGGGAGTATCTATAGCCAGAGGTGGTGGAACTGACTCCATTGTTGTGGGTGCTGCTGGAAACCAGATGATTTTAATTTAATTTAATTTAATTTAATTTAATTTATTATATTTGTATTCCACCCTCCCCGCTTTCGCAGGCTCAGGGCAGATAACAAATACAAACACCATTAAAAACATTTAAAAACATTAAATAATACATTTAAAAACATTTAAAAACATTAAATATTACAGATGATGAGCACTCACACAGCTGGGATCAGGAAGGAAGTATGTGGCTATGCCCATTCTCCATCTTCACCCAGCTGGGATCAGGAGCGGAGCAGGTGGCAATGCCTGCTCCCCATCATCACCCAGCAGGGATCAGGAGTGGATCAGGTGGCAATGAAGTTTTTGAAAACTTCTTCCTCGCTTCAGTGACATCATCACGCAGGTCTGAGGAGAAAAGACAAGGTGAGTGCTCCCCACCACCACCGCCCCTGCCAAGATGTTAAGGGGACCTGGCAACTCTAAAACTGATTGACTTTAATGGGCTTGGATTGGAGTAACTCAGCATAAGATTGCACCCAGGCACATTTCTTACAGTTGCCCAAGAGTTGCCAACTTCTAGAAGAGGCCTGGCGATCTTCTTGAATTACACCTGATCTCCAGACAACAGAGATCAGTTCTTCTGAAGAAAACGGCTGCTTTGGTGTGTGGACTCTATGGTATTAGCCCCTGCTGAGCAACCTCTCCTCCCCAAACCCTGCCTTCCCCAGCCTCTACCCCCAAATCTCCATGAATTTTCCAACTCAGAGCAGGCAACCCTACCTATGGTGGAGGGTAGAAAGACTCTATATAGGCTCCATGTGTATGTGGAGCTTTTCTTTTCATCAGGGGATGAGTATAGAAATCCATGCATATGGAATCCTCAGTGCTGGAGTCAGCATCTTAATTTTTTTTTGGTAAAAAAATGTAATATTCAGGCTTTTGTTACTTCTTGATATTAACATTCATTCAAACAAAGGTTTTGTGTAATGTCAGGTTGTTTTACTTGAAAAATATTGCTTGGAGGAGATGTAGATGTTGGTTTTTTGCTCTGATAACTGATAATTAAATTGCAAGATTTCAGCTAACTAGATGGGGGTGGGCAACCTGTTCAGCATTGAGGGCCACATCGGAAATACATCATGAGCATGAGGGCTGCAGCTAATTTGCAGATTGTATTTGCATATAATTATCACAATTTACAGGGCATCAGCCTGCCAGATGCCAGCTATAGTTGCTGAACATGTTCCGTTTATTTTACAGCATTCTTATTTTGAAATGGGTAGCTGCTAATATGCAAAACCCACACCAGCCTTGAAAAACCTTGAAAAAGGAATGTATGTGTGATGTAGGGGAAAATACATTTTAAAAACCTGCTCCTTTGCTTAAAATCTTTTAGGAATTTCCTTTAGAATGATGCACACTACATTTTTACAAAATAAGAACAGAAGTTCTGAAGTGAAGATCAGAATGATGCCTGTCCTTATTCAGTGTTTTACAGAGTCAACATAAACTCTGTGCACAACTTTAGCCCCAGAGATAATCCCAATGACCCTTCATAAATGTTCATAATTCTGGGGATTTTAACATGTAGGATCTGTCTGCATGATCTGCACCCTGCAAGGCACAGATTGCAGATAGCCTATACATACCTACAGCTTGTGAACACCTAGTCTCAATACAGAAGGCCAGATTAGTACATAAAAATCGGGTATGGGCCAGACTCAGATGTCATTCCATTCCTCCCTTGGTGTATTAATTTCTTCAGTAATTAACGTTGTTCACACAGTGCTATGGAGGCTGATGGCAGAAAAATTATGCACCCTCTGGAATCTGCTGTTTAAAACACCTGCTTAGCGCTACCTCATGATAAGGCTAGCCTTTCATTTAATGACGAGTTCCAGAGGGAGAAAATTAGAATTCATTCCCCTTGATGGTTTGAGCAGGCCTATTTCCAATGGAGCTGGGTTTTTTTTAAAAACTGAACACAAGTTATTGTTATGGGATTCCAAACTCTTCTCAGTTGGATTCAATTGTTAACTTTTATTCCTTTACTTAGATTAAACCAATATAGCATTAACACCACCATCCTGAACAGAGCAACACCCCTTTAAGACAAGTGACTTTGGTGGAGATGAAGGGCGCAACTCTGTTTAAGATTGTGCTGTTAAGGTCAAAGCAGACTTAAAAGCTGTTATTTAGTAACTGTAACAAGCAATTCATCAGTGTGCAATAAGTTTAAGCAATAATTAAGTCATGGTTTTATTTTCTATTGACATCTCTTTTTTGAAGTAAGGAATTTTATATCCCAGACTTGTTAGGGGATGTTTCATCTTAACAACAACAACAACAACAACAACAACAACAACAACAACAACAACAACAACAACAACAACAACAACAACAAGAACAGTCACTTTATATACCCCCCCTTCAGGATGACTTAGCACCCACTCAGAGCAGTTTACAAAGTATGTTATTATTATCCCCACAACAACAAACACCCTGTGAGGTGGGTGGGGCTGAGAGAGCTCCTAGAAGCTGTGACTGACCCAAGGTCACCCAGCTGGCTTCAAGTGGAGGAGTGGGGAATCAAACCTAGTTCTCCAGATTAGAGTCCCACCGCTCTTAACCACGACAGCAAACTGGCTCTCACTATACCAAATTGGCATGAATACAATCTGTTTAAATTTGATTTGGATTTTTTTTAATATTGTGATACTAAAATGTGATTAATATGAAGTCGAGAGAGGAATTAGACCTCCTATGTATTTTCAAATAAACATCATGCTAATCACTCTTATCAATATATCTAATTCTCAACATGACCAAATTGGTGGATAATTAAATCCAGAGATTGGAGCCATGAATAGACAAGGCAGATCTTTCTACAAACCTGAAAAGTTACACCAATTTTCAGAAAAAAATGAAAACCTAACAAAAAATAGTAGGGATCCCGTTCCTAGAAGTGACATCATCGCAGGGGCCTGCACAAAGCACACATGCGAGGAGGATCATGACCCTGGCATAAAGGTAAGTGCCAGGTTCTCCACCTCCTGCTGGGAGGCTAAGGGGACCTGGTAACCCTAAAAAATACACTGGGGATTTTAAAAAAAAATGCAGCACCAGTAGCTTTAAGGAATGAATGTTCTCAGTAGCTATTACCTGGCAACCAGCAGGAGGGTTCAGGAAGGACAGCATCGTGGGTGATAAATTAAAAGAAAAATAAAGCTTTGTTTGAGGGATCCCATTCCCCTGGTGGGGACAAGGAATCCCTGTCTGCCAGCTGTCCTCTGCCACCTCTTACCTGGCTAGTGGAGGAAAAGTGTGGGAATGGGTCTGGAGCCCCACAACATGCTCTCATGCACTCCAGAGCACTTCTTCATCTCACCTGGAATTATTCCATCCCCATCACAACATGGAAGGGATGGATCGCACGTACAGCCAATTTGATAAAAATTGGCCCCCTGTGATACCATTCCTGGTGCAATCAGGAAGTGCTCTGGAGCTCATGTGCACTGTTTGTGTGAGCAAAGTCAGTCTTCCTGGTGCACTTTCCCCTCCCCCAAACCCTCCCTATCCTCCGAGTTCAAGCCTAGGGACCTGGCAACCCTGCCTTGTATACTTACAGGAAGTTCTTATCATATAGTTCTTCCTAGAGCTACCCAGACATTAAAGTAACTGGCTTTACCTTAAAATATTTCATAGAGCTACTCGTTGGCCAAATCCACATTTCCTTTTGCTTTCCGTGCCTTTTTCGCAACCGCGGCGCTGTTCAAGCAGATACACGCTTTCCCATTCCACGTGTTCCCCACCATCACCGCACCAAAATTGCGCCTCCTTTCCGTACCACATGATAATGGCAGAAATCTGTTTTTGCCCGGCCCCTTTTTTTTTTTTAAAGGGCTTCTATTGCACATTTGCACGATAAAGAAAGGTCGGTATACCGCAAAACCTACTTTAGTAAGCAGCAGTTTGCACGGGAAAAGAAACAGATGATGGTCCTTTATCTTACCATCAGTTACTTTCTGCTCTCAGCTTTGAATGGAACCTGGCTCCCCGCTATAAATACTCTGGCTTTTCCCTTGCTCTGCCTAAGAGTCGGAATATCGGTATAGTGCAAAATTAACTTTTTTTTTAAAAGGGGAGTGACATGCGCCGTCAACACTGATGACGGAGGAGGGAACTGCCCACTATAACACTTTACTCAGTGGCGTGTGAAGAACTGATTGCGCCACGAAGACGCACTGGGAGGGTGAATGTGATGATGCACAGCATGGTAGCGGAATGAACCCAACTGCCATGACTGCGCAAGATAAGCAGATGGTGAGTGCGTGTGGATTTGGCCTTTGTTACTTGCGGTTAGCTCTAAGAATTGACAACTCTATGGTTAGAACTTCCTGTAAGTATATAAAGCCTTATTTTCTTTTTAATTTTTCCCCTACTGCCCTTCCAGTAGCATTTGGTGAGGAGTCTTGGGGGTGGGGAATCCCCCATGAAGGCTTGGCAGCCCTACTGAAGATGGGGTGGTTAGATAAAAAGTGGGTGGGTGGTGGAAAGGAGAGAGTGAAGCAGAAAAAGGGGAGAAGATATGGGGGCTGTCAGAAGCAGGGAAAGAGGAAATAGCTTGAAGAGGGGGATACAGGGGAAAGTGAGTTGCCCCTTCCAAGTCATTGCAAGTTCCCACTATGAAACTGAGGGCCAAGCTACAAGTGACGAACGACACTTGAACGGCAAGTGTATTTCTCCCTGTTCACTTGCCCTCCACTCAATCCACTTGCCATTCAAGTGTCATTCGTCATGTGTAGCTTGGCCCTGAGTCTGGCCACCACCACACATCTAGGCTCAGCCCAGCAACTGCACTTAGCCATCATTGCACTTGGGCCCACTTTGGTGGCTGCCTCCAGCACACCACAACTGGACCCAGCCTGAGCTCAACCCAGTGAGCTGTCACTGGTGAACAGAAAGTCTGACCCAGGATTTCATGTGTCACCCATTCTGGATGGGGCTGCACTCTCTTGAAGGAACAGCTTCATAATTTGGCGGGTGTTCTTGAACCCAGACCTACTGCTAAATAAGCAGATGGAAGCTGTAGCCGGGAGCGCCTTTTACCAGCTTCATCTGGTTAGCCAGCTGCAGCTTTTCCTAGGCAGAATAGATCTGGCAAAACCCTGGTTACATCTAGATCAAATTACTGCAATATGCTTTAAGTGGGGTGGCCCTTGAAAAATATTCAGATGCTTCAGTTGGTGCAGAATGCTGCAGCCAAGATGTTGACTGGAATGGATCATAGGGACTATATCACTCCAGTCTTGGCCCATCTACACTGGCTCCCAATCTGTTTCTCAGCACAACTCAAGGTGCTGGTGACCTTTAAAGCCTTATACTATTTGGGACCAACATAGCTGAAGGACCACCTATTTCCTTACAAACCTCCTTGACCACTGCAGTTATCTTCAGAGGCTCTGATTTGGGTGCTGGTTCTTTCTGAGATTAGACAGGTGGCAACCAAGGAGAAGGCCTTCTTGGTTGCAGCACCAAAACTCAGGAACTCTCTCCCCATGATGCCGCCAGTGGGTGAAGAGTTTTTTGTTTCGTTTGGCTTACCCTTCATGATCCCTCCTTCACAGCGCCGGATCCAGGCGCGCCAACGCCCAGGGCAAACATTGCCAGGGTGCTCCTGGCGCTGCGTGATGTGACGTCATCACGCAAGGCAGGAGCCATGCGTGGCAAGCCGGCCGCTCCAGCACCCGGTGAGCCATGGAACTGGCGGCGGCGTGGGCGTGCGCTGGGGCGGCTGGCTGGCTTGCCACGCGCGCAGGACCTCCCAGCCCTGCATTCAGCCACCCCGCGCGGCAAGCCAGCTGCCCCAGCGCACGCTCTCGCTGCCGACAGCTCCGTGGCTCACCAGGTGCTGGGGTGGCCGGCTTGCCGCACAACCAGCTCAGCTCAGGGCTAGGAGGCTCTCCGCGCAGTTAGCGTGCCCCGCTGCCCTGTGCCGCCCGTGCAGCAAGCTGGCCGCCCCAGCACACGGTGAGCCGCGGAGCTGGCGGTGGTGAGGGCGTGCGCTGGGGCAGCTGGCTTGCCGTGCTGGTGGCTGAGCGCAGGGCTGGGAGGTCCTGCGTGCACGGCAAGCCAGCCAGCCGCCCCATCGGTGGGGCTGGCGAGGGTCTCCCAACCCTGCACTCAGCCTCCCGGGCAGCTGGCAGCCGCACCCGGCGCCCCCTCTTTGGCAGCACCAGGGGCAGGCTACCCCCCTGCCCCCCCTCAATCCGGCCCTGCTCCTTCATGCCCAATGTTTGAATTGTTTTAAATGTTTTATTGTTGTTTTCATGTCTTTGTTTTTAAAACTTTGGTTTTTGGTGTGTTAGTGTTGTGTTTTGGTTGATTTTAATGGTTTTATAGTCTGGTTTTAGTATGTATGTTTTGTCAGTCACCTTGGTTGCCTTTGTGAGAGCAGTGAGAGGGTTATAAATTTTATTAAATTAAAATAAATAAATAAAATAAGACAGAGTTGGGATTCAAACATAAGTGTACCAGATCATAGTCAAACACTCTAACCACTACACCACTCTGGATCTTAGAATCATATTGGATGATAGGATACTGGAAAATTGCTGGTGATTTGAAGAGGCAATGCCTGGTGAGGGTTGGGTTTGTGAAGGGGAGTGACCTCAGCAGCATGTCATTCTATAGAGTCCAACCTCCAAAGCAGCCATTTGCTCCAGGGGAAATAATCTCTTTAGTCTGGAGATCTTCATGCCTCACCTGGAGGTTGGCAACCCTATATCACATTGTAATGATCTTAATGAAACTCTACATCCAGCTATTTTGTTTTCCATTCTGTGATGTAAATCTAAAGGTGTGCAAGTGAAGTCACTCTGGAGGAAGGCAACTGCCCTGGCTTCCACCCTCAGAGCAGCCATCTGTGTGCCCCATAATTGTGCTACTGCAGGTCATTCCCTGAGAAGGAACAGTGTAGGGAACAAATTGGGAATCTGCAGCAGGTGGGAGTAAGGGGAACTGGGAGTAATTGCCCTCTCCTCTTCCAAAAACAAAAAAGCTGTTCCTTTGAACAACTGGACCCAAGCTTATGACTGAAATAAAATGTCTACTGGAGGTTCCTTAATCAAATATGAATTAAATTTTAAGAAGCTGAAACAGATAAATAACAACAACAACAACAACATTCAATTTATATACCACCCTTCAGGATGACTTAACACCCACTCAGATTTACAAAGTATGTTATTATTATATCCACAACAAAACACCCTGTGAGGTGGGTGGGGCTGAGAGAGCTAGAAGCTGTGACTGACCCAAGGTCACCCAGCTGGCTTCAAGTGGAGGAGTGAGGAATCAAACCCGGTTCTCCAGATTAGAGTCCTGTGCTCTTAACCACTACACCAAACTGGGTATTAAAAACAGATGAACACAGCCCCCCCCCCCCCATTATGAACTTAGAGCCACAGCCCTTTCATCCCAAATCTAGTTCTGAAAAAGACATTATGGAAGGATACATCACCCACGACCCATCCTACATTTGTGGCATTGGACCTGCCAAAGAGGCTCCTCCCTGTGCCTTGCTGATAATGCCAGAGGCACTGGGTCCCATGGGAGGAGCCCCTGCTGAGGGTCTTCTCTCCAATGTTGCCTCTCAGCAGCTGCCCACCTCCAACTCACACATCACAAAGATACTGTATTTAGTCAAAAAGAAGACAATCCCGAACCTAAGATGACCCCCTACCACCAAAAAGTTACACCTCAAAAGATTTTTATTAGTAGAAAATGTAAATTGTATGCAAATTTAAGATGACATCCCTTCACCAAAGGCATATCTGAGGGGAAAAAAACTTGTTTTGCATTTGAGTAAATACTGTTATGCAAGAAGGAGCCCTAAACATTGAGGAACCTCTCCAGGGTGATCCAACAGTATATGCCTATTCCATTTGTTTCTGTTTCCACAACTAAGCAACTTTATCCCAACTTCTGTCACTCTTACTCCATAGCAGTGATGGTGGTGCAGCCACAGGGTTGCCAGCTCTGGATTGGGAAATTCGTGGAGATTTGGGGGGGGGTTAGGGCCTGGGGAGGGGAGGGATTGGGAGGGGAAGGACTTAAGGGGGTATCATGCCATACAGCCCAGTTGCACAGATGATTCTGATCCTATCAAAGTATTGTATTGCATATTATATAGGAATGCCTTTGAAAGTCATCCAGAATCTTCAATTGGTTCAAAATGTAGTAGCCAGGAACACAGACGTTTTCAGAGTCATTCACAGTCACACTGCACCACAGATGTTGTAATTTTGCATAATCTTAAAGCAGCAGAACTTCATAAAATTGTGGCTCCTGTAGAGTCATATTTTGTGAAGTATTTCAGTGTGTAATGATTTTGTTGTATTAAAGATTCTTGCACAAGCAATGCATAGAGAGTTTCATAGTAGTGAGGGCTGTATTAGATAATGGAATGCTTTCTAGATGAACTCTGATCCCTGGCCCCAGGGAGGCCTGCCCGCCGTCAACCAGAGCCAGGGCTTTTTTGGTCCTGGCTCCAACCTGGTAGAATGCTCTGTCTAATGACACCAGGCCCTGGTTGGATTTGTTATAATTCCACCAGGCCTGTAAGACAGAGCTGTTCCACCAGGCGTTTAGTTGATGCTAGGTAGGGCCCCGCCAGCCAAAATAGGGTAGAACAGCCCCCCCCCCCAAATTGGAACATCCACCTCCAAAAAAGAAGTCTCCATCTTCTTTAATTATTTTTCAGCGACAGTTGGAAATGGATTAATGAAGTGTTTCTGCTGCTTGCGTTTGTTTTTAAATATTTATATTGTATTTATTATGTTTTAAATTGTGCTTGTAATTTCAATATCTATAAATGTGATCCGCCCTGAGCCTGCTGGTGCAGGGTGGGCGGAATACAAATTTAAACAAATAAATAAAAAATAATAATAAATAAACTCAGAATGGATGTGGTGAAAGAAATGCACATTCTGATAAGTACATACCCAGTCTTGGAACATGTTTCTATTTTAGTGCAATCTCACATTTCCTTCCAAATTCCATTTTATATACAAAATTCAGAGGCATCTGTAGACAGTGAGACCGTGGATCCAACTGTAGGTCTCTAGTGGGCCTTTTGAAATACAGTGCTGATTATTACAGTCTCATAGTATAATTCACACCAAGCCTTGGCTCCCCCCGCCCCCGCCCCCACCATGTGCCCCTAAATTTCCCCAGTATGGTTTCCCATCATATATATCTATCTGACGAAGTAGCTTGTAACCAACAAAAGGTTGAAACAAGTGTTATTAATCTTTAATGTGCCACTAGATTTTTTTGCAGTGTTGCCATTGATTTCATTCTTGCTCATTAAATAGACTCACAGCAAGCTAAGCTCTTCAGTTACTTTGTTCTTCAAAAGACTACAGTTTGCCAGTAACTGCTTTTTTCCTGAAAGTTTTATCTAAAAATCAAATTGTAGTAGAGAACTTCAGGAAATGTTTCATCTCTTGACAAATTTTACCTAAATCTCAGGTTTATGTAAGCTTGTTTTATCTCATCTGTGAAGTCTTCTGGGAGAAAGCCAGGTAAGGTGGGGATTATCTTAAGCATGCATTTTGCTGTCCTTTCCAGTACTCCACCTAATTCACTGGCTCAGCCAGTAGCACCTCTGAACTTCAAATGGAAGCTTTTGTACGCAGGAAAATGAATCCAGAAGGGAGTTTAGTTAAACTGCTCCCCATCCCCTTCACTCTGGGCTTGCAAATCCAAGGCAAAGAGAGCTAGTCCAACATTCTTGGATAGAAATCACACCTTCCACATTTCTACTTTTCACACACCTACTGTACATAGTAGCTTGGCTGCCTCCACTCAATGCCATCTGTTCAGATGGCATGGTGCCTACACACATGTTGGATGATATATAGGTGCCAGGCAACAATGCGGATTGATGGGCAGTCTGCACAACTCTGCAAGCACTGTCTCCTGTGCACGAAGGCCGTACTCCGCCAGAAATGATGCATTGGCACTTTGCGTCTCCATAGACTTGTCCACACCTGTTGACACTTCCATGCCAAAAACAGAAAAAAGAAGAAGAAAAAGTTGAGCAAGTGAAACAAAGAAAACATAGACTTTCCAGGCATTATTGGTTCCAAGTGATCAATCATTTATCCTTAGTCCAGCAGTCTGAAAGATTTTTGCCTATGGCAACATATTTATTTGTTTGTTTGTTTGTTTGTTTGTTTGTTTAGTTAGTTATTCAATTTTTATATTGCTTCTCTTCAGTTAAGATCTCAAAGTGGTTCACAACAATTACAACCAATACAAAAATATAATTTTCAATGAAATCACAATAAAACAACAGCCTAATTCAAACAATTAAAAACCACTCTAATCCCAACCCCAGCCTAAAAACCCTTGCAAATAACATAAAAATTGCAGGTAGATAAAATGCACAGCAATTTGCTCTGCCTCACAGAACTATATTAGATAGCAAAAGCATGCTGGAATAGTCCTGCCTTACAGAGTTTCTGAAATATCAACAGGTCCTGCTGAGCACGAGTGCCTTCCAACAGTGCCTTCCAAAGGGAGGACACCACAATCGTCAATGCCCTCTTTCTGGCTGAAGAAAGTCGTGCCACCCCAGGGCCAGGAATCACCAGCAAGCCCTGCAAAGATGAACAAAGCAGGTGGGGGAGGGTCATAATGGGAGAAGTAGACCCAAAGGTATGAGCGTTCCAGACCGTGAAGGGCTTTAAAAGGGAGGACCAACATCTTGAATTGGATCTGGAGGCTAATCGGTAACCAATGCAGCTGCTTCAAAATTGGTGTTATATGAGCTGCCCATGGTGACTTGGTTAGCAACCTAGCAGCCACATTCTGTACCACCTGAAGTCCCTGGAGCATCTTCAAGAGTAGCCTTACATAGAGTGAGTTGCAGAAGTCTAAAGGAGAGGTAACTGTCACATGGATCAATGTGGAAAGGTTGGATTGAGATAGATATGGAGAAAGTTGTTGGGTTTGGCAATGATAGATAAATGCTGTTCTAGCCACCATGGACACCTGTTTGTCTATGGAAAGCTCAGAATCAAGCCAACCCCCCAAACTCTTCATGGAGTCTACAATAGAAGGCTGGGCTCTGTCGAGTAATGAGAGTGACAAATTCCCCACAGCCAAAGTCCTTTCCAGCCACAGGGCCTCAGTTTTCTGGCTGAAGGATTTAACTTCTGCCAGCTACCCCACAGGCACTCCATCATGGCATCCAGGCATTGGGCCAAGGAAGAGATATCTGCTTCTGGTTGCTTATCAAGTAGAAGGTAGAGTTGGGTGTCATCAGCATACTTGTGGCATCCAACCTCAAACCTAACAACATCCGCAGGATCCCACAGTGTAGTTCCCATCAGGATGAACTCTCATCCCCAATGACCACCCTCATTGAGCATCCTTGGAGGAAAGAGGCAAACCATTGTAAGGTGGAAGCTCTTACCCCCAGTGAGACTAGATGGTCGACCAGGGCCAAATGGTCAACTGTGTCAAATGCTGCCAACTGATCTAATCAAATCAGCAGCACACAACTGCCCTTATCTAGCGGAAGCCGAATGTCATCAACCAGAGCTTTTAAAGCGGTCTCAATACCAAAGCCCAGCCTGAAGACAGACTGGAATCGAACAAGTGCTGATGTATCATTCAAAAACCCCTGAAGCTGGTCAGCCACTGCCCTCTCAATGACCTTACCCACAAAAGGCAAATTCAACACTGGCCGATAATTTGCTAACTCCTCTTTATCCAAGGATGGCTTTTTCAACAGAGGTCTCATTACTGCCTCCTTGAGGGAGCTAGGAAATTGGCCCAATGCACTGGAACAGTTAATAATTGCTTGCAAAGGGCTTCCCACCACATCACAACAAGATTTAATTAGCCAACACGGGCAGGAATCCAAGGAGCAGGTGGTAGGCCTTACAGCAATCAGGGTTCTGTCAACATCTGTGGGGGTAAGAAGACTGAAAAAGTCTAAGGATGGACCCACCGATGCAGATGGAGCTGCTAGTATGCTACTAGCAACAAACTTGGCAGCCAGATCATCACGAAGCACAGAGACTTGATCAACAAAATAAGTTGTAAATAAGTCACAGCTAAAAATTTAATCATCTACCACTTTAGACTCCATAGAAGGAGTAGTTAACTGCTGAATCAATCTAAACAATTGAACTGAATGCGAACTAGCCTCTGCAATAGAGGCAGAAAAGTAATTCCTCTTTGCCTCCTTCACCACCTCTTCATAGGCTTTCAACTGAACCTTATAATGTGTTCTCATAGTCTTGTCATGAGTCTGGAGTCATTTACGCACTAGATGTCTTATTGACCTCTTAGCCTCTCTTAGCTCCTCATTATACCATGGAGCTGCCAAGGATGAAGAGTGCGTTGAGGAGCAGCTCTGTCAATGGCCTCCTGAAGACCCTTACTCCAGGACTTGGTAAGCCCATCAATCAATCTGGCAGCAGGCCCAGAGAAATCCTGCAAAGTATTCCGGAATCTATTCAGATCCATAAGTCTCCCAGGTGAGCATAAATCAGTTTATTGCCCAAGTGGGAGGTTGAAGCTAACTTCCAACCTGCTCCAATGAGGTGATTAGATCAACCCTTGCACAAAAGATCAAATCTAGTGCATGGCCAGCTTCAAGCGTGAGAGCCGACACAACCCAGTGTCACCATGGCAGCCATAAAGTCCGAGGCTGCTGCTGACAAGACAGCCTCTGTACGGATGTTGAAGTCTTCCAGGACCACTGACTTGGGGAAGCACAGCACCCGATCAGCAACAGCCTTTGACAGCCTCAGCAGGGTGTCAGCTGTTGAGCTGGGTGGTTAGTACACTATTCTCTCCCCAGCTTCCCTACACATTCAATGCCAGAAATCTTTGGCACAAGGACCCCTTGAAAGGGAAAAATATCTCGAACAAGTATTGCTACCCCACTCCCCCAACTTTTTGTTGATGAAGGACCAAGTAACATGGTGGTGTTAATTGCATAAGAAGCACCATGTCCTCCTCACTCACCTAGAAACTTAATAATGACCCCTTTTCCCTCTCCAGAACTACAAAGTTTTCACTGTCTTTATAATCCCTCAGTTGAGACATCTGACCTGATCAGCCCTCTGAGCTTTAGCAACAGAGCTGGTGTGCATCAAAGGAGGAAGAGATAAAGTGAAAATCTCATAGAAGAAAAACAGGAGAGCTAAAAAATGATTTCATTTAATTTGTTTGTGCCCTTTCATTCATTTGATCAATTTAGATGTTGTCTGTTAAATATTACCACTCAGGTATTCATGTTCATGAGTAATGGGACCTGGATTGTGTCCTAGAAGAGGAAAGGTTTTTCTTTCATTTGCCTAAACCACATGACCCAGCCCCCTAGATAGCTCCCCTAGATAGGTCCTCTAGTTTTCTCCATAGGGAATAATGGAGATTGGAGGTGGCTGGGAGCACCTTCTTTGGGGGACCAAATAATCATCCCCCTGGGGTCCAATCTTCACGGAACTTGGGGAGCTTCATGGAACTTGGGACAATCAGGAGTATGTCCCCTGTAAATTTTGTAGATTTCTTTTGCAAAATGCCACCCCCATTCCCCTGGATAGCCACCATAGTTTTTCCCATAGAGAATAATGGTGATTGGAGGTAGCTGGGAGCACCTTCTTGGGGGGGGGGCTAAAATGGCCTCCTGAAGTCCAATCTCCATGAAACTTGGGGGGGGGGGTTGTTAAAGGACAGTTAGGAGTAGGTCCCTAGCAAATTTGGTAAAATTTGGACCAAAAATGCCCCACCAAGCTCACAGAAAGCCCCAAATCATGTTTCCCATTGGAAACAATGGCCGAACTTTACCAAATTTGCTCTGTACTGCCAAGGAAGATTTGAGCATGCACAAAGAAAAGGTGCATCATGAGATACTATCCCTCATCTTAGAGGAACAAGGAGGAAGCCCGTGCCAATCCGTACATGGGATTGACTACCATGTGGCTGAAGTGTGTGAGTAAACAAGAGAGTATCGAGGTAAGCACGTGTAAGTGCAATCTCATGCTCTATAAATGTAATTCATCTCATGTAGTTCAGCTCTCAAGAGAGGAAGGTAAAAGCCTAAATAATAGCAATTCTAGTAATGTCTTGTTATCAAA
The DNA here is from genome assembly GCF_028583425.1 of Eublepharis macularius. Classification (NCBI taxonomy): domain Eukaryota; kingdom Metazoa; phylum Chordata; class Lepidosauria; order Squamata; family Eublepharidae; genus Eublepharis; species Eublepharis macularius. Next base: position 191,757,874 of record NC_072790.1, read on the forward strand.
TTAATGTATAACAAATTAGAAAATCCATAGCCCGATTGCATCCTAATGAGATTATGGCAGTGTGCCCCATGTTGCACTTTAAGGAATGTTCAGAAACGTCAACTGGCTCAAAACATAACAGGAAGATTAAAAGCAGGCATAGATAGGATGGCCAATGACAGAACTCAAGAATACAGGATACTCTCCCTGCCACTACCACACACAAATGCAAAATCAGTCATGTTAACACCAACCTTGGCCAATATAATTGTAAATTAATATTGCAATTGCATTTGTGTACTATTAATTGTGTATGAGAAGGATATCATGCTTTCCACAATGTCTAATTCTTTGTACATGTCAAGCTCTTTAAGAATATGTGCTTGGACACTGTCACAAATTCTTCTGTGGAGTTTGTACAGTCCTGAATGCATTAAGTAATCTTTCTTTCCCCTATTTATTGTAACTATATAAACACAATCACATTGACATTCTTTAACCCTGGAATTTCCAGTTCTTGGGAGGCTCAAAGCTGATAAGGGGCAGAGATGGATTCAGATCTGTCCATCCAGTGGTATGACCCGTGGAGTAAAGGAGTGGAGCCAATACAAAATACTAATTAAGGCACACATCTCATACTCTCTGTCTGGTTAAAAAGGCATCACCAGGGAATGACAAGCAGAAAAAACAGCCGCAGTGTTTAGAACAGTTGCTTTTCAAGCACAGATAAGCCTGGGTTGAAAATGAAAGTAAGAAAACTGGCTACAAATCTGGTGCTGCCAAGGTCTTAAAGGTATAGCACAGCAAATTCCTTAGCCTTAAAAGACACTAAACAGTCACAAACTGGCTTATCTCCTATCTCCTCCATTGTATGAAAAAGAACCCTTCATCTGGCAAATGGCTGGAGGAAGAGACAGTCATTCCAGTAGAAAACTGACTATCTGACAACCCAACCTAATCCTCTTTTCTTTATAACTATCAATTTATATTTATACAATTTCCAAACTTCCACTGATGGCTTACTTTATGTTACCCAGAAGTGACATCAGCATATCACCGGGGGACGCCAAGGATGCTCTGGTATTTGGGCAAAAGTTTTATGCAAATACCAGGCCATCACTGGCATTCCCCAGTGACATGTCATGTCACTTCTGGGTGCATGGCACAGCCAGTTTTTCCCCATTTTCTGCCATTTTCCCCCATTGGTCAAGTGGTGACAAGAAACACCCCTTTTATGGAAAGAGATCCTCTGCTACTGGTAAAGAATGGTAAGCTTGGTTCCTGGCAATGCGCTGCTGACATCATTTCTAGTTATGCCAGAAGTGACATCAGCATGTTGGGATGCTGGCTGTCACGGCCCCCATTTCCTGCTCATTTTTTTCCCATTGCCAGTCAGCTGGGCCCACTGGAGGTTTGCTTGAGGTTGGAGATCCCCCACCTCCAGCATGAACTTGGTTACTCTGGTGTGAACCTGGGGTTTCTCAGATCCTAGCCACTAACAGCACAGTGCCTCACTACATTATGCCATGCTCCCTGATAAAAATGAAGTTGTTTTGTTCAGCATTTGCTGTCTAAGATGCACTACTGACACTACTGCTTGGGAATGGTGTTAGTTAATCTGTGTTTTTAAGGTGGCTTCGATGGTGTGTTTATTTTGACTGTATTTCTCTTTATTACTGCTCGGTTTTAAATTATTTGCAAGTTGCCTTGAGAGCCTTTTAGGCTATATGGGAGCACAGAAGTGTTCAAACAAATCAATAAATACCTGAACAAACAAAGAAAATACATATTTAGAATGAAATAATTTGGTGGAGGTTTTAAGTGGGAAATAAAGTTGCAGGAATAGGTATTGTCATATAATTGTATCCAGCAGTTCCCAGGTAGTTGCAATTTTGACACAGTGAAGATCATTGGTATGCAAATGACTCAAGTAATAATTATACAGGGGAAAGGGGGGAAGTGGATATGTAATAACTGCGCAGCTGCGATGACAGTGCTGGAAATTCATCCTGAAGCAGCCTAAACATTCATTTGACAATGTACACCATTGATTACTTAATTACATTTAAATATATGTGCCAGGCACACTAGAAACCCAAAGACAGATTGTTACGCTACACTATAAAGCCACATGTATGCAAACGCTCCACTGGGTGACTTTTTGAAATGTTGAAAATCCTTTTTCTCCCTGCTCACAAAAACACCATCATGATGTTACAAACAAGTAAACAATTCTAAGTAATATTAGCTGAGCGTGGGAGCATCTGTCTTCAGCTTTACACTCTGGACTCTTACAAAAGGTTCTTCTTCTAATGTATATTTGAACAAGAAGATCTACATATGCTTGATCTCAGTATGACCTGATTTTGTTGCCAAGGCCACCAATTAGACCAGTGCTGTTGACTACTGAATAGCTGAAATATCTCTATTAATTTCTGGGAAAAGAGTGTCATTTTACATACACCACCAGGCAGTTTCTCCTCAATGTGGGGTCCATATTTATTTTGTATGTTACTTTTTAAGTCACAGTCTTCCATGTCAATAAATCTGACAGGAGGCTGTTATTACCTGTTAGTCAGGACCCAGTTCCTCACAGTAGCCACAGTCTCCCATGCTGTAATCTGTAGCTCATTCATTTTGTTCTTGCCCACTATTACTTCAGATCTGGAGGCTGTCCAAACACCCCTGTTGTAGTAATAGAATTTCTGATTTAGAGATTTTCTCTTATATTTAACAGTGTTAAGGAACAATATGTGGATATTTACACAATGCTTAGATATAAATCACTGTTATTGCTCCGAAAGTCTCCACTTTATACCTGCCAAGGACTAAAAGGGGAGATGGCACGGGCAACATAGCTGGATCCAGAGAAGCAAGGTCTCCTTGGGCAAGATTATGAATAGGCCCAAGCATACAACTAGCAAACAAGTTAACAACAGGCTTGGGAAGGTGCTATGAAGAAACAAGATGAAGCAAAGGGAAAGGGAAGAGGAAGGCCAGGCCAGTTCAGGAATATAAGTACAAGAAAAAGCCCAATTGCTGACCTCTAAAGAGGAAGTATAGCAATGGACCTCGAAGTATGAGCTGTGGAGTAGTCTATCTGTAGCCTCTTTTTTTCCATCCTATTTTTAGAGGCTGTTGGGAGGCTAGAAGGAACCATCCAGAGCAGGATCTGTTATAATGCTGTTATTTTTGCAACTTTCCTTGCATTAACAGACGTTAGAAAGGGATTAAGATAAAATAGGATAACCCAATGTTCTCCTAATTGGAAGGATTAAAGATCAAACTTGACAGCAGCCATGCATGGGGGGTGGGGGACTAATCTATCTTGTACAGTTTTATCCCGGCCTTCCTCCAGGGAGCTCAAGGCAGTATACATGGCCTTCCTGTCTGCATTTTATCCGGTAAGTTAGGTTAAACAAGAACATAAGTTAGGTTAAAAAAGAACGACTGGCCTGATGTCATGCAGGGACTTTTATAGCTGAGTAGGAATTTGAACCCAGGACTCCCAGATTCCAGCTCAACACATTGGCTGTCAAACTCCTTGCTGGCTAAATGCATTGAGCAACAGCCACTATTGCTATGTAGTGGCTGAAGAGGAAGGGAAGACCCCTGCACTTATCAGAGGGTGTCGTTTCACAACAGTGGTGGGAGGTCAGAGCTGCAAAGTAGGGACACCATTAGTTTGTGCTCTGCATGCCTAGTTCGTCACTAGATGCTGAGCCTCTACTATGCTGCATGGACTTGTCTGCCACCACCAAGCAATGTCTTCCTGCTCTGGTTACCACACTGCCCCAAAATACTTTCAAGCTTGGCCAACTCCATATAACTGGAAACTTGTACAAAAAGGCCTGTGACTGGTTAAAAAGTGATTCCCGCCCCCCATGCCCAATTCATCACATTTGTACTGTGCTGTCCTTTGTTTAATGGGCTTTCCATACATTATCTTGTAATCCTTGAGACTACCTTCTAAGGTAAATTGGCACGAATATCCCCCCCCCCCATTGCAGATGGGGGCAGTAGGCCTAAAAATGGCTTGCTAAATGGAAGAGTGGAATTCTTCTCAGGGACTTCCTGATTCATAGTTCAATCTATGAACCATTAAGTTACATCAGTTCTCGCTACCCACAGGAATAACCCCCATAGGACACAATGGTATCCTGCATCAGATTGGGCTAGACATCCACCTGTTGGTATGCTTCGAGTTAATGCATAAATTGGGAGGAGGTTAGTTTCATGAGCAAATCTTTCATTTCCTCTCCCCCTTCTTCTCTTTTCAGAAAATCATTTTCCTCCCCCGCCCCCGCTTTTGTTTGCAGAAAGCTTTCAACAACTTGAAATAATGTACAAGCAAAATGGCTTTCCTTTCAGAGTCTGCGTTCTCAATATGGACGTTCTGTATCCTTTAGCCTATCTATTATATTAACTCAAGCCTTAGTGATACAATGGTTCAAAACAGAGGACAGAAGCGTCTCAATGTGGAAAAAAATGTAATAGGTTTCCCTGCTTAATGTAATAGAATTGGCAAGAGGTATGGGGAGCAGGAGCGAAAGTAGTCACTCAAGCATTGTGTTTGCATGATATTTAAATACAAGTGGCTGAGGTATAAGTACCTCTAAGTACACCTGAAAGAGATGGTGCCTTGTAATCATTGTTTCAGCAATTGACAGTTGTTTACACAACAGCCACACATTCTCTGCTGATTTGAATAATAAACACGCTTAAACACCAGCTGGATAATAGAAAGATAATTGAAACATAGTTTAAAGCTCTGATTTACAGGCATTGTGGCACCACTTGTATTTGCGGTACAATGCTACACTTCTGTGCTGTTTCTTGAAAAAAATTAAACAGGCATTGTCTTCTAACCAACTCAAGAGAAGAGTTCACTTGATTAATTTTATGGTATGTTTGTGTACATTCAGCGTGAGGCATTCACATATGCTCCCAGCTCATGTCATCTTACAGTCAAGGTGGAGGTTGTTGTTTAACAAAATACATTCACTCAAAAACACCCAGATTTGTTAATTATGAGGATGGTGATAGGAACCAGAAGAGTCCAGTTGGCTCAGATGAAGGGTCCATGTGGTTCAACATCCTGTTTCTGGCTGTGGTCAGCCAAATGTTTCTTGGAAGCCCACAAATAAAGCAAGAAGGCCAAAGACCCTTCCTTGTTCTTGCCACCCAGTAACTGGGGGTGGGGGTAGGAATCATGGCTCAACAGTAAATCATCTGCTTTATATGCAGAAAGTCACATGTTCAATCCCTGGCAGGTAGTAGATGATGTGAAGGATAAATAAAATATAAGGCTAAGGCACGTATGCCACTCGGAGTTCCCTGGAAGAAAGGTGGGATTAAAAAACAAATATATAACTTCATGCTTACCTGAAGCTTAAAGCACAGTCTTTAGCACTGAGGTTGGACAATCCTTATAGCATCCTTAATGTTAGGGCCAAACAAGATGGGATGGTTGTTAAGTCCACAAAGTAGCTGGGCTGGGCTTCAGTTAAGACTGAGGCTATGTTATGGGAAGGGGTTGTGGCTCACTGGCAGAGCATCTGTTTCACATACAGAAGGTCTCAAGTTCAATCTCTGATATTTCCAGTTAAAAAGTTCTGATAGGAGGTAATGTGAAAGATCTCTATCTGAGACCATGGAGAACCACTGCCAGTCAGAGAAGACAGCATTGACCTTGATGGACTAATTCTCTGTTTCAGGATAAGGCAGCTTCACATGTTGTGGAGAAGAGATGCCTGGTGGACCCCACTGATGGTCTTGCACTTCTGTTTTTCAAGTGGTCAGTTTAAGTTAACAAAACCACACAAGGGAAAGGTGGAACACCCCATCTGTTGACACTATAACTCTGATCTGAATCGAAGCCCTGTGTTGCCACAATATGCCTTTTTCAATGCTGAAGAGATCCATTGATGGCTTTTCCCACAACACATCTGATTTGGCCCCCCAGGGCTCGACAAGACATGAGATACAAGTCAGGTCAGGAATCTCCCAACCCAACTCGTGTCACACGTAACATTGGGAAATGAGTGCTCCAAAACACTGCGGGGCTAGATTCAACTTGCAAGTGTAGCAGAGGGGAAGGAGCGACTTCAGTCTTCCCTCTTGCAGCATTTTGGCTTAGGAAAACAATGCGGGAAGGAAGGCTGAAGCCCCTCCTCCTGCAGCTCCTAAGATCCCCATTCTGACTCATGTTGTCTAGCTAAATGTTTCCTGCGCACTTCCTTTGGCTATTACAGGTCTATGACTGAGCTTTTCTCAGTTTCTTTCAGCACTGGAAAAGAAGTCTTGACAATTTCATTATTATTATTGATAACCAAAGCAAAGTTGCCAACTAAAGGAAAATTGCAGCTTCTATGCATAACAGTGTGAGTAAGCCCTAAGTTTTCAATAGAACTACATGACAATATTGTAGTTCTCTAATCTAATCACTCATCAACCAAAAGGGAAACTACAACCAAGAAATCAGAAGGAGCTTGAGACTTGGAAGGGCAGCTATGAAGGAACTAGAAAAGATCCTTAAGGATAAGGATGTATCACTGGGGATCAAGATAATTCATACTATGGTATTCCCCATTACTATATATGTATATGAAGGCTGGACAATGAAGAAAGCTGACAGGAATAACAGTGATTAATTTGAAATGTGGCATTGGACTTTTACGGATACCATAGACTACCAAAAAGACAAATGAGTGGGTTCTAGCAGAAATCAAGCCTGAATTCTCCCTAGAAGCTAAAACTAGACTATTGTACTTTGGTCACACCATGAGAGGAGAAGATTCAGTGGAAAAGACAGTAATGCTAGGAAAAGTGGAAGGTCGTAAGAGAAGAGGAAGACCCAATATGGAATGGCTTGATGCAATAAAAGAAGCTACGGCCTTCAGGTTGTAGGACCTGAGCAAGGCTGTCAATGATAGGACATTCTGGAGGGTGTTCATTCATAAGGTCAGCAACAACTTGATGGCACATAACACACATTATTTGCACCATGTGGGAGAGTATTTAAGAAGGAATTTCCATATTGAACCTTGTGTGGAAACCTTACAGTCCCCCAAATTAACCTAAAACTTTTGCCTAAAGCATCCCACACAGAATTCCCACCCCCCAGCATATAAAAAAAGAGAAATCCGGTCCTATTTGCTTCCTACTAGCAAACTTCCTGCCATTATTTTAAACATATTTTATCAGGCAAGTGCTTTGAGTCAAAACATCTTGTTTCTAAGAGTGTCTCAAGAGATAGTAGCAACAGAAAGAAAATGGCATTTTTATCAGCTACAATATATATAATGTGACATTCAAACACAACGAGTGCTATTCAATTGCTTGTAAGTCACAAAAGGTGAGCAAAAACACTTATCTCTTTTGTGAAAAGAAAAAAATGGAGGTGGAGAATCCTCAACACAAAGATCCACTTTGACTTAAAATATAATATAAGCAGCTCTTACAAGTTTATGAGCACAAAGTCCCCACGTATTAAGACTCTGAAGAAATATTTAAGCATAGATACCGAAAAGCAATGCTGCAAAAGTACATTTGTGTCAAGGACAATAAATGAAGCTGCCTTTTAAAATCCAAATGGATCCATCCCAATCAATGTGTGTGGACATAAAAAAAATGTGTGAACTCTTACTCCACCAACAGTTTGGACAATGTTGCTTATGTTTTATTTTCTTACTTAGTATTCTGTTATGCTCCTAAATTCCAGCACTGTCTCAGGAACATTTTGAAGCAATGAACTCAAGTGGTTAAGGAAGGTCAGACTCCATCTATCAAAGTTGTCAACAAATTCCAAGAAATCTAGATATTTTTTGTATGGTAAGGCTGCCCATATTATTCACTGGTGGGGAAGAGGGATCAGTCAGAAGACTTTCCATGGTCATCAGTTTCCATGGATGTATTATTCATATATGGCAGCACCCAGGCTTCCAGTCCCAAATGCACTATTACAAGCAAACCATTTCCAGCCATGCCTGCCAATACAAAAGAGAGACAGGGAAGAATCCCATTTGCATCATGAATGCCACGACAGGGTCTGATGCTTTCAGATCCATCTGGACTCTAGTTTTCTGGGAATCCAGAGGACATCAAAGCAATTAATCCATCTCCTCCAGAATACTTGCAGAGAAGGTTTGGGGGAATGTGTCCTTTCCTACACTGCCAGCTACTAAGCTTTTGTATAGATTCAACTTCATACCAGCAAGACTGCATAAAGACCACTGAGATAAGGACAGATGAATAGACAATTGAACTGGGTATCTAAATACAGAAGGCACATCACTCTATATTTATTATGTATTTATTATTTGTATAAAAGATTTTGATCCTGCATCTCAGCCAAAGGCTTCCAAGAAGGATAACAAATCAGGACCTCCATGGACATTAAACAGGAGTGTAAATGCTCCCATGCTTCTACTGTGAATTTAACAGAATGTATGACATGACTATACCTAATATTTTTCCTTTTTAAAGAGGAGGGGGAAGAAACTGCTAATTCTCTGTTTCATGTTACATTATAGGCATGTAGGGTACACATGAGTGTTCATTGTCTGGCATGGCGTGCCTTTTTTAGTATATCTGTAAACCAACTAATGGAAGAACATTAGAGCTCCAACAAGGTCCAGTTTGTCTAGGAAGGGTAACCAGCTTCTTCTTCTTCAGATACTTCTTCAGATTATATGGTATTTTAAAAACCTGAGTCAGATTCTGGAACCCTGGCACTGGGAGTAAAACTAGTCATGTAAGGAAATCAATATGATAGTTATTTCTACTGCTTGGATCCTGTGGTTCTCGTATACAAGGATCAATTATATTTCCTAGGTTCCCATTCTCCTAATAGCCATGCAGGTCAGGAGGCTGCAAGGAGAAGGGGGAGAAATTACCCTCTTCTCTCTTCTGGTAGCAGAGCTGCACTGATGGAGGAGATAGAAAAAGCTATCTCATCCCTTTCCTCCTCCACACTACTGCCTCACAGCTTGCATAGCTATTAGTTCAAGCAGGTCTCACAATTCTGGAAATAAATTTTCCTGAGGTCAGAAAGGACTGCTAAGAGGAAGGGAACACAGGAAAGGTAAGTGGTCATCAACGGTTTCCACAAATGGACTGCGAGGTCCAACCCATTGGTCTCCATTGCTTTTGAAAGGAAACTTATTTCTGCTTGTATTTTTAAACACACATCCAACTGGGCCAAATTTTTCAGGAACCATACAAGTCAAGGGAACTTCCCTCCCAAAGTTCAGGCAGATTAAAAGAAATTGTCCCTGATTTATAAACTATTAAAATTCTTACCTGCAGTGCTGGCACAGGAAGGTGTAACGTACTGAATGTGGTTCTCCTTTCTTTCCTAGAAGCTTCAAACAAAAAGGGGAATGTGACGGACTACATTTTTGAAAAGCCTGGACGGCATTTGATCAGGTAGCATGAGCTGGAAAGAAGAAGGGCTGTTTTTAGCCCTAGGTTCGAGGAATCAAGAGTGAAGAGTTGGAGGAGATGGAGTCCTAACGGAAAGCAGTTTTAACACTGACAGAAAAACGAGGGGAAAGTTGGCAAGTAAGTTTGGAAAGTAGACTCCAAATTAGGACAAAGCTCATCTTCTAAGGTGAGGAGTTTTTTCCTACCCAGTTAAACAGGGAAATAGCTCTGAAGAGTGAAGAGATCCCTGGTTGGGTGTAGTTGGAAACTGCCTGTGGAGACCGTCAGATTCCGTTAACAACTGAAGGAAAGCACTCGTGTTTGGAGAGAAGGGGAATGGGGTACTAGAAATTAGGTACCAGCATTCCTAACTCCAGAAGAGAAAGAGAATACTAAGAGAAAGTATACTAGAGTGTTTGGGGAAAACCAAGGAAACAAAAACCTCAAAACATAAGCATTTAAGTATCTGTGAAAAGAACTAGTTTGTGCATGTACTGATTTTACCTCAGATAGATATGTTGAATTGCCTCAGAAATTTTCAACTCTTGATTTCACCTGACCTTTCCCCTCTAAAATAAATGAACTAGTCGGTTATTTTTTAATTTTAAAAACACGAGGGAACGTCATAGAGAGTCTGTTTTTTTACAAATAAAAATGGATCATACAGGTGAGAGAAGTGAAAATGTGCTACCTCCTTCCCATCCATTATCTCATTGCATCCCATATCTTTCAGCTTTTTTCTCCCAACCAAGCTCATTTTCCATATTGAAGCACGGTCAGAAAAAAAATCTGAAAGCACCAGAATGAAGGATGGAATGGGGAACATTGATTTCACTCTCCTGTCCTGACCCACGTGCTCCATTTTTGCTTAATAATAACAGCAACAATGCCTACTGTGGGCTGGACTTGGCACACCAGCCAGTCTGCAGACCCTCTGCACAGACCTTCTGCATGAGCTGGACTTGGCACACCAGCCAGTCTGCAGACCCTCTGCGCAAATACACTGTTCTTCCTGATCAATCAAAGATCAGGGAAAACATCTTGGCCTTGGGTCTTTCTCGGCATGTCTCAACGTGTTCTCTCATCCCTCACAGAAGCTGCATAATATAATCACACAAGCTCACACTGTACTCTGCTATGCTTCACAGATAAGACGAAAAGCTGACCACAGCGTGTTTTGTTCAGTCGCCTGAAACTGTCTCAGATTGTAATGTAACTTTTACTTGCTGACTTATTTGGTCTTGCTCTCTTCCGGGACTTCTTGGAAAGTTTCTAATAAAGCCCTCGCCTCCAGAAGGGGGGTCAGACTTTGCATCCTATGTCTCCTGTCGTTCCTTCGCTACACCTACACACGCTACTTTCTTCGCATGTGAATGAGAGCCAAGCTACAAGTGACGCCTGACACAGGTTGGACACTTGTCAGCTTCCCTCAAGTTTTGATGGGAATGTAGGTGTCCTTACAGCTTGGCTCTCCATTTAATTGCAGTTTACAGAAACCCCTCTCCCCCGCCCCACATACACACAGCAGAGGGGAAGGGGGCGCCCGGTGAGAGTCCAATGCCTGCACTCCCCTCCTGACTGCATGTTCTCCCTCCCATAGACTGCCGTTCTGTAAACTTCAATTAAATGGAGAGCCAAGCTGCAAGACCAGAATGCCTACATCTCCCATCAGAACTTGAGGGAAGCTGACAAGTGTCCAACCTGTGTCAAGTGTCACTTGTAGCTTGGCTCTATGAGAGATGACTTCACAGGGTTTTTCCTCCCACTGTGACCAATTGCATCTTGGGAGTGGATTTGCATCAAAGAAATGATTTGGCTGCATTTTGAGTACTTTTAAAAGTTATTACAGACTTTAAGAGATCTCAGAACATGAATCAACAGTTCTCTCATCTATCCTTCCTCACTTGCAACATATCAGATTTGATGTGTTTGTATTTTTACTCTGGAGGGAAGTCTTAGCCTTTCCTTCTGTCTGTGCCCCCCCTAAGTATGTTTGTACATTGTTCTGGATGACACTGGTCAGGCCTGATTCAGATATAGGGGCGCACTTAAGAAGCCCTAAGTCTCTAGATAGCTTTGCTATATCAGATCATTTAACTCCTGACAAGAGGTACACCTTAATAATGTTTTAAGTTCATTGCCAGGTATAGTTCACAAGTAATACTATTACAAAATCTGTGCTTCCATTTTAGACTTTGTTAAAACATCATTATTCAGCATGCTTTTGTGTGGGTAAAGTGCTGTCAAGTTGCAACTAACTTATGGAGACCCCTGCTGGGGCTTTCAAGGCAAGAGACTAACAGAGGTGGTTTGCCATTTCCTGTCCCTGTGTACCAACCCTAGACTTCCTTAGTGGTCTCCCATTCAAGTACTAACCATAGCCAGCCCTGCTTAGCTTCCAAGATCTGATGAGATCAGGCCCACCTGGGCAATCCAGGTCAGCTTCTTAACATTCACTAAATCAACAGAAAATTATACCATCCATAACAACTACATAGCTCATTAAAGAAGAGCATTACACGAGTCCGAGAAAGTATCTTATTCCAAAGATAAGCAGGTCACAAGCAAGGAGCAATTCTAGAAAGAAGCTCCAAAGCAATTCAACTTTTCAGATTTATAGGATTCTCATCTCCTCACAATAACTGTCCCGCTTGATAAAGACTCACATGACTGGCTAACTAATTATCTTATAACTTCAAGGTTATAACATATATAAAAATCATCAATTCATTCTCGCTAATTTTTATCATAACAGAGTCTATGTAAAATAAGTGATTTCAAGTTTCTCATATATATGAATATCTCCCCCCCCCCAACCAATACACACAACCTTGAATTATATTTTTACATTGGTAAAGTTGGACATGCCTGCTATTCCCAGGTGCTCCCTGTACCTGGGCCTCAAAACACAGTACATATTGATAAGGGTTAGATGGCTCTTCTAATCTACACAAGACCGTACACTTGTGTTCATGCCCCTCTCCAAGTTTGTTCTATTTTGGGCCTCCAGGCTCTCTTCATGTCATGTCCAGCTGTTGGTCCAGGTTAGCCCTGGTTTTGTGTGCAGAGACATCTTCTGTGCTCTTCTTGGTCAAATCCAGAAACAGTTCCTCTATATTTCTGGCTATATCTGTGATAAGAGTCATCAGGCTGACAGTGCTGGAGAGAAGCCCAGCTTTTCATCAGTCAATATATTTCTTAAACCAGCTAAATCACTTATGTCCAGAGTTGGACCTGTGAACAGAAAAGGCAGATACTTCTACAAACCTGAAAAATCTCCTGGTTTGCAAAATAATCTGAAATCTTAAAACAAAATACAGTTGGGTTTTTTAAAAAACCTCACAATGATAAAAAGAGCACCTGTAGCTTTGAGAAATGGATGCCTTCAGTGATCATTGCTAGGAACCACAACAGTTTTGCCAGTGTTTCAGGCCTGGTGTCTGTCAGGAAAAGGAAGCAGGAGGAGAAGGGGCCCTTTCACAGAGCGTTTTGTCTTTTGAGGTAGAACTCATCAGGATCAGGCCCAGAAGCATCCACCAGGTGACTTGCTACCGCACAATTTGCATGAGTCGCCCAGGCCCAGCTTCATGCTACTGTTCAGCAGCAACCAAGCCATGAATGCCAGTCTGCTGGTTAGAGTTTCAGACTAGGACCTGGGAGACCCAGGCTTGCTATTCCCCCTGCCTAGGGGAGGGATCCCCTGCCCTAGGCTTACCAGTTGCCTGCTAAGGGAGAGCCATCTCCTAGGGGGTTAGCCCAGTTGCCCGTCAATTGCTGGCAATTTGTGGAAGGTGGCAACCCGCCACCCCAGTGATCACTCGCCACTGGCAGGCAGCCTGAGAAAGCACACACCAGGCATGCTCCCTACAGGGCAAGATGATGACACTTTCTGAAGTGAACTCAATGAGCCAGCCATGGGCATGCTCCTGAGCTTCATTGGGGCCAATTTTGGCCCCTAAACAGGCTAGAATTAGCCCCATACAAAATGCGGGAGCACACTCATGGCCGACATGATGACATCACTTCCTGGAAGTGGCATCATCACACCTGTCCGGAAGTGTATGCGTGCAAAGTGTGTGTGCAAGGGAACAACATGAGGCAAGTCCCAGGTCCCCTATCCCCCCCCCAGAGGGTACAAGGACCAGAAAACCCTACCAGGCCCTAACCCACCACCCCTCAGCCCCACTCATCTCACCAGCAGGGGGGAAGCACAGGGGTGGGGAGTAGCGCATGCACATGCTCCCCCTCTGCAGAGGAATCTTGATGCATCCTGAATGAAAGCTGCCCCTTTGGAGGCAGTTTTCACTTTCAGAGCTCATGCACTATGGTTCTTTCCTCCATCCCATTGGAAAATGAGCCTCCTTCCTCCATAGCACTCAACTGCCTCCAAAGGGGTGGTTTTCACTCAGCGAGTGCCAGGATTCCTCTGTGGAGGGGAAGTATGGGACAGTATGTGTACATAGCACATGCACAGAAGGTAGGTACCCCACTGTCCCCTACACCCCCACTTAGTCCCTTGGCAACCCTAGGTTCGAACCCCTACTCTGCCATGGAAGCCTGCTGGGTGACTTTGGGCCAGTAACACACGCTAAGCTTAACTTACCTCACGGCATTGCTGTGAGGATAAAATGGAGGCGAGGAGAGTAATGTAAGCTGCTTTGAGTTCCCACTGAAGAGAAAAGTAGGATTTAAATGAAGAGAACAGATAACAAATATCGCTGAAGATGGAGGGGCAGATAAAAGGTAGGTGGGTGGATGGGAAGGGAAAGAAATAGGAAATAGTGTGCAGAAGGGTATTCAGCAGGGGAACATAAGGTACCCCCTGCAAGTCCTTAAAGGTTTCACACCACAAAACTGGGCCAGGCTCAATTCTAACTGTGCAACTTGGCCAGAGTTTTTCTGTGGAAAGGCTGCCAGGTGGCAGGGGGTAGGGGTCAGGGAGGTGGCTGAAGACATGGGGAAGCAGATGAAGGTAGGTTGGTGAGTGGGTGGAAAGAAGAGATGGAAGCAGGAAAGGGAGAGAGGTTATGGGGGCTTTCAGGGAAGGGAAAGAGGGCATGTTAGGGGAGGGGAATGAAATGCCCCCTACAAGTCCTTGCAGGCCCTCCATTTTTCTGCTTCTGTTCCCCTACTGCTTGCCCATAGTTCTCTCTGTCTGCAAGGCATCTGGGGTGTCTGGTGCTGTCTACCTATAATGAGGGAAGCTGTAGCTTCTCTACTTCTACCCTCCCCCCGTTCTTTCTTGTCTTACATCAGATTCAAGCAAAGAAATTCCCTGTCTGCCTAGTCTACGCGCACACAGCTCCTGATAATGGGGATAACTCAGGCAACAAGGACCCATGCTTAAGAATCAGAAGGTCCTCCCAAAGTCAATGAGACAGTGCAATAATTGGTGGAAGATAGAAGTGCTGCACACAAATCATGAACCCATATATTTCTATGCTATTCTGACTGGACAATGTCTCTGTCACTTACTTACATACCTACCAATACCAAGACTCTTTCCCTCACTCACCCATTCTCTCCTACCTCCTGCTTTTCAGGCAATTGAAACCAGACAGTAAGTGGCCAGAATTACCTTCAGGGCGGAAGAGTGTGTTATTACAACGGGCGGGGGGGGGGGGCGACTTGTCCTTCCATCCTTGCTGTCGTAGTTTCTTTGGTAAGGCTGCTACCAACAAATGTATAGGCTTAACCCGTCACCAGCCATTTAGAAACTGCTGAGCCTCTAGGCATGTGCAAAATACTAGAAAAGGGCCGAGAGGGGTAAATCAGAGCCCGTGAAGTTCTGAATGTACATCTCTAGTAATGACACCCAGTGGGCAGATGAAGAAAACAGTTAAAATAGCCCTGGAGAAAGCCAGGCTAAGGAGCTCCTGTAGCATTACAAGTCAGTGCTGCAGAAGGCACTTTGCTCAAATCTGCCCAATGTTGCCAATTATGGGTTGTCAGTTTCCATAACTCCACATGCTTCAGGTAGCCCAATTTGGATGCACTTATTATTGCTGCTAGTATCCACAGAAACACCATATTCGTGAACACTTTAACATTTTGTCATTGGACTTTCTCCCAATTTTTTTGCAATCCTGCAAAGAACTCTAAGAAGTTTTGCAAATATTTAGAAAGAGAATTAAGGTAATATATGTAAAGTTCTGCTCATATTTGATAATCTTAAAATCAATCCAATAAATCCTGTCCAGTTACAATAAACACTGGATTAGGGTTAGACTTCTTTGAAACAAATTAATAATGAAAATGTTTAATATGTGGTAGGCAGTGTATATATAAATTCTCTTTTTAACTCTTGATTTTTGTCAAAGACCAATAAAGTCTGATGGTGTGAAGAATTTAAAGAACAACATTCAGAAGAAATATATACAGAATGTACTGATAGGTGGACACAATCATTGAGTTGAAAAGAACTCAAATAACTCATTCATGAGTTAAGGGTCCTACTTTGTTTCTATGCTATTTATCTTCCAGGATATCATAGTCTTCTGTTGGCACAAGCAGAGACAGTTTCTGCTCACACAAGGGCACCTTTGAATACAGCCACAGGGTTTTCTTCCCTGCTATTTTTGATGCAAATTAATTCGTTGTACTTCTTAAAGTTTTTAAAATTTATTTAGTACATTTTTATCTTGTCTTTCCTTATGGCATACATCATTTTCCCCTTCTTGCATTTTATCATCATAATACCATATGGCCCCCTTATCCCACACCGGCTCAAAGTGCCAAGGGGGTGGCAACATATGACTTACCATTCGTGGCTGTCGTACGGCTAAGTGTGTTGGGTTGGGGAAAGCAATGGTGGACTACCCTGTAAAAACTTCACTGCGAGACTCTGCGGATCTCTCTCGACGCGCTATAGGACAAAAAGGCCTGAAGGGGGGATGATCTACGGAGTAGCCGAGGGTCGGACGCAACTGTGTGGCTTGGATCGGATTGGATACCATAAGGAGGTTGAGGGGGTGTAACTGGCCCAAGGTCACCCAGCAAGTTGCCATGGCAGAGCAGGGATTCAAACCTGGTCCTCCAGCATCCTAGTCCAAATGCTAACTGGTTCTCCTCACCTGTTTTATCATTTGTTGCAGTGGCTTTATTAGATGTTATGATTGATCTTCTGTGCTGCTTCTTAATATTGATTGCTATTTCTTTTTTGTTGTTGTTGTGCTTAATTTTTATTGCATTTTATTCTTTTCAGTTGCATGCACTGCTATATCATTTCTTGTGCTTAATCTTATTCAATCCAGCTAGGGGCCATGTGAATATGCACGTGGGCTAACAACTGCATATCCCTACTTTACAGGTCCCCAGACCCACTGCTGAAGTTATGTGTACAGAGCCTTCTTAACTGTCTATGAGACGTTCAGCTATGGGGTGTTGCATTTATTTCCCTTCCTCTCCAAATAGATTATTGTTGCTTTTGTAGGAAGGCTGCATGCATGCAGCGAGGGAAGCTGAACTGGGGAAAGGAAGCATGTGTGCATTTCCTCTTTCAGCTACAGATACATGTACAAATGTCCACATGGTCCTAGCTGTACCAGGAGAAAGGAGTTCTCAGTAGGGGTGTGCACTGGGGAAATATTCCCGCTTTGGGTTTACCCGAAGTGGGGAAATGATTCGGAATAATGATTCGGGTTATTGGAATCGCTTCAGTAACCCAAGCCACCCAACCCCAACCCCACTGACCTTACCTCTGCCGCCCGCACTGCCGCCAGGATGTCAGGTAAGTGGGGTGTTGGTTGGAGGGAGCCCTTTAAAAAGGCCCCCGAAGCGACCCGAATTGCTTCAGGAAACTTTGATTTGGTATTTCCGGATCTGGGCCATCATACTGGCCCCAATTTGGAAATACCGAATCTTTACAAATCGGGCCTGGTCTGTTTGTTTTTTCTGAACCGGGAACCCGAAGCACACACCCCTAGTTCTCAGAGTTCTTACAGTCTGATTATTGTGCCTGCCTATCAATGAAAGTATGTTCTGAACACATTCCTCCTGGATTTTTTTTAACAATATAAAGATTAGTCCGCCAGACCTGCAGTGCTCTCCTCAGAGTGAACCACTAGAAAGTATCATTGCTACAGCTGTTGATCTTTCCACCTACAATCTTCTCTCAGCTAGATTAGCAACTGTGGAATGGGATAGGGTTGCCAGCCTCCAGGTGGTGGCTGGAGATCTCCCGGAATAACAACTTATCTCCAGGCCATAGAGATCAATTCCCTTGGAGAAAATGGCTGCTTTGGAGGATGGACTCTATAATATTAGCTCGTGGGTTGTTCTGATATGGAACTTACTAGTAAACTTACTGATATGGAACTTACTAGTAAATTTTTTCTAGGTGTCAGCCCAGTAATTACTTCTTCCTGTGCTAATTTCTTCGCAGCAGCTTTTAAAATCTGTAAGCAAATGGTATGTAATGCAAATGATTTTTAAATATTCATTATTAGAGATTTTATATTGTAATTTATGTATAAACTATGTTTTATGTTTTGTAATTTTATATGTTCTTCCCAAAGGAACACCTTTTGGACATTCTGTGCTGGTCTTTGACAGTAATAATAAACTATGCTGCTATAGCATTACACCTTGCTGAGGTTCCTCCCGTCCCCAAACTCTGCTTTCTCCAGGCTCCACCCACCAAGTCTCCAGGAATTTTCCAGCCTGGAGCTGGCAACCCTAGAATGGGAACACAGTAACTATTTGGGCCCGATTCAGCTCCCCTGCAGAGCACAAGAGCACTCCCGGGGCAGCCGCAGCCCAACCAATGACATCACTTCCTGGACGTGATGTCATTGTGTGGGCTTGGGAGCGTGTGCACGAGAAACAGAAGATAAGGTAGGTGCCGGGTCACCCACCTTCCACTGGGAGGACAGGGGAACTTGGCAACCCTATTCTAGAGGTTAGGACAAAAACATTTCTTAACAATTTGACAAGTACTAATGAAACTCTGAAACACTTGGGCATAAAATACAGACCTAGGACAGTAATATGGAATATAAATGAGCAAACTCCTCAAAAAACCTCCTGAAATTGTACCATCCTGCAAGACATTCTTTGTAACTGTCAAGGGACCTGGAATCCTCCATCTCATTCAATCCTCTGTCTTATTAAATTTGCTACGAGTTGTATATAATTTGAAAGACATGTGAGATTGTGTATCTTTAGAGATTACTGATTTAAAACACTTAAACATATATTACTAAATATTCCAGCAGTTTTGATTTGGCAGGTTAATCAGAAAATCTCTTCTTGTGAACTCCTTTTGCCTCAATTTGTGGACTGTTTGTAATCTCTTGCAGTTAATGTAATCTTTTTCAGAGACGATTCTTCAGCCATAAATAAAGGGTCCTGCAAAACAAGGGAACTTCATATCTGTGCTTATCCTTAGCATTTTCTACATATTACTGCGTTCAAAAGCACAATAATGATTGTTAATTAGGTTTGACATAAACTATCCATGCATGAGGAAAAGGCATTCTGTACATGTTTAGAGGCACAGATAAGCCTTAACAAAGTGGCTTCAAAATCACAGTGCCTAATGCAATATAAAATAATTCAATTGTGTTTAGTTATATGGAGTTCATAATATATATTCCAAGCATGTATATGTGTTTTTAAAGTGTTTTACTTATTTTATGGTTTTAATGTCATGCCGTTCCCTCCTCTGCTTTCCCTCCTTCGTTTTGTCCTTAAACAACAGAAATGGCACCAGAGGCGTTTTTAAAATTCAAAAGTAACTATTTTATTTATTTTAGAGGGGAAGGGTCAAGTGAAATCAGGGGTTCAGGTGAAATCAGGTCTTCAAAAGACAGTTTCCATCAACACACACACACACACACACACCCTGCGTTTGACTGGTTAGGGAAAGTATCCTCTCTGTGGAAGATCTATCCTCTTTCTTTGGCCCAAATGGGAAACTGCACCTACTTCCCAAACTTTCTTGCCAACTTTTCCCCAGTTCTCCTGTTGGTGTTAAACTGCTTTCAGTCAGGACTCAGGACTCCATCTCCCAACTGTTCATACTAGACTCCTCTCAGCATGGCTGAAAACAGCCCCTCCTTTTTCCAGCTCATGCTACCCTATCAGATTCCTTGGAGTAGCCTGTCACTCAAAGCTCTCTGCGTCTGTGAGGGATTAACCCTTAACCATCCTTCTGCTGTTTGTGTAGCACATCCAGGCTTTTAAAAAGTGCAGTCCATCACAGATGTACTTTTCATTTTTTCTGCAGGTTTTTAGTTTGGCATTTGTGATTTATTATGATTTTTCACTGTGGGGATGGGATGTAACTGTGCTAATTGTGTTTACAGTGTAAGCCACTGATGTAAGCCATTTGCCAAAATGAGTATGTAATTTTTTTCTGGTTTTATTGTAAATAAATATTTGTATTCTGATTTTAAGTTGTTGTTATATCAAATCATTCATGCAGTGTCTTGAGCATACAACTGAATAAGAATTTGTACATTGCATCATGCACTATTATTTTCTTATTTTCTCAACCTCTTTGGTTTTCTCTATTTTTCTTGATTATTTTTCCTTTTTCTTGTGCTTAAAAATAAATACCAGGCTAAGTGAGACTGGACACTCTCTTTTTCTTCTCCTGCCCCTCATCCAGTAAGTTTCTCCTAGGGCAGTTTCTCCACTACAAGATCAAGAGGCACCCCCTAAATAATATAGATATAATCTCACGGGTTTTCTGCCCAGTGTTCTCACTTGCTTACCCTGAGGAGGGAAAAGAAAAAAGAAAAGGGGAAAGGGATGAAGGAAAAAAGATACACGTTCAGTTAGTTCAGTATTTCAGGAAGTGAGCTCTGACTCACAAAATCTCATGTTAAAATACTTTGTATAGTCTTGAAAGTGCTACTAGGCTCCTGTGGGGTTTGTTACATCAGGCTAACATGGCTATTTCTCTTTGGAATTAAACTGAGTCAGTAAGGGGTTAACTGATGCCGGACAGGGATCACTTGCAGCATATCCTCCCACATCCCTGCACCAGAAAAATGGAGATGTCAACAGTGCTCATTTCCCCATAGGGATGTGCACTTTGGGTTTCCAATTCCGTTTTTTTGCAAGCAGCAAGAAAAGTGTTGTTTTGAGCTTCAGTGTGCTCTGTAAAGATTCCTGAATCTTTACAAAGCATACCGAAACAGTTTAAACACTCGAATCCCAAAGTGGCTTGCCACTTCAGGATTCAGGTCATTCCGAATTGTTTTCCCGTTTCAGGTAAACCTGGAAAAATCTTTTTCAGGTGCACACCCTTATTTTCCCATATATACCAGACTTGCTTTATTAAAGACACAAAAGCTGGTGAGGGGATATAGAGTTTTTGTAAAAGAGATATGCCTCCTCGTGCCTCTCTAGCTATAGGCCTGATCCATCATTGCCTGTACTATCAATATAGCTGGCCATTTGTTTGGGGATGGTGAAATCCAGTGATGAAAACTTGGAGAAGGTTTATATTTGCTCATTTTTCGAACTTAAAAACTGTACATGCAAAAAAAGTTGCTGTTGTGCTATTATCATGGGCCAGTCTCGGCTCAGTGAAAGTGAGGACTCCTCAGGAGGAGAGGAGCCTCATGTAGCCAGCCCTGAATCCTCAGGAGAAGAGGGGAGCTCTGTGTAGCCAGCCCTGACTCAGCAGAAACTGGCGATCAGGAAGAACAGCTGCTGTGTCATGTCTGTGCCCCATCCATGCCATTATTTTCATGCTGAACCAATGATGCTGTTCTGAACCAATCTTTCATGCTATAACTTTGTCATATTACCAATGCCATAACTGTTTTGCATTCACAGGCTTGTAGAAGCTACAGATGTCTTATCTAATGGACTGTAGAAACTCTCAGTGCTTTTGACCTTGTACCCCGCTCACTCCCATGCACTGTTATGTTACAACTTTGATCTCCTGCTTTCCCAGTGTCTAGACTTGATAGTACAAATATGCGAGAAGTTCTCAGGAATGGTTCTCGCCAAAAGTATAATTGCTGGTGGGAGGAGGGAGAGGAGTGACTGTCTTTAAGTAGAATGGTTTTCTCTTGTATTGTTATTCCTGTCAAATTGATCCTTACTGCTTAGTAGCTTACCTTGTTTCTGAGTAACCCTATGGACATATCTGTGGAAATGATTTGATTTCTGAATAAAACCATTTAACCAAGAGCCTGGATTCTTGCTGCAATGGTACAGGGATCTATCTGCCATAGCCTGTCATCCATAGCCTGACATGCTGGCTAATCAGAGTCCACAGTCAGCAGCTGAGGCAGAGCCACCAGCATCCTCCAGCCCCAACACCACAAGTGAAGCCCAGCCCGGGGCTTTCACCCCCCACCCCCCAGGTTTGCCCACAGCCACAGAGTGCCACAGACAAAGGCAGAGAGTGGAACTGCCGAAGAGACGGTGCAGTGCTTGCCTCCTGGGCCGACACCAGCTGCTTGTGGATAGCGACCATGAGTAGCATCAGGATAGAGCTCAAGCAGCTGGCTGCAAACCATGCCTGGCTATAAAAGCCAGTCTAGAGGACCTGCCAGGCATGGAAACAATGTGGTGCATTCTTGCTACTGCTGTGGCCATTCCTGTGAACCTTGCCTTGCTCCTGTAGCTTTGGACCATGCCCTGTCTCTGCCTGCACCTAGACCTGATCTTACTGGTAACTGACTTATGGACCCCCTGACTTGGCTTTTGGAGTTTGGACTCATCTCTGGCTTGGGACTTGTGTGCTGACTTTGGACTGGACTTTGACAACCCTGCTTGGGCTGGCCCAGCCCACGACAGCTATCAAGTAATCAAGGTGTCACAGGCAGTCAGCACAATGCAATTGACATTGCCAATAGGCAGCATTTGCTTAAGTAAGCTTTTTCTCCCTGCAGAATCAATATAAAGGATTCTTATCTCCTTCCTAAGGAAATATTTGGGGCTTTGGTAGGGTATGTCAAATTGCCTTGGAATTCTCATTACTTTCTTTAATGTCAAAGTCAATCCCAGACTTCTGTAAGACTTGTTTTGTTGTTATATGAATGAATTATTATCAAGAAAAGTATTTATGTGCCTTAAGACGTTCAAACAGGGCAGCTTATGGCTTGTTCGCTGTATGCCAACTTCATCTTTAACAGTTGTCTAAAACATGTAAGGAATTGTATGCTCTGAAAGATGCACTAAATCCATTTTACCATGATGGGTCTTTGGGCCTTTCTTATTTTTTCTTCTTTTAAATGGAAGAGCTTAGAATCTAAAACAACTTGGCAGTAACCTCAATTGCCTGAGACTAAGCAGAGTTCAGAGGAATGTTAAGTGGAATAACCGGAGCAATCTCTTTAGGAGAAATGTAGAAGAGGATTGTCGTAAAGTGCCTGCCCCAGCCTTAAGAGCTGCCTAGCACACAGTGTCAATTCTCAGCAAAGAGAGAAAGGCAGACAAGGGTTTATGAGAATGTTTCCCAGTATTCTCGCCACAGAGATTTCCCTGGTTACTTGGCTTTACATTCCTCCAAACTCTACTTAGTCTCAGTAAATTGAGATCCATAACAAGTTGTTTCAGATACTTAGGCCTGTCATAAAATCATATTGGATGTAATGGTCCCTAAGTGGGGCCCTAGGCTTCAGCTCGGACTCTGCAAACCATTTTATTACCCAGTTAACTGCTGCTTCTGCTCACACTGCTGTCATCTTTCCTAGTTAGAAATGTATTTTTTTAATCATTCTTTAGAAAGTGCCCATGTTTGATTTTTTTTCGCCAGTCAACACTGCAAGGTAGAGTCTTCTTCATATCATGTTATCTACAGTGCATCCAAGCTTAGTAAAAACCTTGATGGGACATGGATCGCATCATATCTTGGGTGAAATAAAAGAGAGAAACACACTACAAAAAGAATCAGTCCCTTTCTTAATTAAACAAGGCATGATCTATAAACCAGTCAGGTGGGATGAAGTAACCTTTCATCAGGAGCTTAGGGTGAGTGCATTCAAACTCATGGTTGGGCCTCACAAACTGGGCAAGGAGGGCAGACATGAGTCAGAAAATGAAGAAAGAAAGAGCAGGTGAGCCAGCTGCTGATTAAATTGCTGAGATGATCAACTGAAGAGTGGCAAGCCAAATTGTCTAACAGTTCAAGTGGTTTTTTTATTCAGTAGCATTTCCCATTTATTTCAGTGAGAATTTCCTTTAAGCAACCTTAAGAAGTCAAAGGTTATTTCACTGGTCAACCTACAAAAGGGTAATAATTGGGCATAAAACCCACACTGCATGTATGTCCTGGTTCAGCCATGATAATATGAAAACTAAGCACAGTTGTAGGGCTCTTATTGCAATCAGTACCCAACAAGCATTTTCAGGGCACCCAAGACAAGCTCCTTACTTTGAAATAGAGTGCCAGGCACTCAGGCTTCAGGGCAACTTGCATGACTGGCAAGGTGAAATCACCCTTTCTGGCGGGGGTGGGGAGGGAATACAATTCAAGACACTGCTTCTTACCTTTAAGTAATCCAGCCTGCCATGTAAAATGCTCCTCACAAGCCCTTCTCGCTCTGGTCCCACCTTCAGAGACAGGGCTTTTTCAGAGGTGGTACCTCACTTGTGGAATGCCCTTTCTCTTGAGGCCCACCTGGCAACTATGCTGCTTTCTTTTAGGAACCAGCCCAAATGTTTCTGTTTACCTGGTCTTTTAATTAAGGGACTGATTTTTAAACATTATTTTGTAGTCAATTTTTACTCTAAGAAATGTGTAAGACTCATTTTAAGCTGCTTCATGTTTTATGTTGTTTTATGCTTTGGCTGTGTTCTTGAATGCTAAGTTTTAACAACTTTTATGATGTTTTACCTTGATACCACATGATCACCCAGGCTTGGCTGCTTGCTACAGTTAAAAGCAGCGCGCCCCCCCTCCACCTAAAGCCAGAGTAGTGTAGTGGTTAGAGTTTCAGAGTAGGATCTGAGAAAACTAGATTTGAATTTGCACTCTGCTGTGGAAGCTCACTGGGTGACTTTGATCCAGTCACATACTCTCAGCCTAACATACCTCTCACGGTTGTTATGAGGATAATATGGCGGCAAGGGGAATATTGTATGCTGTTCCCAGCTCACACAATGACGTCACTTCTGGGTCAAAGGGCACCCAGGGAGTGCTCCCGTGCTCACCAAAGGGCTGAATCACAATTTGGCCCCAAATGGGCCCACAATTCGGCTCAGATTGGGCCATTGTGGGCATGGGAGCGAGCCGCGCTGCCTGGGGGCACACTGCGCCACCCGGGGAAGTGCCCTGGGGGCCATGCCCCCCTGCTGGTCAGGTAAGTGGGGGCAAGGGGAACATGGGAGTAGGGGAATGGTACCCTTAGCTGCAAGTGGTATGAAGGTAGGGGACAGGGAAGAAGGAGAAGCCTGTTTTGTGCTACCACGGTGACTTCTGACAAGTAGGGAGGAAGAAAGGGGGGGAGGCTGGCCTTGCTTTCCTTTTCTCTCATTCTTTCTCCCCTCTGCCTCCCTCCCATTCAACACTTCAGCCATTCTCTGCACATTGAACTTGCTATTAGGGTTTCCAGGAGCCCACCAGTGGCGGGCAAACTCCAGGGGATTTGCACCCTTGCCCGCTCATCCAATGGAAGGTGGCAAGCCCCCCAGAGGTCGCCCACCACCAGCTGGCACCCCAGGAACATGCGCAGCAGGACTGCTCCCTTGGCCGGCATAATAATATCACTTTTGGGAGTGTGATGATGTCACTTCCATGAGTGACATCATCACACAGGTGCTGGCACAAGGTAAATGCCAGCCCCCCCCCATGAAGATATAGGGCCTGGCAACCCCACTTGCCACCTTTTTTAGGGGAGGGAGGAAGAAGCAAGCAGGGCAGTTTTCTGAGGGGGAGTAATATAGGGTGATCTTATCTGAGGTTTTTGCTTTAAAAAAGTGGTTCCTCCTTTCCATCGTATTGTGTGTCTGGATCCCACTGTAAGTAATCCTCCCCTTTCTTAAGTGGCCTGACAAGAGGAGGAGGAGCCATCACATGTGCTGCTTCTGCTTCCTTTCTTCCTTCTCTCTGTCCAGACATCTCAGGAGTCACTTTCTCTCTGGAGGTTGTGTATCCCTCTTTTTACATCATATATCTAATGCTGAAGTGGCCCTGACCCATGCAAAAACTTATATCCCAGGATTGGGGCCACTTTGGAACAGGCTGCCCCACTCTCACACCCCTACCCCCGGGTTACAGAAAAATCTCAAACAGGAAAAAAAACCAAAATAGAGTGATTTCACCCCCCAAAAACCACCAGAAGCCTGGCCTGTGCAGTTGTGCAGCTCCCAGACCCTGGCTGCAGCTGCTGCAACTCTGGCTATTTCCCAAGAAGGGAAGGAGTAAAGCTATTTATGAGGGAGGGGAGGTAAGGGGGTTTGCTAGGGAGGGGGTAAGGGTTATGCTGCTTTGGAGGGAGGGGGAAAGAAAGGATCAGGGTAAGGTCTTTGAAAGGGGGGGAACAAGGTATGATCTTTTGTAGGGGAAAAACTAAGGCAGGTGGAATGGGGTTCTTTCCCCCAGCAACTGTTCCACCTTATGCCAACAACACCACTGCTGCCACCCTCTGGGACTGCCACAGCTCTCAGCGTTGCCAGACCTGGCGCAGCATTTTCCCTATCCCCATCCCACCCACAACATCACCCCAACACAATCCACATTTTGTTGTGGCCCCATCTTGTAATTTACCTACTCCCCTTTCATATCTTGCCCCAGATTAGCACTTTCCTGCTCCCATTGGCTGGGTCCTACTGGGTGGAGGTGGCTGGAAAAGGAGAGCTGGGAACTTAGCTCCTCCATGACCTTTTTAATGCACTTTGAACGATGCTTTACACTTTTGACTGGGGGAAGGAGTTGAGCAGGGATCAATGGGGAAATGGTTGTCATGGAGTTTAATTGTTTAATTGCTTTACTGTCTCTTAGATGCAGAGGAGTTAGCCGTGTTAGTCTGTGGCAGCAAAATCAAAAAGAGTCCAGTAGCACCTTTAAGACTAACCAATTTTATTGTAGCATAAGCTTTCGAGAATCAAGTTCTCTTCGTCAGATGCCTGATACAGAGACTGGTCAAACACAATGGTTATCACATTACCACAGGTAACAGATTTCCTTTACAGGGGTGGGGTCTGGGGGAGCTCAGTGGCACCTGGCATGGACTTTCGGGATTATCGAAGGCCCATACTGCATTGGAATTGGATGGTCTAGCTGTTTGGCTTCTACAAACTAACAGGGCAAACTCCTTTGAAGCCAACTGATACACACACCAAAAGGAGATGTTTACATATACTAGCAAAGGAATGTTTTGATTGCTCCCTCCCCCTCCCCCCCTAATTGCCTCTTCCCTCTCCTGCTCTTCTGTGTTTGACCAGTCTCTCTGCATCTATGACCAGTCTCTGTATCAGGCATCTGACGAAGAGAACTTGATTCTCGAAAGCTTATGCTACAATAAAATTGGTTAGTCTTAAAGGTGCTACTGGACTCTTTTTGATTTTACTGTCTCTTGTTCTTCTAGCCCCTGACCTCTACAGCAAGTGGACACCACAGTTTTCACTGCCTGACAGAAGTTCCATCAAGTGCTGGCATAATGAGACATTTATGCCAGAATTTCAAGAATATGCTTAAAATCTACTTTCCCCTTCTTTTTAAGTTCTGTAACATCTGGGTTCTACTCAAAAGACTGTCCACTGTTTTGTGTCATTGGATTGGCCCTAATAAAAGATATTACATGGATTGTGGTTTTGGCTTTTAATCTTTTACATGCTGCAGTGTAATTATATATTAATTCTTCCATCTGCCAATGGGAGCTGGTGATTCAGCCCACAGGGATTGGATCCGTTTGGGGCTTGTTTTGAGGAAGTCAAACCAAGTGGAGTCTGATTTTGTGAGCTGCTTTAGCACAGTGGTTAAGTGGTTCGACTGTGAACCAGCACTCTACTGGTTTGAACCCCACTACTGCTATGAGCTCCTTAGATGGCCTTGGATAAGTCACTCCTCTCAGCCCCAGCTCCCCAGCTGTATTGTGGGGATAATAATAACACTAACTTGTTCACTGCTCTGTGTGAGGCACTAATCTGTCTAGAAGAGCAGTATATAAGCGCAGTTATTATTATTATTTCTGCACTTAGAAAAATGCCCCATTTCTGCTGTGTGCTTTCTGGGATAAGAGACAACATAAGTGGTTTCATCAATGTTTGGTTTGTTTTTGTGCATGAGTTACAATGTTGTAACATTTCAATGTTAGAGGGAGTTGCGTTAACCTCTCCCTCACTCTGTACTTGTCCATCAGTAATTGGACAGTGTTATTTGAGCTCCAAATTTAACAAAATTTCCATGTGTTGATTGGCTGAGGCATTCTGGAGGAAAATTTTAAAATATTAAGTAGGATTTTAAAAAAAGAAAATGTAAAGGACTATGGCAACATTGCAATGTTGTTTCAATCTTTTTTTTTAATTTGGGGGAAAAACTGGACTAAAAATGCAGGAAACACAGGGCTTCTGCACAGAACGTCGTTCTAAATAGCTTGTGTTGGTGAAAAGATGATTTACTTCAGACTGCCAAGGTTAGTGTGCACGCACAACACATAACAAACAATGATGACGTTTCTGTGCGTTGATTGGCTGAGGCATTCTGGAGGGAAACTTTAAAATATTAAGCGGAATTCAGGGCTCTCTGCAGAGCTTTCCTTGTAGTCATTGCGGTGTTTTTTCCTTGCATGTTGCAAGCTTTTTTAATGGTTGTTGTGGGTTTTCCGGGCTGTATTGCCGTGGTCTTGGCATTGTAGTTCCTGACGTTTCGCCAGCAGCTGTGGCTGGCATCTTCAGAGGTGTAGCACCAAAAGACAGAGATCTCTCAGTGTCACAGTGTGGAACAGATGTAGGTCCTTTGTATCTACTCAGGAGGGGTGGGGTTGAGCTGAGTCATCCTGTAAGAGTTTCCCAGGGTGTGGAATGCTAATGGCGGGAGGCTTCACTGTATCCTGAGGAGGTTCTTTTGCATCTGCAAAGCAAACTTTCAGTTAGGTCACAAGGTCTACAGGAAACCAACTCACACTGATCGGTACCTACACAAAAACTCCAATCACCACCCCCGACAAAAAAGAGGCATAATGAAAACATTAGTGGATCGTGCAAGATGGATATGTGAGCCACACTTTCTCAATGAGGAAATTAATCATCTAAACCACGCACTTCAGGCAAATGGCTACTCCAGAAATGAAATCCGAAGAGCAATCAAACTCAGGATGAATCAAACAACCAAAGAAAAACAGTCTCCCACAGGAAAAGTGTTTTTGCCATATATCAAAGGAATTACTGATCAGATGGGAAAGCTTATGAAAAAGCATAACCTTCAAGCAGTATTCAGACCCACCCGAAAAATACAACAGATGCTACGATCAGCAAAAGACAGTAGAGACCCCCTCACCTCTGCAGGAGTATACCGTATACCCTGCAGCTGTGGACAAGTTTACATCGGGACCACAAAGCGTAGCATCCAGACAAGAATAAAAGAACATGAAAGACACTGCAGACTTGGACAACCTGAAAAATCAGCAGTGGCTGAACATAGCCTAACTCAAACAGGGCACAGTATCTTATTCCAGGACACCAAAATACTGGACAACACTTCCAACTACTTGGTCAGACTGCACAGGGAAGCCATTGAAATTCACAAGCATACGCAAAACTTCAACAGGAAAGAAGAAACCTTAAGAATGAATCGAGCATGGTTGCCAGTTCTGAAAAACACCAGGCTAACAAAACATTCTATCCCTGACAATAGCCCTGCAGAGAAGATTAGCACATCAAGTACCAATCCATATGCAAAAGAACCTCCTCAGGATACAGTGAAGCCTCCCGCCATTAGCATTCCACACCGTGGGAAACTCTTACAGGATGACTCAGCTCAACCCCACCCCTTCTGAATAGATACAAAGGACCTACATCTGTTCCACACTGTGACACTGAGAGATCTCTGTCTTTTGGTGCCACACCTCTGAAGATGCCAGCCACAGCTGCTGGCGAAACGTCAGGAACTACAATGCCAAGACCACGGCAATACAGCCCGGAAAACCCACAACAACCATCGTTCTCCGGCCGTGAAAGCCTTCGACAATAGCTTTTTTAATGTTGCAATGATTTTTAAAAAATATATAAAAAATCAGGGAGGAGGGGAAATGGACTAAAAATACAGGCAGCACCGAGATTCCTGTACAAAATGTCATCCTAAATAACTGGGGTTGGTGAGAAGATGATTTACTTCACACTACCAAGGTTAACATGCACACACAACACATAAAAACCAATGACAACATTTTTTTAAAGAATGAGGGAGGAGAGTGGTGGGGAAAGGAGTGGAAAGAAAGGGCATGGACTGGGATCTTCATTTCCTAAATATTTGTGAATTTTGTAAATCAAAATAAATTGATGTAATGGTGTACTAATTTTAAGCAATTACTTGCAGTAATCTCTGCTTGCTGGAGAGTTTGGGAAATGGTTTGTTTTGGTTCTCCATTTGTATTTTGATTATTTACTTAATTAACAAATTAATTACCTTCATTGATATCCCACCTTTCTTCCCTATGGGGACCCAAAATGACTTACATCATTCTCCTCGCCTCCATTTTATCCTTACAACAACTCTGTGAGGTAGATTAGACTGAGAGTATGTGAGTGGTCCAAGTCACCCAGCAAGCTTTCATTGCCAAGTGGGGATTCAAACCTGCTTCTCCCAAATCCTAGTCTTACATTCTAACAACTAAATCATGCTGGTAAATACTTAATAATTATTTGGAATCTTTGTCCTTGATTTTGCTGTGTGGTATTAAAAATAGGGTTGCTAGCTAGCAGTGTAT
This sequence comes from Eublepharis macularius, assembly GCF_028583425.1. Taxonomy (NCBI): domain Eukaryota; kingdom Metazoa; phylum Chordata; class Lepidosauria; order Squamata; family Eublepharidae; genus Eublepharis; species Eublepharis macularius. Next base: position 191,788,113 of record NC_072790.1, read on the forward strand.
TAGAGAGTTATGGTTTCTCAAAAACTTAAATTGAATTTGCTGCTGATTTTTACTAAAAAAAGCTTTTCCAAATCCAATTGCCAGAGAGATTCAATTTACATAGTCATTTTTACTTAAATGTGTGCCAACCTATGAAAAAAAATTAGAAGTTCCTTATAGGAGAAAATGATAGCATACATGTTGCAGGCTTTTGCAAAACTGACTTGGATATGTCTTGTGTACAGTTGCCTCCTGTATGTTGAAAGGGAGCAGAAAGTTAAGCTTTCCAATCTTCAGGCTGATCATCTAAGTGGTAAACAAGCAAGTTATCTGTGACATCTAGTACCAGAATTGATAAAGCTGGTTAAAATAGGCCTTACTTGTACATCAGAAAGGTCATTATGCATTCATAAGATAAAGACTTTTCTGCAGTCGAGCACGTGGGCATAAACATTTCTTTCAGAAGATGGATCTTAGTATAGACTTAAATATTTCTCTTGGGAGATAGATCTTACCATTATAGCTAATGAGTTCATCAAGAGAGCAGCAATTAGAAGAAATACATTAAGTGTTGGACAATCCTAGCAATATATGCATAGGCTGCATTTGCTCTAGATAGTACTTTAGTTAGTTGTGATTTATTTACTTTTATGTAATAAAGACCTGTTTTACATAACTTATTTTTGAACTGTTTCGGGGGTGTTGACCTGTGGCACCACCCTCTTTCCAGGTTTGCCTGTGCTCCCCCAGGAACTTGAGGATCCACCAGGGTTCTATTGGTGGCAGAGTGATGCCAGGATGCAGTTCACCAGTCTAGGGCCCCGGCCAGTCCTTTACTTCTCACATTCTATGTCCCTATGTTTCCTTAAGGAGGTGTCACTGAACGCCTTAAGTGAAGAAGAATCACAGCTGTTCACATCCAGGCCTATTTTAACTTATTTTAGTGTAGCTGCCAGCAAAATCTGTTATTTGGTAGTGTCCAGGTTAGGAAATCCTTGGGGATTGGGGGGGGTGGAGCCTGGGGAGGGTGGGGTTTGGGGGGCCAGACTTCAGCGGTGTAGGATGCCATACAGTCCACACTTCAAAGCAGCCATTTTCTCCAGGGGAACTGACCTCTGTAGTCTGGAGAACTGTTGAAATTCTAGGAGATCTTCAGGCCCCACCTAGAAGTTAGCAACACACGGAGCTGCAAAGTCAATTAAATGTTCTTCTTGTATCCATTATGTGGGACTGCCACCAGTAGACCATCCGCTGGTGTTGGCATAGTAATTCAAATATGATTTGGCAGGTGCATGTGAGAAAAATACTGTAATGGTCTCATCCATATGGAGCCCCAACCATGCAGCTACAATTTTCTATCGAAGTATTTATTCATAGGGGTATGCACTGAAAAAAAAATTCATTACAGTTTCAAATCCAGTGTTTCTGGGATTCGTTTTCGTTTTCTCAGCCATGTCGGACGCTCCTCTTCGCTGGCTTGAGAGGAAGTGGCCGAGCACCCTGTCCGGGCGGCTGATCTGCGAAGATTAGCCCCCAAAACTCCCAGTGAGGGAGGCTGGGTCCAGGACGCTGCGGGAAGAGCCCCCCGGAATCAATGCGGGGGGTTAATTGCCCGTTTGTCCCTACAGAGGCCGGCGGACGTGCGCGGCGCCTCGAGTGCTGCCGGGCCATGAGAAACGGCAAAGAGCAGAACTAGGCGAGAGCCTACAAGTAAGCGAATTCCTTCTGTTATTACAAGCGTACGTGAAGGAGAGGTGAGATCTGAAGTTAAGAAGGCTCACTCTTCCCCTTTGCTGAGTTTCAAAATTTGGTTGGCGCCCCCCCCCCCAATGGCAACAAAAAAACAAAGTCCTGCCCTTGGCAAGTCAGTTTCGGCTGCCTTAAAGGGAGAATCGCTGGAGGAAATAGTACGGAGGGCGGTTGGTGAAGCTATAAAACCCTTTGTTGACAAGCTGAATGAAACAGATCAAAGGGTGGGCTTAATTGAGAGCGAAGTGAAAACCATCAAGGAAGCAGCGGGGGGGGCAGAGAAGTCTGCTCGGGAAAGTGCGTCACTCGTGAAGGCTACGAATAAAGAGCTTAAACTGGTGGAGAATCAGTTGATCGGGCTACAAGTGGAACGAACACAGACAATTTTGCGCCTCCAGAATGTGAAAGAGGAGGAAAACGAGGATTTACGGGGTCTTGTCTCGGAACTATTGGCGACACCCGCGAGGGCAACTAAAGAAGAAGTAAAAAGCACCATTTTGGAAGCCCGTCGGGCTACTTCAAAATATGCAATGAAGCGTCAGTTGCCGCGCGAGATCATCATCGATTTTTCATCTAAGAGGATCCGGGACACTATCCTATACAATTCATACAATGCGGATTTGGACTTCTTGGGCAACAAAATTAAGATATTGAAAGACGTCCCATTTCTAGTTCGGAAAAGACGTTTTAAGTATAAAAAGTTCGCAGCTCTTCTGAGAGAACGTGGAATAAAGTACAAATGGTTATTCCCGGAAGGAATCTGGTTCAGCCATAAAGATCAAGCCTTTAAGATATTATCAGAAGATCAACTAAGGGATTTTGAGGACAGGAACCCAGAATTCCAGTGCACCAAGCAAGACGAAAAGGAGAAGTCTGAGGGGGAGGGGGAGGAAACGAGCACTGCGGCTGCAGCTGCTCAGAGAGAACTGCGTCCGGGACCCAGGAGGGGAAGAAAAATTTAACTTGAAATTAAATTGTAATTTGCATTTAGTAAGGTCAACCACTCCATCAATATAATATAAAGCTTTAACTTTTGAATAATGACAGTATGAAGGGAAAACAGAAATGTAGTGTTTAGTGTTTGTAGGGCACCTCCCCCTTTTTTCCACCCTTCCCTCCCTCTCTCTTTTTTCTCTCTTTTTTCCCATCCCTTGTGTTATTGTAGTCTTTTGTAGTTACTGTTTTGTAGGGTATGTATGTATGTAGTAGTTGTATGTTAGATATTGAAAAATAAAAAATATTACAAAAAAAAATCCAGTGTTTCTGAACAAACTCCGTTCCATTATTCGTTTGTTTCAGGTGGGTCGTTGCCAGTTCAGATCTAATCTGTTTGGGGATTTTTGTTATCATGCATTTTGGCCCTGTTGCATACACAAGGTGAATGCTGGCTGTGCAGATGCATGCTATTCTTTTTAAGGGAGGTTGGGGAAACAAGGCTCTGGGGCAGCTGTTTTTGCATTTAAAAGCACAAAAATTGCAAAGAACACAGTTCTCTCTCTATACCATTGACCCACTGAAGTTTTCTCTCAAGTACACTTCTCCCACACACAACAATGAAGCCCAAAGAAGACGAGTGTCAGCAGGTGCACATTATGGCAGGAAATTGGTTGGCAAAATCGAAACAGCATGGTGGCAATGGCATGGTGGCACCCGGGCAGGAAAACACTCCAACCAGCACAGCACAGCAACTGCATTAAATCAAACTCCTGCTTTTATATTCTGAAGCCGATAGGCAGGTCATGCTCCTAGGACCCGATTGGCAGGGAGATAATGCCATTTCCTGGGTTGCACCGGGAAAAAAGACACACCTTCCCTCCACAGAATTAAATTAAAGGAATATTTCTGAACCGATATATGGGAAGGGGTCAGTCAGTGGCAGTGCTCCTCTGAGTCCCAATTGGAAAGGAGACAATGCCATTGCCTAGGAAGCGCCAAACAAAAAAGCACTCATGCACACTGTGCACATTTCCCTCCTGCCAATAGAGTTAATTGTTATAATGCTAAGAGCTCAGTCTCTACCCCAGGAATCCAACTGGTCAATAGACATGCCATTAAGGAAAACTAGTTACAGCACCTTTTCCCAAATTGGGTTCACTCTTCCAGAAACCTCTTTTAACAAAATAAAACAGCAAATTCCAGGCGTCTTTCCAGGTTGTTTGCTTCATTTTGCACAGCCCTATTAATTTATTTACATTATTTATAGTCCGCCTTTCTCACTGAGACTCAAAGCGGATTACTATACAGCGTAATTCAATACAATCAACAGCTGGGGCAATCAATAAACAATACAATAGACTATATATTATAGAAATTTGAAAACAAGCAGAAATCTGATACAGAATGAAACAATATTGAAACAAAAGGCAAGCAATTTAACATGACATAATTAATGACAGTAACAGACAAAGCAGAGCATCTGAATGCAGTCTTTATATTTACTGTGCATCAATCCCTATCAGAAAACCTTATTATATTTCTTTCGCTTCCTCAAAACCAAAAACACTACCCTGGTAAGTTTGGGAAATTGTCATTGACAGCTGAACAATTCCGTAACTGCCACTTACAGGGTTAAAATACAGCTATGCACCTTGATAGTCACCATGTCTCAAAGTTTGTCAGGAAAGGAGATACCTTGCAAATAAGAAGAGTCATTTTGCTACAAAGAATCCCTCATCAGAGACAATAAAATATGAAGGTACAAGCTCAGGTGTTTTCATACTGGCATCCAAGCAATTCAAAACCCTGAGGACAATGTCTTATTCAGAGACCAGAAATTCAAATGAATAGTAACGTTGACAACCTACAACCAAATACAGGGGACATAGAACTTAAAAGCTTAATGGAAACTCTTTGTGCAAACACATTGCATTAAAGGAAACTTCTATCTATATATGAAAACATAGGTTAGTTGGACAATATGTACATTATTCAAAGACTTTGGTGGCTGGCTAATGTCCAAGATATCCATCACTATGTTTTATCTTTGTTTTTCTCCAGGCAAATGTCGATGTTAGCAAACTGCCTTTGGAAAGCCCGTAAATATTGCTTCAGTCTCTCAAGATTTAGCCCTTGAACATGGGAAGTAATGATTTTTTAAATGCCTTGTGAGCACTGAAGAGTGTCTTTTCCTCACCGTTGAGTAACAATGATCATATCATCCAGGTCTGACCTATCTTTTATTGAATAGACTATATGGGCAGTGTTTCAGAAGCAATCAATACTAGATGGATAGATAGGTTTTATTTGTAATTCTCTCCAACTTCAGAAGGTGGGGCACTCCTGGAGGGTGACATTAGTGAAAGACCTTAACTTCAGGAGTGAGGCAGTCAGGTTGCCATCTGACAAAAGACTTTTTCCATAATGCTATTGCATCAGGGATAGGCCTTGGCCTCTATGCCATTTTTTAATTCTCCAGGGCAACCGATTGGCATCTATTTTTAACTTGATGCTAGAGCTATGGACCGCTGGTCTCACCCAGCAGCATTCTTCGTATGCCTTTACATTTATGCAGCAAAAATGACAAGCATACCTCCCTCTTTTTACCAATTTTGCCATTATTTGCTGATGTAAAATACTGAATGGTTATTCATAACAATAACCATCAGTTTCCCTAGATGAAACACTTTACTCATCCTGGATCCGTACTTTCTAGGATACATATAAAAGTACAATCCTTTTTGTGTTGATTTGTTTCAAGAATATCCTTTTCTAGCTGGAAATTCTCTGCTGATCCAGGGTTAGGCCAATAATCTAGACATAGCAATATCTATATATCTCTGTGGAAGGCTCTCCTTACCCTCTCTCCAGTTTCAGTGGAAGTATTCCTTCCATCATCATTGCTTTCTTTGTGCCCTTGATAACATCCTCAGGGTATAGAAAAGCTGGCAAAGGTGAAACCTGAGCTACATGAGAGCCTTCGAACATCCCACAGCGATACTTATAACTGTGGGATGTTTGATGGCTCTCATGTAGCTCAGGTTTCACCTTTGCCAGCCTTGCCAGACCTTCTCCTCTGAAGATCATATGACTCCTTCAGAATTGTGCACGTCTGTGTTTTTGTGAGCACATCTCAACAGCCAAGGAACAAAAGCCCTTTGAAAGCATTTGTCTCCTTCAGGAAGGGGCTGGGCCACAAAAAGAGCCTGTTCACTGAAGACGGGCGGACATTGTTTAACATGGGTCACCTTGGCTAGAAACAAGCAATGTGTAAAAGATTCCGAGAACAAATATTTCTTCTTCAATCATTTAATTCATGCATTCTTCCGACCAAGATTACATTATACACCAAACACATCAGATTCCTTCTACAGCAAAACACAAATCTTTGGGACTAGCTGGATTCAATCCTATCCTAAATAGTGTGGATCAGAAATAAATTGAAAGACTTCTAAATTATTGAAAATGCACCTCTTTAGCAACATTGACTTAAGAACAGGAGCATAAAGGACTGAAGTATGTATTCAGAGTGTTTTATGAAGCAGATCCAATGTGCAGGTTTTGTGTGACCTGCAATGACTTTAACATCTCAGTAAATCACAAAGCTTAACAAATATTAAGATGGCAAAGATTACCTGTGTGTGCCAGATTTTATCTTTTATCCATTATCATTTAGGAAATGAAAAGCTTGAGTCAGAAATCAGACAGTCGGTCACATGACAAGGACGATCTGGCTGCCTTGCAAGACAAGAACCTTCAGCATGAGTGGGGAAACAGAGACAGATTTACACAGTGGGTTTTCAGCTCAAAAGAAAGTATTTGCCTCGTTTTCTTCGGGTAATTTTTAGAGATTAAACAATAGTTTTAAATAATATGACATATGGATTTCTCAAATGTTATGAATGTGGGAAATAATCATACCATTTCTCTTAACTCCTGAGCCTTTTTTTCTACCAAAGCAGCATGGCTTTTTAAAAGGAAAATTTGGAATGGCACAGTGGTATGTGACTGTAATTTGCACACCTAATGCATTCCACCACAATACACTTGTGTATTTTCTTTGTACAAGCACCCATGCTTTATTGCTTAGGGTCACATTCTATGACATTTGCAGCACAATCAAATGCCGAGGTACACCTTCTAAGCCCTGACTTCAATAGTCTTAGAACGGTTTAACGCTGAGTCAAACCACATGAGACAAAATATGCTTGAATTACACTCGAATTACAGTCAAATATACTCGAATTACAAAATAAACTTGAATTACTCGTGTAATTTGAGTGTATTTTGTCTCATGTGGTAAGACCCTCTGTTTAAGGGTTCACTGTCTGGCTGCAATCCTAAGAACACTTATCTGGGTGTAACCCCTAATGAATAAAATGGGACTTACTTCTTAGTAGACCTGCTTAGGATTGCTGTCTTAGAAGCCTGCATAGTATGGGAGAGAATCCTCAGATCTAGGAATCTGGCAGCGCTAATGCAGAAAAGTATTCTGTTCAAGCTTCATACAAAATGCTTCATTATCTCTGCAAGAAAACTTTATTTGAAATAATGGCCTAAGCTCACACCTTTCTTAGTACATTAGATCCTGCTGCCTCGGCCAGGAAGTTATGTCATAAAGAAAAAGTAATCTTTCTACCACATATTCTACATGCCACAACAGAGAGAAAACAATAGTAGAATCTTATATATGTGAACAGCTAACATTAAAACTGTACATTTTGTGTCTGGTCGCACTATCTTAAGAGTCCTGCTGTCCTGCTGGTACATATTCCTTGTATCACTTTCTCCCTTTAGCCTCTATACATCTGCACCACTTCCAGTCAAGTTTGAAAACCCAGTTGCAAATGATTGCTAGCATACAACAATAGTGCAATACCCAACCATGGATGCAGCCAAAGACACAGGGCTGCTGCCCAAAACAACAGCCCTGTAACCACTCGTTCTCCTTCATAATATCTAGTTAAGAAGAAGTGAGCTAATTTCACTGTGCTGTTTCTTCCCCTGCTGCCATAAGCAAAACTTGGATACACATGGTAGCAGCACAATGCATGTTGTATTACTAAATGTGTGAAAAGAAAAGGAGACATAAGGTTGCTCTTTTTGGCAGCAGCCATACATCTCCCATAATGGGATTTTAAATTACTTACATATAAGTAGCACGTAGCCTGTTGAGACCTTCAGTACTGATGCGATGATTCTCTTATGTTCTTTCTTTCCGCTGATCGACCTGGATGCAATGGAAGCTAATTTCCCCTTGTATCCCTCAGCAGAGAATTGTCAAAATTAGGAATATACGATTGTTCCTGAGAGACAGATTAGTACAGAATTGTGATAATTCATATTTTTAACAATTTTATCCCATGCTACCATTTAAACTGCAGAATTCAAAGCTAGAAACTTGATGAGTGGTGCCATTAGCTTTTCACGTTATCAAAAGAACCATGCAAAAATGAAAGTATTTTTATCCCACCTCATGAAAATGGGTGGGATTCTAAAGAACAAGGGACTGAGAGGATTCACGGAAGGCATTTTTCCTGCCTCCCCTTTCCTCTTGTCGTTCTGGTGGTCATCTCAAAAATGGCACAGGGGCAGGTTTAGAGAGGCTGTAGACAGAAGTGGGAATTGGCAGCAATCCCTTTCACAATCTATAGCATGAGCATCTTTGTAGATGAACTGGTACAAGATCAGCAGTAGGGTGATGTTTCCCACATCCTCACTCTGGCTGCAGCCCCTGCACCAAATCCCTGACTCTTCCCAGGAGTGCTCCAAATCAAGGGACTCCAGAGCTTCCCTTACTGTCTCTAATGAGTGGTCCATCTAGTCTTATTCAGTGACCAAGCAGCTTCCTCTAGAGGGTCAGCAAAAATAGGTAGAAAAGACAAGGTCTCCCCCTGATGTTTCCTCCTATCAAATCCTTAGAAGTGGCTTTCTGGGGAGTTGCAAGGGAAAGGGGGGAGCAGCAAAAACCCTTTCTACAAATTTGCTCCATTTGCAACTGCTTAGCGTCTAACCAAATGACTTCCCTTTTTCCCCTTTCTGGTCAGTAGTCTGTTTTTGTTGTTGTTGTTGTTGTTGTTACATTACATTTCTAGACCGCCCTCCCCATCAGACGGGCTCAGGGCGGTGTAACAACCAACAATTTACAGCATACAATTTAAAACAATAAAAACATTATGAATAAATAATTAAAACATTTAAAACATTTTTCCGTATACAATGAAATTTCTCAGTGGCGGATATAAATACTAAAATTCAGGGCCTAGGTCTTACAAAATGCCCTGCATCAGACTTTGTGAGCTCCTGCATGGGTGGATGTTCTTCAATGGTATGATCGACAAGAGGACAGCCTAGCCCCCACCAAATGCCTAGCAGAACATCTCCGCTACTGAGGAAATGATCTAGAGATCATTCAATATTATAGCATAGTTTATTTGTCACCTATGTGCTATGTCAGACTGTGTTGAGGCTAAGAATCATACTAGATACTTGCATGGGTTAGAAATGGCCAGAACTTTATTGATTACAGCTGGGTGGAGCATTGGCCTGGCATCTGGGCACAGATCCCCGTTGGCATCATAAGCCTGGCTGCCGACCGATGCATCACCCGCCAGCCTCCCGTTGGCACCTCGGCACACGTTGTTCCATTGCCGGCCCTGCCTGGCAACCCTTGCTTCCAGATCCGTCGGGGTGAGCAGTCCCAAAGGCCCACTCACCCTGTTGGGATCTGGCCCAATACTTCAAAAACCGCCAACCCATAAAGTTGTGACAGTGCCCCCCAATAGTCCTTAATCAGCGGAGGGTGGGAGGGTGACAAGCTGCTCCTGTGGATGCTCAGGTGTAAATGGTGCTGACCATGTGGCTGTACCAGCATGGGATGGACCCTCCTCCTTCTACACTTGATCCTGCCTCCTCTCCGTCTTGCACTCGGTGCCAACCCAGCTTGCCGGTAAGTTGTCAGCTTCCTTTTATTTAAAAATTCAGCTCAAAGTTTCCCTCTGCACTTGCAATAAAAAGTTTAGAAAAATGTAGATCCATGTAATCAAAACACAAAACAAAGGTCATCTTAATGATTCTGGGCCCCAGCCGAAAATCAATGTTACCCCTTGCTGGGCTCCCTTGCCATGCCTACATCCTACCCCTGGAGTCAAAACAAGAGGTGGCCCTTGCCCCATGTGTGGCAGGTGGGAGCTGCTGTGGCCACCAAAAGCCAGCTGCTCAAGCCCCAGAAGACAAGGTGGATGGAAGCAGCTGCTGCTGTCAAGTTGGCTGTCCCCCACTGGTGGGAGCATGGGCTTCCCCCCACCATGGGTCCCAGGGCAGCTGCCCCTGTTGCCCATTGGTAAGACCACCCTTCACACCAAGTACAATAAAATGTGATGTTAATAAAACAGCAGCAGAAAAAAAATCAAAGCAGCAATCTAAAAGTTAATTACAAATATGTACTAAAACTAGCAGAAATGGTAAATAGCATAAACTCGATGGGATCACACATAGAACAGTTCTCAAAAGACCTCAGACAAAAGCCTGGGGGAAAAGATGTATTTTCAACCAGGCAAATCTCTGTGGGGAGAAGGTCAACCCTATCCCTGATAGTTGCCTTCTTTAACTCCAGACCTGGGGACACACAGAGAATGGCATCTCCAGGCATTTTTAACTAATATGCAGGTGTATTTGGCAGTAGGAAATCCTTCAACTTTCCTGGTCTCACAAAAGCTTTGGGTGCACAAAGCTGAAAAAAAGGGAAGAAAATATTAAGATCCAAGCCTCAATTTTCTCCAGCATGACTTCCTACTAAGATTGATAGGAATTGTCATTTTGGTGACCTCTCAGATTGAATCAGAAGGTTAAGAAAACTAACCTTTTCATCAGCAACAATTCAATTTAGAAACTTCTGAGCATGCATCAACAGCAGCCACTGTTATAATGATTGACAGCAAATGTTCTAACTTCAGACACTTGAAATTCGACTCATCTTAAATTGCAAATGCATAATTAATATGAGTATATGAAGTGCTTAACTCGAGATAAAATAGGCACAGCAAGCAGCAAAAATTTTCAAATACATGATTTGCAAGGATTGTAGCATCATTACTAAAGGTTTTTAAAAACTTAAAATTACCTTGCCACATCGTTTATACAGACTACAGTGGAAGCACTGTTCTATGTTTTAATTGCAATATGAATGCATTTCCAGTGTGAACAGACCCGCAAGCAAGGAATTCGAAAGTGGTGAACATGCTCATTTTCTATCACCACTGAAGAAGCACATATGGAAGATGTTCCTTCCAATAGTGAACTTCTTAAAAATACACTTTGTGTGTTAATATAGCTGATTTGTTGTACTGAAGCTTAGCAAAATATACAAAAATCAACGGGTCAAGTGGCAGAATATCGGTATAACTTTCAACAACACTGATATCCTGTTCTGATTATATGGGCTGTTATTGGCTTTCTTCAAACGCTTCTACCTAATGAAGAACGTAACTCATCCCATAGGCCGAAGGAGTCACAATGGCTAGTCAATTATGAAACTCTCCTAAGTGCTTAGATATTAATTCATGGTCTAATGTGGTGTCAAGCTGAGGAGAATAAAGGTTAACATATTCTATTAGTCCCAATTGTCAGAAGACTACCATTGAACAATATGGTTCATTAAATGCAAAATCTAATAATTATGTTCACCATAATTGAAATTATTCATAGGAACATGATCTGAATAGTTGTGATTTATTAATTTAGACATAAATTTAATTAGCAATTGATTTCAATAGCATTTTGCTTTGAACTGTACATTTTGTGTAAGATCTATACTAGAAACAACATTGGATAGGAAATGTGGAAGAACAGGCAACAAGAGGCCACTCTTCTATAAGGATTTTCTGTTTCCTGCTTTAGAAATAACCTATTGCTCTAATGAAGCAAGGAGGATTTTTGGTTTTTTTTCAGAAATGAGCCATCTCGGTCATTACAAGCTATACCAGAAGAAAGCCCTAAATTCTAAACTTTGCACATTTTCAAAACTCAGTTCTTTTTTTAATTCAAGGGCAGTTTATCCCCTTATAGATGGCAGCTGTACCATGAGAAGGGGGCAACAGGGCTTAGAACAAAGCCCTATTCTTTCCCCTCTTCATTTGCATGCATGTCACACCACCCCAACTTTCTTTTGATAGGGGAGTCTGGTGCTTGTCTCCCAGATATCTCTCCAACCACCCCTCTTCTTCCCTCAGGGCCCATTTGTTACTCCTTGGCCCCCAACTGACAAAGGGAAAATGAGGGGAAAGGTCTTGACTGATTCCTATGTCAATCCCATTCCACAAGCACATCTGAACTAGTTGGGTGGAGTAGAACATACAGATATTTCCTTGTATGTTAAACCTCATCCATTTATTTAAATTAAGTTCTAATTGCTTACAGTCATATGTCCTGGGTTACATGTTCATCCTACTATATAAAAGGCTAAGCGTATTCAAGACAACTCACTTCCTACCCTGATGTGCCTCCAGAGGGTGCTGCTGTGGAGGGAAGCCAATTGAGGCAGCCAGAACTCCATAGAGCATGCTGGGATCAGCCATGGAGCAGGCTGCAATGCCCACCCCCTCTTCACCCAGCTGGGATCAGGCGCAGAGCAGATGGCAATGCCCACCCCCCTTCACTCAGCTGGGATCAGGCCGAGCGGAGGTAGCTATGCCTGCCCCCCATACCTTCATCCAGCCCATTGTATTTTTCCCAACAATGGGCTTTGTTACTAGTTTCTTAATAATTTTCATTAAATATAAATTAACAAAACATTAAAAGAATAAAATTAAAATAAAATGGAGATGAGAATGATGTAAGCCATTTTGTGTCCCCATTGGGGAGGGGGGAGGGGGAGAGAGAGAGAGAGAGAGAGAGAGAGAGAGAGAGAGAGAGAGAAGAAAGAAAGAAAGAAAGAAAGAAAGAAAGAAAGAAATAAATAAATCAGACCAGTGCTTCAAGTTTATTCACACTACAAGGATCATCTCAGCCCTTAATGAATCTACCCAGTTTGGTGTAGTGGTTAAAAGCGCGGGACTCTAATCTGGAGTTTAGATTCCCCACTCCTCCACTTGAAGCCAGCTGGGTGACCTTGGGCTAGTCACGGCTCTCTGGAGCTCTCTCAGCCCCACCCACCTCACAGGGTGTTTTGTTGGGATAATAATGACATACTTTGTAAACCGCTCTGAGTGGGCATTAAGTTGTCCTGAAGGGCAGTATATAAATTGAATGTTGTTGTTGTTGTTGTTATTACCTATATACTTAGTTCTTCAGCATTTTCCTCTGCCATCTGAAATGCAGCAGGTGGTGATGTGGAACAGGGGATTCTCAGTGGTGACCCCAAGACTATTCCCTTCACCTAGAGAAAAACTAAAAAAGTTTTTAGACAGTCGTTTAAGAAGGTTCTTCTTTTCCAGGGGCAATTTGGGATTAATTTGTTTTTACTATACTGATGGGAGTAATTGCTGATTTTAAAAAAAGAACGTTTGTTTTTGTTTATTAGTCTGTTTTTAGCATAGGTTTGTATAGCACAGTTAAATTTCCACTAATCAAAGTCATTTCTATCAGTGGAAGAGGACTTCCTCAACTGCCGCTTCCCTTCGTAGCTTGAAATGCTCCCTGAAATGCTGCTTCTGGGTGGCAAGGAACTCCTGGGTGGCAAGGAACCCCAAGAACAGCATGAGGGGGGCTTTGGAGGTTTGCACCAGAAGAAAGGAACCAGCAAAAACCCCCCCTTTCCATCAGCAGAAATTTACTGTGAGATCCAAGCCACTGATTTTACAGTATTGTTTTTTATGTTTTAATTATTATTGTGACCTGCTTTATGGGCCAGTTGAGCAGGGAAAAAACAGAATACAAATCTTAAATAAATAATACAGAAACAATAATAACATTCTCTAGAATTTGCAATTATAATCTGTATTTAAGTTTATATTTATTCATACTTACATACATACATACATACATACATACATACATACATACATACATACATGGGACCCAAAACGACTTACATTGTATTGTCGAAGGCTTTCACGGCCGGAGAACGATGGTTGTTGTGGGTTTTCCGGGCTGTATTGCCGTGGTCTTGGCATTGTAGTTCCTGACGTTTCGCCAGCAGCTGTGGCTGGCATCTTCAGAGGTGTAGCACCGAAAGAGAGATCTCTCTCTTTTTTTTAATAATTTTTTATTTTTCAATATCTAACATACAAAACTACAATGACAGTAACTACAAAAGACTACAATAGCACAGGGGAAGGGAAAGAAGGGAGAAAAAAGAGAAAGGGAAGGGGGGTGGGGAAAAAAAGGGAAGGTAACCTACAAACACTAAACGCTACATTTCAATGCTTTCCCTTCATACTGCCATAGTAAAAAAAATAGCTTAATAAAGTAGTGACGGAGTGGTTGATCATACAAATTACAAATTACAGTTCAAATTAAATCTTTTTCCCTCCCCTGGGCCTCGGACGCAATTCCCTCTGCGCAGCTACCGCCAGAGCGCTCATTGCCTCCCCCCTCCCTTCAGGCTTCGGATCCTCTTCTTTTTGCTTGGTGTCTGGTCCAAATTCTGGATTTTTATCCACAAAATCCCTTAGGTGCTCTTCCGAATTAATCTTGTGAGCTTGATCTTTATAACTAAACCCGATTCCTTCTGGGAGTAGCCATTTGTACTTTATGTCACGTTCCCTCAAAAGAGCTGCCAACTTCTTGTACTTAAATCTTCGCTTCCGAACTAAAAATGGAACGTCCTTCAATATCTTGACTTTATTTCCCAGAAAATCCAATTCCGCATTGTATGAATTATATAGGATACTGTCCCGGACCCTCTTAGATGAAAACTCGATAACAATCTCACGAGGCAGCTGCCGCTTCATTGCATATTTTGAAGATGCCCGACGGACTCCCAAAATGGCGCTTTTCACTTTTTCTTTAGTTGCCCTCGCGGGTGTCGCTAAAAGTTCCGAGGCGAGATCCCACAAATCCTCATTTTCCTCCTCTTTAACATTCTGGAGACGCAAAATGGTTTGTGTTCGCTCCACTTGCAGTCCGATCAGCTGGTTTTCCACCAACTTTAATTCCCTGTTTGTTGCTCTCGTAAGTGACGCACTTTCTCGGGCAGACTTCTCTGCCCCCCCCCGCTGCTTCTTTAATGGCTTTCACATCGCTTTCAATTAAGCCCACCCTTTGATCTGTTTCATTCAGCTTGTCAACAAAGGGTTTTATGGCTTCCATAACTGCTCTTTTAACCAGTTCCTCAAGCGTCTCGCCCCTCTGCAAGGCAGCCGTAACTGACTTGCCAAGAGCAGGACTCTGCTTTTTCGCTGCCATTTTAGGGGGGGGGGAACCGCCAATCTTCCGAGACTCTATGGGGGGGGAGAAATCCGAGTCTTCTAACCTTCAGACCCCCCCACTCCTCACATACGCTTGTAGTAACAGAAGTGATTCGCTTACTTGCAGGCTTTCGCCTAATCCTGTTCCTTGCCGTTTTCTATAGCCTGGCAGCACACTAGGTGCCGCGCTCGTCTGCCGGCCTCCATAGGGACAAACGGGCAATTTACCCCCTGCCTCGATCTGTCAGAGGGCTCTTCCCTCTGCGCCCCGGACTCAGACTCCCTGCCTGAGAGTCTGGGGGCTAACCTTTGCAGATCAGCCGCCCGGCCAGGCGGCTCGGCCGCTTCTTCTCGGACCTGCCGAGAGGAACGTCCGACATGGCTGCGAAAACGAAAACGAATCCAAAAGAGAGATCTCTCAGTGTCACAGACACTCAGTGTCTGACACTCAGTGACACAGACACTCAGTGTCATTGTGACACTGAGAGATCTCTCTTTTGGTGCTACACCTCTGAAGATGCCAGCCACAGCTGCTGGCGAAACGTCAGGAACTACAATGCCAAGACCACGGTAATACAGCCCGGAAAACCCACAACAACCATGACTTACATTGTTTGGCTTTCCTCTATGTACATCTTCCCAACAACCCTGTAAGGTAGGTTAGGCTGAGAGGGTGTGACTGCCCCAAGGTCTCCCAGAGATTTTTGAGGGCAGAGTGGGTATTTGAACCTGAATCTCCTAGTCTAACACTCTAATCACTACACTACCTCTCTATTCATCCTGTGACATAATTTTCCCAAGATATCATAGTGAGGGTCAGGCTAGATGTACAGGTTTTTAAAGCGTTGGGTCTGGATTCTTGTTGGATAAATTTAGTTGCAGAGTAAAGAATTTGCACAGCAGATAAAGAATCACAGACACATGTGCTTTTACCCTACATATAGGGTAAAATAATAAAGATTACATTGGAGATAAAGAAGAGCTAACTTAGTTCCTACATCCTTACATCCAGGAAATAACAGTCTAAGTGGAGAGCAATGGCGTCCTGAGTAAAGGAAAGAATGGTTGTTGTGGATTTTCTGGGCTGTATAGGAAAGAATGTTAATTGCCCCCCAATAAACCTGGTCAGCCAATAATCAATCCTAGATCTGTTCATTAAGCATGCAACTCCCCTTTACCCTGGTAGGAAGAACAACTCAACATCTAACTGGCCTTATGCTAACTAGCTGTCTTTAACTAAACACAAAGAGATTAACTCTTTCATGACTAAAGAGAATAACACTTGTAAAATCCCAACAGCCCCTTCTCAAGTGTTAGTAAATGAAGTCATGAAGGTTCATCTTCTCTCGCAGGTACTCAGACTTCACTTTCACGAGTGGCTTGGTGAGAATGTCAGCAACCATTTCTTCTGAAGGGCAGTACTTGAGGTCAATCATTCCTTGTTGCTGCATCTGTCGAACAGAGTGATACCTGACAGCGATGTGCTTGCTTCTTGCCTTGATGCTCTCATTCTTGGATAAAGCAATGCAAGCTTGGTTGTCTTCAACTAGAGCTGGACGTTCCTTCAAACATAGAGCCGACAGATTTTTGCTAGCTGATTTCCAATTCCCGTTTCATACTCTTACTTCCTCACAGGCATGGTTTTTATGGATGGTCTCCAATCAAATACACACATATCACACAGTTAGAAAAAGGACAGAGACATGCCGTCTAGTTCTTCTAGATTATGTGATGGTCCATGTTGAAAAATTTGTTAATGACAGAAAGAAAAATCTGTTAATGAAAGAAAGAGAAATGGAATATTGATCTCTTTATGCCTCTCCACCAGTTGGACTTTCATCAGATGGACTTTTGACTTTATTTATTGGATGTGATACTATTATCCATTGATTGCCTATATTGTATAAATTTACATATTTATTGTTTTTGCACCTTGCACTTTGCATGTTTATAAGATTTATAAAACTGATAAAAATTGTTTAAAATATTCTGACATTATTACTTTCCCTGGTTGTGTATAGATAGTGTCTTGCTAGTCCAGGGAACCCCCTTTGCTGTTGCTGCTTCCTCTTGGCTGAGGCAAACAAAGGGAATTTGAGCTGGCTGTCTCCCCTCGGAGCGCTGGACACAGGGTCCCTCTTGCAGTTTGCAAGTCCAGATAAGAAGCGTAGGAAAAATGCAAGGGAAGGATCCCTTTAAAAAAAAATTAGCTTGCCCTTTCAAGCTGAAAACACAAACTGCTGTGTCTTTGAATGTCTGGGCAACCATAACCTTGTTGGATAAATTTAGTCGTAGAGAATTTGCACAGCAGACAAAGAATCACAGACACATGGTTGTTCAGCTTCTAAAATAAGTGTTTACTACATATAGGGTAAAATAATAAAGGTTACATTGGAGATAAAATAAAGAAGAGCTAACAGTTCCTACATCCTTGAGATAACAGTCTAACTAACTAGAGAGCAATGGCGTCCTGAGTAAAGGAAAGAATGTTAATTGCCCCCCAATAAACCTGGTCAGCCAATAATCAATCCTAGATCTGTTCATTAAGCATGCAACTCCCCTTTACCCTAGTGGGAAGAACAACTCAACATCTAACTGGCCTTATGCTAACTAGCTGTCTCTAACTAAACACAAACAGATTAACTCTTTCATGACTGAAGAGAATGACACTTGTAAAATCCCAACAGTTCTCCAGATCCAGTTTGAGTTTCCTGCAGCCACACACCAAGTTTTGGACAATGGTTGTTGAAAATAAAATAGAGCCCAAACTGCCTTACAATGCATCCATGGAAGAAGGAGAGGCTTCTCCCCCTTCAAACCATATCCCCATGTCAAAATAGCATTGAAGAGAGTTTTTTCCCTGTTTTTTTCCTGCTCCACATGAAGTATTCTATGCACATGGAACAGTAAAAACAGGGGGGAATTCCCCCCCGTTCTATTTTGACATGAGGAAATGGCTCGAGGGGGGATGGAGGCACCCCTCCTTCCCCCTTGGAGGCATTCTGAGGCCATTTGGACTCTCCTTTATTTTTAAATATCCATTCCTCAAAGCTGCTGTGTGGCTGCAGAGAACATGAGTTGGGTCTGGGGAACTTGAACTCTTTAAAAACCTGCATGTCTAGCTTGACCCTAAATATAATGGTTCTGTGTTTGTCAATAGGCCAGTGAAATAGGGCCAACTACAGACAAGGAAGGGGATTCTGAATACAGAAAAATATTTGTAAATTGTTTTTAAAGGGAAAAGGGAAAATAAAATGGATTGACTTACACTGACAGCAGCTACTGAATGTTACGAGCAGTTAAGCATTAGTTGTGGGGGGGGGGGAGAAAACAGAGGGATGGAACTGTTCTGACTATGTCCTAAGTACTGTGGATTAAGATTGGAGGATTCATGATACAAGGCTTGCATACCCCAACTCTAATTCTTCTCCATGCCCACATAATCTGCTATTTTAGAATACAGTAAGCTTTTAATTGTTCTGACCACTTTGAAAATAAAAATGATCTAGAAGGGAAATTGATCCTGCCCAATGCTTTAACTGTTTTGTTGTTTTGTTTTGTTTTGTTTTGTTTTGTTTTGTCTCCACCTCTCCAGTTGAAGGCAGCTGGGTGACCTTGGGTGAGTCACAGATAGAGATGGGCTCAAACAGCAACACGACCAAAAAAAGCCACGAACATCCCAATCTGCTGTTCACGAACAAGCTGTTCGTGAGGCCCCATTCTAAACAAATAGGTGGTCATTGCAAGCCTCATTCGTTGCTGTCCGTTGCTGTTCGTCAAGCCAGATAATCTGGCACCTGCAATCAATTCCCTTGGCAATTTAGGCAGGGATTGTCTGAACTCTGTCTGAACTCCTGCTGTTGCCCTGGAAAACCCAATCCAAGCCCAATTTAGCTTGATAGACAGGTCTTCCTTTCAAGTGTTGAGCTCCAAATGTGTTACAATGGAGGCTCTGGATTTGCAGACAGTGCAGAGACAGTTGCTGTTGGCATTTTGATAGAGTGCATTGGAGCTTGAATTTTCTTTGTGTGTGGTGGGATAGGGATCTACCCCTTCAAGTTCCAGGGCTGCTGCCAGGCTCTGGGCCAAGCTATTATTTATTATTGGTACCTTTCCTGCTACCTGCTCAGGTAAGGTTTCTGGAGTGGTGCGGTAGGGATCTTGACTTGCATGAATGCTGAAGGAGAGCCTGCTGGCTCCCACAAACAGCGAACCACGAACATGTTCGTGAACAGGGCCATGTTCGTGGTTGTTCGTGAGTCCCTGTTTGTGGATGGCAACAAACAACAAACATCATGTTCAGTTTTTTTTTCTGTTCGTGCCCATCTCTAGTCACAGCTCTGGTAGAGCTAACTCAGCCCCACCCACCTCACAGGTGATTGTCATGAAAATAATAATAACACACTGTGCAAACTGCTCTGAGTGTGGCATTATGTTGTCCTGAAGGGCAGATTACAAATTGAATGTTATTAATGGTTCTTACCAATAAGGTCCAAACTGGCTTGGGAGTACATGAAGGTGGTACATTTATTTATTTATTTATTTATTTATTTATTTATTTATTTATTTATTTATTTATTTATTTAGATTTTTAGTCCACCCTCCCCGCCAGGCGGGCTCAGGGCGGAGTACAACATTTCAAATTACATAAATACAGTTAAAAACAGATAAAACAGTATACAAATAACATTAAAACAACTTTATACAATACAGCTTCTCTTCAGATGGCGATGATAAAATACTGTTTTTCAAGCCCTGGCTCATATGTGGGGTGGTGGACAAATCTTTAGTGTGGCCAGTGGGAGCTCAACCTAGCCTCCACCATATGCCTGGCAGAACATCTCTGTCATACAGGCCCGGTGGAAAGATAATAAATCCCACTGGGCCCTGGTTTCCTCAGAGAGTTCCACCAGGTTGGTGCCAGGATCGAAAAGGCCCTGGCTCTGGTTGAGGCCAGGCGGGCCTCCCTTGGGCCAGGGACCACCAACAGTTGAATTTGTTGAACGAAGCATCCTCTGGGGTACATATGGGGAGAGGGGGTCCTGCAGATATGCTGGGCCCAATCCGCATAGGGCTTTATAGGTCAACACCAAAACCTTGAACCGGACCTGGTACCCAACTGGTAACCAATGCAGCTGACATAGTATAGGTGTTATATGTTCCCTAATTGGGACCCTTGCAATTACTCGCGCAGCTGCATTTTGGACCAGCTGTAGCCTCCGGATCAGGCCCAGGGAAAGGCCTGCATAGAGCGAGTTGCAGTAGTCTAATCTAGAAGTGACCGTTGCTTAGATCACTGCAGTTAAGTCATGGGCTGATAGGTAGGGGATGAGCTGCTGGTCCTGTCTTAGATAGAAAAATGAAGACCGGGCAACCGCTGCGACCTGTGCCTCCATAGTCAGGGAGGCACCCATAATCACCCCCAGGCTCCTAACTCTCGAAACCGGTGCAAGTAGCACTCCATCAAGAGCGGGGAGCTGGAATCCCATGCCCATGGCCCCCAGACCCACATGCAGGACCTCCGTCTTTGTGGGATTTAATTTCAACTGACTCTGCTTCAACCATCCAGTCAACATGAAGGACCACCTTGATACAGAACTTTATGGGGGGAACATTACTTTACAACAGGCACATGGAAACAAAGAGTTTCTCTGACTGTTCCAAAGCAACATGCTAACCACAAGGCTGTACTAAGATTATTATTCTCTGTAATAATCAATCTCTGACAGGTAGTCAGCACTCTGACTGAACAGAGGTCAGTAGCCGATTTTTTCCAGGTGTCAAGTGAAAAACTTGTATTCCATCCAAAAATCTCTTAATGTTATATTTTAAGATTTTTATTTAAAATCAGTCTAATCACTCTGGAAATAATTAAGTAAAAAAGAATCACAATGAAAAAAACCACTAGCAAATGTCAATGAAATTAAAAATAAAAGCATACATGTAATCTCTTATCCTGTCTTTCTTAAATATAAAAGACAAAGTACAATTTCTAAAACTCTTACCAAAACATTTTTAGGAAAGATGAGATAGTTTCACTCCAACCCAAATCTGAGAGATTCGGGAGTATTAGGGTGTGGCTACCTTATATAATTACGTAAACCTCACATGACTTTATTAATCCATCTAATTTTTTTTCCTCTGAAGGCATGATATATGCCACTCTTACCACAGAATGACATTTTCCCAAGGAATACTTGTTTCACTCTGTGTCCTGCTTGTACTAAAATTTATTCTGAGCATGAAGCCATTTATTCATAAACTATCTCTCTCAAGGTTGGGACAATGAGGAAAATGCTAAACGAATAAGAAAACAAGAAAGCAAATTTTCAAGCCTACTTTGTTCAAGATTCCATACCATTAAAAACGTATTTGACAACCTTCTTCCATACTTTTCAACCTCCCATTGAAATTCTCCTCACAAGCCCTGCTCTTTTTGCTATAGGTTTGCAGGGGTGAGCTGGGAGGCGACCAGAGCAACAGGGCTTTTTCAGTGGTGGTACTGAAAAGTTTGACTTGGAAAATTTCTGAAGATTTGGGAGCAGAGCCTGGGGATGGTGGAGTTTGGAGAAGGGAGGAAGCTTAGTGGGGATATGATTCCAGAGAGTCCACCCCCCAAAGCTGCTTTCTGAACTGATTTCTGTAGTCTGGAGATCAGCGTATTTCTGGGAGAACTCCAGGCCCCTCCTGGAGGGTGGTAATCCTAGCTGCACCTCATTTGTGGAATGCCCTTTCCCTTGAAGCTTGCCTGGCACTGACTGTAGGTAAGTGGCTTTTTACCCAGGCTTTTAATTAGGGGGTGATTTTTTTAATACTGTTTTTACAGTCGGCTCTAGCCTCCTTTATAAGACACTTTTAAAGCTGTTAAGCATTTTATGCTGTACTTATACTATCTGAGTTTTTTATTGCTGTGATAATAATTCATTAATTTTAAAACTTTTTATCTATACAGGGATAGATTTTTTAATCTGTATGTTATCTGAAGAAGTGAGCTGTGGCTCACAAAAGCTCATACCCTACCACAAATTTTGTTAGTCTTATAGGTGCTACTGGAGTCTTGCTCTTATTTGGATGTTGTTTTTCTCATATTTTACTCATAGACCATCGGCAGGTTTCCAAGAGAGAGGGTTGCCACTTCGGAGTTGGGAAATTTCTAGAGGGGGAGGAGGGTTGAAGCCTGAGAAAAGCAGGATTTAGGGAGGGGAGGGACATCAGCAGAGTACAGGGTTGCCTGTCCCCCGCTGAGGGTGGGGGATTCCCAAAATGGCCAAAATGGGCCTGAAATAGCAAGGATTGGGCTGCTGCTGGGTAGGGAAGTGCTCCCCCATGCAGCAGCGGCCCATTCCAGGCTGATTTGGGCCTGATCTTGGCAGTTTCAGGCTCATTTCAGCCATTTTGGGCCCGTTTTGGCTCAATTCGGGCCCAAAATGGCCAGGATCAGGCCGCTACTGGGTGGAGGAGTGCTCCCTCATGTGGCAGCGGCCCATTCCAGGCCATTTCGAGCCCGTTCCAGGCATGCATGCACAAAAGAAAAGAAGGCAAGGTAGGTGCCAGGCCTCCAATTTCCCGCTGGGGAGGTCAGGGGACATGGCAACACTAGCAGAGTGTAATGTCACCCACCGTCCAAAGCAGCCATTTTCTCCAGGGAAACTGGTCTATGTAGTCTGAAGATCAGTTGTGATTTCAGGAGATCTCCAGGCTCTATGGGGAGGTTGGCTACCTGGAGAGCTGGCATAGAAATGGTATAAATAAAAAATAAATGGTGTCCAATAGGTTTAAATGTGATTTGTCTTTGATTGGAAATGATAAGTGGAGTTCCTCACTAGGGCATGGTATTTTATTCTCATCCACACAGCTTACTTTTTATTTTGCTAACTGCAAGCTAAAAGCCATAAAATGCCCCAGCTTCCAACAGTGTCCCAAACACTTTCATTCATTCTTGAAGGCACAGCATACCCACGGTCTAAAAGGAGAACATATTGAGAAAATGCAAAATATTGTTATTAATTCAAACTGACCTTCCCCTTGAAATATCACCATTTGAGTCTTAATTCCAAATCCTCCCTATGACCAAGTGCTACATGTTAGGATTAACTACATTAATGCTTAAAGCTGTTGCTCTTTTTTCCTCCCCCACCTACCAAGCTCAAGCTTGTTGAGATGTAATCTTGGAGAATTCCTTAATGATAACAGATTTTGAAATTGAAATTACTATTACATTTTCATGGCTTCTGGCAGATTTATTATTGTGCTTGCATTTAAAATGTCAGAGTTCTGCTTAAAATAAATACATTCCCCAAACCATCACTAACCCTTTGTGTATAAAATACATTAAACATAGATGTATATAAACATATATACACAAACTTTTATCCTGCACATCTCCATTGACATGTTGGTACCTATAGATTTAGACACAAAGAAAATTCACAGTGGTATGCTAAAATGAGAAGTCTACCAGATTGCTTTTGAGAATGGTTTACAATTTGGTTTTAAAGGTTTTATTTAATACAATACCTTAACTATTTGATACAGTATTCTATAATCCCTTCTAGTACACAGAGAGAAGGGAAATTTTTCTACCAACTTGAGTACTCTCCCCTCCCCAGTTTACAGGAAAATCCCAAGCCTTAAAATGGGGGGTTACAAAAAAAAAACCAAAACAAAGAGCAGTTGTATTGTCGAAGGCTTTCACGGCCGGAGAATGATGGCTGTTGTGGGTTTTCCGGGCTGTATTGCCGTGGTCTTGGCATTGTAGTTCCTGACGTTTCGCCAGCAGCTGTGGCTGGCATCCACAGCTGCTGGCAAAACGTCAGGAACTACAATGCCAAGACCACGGTAATACAGCCCGGAAAACCCACAACAGCCATCAAAGAGCAGTTGTCTGCACTTATACAGACAACTGTCTCCTAGCCACAATTGTGGGTGGGTAGGAGAGGAGGAGGAGGAGTACTAGAGGAAGATGGAGTGCAAGCTGCCATTTCCCTCTCCTTTCACTGCAGAGGCAGCTGCACTGAAGGAGGGCACAGGGTGTGTGGAAGCCTCCAGCACTGATTCCCTCAATGATCACAACACCTGCCACTGAGGTGACAGCACTAGAAGTGGGCAGGTAGGGTTGCCAGCCTCCAGGTAGTGGCTGGAGATCTCCTGGAATTACGACTGGTCTCCAGGCCACAGAGATGAGATCACCTAGAGAAAATAGCTACTTTGGGGGGGGTGGACTCTATGGAATTATGCCATGAGAAGGTTCTTTCCCTCCCCAAACCCCACTTTCTCCAGATTTCACCCTCCAGACCTCCAGGAATTTCCCAACTTTGACCTGGCAACCCCCTTGCCCAAGGGGGTGAGGACTGAGGAGTAAGGTCCTCCACTACCCCTGCCCCTTCCTCCCACTGGACCCACCACAGCAGCAACTGCTGCCACTGCTGAATGAGCCAGATGGCTTAGCAGGTGGGTAGGTGGCTGGGTGAGATGGCAGGTGTAAGTGTTCAAGCACTCAAGCAGTGGGCATATTCAAGCTGATTTGAAATTGAAAAATCTACAGTAATCATTGATATTTGAAATATTCTGTAATACATCAGCATGAGTCCTGAATGCAAAGGCAGGCAGGGTCCTGGGTCTAAAATATGGCTTTCTATATGGGAGTATTAATGTTACTAGCTACTGGTTTCCAAATGTTATTATTCCCATTGCGTGCTCTGTGCTCAGAATCATTAAAAAAAGAAATGGGCCATTGTAGCTGTCCTTGCTTCTGGGGAATCTTGACAAATTGACAGTGAAAGGATTAAAAACTGCTAAAAGCAACTCTAAAGGTATTCTCAGCTGAGTACAACATGGTGAGCAAGCTTAGATTGGTAGAAGAATCAAATAAAAACATGGGTAAAAGACTCTTGAAATGAGCACTGAAACAAGAACATACAGAAAGCATTAATTAGTGAATGGATGGAGGAGAGGGAGCATGAGAGAGAGAAGATTCTTCAAGGTAGTACATTCGCTCAGTGCACCACTAGGCCAGACCAGCAGCAAAACAGTCAAAACAAATTGGAGAAGACAGTCCTAGAGGAATGCCTAGAAAACACAGTTCACCCAGCTGGTACGGGTCTTGGACCATCTTTGCCCCAGGTGATATGTAAAAGGAGGCATCATACCACCAGCGCCAGCGCGACACAATATTGTAAACAAGGCCATAGAAGAGAAGGGCAAATCAAAATGAAATCACAGAGGTACCATGAGGCATCTATTAAAATGCACACAATTAGCAGTTTTGCAAAAATTTGCAGTGTAGAATCAGCATAACTCAGAAGGGCAACTATTCTGAAATGGATCGTTGTATTTCAGATTCATTTCCCTTTTGTTTGTTATTAACATAGCTAGTTCTGTAAGATATGTTCTGAATGTTTGTGTTTTGTGAATAAACAATTAGTAGGCAGAAATTTCTTTGCTCTCAAAAAAATCCCACTTGTTATACTAATCCATTGAAGCTTGATTTATTGCCATTAAAAATGAGTGGCCACCTGGCCTTAAAATCAAGTAGCAAAAATGTTGTATATATATTTTTATATGTTGTTGTTTTAAAATGTTGTTTGTATATATTTTTCCATGAACAAATATACACAAATTATTAATGACTGATAGCGTGTGTGTGCTCTTCCTTTCCCCAGAAAGGGCAACCTTTGATTACTTTCCATAACCCCAGGGCTCCCAGGTTCAACTAAGGAGGCTCTGTACGAATGCAGCTTCATTGCAGCTCAAGTTGCTTTTTCCCTGACCTTTCTAGGACTTGTTCTCAGATTAGATTAGAAATGTGCTCAAGGATCTTCTTGAACTAAGCCAAAGGACTTTGAAATGTAAAAAAACCCATTGATACCGGAAAATCCAAAGATTTCCCTTCTGCGTATACTGGATCCAATCCAGCAGGATTATCATTGCGTAAAAGTCCGCCCTTGTATACACCAATGTCCACTGATTAAAGTGATGGTGTATTCAACACAGTGCAAGAGTCATACCTCAAGTTACGATGTGGATGGCCTTTAAAAAGTATGATGTGTAAACGCACTGTTATCGTTTGTGATCATACTCCTATGAATATTCATAAAAATAAAAATAGCCCCAGATCACAAAAAAAGTGCCTTTAAAAAAACTGAAGCAAATGTTCACAAACTCACAGTATTTTTCTTATTCTAAATCTGGATTTCCTGATAGCAAAAATGTTGCTAATACCTTATAACAGGCTTTTAATCAGAGGGGTTCCCCCCCCCCTTCAAAAGTCTGTCTTGGTTTCGCAAGGCAGTCTGTGCTTAGCAGGGTTCCGTCTTTCCCACATGTGCCTCCTTCCTAAAGCTGCTCAATATACATACACACATTGCCCAAAAGAAAACGATTGCAGAATACTGCAGCATTAGTGTAACTTCATCAAGATAATAATACTATGAAAATACATCAAGCAAGACTTCAGATTACTCAAAATGGTCACATATACTGTCCACAGTCAAGGAGGGGGGTGAAAAGGGCCAATTCAACCACAAAAACACAATCATAAAATATAATTATGAAAATAAGAGAGTTTTTTTAGGTTAGGAAAAATAATTTAAGCAAAGAATTAGCATCTTCTAATAATCTTCTATCAAAATGATCTTGTTTTGCTTTGGTTTGTAAATTAGCTCATGATTAAAGTATCTCTCCAGTAGAGCTTCATTGTCTTCTGGTGTCTATTTTTTTTTAATGCAACCCTGACCTGAATGCACTTGTAGCTCAAGTACAAGATTTGAGAGCATGAGCAGAACAGTCATTATAAAGTGAAGTACTTACAGTTTTACTGCAAAATCAATGAACTTTTCAAGTGATTTTAGTGTTTCACAGCTGTTCTGTTTGCTTATGAATGATGTTTATCACACCGCTCGCCTCAGTGTTTTTAAACAGAGTCCCTCTTCTAGAAGCTTCTTCCACCTTTGCTATTTTCTTCTACCAACCCGTTATTGTTGCTTCTAAATGTTTTTATTTCAGCAATCTGCTTTTTCTCTCCCTTTTATGCCTTTGAAAAGATCTTACGTCTTTCTTGGTCAAGGATATGAATTAGGGCCTCACTTGGTCCCTTTTCCCAGTGACTGAAATGCAAGCCACACAACTCCAGGCTAATAGTTTTAATAGTTACACACAAACCGAGTGTTTCATTTATTTTCTACATTCTGCGTGAGCAGCATAGCCTCAGTTAGTTAGACTGGCAATGTCTCTTGCTCAGGCCTTTAGGACTGCCAGCAGAGAAGAAGGAAGGCAACAACCATAGAGTCAGTTAGATAAATAGGCTGCTATCAGTCTCCTTCCTGCCAGGGGAACTTCCTTCCTTCTCTTCTCTCCCCCTCCTCTCTCTCTTCTTGCCTGCATGCACCAGGAGAGGCAGCATGGTGTCTCCTCCTGAGAGAGATGGCCTTCTTTCAATCTAAAGCCATCCTAGCTAGTTAGATCAGTTACTAGGTCTTTCTCTCCACTAAACTTATGTAAATATATTTCTTTAGATAAATAAACAGTTATTGGTTCTTTAACTTGGATGAGAGCTTTCTGCTTGCAGTTTGTTTAGTTAACATGCCTTAACTAAAAGCCAATAGGAAGATCTTAAAATGGCCCTGAGTACTGAGGCTTCAAAATTCTGAAGTTGTGAGAGAAAAGTAACATTGTCCAGCATAGGTTGCAAGTCATTGATGATGCGTTGAACTGCTTTGAGATGAGAGCTCTATGTGACCACCAGTGTTCTATTGTTGTTTCATTTGGGCCTGTCCTCTAGCAGGTTATCCCTTGGTATCATTCTGGCTTTGTCAATCTGTTTCTTTACTACATCAAAAAGGTATTATAACTCCTGAAATGTCTGTTCTAGATCCTGCAGGTGAGTCTCTGTCAGAGGGACTGGAACAGAAGTGGTGGTAATGTAGAGATTGGCTGTCGACAGATTGTTTGGTGTGTTTAGGATGATTGGAGGCATGTAGATACGTTTGCTGATCAGTAGGTTTCCTGTATAAGGTGGTTCTTAAGCTTCCATCATGTATTTGTAGAGTGATGTTGTTTAGAAAATGTACTTCCTGTGAGGATTGATTCATAGTTAGGAAGATGGTGGGATGGAAGTTGCTGAAGGCCTGGTAAAATTCCTCCAGTGCTTCTTTCCCATGTATCCAGAAAAAAAATCATCAATAAATGTCAAGTACAATATGTCAAACTCCACAGTCCCAGGCTTCACCCTCTCAGAGCTCCAGGAATTTCCCAGCCTGGAGCTGGCAACCCTACTGGTTACCTAAGCTGAACTTGGCACCCCAAGGAGCCTTCTGACCACCTGGGGGCCTAATAACAAGGAACAGGAAAGGGCTTTTTTAGCCCCTTCCTTCACATCATCATATGTTAACAATCCCTGGCAGGTCAGGAAACTAAAACGACAGTACTAAAGCCAGCTTTCTCTGTTCATCAGACCTGTCACATTTCCAGGTCGGAGGCTTGATAGAATGGGGAAAATCAGGGGTCCCTTCTACAACCCAGTTGCCAATCATGTGTTGATGTGCAATTAAGTGTCTATCAATTGTTTGCTAAATAAGAATAATATGTTGCACATTCCAAAACTTTTTCCTACTTTTAATGAATTCCATCCTCAAATAAGAACTCCCTTATGTTTTTCTTACCTTCTTTAAAGTTATCTCCTTACCTCCTGTAAGTACCCTTTCATAGCCACACTCATCGTATAGCTGAAGGCCAGTGTTAGGAGACAACATCGGGAGAAGGACTTGCTCTCTATGCCCCATTTGTTGACTCTCCTGCCAGGTCAATTGGTTCGCCACTGTGTGAAACAGGATGCTGAGCCAGAGGGACCACTACTCTGATCCTGCAGGATATTGGGTAGTAAAATTTGGTGAGCCATCTATTTTTAGAAGGCATAAAGTTGTAATGCCACAACTTTAAAAGGCTACTTTTCAAACAATTCTTAGATGGGACAAATCAGTGCACAGGGTGGAGCAGTGCACCCACTGCCATCATCCTACCCACTGCTCATAAAACTATGATGATATCACATCACACATTTTGTTTTACTAAACAATGGCTGGCGGTGAGGCTTCCATTTCACATGGCAGCCACATATCTTTTGAAATGACTGAAATAATATTATAGAATGTGGACATCTCACTCTGGCACAATAAACTTCTCAATTAAGACACAAGAACAAAATATTCAAACATTTTTTTAAAAAAAAATTAAAGCCTAGCTATACTGGCAGAAACTCTTAACTATTCAGATGACTTTGGTCCCAGTTGTTTTTTTAACTAGAGAAAAAAAGTGTGCTGCCTTGACAAAGCATCCCCCAATTCAGAACAGACCAATAGGGTGCTTAAGGGGGTTTCTTTGCTGTCATTTATTTCTCAATTAAAAAAATAAACCCTGAACAGAGTCCCCAAAACTCAGACTAATTAAAGACAAATAATTAACCATGTTCAAACTGGGATGGTTGGCAAACTCCCCCTGCATTGTGGAGACCTCCTTGGCATTTAAATGGTTAGGGACCATATCCCACAACATTGTGTTCCTCTCACTGTGCTGGAGAGCTCTTGAGAATGTTATTAGCTGGGTGTTCGCCTTGCCGTTTTTCCACATGAGGCAGATGGGTAATTACGAAGCTAATAGTCTGATTGAGAGAAATCAGATGCAGTGGTTTGCCCAATTAGATGATACATTAGCTCCCTTCTTTGTAAGCAGCTAATGTGTGAAGCAAAGTGGTATTTTTGGGGGTCAGAATCCTTAAACAAGTGCCGAGTTGCAGATTATTGTATGTGTGTGCGCGTGTGTGTGTATGTGTGTGTGTCTCTCTCTCTTTTTTTCTAATGGAGGAAAAGTGCTAAGTCTTCATTACTAAAAGCATAGAAAATGCAAATCAGGCTCTGAAACAAAAGAGTGAAGGGACAGGCGAGAATATTTGGTGTCCAATGTGTCAACCTACAACATCAATTACATTGAAATGCAATGCATGGGAGCCTAATCAAGGATAGTATAATTGTAATAATTGCACGCTTTTGTTGGAGAGCCTCTGCCGTTGTTATTGTCAACCATTTGTTTCTTTCTATTGTTTAATGGTGGGGGGAGAGATTTTAAATATACATGTCCATCTGAAAAAGTATGTAGGTAAAAAGGCGCTGCAATTGCTCCCACAGTGTATGTCTAGCCTCATGCTTTCTTGTGGGTGCAGAAGAACTCAATAACTAAGAAAGTAAATAATATATATACTTAATTGATTTAGAGTGAATTTTTTTGCTTTCTTTCATTATTTTCCTTTTCCTACAAAGGGAAGTTACAGTTACCAAAGATGCTGATAAAAAGCACTTACATTATACTTATTTTATGCAATGGATCAGCATAAACATGACCTCCCCCCCCTGCCCCCAGTCTTGATCGGATGATAATTCTCCTGCACCTCCCCACTGTTTTTTTTTCTTTCAAAACCTGTTCTTTTCTTCAAACTTCCTTTGTATCTACCTAACTTTCCCAGCTCTTTTTCAGGGACCATTATGAGCTCAGTTTCTTTACAGGTCCAATTCATTGCATTGCATCAACAAGAGCCTCCACACACCTGTAAGAGCTAACAATGCCAGCACCCTTTGTCTGTTCTGTCTCTGCCTCAAGCTTAGACACTTACGAGCAAGAACCACATGCCCAAAGTGGAAAGCCATTGTGAAATAGTAGACAGAGCATTACATTGAGATAATCATAGTTCAAATCCTCATGCTCTACTCATGAAACTTTTAAGTAACCTGACCACCATCTCATATAGGGTTGCCAGCCCCTGCTGGGGGCGGGGATCCCATGCCCCCAGCTGCTTCCCTCCCACCATCATTCATCTGGCAGGCAGGGGCAGGCGTGGGGAGGCAGGCAGAGCACATGGCAAAATGGCATATGTGCTCTGCAGAGCTTGAAATGATATCACTTCCAGTTCAAACCAGAAGTGACGGTGTCTCAAAGATTCCTTAAAATTTATTCCTAAAGAATCAGCTCCCTTAAACACCACTGCTTCCAGTTTGAACTGGAAGTGATGTCATTTCAAGTCCTGCAGAGCATGTGTGTGCTTTGTGGGCAAACACAGGAGGAAAAATGGCACTCCCCACCTGGCATCCCTCATCCCCCAGAATTAAAGTAAACTACCTCAGAGAGCATGTGATGATACAATGAACACAAAGTAGAAAAAAGACAGGACATAAAAATGCACACACAAATCACAAATAATTAAATGTAATTTATGCTGCAATGAATTCTGGAAGAGTTTGCCTTTGTACAAACTGGAACTGCCAGTAAGATGCCGTTCACACCGAGCAGTATTGTGTTACTATCTGTTAGGGAATTAGTATCTGTCTCCAAGTGATTTTACTAATAGGTTGAATCACTACGAAAAGTTCTTGCTTTCCTCCAGAGAATGTCCTCTAACCATTGCTTGGAGGTAACCTTGCTTTGAAGCTACCTAAAGGTAAACACAACAAACAGCAACCAAATGGTTGAACTTC
Source organism: Eublepharis macularius (assembly GCF_028583425.1). Taxonomy (NCBI): domain Eukaryota; kingdom Metazoa; phylum Chordata; class Lepidosauria; order Squamata; family Eublepharidae; genus Eublepharis; species Eublepharis macularius. The sequence continues at coordinate 191,819,641 of NC_072790.1, forward strand.
ATAACTATGATCTACAGATATGGAACTTGGTTAGGGAGCAGCCAGTCTCAGGATACCAAAGCACACAGTGGTTAGCATGCACCTGTGGGATGTGTGGATCTCCAGGTCACCATTATAGGATTTAACACCCCAAGTTAGTATTAATATAATTTTTTAACGTAAAAACATTTCTATGTCACCGTTCTACCCAAAATAGGGTCCCCAAGGGAGTGAACATTAAAACACTAACAAACAATTTAAAACATTTTTTAAAAAATTACATTTAAAATAACATCTAAAATGATATAAAAACAATTCAATAAACACACACAAACACACAGCACAAAGAACAGAGCACACAGCACAAAGAACAGCAGAGGACTAATAATAGTAATTGGGAGTATGCCAGACAGGGAGACAGGCAAATCTCCCTGGGGAAGGATTTCCAAAATTCTGGTGCCAAGACTGAGGAGGCACTTTCTCAGGTTGCCAACCATTTAACCTCATATTGCAAGGCACCTGAAACAGCACCTCCATAGATGACCAGAGCAAACATATAGGTTCATATGGGAGAAGGCAGTCCTTAAGATAATCATTTACTAATTTTTATTTCCATAAGTCTGTCACATGCATAATTCAAATGGAGGCTGTAGAAGTTCAAATTTCATTTATAGACATGTTGGGAAGGTTAAGTCTGTGATTATAAACTGGAAGCACGTTCAGTGGATATCTACAAAGCTTGCTTCCAAGTTATCTTCCTGGACTTCTAAGATGTAAGAGGTCCTACTGGAAGTAGAAATTTAAGGTACAGCAGGATCTTCAATCTGTACATGAAACTCTTGCAAGAGATGCTTCATTCATTCAACAAGGAGGTCCATGTTTGTTTATTCAAAACATTTATGCCACCTTTCTTAATGTAGAGTCCCCCAAGGAACAAACTATCAAAGCAATATAAAAATACAGATAAATATATATATAAAATATTTATGAAGAGATCCAAAGACTGTATCTTCCATTGGAATGAATGGAGGAGCACGTGAGGGCAAAGGAGTTCCAATATATGAGTTCTCACTTCTCAGTTCTGCAAAAATTCACTGGTCCAATACAAAATGTTTAGAACTGATGAGTTAGATAAATTGCAATACTTTCTTATGAAATTTCCTTTTTGAAAACAACAACTTTACAAGCCCACAGGATAAATGAACACAGAAGATGTGGTGAATTGGTGAGGGACAAAGGAGTGGGGGAGGTGGTTAGAATTTGCTTCAGATTTCACTGAAGAGAACTAAAGAGGCCACTAGTCTGTTTATATCAGCAATATTCTCCCATTGGAGTAGATGGACTTTATGTTTTCTTATGGCAGAGCCTCAGCATCCAGATCAGATCAGAGTTTTATTTCCTCACGTCAGTGGGCCTTTGCCAGTCAGCTGTAACAGAGGCATAAGAGAGATGAGGCTAAAATGTTTAACACTGCCGTTAAATCTCATTCTTCACAGCTCAAAAAGAACAATGCTGTATCATCTTTACGGAGAATACATTGTCCTGCCCCAGGAAGCTTTGCCTGGATCTCTAACAATCCTGTACATACTCCAAAACTCACCCTAATTAAAAGCAAATAATCAAATACATTCAATTTGAAAAGTTGGCAAACTCGTATGTATTATTGTGTTAGCACCTTGGCATCAAAACGATCACATCATGCTAATCTCATTGTGCAGGAGAGCTCTTGAGTGTGTTATTCACTAAGTCTGCTTCATTCCCCCACCCAAGCTCTTTCCCTCCTCCTCCTCCTCCTGCCTGTTCTGCCACTCTTGTTTTTAGATGGGTAGCTATGTTGGTCCACAGTAGAAGAGCAGGATTTGAGTCCAGTGGCACCTTAGAAACCAACAAGATTTTCAGGGTATAAGCTTTCAAGTGTCAGAGCTCTTTTCAGATACCAAATCTGGTTGACCTCTGGACTCATATCCTCTTGTTGTTTAGTTAGCTACATCCAGAGGCAATGAATTCCACAATTTAACTGCTTATTGAGTAAAGAAGTATTACCGTTTCTCTGTCCTGAGTCTATTGCCATCAACTTCACTGGGTGCCCTCGAGAGCTAGTATTATGGAATAAAGACAGATTTTTTTTTTATTTCCGTGTTCTCCACCTAGGCTTCCCAGTTGCCCTCCAGTGGCAGGCAATCTCCTGGGGGTTTGCCCCATTGCCCGCTGATTGCTGGCAACACCCCTGGCAATCACCCACCACTGGCAGGCAGTCCGGGAAAGTGTGCACTGGGTGTGCTCTCAGTGAGGTGCGACAACTTCACTTCCCAACGTGATGTCATCACACTGGGCACAGACATGCTCCTATACTTGGCTGGAGCCAATTTTGTCCCCTAACAGGGTGAATTAGTCCCACACAAAGCGTGGGAGCACACCTATGGCCAGTGTGACATCATCACACCTTGCTGGAGTGTGTGCATGCAAAGCATACATGCAAGGAATCAACTCCTGGTAAGTCCTAGGTGTCCCCCCCTCCCACCTGGGAACCCTATCTCAACCCCTTGCATAATAATATTAACCTCTTATCATGTCCCCTCCCACAGCTGTCTTTTTTATAAGCTGAATCTGAAAAGTCCCAGACTAGCTTTTCCTCAAAGAAAAGTGCCCCAACACCTTGATCATCTGGGTTGCCTTCTTCTATATCCTTTTTCCTTCCCCTGATGTTGTCTCCTATCAATAGTATTCAGAGGTTTCATGCCTCTGCATGTGGAAGTTTCTTTTAGTCCTATGAGGAAGGTCTAGGATATTTCAGTTTAGAAAAAAGAAAACTAAGAGGAGCCATGATAGAGGTCTATAAAATTACAAGTGGGAAACCCATGAGGAATTGTGTGGGTCATCTCATTGCCCCCTCCCCAGCTATTTCCTTTCCCCCTCCCTGAAAGCCCCTATAACCTCTCCCTTTTCCCTGTTTCCTCTTCTCTTTCCCAACCAACCAACCTTTTATCCAAACCCACCGTATCTTCAGCTATATTTATAATTTATTTCCTTCATTTGTGTTCCACCTTTCTCAACAATAAGAACCCAAAGCAGCTTGTAGCATTCTCCTCTCCTCTGTTTTATTCTTACAACAACCCTGTGAGGCAGGTTAAACTGAGAAGGTGTAACTGGCCCTAGGTCCCCCAGTGACCTTCAATGGCAGAATGGGGATTCAAACATGTGTGGGCAGATTTGAATAAGATGTGATTTAATATGGACAAGTGCCAGGTTCTGCTCCTGGGTAACAAAAATGCAATGCATGTATGTTGGATGAGGGATACTGGGTAGCAGTGCATGTGAACAAGATCTTGAGATACAGGCAGATGGGGAGCTGAATATGAGCTGTCACAGCAGCAAAAAAGATGAACACTATCTTGGGGTGTATCAACAAAGGCATAACACCCAAATCACAGAATGTCATTGTCCCACTATATACTGCATTAGTCAGACCCGTGGACTTTGTTTTATCTAATTTGGCCCATAGATAACTTTAAAAGGGGATTAATCACAAGGATGTTTTGGAATCAAAAAACGAAAATGAAAGCAAGAAAAGAAATTTCACACCTCTAAACAATTGCTCATCTGCAAACACTAAGAGCCTACAGTTTTCCAGGCCTGCTCATAATAAAAACCACTGTGGCCAATTCACAGTTAGGGCCACCCTGCAGCAAGCAACTTTGGAGTTTGGTGGAAGGCTGCGCTAAAAAACATGCCTTTTCCCTGGTTCTACCCTTGGTGCCATTCTTGTTCTCATTTTTTTAAAAAAATTAGAAGTCAACAAACCAATTGTGATTTCTCAGCAAGTTTCTGAGGAGTACAAAAGGGCAGGAGGTGAGTAAAGCAAGAAAGCAGCAAATACTGCCTACAATAATTGTAGAGTGAAATTGGAATTTACCTGCATACTGTGTTTGTACCCTTTCCCCACAGCTGACAGGAAAGAACAAAACTAAATATAACAGTAATACGAAGTAAGCACAATGATTTTTAGTTTTATTATTTATTATTTATTTATGTCATTTATAGTCCACCTTTCTCACTGAGACTCAAAGCAAATTACACAGTGTGAGATTAGTACAGTCAATTTCAAGGACATTTCCACAAACAATGCCATAGGGTAAATAAGCACAATTTACAAAGATACAGCATTAGTAAAGAATCCATACAGAGTTGAAGAAATGTTGAAACAGAACATAAGCAATTCTAGCTGTCTAGCTGACATTAGACCACATGAAGCACAAGTAGCTCATAGGAGCCCATATTTAAGACAACAGGTAGTACGTAAGACAACATAGTGGTGAAGTCTATGGTCCTTAACTCATTAACGAAGCATCTGAGAGCCCCTCCTTACAGTACAAAAGCCTTTTTGAATAATTTGGTTTTGCATCGTTTGCAGAAAGCTAGGAGAGTGGGGGCTTTCCTGACCTCTGCAAGGCATGTTGTTACTATCATTTTCAACGAACAAAAGGTGCAATCCTAAAAAGAAGGATGTAACTCTTTAGGATTGTATTGTTAATCAAAATTGGGTGGCATTTATATCTGCATTAATCCATCTGTCTTTCAATTATAATACAATACAAATAATACAATATTTGGAGGTATATGTACGGATCTCAGAACCCACACACACCCTAGTGGCTAGGGACTCCAGATATAGGGCAAAATGCTCCCTGGGTCAAGCTGATGTTTTTGCCCAAAAACAATAACTTGATGGTTTTTCTGGGGGGTGGATAATGGGTGTAAATGGTGGTTGATGACCCTGTAAGTACTGGATGGGAAAAACTACCAGGTTTGGTGAATAGTGTTAGGTGTTGCTTAATTAGGGTAAATGGGTGAGGCGAAGTGAGGCCAAGAGTTGATGAGATTAGTCAAGAGTTTCTGCAGAGACCCATTGTCCTAAATTATGCCTTTCTGGGGCATGGAAAGGGCCATTAGTCAATCAGACACTCACTCTCCTTCTAAAATATTTTCTCAGGCTCTCACTTGGCAGACATTCATTTTGATTCCTTTTTGGCCTGTCAGGATATTTGAAGAAGGGTGTTTATGGTTTTATATCTATAAACTAAACTGCCCCTCAGCAGGAGGAGGGGTCTGACTGCTAACAGTGTGGAGATAGCTAGTAGCCAGTTGGAGCCGAGCAGGAATTTTTGAAAGTTTCACCTACTTGACTGTGGTGCAATCCTTTTTTCATCTGCCCCATGCTGTATTTGGTGGTAGGAGTAACTTAAATAGGCTTGATTAAAAAAATATTTGGTTAGGCCACAACTAGTTGGTAGGAATAGAGTGGGCTGCTCAGGATAGGTAGGGATAATTTGCAAACACCTAGAGGCATCACATTGATGGCGGGCATGTCCAGAACAGGCCATAACAGGCTGGGTGGTGCTGTGAAGGAGTACTCTTGGTACTGAAGATCATCTCTTGAACCTGGTAGGTGCCTTGCGGGCCATCAGGGAGGCAGATGACACTGGGCATCTCTTAGCACAGGATGGCTGTGCAGGCTGGGATAAACAAGGCTGGCAAAACCTCCAGCTGAGTCTGGCGCCAAGGTGGGCACCAACACAGGTAGCCTAGTGTAGCCCGCCCTCGAAATAGTCAGCTTGTGTTTAAATAAGTGATGACATAGATCAGTTATTTAAAATAATTAAATACATGAACAAATAAATAAACTACTGGTTGACCCCACACAATCATGTCTGTGTATTTGTTCTGTTGTGTCACATGTGGGCTGCTGGGGCAAGTGATAGTGAAAAACTCCTCACACAAAGTAGTTTCTTCTGTAACCCCTAAACTTGCACCAAACTACTGATGACTCCAAGTTCTAATATTATGAGAGAAAGATAATGTTCCTCTTTCTACAGAGTTCATAACTTTATGGACATGAAATTCAAACACATGTGAAGACAAGTCCTGTCGTTAAGCCTCTCTGAGAAATACTTGCAAATTGAGAGAAGAAAGTGATCTTTTTCACTTCCCTACAGAAAAGGTTAACTTTCATTGTAGCAAAAAAGCAACTGAAATAAATGACAACCAGAGTTTATACAACAGAAGATTCACACTCTGGCAGATGTCTTGGCTCTGGTGGGTTATTTACAAGAATGCAACATTATTCTGAGAATGGGGAGATTTGGTCTAAAGCTTCCAGGAGTAAAATTGGCACATTAATCAGGAGAAACTCCTCAGAGACCATACTGGGGGAATGGACTAGTAGAGCTGCTGCTGTAGATTTGATGCAGCCAACACAGCGTTTTTCTTGCTTCCCAAACCGAAGCGGAGGATGCTGTGAAGGGTCTATAAACAGCCCTACATCCAAAAGGTGGGGACTAGGGTAGACTTCTCTGGGGTATTAAGCAGGCTGTCGCAAGTGCTTCCAGCCTTGTTGACAATGTAACACGTTACTTTGGGGACCCACGCTTGAAATCTGTACTTCAGGAGTGAAGTCCTCATTTAGCAGCAACAGCATCACATGTGGAAGCTTTTCCAGCATCCGTTTCCACTTACCATATGGCTAGCTTTGCCCAGATCTCTAGCAATGGACAAGCAACGAGGGGAGCATTTTGGAGCAGCAAGGAAGAGTTTCAACTGAAACTTCAGCCAGTGACTTCACTGATGCAGCCAGCACAGCATCTTTCTCGCTTCTCAAATCAAATGAAGTGGAGGGTTCCGAGAACAGCCCTATATCCAAAGGGTGGGGAGTAGGTAGACTTCTGTGTATTAGAGCTCAAACTCAACAACAACCTTTATTTTGCAAGATAGTAAAGATGGGGCCTGATACAATTCAAAGTTGATTATTTATCACAGTTCCTGAATCACTGGCATATCAGCAAACATTTAGCACTGGGGTTCTGCTATACTTTGGTCACTGAGAAAGTAAAAATAAGCACTATTTTATTTTGTTGAGACCAAACTGAGACCCAAGTGTGGCATGACTTAGGCAGTGGGAGAAGTGGGTAAAATACCTAGAAAAGAGCAGGAAGGTCTATGACATGCCTAGCTATATATATTTATCATTTATTTATTTAAGGAATTTATATCTCTTCATTACACATGTACAAGGCATTGAACAATCTAAGTCTGGAAGAAGCACAAAACTAACTTGGGTTGCTAAACTCTAGCTGGGAATTACAAGTATCCGGACTACAGAGATCAGTTGCCCTGTAGGAAATGGCAATTTCAGAGGGCAGATTCTGTGATATCATATTTGCATTGAGCTCTCTCCCATCTCTCCCATCCAAACTCCACCCTGCAGTCATCAGGCACCACTCCAGGAACTTTCAAAGCTGGAGTTGGCAGTCCTGAACCCATCAATTAAAACAAGGAAAATATTAAAATCAGCATTAAAATAATGAAGAAATAAAGCCAAGACAACCAGAGAAATAAATTCTCAAAAGCCCAGAAAAACAGGAAGATCTTCAGCTGGTGTCTGTGAAAATGTCTGTGATGAAAATAGCTCTGCCAGGGTCATCTGGAAGACCAAAACAGACCAAGCCCTGACCACAAGCCCTTTCCCCTCCCCTACACACATTTTTGATGGAGTGAGGCAGAGACTGAGTAGGGACTAGAGATGGGCACGAACCGCATTATGAACCTCAAAAACCCACGAAATTGGCGATCGCACGGTCACGATCCGGCGGTTCGTTATCGGCCATGGCAAACAAACCAGCGTTTGGTAGAGGCCTGGTTCGTTGCGTTCGGCCGCAGTTCGGGAAGCCAGACGTTCAGGCGCCAGCAATCAATTCCCCTGGCAACGGAGCTGGGGGAATGTCTGAGCTCTGTCTGCGCTCCTTCTGTCACCCTGGAAACCCGAATGAAAGCCCAGCTTACCTTGATCGGCAGGTCTTCCTTCCAACCACGGAGCTGCAAAGTGGTTACAAATTGGGAGAAGCCACCCGGGGGAGGGAGGGGGGAAGGGGGTGTTCTGTAGCCATGGCCACTCCAATCTCATCCCTGCAAACCCTGATAGGCAGCTCTGACGGCCAAACACAGACCTCCTGCGTTGCTGAATGGGACCTGTGCTTATAAATAGCCGTGGGCTCCCAGGCTGGGTTTCACTTTCAGTGAGCAGTGGAGTGGGACAGAGCTCTTGCTTGCCACTTGCTAGCGTTTGGGGAGAGAGACTGAGAGTATAATTCAGCTTGGATTTGGGGGATAGGGATCTATCTCCTCTGGTTCCAGGGCTGCTGCCTGGCTCTGGGGCCAAGCTCAGTGGGCACCTCGGCTGAGGGCTCACACTGATTATTGATCAGGGCCTGATCTGTTCAGGTCTGTGGGAGTGGTGGGCTAGGGCTCTAGGCCCTGGCGCCAAGCTCAGTGGGTACCTCGGCTGAGGGCTCACATTAGTGCCTGATGGTGGGCTAGGGCCCTAGTCCCTCTTTCTCTCTGGTGCCAGGGCTGCTGCCAGGCCCTAGGGCCAAGCTCAGTGGGCACCTCAGCTGAGGGCTCACATTAATGCCTGATCTGGTCAGGTCTGTGGGAGTGGTGGGCTAGGGCTCTAGTCCCTCCCTTTCTCTGGTGCCAGGGCTGCTGCCAGGCCCTGGGGCCAAGCTCAGTGGGGTACCTCAGCTGAGGGCTCACAGTGTCATCTCTTTCTCTTCAATTGTTGTTTACTGGCATTATGAGGCTCCTGGTGGGGGACAAGAATGGTCGTGGGGGGAAGTGCAGAGATTGTCCCGGTTGCAGCATGGGAAGCAGTGCTGTGCCGGGCTCTGGGTCAGCAGAGACTCCCACTCCCCCAAAGTCACGAGTTGAGGCTGTGGAGGAGGCTGAAGAGCTCTTGCCAGCGGCGGAAGAGGAACTCCTAAAAAATTTTGGGGAGGAGGAAGCCAAGGAATCCTTGGAGGAATGGTTTGGGTTTGAGGAAACATCCAGCCCATCCCCATCCCAAACTACCAGTGCTGCTGTCCCTGCCTGCAGTCCACCCATCATTCCTTCCATTGCCAGCTCCATGGCACAGCCAGCAGCAACCCTTTGTCCTCCCTCCCCTGGAACAGTTAGTGGGCCACGGTTCAACCTCAATGTTTGGAGGCACTTTTGGTCCCTTCCTACTGTGCTGTGCTGTGTGTGTGAGGGCCTGGTGCGCAGGGGCAATGACCCGAAGCACCTGTCATTGACGGCCCTGACTCAGCACCTGAAGAGGCACCACCCGAGCCTGTGTTCTCCATCCTTGGCCAGCGAAACATCTGTCGGGGGGAGACCAAGGGCCACCAGCTCATCTGATCCAGGATCGATGGGAGGGTCTCCAGAATGCACCCCGAGCAAGAAGCCTTGCCTCGAGGGTGCAGCTGGTGGGAGTGGAAGGGTCAGGCAGGCCTCCCTGGGGGAAGTTGTTCCATTGGGGTCGGGGGTGGCTCCACTGAAAAGGGTGAGATCAAGGGCTCGGGAGGTGGGCGTTCGTGTGGTGGCACAGACGATCACCCTGCAAGGCTTCCCCCTATTGGTCGTGGAGGGCGTGGGCTTCCAACTGCTGCTCCAGCACTTGTTTCTCCATGCCGTCACGGTGTACCGTTGGGCGTTGAGTCATGCCTGCCTTGTACGAGGCAGTGTGAGACATAGTGCACAGAGACCTGTCGGCCACCCAAGGCAGAACAGTGCACTTCACGGCTGACCTGTGGAGCGGCTGCCATCACGGGTACCTTGCCATCACCGCCCACTGGTGGCAACCAGAGGACCTCCGCCTCCCCAGGCCAAGATCTGGCAGCCGTAAAAAGGTGCCCAGCTTGACCCTGGGCTACAGGGTGGTTCTTCTTCAGGCCCGGGGGATGGACGAGGTCCACACAGAGAAGAACATTGCCACTACCATCAAGGTGGCTCTGAGGGAGTGGACATCCGGGGTGGAAGGGTTTGTCCGTGGCTTCATGGTCACGGACGTGGGAGCCAACATGTTGGCAGCCCTGAAAGAGGCATCCCTCCCGGGCCTGGTGTGCATGGCGCAGAAGCTGCACCTTGTGATGCGGGATGTGCTTGGGCTGGGGAGCAAGCTGAGGGACAGGTGGGACGAGGGAACCTTGCAGACACGCACGCAATCTGCTGGACAGCTGCCGTCGCATCGCTTCCCACTTCTCCCGCAGCATAAACTCTTCCTGCGAGCTGCTCCAGAGACAGGAGGAGGCAGGGGACCCTGAGCACCAACTCTTCCAGGACCTGCCCACCCGCTGGAAATCCACCTAGGACATGATATGTCATCTGGTGGAGCAGAAGGGCGCGGTGCAAGACATCCTGTCCTCTTCAGATGTGCTGAGGAGGGGAGAGGAGTTGAGCCTCAGCTCCGTGGACTGGAGAGTTCTTACCCAGATGTCCCGGATCCTGAAACCATTCAAGGATGCCACTGAGCTCTTCTGCTCCTACCAGGACAGCCTGGGTCACGTCCTCCCTCTGATCCATGCCCTTGACCAGTTTCTGGCCCAGAAGCTCCAGCAAGGGCAAGAGCTGCTCCCCAGGGTCCGGGACTTTGTCCGGAGGATCCAGGCCTGCGTTGCTGAATGCCTGCATCCTCTCTGCCGTGAGGCACCCTACCAACTGGCCTCCCTCTGTGACCCCCGCATCAAGGGCAGCATCGCCACGCAGGTGGGTCAGATGCAGCTCTGGAAAAAGGAACTCCGCAGAGCGGTGCTCCATTTCCAGAGACAGAGGGCAGGAGAGAAGGAATCAGGCAGCAGCGAGGGGCAGGCAGTGGCGGAGGAGGGTTAGGGGCAGGAGGTGGGAAGAGAGCCATGCCAGGGAAGAGCCACCCCAACAGACACATTCGATCTCTGGGCCTCGTCGGTGGGCTGCGTGGTTGGCCGCTGCACGGCGGGCGTGTCCCTCTCAGTTGAGCACTCGGCGGGGGCCATGGTGCATGAGTAGCTTTCTGAGCCCACCGTGCCCCCCCATGCCAACCCTTTGCAGTATTGGGCTAGGAAATCGGTCTGATGGCCAGACCTGTCCATCATCGCCACCAACATCCTGTCCTGCCCTCCCACCAGCGTGCAGAGCGAGCGAGTGTTCTCCCACCTGGGAGACCTCCTCCGTCCCTGCCATGCACGTCTGCACCCGGACCTGGTGGACATGTTGACGTTCATCAAGGTGAACCTCAACCTACTGGGGCACCATCCCGTGGACCTGGACCTACCCGGGCTCTGAGACACCCTGGGGTTGTGGCCAGCCCAGTTTGTCCACAGCAGGTTCAAGCCTCCCTCAGCTCTCTGGGCTTCTTCCATGGCTAGTGATCCTTTGCCCTCCTCTCCCAGACAAGTTCCCGTTCCCTCTTCACACCTCTCCCTCTCTAGATCTGTTCAGATGCCTCCCAAACTCTCCTGTCTTTCCCATCCCGTCCTTTCCATGAAGGCAGGAAGGTGCGGTGCTGCCAGCTGATGCCGCTTCTGGCCCCGAGGAACAGCTCTGCTGCTGTTGCTGATGTCAGAGTGGCACCGTACGGTACCCCCCCCCCCCCTCCATGGCACCTGGTGTCCCTTCTGAGCAGGGAGGAATGGGTCCCTTGCCCTCACACCCTTTCCATGAAGGCCGGATGGTGGGTGCTGTATGATGCTTCAGCAACAGATCAACTACTGTTGCACATAAGATTGTACGTCACGTTGGCCCCTGCCAGCAGCATCAGCGGCTGTCCCCTCTGGGCAGGGGTGAATGGGTAATGCCGCTACGACCAGTCATGTCCTTTCCGCGAAGGCAGGAAGGTGTGGTGCTGCGAGCTGATGCCGCTTTCTGCCACAAGGAGGAGCTCTGCTCCTGTTACTGGTGTTAGTGTGGCACCGCACAGTATCCCCCCTTTCCATGGGCACCTGCTGCCTCCTCTGAGCAAGGGGGAATGGGTAATGCCACCACAACCAGTCATGTCCTTTCCGCGAAGGCAGGAGTGATGCTGGCGACAGCCTCCACTGTGACACAGGGGGAGCGGACAAGCCTCTGCCACAGCAGTCTGCGCACTCCTTCAGGGTGGATGTGGGGTCCCTCCATCCCGGTCCTGCTGCGCAATGTGGCCTGGAAGCCTCGGGCTCGGCCCTCCTATCCCACACAAGTACATGGTCCCTCTTCTCACCTCTCCCTCTGCGGAACACTGAGTCCCCTCCCAATGACCTCTCCAGTCCTGTCCTATTCCATCCTTTCCGCAAAGGCAAGAAGGTGGTTGATTCTGGCTGCTGCCGCAGAGTTCCTCAGTGGGATCCTCGGAGGAGGCCTCGCAGCTGTTGGGATCTTCCAACTTCACAGACCCTCTATCAACCTGTCCCGCTCTGGAGCACTCTGACCCCTCCAAACAACATCTCCTCTCCCTCCCGTCCTTTCTGGCAAGGCAGGAAGGTGGGTACTGTTGGCTGCCACCACAGAGTAGCTCAGTGGGAGCTTCGGAGGAGGCCTCGCGGCTGTTGGTGGATCTTCCCGTTTCCCCTCCAAATGACATGTCCTCTCCCTCCCATCTTTTCCGGCAAGGCAGGAAGGTGGGTGATGCTGATGGCAGCCTCCTTTGGGCACTTGCGCGGCAGCTCAGGAACTGTTGTGCATATAGTTAAGCCGTACGGTGCCTCTATCCATTGCCAACGCTGAGCCCTCTGAGCAGGGGGGAATTGGTCCCTTGACTAATGTCCGTCCCGCAAAGGCAGGAAGGTGGCCGATGTCTGCTGCTGCTGCTGTCATGTTTCTGTCTCCCCCTCTCTCACTGTGACCCGTCCAAGCAATGTCTCCTGTCCTGCCTATCCCCTACTTTCTGCAAAGGCAGGACAGCGGATCAGTTCAGCCCCTGCTTCACAAGGGACTATCCTGTTACTGCTCCCTCTTTGGTTACACAGCTCGGTTGCGATCGTGCAGCCGATTGTACCATATAGGGATAGAGTCAGTTGACAACGTGGCGGCTCCGCTGTCAACGGGACTGACGGGACCTCTTTCAGCTGGGTGGCAATTTGTCCCACAACTCCAGTCCTTTCCGGCAAGGCAGGAAGGTGTGTACTGTTGGCTGCTGCCACCGCACTGTTCCTCAGTGGGACCCTCGGGTAAGGACCCGCAGTTGCTGAGAGATCTTCCCCCTCTCCCTCTTCATGATGACACGTCCCCTCCCTCCCATCCTTTCTGTCAAGGCAGGAAGGTGGGTGCTGTCGGCTGCTGTCGCAATTTCCTAAGTTGGAACCTCAAGTGAGGACACGCAGTTGCTGGGGGATCAGGCCTCCTTCTGAATGTCACGTCCTCTCCCGCCCATGCCGGGAATACCAGCGTGCTCCACTTTGGCCTGGCAGTTGTGAGGGGATCTTCCCACTTTCCCCCCGCATGACACGTCCTCTCCCTCCCATCCTTTCTGGCGAGGCAGGAAGGTGGGTACTGTTGGCTGCTGTCAAGATTTTACTTGGAGGGAGCCTCAGGTGAGGACACACAGTTGCTGGGGGATCAGGCCCCTGTCCAAATGTTATCTTCCACTAATGCCGGGAATACCAGCGCGTTCCTCTTTGGCCTGGCGGGCGGGCACATGGGGGGTGCTGCTGGTGAGCAGCCAGACCCCCCTAAAGGGGACGAGGCTCGTCACTGCCTCCCCGTGCTCGCCAGGCCCGGCAACCGTCATCAGAACCCACCTGCTGTACACTGGGCCAACCTCAACCAGTGGCTCTAATTGTATCGAGTGGGAGTTTCCTGGGGCCTTGGATTGGAGAGGGTATAACTCCAAGATCCCTTTTGCAATCTTGTCCAAACTTGGGTGATGGCTGTAGGAGAGCGTACAAAAGACTCCCCGGGAATATGGGTTGTGTAAGTGCCATGGGGGCCATTCTGCCCCCCATGAACCGCAAACTGGTTTGGCAATGGGAAATGTTCATTCCGGTTCGCAATCTCAGGTTCGTCACCGGCACCGAACCTCAAACCACTGGTTCGTTAAATTTTTTTGGTTCATGCCCATGTCTAGTAGGGACTACCTGCCTAAACTCTGGAAGCAGGGGGTCACACAGAGAACAGCCTCAGGAGAATATCTCAGTTTTGGGGTGGATTATGGTGGCAAACTTCCAGATACCCCAATCCCAGGCTATTTAGAGTCTTTAATTGTCAAAGAAAGCCAGCTATGGCATAATGTCAGGTATCTCTCTCTGTCTTTACAGTGCTATGCTTCTGTTTCCTGGTTCATAAGATTTAGGACAAAGCTACCCCTTGGATAGGGGTCTGCGGATGGGCACATTAATCGTCCATCACATTTTTATGCCACCTTTCCTCCAAGGAGTTCAGGGCAGCTTACACGGTTCTTTCCTCTTCCATGTTGTCCTCCCTACATTCCTGTAAGGTAGGTTAGGCTAAAAAAACAGTTACTGGACCAAGGTCATCCAGTAAACTTCATGGTTGAGGGAGAATTTGAAGCTCTGGTTCTTGTCCAAAACATTAATCAACCACTACATCATACTGGCTCTCTAGGGTAAACACTAACACAGTCTTTGGCATGTTTGCCAAACAGGGTTGGCCACTCTTGATCCTCTTTTGCTGCCAAAGTTTCTCTGTTCATAGAGAAATATCTCTTATGTTCATCTGATATACAAATAGTTTCACTGCACAGATCTGGAACTGTTTTGGGCAGCAAAGCACAGTCTCTCCTGGTGAGGTATGATGACCCCTTTGATTATAGAACCAGATAAATTGCTCTTGAAATTAACGGTAGCATGTTCCATAATTTCAAACACTGAGAAGCCTTTGAGTTGAGCCTGTTGAAGCTGTCATTTTTCTCACTGCCACGTGAAGGAAAAGATTTTTTTAAACAAAGTACAATGAGTGCTTGACCTATAATTTTTCTTTCTCTTCCCTCATTATTTTTGCTAATTAATGATGCCATTAATATTTGCAGATGAGCTTTCTTCCCACTTCCCTGCAACCTGGTTTTTCTATCCGCTTGCTTTTTACAGGGCAAGTCATAATCCTGTGTTGATTTCAGCACATTCTCTTGGCAAAGAAATTATTGTAACATCACAAATTCAGTTCTAGGAGTTCGCAGACACATCAGGAGGAAAACAGTGCCAGCATCAGTTGCTATAAAGTGTTGTCTTTCCCTCTCCACAAATGTCATGCAAACTAAGGAGTTATGTTAAAATGGGGTTTATTCTGGCATGCAGCACATTTACTTGAAATGCATGCCAACACGCACCAAACTGACCACGGACAGGCCTAATCAAAGTTAAATTGTAAGATAAGGCTTATAAATAGTTTGATAGCACACAGCCACATCGCAACTTCAAACTACATAATTGTCATTTTTTTCTGGCACGACTCCTTCATCGTTAAGAACAACACGGAAGGTACAAATTTGTATAGGCAAGACATTAGGTTGTTTCCCCATAGCAAATGTGATGGGAGCAGTTGGCAAAGCAGTGGGACAAAAAGACTCCGAGCATTTAGAGCTAGAGGTATGATCTTATCCAGGGGTAATTTTGTAGGAAAAGAGCTGGAGGAACTCATTAGCATAAATCATTAGCATATATCACGCCCCTTGACATCACCAGAAGTGTGTCATTAGCATAACTGATTTGTGTATGCCACACCCCCTGACATCACCTATCCTGGCTGTTTTGGACCCAATCCTGGCCATCCAGGGCTGAAATTGGGCTCAAAATGGGGAAAGGGGCCCCTAAATGACCAAAAGTGGCCATTTGGGGCCCTTTTGGGCCTGGTTTGTGGCCGAAATGGCCCAGATTGGGTCAGTGCTGGGCAGGGGAGTGTTCCCCCACCTGGCACCGATCCAATCCAAGCTGTTTTGGCCCCAATCCAGGCTGAAATGGGCCCAAAATGGGCCCGTCTCCAAAGAGGTCACATGTCAGGTGGGCGGGGCCACCTGACATGTGACCTCTTTGGAGACCTGCCAGAACTGTATTCCTGCGCGTTCCCCCTTGAAATGAGCCCTGATCTTAGCCAATGTGCAACAGGGACAGACACCTCGGGCCTCACTTGAGATGGAGGGGGAAACCACCAAGAGTCCTGCCATCCCAGGCAAAGAGGAAAAAAAGGAAAAGGATAGTCTCCTTCCATTAAAGATGCTTGCATTTGCCCCATCTGGAGTTCAGGCAGCTTGCTCCACTACGGCAGCCACCCATGCCCTCTCCATCCGATGATTGGCCAGTCAGCTTCTGGCAGCGACTCCCACCCACCTTGCATGTGTCAAAGACCACCTCTTGCTTGATCCTGGACATGTGCCCACAGCCCCAGAATCACTAAGACCACCCCTGACTATTTTTTGCTTGCAGCCTTTTCCCCCCGCAATGCCTCCTTTGCCTCTGGTTTCATGCTAGAAAGTATTCCTTCCAATAACACATAATTAACATGTAGAACTCACTACTCCAGCATGTAGTGACAACCACTTGTTTAGGGTTGAATCAGATAAGATGCTGGGATTTTCCTGCATGGAGCTCCCAATTTTTTTTTAATAACAGGTGGCAGCACTGGGGGGGGGGACGGGATAAACCATTGCCTCACATTGTTTTCCTGACCTGAAACAGTAGAGAGCTGCTATTTGCCCAAGTAAGGAATACATATAGGTCCTCCTGATTTGATCAGGCAAACAGTTCCTTGAGATCATTTCAGGTTCGAAATATGACACGAAAATACTTTTTTAAAAAATGCTCTGTACATGGAATTCCCAGTGTCTCTCCAGCCATTTATGAATGGCTTTGAAAGTGTAACTGAGGTTCATCAACGGCTATTAGCTGCTATGGCCAAATGTTCCATATTTAGAGGCAGTTTGCCACTGAATGCTAATTGCAGAGGGGCAACAACTGGGGGAGGGGCTTTGGCCCCTGTGTCTCTGTTGTAGGCCTTCCAGTGCATCTGATTGGCCACTGGCAAATTTGTCCATTCACACAATCTTTGGGATTCACTATTTGAACAGTATTATTTTTACAGGCCATCACATAAATTCAGCTTGCATTCTGACATTTAGTTACATATTCCTGTCGCCCAGTCCCAAGGGTTATTGAAGTGCGTGAAGGAGAAATGGAATGCCTAGAGGACACCCCATGCTGGCCTCTATTAAGAGGTAATCAACTGTGTCTTGTCCACTAACCTCGAAGTTGCTTGAAGGATGCTGAGAGTTACCTTCCTTGGTTGTCATTGCTAATCTTCCCTCACCATCTGAAGTTACTTGAGTCAGTTAGTCAGCTGGTACCCTGGGCTACTATAACAAGATAATATATTATGAGGTTTCAGCTGTCTGGCTTGTGTGAAAATACCTTAACCATTGGGAGTAACTTCATGCAATTTTTGTTAAGACCGAGGTATACAAATCACTATGTTTCTGATTTACACAAACACACATACAGCAATAGCCAGGGTGATTTGGATTATGTATGGACCAAATTTCAACTTTATGATGATGTGGAAATACCTGGACTATTTGGGGGTCATACCCTTTATTTGAAAGAAAGATGCAAAGTATTTCCCTGCTGAACTTTTACTGCTATGCCTTGAGCCACATGTGTACCACATTTCAGTTTTCTAAGTGATGTGGAACTATCCTATTTCAAAATTCACATGAGTGACTGAGTCTCGTGCATTTACATATTTCTACATATATATTAGTCACTCTCATGGGGATTTCATAATTGTTAGGACAGCCCCATATGACCTTGAAAGCTGAAACCCATTTTTTAATAATTTACAATGTATATGCAAATGATGAAAAATTGGGTTCGTTTAGGAAACACAAAGACAGTCAACAAGAGTATCTTCAATAGCTCCAGTAAACATACCCAATGGCCCTTACTGTGCTTGATCGTAAATGTCACATCTCATGTCATATCTTGCCTGGATAGATTATCCCTGAAGACTCAGAAACTAACATTAGCAGCTGCATGCTTTAGGTTAACCCTTCACCTGCCTCACAGCTCCTTTTGCTTTGCCCTGAGCCAAACCTTTTAAAGGAGAGTTGACTGATTTCTGACTATATCAGGCAAGAGACCTGCAGGATAGATAGCATACACTGGAGAACATCTGGGTATGTGAGCATGTGTCCTTTCGTGGGAGAGCAACTTGCATTGCTTTTGTTGATTTGTAAGGATATTATTAAAGTGCAGTTCCTCATATAAAACTACATTGGATGTGATCTGGCCAAACCAAATCACATGCTAAATCCCAGGAGCTTTAATGGAAGAGAGTTCTTGAAGTCAATTCTTGAAGTCAATGGGACTTGAGGAATTTTTGCCTGGACAAAGTCAGTGGTATTCAGCATTAAGAAGAAATCTACATTGGTGTGGGGGGAGAGAATCATGCTGTAGACCATGGGTCTGCAATGCATCACTCATAGGAACCATAGCACCTATCAGGACTTTCCCTGGTCCTCGCCAAGCTTTTTAAAAATAGACAGAGCCATTGTTAAAGCAGGACTTGTTGGCTGCCTTCATTCAAATGAAATTGCTTTTAACTTCAATAGCAGCCACAGCCACTCTAGGATCAGCAGAACTGGTAAGCACCTGCCCTTTCTTTAGTCAGTGTGTGGGTAACATTTCTCCCCCATGCTTTCCTTCTTTTTATTCCCACTTTTCTTTTTCCCATTCCTCCCCTTGGAAATTCCTTCATTTTTTTCAGTCTTCTTCTGCGATTCTTCTGCAAAGAAGAGAGATAATGCATTTGGCTCCTTTGTCTGTGGCAGCTATTTGCGGCTGGCTGCACCTTCTGTGGCAGCCATTTTGAGGTGGCACTCACCACCCCCTCTCAAAATTCCAAAGGTGCCCTCAAGCTAAAAATGTTGAAGACCCCTGCTTAGGCAAAAGTTTTGATCCCATGGAGGATGCTTGCAGATGGAAGGAAAGGTAAGTCTCCTTCCCTTCTCTTGCAGACTTCTATAAAACACCACCAAGCTGTTCCTGGGGGTCCCCTTTCCCCCATGAAAAGTATTTGGTTGGGTATTTTTGCCTGCAGTGGGAAGTGGAGAAGGAAAGTGTTGCTCTGTAAATGGAACTACTTTCCATATGTGGAAATCTCCAGTGGATCCAAGGAAAATTCCTACCTAATTAAGCCAACAAAGCTCAGAATATACTGCACATTTCTATTCCACCCTTCTTCCAAGAAGCTGAGGGTACTACAGGATTTTACCCTCCTCCATTTTATCTTCATAACAATCTTTTCAGCAGGGCCTGTGCCACCATTGAGGTGGTGAGGTGGGCACCAGAGGGGGTGCCGGGGGCGGAAGCGCATGCCACAGAGCTGTGTGTGGCTTTGCTGCGTGATGATGTCATCACGTGATGATATTATCACACAGTCCGGGGGCACGCACTGCGTGCACGTGCACAGGATGGTGGCCACAGGCGCCAGAAACCCTGGCGCTGGCGGTGCTTATCAGGTAGGTTAGTTTGGAAGAGGAAAGAGTGACTCATTACTCAGCCAGTTACTCAGCCAGTTTCATGGCACAGTAGGGATTTGAACCTGGGTTTCTAGCCTACCTTTGGGACCATCCAGCTAGGTTGTAAGACAATACACTTTAAATGATATTATGAGGCAGCTTGAATAAGCTGCGGTGTAACTATTTTAGTTATCTGTGTAATGAATTTAATAGATGATTTTTTTGTGTGTGCATTATATCAATTGTCATCACCCACCATGGATCCAGATAGTGTCAGGAAAAAAGTAAAGCACATATACATTCCAAATAAATAAAATATATAACAAAGAGAAATTATTAACAACTATTAATATTCCTCTCTCCCAATAAATAAGCCTGGATCACTTCAACAGATAACAATTTTTCAATTACATACTGCTGAAAGAAATATTCAAGTTTTGTTTGTTGAATAAACACATTATTCTCTAATGTGTGTATTTGCCTAAAGATTTAATAACTATACAATTCTTTTAAATATTTAAAACAGAATACAGGATCTTGTAGTCTTTCCTTACAACAACTTTATAAGGTGCAATTATCCTCATGTCTCAGATGGACTATAAATAAAATAAATACAACAGGAATTTAAGTTCCAAACACAGAATTCGTAGTGCACAGTTGATTGATGGGACCTCTGGGCAATACATGGGGAACACAAGAACTTTGTAGCATGAAGTAGCTCAAAGTGGGCTTGTGGCAGAGGGCAAACTGAGTCCTTCTGAGATGTAGTATCAAAATTATGGAACTCCCTCCCCAAGGATATTCATCTGTCCTTTTCTATCACTGTCTTCCGCCAGCAGGTGAAGACTTGTGTGCTTCATATGGCATTTCCTCAGCAATCATTCCTTCTTGCCCAATGTTTTAGGTTCTGTCTTCTTCATTTTTCTTACATATTTTAGTTTTGGTTTTAATAGGTTTTATGATCTATATTTATAATGCTCTGTTTTAATTGTTAGCCACATTGGTGGTCCTGATTGAGCAGAAAGGCTGGATATAAATTTAATAAATAAAAATAATACAAACCAGGTAAATTTCACCTGTGGGGGCAGAGGAGCAAGAAAAGAGAAGGGGGAGGGAAAGGAAGGAGATCAGAATGTTGCACAGGGATATTGGAAGTGCAGGGTTCTTTTTTCACCATGAAGTTCACTGAGCAGTTCTGAGTTAACCACTCTTTTGCAGTGTAATCTTCTAGAAAAACCAGAATATCTGACATAGATTTGTTTCAGTCACAGGTACAAAAACATTCTCAAATACTGGTTGTTAGACCCGACTGGCTCTGAAGGAGGCCTCTGTGGTCTACTGGTTTCAAGTCGTGGTGACCTGAATTATTTTCAGCATTAACCTCTGATACCACTATGGAATTATAGGAGGTGAAAGTAAGTTCACACTTCTGGTCGCCTTTGTTTCCGCTGGTCATTGATAGCACAAGCAATCCTGCACCTGCTGTGAAAATAAATAGGGTCAATATGGTAATATGCACTTTTTGTGTATGTACCTATTTCCCCCTGATGGACTGAAACAAAGCTAAAGGACTCTTTCCACTCTGTTGGCTCTATACACATCTTTCATTTGTGTGATCACCAACACCAGCCCCTTTCGTCCTAAAAGGCATCATGAAAAAATACAGTCCATCAGCCGGCTTTATTATGGGCCTGACAAGTATTTTATAAACTCTCAGACTAAATACACTCATTTTTAAAGCAGGAACTCTTGAGTGCAATACAATATGTATCTTGCCAATTATTAACAATATACAAGGTTAATCTGTCTTCTTTTCTACTGTATATGACTGTACACCTCAAGTGCTATACAACTGAATAACAACAGATACAAAAAGTTTTGGTTTTGAAATACTCTCACACTTACTGTTTCTGTGTATTTTAAAGAGAAACGATGTACTTGGCACATACATTACACAGCTGATGTAGTACACATACATTTTGTACTTGAGAATCTAAATAATACAGGATACCTTGAAAAAAGCCTCTCTTAAAAGAATTCTGTATATATGTTACTTGTAAGTTGTGACAGGGGAAATGGATTGCACGTATTATTCCTGTTCCCAAGCTTCTCGCATACTATCTCAATGAGTACAACTCTATGAATATAACTATGAGCACAACTCCACACACATAAAGCTCACTGCATGCTATTAAGAATCATGCTTTTCCAGAGGTCCTGATTATGCAGAAAAAGCCCTACGTGCATGCCTTTGTAAATCTGAAAACATTGCCAAGAACACATGAAGACTGGGAATAGTGAAGCCTGAACAGTAACTGCTTTGGCTCATGTTCTGGTGGCCAGTCACAAGCAAAGAGCCATTTTTTCATCAAGCATTTCAGTTGCTCATAAGCAGCTCAAGCCTATTCAGCAGGTTATTTTCTAAATATTCAGACAGAACAGTACAATGCAATCAAATCATTTGAATAAAGAGTGAGCAAACCAATCAACTAGCCAGTGATTAGAAGTAAACACTTTTTTAGAAAAATTACCATTTGTTTATTTGAGCAACTCCGTATTCTTAATACTATTTCACACATTCATTTCCACACTACATTTAGTAATAGTTACCTCCCTCCGCCAATCATTTAATTGACAGAGCATGCCATGACACTGGGGGAGAAACAATTTCACCTACAGTGCAAATGTAAAAGCAAGGCAAAAGGACTGGAACTCCACCACCAGAGCTACTACGCAGCTGCAAATGTGTTTGGCAGCTGTTTGAGCCAGACAGTGGCAAGGCAATCAAAGGCTTGGCTTACAAGATATTGCACAAGAAAAGCAAAATTGCCCACATCTGGCTTACTAACACTAATAAATCTATAATACAACCAATGTCAAGCCTCACAGTGGTATAAAGCAATTCACACAGAAGTACAAGGCTTAATATACAATTTCTTCAGTTTTAATAATTGCAAACCCTACTCATAGGCAGAAAACCATTCATACCGGTGCTAACATGAAGTTCTATGCCAATAAATAAAGTGCAAGATGTCTAAAGTGCTATTCATATATTGCACAGAAAAAATAAAGTGCAAATGCATTAAGAACACCATATACACAAGTCCACTCAGTTATTGTAGTTTCCACAGCACCATGTATCCGCTTCGTAGGTAAGAATTATTCAATGTCAATTTCCTCACAGATGGCTGTAATTCATTCAGAATAATATTTTTTCTGATGAAATGACTTGGTAGTAATTCCTCTTGGTAGTAATTCCTCTAACGGGTTGTCTAGATCCCAATCGCCCATTTCAAATCATCTTTTTCAAAGAGTACAATCACTAGAGGAAAATTAATAGTAATAAATACAATAGAACAACAATCAATCAATATACCCATGAAATACAATATACTCACATATTCTCTTCAACCAATGCTTTCTTCAAAATTAATCCTCACGGGTATCTCATAGCATAGCCTTTCTTTGTAGCTAGCCTGTACTATACTATTGTAACAGAGGCTGTTATATCATTAAAAACCACACCTTCATGTTGAGGGGATGCTATATTAAAGGGAAAGCACGTTTGATAATATTAAAGGGAAAGCACGTTTTGTAATACTGTGTTTATAAACTTAGCCCAGAAAACATGTAAAGTCATTTGCGATGTTTAAGCCACCAGGCACCAGGATCCTCAGTCTGTGAATCCAGAAAGTCTCCTTCCTACGAAGTTCTCCTACAGCAACATCTGAACAGGACCCCAACTATCCACATGTCCTGAATTCCTTTGGAAATTCTGGAAAATGCAAGGCAATGTGCAAATGACATCAGAAGGAAAGATCTATTTTCAGTTAAGGACCGCACGAAAACTCAACGTATAGTTGGGGTCTTTGACCATAGCATAAGGGCTAATCATATAAGAAAAGCAATTATGAAATATTGGCCGCTGCTAAGAGATATTCCGGGGTGCCAGGTTCCCCCTTTAATAGCTTTGAGAAGAACTCGGAACATTAGGGACATGATTATTCATTCAGATATTTCCCCCAAAAGGAAGGACCAGAAAAAGAGTTTGCCAGAAGGTTTATACAAATGCGGGAGATATGTGCAGTGCCCTTTAATAATGAAAGCAGATGAGGTAAAACAACTTGGCATTTGGACTCCACGATTATTCATGAATTGCAACACGGAAGTGGTGGTGTATCTCATACGATGCCCTTGCAATGCCTTATATGTGGGCAGTACAATCCACCCCATTAAAATCCGTTTGAGTGAACACCAATCTCGCATAAGGAATCGAACAATGGAGACCCCATTAGTACAGCACTATGTAGAAAAATCTCATAGTGAAACTGATATGCAGTTTACAATATTGTATAAGGCAGAGCGCAAATGATCAGATGTTGCTGTAGGAGAACTTCGTAGGAAGGAGACTTTCTGGATTCACCGATTGAGGAGCCTGGTGCCTGGTGGTTTAAACATCGCAAATGACTTTACATGTTTTCTGGGCTAAGTTTATAAACACAGTATTACAAAACGTGCTTTCCCTTTAATATTATCAAACGTGCTTTCCCTTTAATATAGCATCCCCTCAACATGAAGGTGTGGTTTTTAATGATATAACAGCCTCTGTTATAATAGTATAGTACAAGCTAGCTACAAAGAAAGGCTATGCTATGAGATACCCGTGAGGATTAATTTTGAAGAAAGCATTGGTTGAAGAGAATACATGAGTATATTGTATTTCACGGGTATATTGATTGATTGTTGTTCTATTGTTGTATTTATTACTATTAATTTTCCTCTAGTGACTGTACTCTTAAAAAAAGATGATTTGAAACGGGCGATTGGGATCTAGACAACCCGTTAGAGGAATTACTACCAAGAGGAATTACTACCAAGTCATTTCATCAGAAAAAATATTATTCTGAATGAATTACAGCCATCTGTGAGGAAATTGACATTGAATAATTCTTACCTACGAAGCTGTGGAAACTACAATAACTGAGTGGACTTGTGTATATGGTGTTCTTAATGCATTTGCACTTTATTTTTTCTGTGCAATATATGAATATATGAATAGCACTTTAGACACCTTGCACTTTATTTATTGGCACAGAACTTCCACGTTAGCACTGGTATGGTTTTCCGCCTATGAGTAGGGTTTGCAATTATTAAAACTGAAGAAATTGTATATTAAGCCTTGTACTTCTGTGTGAATTGCTTTATACCACTGTGAGGCTTGACATTGGTTGTATTATAGATTTATTAGTGTTAGTAAGCCAGACACGGGCAATTTTGCTTTTCTTGTGCTATTTACCACGTTTCTCTCTTTTTGAGTTACAAGATATTGCAGCTGTTGAAAATGGTATGATCACTTGCTGAGCATGTTTGCCAGAAACCTTACAATACCTCTGTTTGGAGAAGGGACAGTAAGCACAATCCTGCTTTACTCACGCACCCATACACACCTGTGTTCAAAGTAACAAGTTAAGAGTTAAAGGAATTATTAAAGTAGTTCTGTTGGTCTAGGGCTAAAGTTGGGGTAAAATTGCACTGAACACAGTCCTCCCTCTAAACCATTGACTCACCGAGTTTGAGAGTGGAGTTCCATGTTTATGGACTCCCAGGAATGCTTGAGGAAGGCATACCGCAAGGCGAGTGTTGTGCTGTGCAGTGTGCCCACACGCACACACTGTTCTTTTCTTTTCAAGGGGCAGGGTGAGGGAATGAGGCTGTATTTGTCCTTAACCAAAAACTGCATCTTCCAAAGCCCTTTGATCCAATGAGTTTCTTCTCAAGCACATGAAAACTCACACAACAATGGACATCAAAGAAGGCGAGTACGGCGGGGAACTTACTGGCAAAGCGGTGCTGGCATGGCATGCCAGCATTGCACACAAGCAGGAAAGTGTTCTATTGCCAATCAACACAGTGCAGTGCAGTGCTTTTTTATGATAGCAAAGCCAATAATTTATTATCTTTGAGTCCTGCTGTTATGCCATGTTTCCCTGTGCCTTGTTTCGTTTCCATGATGAGGAGCAAATCTCTTCCTCATGCTAATCTGCCTGAGACTACCTATTTAAACCCACTGGCTACCAGCCTGTCCTTGCACTGTGTGTAAGAGCACACAGAAATAGAGGGCTAGAAGTTAGTTTTTTCTTCACAGGAAGGGAAGTAAAGGGAGGATGGCTATCTTTTTTTCCTATCCTTTACTAGTAAAAGTGGGAAACTGGACGGGTTATTGGCCACCAGTCTCCCTTTCTGACTAAAACCGTTAACCCAGAGTTGAATGAAATAAAGGAGGAGGAATCACAGGAGAAACTGAAAGAGAAAGCCCTCTTGCTGTGCCAGAAAATAAAAAATCTAACCAGATTGGTCCTTTCCATGATCTAGAAAGACTTGAGTGTGCACATGTGTGCAAATGCACACACCTGCTATCACCCCATCTTTTAATACTAGGTTAACAGTTTTAATCAGAGAAGCCCCAAAAGCCTGCCCGAAGGCTTTCTAAGCAAGATGAAATTGGTTGTTGTGGGTTTTCCGGGCTGTATTGCCGTGGTCTTGGCATTGTAGTTCCTGATGTTTCGCCAGCAGCTGTGGCTGGCATCTTCAGAGGTGTAGCACCAAAAGACAGAGATGTCTTTTCCGGCAATACAGCCCGGAAAACCCACATCATCTCTGTCTTTTGGTGCTACACCTCTGAAGATGCCAGCCACAGCTGCTGGCGAAACATCAGGAACTACAATGCCAAGACCACGGCAATACAGCCCGGAAAACCCACAACAACCATCGTTCTCCAGCCGTGAAAGCCTTCGACAATACAAGATGAAATTCCTCCTGGTGCTATTTGACTGCTATCTTTGGTGGACTTCTTAAATCATAGTGAATGACCCCCTTACACTTGCACTAAGCAAAGGATAGTAGTAGCAGAAGGCCACTGAATGGGCATGAACTAGCTCCACAGGGACCCCCTCACTCTCCTTTAAGTGCTTTTTCTATGCAGTTTTCACCCTAATCTACATAACATGAGCCTTTACAGCAGCTAGGGGCTCAGAGGGTGGAGACTCGTCCCTCCTTGGGCCCATGCATGTGTGCACGCCCGTGTGGATGTTGCCAAGCCAGCCTTTCCTTGCATTGTGCATAAAAGCGATTTTGTTTCTTATTTGTTGTACGTAGTATACATCTTACCTTAAGGTAGCATTACTCTTGCAGAGATATCACATTTCCCTACACACAAACGAAACTATTTTCAACCTGGAAAAATAAGATTCTGTCTCCAGCTCATGTATTCAGCATTGTTGGGGTAGCTAGTAAAACACAGTTGGGCTAGGTGACAAAATTAGCAAGGAACAACATACACACATGTGAGGCCCCGCCCCGCCGGCCGCGCCTTCCCCGCATCCTGCCGTCCCGGGGGTGACCACCAGGGGGAGGTTGAAGGTGCTCCCTCGGCCTCAGACTGGATAGGGGCAGTGGTTCAAGCACCAAGCTCTGCCTCCTATCTGGCGTTCTGGAATATACTCGCTCTCTCTCTGTGTCCAACCTTCCAACTAGCCGTCTCCTCCTCGGCGTCACTGGGAGCTCCCTTCTTATAGTCCCTCCTGGCTCTGCCCCCTGGCTTTCCACCAACCCTCTCCCCTGGCTCATCTGCCCTAGTCGCTAACACCTGGCTACTCCCGCCTGGTTGGTTCCCCTGCCCTTCCGTCACCCTTCCTCCCCCTGCCCTCTCTCTAGTGCCTGTTTCTTCCCTCCACCACCCTTCACCAATCCCCGGTGCCGCTTCAGACCGGGGAGCCCTCCCAGGAGCCATCCAGCCAACCCAGAGCGGGGATGTCTCGCTGGGCGTCCCTCCTTCCGCCCGCCCCATCTGGGCTTTCCCCCTCCCCGCGCTGGGCCGCGCTCGCCCCGGAGCCACCTCCCCGGGTGGCTGCGGCAGCGTCGGAGCTACCCTCCTCCGTCCGCCGCTCCTGCTTCTCTGCCGCGCGGCCGTCGCCCCGCCGGGCAGCCCGCCCGGCTCCGGCCGCGCCGCGGTCGTGACAGGCGGCCGCGGCTGCGGCCGGCCCCGCCGCGGCAACGGCGGCGCCGGGCTCAACTCTCCCGGCGGCGGCGGCGGCGGCGGCAGACCCGGCGGTTCTCGCAGCGGCGGCGGCGGGCCCCGCTGCCCCTGTGAAGGCTGCGTCGGTGGCGGCAGGTCTCGCGGCTCCCGTGGCGGCGGGGGCGCAAGCGGGAGCGCGGCCGGGAAGCCGAGGGTCGACGTCCCCTCCGAACCCTGTGCCGTGGGCTCCCAGGTAGGTTGGGGGGCTGGGCGGGGCTCGGGGGGCTGGTGGTGGGCTCCCGAGGGGGTGGGGGGTCGGGTCCAGTCCGGGGGGGGAGGGCCCACCCCGGACACACACCCCCCCTGGGGGTCGGGAGCCTCCTGGTCCGTGGAATGTTCCGGGATTCGCGACATGTAGTCCGCATTCGCATGGAGCCGTCCCGGACGGTGTCGGAGCTGGAAGCTGAAAGGGAGCAGAGAGAGGTACCACCTGAGAACCCGTGGGTTGTGGTCCTTCATGCGGGCCATCCATAGCAGGGGGGCGTGGTCCGTGACCAGGGTGAAGGGGTTGTTGGCAAGGTAAAACTGAAGTGCCCCCACTGCCCACTTCACCGCCAGGGCCTCTTTCTCTACGGTAGCGTATCTGACTTCTGCCGGTTGCAGCTTCCGGCTGATAAACAAGACGGGGTGCTCTTGACCGTCGACTTCCTGGGAGAGGACCGCCCCCAGCCCCACGTCGGAGGCGTCCGTGTGTACGAGGAACGGTTGCTCAAAGTCGGGGTTCCGCAACACGGGGGCCCCTGACAGGGCCCGGCGTAGGGCTTCAAAGGCACGGAGCCGGTCGGGGTCCCAGTGTATGGTAGCCGGTTGGTCCTTGCGCAGGCAGTTGGAGAGTGGGCTGGCCTGGCTGGCGAAGTGGGGTATGAATTTACTGTAGTAGCCCACCAGCCCCAAGAAGCGCCGCATCTGCCGCTTGGTTCGAGGACGGGGGCTCTGCTCCAACGTCGTGACTTTGTCGGGTACGGGGCGTAAGACCCCGCGACCCACCTGGAATCCCAAGTACGTGAGTTCCTGGAACCCGATCCGGCTCTTGCGCGGGTTGACTCGCAAGCCGGCCCCGGCTAGGGCTGCCAGGACCGCACTCAGGTGCTGTAGATGTGACGTCCAGTCCGGGCTAAAGATGATGATGTCATCTATATAGGCTCGGGCGAACCCCTGGCAGTGGGCCAGCACCTGGTCCACGAGGCGTTGAAAGGTGGCGGCGGCCCCATGCAGCCCGAAGGGCATGACTTTGAATTGGAACAGGCCTTGGGGGGTCGCGAAGGCCGTTTTCTCCCGGTCTTCGGGTGCCATGGGTATTTGCCAATACCCCTTCGTGAGGTCCAGGGCTGACAGGTAGCGCGCCGTTCCGAGTTGGTCGATCAGTACGTCAGCCCGGGGCATGGGATAGGCATCGAAGGTGGCGATGGCATTGACCTGCCGGTAGTCCACACAGAAGCGTACGGAGCCGTCCGGTTTCCCCACTAGCACAATGGGGCTCCGCCACGCACTACGAGAGGGCTCGATGACGTCGAGGCGGAGCATGTCCTCCACTTCCTTGGCCACGACTTCCCACCGTTTTAGGGGGAGTGGCCTCCAGGGGGTCCTTGCCACTTGCCCCGGGGGTGTAGGTATGTGATGAGACAGCATAGTGGTCCGGCCCGGTCGGCAGGAGAAAAGACCTGGGTTCTGTCGGATCACTGCCCTTGCCTGCGCCCGTTGATCGTCCTGGAGGTCCGTGTCCAGGACGGGCTCCTCTTCGGCGAGTCCGCTCGGGGTCCACGGCAACTCGCCAGCGGGGAGTTCTAGGGGGTCGGGTGACAGGTTGCACTGGTGCGCTTCCGCCTCGTGCCAGGCTTTCAGGTCATTAATGTGCAGTCTCTTCCGGTGTCGGGGGCTCGGCCCGCACTGGACTTCATACGACAGGGGCCCCCGCACTTTGGTGACGGGGTAGGGTCCCCGCCACGGGGCCCCTGGGCCCGGCCCCATGACCCGATGGTGGACAAGGACCTTCGCCCCCACCTGGAATGTCCGAGCTTTGGCTCCCCGGTCGTAGTAGGCCTTCTGGGCCCGCTGGGCTTCCCGTAGATGTTCCCGGGCGGCGGCCCGACAGGTCTCCAGCCGGTCTTGGAGGTCCTGAACATACTCGGGGGCGGGTCGTCCCTCGGGGTCGGCCCTCGGGGCCCACTGCTCCCCCACCAGTCCCAGTATCCCCCGGGGTCGCCGCCCATACAGGAGCTCGAAGGGGGCATATCCCGTAGAGGCCTGGGGTGTCTCGCGGACCGCGAAGAGCAAGGGGTCTATGTACAAATCCCACTGGCGGGGGCGGTCATGGGCTAACTTGCGGATCATCGCCTTCAGAGTCTGGTTGAACCTCTCCACCAGCCCGTCGGTTTGGGGGTGGTAGACACTGGTGAAGATTTGTCGTACTTGCAGCGTACGGCACAGATGTCTGGTGAGCTGGGCCGTGAAAGGCTTCCCGCAGTCCGACAGCAGCTCCCGGGGCAATCCTACCTGAGCGAAGAATCGCAGCAGCACCCGGGCGACCCCCGGGGCCTTCATGTCGCGCAGGGGAATGGCTTCAGGGTACCGGGTAGCATAGTCCATCAGGACCAGGATGTAACGGGCTCCCCGTGGCGTCCGTGGCAACGGGCCGACGAAGTCCATGGCCACTCTGGAGAAGGGCTCCTCGATGATGG
Organism: Eublepharis macularius; assembly: GCF_028583425.1. Lineage (NCBI taxonomy): Eukaryota > Metazoa > Chordata > Lepidosauria > Squamata > Eublepharidae > Eublepharis > Eublepharis macularius. The sequence goes on from NC_072790.1 coordinate 191,849,657, forward strand.
GTAGCGGGGCCAACGGGGCCCGGGCTGGACGGCGGCTGGCTTGCCGCTGGCACAGCGGGCAAGCCTGACAGTAGCGTTTGACCTCCTTGGCTAGCCCCGGCCAGAAGAAGTGGGCTTCAATCCGGGCCGCAGTGCTTCGCGCACCCTGATGGCCGCCCCAGGGGTGGTCGTGGGCGGCCTTGAGGACCTCTGGGCGGTAGGCAGCTGGGACCAACAGCTGGGCCACTTCCCCTGGTCCTCCTTTCACTAAGTGGTACCAGCGCCCTCCTACTTGGATGACCCGCGGTAGCCGTCCTGCTCGGCGGGGATCAAGGACCCGTCCCTCACTTACCGCGGTCATCCGGCGTAGGCTTTCCAGCGAGGGATCCTCGGCCTGGGCGGCGGCGAATCGGGGCTCGGATCCCCATCCCCGGCGGAGTTGGGCTGGGACATCCCCGATTCCATTCTCCTCCGGGTGTCCCTCGGCGTCTCCTTCGTCGTCCCCGACCATGACCTCCCCAACTTCCTCCAGATCCGGGGGAAGGGCCGTCTTCATGGCGGGGCGGAAGTGGGGGGAATCCCTCCCCAGCAAGACTGGGTAGGGGAGAGCCTGCACCCGGGCCAAGGGCGTCTCGCAGGTCTGGCCCCGGTACGTCACTGGGGCCAAGACGACGGGGCATTCCTCCACATGGTTGTGGACACAGGCGATGACGGCCTGACGGACCACCGGGAGGTCTGCGGGCAGGAGGTGGGAGCGGATCATTGACACGGAGCTCCCGCTGTCGAGGAGTGCCGTCAACTTCCTACCCATCACCGAGACCAAGACAAGCATAGGGGGAGGCCGGGGGGCCCGGCTCATTGCGGGCAGGGCCGTGTCCCAGCCCAGGTCGCACTCCATGAGGGGGCATTCTCTTTTCCAGTGCCCCCGTTGCCCGCAGGTGAAGCACGGCCCTTTGTCTCCCGGCTCCCTAGCTGAGCTGCCGGGCTTAGGCGTAGCGGGGGTTACGGGCGGCGGGAGAGCTAGTCGGGGCCCGGCCGAGGGTCCTCCGGTTGCTCGATTCAGCGGGGCAGGGGCGGGGTGCCGGGGTCCCGCCCGCGCCCGTCCCCCCTTTTCGCCTGTGCTGCGGCTCCCGTCGCTGCCGGGGCGGGGCTCCGGCTTCCCAGGCTCCCGGGGCTCCACGGCCATCACGTTTTCCCACAGCGTGGTGGCTTCTTTCAGGGTGGCGGGCTTATTATAGGCCACCCAGTTTCGAGCCCGCGTCGGAATCACCTGGAGCAGCTGCTCGAGGACCACTTGGTCAGCAATCCTCCGGCCGTCATCCGAGGTGGGCTTCAGCCAGCGGTAGGCGGCATCCTGGAGATTGGCCACCAGGGTGCGAGGCCGGTCAGTCTTCTGGAAGGCGATGGACCGGAACTTCTGCCGGTAAGTCTCCGGGGTGATTTCGTAGCGATCCAATATCGCCTCCTTAAGCCTCGCGTAGTCCGCGCTTTCGGCCTTGGGAAGGGCCTGCAGGGCGGCCTGCGCCTCCCCCGTAAGGTAAGGCCCGATGATGAAGGCCCACTGGCCCGGTGCCCACCCTGCCGCCTCGGCGGTACGCTCGAAGGCCTCCAAGAACGCATCCACGTCATCCTCCGGGCCTAGCTTAGCGAGGTGGAACGGCGGCCTGGGGTTGGGTCCGGCGCCTCCGGCGGCCCCGGCCCCGGCGCCAGCCAACGCCTGTTGAAGGTTCTGGATGAGGTTTGCCTGGGCGTCCTGCTGCTGACGCGCGAGAGCGGCTTGCGCATCCAGTTGCTGTTGGGCCACCTCCTTCAATAGTTGCCCCTGGTGCTCGGCTAGCCACTGGCCAAACTGCGTGAGATCCATCGTGGAGCCTGCAGTCTCGGCAGGGGTCTCCACACTCGCCGCTTTCAACACCGCCGGGCGCAGGAGGGGTCGGGGGCTGCTCCAGCCGGCTGGAGTGGGCAGGTGCGGGCGCGGGTGCCTCACGGGGCTGCCAGTGCCGGCATTCTCCACCAGTTTGTGAGGCCCCGCCCCGCCGGCCGCGCCTTCCCCGCGTCCTGCCGTCCCGGGGGTGACCACCAGGGGGAGGTTGAAGGTGCTCCCTCGGCCTCAGACTGGATAGGGGCAGTGGTTCAAGCACCAAGCTCTGCCTCCTATCTGGCGTTCTGGAATATACTCGCTCTCTCTCTGTGTCCAACCTTCCAACTAGCCGTCTCCTCCTCGGCGTCACTGGGAGCTCCCTTCTTATAGTCCCTCCTGGCTCTGCCCCCTGGCTTTCCACCAACCCTCTCCCCTGGCTCATCTGCCCTAGTCGCTAACACCTGGCTACTCCCGCCTGGTTGGTTCCCCTGCCCTTCCGTCACCCTTCCTCCCCCTGCCCTCTCTCTAGTGCCTGTTTCTTCCCTCCACCACCCTTCACCAATCCCCGGTGCCGCTTCAGACCGGGGAGCCCTCCCAGGAGCCATCCAGCCAACCCAGAGCGGGGATGTCTCGCTGGGCGTCCCTCCTTCCGCCCGCCCCATCTGGGCTTTCCCCCTCCCCGCGCTGGGCCGCGCTCGCCCCGGAGCCACCTCCCCGGGTGGCTGCGGCGGCGTCGGAGCTACCCTCCTCCGTCCGCCGCTCCCGCTTCTCTGCCGCGCGGCCGTCGCCCCGCCGGGCAGCCCGCCCAGCTCCGGCCGCGCCGTGGTCGCGAGAGGCGGCCGCGGCCGCGGCCGGCCCCGCCGCGGCAACGGCGGCGCCGGGCTCAACTCTCCCGGCGGCGGCGGCGGCGGCAGACCCGGCGGTTCTCGCAGCGGCGGCGGCGGGCCCCGCTGCCCCTGTGAAGGCTGCGTCGGTGGCGGCAGGTCTCGCGGCTCCCGCGGCGGCGGGGGCGCAAGCGGGAGCGCGGCCGGGAAGCCGAGGGTCGACGTCCCCTCCGAACCCTGTGCCGTGGGCTCCCAGGTAGGTTGGGGGGCTGGGCGGGGCTCGGGGGGCTGGTGGTGGGCTCCCGAGGGGGTGGGGGGTCGGGTCCAGTCCGGGGGGGGAGGGCCCACCCCGGACAACACATATCATGGCCATTTACAAAAATCTGTAAATGTGGTGGGGAAATGAAAGTCTAAAAGCACCCCAAATTCAGCTAAATAACTCAAAAACAATTTGATACTTCTGCCAAACAATTCCAAATACCTGAGCAATCCAGATGGAGCCGCTGACAATGTGTCAGAAACACCACAAGACTTAGCAAGCGAGAATGACCAAAGACCTTTTCACATTCACAGCCAATTGTGTGTAATGGGAGCATGCAATGCCTGCAATCCTCCCAATATGCCAAGTTACCATGTTGTATGAATACCTTCACACTTTTGGTGTTTTCCAGAAAAACTGAAGACTCTGGATCAATGAATCTGGAAGAAGGTGCAGAGCAAGCTGTGAAGTGCTATGGGAGTGTTACAACTTAGAACCTTAAAATAGTTAATTATGAACCATCACACCAAGGAAAGGAGCAACTGTGGGTGTATCACAACATATTCTTATGGCTTAAGTAATATGATATAAAGGTTATCTATGAAGGCTTTGGGGACATGAAGGGCAGCAAACCTAATCCATTGTATTTGCATGCTAATGGTTTGTTGTAGAAAAATTGTACCTTCCTAATGGTAGCATACTGTTTTGGATTTTTTTTTCTTTTTTGGTCACTAAAGCTGCATTCCACTATGACAGCAGCTCTTACGGGTTAGCTATAAACTCTTCTTTAAAACAGCATTCATTTTTTTAAAATTAACTTACTTCTTCAAATCCAAATGGTTTAAGCACAAAATTGTGCATGTTCAAAATGAACACAATTTGGCAAGACTACACTGTGCTTCTCCAATCCTAAATTCTTAGCTAAATGAGAACAGGGAGGTCTTGTTTCTTAAAAAGTTAGAGAGAGAAATATATTGTATTTGGGGGTTTTTTTTCCTACTCAGTTCAACTTATTCTAATTGGTCTATAAAACTTTTCAAAAAACATTTACAACAATCATCCATTAGAACCTAATGAAACAAATCACCATAGTAGAGTGGGGAGTGGCAATTCACAGTCTTGGTAAAATAAGATCTTTCTAGGTCCAACCAGCTTAGTATCTTTTTATCTCTTTCTGTACTTTTAACCCCCCGGGGAAATGGCCATTTAAACTGACCCTTTAATACAAACCAAACGAACCAGTAGTCCAGTTCGTGGAAGTTTGTAGAAACGAGCTTCCACGAACCTTGGTTCGCAAACCCTGAACTGGGCTGGTTCATGGGTTTTTTGGTTCATATTTAGGTTCGTGCCCATCTCTAGTCTTTAGCTGATTTGAACTGGGAGCTGAAGGAGCTGAGACCAGGTTTCTTGCAGGCAGGGTGGCCTTTGGCCTTGTGAAGGCTGGAGGTATGAACCATGAAAAGGATGAGGACATCTCAATAAGCTGGAACTTTCTCAGAGAGCCTGCCTAAATAGAAGATCTAAGTTAGGTATGTACAGCAGGAGGGACAGAGAAATTGCATTTTTACGCATGTCTTTTTGCATTCCCTTACTTGCTGTGGTGCAGTGCTTAAAAGTGTGTGAACATCTTTTTCTTTTCTTTAATAAAGGCTTTTTAATTCTTAAATACTGGTAGTGGTTTTCTGTACCACATAGACTCCCACTGCTCAAGCAGTATGCCTAAAACAGGTGCCAAGGGAAGGGGGTAGTCTGTTGGCCATTGGCTGATCCCCCCAGGGGTGCACAAGTGCAGTAGACCATCCCTGCACTAACCAGGTGCTGAGTAGCATTAGATTCAGCACATGGTAGGGGAATGGGGAGTCCCTTGGCCATCTCCACAGCAATTCCCACAAAGGCCAAGTGGTGGCAGCGGGTGCAAGAGACTAGGAGCAAAAGCCCTTCTGAGGGTTGGGGAGCACCATATGGGTGACAAGTACCAAGCAGAGACTTGGACTGCCACTGGTGGATCATAGACACCTCAGAGGGTAAGAAGGAGCAGTCATCACAGCTCAATGGGGTTGTTCCACTACATACTTTTTATATCAATGATTCAACTTTAAGAACAACAATTTCAAACTAATTGGTTCTGTGCTGATCTGTCTTTTTCAGCATATTCATGTTTGCTCAGAAATAAATCCTACAGAATTCAGTGGAACTGATTCCAAAGTAAGATGCAGTAAAGTTCAGCCTTTGTGGCACTGATATTGGCATTGGCCATTAGTTGGTCTGATAGTCCATTCCAGTATAGAGGATGCTCAAGATTTCACAGCGTTGCATTTACTTTTCTTACCTGATCCTTAACCCTTCATTGTCTTTGCCTTGGTAATACTGATGTTTGCCACTAGGAAAAATGTCATTGCTAAGGATGTCTTGTACAGAAGCATACTAAAAAGTGTCTGGCTGCAGAAACAAATGTTTTCTTCTTGCTAGGTCATGCTTCTATTTTGTTTTCTGTGCATTCAGAAAGAAACATTAAATAAGCTCAACAAAAGGAGATGATCTTTCTAGTTTAGAGACTTACTCTTATTATATACATGGGAGTATTAATATACAGAAGGGGAAAGCAAAGCACCTGTTCCATCTCCCACTTCTTAATCATTTTTAATTATTTACAAAATTTGTATGCCACCTTTCTGGCCAAACAGGGCCACCACGGTGGCTTACATTTAAAACATTATGAAAATATAGCATTAAAACAATTCATTAAAACAATTCATTAAAACAATTAAAAGAAAAAGAAAAACATAACATGCATATAAGCCAGTAATTAAAACAGGATAGGAAGAAGGGATCATTGAAGGAACACCAATGGATTTTTAAAAGTCTTCACCTGCTTGATGAGGACAGTAATTGAAGTGGATAGAAGAATATCTCCAGATTCCCCAGATTTGATGCCACAACCAAGAAGGCCCTCTCTCCATGCATCTGACGAAGAGAACTGTGATTCTTGAAAGCTTATGCTACGGTAAAGTTGGTTAGTCTTAAAGGTGCTACTGGACTCTTTTCTATCTCTCTCAGGTTGCCACTCATCTAATCTCAGAAGGTGGAGGCACTCAAATTAGGGGCTCAAAAGATGACATTAGCAGTCAGGTAGGTTCGTATAGGTGGAGGCAGCCCTTCAGATATGCCGGTTCTAAGCAATATAGGATTTTAAAGATAAATGCCAGTGCCTTGGATTAGGTTTGGAAACAAATTGGAAGTCTTTGCTGTGCATTCACTCAAAGCATGGTTCCTAACTGTACACAGAGAGCCTGCATACTCAGTATGCATACTTAGTCAAAGACATGTGGAACCCCTAGGTTTCGGAGGAGTTCGAGCCAAGGTCTATAATCCCATGGGCCCACATCGTATTTATTTATTTACGACATAAAACATCATAAAAACATAAAACATCATAAAACTTATTAAACTCCTCCTATATCCATAATTCAATATGCTGAAATATGAAAATATAATATTTAAATTAAGTATCCCACACATGTTTAATCTCAGCTGTAAAAACCTTGGAGAAAATAAAATTTTCTTGCAATGCTACCAATGTATGTCAATGCTCAGACTTTGTCAGTTCTCTGGGAGAATGCCTTAGCATAAGAACGGGCCCTTAGCTGGTTCTTCTACCACTGGGCAATTCTTCACGCCCAATTTAAGACATTTTTAAAGAGGCTTGAAATTCAACATGTGCCTTGTTTCAGCACATACCATTCATATCTGCTGCATTACAAATAGCTTTCTAGTCCAATTAATTCTAAAACCAATCAGGAATATTTTACAGTTCCTTAAGAGGAAGGTGAGATGAGGCTGTTTAAAGAGGTGGTCCCATATGTGGCTACCACAGAAAAAAAGGCCAAATCCTGGCCATGCAAAGTAACGTTTTTAAAAATCTACACAGCCAACCAAATCTCCAATGGCCAAACAAAAGCCTTGCAATGGCACCCACGGGCACCACATGGGGACCTCTGATTTAACTATTATTGTAAGCCACCTTGAGCCATGTGGAAAGAAAGTATATAAATGCTTTAACAAACAAACATTAATAACACACTTACTTTCAATGCATTTTTAAAACCATGAATTGAAAACGTTGCTAATACACAATATGTTCCAGGGCACTCTAGCTATGGGGCATCAAATGCAGCTGCCCTGGGCTCCAGGCTGGTTGGGCCTCTGACCACCACAGTCCTACCCATCCCCTGATAGAAGGGAAAAGAAGAGGAATAGCCAGTAGCCACACAGCCCACCCGCCTCCTCTGGGGCTTGGCAGTATCTGGCCGCCATGCATGCTCGCCCACCCACTCCCACAGGGGCTCATGCTTCAGCTGGCTACCATGTACACCTGCCCACCCCCTCCAGGGCTCAGGCAGTGGCCAGCCAGCTCAACAGCTGCCTCACTTGCCCACACACACTCCCCCTCCAGTGCTCAGGTAGCAGCTAGTCATCATGTGCACATGCACACCTGCCCCTCCTGTCAGGGGCTCAAACAATGACTAGTGAGCTCAGCAGCTACCTCACATGTGCATGTATCCCCTCCAGGGCTCAGGCAGTGGCTGATTGCCACACATATACCTGCCCACACTCTCAGAGCAGTTGCTACACTGCAGCTCAGCAGCTGCCGTACTGGCCCACTTTGCATAGAGCAAGGGCTGCCCCTTGCTTGAGCCTGGAGTGGCCCAAGAAGGGCAGTAGCAGCAGTGATTCTGGGGACCCATTATGGACTTTTGTCTAGGCCCAGAATCACTAAGACTGTCCCTGACTGTATTGAATGTTAGTCAACATGCTGCTCTGCTCTTTCACATTATTTCTCCTTAGTGTAATTGAAACACAAGGACTGAAAAAAGCATCAATAGGTTTCCTACATGTGCACAGTTCTTAAATGCCTTTGATGTCGAGTAAAACAATTCAGGACAATTTTAAAATGTCTTAGGATATTCTTGTGACAAGCACTTTGGCAATGCTTGCACAAAACACTCTGAAGTTTGAGGGCAGAGAGGAATCGTTTTTACAGTTAAATTAGACTTACATATTCCTAGACTTTGTTTAATAAGGAGCCAAGTTTTCTTTCACAGACAATCTTGCAAAGGATGGTGTGAAATTCTGTCCATATCTTTCCCCCCCTCAATGCTTGTTAATGGAGCCCCTCGGGTGCTATATGCTCTTCATACACACTGTGTGCAAAGAAAGAACATATTTTTACTTTTCAAAGCCCCAGACAGAAAGCAGTTGTTAAACTGCTACTTCATTTAAATGGAGATCCACTCAGCCTTGTGTAATAGTTCTTCTCATATATACTAGAGTCCACGCAGGAGACCACACATAGACTGAAGGGGCCTTCCATACTACGACTGACACGTAGCTCTGAGAATGATCACAAGGATGCTGTTTGGCTGTTCAATCTGAACAAGTCCAGGCACTGCAAACTGCTTAAATGAAAGGACGTATGGGAGCCGTATACACACTTTCCCATATTTCATACATGAAAGCAGGAGCTCTTGAGTGTTTATGGTAGCACCTATTTTATAGCAGTGCACATTTTTCGGGATCATAGCTCAACAGGAGCACACATCCCTTTACATGTAAGATTATCAGGTATGAGCTGGAAAATTCCTGGAGATTTGGGGGCAGAGCCTGGGGAAGGCAGGATTTGAGGAGGGGAAGGATCTCAGCACAGTATAATTCCCAAAGCAGCCCTTTTCTCCAGGAAAGCTGATCTCTGTGGTCTGGAAGGTCAGTTATAATTCCAGATCTCCAAGCTCCACCTGAAGGTTGTCAGCTCTATTTACATGCAGAAGGCCCTGGCATCTCCAGAGAAAGAAGGCTCTTAGGCCAAGATCTTTCAGAGCGCAGTATCCAGAAATCCATGGTTAGGCTAAATAGATGAAACTGGTCTAAATGGACGAATGGTATAAAACAATATTGCATATGCTACCACTTATGGCTGATATATCTATTGATTATTTGCTATTAAGGATATGCACCAAAAACATTACAGGAAATCCAGATCTGGGATTCAGGGATCACCAAAAATCCCAGGATTCTTAAAATCTGAGAAAGCTTCTCTGATCCAATTTGGATAGATCAGAGAAATCCTGGTTAATTCAACCATAGTTCCCTATGGAGAAAACTGTCTGGGGGCCATCCAGGGACCTGGAAGGGGCCATTTTTCAAGTAAATGTCGCTAAATTTGCAGGAAACCTACTCCTGATTGTCTTCTAAAGACACCCCCCCCCCAAGTTTCAGGAATATTGGACCCCAGGGTACAATTCTTTGAGCCACAGAACAAGGTACCACCTGCCACTCCATTGTTTCCTATAGAAAAATGCCAAAGCTGACTCCCACGGCAGAAACACACTGGGACAGGCTGCCATGGCCAAGGCACACTCCCAAATGCAATCTCATCCCACATAAAGCCCAACAGAACCAAAGTGAAGCAAGGGAACGGAATCTCCCCAGAACCAAAGTAAATCAAGGAGACCAATATCAAACCAGAGAATTATGTCAAACAGAGAATTCCACCCAAACCAAAATAAAACAAGAGACACTTACACTTTCGCTCACACTCACAGAAGCCAGGCAGACAAGGAAAGCTCCTGCATGTATTGGCCACTCACTCCTCCCTCACTGCCTCACTCAGCTTCCTCCTGCCTCTGCCTCATTCCTGGAAACTGCACATATTGCACTGCTGAGTGCTTTTACATATGGCTAGCAGGGTTCTGGTTTGCATGAACACAACAGAATGTTTGCAGAGGGCTAATCACTCAGCTTAACCTACAGGGTAGTGAGGATGAAATGGAGAAAGGAAAACCATATACATCTTCTGGAGCTCCTCAGAGGAATGGCAGTGTAAACATGTACTGGTTCGTTTTCTGTTAGTAAAATAAGCCTTTTGTTACTGCATCTTACACTATAGGCCACATGGCTGCAATCAACTACCAAAATAATCATGGAACTCCATGTAACATGTAGGTTTCTCCCTACCCTCCCACCTCTGAGAATTAGGCCTTGGCTGAGCTCTACTAACCTATCCAGCTCCCTGTGATGCTGCTGCTGACTAAGGCTCATATTCTGAATGTGTCCTTTATCCACAGGTTTAAAAAAACCAATCTCTCAATTCCCTTTGGAAATTAACCTCTCCCCTATGGTAAAACAGATTTTAACTTCCCAAAGTGTTTCTACCCAGGTATCCTTTAGTTCTGTTCAATCCACCACGAGCTAGCTAGGCATCTCTGCATGCACATCATAAATAATGAAACAGACCTTGAAAATATAATATGACTTTTTATAGCTACCGTGTGATCCATAAACTCAAATAAAAACAACCTCAGGAAAATAGAGCTGAAAATCCATTATCAAATTCATGCTTCTTGCTCAGCTATAATCCGTACTAGAGAGAAAAAAATTAATAATAATAGCAACCCTTGCTATAAATTTGTGTCCTGGGTGCATGGAATCTGATAAAAAAGTAAGAGGCTTAACAGTCCCAAACTGTATTTTATAAATGCCTAACCTGGTCTCAAGAATGTATATGAGACATAGACTTCATTCCAGATGCATGGATGAGATCAAATGAGCCAAAGAATATCAACATACTCTCGCATCTGTGAGTCAGAAGATCAAAGTTTGCGCCAAAACACAATGGAAATCAGATGGCAAGCTTCTATGCTTGTGCAAATGCTGCATAGATTTTCATTACAAAGAGGACTGGGCTTGGCAATGGAAGCATGCAAATGTAAATATATGTGGAGCCCGTACTGAAGGTGACAAGGATATTAGAGATGATGCTAAATACACATCATATAAGCAGCTATATTGAAAAAGCAGAGATTGTCTAATCAATTATACGTTTTGTGAGCTTGAGTTTGGCTCTCATTGCCAGATGGGGACATGGCTCCAGTGAAAAGCCCAAAATAGCTTAGAATTGGGGTATCTGAAGGACTACTAGTTCTCAAGCCACCTCCTGATCAATTAAGATAAGCATCAGAGGACCTACTCTTTGTGCCTTCCGTTTTTCATGTAAGGGCAATGACAACTTTTCTTGGGTGGCCATCACCTTAGCTATGGAATACCCTCCACATAGTAATTCATCTGTCTCCTCATTTAAAATCTTAACCCAATTATTTTGTCAAGTTGAGCATATTTGTTTTATCTGTTCTTCTAGCTTTGTTTTATCCATTGGTTTATTTTTATTTTATTGATTTATTTCTTACCCTAAGCAGATTAGTATGATTTAGAAGGGCATAATTCTGCCTAGGGTTGAATCATAAATTGTATTGCCTGCTGCTTTTACGTATAATTAATTGTTGATATTATAAATTTTAAAATAGTTAGGACACTGGTCCTCAATCCATGACTCACGAACAGCCACAGTAGCAATTACTATCACCTCAAAGAGGTACATGATTAGTGCATGCCCTGTGGGCCTCCCAACCAAATACACATATACAATAATAGAGTATATACCTTTTTAGTAAATATATAACTTTAACCTTTTGAAGTTCCAAATCGACAGTGCAATCCTGAACAGAGTTAATCCAGTCTAAGCCCATTGAAATCAGGATTGCACTGTAAGATTACTTCTCACTAGAGGTGGGCATGGACTGAAAAATGGACCAAAATTTTACACGGACTAGGCCAGGCCGGCATTCGTGAGCTGGTGGGTCGTGGGGCATGCCTTTTTTCACAGACGCGATTAACTTTGGCTGGTCTGTCAGTCCATTGGCCCGTGAAACCAGAGATCCCAGTGCCAAGCAATCAGTTCCCTAGGCAACATAGGAGGCACCTGCAGACCTTCTGCTGCCTTCAAACACACCAATCTTACCCTGAAAAACTTGATAGGCAGCTCTGGCTGCCAACCAGAGAGCTCCCATTATTCTCTATGAGAGCGTTTAGTATATAAGACAGCACGGAGCAGCAGTTTCACTTTCCAGCTGGTTACCAGCTTGAAGGAACTGCTTGTTGCAAAAGATTTTTTTTTGGATTGCGCCAGAGGGAGGCTTGGAGCTTGTGTTGCAGCACGACTCTGGGTGGGAGCAAGTTTATTGGACTTCCTTGGCTGAGGGTTCGCTCTTGTTTCTCCTTTTTTTCCTTTCAATTCTTATTTGCTTGTAGGGTCATGGGCTGTGCCCCAACCCAGTCTCAGAGCTGCAGTCAGGCTCTGGGTGCAAGCTTATTGGTCTCCTTGAGGGCTCACTCTTCTGTCTCATTTTTTCCCCTTTCAATTCTTATTTAATTGTGGAATGTTGGGCTAGCCTAGGGCTCTGCCAATTGCTGCAAGCCAATGCAAGTCAATTGGCATTTGTGGCTCCTATTCTATGTACTGGAAGTTTCCTGAGGTGACCGCTTTGGGGGTCTGTAACTCAGACATCCAAAATATAATCTTGGCCAAACTTGGAGGGTGGCTGGATGAGAGCCTGCTGAAGACATGCTGTGAGTTTGGTATCTCTGAGTGTGAAGGGGGAGGTGCTAGGGCCCCCAAAAGTAATGGACCATGGACTGACGAACCAGTCCGCGAACCGGGGTGGGTCCATGAATGGCCCGTGGTCTGTGAAATGTGACGGACCACAGACCAACAGTACATGACTTTTTCCCAGTCTGTGCCCATATCTACTTCTCACTATATGTGGGTTGTCTCTCTTCATAATTGAACTCTACCCAGCCCTTGTGTATCTGGAGAGAGGAGAAGGTCCCAAGCATTATTTTTTTCAGTAACACTACAAACTTGTAAAACAGCTCCTCACACACACACACCAACACCAAAATCCCTCATCTTATACATACATACAATAACATCCAGCATAAGAGTCCTAAAAATTTGCTGTTTTGTAACTTTTGATCACTAGAAAGGGATGATTCTGTCAATGTCTTTTTTAAAAATAATATTCTAATGGACCAATGTGGCTGCAAAGATTAGGCTAATTAACTTAAAGCTTTATTTTTCTGGCTTTTTCCATTGCAAAATCATGAACTAGCTCCCCAAAGTAAATTCTTGCAAGTTCACACTCAGTAGACAAGAGAGCTAGTAAGTAGCTTAACTGTTCTTGCCCCATTGTAGAACACCTGCAGTTTCTTACTGGTGCCAACCTGCTGAAACTTCTTTCAGCTTCTTCTATAGTCACTGGCTGTATGCAAAGATTCAATATGACTTTGCACACTTCACTGAAAATTGGTTGCCACAGACTCCATCGCTATACTGAAATCGTTTTCATCTTGATTTTGTTCATCTACTTTCCTAGTTACTGTATTGTTGCCTGACTGCAGAAAGGCTATGATTGTCTACAAATGCTCCTGCCTAGCATAAACAACAGCAAAACGTACCCTACTGGCTAGGATCAACTTTCAAATGCCTTCCCCACTTTCCAGTATTTTGTATTGTGAGGTAAATTAGGTAGGCCCAGAAGTTATCCCATCAGTTTTGAGACTGAGAGCGGAACCACAAGTGACAAAAGGCACAGGTTGGACACTTGTCAGCTTCCCTCAAGTTTTGATGGGAAATGTAGGCAGCCTGGCGGAATCTTGGACAAGTGACAGTTGAAAAGTCCATTGGACAGCAGACAGAGAGCCAAGCTGCAAGACTAGGATGCCTACATTTCCCATCAAAACTTGAGGGAAGCTGACAAGTGTCCAATCTGTGCCTTTTGTCACTTGTAGTTCCACTCTCAGTAGGGAATTTAGACCAAATCCATCATTCTTGCCATATAGAATGGCTTGACCAATTCTGCTGGAATGGCTTGACCAATTCTGCCTGACATTTTGCTAGTTCTGCAAGAAGTAGCCCATTAGAAGAATTAGACGAAAGTCTCCTTCATTGCATTCTGCTCTGAGGAGTCTGCGCAGCAGCTACTATCAAATCAGAATTAATCTGGACTGAGACTTGTTTTTTATTAACTCTGAGAGGAAAGAGAGCATGTATGAAGCTTTAATAAGTAACCTGACAGTTCACTCATGTGTTGCAAAAAATGGATTTAAGCTGATGCTAGAAATATAAAAAAGTTTGTGTGTTTTTCCACAATGAAATGTACCTAAATAAAGACAACCAAGCTTAAGAGCATCTCTCAGTATTCCAGTCTGTGTGTTCTTCTGGAAAAGGGAACTTTATGAGTGGGCAGCCTGAAGACCCTCAACTATGAGAAAGTGCCATTCATTGAGCTTCCCTTTTTCCTCAATAAAACAATTATTTTCACTGATGTCTCAGAGGCCATTTGCAGTTTCAAGTGTTTTTGAATAAAACAGCTATTGCGTTCATCTCTCTGACATTGCTTAGCTTTATCACCATTTCACAGATGGAAAAAATTGGCCACTGATGTCACACCAGAACTCTGTGCCAGACTAACAAATTCAATATTCTACATTATCTGCAATCGTCTTTCAGGCACAAGGCCTTTCCTTGCTGGCCCTATTTCCACACACTGTTGGCCTATTCTTGGTAAAATTTTAGTACCATCTTGTTGCCACCTGTGTAGCTAGTACTTCCCACATTTTGTTGCTCTGCCCTCTATCACTGTGCTTTGGTAGATCACCCTTGACAGTGCACATCTCAGGATTGTTCAGTTACGTTAAATGCTATGGCCTACACATTGCCGGGAGGAGAAAATGAATATTCCTATGAATTCCTCTTCAACTGCCAGATCTTTCCCTGATAAACCCTTCTTTGTAAACCTGATAATCAGGAAGATACAGTTCCATACTGTTGGCTGGAGTCTCTCACTAAAAATACTCTGCATTTGTTCATGACAACAAAAGCTCCCACTAGGGCCAATGGACAGCAAAGGTAAAAACAGTAACCAAGAGCTTTAAATTGCACAAATGCTACAAGGTAGAAGAACTGAAAGCAGCAGGCTACTAAAAGCCATCTGCCATCTTGGCCCGCCCATGCATCCCTTCTCTCCAGCAGTGTTTTATATTAGTAATGATGTCTCTATATTACGAGCAACAGAGGTTCTGCTCCTTTGAGCAGGCAGTAGCAGAGATGCTTCCTGTGACACAGGGATAGCCAATGCACTCTGAATCCACGAAGACAAAGGGGTTGCCCTCCCACTCATACTGTGCATTATCTTCTTGTGCATTTCTCAGTTCTAAGCCACCATTCAGATGTTGCTCAAAACTGACCTGAAGTGCTACAGATGCTCAGATGTTGATCGCACTGTCAGGCTACTGATAAAAGCCTATTGTCAGCTTATAAGATGTCTAGGCTAGACAAAAGATATGCATAGCACATATTGGAGAAGCACAGAAGAAAGCAATACAGCTCTCCGAAGCTAGTGTGGAGAGATTCTTGACTTGAGGAGATCCAGGTTCAAATGCCCCCACTCTTCCAAGCCTTGACAGATGATCTTAGAACAATCACTGTCTCTCTACCTTCAAAAAATTAAAAGGAGAGGATCATAAGAAGCATTAAAACTTTTAAAAACTTTATTCATAATGCATAAGGCATAAAGCTAGGGATCCCAGGTCACCCGGTAGGTGTGGAGGATCTCCCGCTCCCACCCTCTGCCCCCCCCCACTCACCTGGCCAGCAGGGGAGGAAGCAAGGGAATAGGCCTCTCAGGCATGCTCCCAGGTCAGCATGAATCAGGCCCATTTGGGGCCCAAATCAGCCCACTGCAAAGCACAGGGGCGCTCCTGGCCCATGCATGATGATTTCACTTCCTGGAAGAGACATCATCATGGTGCATCTAAAAAGGTGAGTGCCAGGTCCCCCACACATACACCACCAGGAGGGTAAGGGGATCTGGCAACCCTACATAAAGCTAGTTTTGCAAATAAAAAGCTTAACTCTAACATTCAAATAATCTGTTACATTTCTTTAGGGATATTATTGTCTGGGAACTGGGGACGTGAACTGGGAACTTCATATGCTGAATTTATCAGCGGTCTTTCCAGGGCTGCATGCATTCAAGCCTGAGAGCCCTCTTTGGGTGCAAGAGAACCAAGGATATTTAACACGGGCCTTTGCAGCTGGCAGTACAAATGCTGAAGGAAGCTGCTGGATTTGGCAGGCCAGATGTAAAATGTTATGAATCTGGCCTTTAGCCCTTGCCTGGTCAACAGGACAGTACCTTCTGCCCGCTGCATCTCTGGCTCTGGCAACTGTGAGATATCATTCCATCTCAGGCTTTGGGTATAGCTGCCCTGGACCAGATAGAGGGAAACATGTCACAGCAGGGGATATAAGGCTCACAGAGGAAGATGGGGCTATTTAGGAGGACTGTGAAGTATGTAGAATCACAAAATATCCAAAGTATGAACACTGCCACCAAATTATGACTGCTAGTAATGCAGTGGTAAAGGGGGATTGGGACAGGATCAGGAGGGGGAGGGGCATTTCAGGCTGCCACGGGAAGGGAAGGGAAGAAAGTAATGTTTTGCAGGCAGAAATCTTCACATCTATAGAAACACTAGTCTGGATCCAAGTCTTAGAATACTGTCCTACCTTTCCTCTGATGAGCCCACGATAACTTATATATGGTTGCCCAGCAGTTTTGTGAGACCAGATCTGCATGATGTATTCAGGAGGAGTAAAACTGCCAATAGATAGAGAATCAGTACGTGGAACCTGAAACCCTAGATGGAAGTCACCTCTCTGCAAGAAACACATTAGCTGTTATAAAAGACCGTGCAAATTATGTTTTTGCACATAGCAACAGCTCCAGCATGTAAATCCACCCATTCAAAATTTTTCCCAGTTTTTTCTTGTTTAATAATTTAACAATCAGTGCCCACCCACTTTCAAACTTTGTTAGCAACCCTGAGTCTTTGCAATTTAAATTTTTGTAAATTAAAATTGAATCTTAGCTCAAATAAGCAAACAAATACATTCTGAACAATCAGAGTCTGAAGAGGCAAAATTCCCCCTGCAGAGTGCAACCACGGCCAGCCCAGCAGCATTCTGAGATAAAATCCAAATATATGAATGTTCAAAAACAGGAAAACACTATAGAAACGTGCAAATGCATTGCAATGATGTAGCAAAAATTCAGAAAGTACAGTATTGTAGGTGTCACTCCTTCCTCTAATAGCAAACTTCATAGCCCTGAGCTTATCAAAAGGGCTGTAAAAAAAACAGAATGAGGACTGACTATGCTCATTGCCAGGAAAGAGGCATGGAATGTTGAGGGCAGGAAAAGGTTCATTGGGAAAGAACAGTGGTGTGTGGAAGAGACAAACTGACCTGTTTAAGCATCTGGGAGCTTACGGCATTGGATTGTAATGCTTGAAACATCTAGAGGGGATTCAGTGTAATAGGTACATGTAGTGTGAAACATTCATCATAGGGTGGCCAGGTCTCCCGCTAAAGATTAATACCTTAATTAAAACAGAACAGAAACATTTTGGCTTGTTGCTTTAAAGAGAACAAAATAGGCACCAGGCAAGCCTCAAAAGGAAGGGCCATCCATGACAGAAGAGCCGCTACTGAAAACTCTTTCTCTGGTTGCCACTTGCCTAACATCCGAAGGTAGAAGCAGAGAAAGCAGAGCTTGTGAGGCAGATTTTAAATGATGGGGTGGACAATATGGACAACATGTCTGCAATGGGATCCCCAATGGGATCAGGGAGGAAAGAGGAGGACATAAGTTTTATAAACGAATGTTTATTTATGAACATCCTGCAATTCTTATCACTTTCAATGTGAAACAATAAAACTATCATTTTTTTAAAAATTCTACTTTAAAAAAGTTATCTTTCATTTAATGTACTCTAAATATTTTATTCTAAAGGATGAAGGTGAATCTGGTAGGGAAGAGAGCCCAATATGCTAATTTGAAGGAGGGTATGTATGAGGTGGTTTAAGCACCCCTTGAATGCCCCACTATTTTTCTGCTCTCAATAGCTCCCTGCAGAAGCTGTTTGTTTGAAAAGGCATTGGAGCTCTGATAGGGGAGACAGAAAAGAAAGCTTCTTGGGGAAGAAATGATCGTTGACATCAAAATTATAGGTTCATAGCAAATGTAGGTATAACTTGAGGGCACAAAGCCCATTTAGATGCTTCATATTTTACTCTTCTACTGCAAGTGTTACATAGCCAAGCTGAAAATTCCCATCTCTCTTGAACAGCTCTTTAAAAAGGAAGAGCAGCTCCCAGAGATTTTTCAGGAACTCTTGTTGCAGTTTAAAGAAAAAGAGACGGGCTCTAAAAAAGGTTCAAATGGGACTAACTTTGGCTTCATAAATGATATCACCTGCTGCCCTTGTGGTATCTAACAAAGGGAACTTGACTCTCAAAGGCTGATACTCTCTAAATCTCATTGGTCTTTAAGGTGCTGCTGGACTTGAATCTTGCTCTCCTGCTGTGCAGACCAACATAGCTATCCAACTGAAATGACTCTGTGCTTGGACCTCATATCTAGGGGGCGGGGGAAAGAAGCTCTGTAGAAAGAAGAACCAATTATACCAACCTTTCGTGAGGCAGGCACTCCCTTTTAAAATTCAGCGTGAAGCACCAGTAAAGGGAACAAACCAAAAGAAAAAGCTTTTGGCACCATTTCTATGGGGAAAAACCGCTGCTGCACTTGATGTTTGTCAATAGAAGTAGCTAACCTCAAAAGGCAGAGAATCGACCAGGCCTGGGTAGTATTCCTAGCACAGTTCTCCAGTTCACAAACAGCCGTCTCTTTTGCTTTTCATTGGCACTTTCCACACTCGTCTTTGGAGCTCCAAAAGCCACTCTGATTCTCTAAATTGTTAGCAGCTTTTACAGGCAAAGCAGAGTGTCCATCACTTGGAATTTTCATTGTTGCATCTGTTTTGCCATTTTAACTGCAGCAGGTTGTATTACAATGAGGCCATTAATAGGGAAACGGATACAAACATTTTTATTTCAAATAGCAGCTCTCGGAAAAGATCTGGAAAACAGAATCCAGCCATATGATTGTTAAAGGAGGAGGGAGGCCTCTGAATGAGCAGGCAACACGCCACTATTCTGAACATCCTGTAAATACAAATGTCTTACCAGGGCAGGGAAGGGGGGAGAAAGTACGGACCTCCCTGTTGCCAGGTTAATTCTTTTTGCTCTCCCCCCACCGGCTCATCTTTTTAAATAATTAATATGCCTTTTTAAAAGTTTGACATAAATGTCAAGTTGAAATGAAATATATCAACAAATAGCATCATTTATCTTTGCAGCTGAAAAAGCCAAATGTTTCATTTCCATTCAGAAAAAAGGGGGGAGGGCGTATAAGCTGTATTGCTAATAACCGAGGCCTTCGGAGTAATTCCTGTTTCACTCGATAGTACATTGGCCACAAACGGGCTTCATCAGTAATTATATTTAGCCATAAAATATCCTTCTAGCTTCACAATTTCCTGGAGATTTAGAAACAGCAAAAGAATACAGGTAATTCAATGTATGCTGGCGAACAAGAGGGAACTTGAGTGCTCCCTTTAAAAAAAAAAAGCCTACACCAAACTATCTGCATAACCTTTTCAGAAATGGTTCTTGATGCAGAGGAAACCATTTTCTCTTAAATTCTATTTTGAGCAAATGCTGGCTGATCCAATAGAGTTTCTCTTATGAAATTATCTCAAACTTTACATAGTTTATTAGGGATTATTTCAAATTTCTTATCCATGCTGTTTTCAGCAGAAAATCCCCATTCTGCTTTTGCTTCTGTCTCATGTAAATCAAAGCCACAATGTTTTGTTTCTGTGCCATTTTCTGTTTTCTTGCTGTAAATTTAATTGTAAAATGTACACATTTTAAAAATTTAATTAATAAATCACCATTATATATTACAATATATTATACACAGAAATGAAGTTCATTCTCTATATAAATATATAAATTTTGCATAACCCCCATAGAGATAAATGTATAATAAAAATGAATCTACAAATCCAACAGTAAAAATGCACAGCAACAAAATCATTGACAACAATATAAATAAATATTAAAGGAAGCAAAATAAGATAAATTTGTCTCTAATTTCAATATAATTAATTTACTATAATTTGTAAGAACAGTATGTTTTGGATTTTATGCATTTTAAATTATTCTATAGACTGAATTATTTCAATAAATACATGTGAAAATGTTGGTTACTAAAAAGTACTTCATGCCGCCTGTTCCAAATTGATCTGGGCAGGCTGGACTCCCGGACAGACCCAGTTTATGGGATTATTTTATCAAGCTATTTCAACAATCTGTTGCACTGAAATATTTGCATATGTATACCCATGGGCACCATTACTAAACCTGTTCCAATATTGACACATTCTAGAGTCTATTGGGTTTTTAAAAATCATGAAAAGAGGAATTCTCAGCAACTTCTCCCTTTATGTATAAGGCAGTTTCATGTGCACATAAAGGGCTGGATTAATTCATTAGATTGGTTTGACTGAGGTTTTAATTTATTCTTAACAATATATCACAATATATGTAAATTCTGCTCCACATAATTAACACTAATTAAAACTGGCATATTTATTGTTAATCCTCAGATTGCAATAATCATTGGTAAAATTTTAAGGGGTGGACGAACAACTGCAAAATGTTGCGACATTAGTGTTTGTCAATGGAGTTGCACCAAACACCATATGGTAGGGCAATTCATCAATTCCACTGAATCCACAAGAAGATTTTGGTTGGAATCCAATGTTCACTTAGACTGTGTCAACACATGCCATCAGAATGATCTGAGAATGTGGCTGACATAGTAGAATGGATTTCAGGTGCCATTCAGATAATTGTCCATAAGTAAAACTAGGACAGTACACAGAAGTCTAAATGAGAAGCTTTCTCTCTGACTTGTTACTTCTTTATTTGTATGGTAGGATAAACATTAGAGGACTTGAGTTGCCAACCTTCGGGAGGGGGAGGGCTAAAAGTTCTTTCAGAATTACAATTGATATCCAAACTTCAGAGATCAGCTCCCCTGGAGGAAATGGCAGCTTTGGATAATGGATTTTATGACATTACATCTCTGCTGAGTTCTCTCCCCTCCTCAAATTTTATCATCCTCAGGCACTGTCTCCAAGCCTCCAGGAATTTCACAATCTTGATGTGAATGCACATTATAACCAATATTTCTTTGTGTAGTTTTACCAGTATACTGCAGCATAAATGCATAGCAATAAAACATCACACAAAAGGAATCTTTACAGGTGTGAGCATATCATCTTGGTTGATGTTAATAGATAGATTTCTGTAGCGTTTTAATGATTTACATGTCCTTGCAACAATATCATGGGGATGGGAGCTGAACAGAATTGAAGGAACTGGAAGTTGTGGCAAACTGCCATTGGCAGCTTCCCCCAGTTGCCCACACAAATCCTTTCCCTGTCATGGCCACTGCCCCAATAGTGCCTACCACCACTCACGCTAGCCCCCTCCTTCTGGAGCAACAAGCACTCCTTCCATGTGCATGCCTTTAAACAGTGCTGCAAATGTATATAGTCTTTCTAAGCTCAGGCAAGATCATACTGGGCGAGTGCAACTTGCCATGCTGTGTTTAAAGATCCCTAGAGGAGGAAAGAATAATTACAATATTAGCTGTTCAGGTTCCAGGGTGGGGGCTGGAGTAGGGATAGCAAGACTGAGATGGAAAGGCAAGGTTGGGGTTGGGGTTAGGGTTAGAGGCTGTCATAGGGATGCACTCCAGATGCCCTGATAACACAATTCTAGTTGAAATCCGGAAGTGACTCAGTCTCAACGGGGCCAAATCAGCCAAAAATACCAAAAATGTTGTTTGGGGCTGATTTGGCCCCTGCTGAGACCCCATCATGTCAATTTTTCAACTGGAAGTGACATCAGGGCTTCCAGATCAGGCTCCCGGTCCCACAATGGAACCACCAGGCCTCCACTGGGAGGTAAGGGGGGTTGACAGCTCCAGCCTGCCAGCCCCCAAACCCATCATCCAAGTCCTCTCCTCACACCATTACAAAGCTAGCCCTGCAAACCACTCAGTATACAATGTGAGGTTTAATTTTAGAAACTCTCCTGCTTAAACTGGAGTTCATGTGGAGTGAAATGCAAAGAAAAGTGAAATTTCAAACAATGAGGGAGCAGAGTGAGAGAAATCCTTTCCTTCCTTTCTTCCAAACAATGAGGGAGCAGAGCGAGAGAAACCCCTTTCCTCCCTAATTTTTTACGGTTCCTTTATATGCCATATAACAACCAGACCTTATAGGGGCTTCTCCACTGGGGATACTTTACCCTCAAAACATCCCAAAGGTGGGGAGCAAAGTGATGATTAAACATACCCTTACAACCATTTCAATTAGACAACCTACATGTTTTAAATTAATTGACTGGGCCTTTGCGAAAAGAACTGCTCGTAGATTATGTGATTCTTTGGAGGAAATGTTGTGGTCAAGAACATGTCTCTATCTGCGCACTCTAACAATGTATTTAAGCAAGATTCGAGTCCAGTAACACTTTAAAGACCATCAAGATTTTCAGGGTTTAAGCTTTTAAGAGTCAAAGCTCCCTTTAACTCTTAAAAAGTTATACCCTGAAAATTCTGTTGTTCTCTAAGGTGCTACTGGACACAAATCTTTCTGTTCTACTGCAGACCAATATGGCTACCCTCCTGAAACTATCAAAACTTATTTAAGGTTACTCTTCCCCAAAAATTTAAGCATCACTTTGTAATGTTTAATTCAGAAAAAAACATTATTTTCATTAATAGATGAGGGTAGGCTTTTATAGCATTTCATCGATGTGCATATGTGCAAGCAGCAGCATTGCTCAAGGGGATGTAGAGTGGTGCAAACATTAATGAGGCAAACTAGGGAGGATTGGGTTCAAAGCCCCGCATTGCCATGATATCCACAGGAAGGGATGTCACCATTTCTCCATCTCACCTGCCTTATAATGTAGGAGAACCAAGGTGACTACAACATAAAAATAACTTTATCTTTTAACATTGATTGGTTGGCAATTGTCGTATATTTTTAAAGAACATTAAATATGGAATAAACAATAACAATCTGAATTTTATACTAGCAAAGCATTAGATCTATCTATATATATCAGACTAATATGCCAGGCAAAGTTTGTACACCATAGGAGACTTTTACCAAAGATCTCTGAAATAAAGGAACAAGTTTCCCCTCCCCCTCTCCTGCCTTTCTTCTCTAGTAAAAATGTTCCCTAACTCTGCACAAGAGTTTGGCAGTAGATCTCAAACTCGGGCCCATCTTTTTAATACCCCTACAATAGCTGAGTTGGATTGAGACCAGCTGTTGGTGCATTACCATTTGTAAATGCTTCAAGCAACTACTTCTTTTCTTGGCAACATCTCCTATGGAGGAAAGGCAGTGTGTGGGAAAGGGGGTGTCTCTCATTCAGACATTAAGAATCGCTGGATGCCAGCTTTGGCATATGCAAGCCATTGTTTGCACATCTCCCTTCAACAAGTTTTCACATACACATGCAAAAAACCAGGTATGAATAAAGCCTGCAAAACCTTGACTTGTACAATTCATGCTGTCTTCATAGGAAAGACAATGCATTGCACTCAGAGTCAGATTGTTTGGAATTGGGGATGTTTCTGGAATTCTGTTTTGCTGGTTCCTTGCCAAAATTACCATATTCTTTGGAAACATTAGAATCATCTCATTTCTCTGATAAATGGAAAAGGTGATACTTCTTGACAATCAGGAGAAGAAAGAAAAGAGCTTTTGCTGCATGTGAATCGAATTTAGAAATTAAGCTTTGAAGGCTTTTAAGATCAGAAAGGTAAAAGCTTGTTTTCCATACCAGTCATGCAATTCTATATACCTGAGAATGCTAAGCCTATATTAAGAGGCCCAGCTTGGATAGATCAATTGGGGGAAAGGGTCTTATTCACAGAGAATTACCATGAATGTTTTTTCCATCATTACTATTCCATTGAAACTGGTGACCTTTCATTGTCTCTTCTCTTCCAACCATCTCTACCAGAGCTTGGTGTACTGGAAGAGCCGAAGCGCGAATGCTAACATCTCGCTAGTTGCAGCTGCTAGTACAATAGGATTAATTTGCCATCTACCAGCTCTAATGCCCTTCTGTTTCATCGTCTTTCCCCCACCAGGGGCAGTGGTGGCAGCATCTGTTCCACTGTTATTTTCCTGGTGTCGTTCGTGCCGTAACAGTTAAGGTCTGTCAGCATTTTCCATGACACACAACACACCCATTTGCATTGCCAAAGAGATGGCACTGCTTTCACAACCAGTTCAGGAAAGAAAAAAAGAATTTGTGTTGAAATGTGATGTCTGTTTGCATCATGTTATTGATCATTGAGAATGGCAAATAACAGCAGTCATTTTTTTCGTTATCCTTGCTGGGAAGTGTTCTGTCCTGAAAGCAGAAATCTACCCCCTCCCCCCCCACACACACACACTCATGCTTCCTAAACTCAGGAGTTAACCACTGTAATTATGCTATTATAGGGCTTGAAGCTTCAGCAGAATGCAGTAGTTTGCCTCCGGCTGGGAATGAAAGAACTTCAAAGTCCTTTCCAATGGAAACTGTTCTTAATATTTACTACTTTTTTTCTGTTTCACGTCTTCAGTCCTATGGGTTGAATCCTGACAATATGGCCTCCCTCTCCCATTATCACCCATTGATCTCCCTGAAATGCTGCTCCTTGGAGGACAGGAGACTTCCAGGAACAGAGTGATGGGTGAATTAGAGGTCTGCAGCAGGAGGAAGGAACTTTTAAAAATCACCCCTCCTCTTCTGTAGGCTCCCACATTTCTATCATTTTACAGAATGTGCAAATCAGAAATGTTCAGGGGGGTAATCTTACAAAGAGATCAGAACAAGAGTATAATGGATCAACTCCAGCAGTTGCTTCTATAAGGGACAGCATTAAAGTTTGTTCCAATATTTATTGTATGTATGTATCATCCCTCCTTTTACTACAATTCAATATCTTCTGCCTTTGTAACCCTCTCATCAGTGCAGTATGTCTAACTTCAGACAATTTTGTTACCTTAGACAGTTCTTTGCCTACATTGGCTGTTTGGTTGTTTTAGATAGTAAAATGATGCCCTGTCATTGGGGTGGACTCAGAGATGCAGTACTGTCTAGTGATGTTCTGTAAGCCTTCCCTCCAGCCATACCCTATCTTATATCTTGCTAATGTTTAAGTAAGAACAAGCGGGGGAACCACAAAGACTTGTAGGGGGCATCTCATTTTCCCCTCCCCAATATTTTCTCTTTCTATTCCCAGAAACCCCCATAGCCCCTCCCGTTTTCCTGCTTCTTTCTCTCCTTCCTACAAAGCAACCTACTTTTCTTTGCCACCTCATTCCAACTTCAGCTTTCCCTCCTTCTCTCTTCCTGGCAGGCTGTACCTGGGAAAAATAGTTGCACATTGCTGGCTGCCAAGCTGGGGACAGTTGTGTAGTGGGGAACTCATAAGAACTTGCATAGGTCATCTCATTTTCCCCTGTATCCCGTTCCACATACTATTTCCACTTTCTGTCCTCTTGGCAACCCCTACATTAATTTCCACCTTCTAACCAGCCTGCCTTTTATGTGGCCTCACCACCCTCAGTAACATTTATAATAACAACAACAACATTTGATTTATATACCGCCCTTCAGGACAACTTAACATCCACTCAGAGCGGTTTACAAAGTATGTCATTATTATCCCCACAACAATAATCACCCTGTGAGGTGGGTGGGGCTGAGAGAGCTCCTAGAACCTGTGACTAACCCAAGGTCACCCAGATGGCTTCAAGTGGAGGAGTGGGGAATCAGACCTGGCTCTCCAGATTAGAGTCCTACACTCTTAACCACTACACCAAACTGGCTTAATTATTTACTTAATTTATACTCCACTTTTCCCCACAGTGAAGACACAAAGCAGCTTACAGCATTCTCTTTCCCTTCAGGTTGGGCTGAGAATGCGGAACTGGCTCAAGGTCACCCAGTGCGCTTCCATGGCAGAGCAGGGATTTGAACCTGGGTCTCCTAGATCTTAGGCCAAAACTTTAACCAGTACACTACACTGACTTTCA
The DNA here is from genome assembly GCF_028583425.1 of Eublepharis macularius. Taxonomy (NCBI): domain Eukaryota; kingdom Metazoa; phylum Chordata; class Lepidosauria; order Squamata; family Eublepharidae; genus Eublepharis; species Eublepharis macularius. The sequence goes on from NC_072790.1 coordinate 191,875,560, forward strand.
TGGGATGGCTGCTGTGGAAAAGTGGAGAATAGTCAGGCCTGAGTGAGTCATGGAAGTTGCAGGATAGCAAGTCACCCAGTGGTTGCTGCCAGGCCTAGCCCCAGTGAGTCCTCCCTCAAAGCCCAAAGCAGGCCTACAAAGGGTCCTGCTGCCCCCTCCCCCTACGTTTTATTGATATAAACAAAGATTGAAAGGCTGGCAGTGCTGCTGTGGTTGCCTGACAGCAGCCACTGAGAGCGCTCATTTCTACATGTGTTGCTTCTATTATTGGGGGATTTTATTCTATTATTTGGCAATTAACACCCCAGTGGGTTTTGTTTTTAAGATTTCAGCTTTTTCTGTAGACTTGCAGCTTTTCTCAGGTGTGTAGAAAGATCTCTCTTGTCTGCCTATGGCTCCAGTCTCTAGATTAAAGTATCTCTAGATGGGCTGCCTTGAGAATTAGATATATTTCTGACCCACAGGTGTGATGCATTTAGGAATGGCGTGACAGTAGCACACACATTTGGTAATGGTTTCAATGCTGAATCAAAGTAGACTAAACCTTCCAAAATCTGAAGGAGGTTGGTGCAGTTTCACCCCACCTCATATATGTATGTAGCTCAACATGTAGACAGAAGGCTGGCATCCCTATCCCTTTACTGTAGTATAAGCTTTTGAGAACCACAATTCTCTTCGTCAGATGCATCATGCGTCTGATGAAGAGAATTGTGGATCTCGAAAGCTTATGCTACAGTAAAGTTGATTAGTCTTAAAGGTGCCACTGGACACTTTACTACTTTGCTACTACAGACTAACACGGCTAACTCCTCTGGATCTATCCCTATCACTGCTTCTCTGCTCCAGGTCAACAGTGAGCTGAAAAGGAGAGTAAAAGAAGTTCTGTTCCCTTTTAAACCATGCTGCCAGTTGTCAGGTTGGCCTGTTGCTTGTTGTATGAGCTAGGCGCTACTCTTTTACAGGGCTACTCTTTCTCTACAGATTCGTTAGAATGGATGGATATCATCACTAATTAGAAAGGGTACATATCATAGGGAAAATAATGAATTGGAAGCGGGAGAGAGAGACTTGGGGCATAAAGATGTATGCCTACATGGGACAGGATTCCTGAACACCATTGATGTTGTCATGAAATATCCATACACACACAAGAAGAGGGAGAGGTAGCCATACAAACACTGTCTTACTGTTCAGGTAGAAATAGAATATCACTTTCTGCGTAAACATATTTAGGACCAGGTTGAAGATTTATTTTAAATCCACTTTTGTTTTGGACTGGAAATTCATAATAACTCAAGGACTATGTTGTGTTTACTATTATAATTCACCCATGGTGCAACCAATACAAAAGAGATTCCAGCACCTTTTAAGGATTTCATGGGAAGTGAGACTTAGACATGTGTTCAGATATATACATTTATAGGGAAAGCAATGGAGAAGCTTTCCTGAAGCTCATTCTTCTCTGTTAATACAAGTTTTTTTAAAGCTTGCCTAGCTTACATAATGCTAAATTATCAGCCCAGATCCTTGGTTACATACATTGAATTGGGTCTACTACTTGGTACATGGATGGCACTCATCATGTCAATATAAGGTTTGGAATATGTATATTTTTTTAAAAAAAAAATCCCTGCTGATAGCACGGCAAACAATATGCTCTTATCCTGTTGAAAAAAAATGAGGTTGGATTAGATGAGAAAACAAAAAGACAGCAAACAACAGAAAAGGACCTTCTAGAAATACGACATTCATGAGATGTATGAATTATTTAACAGACAGCTGAATAAGGGGGAACTCAACAGAAGACTACAAAAAGCCACAGCCAACCACCAAGCCTAGTACAGACCCTTTCCCAGAAGCCTGGGACAATGAAATAAATTTTATGTCTCTGATTCATTTGCCAGCAGACGATGTTAGCTTGCCCCCCACCCACCCACCCCCACACACTGTTCATCACAGCACCAAAACACACACACAAGTTCCTGATGAGTATCATTCTCCATTATCTCTCAAACCTTTGCCACCAGCGTGCACATAGAAGCAGCAAAAAAAGAAAGAAAAGTGTGTATATTGTAAGCGTTGGTTAAACAAGCCCACAGTAATTCTTATTTGCTGGAGGTTTTAGAGAGCAGATGTAGGATTGGCAGGGGTTAGGGAGCTGGCTATATTGTACTCGTTTATTTGGAGCCAACATGGAAAGAACACAGAAAAGCTGCATTTTTGTTGGGTTTTGTGTGCGTGCACATTCGCCGCTTTGCCATCCACTAGTCTAAGGTTTCTTGGATTCATACTGACCCATAGGAGGGAGGGGAGAGAAACAGATTGGGGCACCATCCAAAAGAAATATGACTTATATCAGCTGCTGCCCGCAAGCGTCTCCACTGACTCTGCTAAGCTGCTGCCTGTTTTGCTGTGGCGAGTGCCCATGGGCTGTAACGTGCTGATTGCCTGCTTTGGTGGTATCCATTGCTAGAATAAGGACAAACAAATGGAGGAACCAAATATATGAAAAGAGAGCCAGCAGCACTGAAGAAGCATTCTCAGCTGCCAGGCAGTAACTTAGATAGTTATAGCTGCCATCACCTAGTTCATGCAAGCTTTTTAATATCTTTTGGCAGTGTGCTGTGTCACACAGCACAAAAGGAAAGTTGGCACTTTGGAGCATACTTCATTTGACATAACTGTAGGCGGTACCCAGCTGATACCTTCAGCTGTGTGTGTGTGTGTGCACGCATGTGTGTGTGCGCGTGCATACGTACGTGCGTATGTGTTGCTCTTAAGGTACATTTCTAGCAGATCAAACATCAGTTTTACATACTGACACTCACACACAATTTCACTTCCATAAGCCACTGTTAAACACCTTATGAGAATCAAATCAGATTAATAGAAAAGAGTGTGCTGGAGTATCCAGCCATTTTGAGTAAGTGATCCAAAAAAGAGAAAAGAAATAAACATATTTAAAATGAAGTGAATGTCTTAAAGGGCGGGGGTGATTTTCTAGCCAGGAATAGTGGAGGAATGCAGCCAAAGCCTCCTTTGCATTTACCATACTTTTAAAAGCATCTTTGCAAGCCCAAATACATAAACTGTAAGAGGCATAATTAAAGCTTTAGCATCCCTTCCTGGAAGCGTAGGTTGTAAATCACATTAATTTAGAAGCACTCAAAGATTTCATCACTGTTTCATCTGTTGTTTTTGGCAAGTTGAGCCTTATAGGTACAGCAGACCACACCTGAAAACCTCAGACACATATACAAGCTTTATATGAGAAGGTGGTTGCTTTTACAAATGCTTTAAAAGGCCACAGATTGAGAAGCACAAATTGATTAGATCTTTTCTCTTAATGTACACTTGCTAATTGAACACACTGAATTCCCATCGTCTCTTTAGCATGGGTAGACAAACTTTTACTTAAGATGTACAGTGGGCTTACTTCCTAATAAAAGATACATAAGATTAAGGTGAACATTAATTTTATTTATCGTATTTTTATCATACTCTTCCTCCAATGAGCTCAGAGCAGCATAAAAAGAACAATGATCTGTCCTCACAACAATCTTGTAAAGTAGGTTGACTGGGAGGGGGGCAAAACTTCATAGAAAGGTAAAAATTTAAATTTAATGATGCAGTCCTGAACAGACTACAACTTTCTACCCATTTACTGCCATAGACTTAGAAGAGTGTGAATCTTTTTAGGATTGCATTGTAAGGGAGCAATCCGAAATCTCTCTGCTCAGAAGTAAGTTCCATTTTATTCAATGGGGCTTATTCCCAGGAAAGTGTTCTTAGATTTGTAGATTTTGTCTCCCTGGTCCATGTGTGATTCCTAGAGAGGCATGATGTCACTTCTAGATTTTTCCCAGAAATGACATCACACTGTAGTGCCAACAACACCTGCCAGTTGCTAGCTGATTGCTGGCCTCTAAGCTTACCATTCCTGTAGTCACTGCAGGAAATTCTCTACCCTGAGCTCCTGTTGTCTGCCACCACTCCAAGCAGCAGCAGAGGCAAGAATTTAAAGCCCAGTGGTAGCATGAGTGTGATGACATCGCTTCTGGGGGAACCTGGAAGTGATGGTGGATAGTTTTAGGATTCCTAGAGCTACTCTCTATCACTTCAGGGTTTTCCCTGGAAGTGACATTATCATGACTGTGATACCACACCTAGCGCTATGTCTTTGCCCCCAACCCTCCCATCAGTTACAGGATCAGCAGCCCTGGGTATAAATTAAAAAAATAAATCACACCATCTCACACTATTTAGTCTTTACTTAAACAGGTTTTTTTAAAAAAAATAAAGCTAAAATTTAAAATTCAAGATCTCTATAACAAAGATTTGAACCTACTTTTTGCACTGAAACTAAGATTGGCTACAGCAAAAATTTTAAAATGTAAGAATTTCCATCAATTCTCTGAAGAGCAAAAACCCACTAAAAACTTTTAAATTTGAGCATGAACTCTGAACATCAGTATGTGAGATTTTCACCTTGCTAAAAAATTCCAAATTTTGATGTTATGTTCACTGTAGTGTTGGATTGTGTTCTTTTTTGTCTCATTATTTCCTATCTCATGATTCTGGAACTGCTTCCAAGGAGCTCATATCACAGTTTAAATTCTTACTTGACTTGAGTTTTTTTTCCTCCCATTTTTTACTGTGAAGTACAGTTTTGCTTTTATAAATGTTGGTTATAGTTGGCTTATTCGGAGACTCACAGTACAATCCTGAACAGAATTACACCTTTCTAAAGCCATCGACTGTCACCATAAACTTACTGTGACTTGACAGCACTCTCCACCACCACCAATTGTGCTTAGGCTTACACTGTCAGTGTGATTTAGTGGTTAGAGTATTGGCCTTGGGCTAGAGAGACCCAGATTCAAATCACCACTCACCAGAAACTTCACTGGGTGACTTTGGGCCAGTCATACTCTTTCATCCTATCGTACCTCAAAGAGTTGTTGTGAAGATAAATTAGAGAGATGAGATCCCTGCATGCTGCCCTGAGTTCCATGGAGCAAAGGTAGGATATAAATGCAACACATTATCAAATTTTATTTATTTATAGTTCTCAATGAAATAATTCTGCTTCAAAGGCTACTTGAACCTTTCATTAAAAACAGTAATAACATTTAATACAAGATCCAGCAGCATAAAATTAAATTAAAAAGCAGTAAGACCTTAAGGAGGAAGAGAAGGCAGCTTGGTATAGTCCAGGTTTATCAGATCTCAGAAGCTAAGCAGAGTCAGTACTTGGATGGGCAACCAACAAGGAAGACTCTGTAGAAGAAGGCAATGGCAGAGTACCTCTGCTTCTCACTTGCCTTGAAAGCCCCTTGCAAATCAGTTGAGACTTGATGGCACATACACATATGCACACAAGATCATAAGGAAACGACACCAAAAAAAAACGGAAGTTACTGAAAAAAATAAAGCAGATGTTTTTTAAAATTGTTTTTTGTAAAATTCTAATACTAATATTTTTCAATCAAGTACTGCTTGACATACAGTAATAATTAACAATAATTATAACCTCAACTAGCAACAATAAGTAACAGCCAACAAGAAAAATAATGGACTATGTGGTTTTAGATAAACAGACAGATAGACAGACAGACCCACCCACCCCTTTGGAGCAATCCAGAAGACATTAAACAATCTTAGGGTATTTCGTCTGTCCAATTAACTATGCTCAGCAAGACTGTGCAAAGGAACAAATAGCTGGATATATTTTAAAAATCTGAGCCTGTACAATTATCCTGTCTTCATCTAGCTGAAATTACCTATATAACTTCACATTGTCTTATTTGACAAATGTTTACCCTTCCAAAGTGGAAGTATGTTAGTATCTTTTCATTCCTACTTCCTGTGTCAGAAGTCCTCACTGTTTCCCATAAACAAGACTTAGTCATTGCTCATATAGAAAATAAAGCTGTTTCCTTCTCTCTACTAAAGATCCATCACTTTAACAAAATCATGCCTGGTGATGTATAAGAAGGTAGACAGGAAGCTATTTTTTTATTTTTGAGGCATAAAACCAGCTCTTCTAGTGACTCCTATAGCAGAGTTTTTAACAGGAGGCTGATATGCAGGGACATTAGTTGTGATAAATTTAACCAGCTGATTTCTATAGATCAAACTTCTATTGAAACCAAAAAAAACAGGCTAGAGTAGTCTGATAAGTCAGGTCAGACCAGCTGGACTACAGAAGGAAATTGGAATGCCTGCACTAGTAGCATCTAGATTAGATTACTGTAATGCTCTGTACATGGGTCTGCCCTTAAAGACTGGAAGCTTACTGTGGTCAGAATGTTGACAGGAGTGGGTCATAGGGACCATGCCACCTCAGTCTTGTTCCACCTACAGCAGATCCCAATTTGCTACTGGTGGGAGTAGGGCTCAGGGGGCAGGGGGAAGCACAGGGAATGGGCCCTGGAGCTCCGGAACATGTTCCTGTATGCTCCGGAGCTCTTCCTTGTTACACTGAGACTCACCCTTCCTTGTTGTGCTGGGAATAACATAATTCCTGGTATGACAAGGAAGATCTTTGGAGTGTACACACACTTCACATGCACATGAGATAATTTGACTTCATGTGACCCCCCCCCACACACACACACACACACAGTGATCCCCCTGTCCCCTGGATTGGGCTCCAGAGGACCTGGCAACACTACTTCCAGGTCCAGTTCAGGTGCTGATATTGACCTTTAAAGCCTTACATGGCTTTGGGCCAGCATACCAGAAGGACTACCTACTCCCATATGAAGTTATCTTACCACTCCAGTCATCTTCAGAGTCTCTGCTTTGCGTGCCCCCACCATCTGAGGCTAAATGAGTGGCTGGCAACCCAAGAAAGGACCTTCTCAGTCATGACATCAACACTTTGGAACATCTTCCCTAGTGAGATTCATTTGTTTCTTTCTACATTGTCTTCTGCCAACGTTCCTCCCTGTTTGTGCATTTTTATGTTTTAATTGTTTTAATGTTCGCCACCTTGGGAACCCTGAATTGGGTGGAAAGGCAGCACAGAAATATTTTAAATACATGAATAAGGCCAAAGTAAAAGTGTTGGCCAATCCTGATCAGGCCTACAGGCGCAATGCTCTTGTCCCCCCCCCCCCATGCCTTTTCAAGCACTGAAACAGCCAAGGGGTAGGTGTGAGCCCTTTTGGGCTCTTGAAAAGGTGCAGGGGGGAACAAGGGCACCATTAAGTGGACTAAAATCACTTTTAAAATGTGACAGCATCTTCATGGCAGCTGCTAGGATGCCATCATATCCAGTTTGATCCTGAATAAAGCAAATTCTAAAGCAAAAGATTTGGGGGCAAATGGGGACCATCTGAAAACCTCATGTATGCTATTTTGAATGCCAGGGTGAGAGAAAGGTGGGAATAGGTAACCTATGATAACATAAAAGAAGCGTATGTTGTAGACAATGGATTGATTTTAAGGTGCTCTTCTATGAATGGAAGGACACATTAAGATCCAACCCAAAATAACCCAAATCTCTCTTGTGTTTTCTGTAAACTGTTACCTAAATTTATAATAATCTACCAAAGATTTTGGGCCCCGCATATTTTAAAGTCACTTCCTTTGATGTCTGCTTTATTGATAACTTTCTCCATAAATCAAATAACAAAGAGACTTAGAGATGAAACAGACATGACGAGATACCTAGGTTCAACTCATGTTCTCTTACCTCAAAGTTTGTCGGGAACTGTAGGTGTCCTTGCAGGTTAAAGTTTATGCAGCTCCGAGCCGCGCGGTTTCAGGTGGGGGCCAGGCGAGCGAGGGGGAAGATGCAGCGATGCCCTTGTCCAGCCCCCGCAGAGCAATGCCAGGCTGCATGGGGAGAGCAGGAGGAAAGGCGCCCAGAGCATTGCTGCATCTCCCCCCCCCCCGCTCACCTGGCCCCCACCTGAAGCCGCACGGCTCGGAGCTGCATAGCTCGCCGTCACTCTGCAGGGGCTGGGCAAGGGGTGGGTGGAGCAACGATCGGGGTAAAGGCAGAGCTCGCCAGGCTATGCAGCTCTGGGCCATGTGGCTTTGGGCAGGGGCCAGGCGAGTGAGGGGGGAGATGCTCTGGGCTCCTTTCCTCCCGGCTCTCCTGATGCAGCCAGGTGTCGCTCTGCAGGGACCAGGCTGGGTGAGGGGGGGAGATGAAGCGATACTCCGTGTAAACGGGTAAGGGAAAATGCACCTCGAGAGAGGGAGGAAAGGTGCCCCACGCCTGCACTTCTCTCCCTGCTGCTCTGTAAATGCTAAACTTTAAGCTGCAAGGACGCCTACACTTCCCAACAAACAGAACAGACAGCAGAACATTACCTTCTCTATGTTTTGGGAGTGGGGGAGCCTGAAGAAAGTTTTAAGGAGGCCATTTCATAACAACTAGCTACTATGCATCAGGCTATGGATGACAGGATATAGCAGATAGATCCCTGGCCCACTTGCAGTAAGACACAGGTACTTAGTCAAATGGATTTTATTCAGAAATCAGATCATTTCTATATTCAGGTCCATAGGTCTACTTAGCAGCAAGACAAACATCTAAGCAGCTTGAGTAGAAAATTGACAGGAATGACAACATAGGAAAAATACATCTCTTTTCTAGTTCACTTTTCCTCCCCCTCCCAATTCTAAACAATTTTTTGCCGCTCTTTCTTTGTAAGAACATTTTACATATTTGTGATATCACGATGCGTTGCTAGGAAGAAAGGCATATCATAGTCTGAGAGGAAATACAAGGTCATAAATATTGGAGTCCAACATATAACCACCTGTGAAAGCCTGAGAAACAGAGCACCAGCAAAAGGAAACTGAGTTACATCAGGATCATGTTTACAATAACTGGACTAAGCCTCAGAATCAGAATTAGAATCAGAATTGAAATTGGCATGGATGAATGGGTACAGACATACATGACACTATGGATAAAATATAAACCAACAATACTGCACCATTAACCTACCAAGAAATGGTGAGCCATCTAAAAAAAAAATACTCAAAAGATGCAAAGGGCAAAAAATAAATTGGTGCATGGAAGTCTGTTTCTTTCATTTTCATCACTAATTCCCAAAGGGAGTGTTTCATTATTGGATTGTTTCATATGGTTTTGTTTTGTTACGGTTTATTTCATATTGTTGTTTCGTTTCCATAATTCTATTTTCCCATTGGTTTCTATGGAAGATCCTTGCCCCTTCTTGGGTCTGTACCTCCCTGATTTTCTATCTGAACTGGACAAAACTCAGGGGTATTGCAATACTCCACTAGGACATCTTCAGTGCCAAATATCAGACAGATGGAATAAGGGGTTCCCCTTTTTTGAGGCAATGTGCCCACGTTTAACATTAAAGTCTGTGGGAGAATTGACAGGAAACAGTAACACATAAAGCAGCTTGAGGAATTGGCACTGCAGCCACTTAGCTTGAAGAACAGTAGCTTCAGCTTCTATAAAAGAATGTATTTACATAAAGCACATTGTTACACGGGGAGGCAACATAGATCTATAGGCTGAAATCATATGTGCCATGTGGACTTAATTCAAATTTGGATTTAGCATGGTTTTTAAAAAAAAAAAACTATAAAGTGGATTCCTAATATAATCATAGTAGTAAACTGGCTGTAATTATGTTTCCTTAAAAAGAGCTAGCTTCTGAATAATCAGTGGTTTTCATTTAAAAAAATGATTTTGATGTAAATGTATATTATTTACATGTAGATGTTGTGAGTAAAGGATATTTATGAATGTAACTGTAAAAGTTATTTTTTTATTTTTACATTGTAATCATGGGTCTCTATTGAGTATCATTTTTATTGTGAACATTGGATCCTTATTTAGTAGTATTCCTTTACATTTTTATATTCACTGGTTAGAGCACGTTCACATACACAGCTGCAACAAGTTTCAGTAATAGGAGGAATGTTTTTCAAACCACTTTAAATGTGGCTTACTATTTCTAACCTATTATGAGAGTCTTTATCAGATGGCAGTTGGGAATCTTCGTGGTGTGTGTATAAATGCATAGGACCCCATGTATGTTTTTAACTAATTAATTTTTTGAACATATATTATAGGTTTTTTTTAATGTTTCATAGGAATTCCAATATTTATAATCTAACGAACATTCTGTGGAACGCATGTGCTGAAGAAAGGTTTATCCTCAAAAAAGATGTTGAGTCTCTAGTTATTTTTATCAGAAAGAAATGGGTCATTTAAATTTAAGAAATTTTCTTTTTAAAAACTGTAGTTATATATCAGAACAATTATATGTTTCAGTGAGAAATGTTTTGTTGTCACTTAGGACAGTTTTTGTATCTAATGTTTCACTGAGGAAGCACACCACAAAACAGATATATAACTTGATACTGGTCCTTTTTCCTTCATACAAGGTTCTATGTCTTTTTTATGAAAAACTATGTAAGATCTTATTCTTATATATGTGCAAGGTGTTGAAATTTGTATATAAATTGTATATACCTGTATGTATTTCTGTCTGATTTGTTTTTGTATATTAAAAATTTATTTAAATGTGGGAGTGATTTGAGTTTTGATATAATTATAAATAGTGTCTTTTCCAATGTGTACTTAGGCACTTTTTATATGAGCTTCTCACACTGGGATCCCTTTTTGTATTAGTATTGGGAGGGGGACTTCCAGTGACAGGTAGATTGCTACTACTGTTGGCGGCAGCTGCTTTTTCAAAATTGCCTCTTCCTGTTCCTCTCCCAGTTATAGATCTGCCACACATTCTTCCCACCAGAGCCAGAAGATCCCTTGCCAGTCGTGATGTGCTGTGTTTGTACATAGATGTCAGATAAGATGCGGTAATATGTGTACAAAATGTATGTAATTTTATCACTGGAGTGTGTGTGATTTAAAAAAAATTAATAAAATTAAAATGTTGTGTTTGGGTTACATGTGGGACACTCAAACATACAATATAGACTGAATTACATAAGACAGATTAATTCCAAATTGTAATTCCCAAAGAACCACAGCAGCTTCACTGGGGTAGGGGGGCACAATTAAAAATCAAAAGGGTTTAGTATGAGAAGGACACCATCAAGCACACACAGGCAAAACAGCAAGTTACACATTGAAACACTTAATAAAGAACTAATGAAGCAAAAAAGTCTGATGAGGGGGGTTAAATAAAAACATGATGAGATATAAAATGCATGCCACAAACCAAATAATAAATCAGTAAAATGCTTCAGAAAGAATTAGAGAACACAGCACATGCAAAACAGAAACTATATTCAAGAAGAAAGCCAAGAAAATTAAGAAAGGAAATATATAGTGTGAAATATCATGCTGTAGTAGTGCTCAAGAAAACCTGCAAACGATCTCCCTCCCTCTGACATCCTTGCAAACAGGCAAGCTGCAGTATGCAAGACCAGGTCCCAGTCCATATGCTTCAAGATTGGACTACCTTATATGTATGTGTAATCTTAGCAGCTACAGTCTGGAATCAATCATGAAAACCCAGAGGCTTTTCCTCCACCTTCCCTTAAAGAACACAGTTTTAGGTCCTTATGAGGAAAACACAGCAGAGGGAAGACAGGCAGAAATGAAAGCTCCTAAACAAAACAAAGGAAAATCATGTTGTTGTCGTTTTAATAGCCTAAAGCAGTAGACTTATTGGGCAGGGCATTTAATACTTGATCTTAAGAACAGACTGGTAACTCATTTGTTTAAGAAGACACAAAATACTGGTGTTTTGTTATGACTCTCTGCTTCTATAACATCTGGACATCCAAAACAAGGGAATTCATCATTACCTTCATTGGTGAATCATTCTGCCCTGAAGCTTATTTTAAGTATAAACTGTCTGTAACTGAAACTTCATCTTTCATATAACTTCATTTATTATTTATTTATTTCATTTATACCCTGCCTTTCAATGGGAACCCAAAGCAGCTTACATAGTTTTCCTCCATTTTATCTTCACAAAAACCCAATTAGAACATATCTGAATTCAGCTTCATTCCTGCAAAGAAGATTGATAAAGCACCAGTTAACTGTTGTTATATTGTTGTTAACCAGAATTTTGAAGTTTTGGAATTTTGATCCAGCATCCATTGGTCATATGAAAACTCTTCATGTAGAGTGGGTCCCCTCAAGGTGGATCCGGTGCCTCTCTCAGAATGACAACTGATCTCCTGACTACAGAGATCCCCTAGAGGGAAAGGCAGGTTTGGAAGGCAAACTTTAGGGCATTACTGTACATCTCTGCTGAGCTCCCTCCCTTCCCTCAAATCTACCCCCTCTAGATCACCAGGAATTTCCCAAATCAGAGTTGTCAACCCTATTTACATGTGGTCAGGTAGATCTGTATGGCAAGTTCTTACAGACGTTACAGGGGGCACAGAGTGTCAATATAAAAACATAAGAAATAAGAATAGCTCTGTTGGATCAGATCGATCTAGTCTTCCATTCTGTTTCACACAGTGGCCCACCAGATGCCCTAGAATGAATATTTCCTTTTAATGTAGATAGGGGTTTTGCTTAATCATCATGATGAACCAGTGTTGTTGCTGGACTTCTCCTCCTTGAATGTGTTTCATTCATCTGAAAGCCATCTATGCAAGTGGAGATCACCCTGTCTCTTGGTAGCAAGTTCCTCAAGTTCATTATATACTATGGAACAGCTTGCCAAGTGGAGAAGGCAATGTGGAGCACAGCTTAGTTTTATTTTAAACTTTGCTCAAAGCCTTTGCTCAAATCCATTTGTCAAAGCATAATAGATGTGAAAGCCAATGGATTCCTTTCCACAACCAGCAACACCACTTAAGGCTACTAAATCACTATTCAAAAACCCCTCACCCTATAGTGCCAGTTTTCCTTATTTGTGTGGGCTTTGCACAGTAAGAGAGAAAGAAAGAAAGAAAGAAAGAAAGAAAGAAAGAAAGAAAGAAAGAAAGAAAGAAAGAAAGAAAGAAAGAAAGAAAGAAAGAAAGAAAGAAAGAAAGAAAGAAAGAAAGAAAGAAAGAAAGAAAGAAACAGGACCACACCATTGTAAAAGCACAAACTTTGGCAAACGGACTCAGACAGCTGTAGAAACCGTAACAAATTTAGTCCTGCCAGCACTCCAGTTCCCCCATGCATCCATGCAAAACTCAGCCCTCTTTTCCAACTATGCTATGATACTCTACCCTAACCTTTGTGGTGAAAATCATAGACTTCATACCTGCCAGTCTAAGTAAACTGAAAGGCAGAACCAGGCTTTACCAATCTTAATATTCCAGTTTATTCCAATCATATTCTTAGTATATGTTAGATTGATAATACTGAAGCACTTCATGTATACAGTAAATGGAATGGGAAGTGTTCTTTCTGCTCTGTGCATTTGAATTTATTTGCCAAGCTCAATCATGTTATATCAATTGACTTGCAAAGAGCATGGGCTCTTGCAAGGAGCTCTGCTTTGGTCTAGTAGCTCTGCTCTTACTAAACTACTTTTCAAAATGCCAACAACACTTTGACATTTCAGATATACCTATCCTCTGGACAGTAAAAACAGGATGGCGCCCTCACACCACTAATTTATCTGAGTGTAGGTTGAGGTAGCCGGCTCAAGGTTGACTCAGCCTTCCATCCTTCTGAGGTCGGTAAAATGAGTACCCAGTTTCTTGGGGGTAAAGTGTAGATGACTGGGGAAGGCAATGGCAAACCACCCCGTAAAAAGTCTGCCAAGAAAGCGTCATGATGCGACGTTCCCCCCATGGATCAGTAATGACTCGGTGCTTGCACAGGGGACTACCTTTACCTTTATGTGCACATTTGTGAACCCAAACAAGAAGGAACAGCATGCTTGCACAGCCCCTCCCCCCTCCCACTGTTTTAATGCTGATTTGTTAACGATTTTATTGTATAGTTTCTATTTTGAGAGCCACTTTGAGCAGGTCCTTTGAGAAGTAACACATTTTCTAAATAAGTCCCAAACCATGCCCATTCCTGATATAGGTCGAATCCACATTACTCATTCTAAGTCGCATGTTCCCCGCATTCCCCAGTGCCGGTCACATTACCTCATTAAACAGATGCCTTTCATTCGCATTTATCTCGAATATGTGGTCACAGGTTTTCAACGGGAGTTTCACGGTGGCCATGAACGGGCCAATGCGCAATTTACGCGGTTTTTTTAAAAACCACCCCCCTTCCTGTCTCTCCGGCCGTTCCGAGAGTTCCTATTGGCTGATTCAACTTGCAAGTGCTCTGTGGTCTGCAAAAGACTGTTTTTGACTTCATAGCATTGGATTTATTGATTATGCTGTTTCTGAATCAAATCTGGTAGTTTGGAAAATCATTTTGGGGTGAATCCATCCTCAGAACGGACTCGCGAAACGTCCTTTTTAACTGTTTTTTATTTTTTTTATTTTATATTACTGTAATATCGAAATTATGAAATATCAAAATAATGACACTCCAAGGAAGTGAAACTTCAGTAAAATTCAGGCACTGAACTGTCCTACATAGGAAATGCCCACGAAAGCTTCCCACATGCTTCCAAATTTCCAAAAAAGAAATGGGAGAGAGCCATCAGTGCTGTCAGTGGGGGAAAGAGAGGCATCATTATCTTCAATGATGTTTCTTTATAAGGCAAGATCGAAATAACGGAAAAGTGCGCTCAAAAAAATAAAAAAAAAATGGGCGGGAAAAAAGGTCCCACCCAAAAAAGTGGTTTTTGAGCGGCCGTGTGACCGGAGGGACGCGCAAGAAAGACGGATTGGAAGCAGGAATGTGAACGAAGAGGAAAAAATCACGGATTGGAGGCAAACGGAAGATATCCGATAAACATGCGGGTAATGGGTGAACGTGGATTCGACCATAGTTTGATAGTTCTAGATTATCTGGCCCCCTCCTTAGACATGTAACGTCATATAAAAATGCCTTTGGTTTCTCCCAAAATTCCTCAAGATAGGCCAACTGAAGAGGAATCACAATATTTAATTTTGCTATAGGTCAAAGTTTGATAGCAACTTTAGAAAATTCTTGAATCTTCTTCCATATTCCATATCCTACAAATAGGTTTATACCTAATCTAGCCCAAAATATTTCAACAAGCCCAGTGTTTAAGACAATATATCTGCGACAAGGTTTAAAAATTAGTTATCCCTCTCTTCCTTGGGCCCATGGCAATGAACACACAAGTGCACACCATAAACTATAATGTATCAAGACATCATAGCACATGTATGCCAAAACAGACACTCCCCCAAAAGCACTATGTGTAATTAGGACCAAGGCACTGTCAGCAGCCAGATGTAGAATATTCATATACAAACAAGAAACCACGAAGTGCAGCTAGAGGAATGAATTCTGAAATGTAGCCAACATAGCTTAGATGGTACTATCCTTTCTAATATGGGAGCAAATTAATAAGCAAACAGTAAATTGGAAAGTTGTGTCACTGTAATACCAAAGGACAGTAAGCTCTTAGGAATTTGTTTTATTTCCCTGCACAAAAGGGAACAATCTGAACATCAAGCTGCCAAGAGCCTCATTGTGTGGCTCTTTTAAAACATTCTGAGAATGTGCCTAACTTGCTTGGATTCTGACTGGCAAAGCATGCAGGCTGTTCCACGGTATCATTGTCCAAGAAATCTGTCTGTAGACCTCTGCAAGCATAACTGGCCAGAAACCACCAGAAAAAAGACAATACTGCAGATAATTCCCTTTCACTCAGCACCTTCTTCTTTGGCTGGTGATACAGAATAAACCCTTCTGTCTGTATTCATTCTTACTCTGGCTCCAGTGGTTTACATGAAGTCACACGGCAGAGACAAATTTCAGCTAGATAAATTTTGGCTAGATAGATAGATTCAGGCTAGATATGGTTTAAAAAAAATGACAACTGGAGTTTGTTGAGAGTCCAGCAAGTGAGAACGACCATATGCTGTCAGAAAGGCAGAGTATAAAGGGGAAAAGGTGGGCACCACTGAGAAAGCAGACTATAAAGATAGATAAAAATCTGAGGAAACATAGATTACATCCTTGTTTTATGTTCATATTACATCCTTGCTTATGAGATAATTGCGTATGAAAACCTTAACATGAAGCTAAGCAGAAGATAAGCTTGTGCTTCCAGAAATAAGTACTTAATTAGATAATTAAAGATTTCACAGTTCTGGAAAAAATACAATACAGCTTTTCATATAAATCCTCCATGGCCTGATTTCAGGAAAAGACCATTTTATCCAAACATTGTTTACACGATCACTATCTGAAAGAGAATGCTTTCTTGTACAAGATTCAAGAGGTGCACATTACAATTTCACAATGGTGAGGATTTTAATTTTCAGTTGTATTTTGGAGTCTCTGCTTTAAAACATTTAGCATGAGACATGGGACTTATTCCCTGCAATATTCTCCATACCACTGAACTGCTAAAATCTGATTCACAAAAGCATAAATACATCCCAAAGTGATTGATCCCGTTGCTACATCTTACTATGTAAAGTATAGTATACACCTTAGTAAGCATACATTTTATTATTTCTGTATAATATCTATGATTTCTGTGTAATATACATGCTATACATGTGGTTACTTCGGGACAGAACTTGGTAAGAATAAAATGGACGTGTTTTACCTAATGATTTTGCTAAGAATCTAAAGGGAGATTGAGAATGCTGCCCAGATTCCTAAGATTAATATAGAAGGAGGCTATTGTCCCAGGTGAGAGCCAGTGAAATATGGTCATTAGTGTGTCATACTAGAACTGTGGCAACTTGAATTCAAATCTCCCCTCTGCTATGATGTTTACTGGGTAACTTTAGGTCAGTCACTCTTTCTTAGCATAACCCCCTTCATAATGTTATTGTGAGTATAAAATGTAATGGGCCTGACCTCCTAGGAGAAAAGGTAGGATAAAAATGTAAAATGAAACAGTGCTAATTCTGTCTCTAGGAAGAGAATCTGTGACCCTGGATTAGAATTAGGGTTGCCAACAAACCTGAAGAAATATATCTTGTCCTTTTCATGGAAACTTCATGCATGTAAATAGGCAGCTAGAGTTTTTAATAGTGTGGAGGTTAAAAGGTCACTGGGTAAATAACATCCCATTTGTCCCCAGGTAGTTGACAACCATAATTAGAATCCAGATCCACCAAAAAGGTCTGGGCCTGCCATTGCACCACTCCCTGTCCTTATCTCCTTTGAGAGAAAAGATGATATGGAAAAACTCTTACTAATGTCCTTGGTGTAGGATTTGAGTCCAGTGGCACCTTAGAGACCAACAAGATTTTCAAAGTGTAAGTTTTCGAGAGTCAGAGCTCCCTTGTCCCGCATCTGTAGCAATCCCTCTGACAGATCAAGTGATCAAGTGGAGCACAAGTGAACAGGGAGGAATACATTTGAGTCTGTTCACTTGCCATTCAAGTGTCATTCAGCACTTGTAGCTTGGCCCTGAGATACTCACCTGCAGGATCTACAACAGACATTTCTGGAACTACAGTATCCACCTGACATAGTAAGGAAACAGATCAAAAAACCCAGAATGATACCAAGGGATAACCTGTTACAAGACACCCAAATGAAACAATAGTGGTTGTCACATACAGCTTTCAGCTCAAACCAGTTCCACACAATCAGTCGATCGAATGTCCCTTAGCCAATTTCAAGAAGAGACAGACACAGAGTCCTGTGAGTAAAGCAAGTCTGCAACGTTTATTAAACATGGAGGAGGACAGTAACACAGAAAGTAAATATTATATAAGCTATCAAATGTCAGGAATGCCCTTCTACTCTCTAGTTTGAACAAACAGATCTGTCCCTATGCAAAAGAATAAATGGACATAAATCTGACGTTAGAAATCACAGTACTCAAAAAACAGTGGGAGAACATTTTAATCTCCCAGGACATCGCACTGCTGACCTAAAAGTGACTGTCCTCAAACAGAGAAACTTCAAGGGGAGATTGCAACATGAGATTGCTGAAATGGAGTTTATTTCCAAATTCAGAACAATGGACTCCCAGGGCTGAACAGAGACCCTTCTTATCTTACTACAGATGCTAATTTTCTGCTCTAATCAAGCTGCATTGAACCTTAACATCCTGATATCTTCCTTTGCTACACACCTCCCATTTAATTAAGCTGCACTGTACCTATTCATCCTGATGCCCTCCTTGTAACATCCTACCCTCCTTTCGTTGGGTTATGAAGGATCAGGGATCTCTATTCCTATTTGGTTCTGAAGAAGGGAGCTCTGACTCTTGAAAGCTTACACTCTGAAAATCTTGTTGGTTTCTAAAGTGCCAATGGACTCAAATTCTGCTTTTCTACTGCGAATCTACACAGCAACCCACCTAAACTATCTTCCTTGATATAGCATCTCTGAGGCATGGTGGATGGAGTAAGCTTGCCTATCCAATCACCCTTCAGTCTTGTTGAACAGCCAGCACTCAGCAGATGCTGGTTGCTTCAATAACAAGCCTCTTTATTGCTTCCAATGTAGAGAAAACACTTATAAATGGAAAATACTAAGACACACATTTGAAGATTCCAAACAACAGAAACAGAGATCAAGACATAAGTGAGGCCCCTCCCATACAGGCTCTAAAAGGTTGGGGGACAGAAATTACCTCTTGCAGGCTCACTTAAAGATATACATAAATGTTGCCATCTCCAGGCTGGAAAATTCATAGGGATTTGGAGATGCAGCCAGGGGTTTTATTTATTTATTTATTTTATTTCAAATTTGTATTCCGCCCTCCCCGCGAGCATGCTCAGACCGGATAATAACATATTAAAATACAATTTAAAATTCATGTTCATTAAAAACAACTCATTTAAAACAGGATGGTGGACAGCCTTTATGGAAGGGAGGGGCCTCAGCATAGTATAACGGCATTAAGTCCACCCTCCAAAGCAGCCATTTTCTCTAGGGAAACTGTAGTCTGGAGATAAGATGTAATTCCAGGAGATCTCTAATCCTCACCTGTAGGATGGCAACCTTATACATCACCCTTGGGAAATTTCTGTCATAAAAAATGACCTCATTTTTTTTTTGTAAAGTCATACTCCAGCTTGCCAGATCCCCAGCATAGTGGGGTATCCTCTATCCTCAGCTTCTACCAGCCTCCCGCTGCTGCTCACCTGGTCAATGGAGCACCTGGAAAGGGCAGAGGCAGGCCTGAGGCATGCACATGAAGTACACGTGCCTAACCATCATCCTAGAAGATTACATTATTTCCAATGCAACACAGAAGTGAGAGTTTTTCTAAAAATTGGCCGCAAACACTAATCTTTGGGCTAATTTTTAGAGAGCCCCTGGTGCTACCCGTCATTTCCACATTGTGCTAGAAATGACATTAGTTTCCAGCACAACAGTAGGCATGGGGAAAGTACCTGCCATCCACCCACCCAAACTCTACCCCCATCTCCCTGGTCGGTCCCCAGGGGACTTGGCAACATTGGTCAGACTTTATTTTAATTTTATGCTAGAGAAAGGGAAATATATATTGCCAAACATTAAAATACATGGATGAATTCCATCACAAAATTTGTCATTCCAAACCACCATAAAAGAGAGAACGTTTTTCTCTCAATTTATCAGATGGAAACTTTTTATCTCTTAAACTTCTACATGAATAAGCCAGATTTGACAACAATGCTACTTTCCAAATATGGATAAACTAGTTGGAAATAGACTTTAAAAATAAACCCAACAGGAAACTAATCTCTGGTAATATTTTCAATATCTATTATTTCTTTCACTCTTGGCGATGATGCGGAGGGGCGGGGGAGAAGGCAGCCATCCAATCTGGAAGTGTCCTTCATTTTTATTTACTTAGAGTCTTACCTGCAGTTTTGTTGATAAATTGGAAAGCTGTATTAGCAACAAAGCTCTGATAATATACAGCTGCATAGTCCAGATTATGAAAAGCAAAAACCTAAACAATTATTTGCTTGTGAAGTGTAAGATAGGTTGCAAACTATCTTTACATCACGAAGTTCTAAAATTATTCTGAGGTTTTTAATTGCTATTAAAACACAAAATATGGATATAAAGGCTCTTTGTGACTTGGTTCTACCTGGGTACAGTTGCAAGTTAATGATATATTAACCACTAGTATACATTGTAAGGTCAGAAAGAACAGCTCAGCCCAAGGAGGCCATACAATATGGTTAACCTTTGACTTAGGTTGCTGTCAACAGGACTGTCAATCAGTTTGCAGCTTGTCTATCCCCTGAAGTTTAAGCAAGCCAATTTTTATCCACACCTATGAATTCTGTCAATTATCAGCTACTTAATTAACTCTGTTGGCAGGAAGGGGGAATGAGACCAATGTGTGTAAGTACATCTCCCCACCCCTCCACCCTGTAGCTACCCAGGAAGTGACATTCTCTCCCTCCCTGCCAATTGCATCCTCTCAAGGGGAGACCCCTCCCTTCCTATCAGTTTTGGAAATGTTTGGAAAGGAGACTTCAATCATAGGCTGAAATTCAAAAGACACTTCCCTAGAAGGGACTTAATCTGAGTAGACCTGTTTAGGATGATGATGGTGATGATAACTGCACTTATATGCCACTCTTCTAGACAGATTAGTGCCTCACACAGAGCAGTAAACAAGTTACTGTTACTATTATCCCCACAATACATCTGGGGAGCTAGGGCTGAGAGGAGTGGCTTACCCAAGACGACTAGTGAGCTCATGGCAGTTGTGGGATTCAAACCAGTAGAGTGCTGATTTGCAGCCAAACCACTTAAACCCTGTGCACAGCAGCTCTTTCAGGGCTCTCTCTTTTTCTGAGTCAAATGGCAAACATGTACTCTCCCCTTTCAAAAACAATCATGCCTGCCCCCACAGCAAAAACAAAACTTACGGGAAAATCATAGGTCTATTTGGACTGAGGAGGAGGTGAAATTCAGCTAATCGTTCTGCCTGCACTTGGAGAAGATTGATTGCAAGAAAGCCCCGTTTTGCAACAGAATGCTAAGCATCAAAAGGAAGGATTTACCCCTCATTGTGGGAACAAAACTACAAAGCACAAAGAAACAACAGCAACAGGCAACAGCAGGATACAAAGGTAATAAGTTATTGGCACTATAGAAAGAGAAAAAAGAGAACATGAAGCAGGATTGTTTTTAATGTTACTGCACTGCATTGGTTGGAACACTCTCCTACTTGGGAATGTTCTGCTGCTGCTGCTTCACCCATAAACATTCACCATCTACAGGTCCTTTATTGTGAATGTGTGTTATTGTACTTGAGGAAAAACTCAATAGATCAATCATTTAAACTAGGAGGGGGACTAATGGTTGATGCTGTTTTTCGTTAAGCAAAAACAGAGCCTTGTTTCCCCACTCCACCCTTTGAAAAGAACAGTGTACGTTTACACATGTGCAGTTAACTTGCACACAATGGACAGAAATTCATGAAAATGAGAAAAACCAAATTGATCAAAAAACCAAACTGGCTGGCCTGGAACAAACTAGTAATGGAATGGAATTACTCCAGAACCCCTGGAACTGAAACTGAAATGGATACTTTCTTGGTGTGCATGTCTAGTGTGGACTCAAAGAGGCTTACATCATTCTCTCCTCCATTTTATCCTCAGAACAACCCTATGAGGTAAGTTAGGCTAAAAGTGTGTGACTGGCCCACTTCCATGGCAGTGTGGGGATTCAAACCTTGGTCTCCCAGATCCTAACCTGATACTCTAACCATTACACTGCACTGAAAAATAGATCAAAAATAGCATCTTGCATGCAAGTACAGTTACTATTTGCCTAGTGGGGTCAGATTTCCCATATCCAGCAGGTTCTTCTGTCTGTCACTTAGCTGTGTAACAGGATAAAAATGGGAGGAGGATCGTCAGCATCCCAATGCACTGATATCACTTCCAGCCAACCAGAAGTGACATCACTGCATTGCCAGCAGTGCTGTAACATTTGGCCAAAATTCTACGGTTAATCTGAGCACACACACATCCCAATGAGTTTCCCCTAGCATGGAGTCAATGGAAATGTTACAGCACATCTGCAATCACTACCCCATAATCCACTTGCTAGGATGAGTTTTTCATTGGTTATATTGAGTACGCAGAAACAAACACAGTACGGCTGTGGTTACATGATTGTATTTAACATAAGCGCAAACTCATTGTGGTTCATGTTGTACTAATTAAGGGCTGTTTATTTATTTATGTATAATATTAGTCACCCCTCTGCTTTTGAGCCTCTAAGGCAATGAACTTTATCTATGTATCTGTTTGCATGTTTATGTATCTCTTGTCAGAACTGTGGCTAGATAAAATCCTTACTCAAGTCTGCCTTCTGCAATTAGACAAAAGTCCATTGTTTCCAAAAAGCATTTAATGAAGAAAAAGATTATTATAGTCCACTGGCCTGAATGCAGTATCCAGGTTGGTACATATGCATTGTTACCAATGCTAGGCAAAGCAAGAGATACATATTAAATATCATAGCTGACCCATCCTCCCCCCACAGTTCTCATAATATTCCCTTTGAAGCTGCAAAAGCGAAAGCTTCCCCAAGGCCGGTTCTTGGTGGAACGTCAGTAGCCAAAACAATGCGAGTCTGTGAGATAGCTCCCTTGGAACCTCTGCACCTGGGGAAGAAAGCACTGAACACTGAAAGGATTAAATATGGAGTCGGTTAAGCATAGGTATACAAAAGAGCGTTCTGATCCTGACATTCTGCCCCCCCTAAGAAGCCCCCCCCGGTTTATGTGGATAGCGAGAGTGGAACGCTTTCACTAGTCTAGGGGCATGAACATGTACAGCACTGACCCACTCATCAAACCCAGAATCAAAGTCCTTCCACCTAATTAGGTTAAACAGCTGGTTTCGTTTAAATTTTGAGTCCAGTATTTGTTGTACTTCGTAGTGGGTCTGGTCATCGATTAACGTTGGAATAGGGGGACCTTTGATGTGCCACTGGTTATCTGTTGGAGCCCTTTTTAGGAGGCTGACATGGAAAGTATCATGCACGTAGCGTAGGTTCTTTGGCAAATCTAAAGCAACAGTCACTTTGTTGATCACTTTACGCACTGGGAAAGGTCCTAAGAATTTCAGAGCTAGTTTTCTGCTGGTTTGGGATAATTTTAGGTTTTTTGTAGACAGATAGACAAGATCGCCAGGTTGTAAATCCCATTCCGCCGCACGGTGGCGGTCTGCATATTTCTTGAAGTCCTGTTTGGCTTTGTCGAGGTGTTTTTTGATTTGAGCCCATTGCTGAGCTGCTTCCCCCCACCACTCGGTAACATCTTGAGAAGCTGTGATAGGTGGGGGGAGCGCTTAGAACGGGAACGGCTTGAAGTGGAAGCCATAAATTACTTTGAAAGGAGTTTCTCCGGTAGACGCGTGTACACTGTTATTATAGGAGAACTCTGCTAACGGGAGCAAATCAATCCAATTGTCTTGTTGGAAGTTGACGTAGCATCTTAGAAATTGTTCTAATATCTGGTTAGTTTTTTTGGATTGTCCGTCTGTTTCTGGGTGGTGGCTTGAGCTGAGCCCTTGTTCAATTCCCAGTAGTTGCAAAAGCTCCCGCCAGAAGTTGGCAACGAATTGCCCACCGCGATCCGAAATCACCTTGGATGGAAAAGAATGTATTTTCACAATGTTTTTCATAAAAATATCAGCTAGTTTTCTAGCGGAGGGAATGGTGGTACACGGTATAAAGTGTGCTTGCTTGGAAAACAAATCGACCACGACCAAGATACAATTATGTCCTTTAGAGGGTGGTAGGTCAGTAATAAAGTCCATAGAAATAATCTCCCACGGTCGACTGGGCGTTTCTAAGGGTTGCAAAAGTCCCGGCGGTTTGCCTTTTCGGGATTTGGTGCTGAGACAGATGGGGCAAGAGGCTACGTATTGGGAAATGTCTTTGCGCATGCCTGGCCACCAGAATTGGCGTTGCACCAAGTGCAGCATTTTTAGGTAACCGTAGTGTCCTGCTGTGGGGGCATCGTGACACCGTTGTAAAACATCCTTTCTCAGACATTTAGGCACATAAAAACGGTTTCCCCAAAGCCATTCCCCCGTGGCGGATTGTTGTAGTTTGTCTTTGGGCGCCTCCCCCCCCTCCTTCTCCACTTCGGCTTTCAGCTTTTCTCTCCACCCCTGATCGGGTGACGGGGAGGGCTTGGCGCGGCTGCGCATAGTCATCACACCCCCTAATTGCGTAGGCGAAAACACCGTGTCGACTGTCTCCTCCCTTTTGCTTTTATGTTGGGGCATGCGTGATAGAGCGTCAGCGAGGAAGTTAGTTTTGCCTGGTAGGAAGTTTAATGTAAAATTGAACTTCGAGAAGAATTCCGCCCATCGCAATTGCTTGGCGTTTAGTCTGCGAGGGCTGCGCAGGGCCTCTAAATTTTTGTGATCCGTCCAGACTTCGAACGGATGTCGGGCTCCTTCTAGCCAATGTCTCCAATTTGTGAGCGCCGCTTTAACAGCGAAGGCTTCCTTCTCCCACACATTCCAATTTCTCTCTGCTTCAGAAAACTTTCTAGAAAGGAAGGCGCAAGGTTTGAGATTCCCGTCCTTTCCTCGTTGCAATAACACACCCCCAATTGCCATATCGCTGGCATCGACCTGTACTATGAAGGGGCGGTTTTCATCAGGGTGTTGTAGGACGGGTTCTGAGACAAATTGTTCTTTTAACTGATTGAATGCTGCCTCGCATTCGGGTGTCCATGAAAGCTTTGCACTAGGTTTCTTTGCTTGCTCCCCCTTGTCTTTCGTTTTTAACAGTTCAGTTAAGGGGAGCGTGGTCTGGGCAAAATTAGCAATGAATTCTCTATAGAAATTGGCAAACCCTAGAAACGACTGCAATTCTTTTCTGGTGGAGGGGACTTGCCAATTTAATACCGCTTGTATTTTTTCTGGGTCCATTTTCAAGCCCTCTGACGATATACAATAGCCCAGATAATTGAGTTTTGTTTTGTGGAACTCACATTTGGAAAGTTTAATAGGCAGTTTGTTATTCATGAGTGTAGTTAGGACCTTTTGTACAAGTTCCACATGTTCCTCCTCCGTTTGCGAGTAAATCAACACATCATCAAGATACACCACTACACCCTGGTACAGAAATTCATGTAGGACTTCATTGATCATGGACATGAAAACTGACGGGGCGCCAGTCAAGCTGAAAGGCATTACTAAATATTCATATTGTCCGAGTGGGGTATTAAACGCGGTTTTCCATTCATCCCCTTCTCGGATACGGACATGGAAGTAAGCATCTTTTAAATCCAATTTAGTAAAGATCTTACCTTGGGCCACGACGTTGAGTAGATCTTTGATGAGTGGAATGGGGTAGGCGTTGCTAGCGGACACAGCGTTCAGTCCCCGAAAATCAGTACACAGTCTCAAGCCCCCATCCTTCTTTTTCACGAACAAAACTGGGGCTGCATGGGGACTATTAGCTGGGCGGATGAACCCCCTTTGCAAATTGAGATCAATGAACTTCCGAAGTTTGTCTCTTTCATTGGGGCTCATAGGGTATAACCGACCCTTTGGTAGTGACGCCCCTGGTAAAATTTCCACAGCACAGTCTGTCCTCCTATGCGGAGGAAGAGTATTGGCCTCTTCTTCTGTGAAGGCTTGAGTGAATGCCCTATATTGTTTAGGTATTTGGTTAATTTCTTCTTGGGTGAGTAGAGCTGAATCAGATATAGTGGGATTCCTTCCCCAGTTTTGATCCCAACGATGATTTTTGCAAGATTCATGGGTGAAAGTAATACTCCCTTCTGCCCAATCGATGTGGGGGTTGTGATCACACAACCATCGGCTTCCCAGTATCAGGGGATATTTAGCTGTGGCACTAATGACAAAGGATCTGATTTCCCAATGTGATCCCATGCCGGTTATGATCGGAGCAGTCTCTGTGGTAACCAGATTCATGTTAGTGCCATCCATTTGTTCAAAAATGACAGGTATATCCAAATCTTTCACTGGAAGTACTAGTCCATTAACTAAGGCAGGTGCAATAATATCTCTAGAACAGCCCGAATCAATAAGGGCTTGCACACGGATGTGCATCTTCTTGTCCGCATTTACTAACGTTACAGGAATGAACAGTATGGACCCCGGGGGTCGGTTTAACACCGGACCAGACTTACGTGTGATCTGCCGTTTGGGTCCTTTTACGACAGATCCATTTCGTTTCCCGACTCCGGGCTCTTGGGATTTCCTTCCCCGATCAGGGCTGTTTGATCGTCTTCGGTGATCTCCTCCAACTCCAGTCCTCTATCTGGGAAACTTTTTCTGGGCGCTTCCCTACTCCTCGGGGCACCTCTTGGTACCGGAGAAGGACGCGGCAGCGCCGGGCTGGTTAGGGTAGCTGGGCATCGTAATTGGAGCGGAGGTCTTTGGACAGGCCGATATGGGCATTGCGCTGCGAAATGGCCACCCTGGCCGCACTGTAAGCGGCTACGCCGGCTATCCAACTGTATTTGGGTAAACATCGCGCTGATCCTCCGCTCCCTCGTTTCTCTGGGCTGGGCGCCCCACTGCGTCGGGGTCGGCACGCTGAACAATGGAACGGCTGATGCGCTGGGCCTCGTTCTCTCCGTACTGGGAGCGAGGGTAAAAATAGTTGTAACCGTGGACCCTTGTCTCCTTGGCACAACTTGAGACGATTCCGAGCCTCGAGGACCGGGAGAGACATACGGATCGAACAAAGGGTCCCGGGGCGGGACAGCTTTGGAGTCCGTTTGATCCGGTTGAGGCATTGGAAAAAGGATTGGTAACAAAATGTCAGAACTGTGGCTAGATAAAATCCTTACTCCAGTCTGCCTTCTGCAATTAGACAAAAGTCCATTGTTTCCAAAAAGCATTTAATGAAGAAAAAGATTATTATAGTCCACTGGCCTGAATGCAGTATCCAGGTTGGTACATATGCATTGTTACCAATGCTAGGCAAAGCAAGAGATACATATTAAATATCATAGCTGACCCATCCTCCCCCCACAGTTCTCATAATATTCCCTTTGAAGCTGCAAAAGCGAAAGCTTCCCCAAGGCCAGTTCTTGGTGGAACGTCGGTAGCCAAAACAATGCGGGTCTGTGAGACAGCTGCCTGGGAACCTCTGCACCTGGGGAAGAAAGCACTGAACACTGAAAGGATTAAATATGGAGTCGGTTAAGCATAGGTATACAAAAGAGCGTTCTGATCCTGACATCTCTAATACATGAAAACATAATACTTCATTTGAAAATATAATAAAATCCAAGTAAAACCAAATAATATAAGTGAAAAACAACAGCTTCACAACTATACCATAAGAATACTTTTTTTAAAAAAATTATCATCTAAATGAAAAAGTGTTGATAGAGTTAGCAACGCAAAAAGTCAAGACGTGGATCAGGTTGTTCAATTATAATTTTTCTAGTTAATATTCTTGCTTCTGCATAATCATGCACATTTAGCAAAAATGCTTACTAGCATTACTACAGTCTGGATGCAACTGCAGAGCATAATCCCAAAGAGAATGATCTGGGAGGTGCCCAGTTTAAATCTTGCCTCTACCACAAACTCAAACAAAAATAAAAGACACCACGGAACTGGACTAAGCTATAGAAAGATACAAGATCTTCCGCAACCACAATTACCAGTCGTTATATACTACCACAAACTCACCTGGTGGTCTTAGGCAAACTACAGTCTCTCCAATTCAACTCTCTCATTTGCAGTACAGGGGTGATAATAATACTGGCTTACCTTACAGAGTGATTGTAAATATCGCAAGAAGATAATGGTCATTTTTACACACCTAAAACCTCTGGAAAATCACGCAAAACTCACAGCACAACGGTGTCTTTATAGCATGATTTCCCATTTAATGGCATGATTTCTGACATGATCGCACCATTAAATAGGAATCGTGCTATGACGATGCCATCATGCTGTGATTTTTGCGCGATTTTCCAGAGGCATTTACAGGCGTGTGAAAATGGACAGTATTTGCAAAGTGCTTCTTGCTATGCAATCAGACACAGTGGTACTTCTGTTTAAGTACTGAAATAACTCTTTAAACAGTCAAATACCAAAAGTACTGTATAAATGCTATGTGCTATTATTTAACTATGTGCAAGTTCAATAGTGCTCATATTTGAGGTTGCTGCTCAATACCTATCATACACATACGTGCGCACACACACATGCACGCACATACACAGTGATTGTTCCATCATATTAAAAAAAAGACCCAACTCTGTCTTCTGCAGCTTGCTGCCTAAATCTGATTTACTATATTATAAAAACCACAGAGGAGCAAGGAGGTTTGGCTGAATAATTTCATTGCATGAATGTTGGCTGTCAGAATGGCTTAGCTCCTCTGCTTTCTTTGCAACAGACCTGATTACTGTTAAGTAGTGCCCATACATCACCCACGAAGGGCATAGCCATAATTTTCAGTCTCACATACCACAGCGTAAATCAAAAAGTAACTCCACTGAACTTAATGGAATTATATCAATGTAAAATAAGTACAAGGCATTGTCTACTCTGGGGATTTCTGCCAGCTATGTGGATATACAGGTACAAAGTTTGCTATTGTACTTTTTTTTCTAGTTGGTGCTCTTGCATCCATGTTGGTATGAGTCTAGGCATTCAACAACCCTAACTGGTCAAAAATACATAAATATATAAATACATTTTCAAGAACAAAATGTACACATGGTGTTTCAGGACTTCCAAATTAAACAGAAAGGGTGGGATACTATGACTTTGTTTCACTGAAAGTTGAACGTTCTGTGGTGTCTTGACAATTGTGTTTGAGACTGCCCCCGTCCACTCCAGGATTTGGTGTGGCCAGGGACAGAGAAAGGAAGTTGTGGTAACTACAGCTGGAGAGGGGGAAGGAATGGGACTGATGAAAACTGTGCCTCTGTTGGAAATAATTCTGCCTCATTATTCCTAAATCTGGCGCTAAGGACACAACACTGCGCTAGCAGATCTTGCCTCTTCCACCAATGCAAGGTTCCTTATATTAGTTGAAGGCTCCACTCTTAGCCGAACAAAGTCATAGAATCCAGTCCATGTACTATAATAGTGAATAGCTAAATCTATAGAAAACAAAGTAGTTTGTGGCCTGAACACCAATCCGAGGGCAAAATGGAAGGATTCTTGAGCAGGGCCAGAGCATATAGGAAGATGAGGGACTGGATGGAACAGGAAAAAACTTAGCATACCAGCTAAGAACCACTGGATGAACCTCTTGTTATTGGTGACCCAAAGGGAGGGAGCAGGAAAGAGAGTTTGAATGTGAAGGTGAGAGCTGAAGGTGAGGTGCCTTTAAGGACATATGAAAGCAGGTTAAGCTGAGCTAGAGTGACTTGCTCGGGGTTCAGTCATGAAGGTGCCTAATTTGAAGCCAGTCCCTCACTGCAATCTAACCTGCCTCACACAGTTGTCATAAGGATAAAATGGAGAGGAAAGAACCTTAGAAGAAAAATTGGAATGTTCTTTAATGTGGAGTCTCCTCCTGTAGCCTCAAGTGTTTGTTCCAAGATAGCCTCCTACACTGCTTGTAACACTAAGACCAACACAGGGTGGTGAGGAGGAGGAGGCAAAGTGCAAGATGAAATCTCTTTGAATGATTTTCTGGGATGGGTTTTAAAATAATTCATCAGATGAGCACCTTTCCTAGGAGTTCACAGCCGCAGGTGTTCTATGAGGAGAAAGAAAACAAGCAAAAAATTGTTTCTCTAACAATTTGTAAGAGTATCTGAAATAGAAATGGAAGTTTTGTCATTTGCGTAGCAAGAGGGAGTGGGGAAAAGAGGAAGTATTGTTAGGTGTTGGTAATGTAAAAACATAAGTATGCTGTTATTTATGTAATTAGTTATTGCTTTCATTATGGGTGCAGTCTTAATGGTTATAGTATTTATGTATAATTACCTTAATATTCACTGAAATTTCCAAGTAGCTCCCTAATTAACTGTCTCAAATATATAATTACATTGCATCTTTACGCAAGACTTGCCTAATTAATGTCGTTACACCACTTCTTTTGTGAATGTGCATTATTAAACGCTCTTTGCATCATTCTTTTGACTTCTTGTAATTCATGCTTTACAAAAATTAAGACCCCTGAATTAGAAACCTTCCTGAGCAACCATCTCCATCCACAAGCACTGGATGACATCTTTCCTTGAACAAAACAAAAAACTTGGTAGGCCTCATTATCACTGTCTGCTACAAAATGCTCTTTCAGGAGAGATGAAAGGAATCCCAGGTAGCACCACTGAAATAGAAAACATGGGTATGAAGGAAGAAGGAATTAACTGCAAGCAATGAGCCCAAACCTTCTGAGAATGTACACACATGAAGACATGAAGCTGCCTTATCCCCAATCAGATGCATCTAGCCAAATGTTTACTGACTGGCAGCTGCTCTCCTAGGTTCCATGTCACCTGCTACTCAATCCTTTTTCATTGAAGATGCCTGGAACAGAACCTGGGGTTCTCTGCCTGCAAATCAGACACCACTGAGCTAAGGTCTTTCCCTATGTGTCTCACCTGACAAACAAGCCCATCTGTTGGATGTTCTAATAATATGGCTCCACCTTAGTCACTGTGGCTTGGACTGAGAGCCTTGTTTCCGCTGGACCCATTTCAGTCTGGCTTCCTCCCTGGCCAAGGGATGGAGACGGCACTTGTCACCCTCACAGATGTCCTCCACAGACATCTGGATCGAGGTGGGTCAATACTGCTAGTGTTGTTAAATCTCACAGCAGCATTCGAAACAATTACAATCTGTTGACTCCCTGCCTTGCCAATGTGGGGATTCATGGGACTGCTTTGCAGTGGCTCATCTCTTTCCTCCATGGTCAGGGACAGAGGGTTGCGCTGGGGGAGCAGTTATCGCCTTGCCATCCCCTTTAGTGTGTGGTGTCCCTCAGGGGGTGATACTCTTCCCGATGTTATTTAACATCTACATGCTTCCCCTCGCCTAGTTGGTGCAGAGCTTTGGACTGGGCTGTCATCAGTATGCTGATGACACCCAACTCTATCTGTTGGAGGACAGTTGGCCGGACTCAGCTCTGGAAAATCTGGCCAGGGATTAAGAAGCTGTGACTGGCTGGACTAGAACTGAATCCCATGAAGATGGAGGTCCTTTACCTGGAAAGTGGGCTGACAAGTTCTGAGATCTGGCTCCCACCTCTTGATGGGATGCCGCTGATGCTTATGCCAGTGGTGAGGAGTTCAGGCATGGTCCTGGATGTCTCCTTGTCAATGGAGGCCCAAGTCATGACAGTTGCCAAATCTGCGTTCATCCATCTTCGTCAGATTAGGCAACTTGCTCCTTACCTCTCAGTCCATGACCAGATCCATGCAGCAACTTGCTGTATGCTGGGCTGCCCTTGGGACTGATCTGGAAGTTACAATTGGTCCAGAATGCAGTGGTACATATTCTGACCAGGACTCCATTCCAGTCACATATAGCACTAGTTTTGTGCCAGCTGCAGGGCCGGATCGAGGGGGTGCAGGGGGTAGCCTGCCCCCGGCGCCGCTAAAGAGGGGGCGCTGGGCACGGCTGCCAGCTGCCCGGGAGGCTGAGTGCAGAGTTGGGAGACCCTTGCCTGCCCCGCCGATGGGGCGGCTGGCTGGCTTGCCGCGCACGCAGGACCTCCCAGCCCTGCGTTCAGCCACCAGCGCGGCAAGCCAGCTGCCCCAGCGCACTCCCTCGCCGCCGCCAGCTCCGCGGCTCACCATGCGCTGGGGTGGTGTCATAGTACAGCCTGAGCTTGACGAGTCCTCAGAGGAGGAGGAGCTGGAACAGCTGACTCTTGCTGACAGCCTTGCTCCTCCTGAGGAGGAGCAGCCTGCTTCCCAGCAGCCGACCACAGCTGACCGGTCAGATGCTGAATCCCAGCCAGAAGCTCCCCTTCCCCACCCAGAGCCACCAGCCCAGACGCAGCCAGCTTCCTTATCCCCTCCAACATCTCCAGACTATCGAGAGCAACGTCGGTGTAGCAGGGACAGAAGAGACTTACAGACCCGACATCAATCTTCACGCCTCCGGGCTCTGAACAGGCCAGCCTTCTCAGAGGAAGGAGGGGCTTCAGAGGAGGAGACTTGAAGCAGCTGTGCGAGCTGACTGAATACTCTCAGAGTATAAAAGCCAAAGGGAGGGCTCCTTTCAGTGTGGCTTCAACGAGTTCTCTAAGCTGCTACTGTACTGCCTGTGTTTGCTCCTTGGAACTGTCTCTCTGACCTCCGACCCGGCCTGTCCTCGACTACTCCCTTGATTTACGGACTTTGCACATTCCTCGCCTTGCCAGCTGGACCTCGTTACCTGCCAGCAGCACTCTGCAGACTCGGCAGCCACTGGAAGCAGGACAGGTGGCTGGCTTGCCGTGCGGGCGGCACAGGGCAGCGGGGCATGCTAACTGCGCAGAGGGCCTCCTAGTCCTGCGCTCAGCTGGCCACCCCAGCACCTGGTGAGCCGCGGAGCTGTCGGCAGCGAGAGCGTGTGCTGGGGCAGCTGGCTTGCCACGTGGGGTGGCTGAGCGCAGAGCTGGGAGGTCCTGCATGCACGGCAAGCCAGCCAGCTGCCCCAGCACACGCATGCACCTCCGCCAGTTCCATGGCTCACCGGGCGCTGGAGCGGCCGGCTTGCCACACATGGCTCCTGCCCTGCGTGATGACGTCACAAAAGTGACATCATCACGCAGCGCCGGGAGCGTGCGTGTGTGGAGTGCCCAGGCAAGGTTTGCCCTGGGCGTCCGCGCGCCTGGATCGGGCGCTGGCCAGCTGCACTGGCTCCCAGTGGAATTCTGGATCAGGTTCAAGGTTTGGGTTTTAACCTTTAAAGCCCTTAGTGGACTGGGACCAGCATGCCTGCAGGACTGCCTCTTACCATATGTTCCCCAGAGACTGCTTCGTTCGGCAGATAAACATCTACTGGTGGTCCCTGGCCTTAGGGAGGTTCCTTGCCTCAACCAGGGCCAGGGCTTTCTCGGTCCTGGCCCCAACCTGGTGGAAATCTCTGTCTGTGGAAACCCGTGCCCAGCCAGATTTATTATCTTTCTGCTGAGCCTTCAAGACAGAGGTGTTCTGCCAGGCATATGGGGGTGGAGGCAGGTGGGCCAAAAAACTGGCCTCCTACTGGGGGTGGGAATGTTGCCCCCCAGATTGTTGTCATCTGATAGCTGACCGCCCTGCCCCACAAATGTGTTTTAATGCTTGGGTGATGTGACTGATGTTTTAATCTAATTTATGTAATTTGTTTTTATTGTATTTATTGCCTGTGATCTGCTCTGAGCCTGCTTGTGGGGAAAGCAGAATATAAATTGAATAAAATAAAATAAATGAAAATATACCCATCTATCTGTTGCGGAGGAGGTGCTCTGTTGCATACCAAGTTCTTCTGGCACTGTGCACTTTTCAGCTCATTGAAATATGTCACTGTTGCATGAGAGAAAGCTCCTAGTGCCACAGGAATATACCGTGTATACTGTGTAGTACAGGATCACCTCTACAACAGAAAACGTCACTGTGCCAGTGGAAGGAAGGCTTACAATCCAAGCCTCAGCGATTTGGCCAATCAGACAGCAGTCTTTGAATGGATTGCAGAGGGATGTCCTATCCATATTCCCAAAGTGTGTTGCAGTTCCATAAATATTCCAAAGATAGCTTGTGGGGAAAAGATATTTTTCATTCACACTACTTTCTGTCCTGCATGCCTTTAGGAAGCCATCACATTTAACTAGTGAGTTCAGTTGACTAGATGACCCTTGGGTTCCCCTTCCAGCACTGTATCTATGTTTCATGTCCTCAGATGTAAAGGATTGTCATTTATTGTTTATTAAAGCATTTCAAATATACTGGAAGAGTAAAATGAACAGGTCCCTTCCCACAAACCCACCATCTAAAGAGGCTCAGAAGTAGAGCATCTAGCACAAATCAGAGATCCGATGCAATCAGAAGCAAATTACATGTGGTTGGAAAAGGGTTTCAAGCCAAATTTTGTGCTACTAAACACAGTAACGCCACCTTCTCTCACATCCTCTCCTAACTCTTTACTTCTTTATTTCTGTTCTCAGTAACTGATTTGAATGCTCAGCAGCTGCTGAGAGAAGTCATGAACAGGATATATTGGCATAGATTTTGGGGGAAGATATTTGTGTGTGTGGGTGCGCAGGACAATACTATGACCCAGCAATGAAAGATACCTTCTGCCATTTTCCCAAAGCAAGAATAATCTGATCATCAGGTTCTGCCATTCAAGCAGTGCCAGTTTACTTGTAGCATACCTCCACATCAACATCTAAATACTCTGTCTCCTTCTATGAAAACAATGGAAGCCTTCGGACCATGGAGGTCACAGAACTCCATCATGAGTCTCCATAGAACCACCATTTTTATGCTGCTGTTTGGAGGGTCCTGCTGCCACTGTGCATGAATACAGAGCAAGACAAGTATTATGCCCCTCTTTGCATGCACACTGAGAGGAGCCACAGAATAGTGAAGTGAGTCACAGATGTTGGAGAGGACTTCTCCTATGGCTTGTTTCTCACTGATGCTTGGCTTGTGTTTCCTGTCTTCAGCTCTCTTTGTCTGCAGCCAACAGTCCAGGGTTTGACATCAGTGAGGTGAAAACTATGGCTCCCCCTCTCCCTGATACATTTCTGATGCCGAATCACATCCCATTGGTTACCAGCCATCTTATGGGGTTAATCAGGGTAACATAGCACATGATGCCACAATATCACTACCGCTTATGCACTGGGAAGTGACATCAGAGTGTCACAGCAAGCAACACTTTAGGATGTATTGTCGAAGGCTTTCACGGCCGGAGAACGATGGTTGTTGTGGGTTTTCCGGGCTGTATTGCCGTGGTCTTGGCATTGCAGTTCCTGACGTTTCGCCAGCAGCTGTGGCTGGCATCTTCAGAAGTGTAGCACCAAAAGACAGAGATCTCTCAGTGTCACAGTGTGGAAAAGATGTAGGTCATTTGTATCTACTCAGGAGGGGTGGGGTTGAGCTGAGTCATCCTGTAAGAGTTTCCCAGGGTGTGGAATGCTAATGGCGGGAGGCTTCACTGTATCCTGAGGAGGTTCTTTTGCATATGGATTGGTACTTGATGTGCTAATCTTCTCTGCAGGGCTATTGTCGGGTGTGGAGTGTTTTGTTAGCCTGGTGTTTTTCAGAACTGGAGCCCATGCTCTGTTCATTCTTAAGGTTTCTTCTTTCCTGTTGAAGTTTTGCTTATGCTTGTGAATTTCAATGGCTTCCCTGTGCAGTCTGACAAAGTAGTTGGAAGTGTTGTCCAGTATTTTGGTGTCCTGGAATAAGATACTGTGCCCTGATTGAGTTAGGCTATGTTCAGCCACTGCTGATTTTTCAGGTTGTCCAAGTCTGCAGTGTCTTTCATGTTCTTTTATTCTTGTCTGGATGCTACGCTTTGTGGTCCCGATGTAAACTTGTCCACAGCTGCAGGGTATACGGTATACTCCTGCTGAGGTGAGGGGGTCTCTACTGTCTTTTGCTGATCGTAGCATCTGTTGTATTTTTCGGGTGGGTCTGAATACTGCTTGAAGGTTATGCTTTTTCATAAGCTTTCCCATCTGATCAGTAATTCCTTTGATATATGGCAAAAACACTTTTCCTGTGGGAGACTGTTTTTCTTTGGTTGTTTGATTCATCCTGGGTTTGATTGCTCTTCGGATTTCATTTCTGGAGTAGCCATTTGCCTGAAGTGCGTGGTTTAGATGATTAATTTCCTCATTGAGAAAGTGCGGCTCACATATCCGTCTTGCACGATCCACTAATGTTTTCATTATGCCTCTTTTCTGTCGGGGATGGTGATTGGAGTTTTTGTGTAGGTACCGATCAGTGTGAGTTGGTTTCCTGTAGACCTTGTGACCTAACTGAAAGTTTGCTTTGCGGATGACCCAGGTATCCAGGAATGGGAGTTTTCCCTCGATTTCTTTCTCCATGGTGAATTGTATGTTCAGGTGGATGTTGTTGAGATGATTCAAAAACCCCATCAATTCTTCCTCCCCATGGCTCCAAATGATAAATGTATCATCCACAAACCGGAACCATACACTAGGTTTGTGGGGTGCTGATTCTAGAGCTGTTTTTTCAAAATGTTCCATGTAGAAGTTTGCTATAACTGGGCTGAGTGGGCTCCCCATGGCCACCCCATCCATCTGTTCATAGAATTCGTTGTCCCATTGGAAGTAACTGGTTGTCAGGCAATGGTGGAATAAGGCTGTTACATCCTCTGGGAAAATCTGATTAATAAGTGCAATAGTGTCTTTTACTGGAACCTTGGTAAACAGGGATACAACATCAAAACTGACAAGTATGTCTTGTGGATTGAGTTTCAGAGAACTGATTTTGTTGATGAAATCTGCTGAATCTTTGATGTAAGACGAGGTTTTCCCGATGTGGTCCTGCAGGAGATCTGCCAGATGTCTAGCTAATTCATATGTCGGTGAACCAATGGCACTCACAATGGGTCGGAGTGGGACTGAATCCTTATGTATTTTGGGGAGTCCATATAGTCTGGGTGGCTGTGCTTCAGTCTTGCATAGTTTTTTGTGCGTGTCGGGATGTAGTGAGGAATTCTTGATCAGCGCATTTGTTAGCCTGGTGATTTTGCAAGTGGGATCTCGTTTTAGTTTTTTGTAGGTGGAGGGGTCCAGGAGTTCCTTAATCTTCTTTTTGTATTCCTCTGTTTTCATGATCACTGTAGCATTGCCTTTATCAGCTGGTAGAATGATGATGTCTGGATCTGCATTGAGGGTCTTGATGGCATTTTTCTCTTTGCGTGTTATATTGCTGGTGGGAAGCTTTGCCTTTCGTAGAATCCTGGCTGTCTCTCCTCTTATTTCCTCAGCTTCCTCTTCAGGTAGATTACGAATGGCAGCTTCTACATTTGCAATGATGTCTTCCACAGGAATTCTGGTGGGGATGACTGCAAAGTTTCCTCCCTTTGCCAAGATGGAGGTTTCTTCTGGTGAGAGTTGGCGGTCTGTCAGATTGATGACAATGCGTGCATTGTCGAGCATGGGGCTTGTCTGTCTTTTTTCCTGTAGTTTGTTAAACTTCTGCTTCTGTCTGGATGTGTGGTTGGTAAAAACTTGTTCCATCTTCCTGTAGGTGAGATTATCGACCTTGTCCCAATCCTGACTTCTCATTTTATGGCTGGTGTTGATATGCAAGCAAAATAGCTCCTTGTCTGTGGCAGCAAGTTCTCTGCGGGTAGTGTGGATTCTCTCACGTAAGAGGGCCTGTTCTAGACGGTCATAAATGCGGTTCGCCTGTGTGGTTTTGAAGATTCTTTTAGTTGTGAGAAAAGATGGAATAGTTCTTGTGTCCCTGCAACGTAGAAGAAAGGTTAAAGAACAGAGTAGATGTGCTTTCTTGTTCCGAAGTGTTTCCAATCTCCGGGTCTGTTGGAATGTTTCCTCCCCGTAGAGGTGTTCGATGTATTGTCGAAGGCTTTCACGGCCGGAGAACGATGGTTGTTGTGGGTTTTCCGGGCTGTATTGCCGTGGTCTTGGCATTGCAGTTCCTGACGTTTCGCCAGCAGCTGTGGCTGGCATCTTCAGAAGTGTAGCACCAAAAGACAGAGATCTCTCAGTGTCACAGTGTGGAAAAGATGTAGGTCATTTGTATCTACTCAGGAGGGGTGGGGTTGAGCTGAGTCATCCTGTAAGAGTTTCCCAGGGTGTGGAATGCTAATGGCAGGAGGCTTCACTGTATCCTGAGGAGGTTCTTTTGCATATGGTTGCATTACCAACCACACATCCAGACAGAAGCAGAAGTTTAACAAACTACAGGAAAAAAGACAGACAAGCCCCATGCTCGACAATGTACGCATTGTCATCAATCTGACAGACCGCCAACTCTCACCAGAAGAAACTTCCATCTTGGCAAAGGGAGGAAACTTTGCAGTCACCCCCACCAGAATTCCTGTGGAAGACATCATTGCAAATGTAGAAGCTGCCATTCGTAATCTACCTGAAGAGGAAGCTGAGGAAATAAGAGGAGAGACAATCTGTCAGATTGATGACAATGCGTCATTAGCATTCCACACCCTGGGAAACGCTTACAGGATGACTCAGCTCAACCCCACCCCTCCTGAGTAGATACAAATGACCTACATCTTTTCCACACTGTGACACTGAGAGATCTCTGTCTTTTGGTGCTACACTTCTGAAGATGCCAGCCACAGCTGCTGGCGAAACGTCAGGAACTGCAATGCCAAGACCACGGCAATACAGCCCGGAAAACCCACAACAACCAACACTTTAGGAATTTCCCAAGCCCCTATCTAGCCACAGCAATATTTTTTTCTTCAGTTTGCTCCCACTGCTCCATCAAACAGCAGTGAGAGCCCAGAGAATGGAAGAGTGGGAGTAGGAGGCCTCCCATCATACTGGCAGACCCGGTTGCCCTACTTTCCATTATGTCCTTGCAGCTCAATGAGTCCCAGATCTGAAAAGGTTGACGACTACTGCTTTATTGTTATCTCTCATCTCTTGGACATTTTGTTTTCATACATCTTTCTCCCTGGTTCCTATCCCAAGACTTTTTAAATTTCATTTGTGGGACATGCTTACTTACACATTTTCCTTTCAAGTCCAACAACTCCCTTCATTACCAAGAGAATAAAGAAGGAACAGGTACTGGAACTTATGTAGCATCAACAAATACAGACTCTTTCAATTGCAACCATCCACTTCCTTGTTTGCAGAATAATTAGTTATAGTTTGCAGAATAATTAGTTAAAATACAGATGTATTTTAACAGGCATGAGAACCCATCAAAATTTATCATTTATTTTTCATACATTCTCTCCAAAATCTAGGCTAGAACTGGGAAACAAAAGGAAGAGGGGAAAGAGTGACAGAGAAAATCTTTTAAAAATAAGTTGTGCTGAAATTATTCCTTATTTTCCAGATGAAACAACAAAT
This sequence comes from Eublepharis macularius, assembly GCF_028583425.1. NCBI lineage: Eukaryota > Metazoa > Chordata > Lepidosauria > Squamata > Eublepharidae > Eublepharis > Eublepharis macularius. The sequence continues at coordinate 191,914,477 of NC_072790.1, forward strand.
GGGAAAAATGTTTTTAACACTACTTGAGAGAAAAAGTTTACTTCTTGGTAGGCACTGCCCTCTCTTGAAGGCTTCATTCTCTCACACTGTGTCCACTTTGACTTCATAGCATTGTGACCTGCTCTGTAAATAAGTGGGATCATCCTTACTCATTTATTCTCCACTTTACTTCCATAATGGAACTCAAGATGGCATATAAAAGTTGGCCAGGGAGTCTCCCATGCCAGCCATTGATCAGACCCAAAGCTACTTCATGCCAGCAAGAGTGCTGCATCATATGTCTTCAGATCATACTATGAGATCATTCAGGAAAGAGAAGGAAGCAGAAATTAGGGGACATAATGAAGGAACAGTAGCAGCTAGCAAGAATAAGCAGTACCTCCATAGTTGATGGTTTTTCAAACAGATTTATGTCCTATGGCCTAGTTATTGAATGTCCTAGTTATTGTTTATATTGTTTTCACTTGCAGTATGGAATTCACCTTGGATCTCGGTGAGAACAGTGGACTATAAACAAACAACAGCAATCTGCCCACAATTCACTATATGCAACTGGAGGATATAGCTCTTAAAATATAAGAGTAAAATCCTGATAGATCCTATACAGTCTACTTCCTATGTACTTGGATTCATGAAATTCTTGAGAAAATGACTTTGCTGGTGCACTGCACTTTGCTTGGTGAGTTACACTGTGCAGGCCTGAACCAAAAAATGCAGGAAATCTTTAGGCACTCATTTTTTTTCAAAAACAAAACACTGGGCAAAACTATATTTATAATCTAGACAAGCAATGGAACCATACGTTTTATTATCATGATATTATCGGCTGCCCAATGCTATTAATAAAGGAGGTTTCCTAGATTTTTATAGGTGTGTCATGGAACATGTTTTCTCAGTAAATTGTGTTTTGATCCTCATTTAGGCAATGCAGCAAAATGTAGGCTTTGGACCTTATTATGCTGAAAATGTGCTGCTGTTGGTCAGTTGTAACAGAAGATCCAGATAATGGTTAGAAAAGTAGTAAATTTTCCCCAGCAAAAATCATCATTTTTTTCTTGTGGTGGTATATGAATTCACTGCACTTTCTTAGCAATTATACTTATTTCCTTTCTGAGCACAGTATGGTCTATAGTGACAGTAACATCAAGACTACCGATTAGCTAGAATTTGTATCATCATATTATAATTCCCATGCCATTTTGAATGTTCTGGTAATGAGAGGATTAGGGGTATGTCTACATATACTGATGCGTTGATCCAGTACCCTACAGTTTTCACTCCTGGAGTAGTGTTTATCTGTTTGGATCTGGCCACTTTATCCCCTCTCCAACAGAAATGCATAGATAATCCCTCTTCGTTTAAAAATGTAAAAATATACAAATGGGCAATCTTTCCATAGTACACCTATCTTGTTTGTAGCAATACTATTCAATGCTTTTAACACTGGAGTGGGAATAGCACTGATTTAAGAGATTAAAAAATACTTTTTCATCTTCATTTTGAAAGTGACTGACTCAGCTGACTCAAGACTGTGATATTCCTGTAGACATTCTTCTTTCTCACTTTTGAATATAGAAATAGCATGAAAAATTTGCACCGTTTGGTAATGGGCAATGGCACGCTGGACTTTTTTTGTCAGTTCTGGCCTCATACTGCATCAGTTTCTCTCCCGAGTTCTGCATGCATGGTCAAAATACCCCAATTCAGTCTCCAAACTACTTCCCAGACTTTTCTGCATTCTGCATGGTGAAAGGCTGTAGCAGCTGCAGAGTCAATTTTCTCCCAAGGTTTCTGCTATTTTTCTCCCTCCCCACATACTCCAATTTTTTTCCCCAGCGAAGTCAAACCAGGGCTTTTTTGAAGTGCAGAACTTTCTTTGGTGTTAGGCCTGGCCCTGACCCTTTCTTTCACCCTCCCCTTTATCCCCTTGCACCTTGATTGGCTGAACAGCCACCAATCCCTTTTTTAAAAAAAATTAAACAACAACATTGTAATGTTGCAACTTTGGTGCCTTTAAAAAAAAGCCTTGCAAGTTTCCGAAGCCTATCAGCTCTAATATAGCTATGAGAGATTTTAAAATGGGCTAAAAAGTGTGTTGTATGTACATGCTAACATACAGTAAGAAGTTAATCCCTTTTTTAAAAAAAAATGTTGCAAAGTTGCAGTGTTGGTGAATTTAAAAAAAACTTGCAAGTTTCCTCAGTGGATTGTCGTCATCCAATCAATTAATGAAACAGAAAGCCCATAGCACAAAGGGGGGCATTTTCCTAGTGCATAAAAATAAACAGATACCACTTCGGTTCAACTACCTCAAGTGTACCATTTTCATTAAGGGTTTCTATTATGGTAGCTATGAATGCTCAACTGAGTTTAAGCTTGGTTTCCTGCAAATGCAGGATAACTACTAAATACCAAGATGCATGGAAGAGAATATGAACCACTGTGTTGTTACCCAAGGGACATGTTGAAACTACCAATATGGAATAAAATGATAACACACAGTGTGTTTACCTAGCATAAATAACAGAAACTTGGGATTTTTAAAAAACAACCACGGATCCTTCAGTTGATATAAAATAACTGGAAACATATATTGACTTCAGTTCTAGGGAAAGTGATACATATTTACCATTAAGTTGTTGAATTTGCCTTTAAATTATGTCCATGGATGATACATTAATCATCCTAACCTCTGGAACTTCCTAGATGCTATATCAGTTCATTCATCAATAAACAATGATCCATTACATAATATTTAAGATAACTTTTTAAAATACAGGTGGCAAAATGTGTCAACTGTGGAAAAATGTTCTCTGCCTACTGTGGAGTTTTTCCATCACAGACTTTAAAAAAAAAATTATACAAACGTGTTACCAAAATAGCCAGCCATTGGACATCTGGGAGACAAAACACATACAGGAAAGTACGGTTGAAGGCGAAGATAACAGGAAACATTAAATATGTCAAAACAAAGAAGGTAATAGGCACAGCTTGGGTGAGCAAGTTGACCCATCAGCATAGGTTCCTGAGGAATCTTCAGAGACTAGTGAGGTGATGTCTGCTCTTGATTACCACCTCCCACACAAAAAAGGACACTGGTAACCTTTTTAACCCCTCTTTGTTTTTTCAACCCAGTCCATATACCTAACCTGACTCTTGTCTCAGCTGAAAGTGCGTGAGTATTATAGAAACAGGGCTCATTAATCTAAGGGCCAAACTAGATAAATAAATATTTTAAAAACACTATGTGTCTCTATTGTTCTCTCCTTCAAAGGAAACCAACTCAGGCAATCACTATATTTATTTATAGTCCGCCTTTCTCACTGAGACTCAAGGTGGATTACACAGTCTGAGATTAGTACAGTCAATATCAAGAACATTTCCATAAACAATGCCATAGGGTAAATAGATACAAGTTCACAAAGACACAGCATCTCTGGAATTTCTCCCCATGTGGGGTAGTGGAGCACACATGTAACCCTGTGTTTTATCCTGTACAGCATACATGAAAACTTTTAACCCGAATAGTGGGCTGGAGCTGGAAGTAACATTGATTTGGTGAAGCACATAGATATCACAGGAGTATCAAAATGGTACTTCTTGATGAGCATGAGCCCTGAAAAATGGAGCACATAGAGTCCAAGACAACACAAGTTCTAGAAAAAAAATAAAAACACCATATTTATATACTTCTTTTTCAAAACAAGAAGATTTAAAGGGACTTCTCATTTGTTAAATTCTTTTAGGGCACCTAGAAAGCTGAAATTAGTGCATACGTTGCAAGAAAAACATAATTCCAAAAAGACTGAAAGATGGGAAGCTTTTAACTCAAAAGTCAAAACCTGGATATGAAATTTACCTCATAACAGTCAGAGACCAGCGCAGAACAAGCCAAAGCTCCATAGGGGGTTGTTGGAGTTGTGCTTTCTGTTCAGACTTGGATTTGTGAAAGGATACAGCTAGCTTATAGCGAGCAGACTTCATTACTACTAGCAATATATAACTCAAAACCATATGACTCAAAAGCAATGACATTCAACTGCTACAGTCTACAAAACAAAAGTCCTTTTTTCTCATTGCCTATACCAACCAGAGAAGAGCAAGAACCACAGAAACTCTGCTAGATATTTATTCCAACAGCACAATCACTGGACTTAAAAACACCAATTACACCATCTCAGGTTCATTCACTTGTTCATCTTCCAATCCTATATATGCTATCAAGTGACAGCAATGCTTTTCTGTTCTCTGCACTGGACAAACAAGTCCAGTAACAATATACAAAACCCAGTGGGAGAATATTTTAATTTCCCAGACATTCTGTTGCTGACATAAAAGTGGCTGTCCTCAAACAAAAAATTCAAGTGGAGATTACAACGTGAGATTGGTGAAATGGAGTTCATTTACAAATTCTGAACAAATTCTGACCCACCACCACCACCATCACCCTAGGGCTGTATAAAGATTTAGGATTCTTATCTCACTATAAATGCTAATTTTCTGCTCTAATCCAGCTACATTGTACCTTTACATCCTGATGTTATCCCAGGTAACACCCTACCCACCTTTGGCCAAGTGATATAAAGGCCGAGGGTTCTCCATTCCTACTTTTGTCTGAAGAAGGGAGCTCTGACTCTTGAAAGCTTACATCCTAAAAATCTTGTAGGTCTCTAAGGTGCCACTGGACTCAAATCCTGCTGTTCTACTGCAGACCAACACGGCTACCCACCTAAAACTCTGCCAGATATGTACACATAGGGTTGTAGCTTTCTGTTCGCACATGAGGATAGGCAATTTGAAGTGCAGACCCCACCCCTATCTTGTGGCAAAGTTGTTCACAAGGCCTCTCCAAGCTCTTCATGATTTACAGAGGATAGAGGAAAGCGGAAGGCAGGGAAAGATCTGCAGAAATTCATAGGACCCTGTCCACATTTCAGAAATATCAAGGAAAAGTTAAACCAAAATCATTCCATTCGGCGCTGCAATCAGCTGTAATGTAAAGTACTATTTTTTGTTTGCTTGCTTGTGTTGGGGCTAGAAAATGGAATGAGAAATAACAAAATGAAGATTTAAGCCACTGTCTGAATATTATGTAGTAGGCTTTTTATTTTATTTTTTTGTTCAATGTCCTGATAATTTTTTTAAAAAAGAAAAAAAAACCCAAGTTATTACTGCTAGAGGTTTTGCAACAATAACAAAAAGCCTTATTATAGTCAAGGCTACATAACTTCACAGCATGGAGGTTTGGGTTTGTTTTTTTTTAATGAAGATCGTAAGACCACCCGCAAGCATCACACATGGACTAGAACCTGAAGAGAATATCTGAGAAGGGATCTCAGTATAGGAAGGGGGAGAGGAGCAGTCCTGCTTGGGCAAGTGCAAATGTTCATTTTCACATCATCCCTAGAAACAATTATTTGATTGGTCTGATTATTTCTTTATTTTTCAATTCCAAGTGCTGAAGTCTTAAGGAAATAATAAAAATAATAATAGTAGTAGTAACAACAAAGAAGCAGCAAATCCTTAAAATCATCAGGCGACACTGCCTGTGTGCGTGTGTTTGCAATAGTCACATTTTGCACGGCTTTCTTTTGGGTGCCGCTTGGGAACAGGACAACAAGAGCTTTGTTCAACTTGATCATCTCATCAAACAAGACAAAAAGAGAGAGAGAAAGAAAGAAAGAATGAAAGTTGGGAGGCAAGAGTAAATGGGTATGATCTGAATGCATATTTGTGTTACATCTAATACAACCAGCATCATAGACGAACAAGATCAAATAAATGGTAAAACCTGACAAAGGGAAGAATAGATGGTATGTGGAGCCATCTGTTTTGGAGGACACCCAAGTCTGTCTGAATCTGCCGGGCCAAACTACCAGCTATTCTAAGATCCTCCATTCCAAGAGTGGCCTCATACACATCCACACAATCAGCTTCTCTCGCCATCACTTTGGCTGCAACTTTTTTGTGCAATTAAGTAATTTATTCCTTTCTTCGTCCTCCTGATTCTAATGAATCCAAGCCACAAACAAGCCCCAGTTGCTCCTATTCAAGGAGTCTGATTGCATCTGGCAGTAATTGCTGAAAATCCTGAAGAGGAAACAGGGAAGGAAAGCATATTGTTTGTAGGGGTAATAGGTGAAGACCTGCCTCTCTTGACCTATAATACATTAGTGTCAGTGAACATTTGGCAGCCTTCAGATGATTAGCAATGAAGATGAATCAAGCAAAAAAAAAGGTAGAAATCTGCCTCATCTGAATCACCAGAACTGCATACATTTGCATGTTGATTAGCTGTTCCTTTGTCTGTGCTCCTAATTATTATGACACGTTATGTCTTCATCATGCAAGATTCTGATCTGTCTTGTTCAAAATGCATGTTGAAAAAAGTAGTGTTTATTGATTCAACATGTAACTTTAATTTTTATGTTTGCTTTAATTAAATACATATTTGATTGCTTTTGACTGGTGTCTCAGAAGGGTTTTTTCTTTATTATTCTTTATTCCTTCTTGTTGACAAACAAACAGGTAACCTTTCTTTATTATGCTCAGATCACTCACTACTGTAAATTCCTCGCATACACCCCACCGTTTTTCTGTCACAATAGAACAAAAAAGTATATTTAAACATTTTAAAATAAGAATTTCAACTTTGAAAAGACAAAATCCTTGTAGAGATAAATAGCTAAAATGTTAACATGTTATGATAGGGAAAAAATCTTCAGTACAGAAACTGAGCACTAGCTTACTTCTTTTATCAGTGACTTGAAAACACCTCTGTTATATTCAAAATGAGTTTGATTTTAACTTCGGGAGTAACAGTGGGCTGTCTGCCATTCATTTTTAAAGCCATAACTTTTCCCTTGGATTTTTCTTAAATCATTAGAACATTCAACATATTTTATGATGTTTTGGTTAAATGGGAAACATAATAGTACAGCCAGTTTCCTTACCAGAATTAATTTACTATGCTTCAGTGCATATGTGCCTTCATTAAGGCCGTAATCCTAGCTGCACCGATTAAGCAGAAAGTCCCGTTGCACTTATTGGCCTTTTCTTCTAAGTAAATGTGCCCAGAATTTCAGTGCTGGACTTTTTTTTCTGTTCAGCAAACCAGAAGTGTAACAGGATACTTAAATTTTGTTTTTATGAAAGAAAAATTAACATGTTCCCTGTAGTGGAAATTGGAAGAAACAACAGAAGTTACAAAAATAACATGTATGTTTATATTGTATGGAGTAACTTTCTCAGTTTCAAATGCCTAAAGTTTTACCTTATGCAGTCCTAAAGTGAGCACTCTCTCCTATAAAGGTAGCAAGCGCGTTTCTACATTACTACATGAAGGGAGACTGCTCAGCACAAGAATACAACTTTTGTTGGCCTTCTATTGACATGTAGCCTCACTCAGTTAGAGATACCTGAGAACCCACTGGTGCAGTTCACATCCTGCTCACCCATTGCAAGTAGAGAGCTGATGTTCAGGAAGTTGTTTGGAAGTCTCCCGACAAATTCAAAAGTGTCCGTTTCATGGAATTATATGACTTTCTGTGGTTGGAAAGCACAGTGCCAGTTGTTAATTTCCATCCAGCTATTACACCATTAACAATTTCTACCATTAGGCAATAGTCCTGGTTGCTTAGGGTAATAGTACTAACTGGTTCATTAAAAAAAAAAATGGTATATTTACCCAATGTAAGTAAACAGGGAGAAATGCTATTAGATCACACAGTACTTTTTTGAAACAGCATTACCTCCTGCCACTCCTCCACCTCTAATTTTTAAAAGCACAAAGTTAAAAGGAAAACATTCTGTTTGAATGGTTGTTGTGGGTTTTCCGGGCTGTATTGCCGTGGTCTTGGCATTGTAGTTCCTGACGTTTCGCCAGCAGCTGTGGCTGGCATCTTCAGAGGTGTAGCACCAAAGGACAGGGATCTCTCAGTGTCACAGTGTGGAAAAGATGTTGGCAGGTCATTTATATCTACTCAGGAGGGGTGGGGTTGAGCTGAGTCATCCTGTAAAAGTTTCCCAGGGTGTGGAATGCTAATGGCAGGAGGCTTCACTGTATCCTGAGGAGGTTCCTTTGCATATGGATTGGTGCTTGATGTGCTAATCTTCTCTGCAGGGCTATTTTCGGGTATAGAGTGTTTTGTTAGCCTGGCGTTTTTCAGAACTGGAAACCATGCTCTGTTCATTCTTAAGGTTTCTTCTTTCCTGTTGAAGTTTTGCTTATGCTTGTGAATTTCAATGGCTTCCCTGTGCAGTCTGACAAAGTAGTTGGAAGTGTTGTCCAGTATTTTGGTGTCCTGGAATAAGATACTGTGCCCTGATTGAGTTAGGCTATGTTCAGCCACTGCTGATTTTTCAGGTTGTCCAAGTCTGCAGTGTCTTTCATGTTCTTTTATTCTTGTCTGGATGCTACGCTTTGTGGTCCCGATGTAAACTTGTCCACAGCTGCAGGGTATACGGTATACTCCTGCTGAGGTGAGGGGGTCTCTACTGTCTTTTGCTGATCGTAGCATCTGTTGTATTTTTCGGGTGGGTCTGAATACTGCTTGAAGGTTATGCTTTTTCATAAACTTTCCCATCTGATCAGTAATTCCTTTTATATATGGCAAAAACACTTTTCCTGTGGGAGACTGTTTTTCCTTGGTTGTTTGATTCATCCTGGGTTTGATTGCTCTTCGGATTTCATTTCTGGAGTAGCCATTTGCCTGAAGTGCGTGGTTTAGATGATTAATTTCCTCATTGAGAAAGTGCGGCTCACATATCCGTCTTGCACGATCCACTAATGTTTTCATTATGCCTCTTTTCTGTCGGGGATGGTGATTGGAGTTTTTGTGTAAGTATCGATCAGTGTGAGTTGGTTTCCTGTAGACCTTGTGACCTAACTGAAAGTTTGCTTTGCGGATGACCAAGGTATCCAGGAATGGGAGTTTTCCCTCGATTTCTTTCTCCATGGTGAATTGTATGTTCAGGTGGATGTTATTGAGATGATCCAAAAACCCCATCAATTCTTCCTCCCCATGGCTCCAAATGATAAATGTATCATCCACAAACCAGAACCATACACTAGGTTTGTGGGGAGCTGATTCTAAAGCTGTTTTTTCAAAATGTTCCATGTAGAAGTTTGCTATAACTGGGCTGAGAGGGCTCCCCATGGCCACCCCATCCATCTGTTCATAGAATTCGTTATCCCATTGGAAGTAACTGGTTGTCAGACAATGATGGAATAAGGCTGTTACATCTTCTGGGAAAATCTGATTAATAAGTCCAATAGTGTCTTTTACTGGAACCTTGGTAAACAGGGATACAACATCAAAACTGACAAGTATGTCTTGTGGATTGAGTTTCAGAGAACTGATTCTGTTGATGAAATCTGCTGAATCTTTAATGTAAGATGAGGTTTTCCCGATGTGGTCCTGCAGGAGATCGGCCAGATGTCTAGCTAATTCATATGTCGGTGAACCAATGGCACTCATAATGGGTCGGAGTGGGACTGAATCCTTATGTATTTTAGGGAGTCCATATAGTCTAGGTGGCTGTGCTTCTGTCTTGCATAGTTTTCTGTGCATGTCGGGATGTAGTGAGGAATTCTTGATCAGCGCATTTGTTAGCCTGATGATTTTGCAGGTGGGATCTCGTTTAGCATTCCACACCCTGGGAAACTCTTACAGGATGACTCAGCTCAACCCCACCCCTCCTGAGTAGATATAAATGACCTGCCAACATCTTTTCCACACTGTGACACTGAGAGATCTCTGTCTTTTGGTGCTACACCTCTGAAGATGCCAGCCATAGCTGCTGGCGAAACGTCAGGAACTACAATGCCAAGACCACGGTGTCAGGGCTTGCCGCCGCTGCCGCTGGGCGTGGCACTGGGCAGTCTGCTCCTGACATCACAGGGGGGCCAGGGATTCTGCAGGACCCTGCTCTGTGGAAGGAGGGGCGGTATACCTCACCCAGACTCCCTCTCAGTCCACTCGCTGGCCTGCTCAACCTGGCCTGATTACCCTCTGCGTCCTCCTTCATCTCCTCCTTCCAGAACTCTCCTCCAAGCCTCCACCCTTGCATCTTACTGCTCTCACTCCACATCATCACTCCTCACTCACACCCACCACCACAGGGCTCTTCCCAGCCAGCTTTTATAGGGCTTCCTTCTACTGCCCCACCCCTCTTCCAGCCTGGCCTTGGGCTGCACCAAGCAGTTGCAGCTGGGGTAGCTGATCTGGCCCCACTGACCAGCACCAGCTGTGCCTTGTTCTCTGGCTGCCCAGCCTCCCTGCCTTGGCTGATTGCTGAAGGCATGTCCAGCTGCAGTCCCCCGGCTAGCAGCCCAGCCTCCCTGGCAGAGCTGATGGCTGAAGGTGGGTCCAGCTGCGGCTCCTTGGCTGGTTGCCCAGGGCTTCCTGCAGAGTGCCTCCAATAGCCCCACCTGGAGTGGCTTGGCTTCTGGCAACTCCTGGGCCAGGCTACTATTTCCTAGCTGGGGCATGGCTTTGGGTTGTTGGGGCTGCTGCTGCTTCTCCTCCTCAGGTAAGGTCTTTGGGTGGGTGACTGCTGGGCTCCCAGTCCCTCTGCCCTTGCCCCCTTCCACCTTGCCTAGCCCCCTTTCCCTTCCTAGGGGAGTGGGACTTGCTGGCCTCTCTCTGTCTCCCTCTGCCTCCTGAGGCCCTGGGCTTTTGCCCCTTGCCCCTGGCACTGGCAGGTTCTGGCTCCATTTGCCTGTGGGAGGGGTTGACCTGCTGTACCCCAGCTGCCCCCTCTGCCTGCCAGTCAGACTGGTTGACCTGCTGTCAGCTGGCTGACCAGTTGACCTGCTGTCTGCTGGCTGCCCCCTCTGTTTGCCCGTCAGCCCGGCTGACCCGCTGTTCCCTCCTACCAAGTCTGGGGGCTGGGACCCAGACCCCGGACACACGGCAATACAGCCCGGAAAACCCACAACAACCATCGTTCTCTGGCCGTGAAAGCCTTCGACAATACATTCTGTTTGAATTTAGGCTTATCATTTACCTATGCCTGTGTACTTCTGGTTTCTGCTTCTGAATCTGCTTCTGTCTCCATTTACTGTTTTCGGACAAAATAGACTGCCCTTTATTTTTTCCCAGTCAGGTGATGAGGAGAATCTTATTAGGCTTCTGCACCTCATGAGAAATACATAAAAGCAGGTTAGTAGTAAGCTTCTCCTTACTATATGGCAGGATAACATAGATTAAAAAGATGTTCTAGTATGATTGTGATTGACCATGAATATTTGATTAGGTACATTTCTATATGCCAGTTTCAGGTAACCATGTTGGTCTGCAGTAAAACAGCAAGATTCAAGTCCAGAAGGACCTTCAACAAGATTTTCAAGGTATAAACTTTCCAAAGTCAAAGCTCTCTTCATCAGATATGTCAAGCTTTGACTCTGAGGCTCCTATAACATTAATATACAAAGAGGGAAATGATCCAATGTTGCCCCAATCATATAGACTAATCTCGTTATTAAATGTGGTTTACAAATTGTTTATTTCTATATTGGTCGAAAGACTTAAAAAATGTATAGCAAATATAATACACCCAGATCAGATGGGCTTTATCTCAAAAAGATATATAAAAGAAAATGTCCATTTTGAAATAGACACAATGGAACTAGTGAAAAAAAAGGATGTAAGACCGCATTTATTTTTTTGGATGCTGAAGAAGCATTTGACAATCTCTCTTGGATTTTTTTACAAAAAGTAATACAGAATTTAAACTGTGGCTCAAAGTTTGAGAATTGGATACAAGGAATTTACACAAAGCAAAAGGCCAAGATTTTAATTAATGTGGTATTAACAGAAGAATTACAAATTGAAAAGGGCACAAGACAAAGCTGCCCACTGTCACCACAATTATTTATCTTAACAATGGAAATTTTTGCCTCAAAGTTAAAACAGGACTCTAAAATTAAAGGTTTGAAAGCTGATGATGAAGAATTTAAATTGAAATGTTATGCAGATGAGGTTGTTTTGATGATTTTGAATCCACATGAGATGCTGCACCATGTTATGGAACATCTTGTGAGTTTTGGAAAGTTTTCAGGATTTAAAGTTAATAGGAAAAAAACTAAAATAATCTCTAAATTGTTAACAAGGCAAGAAGAAGAAGAAAACTGAGGAATTGTCAGGATGTGAAATAGCAATGAATCCAGTGAAATATCTGGGCATAAATACAACAGGACAAAAAACATTATTTAAAGAGAATTATGAAGTTTTATGGAGGAAGATTCAAAAAGATCTGGAAAGGTGGTCAGAATTGAAATTGTCTTGGATAGGAAGAATTTCTATAATCAAAATCAATATCTTACTGAAAATTATTTTTTTATTTCAAATGTTACTAATTAGAATAAAAGAAAAGACACTTCAAAATTGGCAAAGACAGATAAACCAATTTATTTGGGATGGCAAAAAAACAAGAATAAGATTTAAGGTACTACAAGATGAAAAAAAGAAGAGGAGGACTAGCAGTGCCAAACATAAAGTTATATTACAAAGCAGCCATCTTGGCTTGGATTATAGACTGGATAAAAAATCCAAAAGACAGATTAATATGACTAGAAGCAGCTGATCTACCGGAAGGATTGCATAATTACCTCTGAGTGAAGAGAAGGGCAAGGTCAAAACAAGAAAGTCATATGATAAGAGACAGCTTGATTCAAATCTGGGATTCGGTAAGAAGAAGGATAAGCCCACCAATATCACCGATATTGTCACCGATTGATGCCTCTTGTGATAAGAATAAAGAAAAGTTAATGACTTTATAACTTATCAAGGTATGATAAATTATCAAAGAAAGATAAAATCATGGCAAGAAATTTGCGACGGAGGAAAGAAAATTCAATGGTTGATATATCTCCAGGTGATCTCCAGACTCCCCCTTATCCCACACCAGCTCAAAGTGCCAAGGGAGTGGCAACGTATGACTTACCATTTGTGGCTGTCGTACGGCTAAGTGTGTTGGGTTGGGGAAAGCAATGGTAAACTACCCTGTAAAACCTTCACTGCGAGACTCTGCGGATCTCTCTCGATGCGCTATAGGACAGAAAGGCCTGGAGGGGGATGATCTACAGAGTAGCCGAGGGTCGGACGCGACTGTGTGGCTTGGATCGGATCGGATCTCCAGACTGAACGAAGCTCTCAAGGATTATAGAGGTCAATTGAGGGACCTTACTGATTTCGAGAAGATAACTACGCAGGAAAAGAATCATATTTTGGGCCACATTTACAAACACTTACTTCTATATGATACAGAAACAGAACAAGTTAAAACTTGTATGATAAAATGGATGCAAACTTTTGGAGAAGAAATAACATTTCAACAATGGGGAAATTTATGGATTAAGGACATAAAATTTACAGCAAACCAAACACTCAGAGAAAATTGGTACAAAATGTTTTTAGATGGTATATTGCGCCAAAAGATATTTTAAAAATGGACAAGAAATATGTAGGCTTATGCTGGAAATGTAAGGATGCAGAGCATCTTCATATGTGGTGGACATGTAAAAAAAGTAAAACAATTTGGAAAGATATACATCCTGAGATTCAGAAGATTTTAAAAACTAACTTCGCTATGAAACCCCAGACTATGCTGTTGGGAATTATGCCAGACAATGTGAACAGAACATTACATGAACTGCTTCGATATTTGCTGACAGCGGCAAGAGTGGTAATGGCAAGTAAATGGAAAGAAGGAAACTACCCAACCAGGGAAATTTGGAAGGACAAAGTGTCAGAATATGCAGTGATGGCAAAATTGACAAACTATGTAAATAGGAGGCCAATTAAAGAATTTGAAGAGAAATGGGGAAAATATTTTGCTTATAATGGATAAAATTTATAAAATGTTTTAGCCCTGCAGATTTGAAAATAATTGTATTGAGATATGCTTGACAATCTGATTGCAAGATATGAAATATGGAGTAGAAATAGATTAGATTTTTTAATAGCACTTTATCTTAAGGCTCTTAAAGGTTATAATAATCAGTTATATTAAGTATGAAGCAGTATTAGTGTTAATAATTGTTTTTTTCTCTTTCTCTTTATAACTATTAAAATAACAAGTAGAAATAGGTTTGAATTTTGCATGTGTTGTTCTTTTGGAAAAATATTTAATCGCTATTTTAATATTTTAAAGGTTAAGACTTTGGTATCTGGTATTTTAATAGTCCTTGTAGCACACAGTTTTACACAATTTTACATCTACTTTCCTTGTCCCCCCTTTCTCCCTCTCCTTTCTGTACCCCCTTTTTTGTTTAATAATAATAATAATAATAATAATAATAATTTTTTTAAAGTAAAATTTAAAAAAGCTTTGACTCTGGAAAGCTTATACCCCGAAAACCTTGTTGATTCTTTAAGATGACAGTAGACTCAAATCTTGCTCTTCTATATGCCAGATTAAATTTGCAAAGGTGAAAGGTGTTTTTGCTGGCTGCCACTCAGCTTCAGAATTCTCTTTCCTCTGGAGAGAAGGAAAGACTCCTGTATATATCTTGGAATCAGTGTGCTGGATCCCATGGAGGATTTCTGCATATGAAACAGGCAAGATGACTTTCACCAAATCTTCCTTCCCACAGCAGAACTCTGACCCCCCCCCTTCTGTTCCTCAGAAAATTGGGGCTGCACCAGGAGGGGAAGGCAAGGAAGTCACACTCCATGGACAGAAATCCTTTCCGTCTTTAGAACTCCTTCAAAGGCTCCAATCCAGTATAATATTTTTTTATTCAAACTGGCTTTTAGTGATCTGGAGGGATAGGGAAATGATAAGGGGAAATAATTAGCATTCAGTGACCCACCCAACCCTTGGGATGTGTTAGGCTATGTCCACTCCAGTCAGCCTGCAGTTAAAATCATGTACACAACTGTTTGAAAAAAAACCTTCATGCTGTCTGAGTAAGTATTGCATCACGTCTTGGACAGAGGCTATATGCCTTTAATATCCAGAGGCAAAAGTCAAAAAATGTGGGCTTTTGCCAGAACAGAAATGTAGTGATAAGGAACATTTCACCTGTTGATTTATACCTGGCATGCAACTAGCCAAGGCATTGGATCTCTGCCCATAAAAGAGAAGGCCACTATATACCACAGCTGAAAACCACATTTTGGATGGGAGGTATAAAGAGACATTATTTTGCAATAAAGAGTGTTACTAGCCTTGGGAATCTTCTTAGCAAGAAAACATTGTCATTTGGGTGACTTGCTAAGACCTTCTTGGTTAACAGTCTGATAATACTGGAAGAAACAGAGCCATCATAAATATGGTTGGCCTAAAGCCAGATATGTATAGTCCTATATTATGTGCAGTAAGTAACTACTCATTAATGAAAAGAGGGAGATTTGCCCGAGGTTACTGTCAAGTATTTTATTATGCATTTGGGAGTTCCATGGCCACAAAATACTGGATACCTAGGAGGGAAAGAGAAATCCATATACTATTCATGTTTTCCAATTTTGTAACATGAATGTTATGTTGTCGCTTAAATGTTGGTTTTATACGTCATCCTTCATGAAGTAAATGACTCTTAAAGCATACTCACAAGCCATTTGGCCTTTGCAAATGCATAGACTTGTCTGGAGAGGAATCACTAATCCAACTAAGGCATTTTTAGAACTGATCCTTCAAGCACTGACTTTATCTTTCTAAAGAAGCACTTAACTGTAAATCCTATATCTAAATATCAAGCCAAGCAGGCTTGCTAAGCTTCCAGGCTCTAAGAGCACAAGGTTGAAGGCCTGAGGGTGGAACAACAGGAAAAGTGTGAAAAGCCACTCCTACTACAATACCAAACTACACAATGAAGATTTGTATTTAAAAGCATTTTTCTGAACTGTAACAACAGCAGAATCTCAAGGCGTAAGCAGATATTAATTTGTGATGTACACTATACTTCTCCCTAGTGCTGTCTAGTTGCCAGTAAAAAACATAGTCAATGCAATATGATCATGTTCCACATTTACCTGTTACTGTATGAGTAAGGTAAAAAAAGTAAAGGTCGCATCATGACGTTTTTTTGGCAGACTTTTTATGGGGTGGTTTGACATTGCCTTCCCCAGTCATCTACACTTTACCCCTAGGAAACTGGGTACTCATTTTACTGACCTCAGAAGGATGGAAGGTTGAGTCAACCTTGAGCTGGCTACCTGAACCCGGCTTATATCAGAATTGAACTCAGGTCGTAAGCAGAGCTTGAACTGCAGTACTGCAGCTTGCCACTCTGTGCCACAGGGCTCTACTCCAATAGTATCCAATAAATTCTAATGGAGTGAGAATAGCATTGCCAGTTGGACAGGTCAAGCCTGGCAACCACCAAGTACAATGGGTACCTCTAGGAATTCCAAGAAGCTCTATGGTAAACTCTATGGTTTCTACGAATTTCTCATACCCACAGCCATTTCTGGGTTGTATACGGAAGTGACATGCCAGCATGGAGGACACTGGCATTTTTTGTTTTATTTTTTCCCACCTGGAGTGGGAACAACAAAGATAATCTGCAGGAGGCCTGGCAATTTTAGTTGTCAGTCCTCTGGCATGGGTGAGGGATGCCCCACCCCCTCTCATTTCCTGCTACTGCTCTTAGTGGTGGTGTGAGAAGAAAAATTAAAAATGGCTGTTGGGCCAATGGTGTGATGTCATGCTTCTCTAGGAATTGCTGAAAACTCTATGGTTTTACCACAGAGTTTCTAGTGATTCCTAGAGAGGCATTATGTCACTTCTGGGTATTTCCTGGAAATAACATCACACCATCACTGATGGCCTCCTCCCCATGTCCCTGTCTTCACCACAATGGTCTCCTACTAGTTGCCAGGCCAGGCCTGGCATCCCTAGGTGATGGGAAGCAAATGTTGAATGCAATATCATTGCATCACACATTTCTTTTCTGAGATGCTGCTCTGCCAGAGGCTGTTTTGCCCAAGACAAGGATTATTTAAGGGATTTGGAAGATCAAAGAAACTCACAGAGGTAAGATATCTTCACAACTCAAAACTGGTTTAATTAGCCTTTCAGCACTGCAGATTTAAACAAGAAGGCAAAACAATTCACAACAAATAAAGCAAAGCAGCAGAACAGCAATTACTTACATCCCTTTGCTGGCTACAGCAGACACCATGCTTCTGCCCTGGCCATGCTTCTTCCAGTCCCCAGTGAAGCCCAGCCTGCTAGCTCTTCCTTTATATACTTATTTCAGCCTGTTAGGTGCTGCATCCCAGGACTAGCAACACCTGGTAGCCTGCTGAGTCATGTTGACTAGGGCTAATGCTTTTACCTGGAGCTCTTAGCCCCTTACTAGGAGGGCTGAATCACTGGAAGATGGTAATCCTGTAGCTACTTGTAGTTATGGAACCTAGGTGCCAATGTGCTTGAAGCCAGAACAGCATCATCTGACAACACCCTTCCCTACTTCTTCTGGGGGATTCTTCTGCATTACATTTTGAGGCACAACAGATGCTACCCCAGAGAAATGTAAGGGAGACAAGAAACATTAGAACACACACCCCTCCCCTGAGGGATCCCACATAATACCTAGTTAGATCCTCATACTTAAGTTACCTGTTACAAGTTGAGTTCCAATTGGCCTGGAGAAAGCTATCCGGTCCCTTTAATAGAAGCTTAACAGGGATGAGTAGCTGAATCTTTTCATGTCATGGAGGTAAATCATATCTCCAGTAAATAACATCCCATTAATCCTCTGCTAAGGGGATAGGATATTTTTTTTCTCCAGGCCAGTTGGCAACCCTAGACAAAACATATTCTTTGAGACTCCTGAGCCTATGAATACTAGTGCCAATCACAGTTCAGAGTGCTCTCTATGCCTTATGCAACGGTCCCTGTGAACTATCTGTGATTAGGAATTTCCATGGGTTAATTTTAAAACTCGTTAATAGCCTCATATGGCTACTCTGAAAACCAAGAAAAGGTTGCTATGGGAAGGAGTTTATAACCCTTTCCTCCCAAGGCTCGTCAGTGATGTAAATTGCACACCTAACCACCGCCACCACTCCTCCTGAAGTTCCTTCATGAACCTAATTGCAGCTTTGAAGGAATTATTTAAATCACTGAAATGGCATGGAGGAAAAGATTAAACATAGCTTTCCCCCTCTTGAATCTTCCAGTCAAAAGGGTGGGACTACTCATTAGGATTCCTCCTCTCAAAAAAAACTCCCCAAAGTGTTACCAGAACTACTATTTAAGGGGAAATTAGCATGCAGTCTGTGTTTAATTAGTGCGGATCTTAACCAGCTATACTGGTTACTCGTGCAAAAAAGAGGCAAGACTAATAAAGATAAAACGTGTTTTACTAATAGTGTTGCATATGCCTACAATAACACACACAAGCAAGGTACACAAAAGGACTAAAATAAAGAGTAGGAAAAGTAGAGCCGTTTGCATGAGCAGAGAACCCACTTGAGATCGATGAATAGGGGTAATACGCACCTGGTCACAGTGTGGAATAAAGATGTAGCAGAGAAGCGTGGCAATATCTAATGTCTGCACTAGACTCGCAGAGAGACGGTCGGGGTAGGAATGGCGCGCACACCTCACGGCAGGGAAAGCCTGCTTAAGTACCCCAAAACGTACCCTGAGGCGAGTGCCTTCTATGTGGTTCTCAAGAGGGGAAACAAAGGTTAATGGGTCTACAACTATCCCTGATGGGCCACTTTAGTATATGAATATCTGATTGTGACACCTCAGGAAGAGGGAACAAAGGAGGGGAGGGGATTGCTGGGCAGGTTGATTGAATCGGCCAGGAAGCTGGAGTGGTCTTGATTGCATCTGTCCTGGAATGTGGTGGTTGTATTGAGATGCATCCATTAGGTGTTCTGGACAGCCGGCACATAGCTTCCATTCCGGGGCGGCTTCCCATGATATGCATAGCAGGGCAAGGCTGGCCACTGTGGACGTGACAGTCACACGTTCGTGAAATGGCAGTCTCAGAATAAACTGTCCATGTTGTTTCCTTGCTGCCTGGGAACATGGCCTCTTCCTTGGCACAGCTTGGGCTTGCTAGCAGGCTGCCTGGTGGCTAGGGCAGACCCAGTGACCATCCTGCAGGAACTGACTAGAAGGTGTCTGGCCAGGCTCGTGGAGATTCCCTCCGGCTGGCACTGTGCTGCTAGTGGCATGGCTCTGGGCCCAGGTGAGGTAGGTGTCCAAGGAGGCAGGAAACAGGCATAGGTGGCACAGTCCATTACAGCAGAGAGAACAGGAAACAGGCATGGGCAATGCTGCCCTTAAACAGAACTCTGGTGGAGCCTCAAAACAGCAAGGCAGGAAACTGGCACAGTTCATGTCAGACTCCATAACAAGGGAGGAGGGTCCCTGGCAACAATTGATCCTTATCACAGATTGCTCCCTTGATGTCTAGTTGGTTTTCATTTATTTGTTTAATTCAATTTCTATTCTGCTGTCCTTGTAAGTGGGCTCAGGGTGGATCAAATGTACAATAAAATAGAATAAAATTTAGCAGCAATATAAATACCAATAACAACATAAATTTCTAAAAAATAGCCACACACATATTGCTGCAACTGCCTTTCTCATAGGATAGCTTGATAGCTGTTGGTCACACACTAAGTTTTGTAGACAAAACAAGGATTTGAAGCTGGGTTTAGTAATATAAAAAAGTTCTATTAGATGTTGATCACTAGTGTTGTGCTTCCTGATAAGGAATCATTTAAGATCAATTATTTTTCCTAGGGTCTGCAAGAGAAAGATCACAGACTCAAGAATCTCTATAAAAACCTGTGTCTATATTTTAAAAATTTTTAAGATTGGTTCACACATGAAGCTATCTTATCAGTCAAAAGGACTATTGGTCCACATAGCTCAGTAATATCTATTTCCAGTGGGTATACACCTAATACCCTGATTCAAACTCTTCAAAGTCCTTGTGGTCACCATTGGGACTTTGGGTCACACATGCACGGGAAATTCCATGCTTCCCAGGCATGTTTAGGTATAGGTGGCCCCACATGCTATTTTCCCGATCTTAAATGGCCTCAGAAACCCACTGTTTGCCTCATTGGGGAAGCAGGGAAGTTTACATGTAGCCAAAGTTTCCTTACTTCACTGGCTCAAGAACTCAAGGCAGGATCACTAGACATGAAAGAAACTAGCCTCTGTTCCACAATTCCTCCAGTATGTATCTGAGTTGACAGGTGAACACATTTTGAGTTTGTTTGACATGAGATACCATCAGCCAAAATTTTTTAGCACGCTTTCTTTGTTATTAATGCATGTTGGGTTTATGGGATATGATTACCATATTTTATGCCAAACATCTTCTTCTAGTTGTTCCTCTAAATCTTGTTCCCAAGCCTTCATGTATTTTGATTTTATTTTCCTAGTAAGCAATATAAGAAGCTGATGGTTGCTTTGGAGTTGGAAATTCTAGTTAAAATTAGTCTTTCAAAGGCAATCAGTTCCTCCTTCATTCATTTCTGGAGAAGTAAGGACAGACATAAGTGTATAACTTACAAATACCCACACTACTGTACATATCATCCCATCATTTCTCTAGAAACATCAGTTTTTGACATTTTCCTATTACGTTTGACATCACAAAATCTCTACAGCTTGTATTCATGCCAATTTGAAAATGCACTGTTCATAAGAGGTATCCAAAACAAAACAAACAAGCCAGAAATAACCTGGAAATTGCTGTTTCGTTTTGTTAAGGCATCTTCCAGAATGGTGAACCAAATCTCAGAAACCAAATTATAACAATATGCTCGCACCTGAAAGTTTGTGTGTTTTGTTTCAGTTCTTGTCTCGCATCTTGTTTTTCTTAATGGCATTCACCAACTGAATCCCAAGGGGAGAGAGCCCTTACATAATTAACTGTGTTGGCCGGAAGAGGGGGAATGTGTGCAATGTGCATAAGTACATTTTTTCCCTGTCACTAGCCAGGAAATGGTATTGTATTCCCCACCTACTGGCTTTGGAAATGTTTGGAAGGGGGAATGTGCAACTTCAATTATTGGCTGCAGTTCTAAAGACACCTCCCTGGGTGTAAGCATTATTGAATAACATGGGACTTACATCTGAGTAGACCTTTTTAGGATTGTTCCCACCCCCCACCCCCATCCTGCAAGCCATTTGACTACTCTGCCCTTTCAAAAGAATGGGGCTGAAACTCATGATAACAAAAAAACCCACCCTAAATGGATTAGATCCAAGCCAGCAACATCCCATCCAGAAAAAAACAACAGTACGTAGTTCCTTCAAAAACCTCAGATCCAAAACTGAAACAGAATTTTTTCAGGGTACACCTTTTCCGGTCATGACAGTAGCCCTAAAATCATGGTGATTTTTTAAAAACGAAAACTAGTGAGGTATTGGGCCACATGTTTTCTCCAATTATTCCATGCTTGTACTGTGGCTAAAATGAAAGTGCTGTTTATCAGACACCTACTATATTTCAGTGGCCAAACAACCTTTTTTACTGAATAAATGCCCAATGAATTTTTCTCTATGACCAACGAGTTTAATTGGGGTTCTCCATCAAGTATAATATTGTTTTTAAAGCATATGGCTTTAAAAACTTGAATGTTATAACTTGAAGCAGTGTGATCCAAGCTCTTCTTTATTTTTAGGCCTATGTACAATGTGAGATTTGAATCTGCCCCCCTTACCCCACTCACATAAATTGATTACACAACTTTTGCCACATGATAATCAATCTCAAAATGATATTGATTGAGAGAGATTTAAATAGATTTTTAACCCTCCCAAAGAAAACTAACTTGCCATTGGGGTCAAAATGACCCCAAACTCCAGAAAAAGGAATGGAAATCTGATAACTCTTCCCATCATTGCATTAGCTACTAAGAAAAAAATCAGGCGTTAAGAATATTTTTTTCTTTATTAGAATTTTATCCAACATTTTATCCAAACTTCCTTACAACAGAATACAATACAATATAAACGGGAAGGATATACAAAGATGTAAATAAAAAAAATTACTGCTCCCCCCTTCACCTCCCACCTCTTCTTAGAAAAAAATTCAAACCATAACAGCTGGAATTTCTCAGAAGTATCTACTGATCGTTTTAAAAAGAGACAATCGGGTACCACAATGCTATAAATCTCTGTTGATGAACTCCTGAATTGGATATACTGGATTGTTGAGATATCTTTGCCAAAATAAAATGTTCCCACAACTTTTGTCCCCGCTCCTGTGTAGTTGGTATCTTTGTGTCTTTCCAATGAGTCACCAAAGTGAGTCTTGCCGCTGCTAACAACAACAACACTAATTCCAATTTATCCATCTTTTTATGAGTCGTCAGGTTCCAAGCCTCTAAGAGGAATATTTCTGGTAAAAATGGTAAGTCTATTCCTGAAATCAGGGCTCATTTCAAGGGGGAACACACAAGAGCACTGTTCTGGCAGTTCCCCCAAGTCAGGTGCCCCACCCACCTGACTTTAGGGCCATTTAAACTTTGATTGGGGCCAAAATGGCCAGAATACAGGCCAAAAGGGCCAGGATTGGGTCGGTGACAGGTGGAAGAACCCTCCCGCGCCCGGCCCAGACCTGATCCCGGCCATCTCATCCCTGATCTGGACCGAAAAAGTCCGGAAAAGGCCATTTTGGCCTGTTTTGGCCTGGATAAAGGCCAAAACAGCCAGGATCGGAGCCAAAAAGGCCCAGACTGGGTTGGTGCTAGGTGGGGAAAGCCTTCCCCCCCCCCGGCACCAACCCAGTCCTGAACGTTTTGTCCCCAATTCGGGCCAAAATGGGCCCAAAAGGACCATTTTTGGCAATTTTGGGCCCATTTTGGCCTGGATAAGGGCTGACAAGGCCCGTATGAGGGCCAAAACAGCCCAGATCAGCTCGCTGCCAGGTGGGGAACCCTCCCCCACTTGGCACCAACCTGGTCCTGGTCATTTTGGCCCCAATCCAGGCCAAAATGGGCTTAAAATGGCCATTTTCAGCCATTTTGGGTCCGTTTCATCCTGGATCGGGGCAAAAATGGACCAGATTGGGTTGGTGCTGGTGGGTGAAGCCTCCCATGCTGGGCACCGACCTGGTCCTGGACATTTCGGCCCTGACCTGGGCTGAAATGGGCCCAGAATGTCAATTTGGGGCCCATTTTGGGGATGAAGGTGCCAAGATCAGAGCTGAAATGGCCTAGATTGGGTTGCTGCCAGGTGGGGAAACCCTACCCCATTCGGCACCAACCCAGTCCCGGCCGTTTCAGCCTCAATCTGGGCCAAAGCAGGCCAAAAATGGCCATTTTCAGCCATTTGGGGTCCATTTCAGCCCTGATTGGGGCAGAAACGGACCGGATTGGGTCAGTGCCAGGTGGGTGAAGCGTCCCCCACTGGGCACCAACCCAGTCCTGGCCATTTCCGCCCATATGTCAGGTCTGTTACCCACAGTTCTTCCATATTGCTTGCCTAATGTACTTTTCCAGTACCGTTTATGTTCACAGGAGCCGCTTGGTTCCCGAGACAGCCTTATCTGAGATGGCTCACCACAGCGACCTTGAGACAACTCCTTTCGTTTCCCCACCTTCTGTACTAACTGGGTAGACACCGAGGGTGGGGGCTGGCCTAAAGGGTTTGATATACTGTAGCAAGTATTTAACATGTCATTCTCAACAAGAGATCTGTGTACAGCCAAAGCTTATTTTAGCCTTTGGATTACCTATGGACACTTGTACTTTCTGAATATATATATTCTCTCAATAAACAACCTTTGACTCAAGAGACCTTGGATTTCTTGCTGCAAGGGGTGGGAGATGAAATCAGAGTATCCTGCTTTCCATAGACTGACACCCGATCTGGGCTGAAATGGGCCCAGAATGGCCTTCTTGGGCTCGTTTTGGGGGCGAAGGTGCCATGATCAGGGCCAAAGGGGCCCAGATCAGGTCAGTGATGGGGGGGAAGCCTTCCCCCCCCATCACCAACCTGGTCCCCGCCGTTTCTGCCCTGACAAAATGGGCCCAAAATGGGCCAAAATGGGCCCAAAATGGCCATTTTCAGCAACTGTTGGCCCGTTTCAGCCTGTATCAGGGAGTAATGGGCCCAGATCGGGTCGGTGCCGGGTGGGGGAAGTGTCCTCCACCCGGCAGCAATGCGGTCCCAGTCATTTTGGACCCAATCTGGCCCTTTTGGGCCCGGCCCGTTTGGGCCCGGATCAGGGCTAAAGCAGCCCAGACCAGCCTGGTTCCCCCGCCCAACTCTGACCCGATCCAGGCCATTTCGGCCCTGATCTGGGCCTGAAAGTCCCAAAATGGCCATTTTCAGTCATTTGGGGCCGGGTCGGTGCATGGGTGGGGGAAGCCTCCCCCTACTGGCACCAACCCAGTCCTGGCCATTTCAGCCCTGATCCATCCCGAAACGGCCCCAAAATCGCAATTTCCATTCTTTTTGGCCCCATTCCCGCTGGGATCGCGGCCGGAACAGCCAGGATAGGGTCTTCCCCTGCCTGGCACTGACCTGGTTGTGGCTGTTTTGGCCCTTACTGGGCCCAAACGGTGCCCAAATGGCCATTTTTGGCCATTTGGGGCCCGTTTCGGCCATATTCAGGACCAAAACTACCAGGATTGGGTCGGTGCCTTGCGGGGGACCCCTCCCCTGCCCTGCACTGACCTGATCTGAGCCATTTTGGGCCTGATTCAGGCCAAAATGTGCCCAAAAGGGCCCTGGGGCCAAAAGGGCTCTGATTGGGCCACTGCCAGGTGCGGGAACTCTCCCCCATCTGGCAGCAGCCAAATCCTGGCCATTTCGGCCTGATCAAGGGGTGTGGCATATGCTAATAAAATTATGCTAATGAGTTCCTGCAGCTCTTTTTCTATGAAATGACCCCTGCCTGAAATGAGTTTGATCTGATAAGCGATTTGTTTCCAGTAATGTTTGACTTTCTAACAGGACCCCCAACAATGTAAAAAATCTGCTGTGTTCCCACATTTTTTCCAACATTTAGCTGATACAGCAGCTCCCATCCTTTTTAACATGCAAGGGGTATAGTACCGAAATGTAATCATTTTATAACTTTGGAATTTTATGGATACAATTTTTGATGTATTACTATAACTAGACCATATATGCTCCCAATCCTGATCTATCAATCTGCCTTCAGATTCCATTTCCCGTTGTTTCTGATGTAACCAATGATAAGAGTAACCAATGATAAGAGTAAAGTATAAAGTCTAGAAACTACTCTCGTATTTCCCTCTAATTTCTTCAGGAATGATTCAAAGTCCATTAAAGGACAATCTAAAGCCTCTTTGATATGTTTAGATTGTAGTAGACTTTGCACCTGTAAGTAACTAAACCAATTTATCTTATGTCCAGTTCTTTTCTCTATTTCCTGTTTTTTTAGGAGTGTACCCTTTCGTGCTATTGAATGTAATGTGTCTAGCCCTGCTTGCCCCCAGACTGCAAGATCCTGGTTGTGTTGGGTTGGAGGAAACCACTCTTGATTAATTATTGTAGACAATTTATTTTTTTTTTTTTGAAAAAATTTTTTATTGGGTTAGAACATTTTTATTTTTACATTACAGTCAGTTTTCCCCTAATTTTTCGTTTCTAACCCCCTCCCTTTCCCCTCCTTTTGTTGACTTCCAACAGCTTTCCCACCCTCTGTCCCTTTTCCCTTACTTCTATTAAATTCCTCTGTCTAAAACAGATATACATTCTCCATTATATTAAGCAGTACATCTTCAACTCCTTTACTTATTATACACCCAAACTATACGTCTTTAGATAAACAATTTATCCCATTTTCCAGTTTTGAATATTTCTATATAAACCTATATATCATAAACCATAAAAATTTCCCACATTTAAATCAAACAATTTGATTTGTTCTCTATATATTACTCATTTCAACTTTTTATGGTAATTCTATATAACTCCTCGCATAATCAATCAATTTAACTCTTCTGTACATTCAGTTTGGTGCATATAAATCTTATCAAAGAAAGAAAATATTGTTATTTACTCAATCCTCATGTTTAAACCTTATCATTAATTATTCTCTATCAATGTTCTATCAGTTAACCTATACATATCTATATATATCTCAATCAATTAATCTAACTGCTTATAAATTCACATTTCTCTTCCTCCCCCGGTAAAGTCACCCCTCTCTTTTATACTTTTATTATACTTCAGTAGTTCTCAAACTGCCACAGTTTTCCTCCCACCTCCCATTTCTTCTCCAGATATTGTTTCAGCTTCTCCCAGTCTGTGTTAAACTGCCCTGAGTCCAGATCTCTCAGTTTTCTTGTCATCTTGTCCATTTCAGCCATATACAGCAATTTGTAAATCCAATCTTCAATAGTTGGCACTTCTTGTACTTTCCATTTCTGCGCGTACAAAAGTCTAGCTGCTGCAGTCATATAAAAAATCAACGTCCTATGATGGGCTGGAATTCCCTCCATTCCCAAGTTTAGCAGCAGGAGTTCTGGGTTCTTATTTATTTGAAACTGTAAAATTTCACTCATTTCTCTTATTATTTCCCCCCAGAACTGCCTAGCTACCTCACACGACCACCACATATGATAGAGGGAGCCCTCATGTTTCTTACATTTCCAGCATTTATTAGAAGTATTCAAGTTCCCTAGCGCAATCTTCTTTGGTGTCATGTACCAACGATAGATCATTTTGAAAATGTTCTCTTTAATATTAATGCATGTCGTTGTCTTCATTGTAGTTTTCCACAAGTATTCCCATGCCTCCATTGTTATTTCTTTATTGAAATTTATAGCCCATTTCACCATCTGTGTTTTAACTATCTCATCCTCAGTATACCATTTCAACAGTACTTGGTATACCTTGGATATTCTTTTCTTGTCTTCTTTAAGAAGGGTCTGCTCTAGTTCCGAGTTCTCTGTTCGTATGCCCCCTTTTGCAAGGTCCGAGTTGTATAAGTCTCTAATCTGTCTATACTGGAACCAATCATAGTTAGGTGATAGTTCCTCTTGCGTCTTTATTCTAAGTTTAGATACTTCAATCTTAGTTATTTCTTTGTACGTTAAACATTGTTGTTCATTATCCGCAGCTCTCGGATCTATCACCTCATATGGAACCACCCACAAGGGGGTTCCCTCTTGTAGGTAAGTTCTGTACTTCTTCCAGATTGTATATAGACTTCTCCTTACAAAATGATGCAGGAACATCGAGTTGACCTTTACTTTGTCATGCCATAGGTATGCGTGCCATCCAAAAAATTTTTTATATCCCTCTAGGGCTAATAGTTTCTTATTCTTTAATGTCATCCAGTCTTTTAGCCAAACTAGGCAGATTGCATCATGGTAAAGTCTCAGATTGGGCAGTTGCATTCCGCCTCTCTCCTTTGCGTCTTGTAGAACTTTTACTTTCACTCGAGGCTTCTTGCCTGCCCAAACAAAATCTGATATTTTCCTCTGCCATTTTTCAAATTGTTTAGAGTCTCTGATGATTGGTATTGTCTGTAACAAAAACATTACTCTTGGTAACACATTCATCTTAACTGCTGCAATCCTGCCCAACCATGACAAATTCAGTCTATTCCATTTGATCAAGTCTCTCTCTATCTGAGTCCATAATTTTTCATAATTGTTCTTGAACAAATCTATATTTTTTGCAGTCAGCTCAACTCCCAAATATTTCACCTTACTAGTTACTTCACAGTCCGTTGTTTCCATTAACAATTGTTGTTTCTGCTTAGTCATGTTTTTACATAATATCTTTGACTTCTTTTTATTAATGAAGAAACCTGCCAAGTCACCAAACTCCTTGATCTTATCTATCACTTTTGGCATGTTCTCCAATGGATCTTCTACAATTAACATTATGTCATCTGCAAATGCTCTGACCTTGTATGAATAGTCCTTTATTTTTATTCCTCGTATTTCCTCGTCCTGTCGTATTTGTATCATCAGAATCTCCAATACTAATATGAACAACAATGGAGATAACGGGCAACCTTGTCTTGTTCCTTTACTAATCGTCAATTTCTTGGTCAGTTCATCATTCACTACGATTGCTGCAGTCTGGTCCCTATATATTTCTTTAATTGCTCTGATGAATCTTTCTCCCAATTGTAGCTTTTCCATAGTGGCAAACAAAAAATCCCAGTTTAAGTTGTCAAACGCTTTTTCAGCGTCTACAAAGAAGAAACCAACCTCTTTATCGCAACGCTTGTCATAGTATTCAATAGCATTGATCACTGTCCTTAAATTGTCTCTTATTTGTCTGTCCGGCAAAAAACCTGCTTGTTCTTCCTCTATAACTTCCGAGAGCCACCCCTTCAGTCTCTCCGCCAATATCTTTGCAAAAATTTTATAATCATTGTTGAGTAATGATATAGGCCTGTAATTTTTCACGCTAGTCAGATCTTGGCCCTCTTTTGGGATCAATGATATATTCGCTTCACTCCAAGTGTCTGGAATTCTTTGATCCCTAAAAACTCCGTTCATCACCTCTTTTAGGAATGGTGCCAGTTCATTGGCCATTGTCTTATAAAATTTAGCCGTAAGTCCATCTGGCCCTGGCGCCTTTCCTAGATTTGCGGATTGTATTGCCATATTTATTTCCTCATCAGTTACTTCACTGTTCAGCTTATTTCTCCCAGCTTCCGAGATCTCTGGAAGTTTGGTTTTCTCCAAATATGATGCTATTGATTCTTTGTTTACTTCTTTTTTATTATACAGCTTAGCGTAAAATTTATAAAAGGCTCTGCTAATGGTAGTCTGCTCCAAATACGTTTTGTTTTCTTCACAAATTTTATTTATTATTTTCTTTTCCCTTTTCTTCTTTAATTGCCATGCCAAATATTTCCCAGGTTTATTAGCACCCTCAAAAGCTTTTTGATTCAGTCTTTTAAGGTTCCACTCCAATTCTTTATTACTCATTGCTGTTAACTGTTCTTGAAGAATTTTGATTTCCTGATGTATTTTCTTTTTCCCTGGTCTCTTTTTTAACTGTGCTTCTTTGGCCTTTATTTTCTCCTCAATCTCTTGTCTTTTCTCCTCTTTCTTTTTCCTTGCTCTACCATTTAAGTCCATTAATATGCCCCTTACAACCGCCTTGTACGCGTCCCAAACTTTACTGGTTGGTACTTCTTTATTCACGTTGTATTGTATAAAAAACTTAGTCTCTCTTCTCAATGTTTCCATATTCTCACTTTCCTGTAACAAGTCCTCATTTATTCTCCAGGCTTTCCTTTTTCTCCTTTTTCCAAATTTCCACATAATTGGGTTGTGATCTGAGCCTACCATCGGCATTATTTCTACCTCCTTAGTCCATAACACTAAGTCCTTTGAGGCCCAGATCATATCAATTCTTGATAATGTAAGATGCCTTGCAGAATAAAAAGTAAACTGTCTAGTTTTAGGA
The DNA here is from genome assembly GCF_028583425.1 of Eublepharis macularius. Classification (NCBI taxonomy): domain Eukaryota; kingdom Metazoa; phylum Chordata; class Lepidosauria; order Squamata; family Eublepharidae; genus Eublepharis; species Eublepharis macularius. The sequence goes on from NC_072790.1 coordinate 191,943,829, forward strand.
TATTCTCTCCTCCATACGTCTTCGAGAGTCTCTTGTTGAATCAACTCAAAAAAAAGCTTTGGCAATAGTCCTCTTTTCTTTTGTGCTTTTGTAGTCTTTTTGTCTAGTTCCAAATCTGTCACTCCATTGAAATCTCCAGCAAGAATTATCTGGTCATATACAAGATCGTCTAGGTGCTTCCTTAAGTCTTCAAAGAAACTTTCCTTTGCACCGTTAGGTGCATAAAGTCCGACTACCAACACTCTCTTTAAGTTCCAATTACATTCCACTACTACAAATCTAGCTTCCACATCTCTCATAACAAATTTTGGCTGCAGCTCCTCTTTTATATACAACACCACTCCTCTTTTTTTCTTGTTGGAAGCCGCTACAAATTCTTTGCCCAATTTTCCAGATTTTAAATATTTTACATCCTGTTTTCTAGTATGGGTCTCCTGCAAACAAACAATATCACATTTTTGTTTTAATAGCCAATGAAAAATATTTTTTCTCTTATTCGGTGAGTTTAGTCCATTTACATTCCAAGATAATACTTTACACTCCATATTCATGGTTTTGTTGGTAAGTCTTTTTCATTGTCCTTGATAAATCTCTCCATCTCCCGCTCAGATCTGATGCGTTTTTTTGCCCCTCCAAACTCAAAGGACACTCCTTCCGGTAACTCCCATCTGTATCTGATATTCATGTCCTTCAAAGTCTGAATTAGCACTCTATATTTTTTCCTATCCAATAACACTGATCTGGGCAATTCCTTCATTATAATAATCGTCTTGCCATCAATCTCCAATGGATCTTGAAATTGTTTTGTCACAATCCTCTCTTTCATATTTCTAGTTGTAAACTGCACGATCACATCCCTTGGTAGTTTCCTCTGGGTTGCAATTCTCGAGTTCACACGATACGCCACATCTAGGATAGCCACAATTTCCTCCTCCTCCTTCCCCAGGTAATCAGCCAACACCTCAGTCATCTGTTCTTGCGCTGACTTCCCTTCCACTTCTGGCAGACCACGAAAACGAAGCTGCTTCTCCATGTGTTTAGTTTCTGCAACTGACATCCTCCCCTTCACCAGTCTCATCTCTGTTTGTTGCGTGTCTATTAAATTCTCCATCGCGTCTTCTACTGTTTTAACTCTCTGCTGCGTTCCTTGTAATTCACTGCTAATCGTTTCCACACCTTTTTTCACTTCTGACAGCTCCGACTTTACTGTCTGTGTAACTTCCTTAACCTCTTTAATAAGCTCCAATTTCGTGTCCTTAAGTTCTTTCATCATGTCTATAAGTTTTTTGTCCAAATTTTCTATTGCCGATTGCCACTCTTTTTTCGACATCGTGGGGCTTGCTTTAGCTCGCTCCCACGAATCTGCTCTCTTCCTCAACTCCGTGGCGTATAATTAAACGTTTTCCTTTTTTTTAAATGTCCCAATCTTTGCCAAAATTAATTTTTTATATCCAAAATGTCGGGCGTCTTTTCTCTATGGTTTCTCTATGTTATTATAATCCAAGATGGCCTACTTCCTCTTCCGCTGAAGCCACGACCCTTCCACTTTCAAAGATGGCGATTCCCCACTTCCTGTCCTTTGGCAAGGGCCACTTCCCTCCAGCCACTCTATTGTTGTTACGCACTTCCTGTCTCCCGTCTTCCCACAGCAGGTCTCGCGATGGTGTCTTTTTCCCACAGCTCCAAAACCACAGGTATTCAAAACAATAGTCCGATTTTTGTAATAACTTCTTTAAACTTAGTCTCTTTTAAAATACAACTCCTGCCGAGTCTTCACCTCCTTTTCACTAGTCTGTTGCAGTTTAAAAAGCTACTTTCTTTCCTCTCTGTTTTTGTCAATCTGTCCCGTTTCAAGAGATAGCGATCTTTACCTTCTCTTCAGCTTTCTCGGGTTGTAATCGCTGTTTCGATCTTAAATTCTCCTCTCGACTTCCCTCCCCGATCGAAGCTTGGGTATGTAGGTCTTATGCCAGCCGAATTGGCCCCAAAATTGCCGCAGAGATTATAGCCGACCCGTCGCAAGGTGGGACCTCAAGGATCGGGGGGGAGACTCCTTGTGTAGAGCCCCCCCTCGTCCGAGATCTAGCTCACCCTAGGGTCTTGAGCGTTCTTTGCCTGCTCCCCGCCTGAGAGCAGTCGGCCGCGGGTTATTTTCACCCCTCCGGCCGGTTAAAACGGCAATCCGGTCAGCTCCACAAATGGAGCTGCGTTAGACCTCCATGAATCCCAAACCGGGATTCCCAATTTAGATATACCAGGCAATAGTATATGTCTGTATTTATGCCAAATTTTAATCGATCATTTTTTTTAAATTAATGAGAGTGGCTAGGTTAAAGGCCTCATAATACTTCAAGAGATCCGGAAGTCCCAGACCTCCTCTGCCTTGTGGTCTTCTGATCCTATGAGCCTCTTGTTCCCATATGAAGTTATTTAATGTTGTTTGCCAGAGCTTTATCTCTTGCTTTGTTAGTACTATGGGTAAAGTTTGAAATAAAAATAGAAACCCAGGCAAAACAAAACTTTTAACTAACTGCAATCTATCTGCCCAAGTAAGGCTTTTTCAACTACATTTCTGTATTTGTTCTTTTATATTCCTATAAGTACTGTCATAATTATAATGTTTCAACTTATCTAGATTTGTTGGTATCTGTACCCTCAGATATCTCCATTTTTCTTTTATCCAAGTATATGGGAAACTTGATTTCAACACTATTTGGACTGAGGGATTAATTTTGATAGGATATATCAATGACTTATTCTGGTTGACCCTTAGTCTTGATAAGGAGGCATATTTATGTAGAATTAATTGTAATTCAAGTAGTGAGGTATGAGGATCTGAAAAGTAAAGGGTCATATCATCTGCATATAAACTTAATTTATGCTCCACCTCTCCTATTTTAAGCCCCTTAAACTTGGTGTTCTGTCTAATTTGTTCTGCAAGGAGTTCCAGCTCCACAGCAGACAACAATGGTGACATAGGGCAGCCTTGTCTTGTTCCTCTTTCATAAATTTTTTTCTGAAAATACATTGTTTACTTTTATTGCTGCCATTGAATTTTTATACCAAGCATTTACTGCAGTCCTCATTCTTTGTCCAAAATCCATTGCTGTTATTAGTTCTTTAATAAACCCTATTCCCAAAGTATCAAAAGCTTTTTCTATATCGACTGCTAAAATTACAGAATCTATTTTTTTCAAAAATTGTATGATGTTCAGTGTTCTTCCAATATTATCCATTAACATTCTATTTGGTATGAACCTTGTCTGGTCCATTCCAATATAGTTACTTACAATTTTTTGCAGTTTGTTAGCTAAACATTTATAAAATATTTTTGCATCTACATTAAGGAGAGCAATTGATCTATAGGAAGATGGATCAACAATCTTTTTTATAAATGGGTATTAAATTGGCTTCTGACCATGTCTGTGGAACTCCCTCTGTTCACATTACGTGTGTGTTATGTGCCGTCAAGTCGTTTCTGACCTATGGCGACCCTATGAATGAAAGACCTCCAAAACGTTCTATCTCTAACAGACTTACTCAGATCCTGCAAACTGGAGGACGTGACTTCTTTTATTGAGTCAAGCCAGCTCATTTTAGGTCTTCCTCTTTTCCTGCTGCCTTCCACTTTTCCTAGCATTATTGACTTTTCCAGAGAACCTTGTCTTCTCATGATGTCAGTCAGGGAGTAAATCCAACGCGTCTGAACTGAATGCTTTACTGGTTTATTCCCTGTGCTCTTGAGAAAGCTGAGGCACATTTGTGTTCACGCGAAACAATCATTGCAAGCTAGCTGATTGTCGGGCCGACGGGATGCTTATCTTCTCTGCGGCTTGGAGAGAGCTGGAAGACAACTGCAATTACTACCCTCCATGAGAGACTTGCACACAGTTGCTAATTGAAATTAGTTGAGAATTGTAGCTTTTATGACCTGTCTTTCATCACTTGGAGCCAAAAGTTTATTTGAATTTATGTGTTGTGGCTTGTATATTCTCAATCTAGATGAATGACTATGTATATTGTAATGGATTCAACAATGATGATGATGTAATCAATTTATTTTTCACACTTCCATATTGTGCACTGTTGTTTATTATTATGTTGAATTAAGAAAAGATTGGTTGTATTGCCGACATAGAGAACCTGTGTTTTTTCTTCTGTATCTTGCTTGCTCTCTCTTTAAGAGCCTCTGTTCTAGCCAGTGTTCTCATGATGTGACCAAAGTATAATAGCTTTAGTCTTGCCATTTTAGCTTCTGAGGAGAATTCCGGCTTGACTTGATTTAGTACCCACTTATTTGTCTTTCTGGCTGTCCATGGTATCTGCAAAACTCTCCTCTAGCACCACATTTCAAATGAATCCATTTTTTTCCTGTCAGCTTTCTTTACTGTCCAATTTTCACATCCATACATGGCAATGGGGAATACCATAGTTTGGATTATTTTGATCTTGTTTCCCAGAAAGACATCTTTATCTTTAAGGATCTTCTCTAGCTTCCTCACAGCTGCTCTTCCAAGTCTCAGTTTTCTTCTGATCTTCTTTTGTTCACATTATAAAGTTGGCTAATTCCGTTAAGGGTTTTTAAAGCTCATTTTGGAATAATTTTAAAAATTCCACTGTGAACCCATCATGGCCTGGGGATTTATTAGTTCTAAGTTGTGCTATCCTGCATTTCCCACTTCTGTATGGGTTGTTCTAGCCAGTGTGTATGTTCCTAGGAGAGTCTTTTTACTACCTGATTTTGTTTGAAATATAATTTAATTTTGTTCAGATCTGGCTGATAAGATATGTAAAGTTTTTTATAAGTAATTGCCAATTGTTTTGCTATATCCTTCGATGTTGTGTAGTATGAACCTCTATCATCTTTTAAAAGATCTATCCTTCTAGCTAGTTGACATTCTTTGACTCTCCAAGATAAAATTTTTAAGGTCTTTGGCATATTTAATCAAAATCTCTGTTTCAAATATAATAATTGCTTTTGTACCTGGTCTGATTCTGTAGCTTCAAAAATTTTCCTTTTGTCTAATAGTCGCTTATATACTCTTTTACTGCTTAGATTTCTATATGTGATCTCTAATTGTTTAATTTCTGCCATCAATTCCATAATAATCTGGGTTTTTTACTTTTTTTCAGGGCGGACTGCAGAGTAATGATTTTTACCCTTGAGACCGCTTTGATTGCATCCCATGGGTGATTCCATCTTTGTATTTTCCTTTAAAATTATTAATTTCTTGTGTTAGTTTTTCTACAATCTCATCTTTCAAAAGTATTGAATTATTTAGCCTCCACATATATTGTTTATGTGCTTCTTCCAACTTAAATAACTGACAGTCCACAAGTGCATGGTCTGTCCACAGGGTTGGTCCAATATCCAAGTCTGCTATTAAATTAAGTAAATCCCTGGAAACTAATAAATAATCAATACGAATGTGCATCATAAATCTAGGGGAATAATATGTATCGTTTCTAATATTTTGATGTAAATGCAACCATGTAGCCTACTAATTGAAAGCAGGAAAATAGTTCTAGTAGCTTGGTTGGTTTCCCACAGCTATCAGCTCTTATCTGTTTTACTTTAGATCTATAATTTTATCAGCAACTATATTAAGGTCCCCTCCTATTATCATAGAGCTTGAACAATGAAGAATTTAAGAATAACTTTCTTCAGCAGTGCAGGACAAAGAAGAGTAAAATTTTAAATTGGGGCTCAAAAATAACTCTCATTGAAAACATTAAATCCTCATGGGGTAAAATTGACCCCCCCACCACCACCACCACTTTTAAAGCACAAGACAGTTTATTTTAAAGAAAGCAATCATTTTTAACTGAAACACATCCGGGAACTTAGCCAACAATTGGGTCTTTTCTCTTTGTTGTTTCTTTTTTTATGTTTCATTTCCTCTGCCAAAAGAAGGCTTTTTGATTCTTGGTTTTGACCATCTGAAGATTACAAACTATTTTTTAAAACATCATAACTAGCTCAGAAAGCAATCATTTTATAATACTGAAACTGCAACCATGTGTGAGTGTCCCACCACTGCCACCATGTGTGATTTGCTCGCAGTTGCCAACAGGTATCACTTGCTTGCAGTTGCCAACAGATGTCACTTACTTGCAATTGACACCATGTGTGACTTGTCCACAGTTGCCACCAAGTGTGAGTTGGCCGCAAACAAGGAAAAAATAAGCATATAACAGACCCTTGCAATGGAAAGGGGCATTCCATTCCTGCCAGAAAATATCTGCATTCTTTCTGCTAGCCTTCTTGTAGCCTTGCCCTCAGGCTGCACCTGTTGTAACCTTACAATTAAGAGTGCTTCCTGAATAACAAAAGGAAACAATCAGCTCAGTGCCCAGCCTTGTCTTGCACGGGGCTAGAATGAACTCATTTTCCAAAATTGTGATACAGTTCAATTTGAGCTTTTCAAGGTAGCTATGAGGCAGAAGGGAAGATTTGATAGAGCACAACAAAGAGAAACATCATCATCATCATCATCATCATCATCACAACATTCAATTTATATTCCGCCCTTCAGGATGACTTAACACCCAATAAGAGTGGTTTACAAAGTATGTTATTATTATCCCCACAACAAAACACCTTGTGAGGTGAGTGAGGCTGAGAGAGCTAGAAGCTGTGACTGACCCAAGGTCACTCAGCTGGCTTCAAGTGGAAGAGTGAGGAATCAAGTCCGGTTCTCCAGATTAGAGTCCTGCGCTCTTAATCACTACACCAAACTGGCTCAGTGGACAGATCAGTGGATAGGTAGCTAGGGGGACATCTAAAGTTCCAGGTTGAATGGCTTCTTCAAGTCTGGTAAATGTGAAGAGGTTCAGAGAATGCCTGCAAACATGTCCAGGCTTATCTTGCAGGGGGCCAGAATGACCCCATTTTTCAAAACTGCAATACAGTTCAATTTGAGCTTTTCTATGTGGCTATGGACATAAAGGAAGCTTTGAGAGAGCACAAACCCAGAGCTTTTACCTACTCTTACTATATATACAACAATTCAGGTTGAAAACAGTGGTTTCCTTGGGAGTAATTTTAATCCCCAGTTCCAAAACTTGTGTCAGACACCAGATCCAAAATTGTGAATTTTTTTGCACAACAAATATTTATTGTTTAAAATTTATCTTCATAATTTATATTTTCACTATTTGTTCCACCTTCCTATAAAATGGAGATGATACTTGTTGGCCCATCTATTTATACATGGAAACAGTGCTAAAATCATTTTTCAATATTTGTTGGGGTCACTAGAACCCCTAAATACAATTATGCTAAGTGCTTTCACATTTAAGCCAAGTCTATTCGGGGCCAGAATGACTCTTTTCACAAGTTAGATGAACCTCAAACTTAAAAAATAAAGGCAATGGGGAGGGAAGAGAGGGACTTCGGGGCATTGAAGTTCATTGGAGAGAAAGAATAACAAGAATTGGGTAAACCAATTTTTTTTCAATGACTTCCAGGGTCAAAATAACCTCTGTTTCCTTGGGAGGGTTAAAAACAGGACCATTTTAACTCTAATGATTCTGTGAAACCATGAAGAATTAAGAGTTTTACACTGATCTATGTCAACCCTAATTTTGGTCATTTGTTTCAAATGGCTATTCTTTAATAGCTCTGTTCCACTTGTTATGATTTACATCCCCAGATAGTTCCAGGAGAAAGTAGTCCAATTATAGGGAAATATTTTGATCAGGAGCTTTCTAGATTGAATTGATATCTAGAATTGGTATAATTTCAGATTTTTCAATATTATTATAAAGCCCAAAATCATACTATATAGGATTGCCAGGTCTCCTTCACCTCCCAGCAGGAGGGGGAGACCTGGCCCTCGCCACTTTTCTTTTCCTTGCACAAATCCAAGAGCATGTACGTGCTTTGCACCAGGTTGATCTGGGCCCCAAACAGGCCTGATTCAGCTCATTTGGGGCCCAAATCAGCTGCGGGAGCACACCCATCGGACAGGTGAGTGGTGGCAGGGGGTAGTGTGTGGGAGTGCAAGATCCTCCACCTCCACTGGGGGAACAGCAACCCTAATACTATCCCATTCTATTTCTGAATTTGGGGAAAATGTATTTATGGGGAAGAAACAAATCATTGTTGGCACATAAGGGCATATATCACATTGGGGGATGAGCAGCTGTATGAGCCAGAGGTTGTGTAGTTGACACCATTGGGTCCTTTAATTGTATTTTCTGGGTTGATATGTGGGCAGAGTTGGTATCTCGATCTGTTGCAACGTCTGGTTCCTGTGTTAGTGACTCTTTTAGCTGGTCACCAACACAGGAACCTGATCCTGTGATATATGTCATTATGTGCCAACAATGCCCCTCTGCTCTGTACATAGGACAAACAAGCCAACCTCTGTGCAAAAGAATAAATAGACACAAATCTGACATCAAAAATGGCAATATCCAGAAACCAGTTCGAGAACACTTCAATCTACCAGGACACTTCATCAAGGACTTAAAGGTCACCATAGTTCAATGGAAACATTTCAAAAGCAGAATCCAATGGGAAGCTGCTGAATTGGAATTCATATGTAAATTTGACTCAATCAGACTTAGACTGAATAGACTCTGGATGGTTATCTCATTATCAGAAGTAACTGCCTTTCAGGCATTCCATTCAGATTCAGCTACAGAGGGGAGGGGCCACACACAGCCTGGATTGTGCACTCCACCTCTTTCATGACTTTTGCAACTGATTTGCATCTACTCCTTCCCCCCTCCCCTCATCACTTATATATCTCAGTTTCTTCATTCCCTCCATGCATCTGACAAAGAGAACTTTGGTTCTTGAAAGCTTATGCTACAATAAAGTTGGTTAGTCTTAAAGGTGCTACTGGACTCTTTACTACTTTGCAACTACAGACTAACACAGCTAACTCCTCTGAACAACAACAATAGCAACTGCACTTATATGCTGCTCTTCTAGACAGATTAGTGCATCACCCAGACCTGTGAACAAGTTAGTGTTATTATTATCCCCACAATTCAGCTGGGGAGCTAGGGCTGAGAGTGGCTTACCCAAGGCTACCTACTGAGCTCATGGCAGTAGTGAGATTCAAACCAGTAGAGTGCTGATTCGCAGCCGAACCACTTAGCCACTGTCCTACAGTAGCTCTCTAGTAGTGGCATAACACCATCACACTGATGGCAATTTTTAAATTTATTTTTCTCCCACTAATCAATAGAGTGGCAGTGGGTAGCAGGGATTCCTGGGGCTGGCTGGCAACCTTAGGAATTTCTAACTACAAAAAATTACTAAAAATTACTAAATTATCATTTTTGATAATGCTATGGGGTCTCTTAAACTTGACAGTTTAAGGCCTTGCAGCATTATCTTAATCTAAACCTAGGAGGTTATTTGAGGAAGGCACAAACACTGAGAATGTGGGCATTAGAAGTACAAAAGTGTATGCTTGTGTTCACCTGTGAATTGGCAGGGGGTATGTAGATATATATTCCTTCAGATTAACTCTTCTTTTGAGCCCCAAAGATGGGCAATATCAGCTGTTTTGGGGAAATGTGTTATTTTGAAATACAGATTACTAGAGTATTTTTAGGTGGGTAGCCGTGTTGGTCTGCAGTACAACAGCAGAATTTGAGTCACAGTGCGATTTTCAGAGTGCAAGCTTTAGAGAGTCAGAGCTCCCTTCTTCAGATGTATTTTTGACAGGCCTCCTGTCATTTTATGGCATACAGAAAATCCACAGTGGAAGGATTTCCCTGGACTTTCTTTCTGGAATCAGCTCTACCTGTTGCCATTCTGCAGCTATTACAGGCACAGGAACTCTGCCAGAGAAGTGGCAGCCCTACAGATTACCATTGGTCGTACCCCTTTTGTTTTCTACAGTAATCTCTACAGTCATTCTGGCTGGTAAACAAACAGGGGGAAAGATGCAATGAGGTGTAAGAATAGATTTGCACAGGGCAGACAACTGAACATTTAATTTATTTACCTCTCTTAACAGATACCTGGGGTGACATTTATTAATAAAAGGCATTATCAGGTGTCTGATATGTAGCTCACAGAAATTAATTACCCAGCTCCTGGTAAAACCATAACAAGCCTGCAGTGCTGTAACGTTTGCGCTAATTGAAAATGAGATAAGTGCTGTGGGTGCAATTTGCATTCAATGCAGTGCATTAATTATCTTCAGTTCTCTTCATGATAAATATACCTGACTGAATCACTCTGTTAATTTGCCAGGTAATAGAGTTATAAGTGGATTCCCTTAGGTGACCCACTAAAGGCATCAACCCTTCTGGAACACTGAGGCTTTGGTCTCTCCCAAGTGCTTCAGTGGGTTAGTAAAAACTCTCCAACCTAACTACCTCTGTCACTGCCCTATTTCAAAGTCTTCCAAATAAACTGTTAAAAATACAGTACAGTGTTGCTTTGTTTAATGCATTGAACATTAAGGCTTAGACCCATCTGAGTTTATATTGTGTTCCTGGGATCAACACACTTTTTGTTGTGCTCAAATGATCATAATTTTACTGTTTCAGAGTCCCATGAGAAATACCTAGACAGATCATGAGAGGGAGGATAGGAAGGGTTACATCAGTGTTTAGTTCTCATGGCCTCTTCTTACATGCCCAGGGTAATGCCGATTGCCACCCTGGGGTTGTGAGCAGTCCGTAGAGCTTTCTATAATATGATATGCACTTCTTATTAGCTGGATCATAAGCCCTCTCACAAATGCACTTCAAGCCACAGTAGAAAGCTACCCGGCTGGGGCAAAACATTGCTGTCTCCTGACAGGGAGACTAGAATGTGAATGGAATGTTGATGGAATACAGAGTGATTAGGTGTGATTGGTTCCTGCGCTCCCTTCCTTAGAACATGCAGCACTCTTGACAATAAAGGTGCTTGAGGGATTCTCCTTAACAAACCCCTCAGACATCCTCTCCTCGCTTCCCTATTCAAGAAACCCCAACTAAAATCCTATCCAGCAATCAAGGGACATCTCTGATAAGTTTAGACTTTTCCTGGGAAAACTTAATCTAAACTTTAAGTTCACTGTCCAACTCCAGGGATACTTAATTAAAACTGTAGCTTTGTCATCTGGTACCAAGAATAATTAATCAAAACCTCCCCAGCTCCTATTGTCACACCCAGGAAGGCCAATTAAGGTTTCTTAAACCCTTTGTCTATCCCAGGAGAGAACCATTAAAGTCACCTTCTTGCCCCAGGGCCCATTTTGCCCTATAATTGATCGAGCCTTGCCCCAGCCAAAGTGTGCATGCTTACTTGGATCCGAGCACTGTACCCTCGGATCCGTCTGAGCCTCCTGAAAAAGGATGCTAGTTGTTCGAGCCCTCTACCTCCACTGACTTCTCTACTCCTCCGATGGTAACTATTACCCGAATTCCATAACCTATATTCAGCATCCTCACTGTTTTCCTTAGGAATCTTGTATACATGTGATTTGCTTTGTCTTTTCTTGTGTGTCTGAATTTCCCCTTTTAATAAAGACTACTTGCTTCAGAAAAACACCCATCTAGTCAGTTTTCTTGGGGAAAGGAGCTGGTAAAAATTGGTGGAGGATCTTTCTCGTTACCGCCTCTCGAAGCTTCTCCTTGTTTGCTAATTTCCCCAACTCCCAAGGAAACCCATTTAGGTAACAGGGTCAGATAGCAATTTTCCCCAGGCCAGTTTAGCTAGGGATCCTGACAGTGTTTTGCAAGGGTCACTGGGTCTGTGGGGGGATAGTTGTGAATTTCCTGCATTGTGCAGGGGGTTGGACTAGATGATCCTAGAGGTTTCTTCCAACCCTAGGAGTCTATAATTCTATGATTGTCCCTTCATGTGGTAAAAGCTGGTACTGAGTACATGACAGCAAACACTAGTTTCAATGTGCTTCCTAATGTTATGATACACTTGACACTGTCAAGCTAGAAGCTTCGTACTAATCACAGGCCTGTGTTCCTTTCTGTCCCAGAAGAGGTCTAGGCTAGACATGGGCACGAATGGAAAAAAACTGAACAAGCTGTTCGTTGTTCGTTGCCATCCACGAACAATGAACAACGAACAGTAACGAACATGACCCTATTCACAAACATGTTAGTTGTTCGTAGCCTCTTAAAGATCCCTTTAAACTATCCGCTGGCAGGGTGCAGGGGGAGTTTCCGCCTGCCACCTGCCAGCTGATAGTTTAAAGGGCCCTTTCCTGCCACGTGCAAGGGGCAGGGCCCTTTAAACACCCCACAAACTGACCTTCCCAATGTCCAATATCCACCAAATTTGCAGGGGACACAGTCCTCACTGTCCTCCAAAGACCTCCCCCCCCCAAGTTTCAGAGAGATTGCTCCCCGGAAAAGGTATGATCCATGTGTGTGTCCCCCTTTGCTGTCATTTTTTCTTCACAGTGGCAAAAACAGAACTGCCTGTTGGAAGGCAGCTACTTTGAGGAGTTACAAACTGACCTTCCCAATGTCCAATTCCCACCAAATTTGTAGGGGATATAGTCCTTACTGTCCTCCAAAGAGCCCCCAAGGTTCAGAGAGATTGCACCCCAGGAAAGGCATGATCCATGGGTCCTTCCCTTTGTTGTCATTTTCTCTTCACAGTGGCAAAAATTGGACGGTCTGCTGGAAGCTACTTTGAGGGGTTACAAACTGACCTTCCCAATGTCCAATACCCACCAAATTTGCAGGGGACATAGTCCTCACTGTCCTCCAAAGACCCCCCCCAAGTTTCAGCACCCCGGAAAAGGCATGATGCGTGGGTCTCCCCCTTTGTTGTCATTTTCTCTTCACAGTGGCAAAAACAGGACTCTCTGCTGGAAATACTTTGAAGGGTTAAAGCCAGAAGGAGTTCAGACAGAGTTCAGTCCCTGCCGTTGCCAGGGGAATTGATTGAAAGGCCCCAGACTGTCTGGCGTGACGAACAGCTGACGAAGGCAACGAACGAGGCTTGCAACGACCACTTGTTCATTTAGAATGGAGCCTCATTAACGGCTTGTTTGCGAACAGACAAATGGGCTATTTATGGGTTTTTTCCATTCGTGCCCATGTCTAGTCTAGACACACATGGTTCTGTGTAATTTGTTGCTTATATTGTTATAGTTTTATCCTTCCTTCTTCCAATAGAAATATAGACAGCATCTCAACACCACCACAACCTTTTATCCTTACAACAAGGTTTGTTATTGGTCCATTGACAGCAGGCAATCCTTTGCCTCTGGCCTCAATCCACTGCCTTCAATAATTTGAAAAATAATGGGTAAGGAGGTTACATTGGTGGTGACATTCTAAGAATTTCCTCAGTTTCTATTATCTTTATCATATAAATTAGGAGAAATTCCTAGACCGTCACTCGGAAGTGATATCATATCCTCCTGAAACTCTGTCCTCCTGGGCACAACAACAAAATCTCCTTGAATTTATCAGTGCAGGGTTGGCAACACTACTTTAAAAAAACCCCTATGAAATAGATTAAACTGCCAGTGATTGGCCTAAGCTTCAAAGCTCAGCATGGATTTGAACTTGAGCATGAATTTGAACTAGACTAGGACTCCAAGATGACATCAGCAATCTTCTGAAACACAGCGTTTACCTACACACAATCTTTTATGTGAGAATCAGGCAACATGAAGCAATCCATGTTAAATGGTAACGCATTTTAATTTATTCTTTGAAAAATGCAATTGTTGTATATCTACAATACCTCAGTTTTTCACCTGTAAAATGACCAGCCTAAACTGTAAATATGGCATTTTATGCTATGTATATAGATTATATTACATGACTTCAATGCTTACAAAATAATTTCTCATTAAAATTTGTATTCTCATTAATGTTTGCAAAACATGAGGTCATCTACTCACCAAAAATAATTTGCTTTGTTGTAATAGCTTGGGAGTTAATTATATTTTGTGTGAAATACAAATTAATTGACTCTGGTTATACCAATAACAATTAGGAACAAGCAGATGTAGATATATACTATCTGGTTCCATCATGTATTTTTCCCCCTCCTTTCCCCACCACTATCATTTATGGCAAAATTAAGCTATAAAACCATATGTACTCATGGTAAAGCACTAAAGCAGCACCTGGATGAGGAAGCACGGCTCCATCCATATCAACAAATATACACGTGGATCTCCCATCCTGGATCAGGGCGTTTACTGGAGTCTGCACATACGTTTTGTGTCAGGAAATGGCAGGATGTGCAGAGTCATTGTAAAGAGATGCAATGCCCATGAACTATGACAGTTACCAAAATACTGGCACAACAAGATGGGGAGGATCTGGAAAAGATTCTTTGCTAACTAACACATTATTCTGGTAACTTACAAACACAAACAATTTGATATAGTTCTTAACAATAGACTGGAGTTTATTGGAGTTTCCTCAAATGGAGTTTCCACATTTTCCATAATAATTCCACTTTAGTTTATATTTGACAGTTCTATCTGGAAATAATCTCTGCCTATACTATGTTAATAATATATTCACTATTTTAGGAGAGCAATTTTAAGGTGCAGTCCTTTTCCCCAGAAGGTTTTAATTCTTGGATATGTTCACCAAGATGAACACATCCACCAAGATTTCGCTAAAAGATTATGGCTTTGGCCACTAATTTAGGTCACTTTAGAAAAGGATTAGACAAGTTCATGAAGTATAATAATAACTCAATGTACACCCATAACCATGATAATAAAATGGAACTGCCATGCTCAGAGGCTGTATACACCTCTGAATGTCAGGTGCTGGGAGTAAAAATGAAAAGGTTTATGCCACTTTATGCCCCATTTGTGAGCTTCCTAAAATATCTGGCTTGCTTTTGCTGGAAACGTAATTGATGGACATGTCATTCAATTCAGCAAGTAGTTCTTATATTCTGATCTCATTAACAGTGGTGGTTAATTTAATTCAAAGACCTATATCCAGTATCTGATATTGGGGACCTGGTTTCTATAATGCCAGTCTGGAAATGAATAAAGTTGGGATTAGAATTACTTTGATTAATGTATTTACTGGGGCTTTTCCACACAATTGTGCTGATAAATGTAAATGTAACAGATTCTGTCCAATAGGAGACAAATGCCCTAGAGCAATCAAAATGCCTCTGATCCCCACCTGTAGCCATTATTTGCATTTTGAAAGAAAAACTGAGTTGTTGTGAAACTTATGTGGTTATTCTAGGAGGGGGAGGAGGGAGAGGAAAGAACTGTTAACAAAAATCTTAACTTTGACTCTGAAGCACATTTGTTAAATAGCCTTCCTAATGGCATTATTGCAGCTAAAAACAGAGACTTGAAAATGCTGTATACATTATTACTCTCATTATCCACCAACTGCAAGAATGTTGCACTAAAACTAACTCAAAACACCTCAGGGAAGGTAATTGCTACTAATGGATCTGAAGTGTGTAAAATTGGGCATTATTACCCCGTCATCATATCCTTGAATTGCTGAAGCTGTAGGATATCACAGTTACTGGGCTCACTCATCTCTCAATCACGGGAGAAATTTGAGAAAAGTGGACAGCTCTCCTTCATTTTGCATTAGAAGGAAAATTCAACAACAACAGCTCAATATTAAAGCAGCCTGTTTGTGCCCTTGGGGTTTGCAGAGGGTCAGCATTTGCTTTTCTAAACCAGCATTTTCAAAGCACTAGGAAACACCTACAAATGTTACTTCAGATGAACATTTCCCCAGTGACTGAATATTATCATATTTAGGACTTCACACAACATTTTGCTCTTCAGTAGATAGCCACAAATTTCTACGCCAGGAAAGTTCTCCTGTCCAAGTCCCACTGAAATCAAGGGGAGTTGTGCCACTTCTTTTCATTTCAACAAGACTTGTTCAGGAGGACTTCCCAACAAACTGTGCCTGACATCCACAAAATGTGAACACTTGGAAATTGTGTGTCACCCTCCCAAATAATGTAGCAAGGAGTTCCTTTGTTTCTGAATTCTGCAAGTCCATATAGAATGGATAAGATGTTTTGACTGAAGCATTTAGTCTTGATGAATCCAACACAGTCTCCTTTGCTACCCCTAATGTTTTCCATAACCCTGTCCTGAAGATTCCCACTGGGTACCCCCAACCCCTCAGTTCTGGCAAATGGAATCTGAAAAAAATATTGCTTCTTAGCAATGTCCAATGAAAGAGAAAGGGAAGAAGGTTTCCCTATTTAATATATTGTAAAGGGCTCTGAGCCCTGACCTGGATAGCCCAGGCAAGCCCAATCTTATCAGATCTCGGAAACTAAGCAGGGTCAGCCTTGGTTAGTAATTGGATGGGAGACCTCCAAAGAAGAACAGGGTCTCAATGCATAGGTAGGCAATGGCAAACCACCTTTGTTAGTCTCTTGCCTTGAAAACTCCATCAGGGGTTGACATAAGTCAGCTATGACTTGACAGCCCTTTCCATCACCAAAAGGCTCTGAGGATGGTGATTTTACAATGAGAAGGAGTATGAAGACTCTCAACAAAAAGCCTGGGCCAAAAATAATGTTATCAAACGTGACACCAAGCAAATAATTGTCAGGGTGGTGTTCCAAAGTCAAGGCACCATGGCAGAAAGGGCTCTGTTTCTAATGCCAATACCTTACTTCAGAAAACAAGGGCTCACAGAGCTGGATATCTGTAAATGACCTTAACCGATGGCTTTCTCCATCCCAATGAACCATCCCACAAGAGCCTTTTCAAAACCCTCTGTTCACAGAAAGGGGTGGAAAGGATCTCCCTCCCACCTAGGGAGTTAAAACTAGTCTCTCTGAAACTGCACATAGGCAAATGAAGCAGGTTTTATGATGGCACCCAAAAGGCTAGAACATCGAGTGGGAAAAAGATGGCGTCCTGAGAAGACACACCAGCGTAGCTCCTGCTTTTATCTGGCTTTAAGATAAGTGTCTGTACTGAACTTTGTATTTTGATAAAGCCGCAGTTTGTTTGGATTTTGCACCTTCAAGGACTCTTTCCCAGGGAACTATAGTGCATTTCTTATCTCCCTCAGGCTGTCTCGCTTCCCCCTGGCAGTAGAGCTGAGAGCCCACGGCTGGAGAGTCAGGCGGCACTGCCGAATAAATCAGGGTGATGCTGACTGGTTTTTGATTGAAGACCTTAACTGATGGGCTCCTCTTATGGGAGTAAGTGGTCTTGGCCCAGATCATTTAACTCTTCAGAGGAACAGAATCAAGTCAACAATCAGTGTAGATCTTATAAATCTGTCAAAATCGGTGTTCCCCCATAACTTGCAACTTACCTTATACTAACTGAAACTGAAACAAACAAAATTAATTACAGCAATCTAACCGCAGCATGGATAACTGCGGCCAGATCACATCTGTTTATGTGTGTGTGTTTGTTTGTTTGCAAAAGCCAAACCCTAATATTCAAAATGCCCCACTATCCACTTTGGGGGGATTTTCACATCTGTTTTTGAAATAAAATATGTCAAATTGTTTGGAAGGTTCAGGTATTGAAAGGAAGAGTGAATGTGTCCCTATCGCAAAGGCAATGGGACCAATAATTCTTAATTCAGTTGCAAGTAAATGATATGTCAAAGCAGAAGGAACATATTCACATTTGGGTGCTCATCTGGATTCTCATTTAAAATAATACATTGAGCATGGTTGACCTCCACATCTGGATGCACATTCAGTCATGCGTCTGACTGTGACTCTTGCCAGTCTGCAGTACATTGCTTTCAACAGAACACACATTCCTGTCCATCTTCTTCCTGAATAGTAATTTATGAATGATTAGGATGTGAATTTGGGCAATAGTCTTGCCATACAGCACTAGCAAGCAATGAATCCAACACCACTGTATTGCAACAAAACAGCAAGAGTCGCCCTGGATGCCTGAGTAATTGGGGAGCTCTCTTTCTCTATCTGCCTCTTCCCTGTTCAGAGTGAAAAGAATGGGAGGGCTTTGGATGCCTACAGCGATGTCACTAAAGAGCCAGATCTGATTGCTTGTGTGGCAATCATGCTTATTATATAATCCTTCTATGGATGGGATCCTGCAGCAAAGGAAGGCATTCGAGTCAAAGAAAATGGTGCTGGAGGAGCAGCAAATCAAAGAAATATCTGTAAAGAGGAAGGGGAAATGTGTGCAAGAGTGGAAGGGATGTTTTTAACTATCTCCAAGTGACAGTTGTTGCAACACAAAAATGCAATACAAATACTAGTTAAAACATGACCAACTTTATATGTTTTTAATGTGACTTTATAAGAGCATTGGAAAACTACAAGAAAATGTTTGGAACTGAAAGTGGGGTTTGTATTTGTCCATGTTAGAAAAAGATTCTCCAAAAATAACAGGTCACCTGTATGACACTGAAGCTGAGCTTTAGTTTATCGCTTGCGTTACAGGAATAAAGCTGGAGCTTTGCTAGAGGTGCAACCTCTTGTCCCTTCACTCTAAGTCCATGCCTTACAGTTGTGGTCATGAATGAGCTAGCTCAGGAGATGTTATTTTTTGGTTTGTTTGCTTAAATTGAGAGGTGATTTGTAAGCTGCTTTGAGTCTGCATTAGGTAGAAAAGTGGAGTATAAATGTCTAAATAAATAAACGAAGGTTCCAGATGTAGTTTGTATTTTTTTAAGAGGGGTGCTTGATTAGCTGGAGACCTAATTCCCAAAACTACAGCTTATGTTCAACAGAACTATTGGACTTCCAGATGATGCAGTGGCATATGGCCAGGACAAAATATGTTTAGCCCATCAACAGGTGTTACACGTTGTGCATCAGTGCATTGTACAGTGCTGAAACCAAGAGGCTCAGATTGTTAGGAGCATGGGGCATTGATGGGCTCTATAGGACAACAGAATCATAAACCAATGCCAAGCCAAGCTTCTAGACTAACAGGAAACAGAAACAGAAAAGAAAGTGCAGCCCCAACAATTGGAGAAAACAGCTCCCCCACCCCAAGGACCAGTAAAAATTTACAGCAACAAAACACCCATGAGGAGAAACACCTCCCCCCCCCACCCCCACCCCCGCAGAAGAACAAGTGAATTTAATAAAACAGCAAACCATGCAGGGATATTGCAATATTAATATTCAATATGTGCCTGCACACAATATTCAACATCTCCCCCAAAGAAGAAAATTTAGGATATGGGGTAAAAACTGGAACAGGACACCCTGTTAAGGTCACTTCACATTATCATTTTTTCCTAAGATGTTTGAAGTCTTACCTACAAAGCTTAAGTGCAAATTCAGCAAATACATTTACAAACATATGTATCATATTGGTTCATTCATTAAGGTTGCATCACGATTGTTTGCTGTTTCTGCTTAATGTGTAAAATTAATCATAGACCGCCTATGATTGTTGTAGGGTAGGCTGGAACATGTCATGCAAAAGCTTGCTGATGTGAACCATACGGAGCAGAATGCTTTGGGGGTAAAACGGCAGCATGTTTGCATCCCAGATTTGACAGTTTCTACTGCAAATGCTGCATTTGAATTCCTGGCTGTCATGCAAGGATTCTCGTGGCTGTTTATTGTTTGTTGTGCATTAATGGCAAGTGGCCCTCATCCAAGGCCCATGGTTGATGGGGGACCTACCACACTAAAATTGTCTTGCACACAGAAAGCTTCTATGAGATTTAGTCCTTGTCCTAAATGGTGTCAGTCTAAGAGGATGACAAGACTCCGGATAGCAGAAGACAAACAGGGTAGTATCAGGCAGGTCAAGGTGACAGCAGACTTAACGTATTCTGTTATTAATGCAGACTTCAGTCGTATGTAATAGATGCTGACACATTTTGGTGAACAAGACTAGTTGTGAATCAAGGTATGGATATTGATTTATACATAGGTCCTTTTCTTAGCCAAGCACTTTGTAGAATTGCAATGAATGCACAGATTTATGTCCGTCACAATGACAAAAGCAAACTCCTCCATCCCGACCTGGGGTGAGATATAGTAATGATTCTAACACAGGCAGTATTACAATGGCAGCCCTCTAGAAAATAAAAACAAAGGACCGCTGACACACAAACAACCCTTGACTCACCTAGGCAGCTGAGGATGATAGACAACATTTAATATAAAGAAGCCTGTCCCAATGTGGTGGTTTGGCAGAGTCTCCTTAGAAAGAAGGCATGGTGCTTCACCAAAGTCAATCAGACCTTGGACTAAGAGAGAAAGAGGCTGCTCTGATCCCCCTCCCATCAGTCACACAACCAAGTAGGGGATCATTGCAGGTTCAGATGAGGATATCTTGATGTGATGCACTCACAGGCATTTGTTCTACAAAAAGGGCTTCTGCTTACATGTTCTTAGAAGCAAAAAGATTAACTTAGTGGGTTGGTTTACACAGTCAGCTGCAGTCTTCTCTATGCAGATTTGCACAATGATATGCATGGGAAATCTATGCACAGATAACCCTGAGAGAGGGTTAAGCCACAGCCATTGATGGATATGTAGGTTGGATCCGAAGAACCCGATCTTACTGAATGGATCTTTAGCATCTGTCCTCTTCCTCTTACACCCCTGGGAAGCAATAGCTGAGTGTCATGCTGGCAAGTGTGCCTGTAATTCAGTTGTGAAGCTAGGCTCACCCTGCAGTTTTGGAAGAACGGTGTGGTGCTGTTTTCATAGGATGTCAACCATCTCTCTGATTATGTCTGGAATTCTCAGACTTTATAGAACTAGAGTGGCTGTTTGGTTCTTCCAGCTCTGGAATTTTTTAAGAGGAAACTTCTCTAGCAGTTATTATGTGTTATATATTATATATAATACATATATTATAGTAATTATATGGAAATCTCCATCCTTTAGAAGTGATTCACAATAAATTTGCCCATTTACTGTTGGCAGGTCCTCCTTTAACAGCCTCAGCTATGGTTAGACTTAAGTCGCTGCTGCTCCCAGGAAAAGACCTGCCTTGTAAGGTAGCCATCAATTGTTGGCTAAAAATAATTCCTTGTGAATCTTCAGGTTTTTTGGTGGTGTCAGATTATTTGCTACATTTGTATTTTTCTGAAGAATATTTGAGGAGCCTGGGTTTCTATGTTGATAAATTCTTAATAAAAAAAATTATCAGGTGTGACTATTCACGAAAACAGTGGCTGTTTATGTACTCTGTGAACAGTTTTCTTGTATAAGTATCTTTCTCCCCTGCCTTTGACTCACCCTTTCTTTCCTGATTTAATGAGTTTTGAATTTACAGCACATTCCTGGAGGTGGGGGATAAAAGCACTCAGGAAGCTGACCAGCCACTACACTGGTGTTATCGCTCAGGGTCTCTCTACAAAAGACATCTTACACGGGGATGCTTAAATGATTCACTTTCTGTGTGGTCTTATATTCAAGTGCACTCTGTCTCCCTAGCAGTGTATGTGTATCTACAATGAGAGAACAAGTGTAAGATCTTTCACTTGATCGTCCCTGAGGAAGATGTCTTGTGTAGAGAGACTCTCAGATATAGCAGTGGAGCCTGGCAATTTGCTGTTGGAGCCTCCCGCCATTGCTGCACCAGGTTGCCAAAAGTGCAACCCCCTGCACTAGTGTGGTGGGGGCAGGCCTATGGGCTTGGCAAGAGTTAGTCAGCTTGCACCTACAAAGCTTGTGTCATAGTCTATAGACATGCATAAAGGCTGGGAACAGTAAAACCTTCCCATTAACTGCCACATCCTCAGAGCCCTGTGGACTACAGGATGTCGACAGATGCTGCAGCCCACTCCTATTTGCCCCTCCCCAAACACCTGCCCTCCTGCCCATAGCCAATGGTGGCCAGTATAAACTATGGTAAGTGCATGGGCAGATCAGATGCCAAGCCTCACACATGGGGATCCATCAATTAGCCCTGTGACTGTGGGACTTAGCATTTCACATCCCAGTGGTGACTCAAGCACACACTCATACAATATACGAAAGCACAACTCATCAACAAGGTGTAGTGGGAGGGCAAAAGCCACAAAGAGCCTTCAGTCTCCTGAGAACCTGATCACCCCCTTGCCACCATGAGGTGCACCCCAGGTCTTTTCCCCAGGCATGTCAACCCAGAGCAGCCAAGGCAGCAGGGAACTAACTGATGGTTGGACCCCAGGCTAGCCCCCATGGCAAAGACATCTCAGCTGCCCATCCTTGCCTCTGGCTGTTCACCCTGAAGCAGTGGACTGATACCTTCAGGGTGGTTCGAGGCATATGTGTGCCCTCATGGCTCAGGGCATCCCCAATGACTAGGCAGTGGCGGATGGTCTTCCAGGTGCTGAGGCTATATTGTACTGCATGTCGTAAATTCACCCATCATGGTGGGCAGCTGCAGTGTTGAGGTGCTGTTTGGTGGTTATGTGGCCACCCCGGGGGGTGGCAGAGGTTGCCTCCCCAGCAGCCTGCTCACTCCTGCCTTTCCTCCTACAGGCAACTCAGTCAGTGGAGAGGCCAGTGCTGGGCACCAGTTCAGTGATCACAGACCTGGTCATGAACCCCTATGAATAAGGGCATTGGTGTCATTGTGGGCCCTTCCAGGAGATCCCTCTCTAGGGCCCCCAGCCAGCTACACCCCTGCCACCCATTCCTTGGTTGCAAGCCAGCTGGCTGTCAGTGACGGGGGAGCCACAGCGGACATGGATGGAGATGAGGTTGCTGTGGGCAAAAGGGGGACAACTACCCATGGTTTAATTCATTCCTTGCTGTCAGATGCAAAGAGTTTCTATAGGAGAGGCAGAATCATCT
The DNA here is from genome assembly GCF_028583425.1 of Eublepharis macularius. NCBI lineage: Eukaryota > Metazoa > Chordata > Lepidosauria > Squamata > Eublepharidae > Eublepharis > Eublepharis macularius. The sequence continues at coordinate 191,966,498 of NC_072790.1, forward strand.
AGCTGAGATATGGAATGGGATGTCTCAAGGATAAGGCTGCCAGCTCCTGTTTTCCACTGCCATATCTACAGCAAATGGGAGAAAAATAATGGGTAGTATTAAATATTGGGCTTTTTGCCATAGTGATTTCAGCCAGTAATGAGTTCAGCTCAGAACAACATGTTTATTTAAGGCCAGAACAGACAGACAGACAACACAAGCTCAACGTGAGCCAAATATATACAAACAAACCCCGCCCCGATAATACCCAACAACCAATAGGCACTTGACGTTACAATCCTTAGTTTGCATTAACTATATACAAAGTAACATATTTACTGAGCTGTGATTGGACTTTTTTGTACATAGCAGATTGAGAGCTTTAGGAGCCTAGGCTCAGACTGAAGCTCTACACAATGCAAACACTCAATGAACCAACAGACATTAGGGATTTTGCAAAGCCCAACTCAACACCAATACATAACAGGTAGAGAAGCACATCAGTCATTTCTAGAATTGCCTAGAAAGGAGCTTCATAGAGGTGTGATGTCATTTTAGGTTTTTCCCTGGAATTGATGCCATTCTGTCACCAACTGTGCCCCCCCAAGTTCCTCCTCGCCCCAACTCTTGCCAGTAGCTAAGCCAGTGGCTGGCAATCCTAGCCATGGATCTATTTTACCCCCCATGCTCTTTAATCAGTATGTAACCCCCTGGCCAAGATCATCAGGAGGTTTGGATTGGGTGGTCACCAATATGTGGGTGACACCCAGCTTTATATTTATTTATTTATTTATTTATTTATTTATTTATTTATTTATTTATTTATTTATTTATTTAATCACATTTCTAGACCGCCTTCCCTGTCAGACAGGCTCAGGGCGGTTTAACAACAGTTTAAAACAGTAAAAACATTATAAAAACATTAAAACATTATATCAAAACAATTAAAATTGGTGGGTATAAAATATTATACCCTGCATGGGTGGTGGAAGGTCTTCAGTGGTATGGCCGACAAGAGGACAGCCTAGCCCCCACCAAATGCCTGGAAGAACATCTCCGTCTTGCAGGCCCGGCGGAAAGATAACAAATCCTGCCAGGCCCTAGTTTCCTCAGACAGAGAGTTCCACCAGGTCGGAGCCAGGACCGAAAAGGCCCTGGCTCTGGTAAAGGCCAGGCGGACCTCCCTGGGGCCAGGGACCATCAGCAAGTTCTTAGTGGCTGATTGAAGCGACCTCCGGGGAATATATGGGGAGAGATGGTCCCGAAGGTATGCTGGGCCCAGTCCGCATAGGGCTTTATAGGTCAACATCAAAACCTTGAACCGGACCCAGTACTCAACCAGTAACCAGTGCAGCTGACGGAGGATAGGTGTTATATGAGCCATGATTGGTGCTCTGGCAACAACCCGTGCAGCTGCATTCTGAACCAGCTGCAGTTTCCGGATCAAGCCCAAGGGAAGCCCTGCATAGAGCGAGTTGCAGTAGTCTAATCTGGAGGTGACCGTTGCCTGGATCACTGTTGTAAGGTCATGGGTCAATAAGTAGGGAACAAGTTGTCGAGCCTGTCTTAGATAGAAGAAAGAGGATCGAACAACTGCTGCGATCTGTGCCTCCATAGACAAGGAAGCATCCAGGACCACCCCCAGGCTCCTCACTCTTGACACCGGCGTAAGTGGCGCTCCATCGAGAGCAGGGAGCCGGAGTCCCACACCCATGGACCCTAGACCCACATGCAGGACCTTTGTCTTCAAGGGATTAAGTCTCAGCCGACTCTGCTTCAACCATCCAGTCACAGCTCCAAAGGCATGTTCCAGGACATCTGGGGCAGAGCCAGGTCAGCCTTCCATCATCAGATACAATTGGGTGTCATCTGCATATTGATGGCACCCAAGTCCGAAACTCCATACCAGCTGGGCGAGGGGGTGTATATATACGTTAAATAGCAGGGGGGAGAGTATTGCCCCTTGAGGGACACCACACACCAACAGGTGGCGAGATGACAACTTCTCCCCTAGTGCCACCCTCTGTCCCCGACCATGGAGAAAAGAGACAAACCACTGCAGAGCTGTCCCTCGAATCCCCACATCGGCAAGGCAGTGGACCAACAGGTCATGATCAACCATGTCGAATGCTGCTGATAGATCTAACAATATCAGCAGCACTGACCCGCCTTGATCCAGCTGTCTACGGAGATTGTCCATCAGGGTGACCAGCAATGTCTCCATCCCATGTCCCAGGTGGAAGCCAGACTGGAAAGGATCTAGGGATGAGGAATCATTCTGGAAAACCTGCAGCTGCTCTACCACCACCCGCTCAATCACCTTACCCAGGAATGGGAGGTTCGAAACTGGGCGGTAACTGACCGGGTCGGTAGGGTCCAAAGATGGTTTTTTCAGGAGAGGCCTAACCACATCTTCCTTCAACGCTTCCGGAAAGATCCCGGAGCTCAGAGACATGTTGACAATGGCCTTCAGGGCATCCCATAGCCCATCTATGCTGGCCTTCACCGGCCACGAAGGGCACGGGTCCAAGGAGCATGTGGTAGGCCTAACTGCTTACAGGATCCTGTCAATCTCATCCCCAGAGAGTGGACTGAAATGGTCTAATATCATCTCAGAAGGCGGCCAAGGGGCCTCCAGTTCACACACTGTATCAACTGTGGCTGGGAGATCACGGCGGAGAGACAAGATTTTATCAGCAAAAAACTCCCTAAAGCCTCACAGCTAATATCCGAATTTGAATTTTGACAGTCCCCTCCTGATAAGGAGACCAAAGACCAAACCACATTGAACAGTTTTGCTGGGCGTGAGCTAGCTGATACAATGGAGGCTGCATAAAACTCCTTCTTTGTAGCCTTCACTGCCATCTCATAGGCCTTCATAAACGTCCTATACGTCCTATACGCTCTTGCCTCTTTGTCATGAGTTCGCCGCCACACTAGCTCCAGCCATCTCAGCTCCTGCTTCTTCCGACGTAGCTCCTCTGTATACCAGAGAGCTAGTTTGGTATGGGGGTGGAGAGGGCGACGGGGGGGCGATTTTGTCGATGGCTTCAGAAAGACGGACTTGCCAATCTTCCACCAGCTCACCCAATGAACCGCCAGGGAACATCGGATCCCGCACAGCATTCTGGAAACCAATTGGATCCATAAGTCTCCGCAGGAGAGCATAAATAAGCTCACCGCCCTTGCAGGGGGGAGGTGGGATATCCATCCGAGCCTTAAGGACCACATGGTCTGACCATGGCACCAACTCAGTTGTTTCTAGCACCACATCCATCCCCATCCCAAAGATCAAATCCAGCATGTGGCCTGCTTGATGTGTAGGGGCCGAAACAATCTGGGAAAGTCCAAGTGCAGCCATGAAGGACACCAGGTCCACAGCCCAACTAGAGGCGTCATCGTCAGCATGGACGTTGAAGTCACCCAATACCAATAGTTTTGAGTGCTCCAAGGCCCATCCAGCCGCCACCTCTAGCAGATGTGGCAGGGCATCTGCTGGTGCGCTGGGCGGCCGGTACACCACACAGATGGCCAAACTTTCCTCGACACCCCACACTACACCTACACTGTCAATGCCGGAGATCTCCGGGATGAGGAGCGGCCTGAAGGAGAAAGACTCTTGGACAATAATCGCCACCCCTCCCCCCCCCCCGGCCTCCTGTTCGGGAATGATAAAGGACTGAGAACCCAGGTGGGACTAGTTCGTTCAGGGCAACCGTCTCACCCTCCCTCACCCAGGTCTCAGTCACGCATACCAGTTCCACATCATTTGCCACAAAATAATCGTGCAATGTTCTGGTCTTATTATTTATGGACCTGGCATTACACAACATCAGTGTCGAAGGGGGGGTATATTTCCTAGCTCCACACTCAACATGCCTTGGGATGGGATGCAAGTTAGAAGGACATCGAGCCTCACCATAACTCCGTGTCCTTCTCATCCTTCCCTGGGTCCCACCACCATACCTCCCTCGTCCCCAGAGGACCTAGATCTCTGGCCCCATGCCGACCACTCTCCACATCCACCACCCTGCTGCTCACACCACTTGTCCAAACTACTAGCTCTCTTCAATTGCAATGCAAATCACAGTATACAGACATTAATCATTGGGGAGTACCCTATCAAAATTCAGACCAATTATATATATAATTATCAAAGCCTATGAGAAGTAGTAGTGAAAATCCTGTGGCCAAGTGACTGAGAGTGAACAAACTGAAACTTAATCCAGACAAGGAGGTGGTGAGGCTGGCTGGGAAGACAGAGTGCTTAGCTGGGGTAGATCTACTAAATTTTCTTCTGTAGAACAAGTTAAGAGCTAGGGGATGCCCCTGGACCCATCTTGACAATGGTTAGTGCTATTGCTAGCAGCACCTTCTTTCAATTACATCTGGCTCATAAGCTAGCCCTTTATTTAGACTCTACTGAGATCCACAGTACTCATCTCCAGGTGAGACTGCTATAACATGCTCTCTGTGGCACTACCTTTGAAGTTATCTCAGAAGTCTCAGTTGCTTCAGAACATGACAATGAGATTTCTGTCTGGGTTCAGCTGCTTAGAAAATATAATGCCAGTGCCGTGTCAACTGCAGTGATTGCCTATTTGCTTCCAGGACCAATTTGGAGCCAAGGTTATCACCTTTAAATGCTTTCATGGCCTGGAACTCTCCCAGTATATTTAGGCTTACCAAGTGCCTGCCAGTGGCGAATGAATTCCTAGGGATTTCCCCCTCATCTGTCGGTTGCCCAATGATTGGTGGGAGGGGACATGCTCCTGGAGGTTGCCCGCCATTGGCAGGCACCTCAGGAGCATGCACTGCACATGCGCTCCCAACTGGTGCAGCAGTGTCACTTTCAGAAGTGATGTCGTTGCGCTGCCTGCGAGAGCATTTCTACACTTCGTTTGGGGCCGATTTGGGCCCCAAATGGGCCAAATTGGCCCCGTGCAGAGCACAGGAGCGCTCACATGACTGGTATGGTGACATCATGTCCAGAAGTGACATCATCACGCTGACTCTGGGATATGCGTGTGCAAATCAAGACCTTGCGCTCTGCTCAAGGTAAGTGCCAGGTACTCTACCCTCCTGGCAGGAGGTGAGGGGTACCTGGCAACCCTAAGTGTACCCCTATGCACCAACTGCATTCCTCACACCGCCTCTTCCTGGTGGTACCCTCACCTAGGATAGTTTTTTTGGCAATAGTCTGATCAAGGGCATTCTCTATGGTAAGTCCACTCCTCTGGAATGGCCTGCCAGAGTGGGTGTGGTGGGAACCTTCACTTGCTGTGTTCAGGAAGGTGTGCAGGAATGTTCTGTGCCAGAGGGCATTTCTGTCTTAGCTGTGTTAATTCTGCACACTACCAATGCTGTATTGATTTAACTTGTTGGATACCTGTGATATCTGTGCCTGCAGCTTCTGATGTTTCGTTAACCGTCTTGAGTTTGCAAAGATACATATTTTAAATGTAATAAATAAAATGTAATATTTTAAATGAATAAATAATCAGGTAATGGGTATATATACCCAGAATTTTGAGCAGTTATAGACTTGGCCACACAGTGGGAAATTATAAATGAAGATCTTCTGACACTGGTACCATGCCATGTTTTCAAGGTACTCCCGCTTACCTCCAAACAACTGAATGTACACTAGAGACACACGCAAAACAAATGGAAGAAGTAATGGAAGGAACAGTGCCTCCTTTAGCAACTGTTCAATACCTGTCACAGAATGCCTGTATTGTATCCTGCAAATTGTTAGTGTAAGTGCATTTCTTTTTCAATAGCCAGCTCCAGACTTCTGCCCTTGTAGCTCAAGCATAGAGATTAACGCTTTGAAATGTGGAGGTCCCCCACTCGCTACCTGATGTGGCAGGTATCACACATACACAGACAGCATGTGATCTATTAATGTCTCACTTAGCATTGATGTGATGCTCCATGCTAATCTTCCAAATGCCATCTGATCCTAACCAAGTCAGGATGTGTTTTCTGCTTCTACAGCCTTTCTTGAAGTGATAGCAAAATGGAGTGGGGGAAGCAGATTTCAATGTTTGTCATTATTATAGGTTATATATACAGAAAGAAAAGTTAATTAAGCTTTAAAAAATCCATCACACATCAATGGCTGCATTTTAATGAGTACAAAAAGTTGAGGTGTTTACTGCCAATTAAAGTGGTTTTTAAATAAGCATTAATTAACACAGAAATTCAGAAGAAAGTTATGCCTTGTCAAAGAAAGGCCAGAGCAGGCTGTGCCCACTACTGCACCCATTCATATTCAGATAGTAATTACCACCAACCCTATATTTTCCATAATAATGAGGATGGGCTGTCATGTCTGTCAAACAAAAAAAAAGTGGTAGGTTTAAAAATACCTCAACCTGAAGCAAACTTTTAAAACATTCCTCTGGGAGAGTTCCTGTCTTAACCACACAAACTGCTATTTAGGGAGAAAGTCCATTTTCTAAGCACAGTTACACCCCTTCTAAGTCCGCTGAAGCCAACAAGCACCAAAAGGTGTCATTCTGTTTAGGATGGCACCATTTGTCACTGAGGCAGCTTGTTGGCCCATATAGCGCTGTACTGTGTACTCTGATTAGCAAGTTGTCCCCAAGGTCTCAAGCAGAAGGCTTTTTCAGCCACGCTACATAAGAGCCTTCTCAGTAGCTGTTTTGATGGTGCATTCAAAGAAAACAAAGGCCTAGCTACACTGACTCAGGCTTTGTGGCAAGTAACTCTGGAACAAACTGGCTTTAACTGTGGGCCAAGCTACACATGACGAATGACACTTGAATGGCAAGTGTATTTCTCCCTGTTCACTTGCCCTCCACTCAATCCACTTGCCAGGCAAGTGTCTTTCGTCATGTGTAGCTTGGCCCTGAAACTCCTCCCTCAGTTCTCTGACCTCTGACCAGATGCTGCATTTCCAGTTCCTTGCTGACTAGATGCAGTCTTTGTTGCAGCACCCTCGGTCTGATAACTATCTGTTCTAAATGTAGTGATGCCAAGAATAGAACAGTAATATATTCATATGTGGATGAAGGAAGAAGGCACTTATTCCTCACTACATGTGGAGGAGCAACCAAATAAAAGTATTGTGCAAGCCAGTCCTGTATCTTGCAGTCAATCCATGGTAGACATATGGGAAGCCATCTTGGCTGCAATATGTGTTGTAGCTAGAATTGTTGTGGGGTGAGGAATTTCTTTTTCCATAATTCACTTATTTAGATATAGCCATCTATTGCTGTTATTCTCCTTTTAACTTTTAAAGGAGGGATTTCTCTTTGATTTCTGTTTGTAGAGAAATCAACACCCCCTTTTATAACTTCAGTCCTCGCAGTTGTTTTATGTTACACAACACAGGGTGGTGCTCTGCCAGGAGGATAGGAAAGTTTGGGAAGACATTGCCCCCCCTCTGAGCATCTACAGAGTAAAATTCTGAAAGTCTGCAGAACCTCACAACCTGCCATTCCTCTTTATGAATTCCTCTTTGATCAAAACAGAATTGATTAGAAACAGTCTCCAAAATCCTAAAAAAGAGTGAAAGAGACTGTTGGATTTCAGTGAGAAATTAGGTATAGAGGGATTAAGAGAATTTCTCTTCACAATGCTAGTTGTAGCCCTACATTATCTCAATGATAATAGAATAGGATAATTTTGAATAGACCCTTGCTGTTGACACTACAGCATTTTCTACACAGGGACAGGCATGTGTCGTTACTCCACTGCTGCTGCAGCTGCTAATATAGCACAGCAACAATGGAGCTTCACACAATCAGTTCCTCAGCAGAACCAAACTCTCTGCTGCACCACCAGGACGTTCTTAGGTTTTTTTACTTGCCCGTTTAATATTGTTGTAGTGATAAAATGTTATAACAATACATATTACAGCTTCTGTGAATTCCTTGCTTTCATTTTTAATAAGTAAGCTTCCCCTTTATATCTACACAATGAAAGGTGCTAGAAACTTACTTTCTCAAAAATGAAAACTAGGAATTTGGAACCTACTATACATATTGTTGTATTGATACGATAATATTCAGTTGTTGGTTTTTTAAAAACACAAAAAGCCCCCCAGTGGCAGGAGAAGGACATCACTGCTATGGCTGCTGCATGGGATAGACCAGGAAAATCCAGACTTTCCCACCCACATGGTAGCCACGAAGACTTTGCTGCAATCCCAAACTTCAAAACAGTGTAGGTTTGGGAAAGACTGGGGGAAGCTAGGGAAACCCCAGGAGGTGCATTAATGCACCACAATGCTAAGCGGAAACAAGAAGAAAAAAAAAAAAAACCCCTGCTCATCAATAGTATCAAACCTGGGGGCACGTAACCTCTGTGGAAACATCAGTCCTCCCTAGCAATTGGCTGAAACTCGGGTGATTCCTAGAGAGGACTGATATCACTTACAGTTTTCCCAATCATCACCAATGCTGATTTAATTTTTTTCCCTCCTGCCAGCTGCTGGAGTGCCGGCGGGCAATGCCTCCCAGGAGTGGGAGATCTCTCGTCTCCAGCAGGCAAATGGCAACCCTATTGGACCTCTGTATTAATCAAGAGGGCTCTAGGCTGGCTGACAGAAGGCCCTGCTTTTACAGCACAAATGCTGCAGAGTACTCAGATAGTCTTTCTGTGGTGAGGTATTTCTTCTTCAAGTCAACCAGCATATTAGGGTTATGCCCCTAGGTAGCATCCAGAAAGAAAAATGCTAATCTCCCCTACAGTTGTTGAGCCTGCAAATCCACGTCTACAAACAGCTCTCCTTGTGGGCCTAGTATAAATCTCTGTAGTCCTCCTCCTGAGACAAGGTGCTAATCAGTTTGAGTGCAACTAGTTACATATGACTAGAACTGGATGAGTTGGCAGTAGGACAGTTTTCATTTGGTGCTGTAACAGGATTGAAAACTACAAAAGCTGGAATTTGGGGGTGGGGGCAGTCATATCACACCTCCCATCGGGGAGATTACATGGGTTTCGCTGGGCCCGCAGCTGCAATTGTTTGTAGGTATAGATTTGCAGATGCAGCAAAAGATAAAGCTACAGCTACAGATAGATGGTGGCTATGGGATCTGGCTATGGTTGCCAACTTCCAGATGGGGCATGGCAATCTCCTGGAATTACAACTGATCTTCAGACTACTGAGATCAGTTCTCCTGGAGGAAATGACTGCTTTGGAGGGTAGACTATATGGCATTATACCCCACTAAGGTCCCTCTCCTCCCAAAATCCCTCTCTCCCCAGACTTCACCTTTAAATCTCCAGGAATTTCCCAGTCAGGAGTTGGCAAGCCCAGATCTGGCTGAGTTTTCAAAACCATCATATGGATAGTGGTGCAATCCAAGTACATTAGCACACTTTTATTTGATGCTACACTAGTCAGTTTAGTGCAAAGGTTAGAATATTGGACTTGAATTGTGACTCCACTTTACAAAAGTGGCCTTTTGTGTTCACAAAAACCTCCATGCACAAAGCTCTTGCTGCCTGCTCCAAACTGTATTTTTCCTAATTGCCTGGGTAGAGCCAAGTTCTTCTTTGTAACCACCCTCTCCTCGTTTGAGGGACAAAGGTCAGTTCAGATTTTCCAAAACGGATACAAATCTTTAATTTTAGATACTACATTTCCAGGAACTGTGCCAACAATGTGATTGAATGTATATGTATGTGTGTGTGCTGGCACTGTGGCTGATGGTGTTGTGAAATGACTGAGAGGTCAGAAAGCCATCCTCGGAATTATGGCCATGAGACGGTCCAGAGATTCCGTGCAGAGTGCCAGAAAGCTAAACCAAAACATACAACAGGCTCACGTGAGCCCATGCGCTATAATGGGTGGAACTCCTAAAGGGACCATTCTCTACTCCTGTTAGCTTATCTCAAACGGACAGCACAGAGGCTGCCAGGTATCAAAGTCAATCTCAATTTCAAGAACAAAAAATAATGTTTGCTAACTGCTTGATTTACAGACATACACAGAGAAGAATGCAGTCAGAACATCACACAGACAGTAGTTTAAGAGGTTAGGCAGAAAGCTTCTTAGAGCTTCAGTCATGAACTGAACTGCATTCTACTGCCTGGCCACTGAGGAAAGGATAAAAAAATGTATTTTTTCCAATCTGGGGTAGAAAAGTGTATGTCATGCAGAAAAAAATGTATAGAAACCTTTTTTTCTCCCTCTCCCATACTACTAAGGGGTACCCAACGAAGCTGATAGAAAAACGAAAAAGGTCTTCTTTATGCAACAGATACTTTTCTTGCGGAATGCATTGCCACAAGATGCTAGCTTCAATGGCATTAAAAGAGCAAATTCATGGAAGATGAGTCCATTATTTAACTGTTCCAGATGGCTAAATGGAATCTCCATGTTCAGCTATCTTTAAATATCAATTGCTGAGGGGCACCATCAAGGGCAGCTTTAGTCTCTGAACCCATACTGTGGGCCATCTGGGTCATTTTGTTGTCCACTGGGAAACAGGATGCTGGACTTACTGGTTCACTGATCTGGTCAAGCAGGGTTTTTCTTAAGTTCCTACCTAAGCCCCACCCTCCACTATCCACTCTGACTAACAGAAGCTCTCCAAATCTCAGGCTGAGGTCTTCTCCCCTCCTCCCCAAAAGCCTTATTCCCAAGATGCCAGCAGATGGCTACAACACTCTGTACACATTAGGGCTTTGGTTGGTTGGTTGGTCGGTTCAGCTTTGTTATGTAGGTCTTAGGTGATGGTTCTGACTGAGGGCCAAGCTACACATGACGAATGACACTTGAACAGCAAGTGTATTTCTCCCTGTTCACTTGCCCTCCACTAAATCCACTTGCCGTTCAAGTGTCATTCGTCATGTGTAGCTTGGCCCTCAGTAAAGCAACTTCAAAGAGTCCTGCTAACAACCTAAGGGGAGGCAAGGATTAGCTCCCCTCAGTTTCAAATTGCATTTTTGCAAATATAGGGACCTTTGTGTGTAAACAAGCAGATTCATATGTACTGATTCCCCTAATGGCTGATCCTAAATCACACTAAAGCCATTGGGAGACCAAAGAACCTGAACAATCAGATCACTTATGATTTCAGATCCTTTATCATAGATCTCTTGTATCAACTAAATGTGCATGGGTTTACCATGTGGATAGGGATCCTTTAAAAATCAATCCCAAGCAGAGTTACTCCAGTTGAAACCCATTATTTCAATTGTTTTAAGTGTAACTCTATGTAAGATTGTACTGTTAGCCTTTTTCTCTATTTCCCCCTTCTGCAAAGCTGATATGTAACCAGCACAAAGCCAACCACAAGCATGTAACCAACCACAAGCCAACAAGCTGCCAATATGATTTATGGAACACTGAGCGCATGAAAACTTACTGGGATGATCCTACTTAGTGAGAAGATCCAATAACTCTTCTGGTTGGATAATATCTATATCAAGCAAATACCTGCTCAATCATTCTCTCCCCTTCTTGTCCTCCTCATGCCCATGGAACTGAAACCAGACAGTGAAATGTTAGAATAATGGCCAGATCCAATAATTACTGAATTGATGTGAGTCACCAGTAGGGTTGCTGTTCTGTCAGTGGGTGCAGGGGATCCCCTGCTCCCACCCTCCACCCCTCACTCACCTGGCTGGCAGGGGGGAAGGTGGGGGAACAGGCCTCCAGGGCACGCTGCTGGGCAGCGTGACATCAATCCCAGGAGTGATATCATCATGCCGCCTCAGGAGCGCTCCCATACTTCATGTGGGGCTGATTTGGACTGGGCAAATTGGACCTATGTGGGGCCCAAATCAACCTGGTGCAAAGTGCACACGTGCTCCTGCCCCTGTGCAATGACATCACTGGAACTGGCATCATCGCACAGGCCCGGGAGTGTGCAAACGAATGATTTAGGTGAGTGCCAGGTTCCACCCCTCCCTCTGGGAGGGTAAGGGAACCTGGCAACTTTAGTCACCTTTTCCTGCAGCCTCAGACCAGGTCCCCTTATTTCTCTCTTAGGAAGGTTTGTCACACATTCCTCCTTGACCTGGGCAATGGTTCTTTTCCTTTTTAGTCCTTGTGCTTTTTACCGTCCAAGTATCTTGCAGATCCCTCCCACCTCCCTACCCTCCATCTGATTGGTGTTGCCCACCTCCCAGGTAAGCAACCCTAGCAAGTGATAGCCTTGCAGTCGGGCCCACTTCTTGGCTTCACTACAGGCCAGTAGGTCCCAGGCCCCTTCCAGCTGGCCAGGGGCCTCCAAGATCTTGTCTAACTCACTGGGTTTGCCCCCCCCCCCGCTTCTCTGGGCCTCTCAAAGGCTCTGCTGGGCAGGGCTGCCCTTTTGGCCTGAGGACCTTTTCCCTGCCTGCGTGGCTGGCAGCTGTTGCCATGCTCCCTCTTTCTGATGATCCTCTAGTGCTGTCTTGGGCCTTGTAAGCCTGTTCCCTCCAGACTCTTTCCGTGCTCAAGCTGCTGCCAGCTCTGCCCTCACTGCCTCTTCTTCAGGTAGGGTTGCCAGGCCCCCCGATCCCCCAGGAGGTCAGAGGCCAAGCACCTCCCTTATGGCTTCCCCCATTGGCTGGAATTAGGCTCGAATCTGGCCTGAATTGGGCCGCTTCAGCACACAGAAGCACACTGCGCCCCCAGGAGCATGTTCTGTGAGGCATGTCCCCCCCCTGCCAGCCAGGTAAGTGGGGTGGGGGGTGGAGGGTGGGAATGCGGGATCAACTGTCCCCGGTGAGAGACTGGCATTCCTATCTTTGGGACTTCTTTGGATCATTCCAGGCCCTGCCACCTCTGCCTCAAATATTTTCAGTTGCCTCTTCCTGCCCCTGTGGCACCTTCTCTCCACCCCCATTCACAGGCCTCTTGCCAGCTTTTAAAGCCTTGGTGTCTGGGATGGGCCCCAAGCCCCCCATCATCAGTCACACACCACTTCCGGCCAGACCAGGCCATTGGTGCACCCCATCATCAATTACACCCTGCAGTGCTGCCTGGGCAGCTGCACTATGTTTTGTGTTATGTTGTTATATTCACTATATTAAAGAATGGGGTCAGATTTTGATTAGTTAATAGTTATTATCCTACTGCACGTATCTAGATCTGACCGTTTTGGACAGCCATCAACTTAGAAATATCTTGTTTCATCTGGTCTTCTCAGCCCTCCCTTATCTGCTTTTTGTGTGCCATAGTTATTCCACAGAACTTGCCTTTCCTTTAGATATGGTATGACAAATCCAGCCCAGCTTCCCTCTTCTGGATGCCAGTGGGTAAACCCTGCCAGCTGGCAGGCCCTTTCTGGTAGATAAGATAGGAATGTCTAATTATATGATGCTGTCCTATGAGTCAGACACTTGAGAGGTCCCCAAGGGGTGTCACATCTTGTGAATTCCAGTCAAGAAATAGTTCACAAACCAGTATATTAACCGACTAAATGAGCTCACAGTTGGTGGGTTGTGTTCAGTTTAGCAGCTGACAAGTTGTGCGGACAGGGTATAGTCCACATTAATAAATTTCCACTAGACATGTTCTGTGCTGATAACTGGGGTCAGTCATTTCTCTGTAGGATGACATTCCACACTGAGCAGTGACAAAGGAAGCCCTTCTTTCATGAATCTTACTAAACAAACTGGTTTCCATTCACTGCACACTACTACTACTTAAAAATACCTCAGAGGAGTCCTTGCTATTTTATTGTTAAGAGAAACTCTTTAGGAATGACTTAAAACAAAATCCCCTCCAAACACAAAAAAAACCCAACCTTGAACAAATGGCATTTATGATTTCTGTCATGAAAATGAGTGACATTTCTCTACCCTTATACATACACACATACCTTGTGCCGATCCAGCTGGGTCACAGAAATTTAAATGCCTGCAGTTCAAGGGAAAAGTTTATTTCATCCAACAAAGAGGTTGTCTTCATTACAAAAGTCTCATCTCTATCTGAAGACACGGGCGAGCTGCGTTTATAGCTGCATTCTATTATTATTATCATTATTCAGCTTTTCAGTAGAAATGTCACCTTTCTAAAGCAAGCTGTTATCATATGTTTCCCATGCCAAACACATGGCCTCTAAGGAGAAGATTTTATCTCTACATTTTGAGCTATTTGTGTTTCTCTTTCAAGGAGCTCCATGCCTTAAGGCACCTGAAAACAGTAACTGTGCAAGAAGGCACAGTTAACCGAAGATGCATCAGGACAGGACATTCACTGGAGCAAGAACAGGCAGCGCCTCCAACAACAGTCACCTTACCTTGTAACTTGCATCTTTAATACATGTAATCCCCCCCCCTTTTCTTTGTTCCCTTGATTGGGACCACATTCTCAAAGAAGCAGTGCGCTTAACAGCAAAATAAGCCACATGACAGGCTCAAGAGCAGCCAGCACAACTGCTTATGATGCCTGCCAATGAGCCAGATGCCGCCACATATTGGCATCTGGAGGTCTGGAATAGCAACTGCAAGCGCGCTGTTTTGGCTGGGGATTCTGATCCTGACTGGTGAAGGAGACTATAAAAGGAGAGAAGGGAGGAAAAGGGGGAAACACCTAAAGATAGTTTCACTGGGGAGAACTTTGAATTCATGTAGCCCCTTTGCTTTCCTCCTTTTCACTGACCTATAATGTCTACACATGCACTTGGAAAAACACAACGCTGCTTTCAAAGAAAACTTTCTTTGGAGTTCGGTTTGAAAGCATTCATTGCACAGAAACTTCACAAAGTACATGTTTACTTAGAAGAGCCATGGGATTGTCAGGAATAAGCCTGAGCTGCAATGTCCTCATGGCCTGAAGCAAGAGAGGCTGCCATAGAGTTATCTAGTGCAACAGAGAACCTTTTTGAAAAAATCTTCCGAATTTCCACTTTGGTATTAGGATCTTCGTTCTTTGGTATTAGGATCTTGAGCTAGAAGATGCATTGCCAGATGGACATTTCCTACAGGCCTAACTACACAATATACTACTACTGATACGTTTCCTGGTTCAGTCAACAGACATGGCCTGTGAGTTCCACATGTGTTGTTTCATTTCTAGGTGTTAGGAGGCCCAATCTGTATCAAAACCATGGCCCGTGGGGACAGGAGTCTCAAGCCTTTCCCTGTGTCATTTTCCCAACCTGAATTGTCCAAGGGAGCCAAGTTCAGAAAATGTCTTTATTTACTTCAGTTATACCCTGCCGTTCTTCCCAATGAAGACTAAAAACAGCTTATGTCATTCTAGTCACCTCCATTTTATCTTCACAACGACCCTGTGAGATAGTTTAGACTGAGTGTGTGTGTCTGGCTCAAGGTCATCCAGCCAGCTTCCTTGGCAGATTGGGAATTCGAACCTGGGTCTCCCAGATCCTAGGCCAACACTCTAACTACCACACCACACATGGGTGGGAGACATAACCCTTTATACCTGTATGCCACTGTCCCAACCAAACCCCTTCCCCCCAATTCTGAGAGCACAGAACTCACCAATCATGTCTGTTGACTTGTGCCAGAGACAGTGTACTCTGCAGTTAGGGACTAAGATTGGAGCCAAATTTTGAGTTTGAGCCGATGAAGCAAGTTACAGTGGGAAAATAGGGGGCCTTTTCTGGCCGGTTTCACATTGACAGGCAATTTACGTGTCACACATTGTATTCTGATAAGAATTGCCAGTTTCATTTAGATGTCAACTTCCATGTCCTCCATGAAGTCGTTTGAGATTTACCCATGTGGGAATGGAGAGAGAGAGAGAGAGAGAGAGATTAGTAATCTCTACCTGTTCCTTGGGATGATGTGGCATCCAATCTATTTAAAGCATTTGCTGAGTATTGGTAATCCAGCTTCTTAACCCTTCAAAAGAAGCAGGTCTGAAGTTTTTAAGTCAAGAGGAGTCTTGTCATGCAGGCAGGACAGACTTCCGGCTTTTTTTCGATTTAGGGAGTTACGTATTCCACAGAGTCCTTTGATTAGATTTCTTGTCACCCTGCCACGTTGTCTCTCTAAAACGAAATCTCTTTCTGCAGTGAAAAAACTGCCTTTGTATTTCTTGACAGTGAAGATCAATTCCTATTTTCAGAATGGCTTGCCTTTTCTTCCCTCTATTTTCCTTTTGACTAGTTCAATGTTTATTAGGATAACAGTTGTCGCTCAGTTGGGGTGTGATCTGGGTGTCCTTCATATCCATCAAGCACCGAAAGTCAAATGGCAGAGGTACTCCAAATAAAATCCTGTACGTACCTCTATATAATGTTGTCTGCATTGTAAGTAACTTTGGGTAAGCAATGGAAGACAGGTGCACCCATGAGGTTCTTCCACCATGCAATGCCTATTACTGCCTGGGATATACAGTATGTGGATTGAGACAGAAGGGATAATCTATCCTTAAGCCATGTGCTTTAAAGCCTTCGCCGGCCTCTTTGCTATCTTCTTCTACAGTTTGACTGTGGGTTGGATTCCATAGGCCCATTCTGGTAGTAGAGGAACTTTCCTCGAGTGGAAGGAGCCTTCCTCTGATGCAAGATGTTTGCAAGATTGTCTTAGAATGGGGAAGACTCTTTCTGCGGGAGGAAAGCACCACTGCCAGTGGAACAGATCAACAGGATCCAATCCTGTATTTTTCAGAAGATATCATGAACCGTACATGGGAAAGCAATCCAAATATAGACCTAATTACTAGGGCTATCAGCCAAATTGACAAGGTGCCAATCAATCACACTCTTCATTGATTAAATTTAAAAATATCTATTTGCATATCAAAACTTCAAGACAGGTGTACTTTTGAAGGATAAAGTAACTTAACATTTTACAAAGTTACCACTGATTGCTAAATGTGAACTTTTATTAATAATAAATACAACAAGCCAAAAAAGTATTTTAAAAAACCCAAAACAAAACAAGTACCACCTCATCATGCAGTCTCACGAATTAAAATTCAGCTGTTATAGATTAATCAACTAAAGACAATTAATCAACAGGTTTTTTTTCTGATTGTAGACACATCCACAGAGACCTGCTTTCCAAAAATGCATGCCCAACCTACAGGAGATTCTTTACCCTCTCATTCTGCTAGTTTAGGAGAATACGGTGTTGTGTGACTCTCCGTACCACCTTCTTTCCCATGAACTAGTAATGATGTGTCGGACCAGCTGAAGGTGGCACTGGTGTCTATCTGATCCACTTCATGAGTGCTCACTCCAAACGGTAAAAGTACAAATGGAGAATTACACCTCCCCAGGATTTCTGCGAGGATAAACCCACAAATTATTTGCCAAAAAAGAAGTGCTATATAAATGATAAATAAATGATAAACAATCCAATCCACATAGAGAATGATTGGTTCCTGCCTTTGTTGTATAAAACCTTGCTGGAGAAAATGATAAACTAAACAGCTTCCTGCATATTAGTGTCTATAATTCAATTAATTTGCCTTTCCATCATATTTGGGGGAAGAGAATTGCTCAGAAGTTCACATGGTGCCAAGGCAAGACTATCCAGAAATACGCCGCTTATTAACCCCCAGTCAAATTAGAAAGAGGTTTGCTTTGCCGTTTTTTGAAAGAGCCTCTGACCATCACGACATCTGTTGTTTTCTTGGCTGGCCCTCCCCTAATTCAGTTTTAGGCTTCCCTAGCCAGATCATTTGCCAGCTGGCCAGTGTGGTTTACTTCCCCCAGAAGGGCTTTTCCCAGATCAGCCAAACCTAGGATCTTGGGTTTACAGCTGCAGAAGAATTGGGGTGACTGCCCTTCCTTTCCATCTTTCTGTCATTTCACCAGTGCCCAATACGAGGCCAGATCAGCCCTCCAGCAGGAGAGCTTTAATCCTCATTGGGCACTTCATTGGGCAAGAAGATGGAGGTAGAACAGCCTTTGGAGATTTATCGTCCTTGGACCCAGCATTTGGAACGCTGCCTTAAGCCGTCACCCATCCACAGAAGCTTGGGAGCTTTATCACTTCTGTTCTCATATTTGTCCTTGTTGGACCAACTGCAAGGACACTCAGAATTTAGTTCATCCTGTACAGAGTAAGGCAACATACTTGCTGCCTCCACCATCAACTTAATCTTTCTTATTCTTGGGGAACTGTAGTTCCTGTCCTTTTAGATGTTACACACTTTCAGCTTATTGCATCTTCAAAATCCTGTGCTGCACAGAACTTTGTTGGGTTGCATCCAAATTAACCAACGGAAGCTGCAGGGATGAGTTCCCATTTTTAGTGTCCCTAAACTAATTCTGCAGCAAAACATACACTGAATTGGGATGTCTAAAGATATGTCAGCAAACGTTTCTTCCCCCTGGAATCACATGCACTCATTCTTAGCCAAGCTGCACATGCATAGAACTAAATATTAACTGAACTCTTTAGTCTATCTGCATTGTAGACTGTGATAATACTGGCTCAAGGGCCAGATCCACCAGCCATACAACGCTATGCACAAAGCTGACATGAGATCTTGTCAGGACGTTTGCTAATTGCTCTTCAGAAGATGTTCACCTGTGTTTTCAATCGGGAACTAAACAAGGATTGAACAGTGACAACCATCCTGCCTACAATAAATGCTTTAACCAACATGCAGATTTCCCACAGCTTCTCGCATACCTTCCATCTATATAATCAGACTTGTGGGAGATTTTTTCAATAGAACGTTTTCCAGAATGGATACTCAGTTATGAGCAAACCTTCATTTCTGGAATTTTTTGAAGCAGGATGGCATAGAAGTCTGACTCTGGCTGTGATAAGTTGGCAACCTGTCCTATAACTGCAAAAGGGTAGTAGGATATGTGGCAATCATATCCTAGTGTACGTCCCCCTCACAATCAGTACAGCCATCATCTAACAACTGGCAAAATAGAAGTCTTCTTCTGTACTACATCCCCTTTGGCTCTTTACTAGGTTCATAACTTTTCCTGTTGTTGATTGACGCTTGCATGAGGGACGAGTTGAAGGGCTGCCATGGAAGGTGGGTAATTGCAAAAATCACCCCCTCCCCTTGCACATGGGCATCTTTTTCACAGTATCCAACTCTTAGATATTTATGAATAACACTGTACAATGTTAAAGGAAGGGAATCACATGGGTTGTAAGGATATAATGAACGAAAGAGTTTAACAATGTAGTGGCATACAAGCAAGACTTACTGTGTGCCATAAGGATCTTGCCCTAATAGACATGGTCAGGACTGCATCCTTGTACTATAGTCCCAAGGCGTACCTGGCAATCAGTCCATCTGGTATCACTGGGGTCTACTCTCAAGTAAATGTGCAAAGGTTTTGGAAATAAAAGGACTCACCAAGAATTGTTGCCACAACTAAGGCCACAAGGACAGCTGTGCTCATTTACCCCAAAGCACCTTGGGAGCAGCTGCTAGCCAGAAAGAACATTTGGGGGGATTGAACAGGAAGACAAAGCAGCCGTGGGATCTGTAAACAACATGCAATGTATTCATCTTTAAAATTCTTAGAACTCTGAGCAGGTTGAGTTTTATCTTGGAGCTTGCTTGATTTATTCACTGTTGGATGTGCTTAGGAATTGTGAGAAAACAAGCATTAAACACTTCTCATTTCGATTACATGCATTTCCTGATTAAATACTCAAGTGGTAGAGATTACACTCCCCACCACCGTCTTCTAAATGGCAGGATTCAACTGATATTGTAATCTTTTTTTAAAGTATAGATGGCTACGAAAGCAAATAAACTCTTGTTTTATTACTTAAATCACTATCATAAATCTTGCCAAATAGGAAGTTGCTATTTCTTCAGCTTCCCATTTGGTGTCCTTGAGAAAACAAATGACACAACAGTCGCAAGACCTCCCCATCCTTTTTATTTCCCATTCTCTTGTAGCATGTTTAGTCTAGATCTCTGTTGGGGGGAAACATGTAGGCCCTGCTGTCTGCCAGCAGGGGCCTCTCTAAATGGGCACTTGGAAGTCTGTACAGTTTACAAACTAAATGTAGAGTTGTTTAATGATTAAGATATGAAAATTTTAATTCCAAATAACAGTTCTGATCCAGTTAAGGGCCAGTGCTTGTGGCTTGCATACTCATATTTGAGACTGGATGAGTAAACATTAGACCCAGCCTGATCAAACACTTGTGATTGAACAGAGTCTATATCCATTTAAAGAAAGCTGTAATTCCAGTGTTGCCAACCCCCTCCAGTTTGGTTTATCCCCCCCCCCCATCTTGAAGCTAGAACCAGTCCCTCTCTGCATTTTTCTCCAGGCCAGTAAACAGGGTTTATGGCCATTTTATGAACAATGACAGAATTGAGCAGGACTATGTCTGATCACTTCACACTACCTGGAACAGGTCAGAGATCTCGCCCCACTCAGGAGCTGGACATCTGATCAATAATCAGCTTCTCTACAGCTTCATTAGCATTAACCAAACAATTCCCTGCCCCCACCCCATATCAGCATTTTCTACCAAAAGGTGCCCTCACATTTGACTCAAAGTCCCTGTGATCCAGATTAGGTTAAAGTGCCCACCCATGCTCTACTTATCTGGTCAGACCAAGATCACCTCTAAACACATTCCCTCCCCATCTGTATACCATCCCTATATTACCCTGATTAAAAATTTTCTGAGGACTCCAAAACATTCACTTCTCTCCTTCAACCAGTAGTGTCATATACCTAGTCACTCCCCTTGCCCCTTAAGCTCTTACTCAGGTCTGAAAAGTATCTTTTTTCCCCAGATGTGACTGTTCACACTAGAACCAGAGAATGTGTTTCCTGTTATGCTCCACTGTAACAGCTCTGCTCATCAGGGCAAAGCCATCTGAAGGTGTCTCTCTACAAATTGGTAATATCAATATCTGCTCATACCTGAGAGTTCTTTGTTGTTTCCCAGTAGAATGGCCTTACTAACAATATCAGAAACAGTATCACACTCTTATTACGCAAATGTGTAATACAGGATTGTTTAAGATGGCTTTATATGAAGTGAATAGTTATAAATGTCGGTGGAATTTAAGGCAGTCTTCATTGTGTGTGTGTACTGCTTATTGCACTGTTCTCTTATTTTGTAATTGTCAGATGCGCCCTGCTTATCTGTGATGTATGTCTATTGCTCTCTGTGTTATATTCTGGGCCTCTGAGAATGAATGGAGGAATATCTGTGTAGCTGGGTAACTATGTAGCTCGGAATCGCTTATCTTGCAGGTGGCTACTTTCACTTTCTCGGCTGACATGGGAAAGTGTACTTGAAGTGCCCATCGGAGCTGTATCTCCCTGAAACATGGAATGAGCTCATTCTCCTCTTCCCCTCCCCCCTACCTCATCCATCCTTCTAGGCCCTGCGCGCCTAAATGCTAATGGTCCTTATCCCAGGGCAGGAACCTTGCCCTGTAACTAACATTGCTTTCCCCCTTTTCGTCACTTCTGCCAATGCTGTAGTCCGAGTGCACGGATACTGATGGATCTCTAATAAAGAAACTTTAACTGGACTCTTGGAGTGTCTACAGTGAAGTATCTGGGGATCTAACTGGCAGGGCCTGACATTAATCCATCTTTATTTCATTGCTGAGTGCATGTAATTGTATTCTTATAAATTTCATTTCTATTTTCACCCTCTTCAGAGTCCCCGTACTCCTTCCAGACTTGTAGGGACAACTCAGCGCTTTATCAAAGATGCTTGCAGTTGTGTTTATCACTGCCCAGATTGGGGCATTTCTTTAAACTGGATGTAGAACCTAAGCCGGCATACCCTATACTTCAGGACTGGGAGGCAGCAGAAGGAAAGCACCTTCCCTGTGCTCAGCCTCTTGTACTGTGGATTAGAGTCCAAGTTGAAAAATGGGCACCATTCTGCCTGCCATGGCAGTATGATACCACACGTCTTCCGACCACACAGAGTAAAACCACTTATTAGGCTTTGGGAGGAGGTGGAGGACTGAATTCAGCCCCCTGTTCCTACTTTAAAAGTTCATTATCACTCTTATAGCTTCCTTTATACAGTTACATGCACATAGCCGGGGCAGTTTCATTCACACATTGTTAAGATTCGTTTTCATCCCATAAATCTGCTTTAAGAATTCTTGGGTTATGACTGGTTCTAGGCCTATAAAGGTCTTTTAAGTGCAGAGATGGTTTAATGCATCTTGCTTTCCCCCACTGAAGCCAAAGGGATATTGACGAGGCATGCTATGAGCTTTGACATGAACATAATTGTTGTATGAATTTAGTTTGCTTGACTTCCTCAATTACATGCAAGGTAGTTCTCCTGATCAGATCACCTTGATGCTTGTTGTCAAAATTCCTCTCAAACAGCTTTGCATCTGATCAGTGGCCGCTCATTCTATAGGACCAGGTTGTTGCCGCTTGCAGCTCCTTTTGCCCAGTACAAGAACTAAATTTTCTCAACACACAACTGAGACACGTATCCCTTAGGCATGCACAATCAGTTCATTGAATTGTATCATTCTATAGGACCAGGTTGTTGCCGCTTGCAGCCCCTTTTGCCCAGTACAAGAACTAAATTTTCTCAACACACAACTGAGACACGTATCCCTTAGGCATGCACAATCAGTTCATTGAATTGTATCATTCTATAGGACCAGGTTGTTGCCGCTTGCAGCCCCTTTTGCCCAGTACAAGAACTAAATTTTCTCAACACACAACTGAGACACATATCCCTTAGGCATGCACAATCAGTTCATTAAATTGTGTATGTACTATCGGTACAGTAAAGCAAGGATCGATTTGTGGTTCATCCCCTCTTTGTATCTGCACCAAAATTCAATATCCTGCTAATGGCCTTTAGCATGCAAGGAATGGCTGGAAAAAACTTCACCTGAGAACCAATACCAGTGAGAATAAATGGGATGGGCTAGTTTGGTCAATGGCTTGAACTCAGGATAAGGTGAGTTCATAATTGGTGTGTTGCGTTTATAGTTTATAGGATTAGATTGGTGTAGTGGTTAAGAGTGGCAGGACTATAATCAGGAGAACCGGGTTTGATTCCCCACTCTTCTGCCTGAAGCCAGCTGGGTGACCTTGGGTCAATCACAGCTCTTTGGAGCACTCTCAGATCCACCCACCTCACAGGGTGATTGTCATGAGGATAATAATAACACACTTTGTAAACCACTCTGAGTGGGTGTTAAGTTGTCCAGAAGGGTAGTATATAAATCAAATGTTGTTGTCATTATTATTGAACATAAAGATGTTTAATGTTCTAAAGCAAGGGTCCCCAGTCTTTGAGCCTGCACACACCATTGCAATTCTGACACAGGGCAGTCAGTGCAACCACAAAATGGCTGCCAAAGGAGGAAGAGCCAACTACAAAATGGCAGCCATAGAATGTGAAGCCAATCACAAAATGTCAGGGAGTGAGGTTATGCATAACTTGAATAGTAACTTTTCAACATTTCAGGCAGAAGCGGTTTAACAAAATGCCCTTTTAAATGAACATATAGTATTAAAATATTTTCTTGCATACACACATCTTACCTTCAACTCTCTAAACATCTGCACAACCAATCAGATCTCCAATGAGCAATTAGGAGCTCTGCTGGGGAAAAGCCCCACCTTGGCCCTGCCCACTTTCTACAAACAGTCGCCATATTGGGGATCCCTGTTGGAAATGGATACCTCCTTAACGAATAGCACTAATTATGAATTTTAAGACTATAAATTACTTGGAAAGAACAACTGCCCCTGACAATCAGAACTAGACATGGACACAAACCAAAATACCAGGGCTCATTTCGAGGGGGAACGCACAGGAACGCAGTTCTGGCAGGTCCCCAAAGAGGTCACGTTAGGTAACCCCACCCACCTGACTCCTGACCATTTTGGGCCCATTTCAGCCTGGATCGGGCCTCTGACGGGAGGTGGATCACTCTCCCTCTCGTCAGCGGCCTGATCCTGACTATTTTGGGCCCCTTTTCTGCCATTTTCAGCCCCCCTTTTGCCATTTTGGGCCCAATTTTGGCCCTGAATGTCCAGGATTGGGTCCAAATCAGCCAGGATAGGTGATGTCAGGGGGTGTGGCATATGCAAATCAGTTATGCTAATGACAGACTTCCAGTGATGGCAGGGGGCATGGCATATGCTAATGAGTTCCTCCAGCTATTTTTCAACGAAATGACCCCTGCAAAATACGAACCAAAATTTGTGTCGAACCAGGCCAGTTCGTGAACCAGCGGTTCATCAGATCCCATTTCTGACAAACCATCACGAACTTTAGGCTGGTTCATTTGGTTCGTTTTTCAGTTCATCACTGCAGACAGCCTGGTGCCAATCAATCCGTTTCCTAGGCAACAGGGGATGGACTTCCTGCAGACCTTCTGTTAACCCAGAAGTGGTGATTTGCTGGCCCAGAAGTGGCATTTTCACGAACCAAAATGAACAATTCATGAACCGGGGCAGGTTAGTGAAAGTTCATAGTTCATGAAACATGACAAACCATGGTTCGTGAAACTTGATGAACGCATGGTTCTTTTTTTTCTGGTTTGTGCACGTCTCTAATCAGAACTGATAACACTTTGCACTGGACAACATGCATCTATGCCAGTTTATCAGATACTTAGATTACATGATCAAAAAGAGTCCAGTAGCACCTTTAAGACTAACCAATTTTATTTTTATTACATGGCATCTTCAGGGACAGAAACCTTTTGTCATTTACGTATCTTATTCTGTAGGAGCTGAAAGTATTTTAGAAATCTACTTTCAGTTCAAAGTATTGTTGTATAGAGGTGCCTGGTGGCCCTATCCCTCTGTAACATTTGGATAGCTGAGTCAATCACTGCCAAAGGCTTCATCTCTTCATGGTGGGTGATGGTGTACACACACACACACAAAACCAGCTAAAAATTTGTAACCTGAGATTTCCAAGCAACCGGTGAACTTCACCCTTCCTCAGCTTTTCAACCCTTAGCACATGCATATTGTTCCTCTCCCCAAACTTCTCTTCATCTTTCTCCCTGCTCTTGACCTGCCCCCTTCTTCTATCCTATCCAGCCTTGTTGGAGTCATTTTGTGATCCCTTCCTCTCTAAGCCCTTTGCTCTCTACCATTAGGGCAGTTCAAGCAATGGCATCAGAAAGCCCTTTGGCTTACCCAACCTCCTTTATCATTTCTACTCCCTCCATAGCTTGAGACATTAAAATATAGGTAGGAGTGATGTTACTAGCTTTGAATAGGGGATGAATTGTACCATCAAGGGGTATAATGTATTCATCATTTTCAGTGTTAAGTCCAGCCAGAACTAACAGGAACATCTAAAAAGAGAGGTGCTAGGACTGAAAGGTTCATGCCCTTCTACCATCCTTCTAACCCCAGAGATGGAAACTGCTTGAGGTTACCTAGAGAGGTGGGCACTCTGCAGGTAGTCAAGGTATTACCTTTACTACCCTATCATTATCATTAATAATAATTATCTCCATATATTCCAGAAACAGGTTGCAGGGGTTAAGCACTGATTCTCATTAGGATCAAGGTGCGCAATTCACAAAACCTCTTAAATTTGTTTAACGACAGCTAACTGCTTCAGGCAGGTTGTTTGCAAACAGAGGGAATGTTCACAGGCTAGAATTCCCCCGTAGCTTGTAACGTGGGATATTCAAGCTTCAGGTCACTTATTCAACATACACAGTTGCAATGTAGATGGTTACAAACCGAATCTTGTAGCCACAATCCATGAGAAGTTTTTGCTATGGCAGTATCAGTGAAGATTGCAGAAGGGCATTAACTGTATCTTAAATAAGCCAATAGTGATCTTCCGTAAAGAGACAGCTCTACAAAAGATCAGTAACAGTAAGCTGCTAACATTCGTGTCCCCCCCACCCACCCAAAAAACCCATATGGATAGAGGCTCTTCGAAATGAGAGATCCTCTCCCAAAGCTATAGTAAGGGCACTGCTGGAAGGAAGTTCTGTATCTGTCTCTGTTTCTGTATCTGTTTCAGAGATTTCCTTGCCTCTCAGCACAGGAAGTCGTTGCTGTGGCTCACCTGAGGAAGTTCCTGTTATGCCGCTATGGAATGGCTTTGTTCAAATGCAGTTTTAGAGAATGAGGTAATCTTGGATACCACTTCACAGTAGTAATTCTACTGGTGACCTGGTAGCACCTTATGGTGTTATTATAGTCCCCTGGTTTGCATTTTTTACCGCAAGGAGAAAGGGAAAAAAGAAAGAGGGGAGCAGAATAATTTCAAAAAGGGGAAAAAAACCTTCCAGATTTCCTTTTGTTAAATGATGTCTTTTCCCTTTTCCATTTTATGTTAATACGCAGTTCTGGTATCTAACAGATGCGATCTGTTCAGATGCATATAGGAAGGCCACCCATAAAAATCTAAGGTTAAAATATGAACTAGGATGTCTAAAAGCCCCAAAACTCCCTTACCAAAGGAATTTGGCCTTTTGTCACCCGGATAAAGCTGGGGATAAAAAAGATAAAACAAGAGATGGTTGTAGATTATTGTATACAAGTATCTCCATGTACTCAGTGAATTGGCTATCTTTGGCGCTGGCGACATACATTTACCTTTACAAAATAAATGATCCTAAAGGGAAGTAAACAGTTTCTTCCTTGCTAATGTTCCTTGCTGAAGCTATAGGCCTCTCACCTTTCATTTTTAAAAGTAGGTTTCTGGTCCACATAGCTGAAGAGACAAACTTGAGGCTGTGACAACAGTGGGTCTCACTTCCCTCTCCTGTCTCCTTAAGGTTGTTCAGAAGCTGTACCTGGAGCAAAAAGCGAGTGCCTCCCGCAGAACACCTGGAGCACATTACCCCAGTCTCCAGGTTCTGTGCTAGTTTCCAAAGATCTTCTGGATTCATGGCTGAGGCCTCCATAAACAAGAGATTACCAGCCTATTTTAAATAGTCCTCTGAATCTATACCAAATATAAATATGCAGTACATACGACGTGTTGTCAGTAACAGATAGTAACTCTTTCCTTAGTTTCCCTTCAAAGGCAGCGTATCTCTCAGAAGTCATTAAAATACCTGTATTTGGGCAGGAATGTAGCAGTCAGAGAAGGAACATTGGAAGCTACATTGTCCGGTCACAGGGCCGCCCAGCTCATTACTGTCAACTCTTGCTGATAGTGGATCTCCAGATTCTCAGCAGAGAAAGGGCCTCTCCCCAAACCTGCCACCTGAGATAACTTAACTGGCCATACCAGAGACTGTATCTGGGATCTCTTCAACTGCTGTGCTTCAGTGCCCCACTGCAGTGATATTTTAGTAGTTTTTATATTGGAATTATTACTTTAACACACACACACATATATATACATAAAGTATATATATAAAGTGAGTTACAAATTTAACAAAGCAAAAACATTTTTAATGAAAATCTCTTTATTTTTATGTAAATATCAATTTTGGGAGCCTGTCCCCCCCCCCCAACATTTGGAGCTAGCTGTGCCAAGTTTCTTCATTTCTCTATCTAGCAAAATTAATTAAGAACCAACAGCACAACTGCCCCTTAATGAACTAGGATAATGGCAATCGAAGCAGGGCATGTGTGTGGGTCCATTAAGAATCCATTAAGAAATGACTTCCTTGGCATGCCTATTTCAAAAGGAACAGTATATTCAAGAAAAGACATCCACCCTCTTGCAGACATCCCATTAGGTACAACTGGGTACTTGTCCATGAGAAGCACAATATAACACTTCTCCTTCTCAAAGATTCCTCTGTGCCTCTTGATGGAGCAGTTTATAAGAAAACCCTCATGTCCTTCATGAAAAGCACTTACTGGAAGGCCCATTCCTCCTTAGGAGGGATTTACATTGGCAATACAGACACCTCCCTCACTTCACTCACACACCATTTCTCAAAGAATAGGTGAACATGAAACCTAGGAGCATTCAAAAGAACATTTTCAGAACTAAAAAACCAGTCAGATCATGTGGTACTGAGTTCCTGAATAAGAACCATTTCAGAATGCATGTAAAGTGTTACATGGATGAATGCTTCCCACATTAAAAAAAAATGGAGCCCCAGCATGTTGAAAACTAGAATATTAGATAGATAGATGGGCTAGAGCATCTGCTTGATTTGCTAGTTTTTCATGAACAAGGAGATTTTAATAATGGAAACAGGCAAACAGGCAAGTCCCTCACCTGCAACCTGCAATGGTTCAGGGTTTATCTGCCTGTGTAATCTATCCTAAAATTCCCTGCACAGAAATGTGGCAACTTATTTTTTTAAAAAATATATATTTACTTTGCATTCTATTTACATTTCTAAAGCAATTATTAACAAGTTGAGAGAAGAGACTTCTTTCATTGTAGTGACAAACATAATTCACTTGAGTTAGTGCTTTAAAACAGACATTGATATCCACAAGTGCAAGATTACAGTATCTGGATGACCTCTTTTGTCTTTCGATAGATAGGAAGCCATTTTGAAGTCACATGACATAAGACAGTTTTCATTTTTTTTACCCACAAAGAGATATACGTATTACATGTGAAGTTTTGCAAGAGCACCATACATTTTTATTTAGCATATGTTACTAATAAGTTATTCTTCTTGCCATTCCCCACCCTATATCCCAACTTCCTACTCAGCTTTGTATAGCTTAGGAAAGAAATATATTCCCCTGCTATAAAAAGGGGTTATTTTTCAGCTGGCAATGTATGGTAGGAACTGGTATATACAACAGGAGTTTTATACTCCCACCATCACTTAAAAAAAAAAAGATACTTGCTGTTTACATAACTTCCCAGGCTGGAGCTACATGGGATTTTTTGCCACCCAAAAGTCATGTTGAATTTCACCTGGCAGTACACTCCTTCACTTCAAATGGCTGCCAAAAATATGGGACAGGAGTGTGAGGAAATATGACACAACGACATTTTGTCATGCGTTCACTAGAGAGATGACAGGCATTTGACACTAGATTGCTGTTTCACTGGTACCTCCATGATCACCATTATGTTTGGTCAGTGTCCTGTAGCAATCAATCTGGATCACACCTTAGTTTACACAGATCAGCTTCTTGCCATAAAAAGTCAAATACTATCTTGTCTTGTCATCAACACTAATTAAAATTGTCTTCTTTTGATGCTGTCTCAGTTTTCATCCTTGCCGAAGGACTCGGCTACTGTTTAAAATGGTGGCAAGCCAAGAACGGTGTCTGTCAAAAGGCTGAACATGGGGAGATGACTTGCTCGGCCCACTCACTTTATTAGTTCTGCCCAATCAATGGAGACAAAAAAGGGATGAGATTTGATGTCTTCAACTCCAGCAACTCCAGCACCAAGACGCTCCACTGAATTAAACTGCAAAAGCTTAAGACAAACACAGTTGGTAAGGAGGACAGTTTAAGGAACAACAAAATGTACCAAACATGCTAGACTGAACTTAGGTGTAAAAAATCAGCCAGAGGACTGGACTCTGCAGCTAAGCACCAGTGCTGCACACCTAAACTTCATTACTGCATATATTCAAGTATGTCTATGGTGCCTCTTAGCACATTGCTCTCATAGCAGCTTCCAGTTCTTAAATATCAACAAAGTAATAACTAAACAACATAACAAACCAAATAAAGCCAGCCCACAGAAAAACCATAATTAAAACAGTATTTTAAAAGCAGCAGAGAGTCCAAGTATGAAAGAAGGAACAAACTCACTCAGCAGCAGCAACTCAAAAGCTTAGGAACAACATTCACATGACGGAAGCAACCACATTTCCTGTGGCCTGGGACCGTCTTTGTGGAAATGGCTCCTGGGCAGCATAAGAACTAAACTGAAAAAGACGAATTACACGAGGACGCTCATATGTTAGCCGGGAAGCTGAGTTTTAAAAGAGATGGGAATGCTCTGTCAATTTCCCCTCTCTACAGAAAGATAGCTCCTCAGAGGGTTTGTTTATTTCCTCTTTGCCTCCCAGAAGGGGAGGTGAAACTGACAGAGCCTTTGGGAGGCAAAGAGGAAATTAGCAAACCCTCTGTAGAGAGGAAATTGACAAAGCCTTCCGATCTCTTTTAAAACATCTTCCCAGCTAACATTGCAACTCCCTTTACATGCATTTCCTCGTGTAATTCGTCTCTTGTAGCTTAGCTGTAAGAATGAGCCCTAAACCCTAATCTATTTTTGAGGCTCGTAATGTTGACAGACAACTTTGCTTTTCTGTGAACTTTTGTTTTACACGAAGCCCTTTTTGAAGCATCTGAAAGCAAAGCACCAGAGTACAAGGGGTTCTTTTGCTGTTCTCACAGTTTATTTGCCTGCTTCTGAATCATACACAAATACGAGCTGCAGCAGAAGAAGCACACTGTTAGCACCTATCCAATAAGGAATATCTTTGTCCTGGTCTTCATCTAACAAGCCATTAAAACATTTAAAGGAAGGTGATTACATGACCTCCTAGGGAACTGATTCCATTGTTGAATTGTTCTTGCTTTTGTTTCCAATTCACCGTCTGAAGAGCCATACTGACAACAAACACACAAACTCATGTTTTAAATATGGATTTGATAGGGTTCCAAATATGGATTTGATAGGGTTACTGCTGCAAGGAGCTCCTAACTAGTCCATGCTTCCCAGCAGCATATATCCTTCATGTGAAGGGACTCGAGCTTTTGGAGCATATCAACTGACGTAGTCTAGAGCTGAAAACAATGCTTACTGTACAGATTTTATTGGGACTCAGCAGGGTGAGATAACTGGAATGGTACAATGGATAGACTCACATTGGCCTGACCTGGTTTCAGTGCCACAGCTCACTGGGTAGTCTTCTGCAAGCTTTTCCCTCTTTACTTCAGTTACTTTCTCAGTGAGACCTACCTCATACAGCTGTTGTAAAGCTAAAATTAGTAACTTCACAAATGCCTTCCTGAGCTCTTTGAAAGAAAAGTGGATCTCAAAAGAAATGCAATAAATATATTAGCTATGTTTTAAAGCTTTATATTCTACTTTACAGTTCACTTGTCCTGAAACAGTACTGGCCTATGTCTTTCAGATTCCCACAGAAGATGAATTCATTAGCACATTAAAGATCAACAAGATTTCCAATAAGTTTATTATACTTTGCCTTGTATCTGTGCATCCTGACACCCTTCTTTGCAACACCCCTCCCACCTTCTGTCTGGGATACAAGGGCTCAGGGATCTCCAGTCCTACATGTATCGTATGAAGGGAGCTTTGACTCAAAAGCTTATACCCTGGAAATTCTCATTGGTCTTTAAGGTGCTACTGGACTTTAATCTTGTTCTTCTACTGAAGACGAACATGGTTACCCACCTGAAACCACAGAAGATTGGCACGATCAACTGCATTCTAATTTGCTACCAGTCACCCTTCATCTAATGTTGTGCACTTCTGGTAGAGTGTGACATTTTACATAAGTCATTTTTAAGATTAATTTTGATGTTATCTGTCTTACTCTCCAGTTAACAGAAGGCCTTTTCACATACTCTATGGCAGCAAACCCGGGTTTGTTCTCAAGTGTATAACAGCCACTACTGATTCCAGCTCTCCAATGAGCATACTGGTTATGATTAACATGTCTGCAAATACGCTTGTCATATTCACACTTTTAGGTAAACATTTAAAAGGTCCTAAAAATATAATGTATGAAGAGGCTCTAAGAATGTTTAAAAAATCCGGGATTCTTAAAAAAAACCACTGGAACATCTGATTGCCACTTATTAAAAAACTAAGTAGCTTGTTTACTTTGCACTGAAAAAAAATCTACAATCTCTCTTCAAAAAAGAGCTGGATACATGTAGAAAGCAAAGCAGGCTCTTCACGTGTGTGAATTCAAATGGAAAATGATTACTTGAAAGGGGGGTAACCAGCAAAGAGGCATGAAAATATTTACCAAGGATAAAGAGCCCAAGTTTACATTCTGCCATCTTATGAGACTGTCACATTCTAAACATACAGTTCAAAAGAATAATTCAATTTCTAGGTTTTCTCTACTGGCTACAGCATAATGCAGCTCCCTACATCCAATTGTCATTTAGGAGTGCTCTATATTCTCCTTTGGCACATGTGTTCAAATGCCTACACCCAGTAATCAAAGTGAGAAATTCCCCATAAAATGTACTCATTTGCACATCTTAAGTTGGCTCTGCCACTTAAAATCTCACTTGGTAAAGATAACTCAGATAGCAAAGCAAACTCCTTTTGTGAATATACATGAGCCAGCAGATAAGCAGTCAGAGAGACTGTCGCTCTGTAGTCCTCTGGAAATATAACAAGTGACAGCAGGTGGCGAAGTTAAGTGCAAAGAAATCTATGTTCTAAAGGTTTCCTCTTTGCAAGAAGAACTTTAATCTCAGAAAGCAAATGCAGAATAAATTGCACTAGATCTACATTGTTAGAAAACATGGTGGATTATTATGCTAGCTGGGACAACCTTTGAAATAGAGAGTGTAGACAGAATGGCAACGAAGGAAGCCTTAAGAACTTTATCTAATCTGTCAGCAATCAAAAATAAATAATAAAACCTCTGAATTATGGAAGACCTCATCAGTTAGGTGTTTAGAGGGGGTGGGGAAGAGAGCGATTTAAAATGAGGTCACTTGTTTGGAAGCTGTGTCATGAGACACATTTGGCACTCATCTGCACACTGTCCTCTCCTAAGCATTTAGTGATGGGCTGACCCCATGAAACCTAGGAGGGGGTGGAAGAGGAAAATCATCATGAAAAATGACTAGCCATGCCAAGAGCCCCCTTTTCCTTTTCCTGACAAAGCTTCCTCAACAATGAATGGTAGTTTCCTTGGATAGACACACAACAGAAAGTTGATTTACTAGCCAATGGGGGCAGACCCTTCAACCTGAAAGTTGTTCATGTGCAGCCCAGGACTGGAACACTTCCTTTTGGATACGGGGCAACTTTGAACTTGGAAAAGGAGAAGCAGCAAATGGCTTGCTTCAAGCTCTCAGGGGAGTCAAATGCCTTCAGTGTTGCTTTAATAAAAGTCTCAGAGATGTCAGTGGTAAAATTCCATTCATTTTCAACCCCTTTGGAAAAAAAAACACAGCCTGCCTTCTATGAGATTAAATAGCAGGCAGGCAGTTTCTCTCATGATCCCGAGAGCACATGACTGTTAAGTTGAACTCTGGTACAACCGATAGGCCTTTGGATTTGGATCACTCCATACTGGGGGCTATGTTGAAGACCTTACTTTACTGCAAAGTAGAACCATTCTTCTATTTGCTAGACGTTTAGATTCCATTCACTATTCTTACTGGTCCAGCAGTTTGATCTGTAGAGATTTTCTTATATCATGTTCTCAAAAACTGGCTTCTGCTTTCCAGGCACAATTCAAAGGGATGATATTTAACCTTTCAAGCTGTAAATGGTTTCGAACCAGGGTACACGAAGGACCGTCTTCCCCTATATGAGCCTGCCTCATTTGAAGTAATCATTGGAAGTCCTTCTCTAAGTACAAAAGTGGTTGAGAAGCTAGCTGAGTGTTGGAGACAAGACTTTTTTCTGGGGCTTGCCGCACCTATAGCACCCCCTCAAGTACCTCATTTTTAGGTACTTGGAGACATCTTTCTTCCTAACTAGCTTTTAGTGCCTCAGTTTGTTTGCTCTTCTCTCCCTTGCATTGCAGTCACCAGCTTGACTGCTGCTTTTAGTACTGTTCCTTTCTGTAGTGGAGAGTGCTGTCAAGTCACAGATGACTTATGGCGACCCCCTGCTGGGGTTTTCATGGCAGGAGACTAGGAGAGGTGGTTTGCCATTGTCTTTTCCCCTATTATTTTGTAGACTATAAGCCACCTTGAATGTCCCCACAGTGGCAAATAATTAAAAAAAATAATTCATCTAGAAGACAATTGTGATTATTTATCTTTAAAAACATAATAACGGAGCAAGTAGTCTGTTATCCACCCACTTTTATTCTTTGCAGAAAAGATCCCTCAAGCAGTTCCAAATGCACATGTTTCTCTGGCAGTGAGTGCTTTGCAGACCACCCTATTAATAATTTCTATAAGAGCATCCTTTAAAAAGTATGTGTAGTTTTGATGTTTTGTTTGCATCTCTCTGTTTATTGAGGTACTAAACAAAGGACAAGAAGACGGGACCACTAGCAACCCTTCAAGACAATCTATAATACATTTCCAGGTCTGAATTCAAGACAGTCTCCGCAGTACACTTCAAATACTTCAAAGGCTTTCGGAGAGAAGAAGGGGAAACAACTTCACCGCTGTGTTTAGAGTAAGAAGCAACAGGTTTAAATGAAAGGGATGCAGATTTAGGCCAGGTAACAGCAACATCTTCGTGCTGTAAGAAAGTTAAGCAATGACAAAATGTCTAGGAGAACTGTGGAGTCTTATTCCTTGGAGGTTTGCAAGAGAAGGGCTGTCAGGCATCTTCCTGGCATGATTTAGCACTTGAAGGACTGGATTCTACAGCCCCAGCCTCCCCACCCCACCCCGCCCCCACACACACACTTTCATATCTTCTTGGGATGCTCTGCTCCATTCTCAGAACAGAAAAATCATTTCTTTTTCAAAAAGGATTTGTGGTGGAGGCCAAATCAGGCTAACAATGGCTTTCCACCATGAACCCAACATAACCCCTGGTCTTAAAGACCTCTGCAACACACACACACACACACACAAGACGATGAACCTCACCTACTTTCCCCCCAAGCTGACACACAAGAATAGGGCCCCTTAGAATATTTGCCACAAAACAGGCTTTGGCAGAGAATTTCTCCGATTATACACCTCAGCTCCTCAAAACCATATGCTGGGCCCTAACTACTCCAGTAGCCATCTTACAAACCCTTCTGCTTGTTCTTCCTCTCTGACTCTACCAAGAGGCAGATGATCCCCCTCCTTCAAACAGTAACGATATAATCCCTTGTCTATATTTTTACCACCAGCAAAGACACTGGGAAACTGCAGCTCAGGTGCATAAAATCTGTTCACATTAGGGAGGAAAGGTTCAGGAGGTCTCTTTAAGTCTTGAGTTGTATAGGAGTGAGTCGGGGGGGGGGCAGCCCATGTCACCAGCCCTCGCCCAACTAAAAATAGGGCCCCTGTTAAAAATTAGTTGCTAATAAGGGTCTACCAGTGATTCTCACTCAGGAGCCATGTGTGGATCTTTGGCATGCCTCCAGCAGCTCTTTCTGAGAACTGTTCCCCAATACGGCACCTGCCCTGTGTTTCAGGGAAACTGGCAAGGCCCTTGCCTGGTGGGGCTTGTGGTTGGTAGAAAGGTCCTATCCAGAAGCAGCTGCCGCCAGCGGAAGAGCTATGTCGCAATCCGCCTTGCAGTACAACTGTGCGTGCAGTTCTCTGCGAGCCATGGAGAGAGTAACACTTATTTTGATAGCCTGTCATGATGAATATACAAGCCACAAATACAGATTCTCCAGGGATGTACCTGCTGAAGGAGTGATCTTGCCTCTTCTGATATGTGGTCTGGCACATTCAAGCAGGTGTGGGTATTGATTCCTGCCGGGTGGCACTCCACTAGACTCTGCAGCAACCAAATCAGAAACATTATATGTTGTTGTTAAGACAGAGAGAGATACAGAAGGAAGGGGTGTATATTACTGTGCTCACATGGCACATTTTTTTCAGGCTAGGAGCCAAACTTAACCATTTTCAACGTTTAAGAATACAATGAAATGGCATCCCCTCATGTCTCTCTATATAATCCACTCATTTTTATCTTGCTCTTCTTCCAAGGCTACGTAGCTCTATTTATAATACAGCAACTAGTATTACATTACACTGACTGAACACAAAACTAGTCATACTTTGGCACCGTATGTAGCAATTAAATTGCCCTGATCACAGCCTCCAAGCAAGGATCATCATTAGTGCAACTTCCTACAGGCCGTTCAACTAGCTGCAAAGCTCTACAGCACTTCAGGCCTCCATCTCCGGTTTCCTTTTCCCGGGACATTTCTCATTCCTTTGCACAAAGTCCACAGAATTCCACAGAACGCCAAAGGAGAAGAAATTAAGAATGCAGAAAAAAGGTAAGAGCAACGCTTTTGGATCGAACCAAAGATTTATCTGGTTCACCATTCTGTGTCCAACTATGGCTAGCCAAAGACTTTTAGAAATCCAGCAAGCAAGGCATGAAGTGACAGCCTTTTCCCAAAGTGGAACATAGCAAATAGTTAAATATGTCTTGACCCTATTTGCTACCTTTTCAAAGGGAACGGATCTTATCCATTCATCACCCTGAGCAATACTTTTGGTAGTGTGAATCTCACCAGTATGGCTGATTCTGAATCTAATTAACATTATGTGCATTAACCTAAGTCCTCTTTCTTTGCCTTCAGAGCAGCCCTATGAGATAACAGGTGAAAGATGCAACACCAAGCTGCTCTGAATGCCTTGAACTGCTGAAGAGTTCAGTATGGCATGGAAATATGCATCCTCTAAATAAATAGACCACTGAGTTGCTCCCAATTTTTAGTATTCTCTCCCCTTCTGGCTAAATAACTATCAGCAATGCCTACCTTCCCTGTAAGGAGTTCAAAGAGAAGGGCACCCAGACTCCACCAATCACAGGCTTCTGATTCTTCAAAGACAGCTCCAACTTCTGAATAAAAGACATTTGCAATTAAAATTCAAAGATCAGATACACCTTCAAACCTGTATTTAAAAGGAGACTCTTTAATGCTGATAGGGCATATCTGGAGGTATTGCACCCTTTAGCTCACCCTAGCACAAGCTGTTTTTTTCCCCCCAGTAGAGCTACGCATCTTTACAATCAACATTTGGAGCAGGCAATAGGGACTCTTAAGCAGGCCAGGACTGTGCTCCTCTACCACAGTCCTGCCCCACCCCTGCTTTGAAATTTGGGAGGAAACCACTTGCACCATCTTACTTCTTTCAGTTGTTTCTGCAGAGCAGCCCTTTTAACAGGAATACAATTCCCTCAGCATCTTGGAGGCAGGTCCATGCCCGACTGCCTCTTTCAATGTTTTGAAGACGGAGGGAACAAGACTACACATGCAACAGAGATGCCTAAAGAAAATAGTTTCCAACATCAAAGATTTTATGTGTGAATGGGACAGGGACTACTGTTGCTTGCAACTTCTTGCCCTTTTATTCTAAACAATTACAGGCCTAATTAGGGAAGGATCACCTCCGAAATGCTTTTAGACTGGGGAAAGCCTAGAATTCTGCACAACTCCGAAGTTTCCTTCCGTGAGTTCTGAAGCACAGTTGGTCCTCTCCAACAAACACAAGGGCTGATTCCACACGGCTTACCTGAAGCCGGGACGTTGCGGAACATTGCGGATCATGCCAGAAAAAACATGGAAGATCGCGTTTTCTCGTGCGAGTTTTGCGCGACATTGCGCAAAACTCGTGCGAGAAAACATGATCTTCCGTGTTTTTTCCGGCATGATCTGCAATGTTCTGCAACGTCCCGGCTTCAGGTAAGCCGTGTGGAATCGGCCAAGGTCTAGTTTGTGCCGTGTGGCTCTGTTGTCCTTCATGAACAAGGAAAGCTGTATTCAAATGTAAGTTTCTCTGTACAAACAGCTACTTAATTGAGAGGTTCAGTTTCTAAAGAGCCAGAAGTCCCTGTTCACCACAACATCACTTGTGCTAACAGCCTGATCCAATGCTTGTTTACTGAGAAGCAAATCCGGCTGTTCAATGGGGCTTACTTTCAAGTGGGCATGCATAGGATTGGAGCATAAAAATGCTTTGGCTGAATTTATTTTATTTTCCTCTCTCAGTCACCAATAACCTCACCCCACCCCCACGCTTGCTGCTTTGCCTTTCAAAGAGGTTTTCCTTAATGAACGAGAACGCTGCAGGTAAACATTTTACTGTCTATTCTCCCTTCCTTTGGAATGGGTCCCTCTGCAACCTAATGACAGAAATAAGGCTCAAGATGTCACATTAGTAAGGCTACCTCTACTCTCCACAATACATCTGAAGGGCAAAAAAAAATAAGAACTATACATCGTGAAGTGCTTTCAAGTGGTACACAGTCCAGCCAGCTAATGTAATGCCACATGGTGGAAAAACGCTCTCGCCCCTCCGGCCCCTCTCCAAAGACTTTAATATTGCAGTCAATCTGAACCCAAATACCTGCTCTCAATAATGAAGCCATTTCATTCGCATCCATCAGAAAAGTCATTTACACAATACAATGGCAGGGACCCTGAAGCCTGACTGACTAGTTGCTTTTCTCTCATGGTGATTCTACACCCTGTAGTAGAAAACAGTTGATTTTGGATCGGTTCTTTGCACTGTCCCTACTAAAGCATCTTATTTGTGGTGCATGTACAGGGGCAGTGCCTGGCATCACTGAGACATAACTAGAGGAAGTTCAGGCTGGCATATTTCCAAGATGAAAAATATCACCACTAGTTGCTCATTCACCTTTTGCACCCCTGCACGGTACACATACTCATACCCCAAGTCAGCCCAATGCTCCATCTAGCCCAGCACTGTCTAATTCAACTGAGAGGAGCTCTCTGTGGTATAAAAGACAGACCTTCCCCAGCCATGCTTCCTGTACTAGCCAAGGACTGGTGGCCTTTTGCATGTAAAGTTGTGCTTTATCAAGTAAGTCAATGACAATGCTTCTCTGAAGGAACAGACAACTAGCAGATAATGGCCTCCATCAATCAAACTAGCCACTCTGCTAGCAAGGGAAGGCTGAGGACCAAACTGGATGCAAAAATTGGAGATTGTGAGCAGACCTTCTGGTTTTCATACTACAAATAGCAGCTGAGGGTGGGGGAGTCCCTGATTCAAATTAGAAATATGGCACAGAAAGAGACTATGAGCCAAGCTACAAGTGACACCTGACACAGGTTGGAAACTTGTCAGCTTCCCTCAAGTTTTGATGGGAAATGTAGGTGTCCTGGTCTTGCAGCTTGGCTCTCCGACTGCTGTCCAATGGACTTTTCAACTGTCACTTGTCCAACATTCCGCCAAGCTTCCTACATTCCCATCAAAACTTGAGGGAAGCTGACAAGTGTCCAACTAGTGTCAGGCGTCACTTGTAGTTTGGCTCTACCTCTTTTCCCCAGGCTATTTTGGAAATCTCGTCAGGGATGCTATTTGCTCTTCATCGAAACACATATATTATTTTTCCAAAGAGCCAAATAGCAGCTCCAAGGGAAGGAGAGGACATGATTGAGACTGTAAACATGCCATGGGCAGAAAGGTTTGCTCGCTTTCCTGTATGACTGTCCTGATCTGAATGGGGATGGTAGCCATTTGCAGTTTAACAAACAGCAAAAGATCCATTTAAAGATACTTTTCCTTTCCTGTGACTTTTCTTGGGCATTGCATGAGAGAATTTGGGAGTAGCCTATTAAACACTCTCTCGCCTCATTTGATTCAGTCTCTCCTCCTATTTTCAGATCCAGAGCAGTGGTGTCATTTTCCACTCCACTATCAAAGCCTTCAGCAAGCCCCCCACCCCACCCCACATACTCTGGGAAATCAGAAGTATTGCCTAGCTTCAAAATAACCAAAGGTTTCCCCTCCTATTCTGTTCACATGGCCAAAATGCATAGAAAACATACGCTTTCCCCAGTCCTTATTCTCTGCAACCTGCTTTGCATATTCTACCACTCTGCTTACATCCTTTCCACCTCCAACACAAATCTTGTTTTCTGTTCTAGTTTCCCTCCTTGCTATCCTTGATCTGTGGACTGCCAACCTGGAGTTGTTCACTGGCCTTGAGTTTGGACTGAAGTTCACTCTGCCCACCCTGACATCCCAGTACTCTGGAAGTGAGACTAGGCCACTCTGCCAGGCATTCTATGATCCCAAACCCTCTTTGGACTTTGTCTTCAACTAGCTGCAGCTTCTGCAAACTCCTTCCTTATCCTACACCAGTCAAACAATGCTGAGCCTTTTTATTCACACTATTGAACATGGAAGGTTTAAAGCAAAGCTTGCAACACTCGTAGTATCAGTCTGTGTTTAAAGCAAGCGAGGAACTCCTGACAAAATCAATTACAGTACAAAATGCAAGTAACCTACGAAAGTTATATTTAAAGTGTCTCTGTTCTGGTTTGTGAAAAAGAAAAAAAATCCCCATGTCCTTTAAGACAAAGATTAACAGCAAATGGAAGAGATTCTTCTTTTTCTTCTCATCAGCTACCCTAGGATGGATTTAAAACTTCCTCTAACACCATCTGGCAATATGAAAGGACAAAGTTATTTAGTGCTGTGTTATCAAAGATGGCAAACAGTCACTCCCAGCCTGCCCTTTAACTACTTCCAATTATGTTGGAGAGCAAATTATTATTTTTTTCCACACATATAGAACTAAGCTCACATCTTGTGACCAATCTCATGCAAATGACTCCATTGAGAATTATGGCTTCACTGGTCAATTCTGACTGGACTTTGTCCCTGGTAACTTGAGAGATCTCTATGAAGCAGCTGTTTGTGTGGGGGGGGGGGCTCATCAACAACACTCAAAAACAAAATGCTCAGATGAATTTGCTCATTCAAGGAAAACATAATATGAAATAAATAGAAAGGACACTCCACACTAAATTTGCTGACCAGTCAGGGCTCCCTCATTCATTTCAACAAGTTTGGAGCCCTGAAAGAGCTTGGGGTGGGGAGGAATGAAACTCTTGGGAAATCCACCCTCAAATCTACTACAAGATACTGTAAAAGGCCACACAACAGACTGCAATATTGTGTGCCCCCAAAGGGGTAATAAACATGCTTAGCTTTATGGGTTTGTATTATGTTCTATTTGTTTGAAATGTTTTAATATATTTTGTATTTTCAATGCTGCCCTGAGGACCCTGACATTGGCTGGAAAGGCAGCATAGAAATGTTTTTTAAAAAACAAACAAATAACAACTGTGCTTATATACTGCTTTTCTAGACAGATTAGTGCTCCACTCAGAGCAGAGGACAAAGTCAATGTTCTTATTATCCCCACAATATAGGTGGGGAGCTGGGGCTGAGAGGAGTGGCTTATCCAAGGCCACCTGCTGAGCTCATGGTAGTAGTGGGATTTGAACCAGCAGTGTTGACTCGCAGCCCAACCACTTAAACCTCAACTAGCCATTTGGATTATTTTTTCCTCCTTTGTTACACTAAAAAACTAATATTTTCCTGCATGCTCTGAAGAGTCCATACAGCATGAAGAAACTCCTCCCTTGCCGGTGACTAAGCTACTGTATCTATG
This sequence comes from Eublepharis macularius, assembly GCF_028583425.1. Taxonomy (NCBI): domain Eukaryota; kingdom Metazoa; phylum Chordata; class Lepidosauria; order Squamata; family Eublepharidae; genus Eublepharis; species Eublepharis macularius. The sequence goes on from NC_072790.1 coordinate 192,007,496, forward strand.
GGCATTTCAGCAGTAACATCCATATTAACAAAAGGTTTTCCTTAATGAAACAAGCAAGCAACTCCAAAATCCTCCCCTCACACTGCTTTTTCTCTGGATTTAACTGGCATGGTGTTCCCTCCCCATCCCCAGCTTAAATGTTGGTTTGGAAGCTATTAATTAGGAAGACAGGAGAAAGCAACTCCAACCTTAGTCCTTCACTGACACTGATACATACCACAAAGAGGAACAGTTCCCAACCCCCAACAGTTTGAGGCAACTGGGTGAAGGGAGAAGAACTGGGTCAAGCAGGATTCATCTGTGATGACACTTGCTATCCCCTCTCCCCAATATCCACCCCCTCAATAAATTGTAGGATGAAATTCCCTTCATCCCAACTGCTGCTTGGGCACACAGGACTCGTGCCCATACTCTGCACACTACCTGGGTTCCATGGTAGCATGCAGGATTCTTCCTTTTGGGGACACCCCCCTCTTTTAAGGTGAATTGGAAATCTGATATTTTTCTGCATAACGAGAGTTTCTCCTAGAAACGCAGAAAACCTTTCTCTTGGTTACAGGTTGCATAGGTCACCTAGCTTTGCTATTACAGAGGGAATGTCAAAAGCCAATTCACAGAAGACCATCCGCTCACAACTGCCCTCCTCCATTGAAGCTCCACATATACAAGGGGCTCTGCATTAAAGGCTCAAACTAAACACTCCTTTCTTATAACTTTGGTTGCAAAGAAAACTTTCTACAACTCCCATTCTTCTAAATGCCAATAGCTGAAATCACCTGTGGAACGCAAAGTAAAACAGAGATTTATTGGATGGCAGTAAGAATCATTAACCAGTTTAGCATATGGTGCCTCTTTCCTAGCTTTCAAAAGGCATCTGAAGGTAAAGACCAAAGAAAATTAACCTGATTTGAAGAGCCATTTTGTAACAGAAGGGGTGCCAATGCTCAATCTGGCCTCAGAGGGCTTTGCTCATCATCCTAGCTGTATGGGGACAGAAGTCCTTACTAAATCACATGAGGTTAGTTAAATGAGAAATATGTGGCCAGGTAATGAATGGCAGCAGGATTCTGCTTTGGACTAAGTTAAGCTCTGCTGACTCAGAAGCTATTTAACCAACTTACAGTCATTTGGGTGCAAGGAACTGGACCTCAAGTAAGTAAAAAAAGTTACAAGGTTTAAAACAAAAACTTGAGGTTATCTGCAAGCTAGGAGCAACAACTTATGCTGATTCTTATCTCTCCGGCAATGGTTCTTTAAAATCCAAGATTATAGAGTTGGCAATGAACAAAAAGTACTTCAATAACAGAAGGTGATCATTTGCATTTCAAAATTTATCTTTCTTGCTTTCCCCTCAATTAGATCAAAACATGTTGATGTAAAAGGTTTGTGTGTGTGTTTGTTTCTTTTTCAAACTTATTTATAGAGCAAAATAATGGCCCCCTGCTAGCTTGGCATTTGCTCAAATTTTCTGTCCCTGTAAATTGAATCTGTTACTGGAATTTTTCCCCCTGCTCTCCTTCCCACCCCCCCTACCTCCCACCTCCCCCTTTCAAAATACCAAGGCACATTAACCAAGAGATAAAAAGATCGGTTGCTGATACTACAAAGCACAGGGCAGGTGGTTAATGTTTTTTTAGCACAAATATGTGATAAGGATTCCCAGGGGCCAGTGGGAGCAAAGGGATATTTAAACAGAAGTGAAACATGCGCATCATGAGTTCAGGACAACTTTGCCCTTTTATCCAAACACCACCCTCAGATATGCTTAAATTATTTAAAGAACAAAAAAGTTGCCTTTTTAAATGAATGAATGTCAAGCACTTCAGAGCTATTGATGTACTCTACACTCGCATATTGGGCAGGTAACCTGCTATTAAAATGATATATTATTATTAACCAAGAAAGTAACCTATCACTTCAGATTTAAATGACACATCCTTTCTCCAGTCATCAACAATAACTGGGCTGAGTAGTTCTTTCTGTTTTTTCTTAAGACCCTCATTATCCCACCTTGTACACTTGATTACTTAGGGGAGAACTACACGATAAGCAATACACTGCTGCTGCTGCTGAAAATGGCAACCTTTTGTTGAGTGATCACTGCCACTCTGCTCCACATTACTCGCTGCTACTGCCAAGACAGAGAAACACTCAGTACAATGATGTCAGGATACCAAAGAAGCTGCAATACATATTATAGGTAAGGAGAACTTAGCATAAGGCTGTTTTTTTGCCAGCAGCTTTGTATTTCTTATAACTTGCAGTTCTTCTCTTAAGACAGTAATTCTGAGAAAAGGGCCATATTTCTTTTTTACTTTCATAGGTAATAATTACTATGGGAATATTTTGGAATCAGTCTTTCCACTATGTATGAAGTCAAAAGTTTGCAAGTGTGGGAAACTAGCGTTTTTGTTTGGGCTAGTAGTAAACTTGAGGATCTTCTGCAATTAGTGCTCTTGAAACGTATAAACTTTGAACTTTATTAAGTAAAAAGTCCTAGGTGTTAAGGGAATGGCCAGATATATGATAATACCAGAAAACTGCTCTTGTTGCCTAAACAGCAGATGAACATGAAGAATTACCGCAAAGCTCTTCTACATTTAGAGCATTCATTTAAGAAAGGAAACCAACCTGGTCTGATTAACACAAATCAGTTAATGGTAGGTTGCCACCTACTGGCCAATTGGGAGAAGCAACTTTCCTGGCAAAAGTCACAGTTCTTAAAGGTGTTTTAGGGCCACACAAGATGTTAAAATAATCGGTACGCTTCAAAATCCCGACATAGCTATTACATACAGCTTCAGGAGCGGGATGAACTATTTATCCATTCACTACTTTTCCATTTCATACTGCAGCCACTCTCAGCTATGACAGTGACATTATGGTATTTTATTAAACAAGAAAAGAAATTGTTCCACAGACAGCTTGAGAAACTTCTCTCATCTTTGCAATTTTAGGACCCCTACCTTGCATAGCCAACGCAAAGGGAAATTATTTTCCTTATTGTAAAATATGCTCTATATGCTGTAACCCCAGCATGAACTTCACTTTGCAAGGAGTCACGGAGCAACACATCATCAAGTCAAACACCAGAGTAGCGATGAGCTGTTCCTTATGCTAAGCAGGCCCATCAGCCCGTTCTTTTGCTGTCCCTCATTCACCAGTTGGGCTGTCAGCCTATTATAAAAACAGCGGCACATGTTCATTTACATGAGGATCCTTCACCTTATCTCCCATCTCTCTTACGACACCTCTTCACCCAAGAAACATGACTTCAGGCACTCATCATGAGTTGTGTTCAGTGCAAAATGTAGAGTTACATGCAGCTTTATTGTCAAATGGAAATTCTCCCATTTCCATCTGAGGAGGAGTTCTCTGAACCTAGAATGTTTATGAGCAACTTTAAAATGAGCTGGACTAAGAAAAGGGTGATCCCTTTGCTTCCCGGGAACGGAAACAGCAATCCCTCTTACCAAGAAAATGATGTATAAGAACAGGCAGAATATTTGCTCTCTGCAAGACACACATGGTGGGGCTTATGCCTCCAGGGGACAACTGCAGAACCAGTGGGAACTGTGCAGTCTGCAGCTCTGGCTCCCACTTTGGGTACAGGGATGTCTTGGAGCAAACTTGCTTGAGTCAAGGACATCCTTCCTGGCTTTTAAGAACATAAGAATAAGCCTAGCTGAATGAGACCAAAGCGCAATATTCTGCTTCTGACCGTGGAAAGCCAGATGCCTCTGAATGCTCACAAGGACAAGAAGGTGATGGTTTTCTCCTACTGTCCCCCCCCCCCCGCCCCAGGATTTGTTATTCAGAGGCACGTTGCCTCCGTACATTGCACGTCCATTTTTAACTATTATGTCTACTAGCCATTGATAGACGAATCCTTTGGAAATTTCCCAATTCTTTCTTCAAGCAAAGTCTGCTACCATCTCATCTGGTGATATTCACCGAGACTCTTTCTATAGTTCTAGTTCTGTACTATAGTATACAACCAGCAACTGGAGCAGCTGCCGTGAGAATAAGCTCTTGCTGCACCCCACTCCATAAGGTTGAAATTGAGGATTCTTACATTATCTTAAAGAAAATTTTATTTCCCCCCAAAAGCAGAACAGAATTTAAAGAGATCTTTCATAACAGGATCCTATACAGTACTTCCAGCAAGTAGGAAACAGCCTGACCCCTGGCAGGGAGATTGCTTCTCCTTCTCCCTCCCTTGAAGATAATACTCCATTTATTGTTGTTTTATTGGTTGGTAAATCTGTACATTACATTCTTTGATGTTGTACATCACTTTGGTTGCCTTTGGGGACAAAACTGGAGTACAAATATTTTAATAAATAAATTTCCCATCACAACAGAGCAAATGGAAGGATAATCAGGGCCCAGTCATTGAGGAAAAGAACCACAGGGGAGGTGTTCAAATATCATCCAAGAAATAAGACAATGGAAGGCCAGCCTAGTTCTAATTAGATTTAAATCCCATTACACTTTTTTGTTCCAACCCCTGGCCTCCCTCCTCCTCTACCTTTCTTTGCCACTCTTCTTGCTGTGAGTATCTCGATTCTGAGGGTAGTCTATGTTTTGATTTACATAAGTCACCTAGTTTACTCATGCACTCTAGAAATGACCACTAAAATAAAAGTAATTTATATTACAGCTGACAGTGGTTGGTATACTCATGGCACTGCAACAGTTCTCTTTTGATAATCTGAAACTTTCCTCCCCACAAAACTGTGAAGGATTACAATTGGATTGCACAGGCACATTAAGCAGCAATGCAGAACCTACTTGATATCCTACCTTAGCCTTCAATCTCAGTTTCTATGTATTTCTGAACTGTGGTAAAGAAGAGCATAGAAAGGGCTCCTTTTCCAGTATTCCAATCAATGTGGCATGAGAAGCCATGTGGCTTTGAAAATACATTGGGCTGAATACTGCAGAGAATTTCCAGTGACAGAAAGGGAGGGGTAAAAAAAAGTAAAGGTAGTCTCCTGTGCAAGCATCGAGTCATTACTGACCCATGGGGGGACCTCACATTATGACGTTTTCTTGGCAATCTTTTGTTACGGGGTGGTTTGCTATTGCCTTCCGCAGTCATCTACGCTTTACCCCTAAGAAACTGGGTACTCATTTTACTGACCTCGGAAGGATGGAAGGTAGAGTCAACTTTGAGCAGGCTACCTGAGCCCAGCTTCCGCCAGGATTGAACTCAGGTCATGAGCAGAGCTTGGGCTGCAATACTGCAGCTTACCACTCTGCGACAAGGGGCGGGGTACGTGTGATTTTCTCCAATTCCCCCCTCCCATGGCAGACTTCTCCCGCTCTTTGTACTGTTCCGGGGGCGGGGGGAGGTGTTTCCAGTTCTCCAGGAGCAGCATTATGGGAAGCATTTGGGGCTGCAATGGAAGAGAAGAAGAGGGGGGAAATCAAGCTCTACTCAATCAGCAGGTATTTGGGGTGGGATCCAAGCCATTACCTCAAAGCAACCAGTTTCAGTGGAGCAATTTCTAACTCCTTGTAAGAGACCTGGCTGGGCTGTCTTAACTCTATAATCATTACTGGAGTGCCAGATTCATCCCTCTTCTGTTCACATCACTGGCCACATGGCCTGTGTAAGAATGTGTTCTTCTTACTAATTTCTCAATCAGCATCTTTTCTGAACTTGAAGGATCTCCCAAGGATTAAACCAAAGAATCTTTATAGTTAACAGATAGTCCACACTTAGGCTAAGTGACTGTTTGCTACTATTCTGCTCCTTTGAGTCGTCTTGATGCATATGAACCACATGATACAAAACCAGATACACTGTCTAAATCAATGTCACCAAAATGGCAGCCCCATGTCAACTTCCTCTTCCTCCTCCCCCATCTTGTACTTCTATTAATGGGGACATGTGACAAGACATCATCACTTTGTGTATTACTCTACCACAATTCCACATCACTGGCCACCACTAGGTGTAACTGACAAATGCATGACAAAGCCACACATTTTAATTACTACACATTACAGGGATAGAACATGATGGTTGTTTTTGGCAGATTGCCTCTTTTCTCCATGATATCTAGTCTACCCTTAGGATTCTAAAAGGTCTAATTGTAGACTGTCACCTTCATTCTATTGGCTCAAAGTCCATCACATGGAACTGCTTAATAAATTCTACTGATTCTACCACGTTTGCAGTATCCAGCAGCAGAGTGGAACAGTATGACTTTGTAGTTAGAATTTTAGCAAGTATCATTCAAATCCAGTAGTTCAAGGAAACATTACTCAAAAGCAACATCCATGCCACCCATGTATACAGCTTTAAGCATTGCACATTTGTAAATTTAATCTATGCATTAGCAGTTAGAATGAAAACCTCAGAAAGTATGCAAATTAGGACTCGGTACAAAGATATTCCATTGACTGTGAGCCAAACTACACGAGACGAATTCCATATGTACGACACGTGATAGCACTTACACATTTCCCCATTGCTTTCCTGTTCACTCGCACACTGTGGCCACACTGCACTCGATCCCATGCTTGGACTGACACGTTTCTTCCCCATTCCTCCCAGATGAGAGATGATATCCCATGATGCACTTTCTCTGCATGCATGCTCAAACCTTCCTCTGAAGCTTTTCTGAGAGGGAGACTCGTTTTCTTAGTTGGACATATTGGGGGGGGGGGGGAACTCACCAAGTTTCCTGAGGGCTGTGTGCTAAAAATAGGGGTTCCACATCTCTGCTGAGATCTTGCAGCTCAGCCTGCCAGAGAGGGGGGCATCTATACAAAAGGGGGTGGGCAATCCTCATCTCAGGAGCTGCGGCAGCGTTTCTTGCTGTCAGCCAGAATCAACTCTTTCATGCCTGTTTGTCCCCAGCCACCTCCGATCTCCATTATTACCTATGGGGAAAACTATGGGGACTCTCCAGGGGGATGGGGGTGGCATCTATAAAATTTTCAGGGGACCTACTGCTAGCTAAAAAAACTCCCAAGTTTCAGGGAGACTGGACCTTGGGGAGCCATTTAATGGCTTCCCAAAGAAGATGCCCCCAGCCACCCCATTTTTCCTATTGTGGAGAAAAACTGACAGCAATTGCAGAAACCCATAGATCATGCCTTCCCCAGGATCCAATCTCTCTGAAACTTGGGGGGTCTTTAGAGGACTGGAGTAGGTTCCATGCAAATTCTGTAGATTTTGCTTGCAAAATCCCCTAGTTTTCCCCATAGGAAATAATGGAGATTGGAAATGGCTGGGGGAACCTTCTTTGAGGGGCCATAAAGTGCCCCCCAAAGTCCAATCTTTATGAAACTGGGGGGGGGGTTCTTTAGGGAACAGCTAGGAATAGGTCCCCAGCAAATTGGGTACAATTTGGTCCTAAAATGCCCCCCACACCCCTGAAAAGCCCCAAATCACATTTCTCATTAGAAACAATGACCAAATTTTACCCAATTTGCTCTGTATTGTCAAACTGAACTGGAGAATGAGTACCCTCCCACCCCATCCTTTTCAGGTTCATGTATCAGGCATGTTTCTGAACTTCTGCTCAGATGCTTAATTGCGTTGCCACGATCTTTCTTCCTACCTCCTTCTTATCCTGACTGAAGCCACTGCATGGAGAGAAGGAGGAAGAGGAAGTTAAGGGGGGAGGAGCGTGCAGGAAGGAGGAGTAGGGAGGTGGTGGCGTCAACTAGAAAATGAGAGAATTTAAAACATGCCAGATTAAAAGCAAAACAGTTTGGGTGTAAGCCGGATCTAAGGGCAAAAAGAAGGGAGAGGGAAGTGGAAGCCACCCAAAACCGATGTTCTGCAATGGCGACTCGCTGATTATGACCAACCACAACTACACCAGTTACCTGACACATGCACAGACTAGGGCTACAGGACACATGTTCACCTGGGGTAAAATGGACATGGGCAGGTAGGAACAGACATTATTCTGGACACTCGCATAGCCTGGTGTAATTTGTCTCGTCTAGTTCAGCACTGCGTTACATTTACTACAGAGAAAATACAATGAAGGGCATTTGACTAAGTACTTCAGGTTTGCAGGAGAACCTCATAAACACAAGCTAACCTTTTTGTCATTCCTGAAAATATTTTGAAGTCTCATTCCAGGATTCCAGTGGCCTTCAGCAATATGATCCTGCTGCTACATTCTATAAGCAAACCTGTACTTTACAAAGCTTTTGAGTTTAGGCTGACCTATGCACAGCCTGCTCCCCTCTGGAACAAGACTAAAGATTCTAAATAGAACCCTCCCTCTGAATTCCAGCTATGCCAGAGAGACATTTAAGTTTCACTTCATTCAAATATCTCTAACCAACTGCTCAGGCACTGTTGCCAGCCTCTAAGAGCAGCTCCAGATGTGATGCTGAGGAACAGCCTATCTGAAACTCACCCACCCAGCAGATGCATATTGGCCCAATGTGGGAAACTTGTATATTGCCTGGGTGGGATATTCTATTTCAAGAGGGATTTATGCTTCACTATCACTTCACCTGGTCAATATTTGTCTGGGCTGTTCCATGCCATATTACAAAAGAGAGGCCACATGATTGAATGCTCCTCCATACAGGAAAAAAATCCTGCATGCAAACGTCTAGCAGATCAGGGAGACAGTTTCAGCCTGACCTTTCCCCTACCACAATAGTTTTCTATGTGCAGCGAACTTTTGCATATGGAAGACCTAGTTTTATATGCTCTATCACCTGTAAGCCGAAGTACTATAGCCCAGCATAAACAAACAGATCTCTCCAGCATTTTTATAGGAAAGTAGCAGCCATACAGAGCTCCAATTTGGATCAGGGTTGATGGGCAGGAGGGAGGGGCTTAAGGATCCCTCCACTTGCAATTCCACAGACCGATATAGTGCTTGTGGGTTGGCCTAGATACCTCTTTGCCTGTGAGGACCAGAAACACAGAGCACTTTCTATTCTTTCCACAATTATATTGTGCTTGAGAGCTAACATAATTCTTCAAGCCTTATCCTTTTCAAGCTCAACTCAAACAAACTTGATAAACTAAAATGTAATTTTTTCCATATCCTACATTTTCATATTCCCTTCAGTACTTCCAAGCTCAGGAAAGGATACCATTGGTAGTTACTGCTACTCCATTTACCTAAAGTTAGCTGCCCTGCAGTCCACAATACAGGAAAAGAGCTACTGACACCATCTACTGTCCAAATACACAAAGAAAATCCAGAGATGAGCCTGAAATTCTCACCGCTATTCATTTCAATGACAAAGACAAGATGCCAGTGGTCTGTGCTCTACTGAGTACAGCTCGCAATATCATCTAGCTTTTTTTTTTTGCACAAGTGTTCAATTTTCCTGTTTTACAGCACGATTCACCGGCTACCTAATGTTTGATTGTTAGCATTCTTAGAGTCCAAAAGTAACGTATTTCTAAAAAAATTTAAAAGTATTAGCAGATAGTGAACAGCTTGTATTCCCAAAGGACAGAGGCTAGGATGAAGATGAAAGCTCCATGAAAAAAAATGAAAGCTGCTAATCTGTTTTTCCATGTGAAACATTTGAGGTGATTGCTCTAACCTGGGGCACAGTACATTCTCTCTATGGCATCGTTGTCACAGGAATCTTCAACCTCACTCCACCTGCTAAAATACGTTAGCTGAATGTGTCCTAAAAACAAAACGACAGGAGAAATCAAAACATTTTTCCCTTCCATTTTCTGCAGAAGTGAACTGTAATTACTCCTTTTGTAGCTAAAAACAGTATCATTAAGAATAATGGCATCATTAAGTACTAGAAGCTATTACTGGGGGTGAATTTGCTGCACTGATAATGAAGCTCTAGACAGGAAATGAAGATACTAATTACAAGATAAAACGCCTACTCAGTTAATTGGAAGCAACAGCGAATAAAAAGAAATGCATTTGCAGAAGTTCCTGACCTCGATCATTCAATAAGATGTTGTTTGGGTTCAAATCACGGCACACAATTCCTTCTTGATGCAAAGCATCGAGGGCTACCACCATTTCAGCTGCCCATCTCTGAACACAGCCCTCAGGGAGGTAAAACTGGGAGGTTAGCGCTAATCTCTCATCAAGGTCCTGAAAAATTTGGTGTATCTCATTCTTGCCTCTGACCCTCACACCTGCCTCTTTGCTTTCTGTTCTATTCAACAAAGCAGGGTCCATTGCCTCGTTGCTCAAGTCTTCCGCTTGATCAGAAAAGAGAAGCACAGCTTCCTTGTCCACATCTAAGCTCTGTTCTTCAGCATCAGCTTGCTTGTTAGAAATTAATGAACTTTCTCTTGTGCTGCATGCACCTAGTGATGAAGATGCTGCTCCAAGCCCTTCACAAAGTGCCCCATCCCCAGAGCCAGCTGGGTTATTCTCAGACATATGGAATGCCCTGGAAACTTCCCAAATGTTACTGCATTGTGCTCCTGGTACTTCTGCCATCAAAGAGTTTACCTTTTGGTCATGTGTTCTGCAGGGTTCTATACTATTATGTAATTGCAAGACATCAGGAGTTTCCAAAAGTTTGCTTTCCAAAACATCTCCGTTGGGCTTGGTAACTTTCACTGGCCCATCTGCTGTTGCTTCTTTCATTTGCTCAGTTATACCTGGCAAGTTTACCAGAAGGTCAGGTCTTCCTTCATCAACACTACTTACATCATCAAATGCAACATCCTTAAAAGAAATTACTGGCACAGAGTCATTGGAACCCCTGCTGATGTTATCCTGAGATGTACGGCTGAGTTTATTGTCTACGGCATCTAGACTCCTATCCCAATCAGGCAAGGAAAAAAACTGTTTTAAAGATTCAGATTTTAAGCTGTGAAGTTTATCTCCAAGGTCAAGACCCAGAAGTTCGCTGGTGCTGTCTTTGCTGTCGATTCTAAAGAATTCCATGGGGCTATTCTTGGATTTACTCAGTGATTCCGATATCCTAGTAGGGCTGGTTAATTCTGCCTCAGCATCATCAGCAAAAAGCTTTACTTCCTGAGACATGAATGGAGATCCCAAGTCCCCACTGGCAACCACATCATGCTCCTGAAAGCTTCCTTGCTCTTTGGTAAGGACATCATCATCTGCTTTCATAGGTTCCTCATTTAATGAACCAGGGTCAACCTTTTCTTGACCATATTCGTTGCATAATGTTAGGTAACTTGGAGTACATTCTTCATCTGAACTGGACCCAGAATCAATCCATTTAGGAGAACTTTCCCGGCCATCTTCCAGGTTACTACTACCATCTTGAGAACTTGGAGTGAGACTGGTCTTCAGTGGTACAACCTTCAGCATGTTTCCTCCACTGCTCCCCCTGGAGTCAATACTACCACCATTGTCTTGAGGGCTAGGAGTTGCCTGATGCAAATGTATTTTGGTAGAGCTGGATCGTCTGGATTTTGTAGCTTCAAAGCTTTCTTCAGGGCTTCTGTTCAAGAACTTACTGATGTAAGACCAAAGTTTGCCACCTATAACACAGAAAGGGAGTAATAAAAAATTAATTCTATGTTGTGATGACACCTCTCTCAAATATACATGTACCCTGTGTTATCCAAATAGGCAGTCTCCTAATTAGTTGGGGGAAATTAACTTAAAGGAGACAAATCAAAAGGGGGTAACTGGGATTCTCCACCAATGTTTATGGGGATTTTCCCCTTAAGAAAACTCTCAAAATAAACCAGCCAGATGCTCAACTGGAAAGGTTTTTATTAGAAGAGAAATAAAAGAGCAAACATACAATCACATACAGAACACACATGAGGCTAACTAAGAGGAAATCAGGGAGGAGAGGGGAGAAAGTTATTTTGGGTGAGGCTATAATTACTAGTCTTGAAGATGGAAGTCCACAGAGGCAGCAGCGAAACAACCAAGAAAGGCCCAAATGGATTTGGGGGTGTATGAGCGGGTCCCAGAACGAACACATACACACACAGCTTGGGATTCCAGATATAAGGCAAAAATGCTCCCTGGGACAACCTGACATCTTCGCCCCCCCCCCAAATAACTTGATGGTTTTCTGAAGGGGGATAATAAGTGTAATTGGTGCTTGATGACCCTGAGAGTACTGGATGGGAAAAGCTACCAGGTTTGGTGAATAGCATCAGGTGTCACTTAATAAGGGTAAATGGGTGAGAAGTGAGGCCGGGCATGGATGAGATTAGTCAAGAGTTTCTTGGGATATCCATTGTCCTATATCATGCATCTCTCTGGGGCATGGAGAGGGCCATTGGTCAGTCAGCCGCTCTGACTCCCTTTCTAAATATTTTATAGACTCTTACTTGGTTGGCATCCATTTTTTGTTTCATTTCAGGCCTCATATGCATTGCCTTAAATGACCATACGAGTTTTCAGTGGAACCAAATTTTTAAAAAATGTGTAAGTACATCAGAGACTATCCACAGCTTCAACCAAACTGCACACGTGTGTGCACACAGTATTTGGGATTACTACAACTAAAGATTAAAATGTATACAGAATTTTAAGACTTGTTCTTAAAATTCAGTATCACTTTACACCTACATGATATCCCTTGGTACTCTCTTTGAATCCCAGAACAAGCCTTTACATACATCCAAAACTGCTGTCAAACCACATGTTAATTTGGAGGTAGGTGATTGGATTTCCCTCTCTTTTTGTTAACATTTAAAAAGCAGTCATGGGGAAACTCAGAATGGATTGCAGCCATGGGTTTAACCTTGTGCCATTTCCCTTACAGAAAACACACCCACAAGCTACTATAAGCCCAGTAGAAGGGGAGTAAAGAAAGAGATACGCTATGAGTACCTGTCTTTTTTCACGACCGTGAATAAACAAGTTGTAAGGGTGACTTTTATTAGTGAAATAGCATGTGTGTGAGAGGAGGAACCTAACTCACCCCCACCTTCCCAGTGACTCCTGGTTGCTTCTTGATGTTAGAGAAAACATAAAGAAACCTGATTGAAGACTTCCCATGTAATGTGCAGTATGGCCTAAAGCCTCTTCATCCATAATTTTCCCTTGCCTTCCCTTCCTCCCTCTGTTTTTTTCTACTCCCCCATCAAAATGTAGGTTTTAAATTTCTGGGAGCTCTCAGAGGTCCTTATTTGGCTCTCCACTGATGACACAATATTAATAAATCATCATTGGAAATTAATTGTAAACTCTTGATTTTAGATGCTTGTCAATGCGGCTTTCCTTAATTACTATCCCAGTTTGAGAAATGTTACAAAACCTGCAGAAGTAACAGTGAGATGTAGGGAGTTCTTTGTTCAACTTTGACATATATTTTGGTGGAACCAATGGAAAATGTTCAATTATACCATAATTTATGTATAAATATGATGAGAAGGGCATCAAAGTGGAAATATTTCAAGAGATACTTTTTGTTAATTGTGTGCATTAAAAAAATCAACAATTGTATGCCTTTTTTAAAAAAACAGGCCCAAACTAGGGTCATATAGATGCAATATTTCCTCCAGGGTATATAATTACGTCTTTATGAATGACATAGTAATAATCTTTCCCATCTTGCACTGTGATGGATAAGATCAAGTAAATGCATTAGCAAATGAAGCAAATAAAATATTGGCCATCCATAACATGTAAAATTACAGTGAAAAAATCAACTGACGCAAAGGAGTTTCTGTACGTTTGAAACTTGGCCTCCTGTTGACCAAGTGCTAAAGTAAGAAACTGTATTAACATTGCATTATGATAAGTATGGTATTTTTTATGAAAGGCTGATCAGTTCATTTAAATTTTCATTCATTCTGGAAGTCTTAATTTGTATGTATTTTCTGTGTATTTAAGACTGAGCTGAATAAGCTGAAGGGGCAGCACGTGGCAAGTATCAACCTGATGCATCATTAAGGGAGAAGAAAACCCTTACATTCAGTTTGGGGTAGAGAGTTTGGTGTAGTGGTTAGGAGTGCAAGACTCTAATCTGGAGAGCCGGGTTTGATTCCCCACTCCTCCACTTGAAGCCAGCTGGGTGACCTTGGGTCAGTCACAGTTCTCTGGAGCTCTCTCAGTCCCACCCACCTCACAGGGTGTTTTGTTGTGGAGATAATAATGGCATACTTTGTAAACTGTTCTGAGTGGGCATTAAGTTGTCCTGAAGAGTGGTATATAAATCGAATGTTGTTGTTGTTGTTATTCCTAGGTGCTCCTTTGCCTATTACATATTGCCATAACTAGAAAAGGATATGGTGTGAAATTATGAAGGTCACAATATATTGTCGAAAGCTTTCACGGCCAGAGAACGATGGTTGTTGTGGATTTTCCGGGCTGTATCGCCATGGTCTTGGCATTGTAGTTCCTGACGTTTCGCCAGCAGCTGTGACTGGCATCTTCAGAAGTGTAGCACCAAAAGACAGAGATCTCTCAGTGTCAAACTGAGATCTCTTCAGAGGTGTAGCACCAAAAGACAGAGATCTCTCAGTGTCAAACTGAGATCTCTGTCTTTCGGTGCTACACCTCTGAAGATGCCAGTCACAGCTGCTGGCAAAACGTCAGGAACTACAATGCCAAGACCACGGCGATACAGCCCGGAAAATCTACAACAACTAGGAAGGTTGCCTTTTTTGTTTCCAAACAGATGCTTTTGCACATCCTAATTTTAACCAGGATGTGGTATAAACCTCTGCGGTGTGTGGGCTAAGATCATTAGCACCTCTTTTCAGATGGGATGACCCCTGCACATGGGTGCTAAATTTGGCCTAAAGGCAGGTAAGGGTGCTCTGGGGGTGAGATGCTGAGTTAAGTAGCATCAGTACAAATCAGATTTTGAACGGGGAGATACTAACTACAATGTAGGTGAAGCTTTCGGTGAGCCAGGACATTGTTTCAAAATGTAACTCAAAGAGGAAAAGAGAGCAGTATCAACACTTTGGTAGCAAGCCAGCCCCAATTTTCTAAACCCATGAAAAAACATATATATATATATATATGATAGTTTAAAAATTGGGCATACATTGGGTTGGACGTCTGTTCATCAAAGAAAGTCCTTCTCTTATCAAATAAAGAGCCAGCAAACAGGAGCCAGAAAGGGCAGCAGTTAAAAAGTTGAATCAGGATGGGGAAAACTCAGATTCCCCAAATTCCCACTCAGCCATGAAATGCACTCGGTGACCTTGACTATCTTCTTCAGATAGGCTAAAGACTATCTTCTTCATAAGACTAAACTTATAGGGTTTAGTCTTATAAGACTAAACTTATAGGGTTGTCATCAAGATAAAATGGAGGAGAACCATGAATACATGGATCCAATCCACTGTTGTTTGAATTTTTTCAAAGTTTTTAACAGTTAAATTTTAAGGGAATTTTAAAAATAAAATAAATATCATAATGGGGTAGGGGGGGATAAGAAAAAAAGGGACTCAATTTCTTCCCTAACTGTTTAGTATTTATATAGGGAGAATTTCAGTGATGCAAGCTCTTCATATACATCATCTTAGTTCTTTATTTATATATGTTATATGCCTTTCTCACCAAGGTGGATTACATAGTGCAAGTCAAATACAATCAACAGAATGGGACATTCAATAAACAGTGCCATAGGGTTTGGATTACAGGAATCTAAAAACAGAGCTGAGAACAAACCTTTATTCCATTTTATTACACTGATTAGAAAGGAGATAGGGGTTACAGAACACTGCAGAGAATTTGGTCTTTTGTTCTGATAGGGCAAGGAATTTTTCTATCAGAGATGCATAAATGGTTGTCTGGCCCTCTTAAGCAAGGGATGCCCTATGGGTTCCACTTTGTCACCTATAGGTGCAGAGGAGTTAGCCGTGTTAGTCTGTGGTAGCAAAATCAAAAAGAGTTCAGTAGCACCTTTAAGACTAACCAATTTTACTGTAGCATAAGCTTTCGAGAATCAAGTTCTCTTCATCAGATACAGTCTCTGTATCATGCATCTGACGAAGAGAACTTGATTCTCGAAAGCTTATGCTACAATAAAATTGGTTAGTCTTAAAGGTGCTACTGGACTCTTTTTGATTCACCTATAGGTGACTCCCTTACATTAGGCCTGTAGGGCAAGCCAGCATTATCATCCCCGTGGCAATCTGGGAGCCAAGGCTGAGAGACAGCCACTTGCTGAGTTGCGGAGAAAGCCGCTTGCTGAGTTTGTGGCTAAAGAGAAACTGACCCATGGACCTCATTTTTCACAGCTCAGTTGACAACACTATTTGCATCATCAAATTATATACTGGTAAAAGAAAAGTCTCAAAAAGGAATCATTATATTAGCATCTTTACTTAGCTAAAATATATAGGTAATAGTACATCTGTGTACACTGAAAACATACTACTTTTATAAGACCACCACCATCTCCCCTACTTGCTGGCGGATCAGCTAGGCAGGGAGAAAGCGGGTTTGCCCACCTTCTCCCTGCCCAGCTGTGTGTCAGGCTCCACCGCTGTCCTTTGTCTGCACCGGGCAGACAGCCCCCCACCATAGCAGGCTGCCAGGCTGGGCAGCCCCACGCCGCAGCGGACCACTGGCCTGGGCCACACCAAGGCCCCAAGGCAGTGGGAAGGACCCAGCCACAGTGCCATGTATTGCCATTGCCACGGGTCCTTCCCAGACCTCCAAAAGCCCGAGACAGCGGGAAGTCCCAGCGCTATGGCACTGGGTCTTCCTGCAGCCGCACTGGGCCTTTCAGGGCCTCTGGAGGCCCCAAGGAGGCAGTGGGGAGGCAAACTTTTTTGTGCCTACTCTCTTCTTATCCCCATGTACTGCGCATGCACAAGGATATGAAGTCAGTCGTCAGCAACACGGCTTGCCTTTTATGTCTTAGGATTATGAACTCCAATTTTAAATATTTCCATCAGATGGGGAAAGTGAGGGATGCTTTACATTGTATTTTAGTTTTTAAAGAATCTGCATAGCACATATTATGCATTTAATCTGATAAAATGTATTTGTTATACTGATGGCTTTTTATACATATTTGCTAATATTTTACAGTTGTCCCTAATGACTATTTTTATCAAAATGCGTTAAGCTATTAATAACTTTCAGTCGGCAAGAAGATGCCTTATAACTGAGTACCAGCTTGAGCCATGCCTCTTTCTTTGTGGTTTGCAATTTCTACCACTGCCTGCCCCCAACAACGTACTTCTCTTTATTTCCATTTAGCCGCACAATTACCCTGTGAGGAATGCAATATTCCTATTATATATTCCCATTTCAGAGATGCGTAACTGAGATTCACACACCCTCGTGTCTATAACTTAAGCAAAGATTTGAGCCCAGTGATATCATGGTTTTCATTTCAGGCATACAACATAAGGGATATCCCCAGGCCCATTCTGGCCTGAAGAAAGGCCACTGATGTCATCACCAGGTCATATGCCATTAGCCCCAGAGCATATAACTTGAGGCTTAACATGTCTTCAACCCAGATCCAGGTTGGGACAAAGCTCTG
This sequence comes from Eublepharis macularius, assembly GCF_028583425.1. Classification (NCBI taxonomy): domain Eukaryota; kingdom Metazoa; phylum Chordata; class Lepidosauria; order Squamata; family Eublepharidae; genus Eublepharis; species Eublepharis macularius. The sequence continues at coordinate 192,024,884 of NC_072790.1, forward strand.
CCCCATCTGTAGATCAGAACAGGTTTAATACACTGAACAATGTACGTAGAAATGCCTCTCGTTAGTGGAGCCTTACCACGAGATCCAAGCCCTTGTCTGCTGTCAGGTCATCAGACCCTTAAGACCTTTGTATGGGAATAAATGAAGATACTACAACATTATCCTATTACAGCATGTGTCTGTTAACAGGAGACATATCTTCATTTTGAAGATTCTTGAGCACTTTCCAAATTGATATGAACTCCAGATTGTTTATGCTTTACAAGTTTTGACACTTTTCAACAGCCACTTAAACTTTGGTAGATGTCAAAGCCCTCCCCTCTTTTCCTCTTACCCTGTTTTAGAAGCATCTGTTTCTAAAATTTCTGGCTCTGATGCTGCTAAGGAGTAGTGAGGCCTCGAATTGGCTTTCCATCATATTACATCTTGCCAAGTGCTTTGTGACAAAGCTAGCAGATACTTTATAGACATTCTTGCCTTTATCAAGACATTTAATATATTGAGACCAAGAAGAAAAGGACTCTGCTAGAGTGATATACGAGTTCTGCATACGAGTGAGACCTTTCTCACAACTACTCAAAAGTCTAGTCTAAAACGATGCTTTGAATTCACTTTCCAGAGTCTAATACTGTATTTAAAAACCTGATTAGATTAATTTTATTGTATTCCAAATGTACATTGTATGAGAAAACTAAACAATCAACATATATACAATACAACAAAATAAAGCTCCTCAAGACAATGCACAATGCATAAACCCAAACCAAAGCTGCCTAAGAAAAATCTGTTTGCTCAGTATAAGAGAGACAATTTTGATTAATATCATCAAAGAAACAAACCAGCCTAAAAGCTTACCAGAAGACGTGCTTGAAAAGGGAGGCCTCATAGCACCCCCCAGAACTTCAACAGAGAAGAGGTCCTTGGCATCTCCTCTGGAAGGATATTCAACAGAGTGGGTGCATGCCATCACCAAAATGGTCATGGATTGTACTGAAGTCATATGTACCCCTCAAAAAGGAAGGCATGTTTTGTAGAAGGAACTGAGCCAACCCAAAACAGCATGGTAATAGGCTTAACTAAGGTGGGGCGGATTCATTGTTCAAATATGGGGGTCTCAGGAACAACAGGAAACAAGTGTAACTATTTTAAGAGTGTTGTCATTTATGAGCACTGGCGCTGCTGCGTTCTGCATTAGTTGAAGTTTCTGGGTAATCTTCAAAGTCAGCTCCATCTACAGTGTGTTAAAACTGTCCAGTCAGGTGGTTACAGAAACATGGATCAGCATAACTAGATCAGCTGTGCCCACGAGGGCAAAAAGTTTTTGAATTAAATACAGATGGCAGAAGACATTCCTAGCAACTACTCCAATTTTTTCCTCAAAAAATAAGGAGGATACCCAGGAACTCGCACTCTACTTAAACTGATACGGTCAGCTTGATCCCATCATTACTGAATGATTCATATCTGTTTTCCCATCTAACATTACCTCTATCTTGTCTGGATTTAATTTCAGCTTGTTCTCTCTTGTCCACTTGTCCACAGTCTGATGTGCTCCCCACCCATTGATAATGGTATTAAGTGTGCTTCACAATGAGTGGACTGACCTCCCTTAAATTACTATGAGAAACATCATCCATTTCTTCTCTTTCAGTCGTCTTCCCAGGTTACTTGTAATATAAAGCAAAAGTGAGGGTCAAACGAAAAATAAGCTCCCTCTCTCTGCTACCTTTCCACTCTCCATACACAAGAAGTCACATTAATACAGCATCCAGACATACCTGCACAAAAGAACAGGAGCACACTAATAATATGGTGGACAACCAGAAATCCTAACCCTATAAAAATCAGCATTCAAAGGAGGCACAATAAAAAGCCAGCACGAACAGTGATGCTGCCCCAAAATCAGAAGAGGAATATTGGCAAAGGCTGCCGAACGAGGACCACAGGAATATCATTAATATATTTTAAAGATGTATAACCTGCCTTAACATCGTTTAGGTCTTCAAGGCCTAACTTAACATAACTTAACCATGGTATAACATAACTTAAAACATAACTTAACCATGGTATAAAAACATAACCATGGTATAAAATACTACAGTAAGACAATTAAAGAATAAAAACAACACAAATTAAATTTCACAGGAAATAAAAGAGGAGGTGGATGGCAGAGGTGTGCAAACAGATTCGTCATCCAGCTAAATAGACAGATTTATGCCACTCTGGCATAATCCAACTATTCTGGGTCACACTGAAGACTCCTAGACTGCGTCTGGGGAGCAGAAATCTGCTGGGCCAGATTACTCAGCCACAGCAGAGGCAGAGCAGCAGCAAGCAAGAGGACAGCAGCACAAGCAAGAGGGCAGTGGGGCGAAATGGAGGCAAGCTCTGCATCACGACTGGTCGGAGACAGGAGGCAGCAGGCACAGTGGATTCCCATCCCGTCACCGGCCACCTTTGAAAACAGCTCTGGCAAGCCTTGCTTTGGTTTTGGATTCTCTACTTTTACACAGGGTTTCTCTGGTTTGACATTGGTTCCCTTGCTTCACTTTGATTCTGTTGGGCTTTGCTGGTTTAGTTTGCATGGGAGTGAGACTTGCATTTGGGACTGGCTTTGGGCCAGGATTGCCTTTGTTTAAGGTTTCCCTTTGCCTTGAAACCCTTGGAAAGGTTTCCCACATAGGGCTGGGCTGTCACCAGTATGCTGATGACACCCAGCTCTATCTGTTGATGGACACCAGTTAGATGCTGCCCCAGACTCCTTGGCTGGGTGTCTGAATGCCGTAGCGAAATGGTTGTGCCAGAGCTGCCTGAAGTTGAATCCCCTGAAGACGAAGGTTATGTACCTGGGTCGTGGGATGACAGTTTTGGGGATCCAGCTCCCAACCCTTGATGGAGTGCAGTTACAGTGCAGTCTTCGGCAGGTTAGGCAATGGGTGCTCTATCTCTCATCTGAGGACTTGGCCTCGGTAATCCTGGCAACGGTCAACTCCAGACTGGATTACTGTAACTCACTCTACGCTGGGCTGCTTTTGGGCTTGACCTGGAAGTTACAACTGGTCCAGAATGCAGCGACACGCATCCTTACTGGGACGCCATTTAGGGCGCACATCTACCCTGTGTTGTGCCAGCTGCACTGAGTTCCAGATCCAATTAAAGGTATTGGTTCTAGTGTTTAAGGCCCTTCACAGACTGGGACCTGCATACCTACAGGACCACCTCTCCCATTATGTCCCCTGCAGGGCCTTGAGCTCTGCTGATAAGCAACTTCTAGTGGTCCTTCAACTAAGGCCAGGACCTTTTTGCCCTGGCTCCGGCCTGGTGGAACGCTCTCCCAATGGAGATCCAGACCCTGTGAGACCTTTTACAGTTTCGCAGGGCCTGCAAGACAGAGATGTTCCACCGGGCCTTTGACTAGGAGCCAGCATTTTGTCCCCTTTTCTGACCGCCATGCCCCACTCCACAACTGCCCTTGGCCTATATCATAGTGATGCCCGTGGCTTTATAAGGAGTTTCACAGTAGCCTGGTATTGTTTAGAGTTGCCTGGATTTTAGCTGTTAATTGGTTTTATGCTGTTATGATGTTTTAATTGTATATTTTTGTTGTAAGCAGCCCTGAGCCTGCTTGCAGGAAGGGCGAGGTATAAGCTGAATAAAATAAAATTAAAAAATAAGAAACAATGGACTGTGGCTGGGGGAACCTTGTTCAGGGGCCCATAAAATTTGACCCCAGGATCCAACCTTTCTGAAACTTGAGGGTCTTTAGTAGACAGGAAAGAGTAGGTTCTCTGCAAATTTGGTGGCATTTGCTCAAAACATGACTCCTTTAGCCCCCTGAAAAAAAATTTCCCACAGGGAATGGCTGGATAAATTCAAGGTTCTCTAATTGGATTAAAGAATCTGACCCTGATTCCCCCCCCAACTCAAGTTCAGATCACCTCTCTCTCTCTCTCTCTCTGGTGTGTGTGTGTGTGTGTGTGTGTGTGTGTGTGTGTGTGTGTGAGAGAGAGAGAGAGAGAGAGAGAGAGAGAGAGAGAGAGAGAGAGAGAGAGAGAGAGAGAGAGCAGCCCTAGCAGATAGTAGCGAACATAAAATCTATTGAGGGTGTGTACTAAAGAAATGATATTATTCATGTATATTCAGTATTCTCAATATCCAAAAATGCCAGTATGTATGCCAAATGCCAAATGTAGTTGTCTTGAGAAATGCCATTTCTCAAGACAACTACACCACAATTGCAGGGAACATTGTCCTGCCTAGTCTACTAAAGACCCCCTAAGATTTAAGTGAATTAAAGCAAAAGGTCCAATTCTACAGGCCCCTAAACAAAGTGCCCCCAGACTCTCTACATTGTTTCAGAGAGGGGGGGAATCCAAAACTTTCTCCAGGACACAGGAAACCTTAGTCAAACACACAACAACAACCAATGAACAGAATCTTCTCAATGCAAACAGAACCAACAAAGCCTAACAGAACCAATGTCAAATCAGACAATCCCACCAGAACCAATGTCAAACCAAAGAATCCCAGCAGACCCAAAAGGGACATTGTTACAAGCCCAACAGAACCAGTGTCACTCAAAGATACCAGGCAGAACCCAGGACCAATGCAGGCCCAACATAACCAACATCACACCACAGAATCTCAGTATCCAACATAGCAAGACAGTAATTTCAAGGCAACAGCCAGACCTGGCAATGGCATATGGCAAGCAAGCAACACAGACACACACACACACACACACACACTAATGCTGCCTCCCTCCCCCTCCTGTTGCCTGAGAAGCATTAGAAGAGTTCAAGGGGGGGACCTTAAATGAAATTCCCAGATATTCCTGAATATATCCAGATTATTCAGAAATGTAAGTACCGGTTCATCTGGAGGAGACCACTGTAAAGAAGATCATTGTATCTCCAGTAGCAGTAAAGTGTCAGGCAGGACCATATGGAGAAGATGGTCCTTCAAATACTTGTGTGCCAAACCATTCAGAGGTCACTGCCCGACTGCCTGGCATAATGTCTACGCCAGCTAATAAGAACAGGGTGCAGTGCAAGTTCTTTAGCATTCTCACACAGTCAGCTCCACAAGTGCAAATATATACATCCTGATGGTTAACTGTAGGTCTTTACATTAAGCAGTGCTGTAATTTATAATCTACACTATGTTCTAAACAAGAGGCCTAATTAAATTTTGGGACTACTTAAATCCAGATGTTATTGGGGTTAGGAAAGTCAAAAAAGTACTTATTCTCTTGCCACCTGTTCTCTGAATGTACCAGCAATTTCCTAAAGACATTAGGAGGCACAACTCTGCAGTTCTGCTTTGAACTCCTATGTAATGCCACTGGCTATGTTCTTAAAACAGCCAGATCAGAACAGTGTAAATCACAGGAAAGCTCAAGGAAAGCTTTTTTTTAAGCATTCAAAGAGGTTGGGATTACTCTTCTGGGGATATTGGGCAGCATGCTACACAATAGAAAACACCTCTTCCCCAAAGATTTCAACAGGTTTCCTTTCTTCTCCCTTAAAACACACTTTAAATTTCATTATTCTATTTAATCCACCCTTGTCCTGGACGGTAAACAAATCACATCACTATGGCTATAGAACACAGAGCATGTGAAATATATTCTTATTCGTACCAACCATTCAAATTAAAGGATGCAAGAGTTTGAGTTACACAGAACAGTCTCTATGGCTGGATAACCAAGACAGAAGGGAGTGGGGGCAGAAGAAGAGAGGCAAGTTCCGTGTTCAAAGACAATGTGCCACTGAGTATTGGATGCTGGGGACAAAATAGTGGACTCTATAGACTTCATGCCTTCCTTGTGGGATTTCAGGAGGTTCAACTCAGCAGAGCTTTTCAGACAGCTTTACTCACTGCCCAGTATAAAAGCCACTCAAAGGAAGACTTAGGAAAGCTTTTGAGTACCTTGAACCATCATCAAATGTGCTCTTTAATGTGATTCAAGGCTGGTTTTCTTAAAAGGATGTGCAGTCAGAATTTCGCTATAAAGGTCCAACACAAATCCTGTCCATTCATAAACCAAGTCAATGCTCTTAATTCAAACAAAATTAATTTTCACATCTGAAAGCAATTAGGTTTCATTTCCCTGGACAGCAGGAGGGACAGGAGAGGGGGAGAGTGAGACATGTACCTGACAGGGACACTGCCTAACCAAAACGGTTAACGTTTCTGTGCCTATTGCCGCCAACCATTGCATGGTTTCACTGAATTAGCTAGGCTTTCTGATTCACACAGGATGCATTTGTGTGAGCTGTTTTGTTACCCAGGGCTCACCCTACAAGGGAGGGACAGAATTCACTTACACTATGGCTGACCCCGCCCCCACCCCCGCACAATAGGCAGCCCACCCCCCAGTCTTGCAGACTGGAGAGAAGGGGTAGAGGCAGAGGCTTAAGGCCTCCCTCACAATAGTAAAGAGCAAATACACACATATTTGTGAGGTGCAAGAATAATCAGTAGTGACAAAGGAATAGATCATGGCTCTGTGTAAGAGAAACCACTAAATTCAGGGACTTGGGCCTATCCGACATTTATATGATATTTTAAAATAGCCATGAGCGAACCCAGTATATGTATGTTTTCCCATTCACAACTGAAGCAGAATTATTAAACAAAAGGAGTGTTTGAACAAGGGGAGCTTACCTAGTCCCCCCACCCCCTTTCCTGACTGAGCTCTACTGTTTGAAACATATTTTCTCCTGGCCAGGTTACAACCCTGGAACTTAACATGGATGCAAATCCATCCAGGATGCAAGGAACAGAATACCACAGTGCAGAATGGGAGACAGCAAGGTTTTGCACCTTCTCCCCCAACACACACACACTGACACACCAATTTACATTTCCTTGTATCCACTCTGCAAGCAAGAATGTTAATAGCCTATACAATGAGGAGGTGGTGGTAGAAAGTGCCATTGTTGTAACCTACTTACGGTGACCCCTGCTGAGATCTTCATGGCAAGAGACATTCAGAGAAGGTTTGCCATTGCCTGCCTCTGTGTAACAACCCTGAACTTCCCTGGGGGTCTCCCATCCAAGTACTAATCAGGGCCCATCCTGCTCAGTTTGCAAGATCTAATGAAATCAAGCTAGCCTGGGCCATTCAGGTCAGGGCATACAACCGAGACACTTTCTTGTATCTGCCTGAACTTTGGGACAGAGGACCATTTGGCCCAGGGATACAAACTTTGAGGCTTTCAGCTTAATCTTGAGCACATTCTGCAGCATGAACTGGGCAGAACTCTAGGAACAGTGCACTGATTTTTGAGATTGTGGCAGTTGAGAAAAGTGGTACAGTGGTCACTGAAATTACTGCCAGTTGTATCTGTACCAGCTCAGATCACAATGACGTTCCCATGTTTGATTAGAGGAATTCTCAAATTGTTGGCACAGAGGGATCCAGTCTTTACTCCAGCTTCATCACTTGACTGGCAAAAGTAAGTAGAACAAATAACCCAAAGGCATGCCATTACTGGCTGGTGAAAAAAATCCATTTATCATTACACACACACATAGGGACAGATGTGTGTGTGTGCGTGTGTGTGTGTGTAAATAGGCTGAGGAAGAGCTCTGAATAACATGTTTTTTTAAAGAGTCCACCTAAAAGGCACATGGTCCCTTGCACTTTGTCTTTCTTGTTTGGTAGTGCCAAACCCATTAGAAACATATCAATAACTTTTTAAAATGTACATAGCAAAGACTTGAGACAGGGAAATGCTTCAAAACAGGAACACGTGTTTATGTGCTTTGCAAGGATGTTCTAAAAAGCTACGACAATGCAGACTCTAAAGCAATCAATATAGTATTTGGATGTCACTGACTGAACAAAACTGACAGCCCCCCCAACAACATATCTGAATTCATAGACCAACCTTCCGCATGGTGTAGCACAAGGAATACCGATTCTTCTGAGATGATGTACTTGTGCAGAGCCACCATGTTGGGCACGCAGCGGGGGATGATGGTCTTTCTCTTCCTGCTGTACTCGCTACTTTTCCTTAGACCCTGACAGAGAACAAAAAGGTCAGTTGTACCCTCAGTTGCCTTTGGAGCCTGCTGTGCTCTGTGCTTATCAACCAAACTAATCTATCCGAGTTACTCTAGGCTTCAGAGAAACCACTCATCTGCTGCTCTATGCCCCTCAGTCCCCCGAGGCCCTGCTGATGGCATCTGGCGCATATCCAGAGAACAGAAGATGGCACAAAGCTGCCATTAAAATCAATTACACGGGTCAATGTTTTCATTAGAATCTCTCGCAAACCAAGTCATCAAGATGACACTGAGTTTTGTTTTCCTTGTGACCTTTTAAAAAAAAATCTTTTGGGGTGCTACATTTTAGTTTAAAAGTCAACTGCCATTGTTAAACCCACTCAAATTCCAGAAGCAAAGTCAAAATACTCTCATTTTTATGGGCTGTGTTAAGCATACATTTCCAATGAAATGAAAGAGAAAGGAAGAGGGGACATGGATTGTTTCCTGAAGAGGATATGATTTCTAAAAGTGGCCCACACACAAAATATGAGGGTAGCATTGCTGCGGTAAAGCAGCAAATAAAGCATGTTTCAATTCTCTAAGGTTGTAGATATTACGAGTCACATGGCTGTTGCCAAAAACAGCCTCCTCTCCCCTGATAGCATTTACTAAAAACTACACACACAACGTGATGTTGCCACACTGCAAGACTCCCTACCTTCCCTCCACCTTGCACAGACAGGGAAATTGACAGCATTATGAATTCACGTAGTTCATTCTGCTTTATTAGATGTTATCAGGAGAGAAAAGAGGAGGGACTGCTATTTTTAGTGGCAGCTGTACATTTCTCTTAATATGTAACCCCAGCAAAGTGAAATATTCAGCATAAAATCAGGCTACCGATATAAAAGATAACTCTGTTAAGGGGGAACAGTAGGATTTAGAGGCCAACAAGATTTTCAGGGTATATGCTTCTGAGAGTCAGGCTCCCTAGCTTTGACTCTCACAAGCTTATACCCTGAAAATCTTGTTCCTCTCTAAAGTGCTATTGGACTCAAATCCTGCTGTTCTACTGCAGACCAACGTGGCTACCTACCTGAAACTATCTATTAAAGAGGTATTATGGGTGGATGAGTTTCTAAAGCAGAAATGAGACTTATATTGCATTGTCCCTACTTTATAGTTAAAAAAGGTCTATATCAAGCCTCCTCAGTAAGATATGGACAGTTTCCTAATGAGGAACAGCTCCCAAATCAATTTTTCAGAGAATTCTTGTGACATTGAAAGGATAATACCAACATCTTGAATTAGTCCCAGAAACTAGGAGCTACTGAAGTTGGAACAATACAGGAATGATATGGTCCCTATGACCCACTGCAGTCAAAATTCTAGACACAGCATTCTGTACCAACTGATGTTTCTGGACAGTCTTCAAGGGCAGTCTCATGTAGAGTACATGGTAGTAGTCTTATATAGATGTTACCAGGGCATGCATCACAGTGGGTGAAAGATACTCCAGGTGCTATCTAACAGAAAACCCAGATCAAGCTACAAACCTGCCTCTTTAGAGAGAGTATATCCCCAACCAAAACAGGAGACATCCCAGTTCCTGGGTCAGATCTTCCCTCCATTAGTTAGCACCTTCATTTTGTCAAGATTGAGGAGCCCACCATCAGAAAGTTTTAAAGATACTGAAAAAATGTGACTGCAATTCTCCCCTTGTTTTCTATCTAATAGTGGTGGGTGGGCAGGAAAGAAAATGCGTCAGCTATACTTTCTATTGCATGGGTGGGCATACAAAAAAAGAGTAAAAAGGAAGAGCTGTTGGCCAAGTGTGCAGATTAAAATTTATTTAAATTTCCACAAACTGCTTGTAAACACATTGTGGTAGGGTGAAGAGGGCAGAACTATAAAGGACAGTTGATAGTTTTGTTCTAGGGCAACAGGTTAAATAAAATGAATGGCTTGCCTCTCAATTTATGTGCCGTTTCTGCCTTCTTTGGACAAACACTGCTATCATTCTTGAAAATATGACTGCATCAGAATGCCAAGTGATTTGAGGAAAATAATGATTTAACTTACCTTCAGTATAAATGTCCGCTGTGTTCTAGTGTCCATTACTAGCAATACCTAAATGAAACACATTTTTTTAAAAAAGGCATCCAATACATATGAAGAGCTTCAACTGATCAGTTATTATGACTTCCTCTCTACAGACCAGTGTCTCTCACAAAACCCCTCTAATATACTCACTAGTTCATTACATTTTAATAACAGGGATGCAGCATTTGATTGATTAACCAGACATTAATACCAATTAATAAAGAAACAGGAGTGACCTTAGAAGGCATATTGCCTTCTACCAGAGGTAACACCACTTCTAAGATGCTGTTCATTCTGACATGCTTATTTCTTAAAACCATTGTTTAATTCATATGCAATTTTATACAAACTGCTGTACACATTTATTTATCTAACAAAATTTAAATCTTGCCTTTCTGCCTTCATAAGGGTCACCAGAGCCCTTATACCAAACCACACATTATTAATCAACTAATATATTTGGTTAGGTGACCATCTTAAAAGAGACCACCTTTCAAAAGATTCATATCCTTAGGGTCTCTTTCAAAAACAGCCATGGAATGTAGATTGTATATACAGCAGAGTGCGACAGGTTCTAGGTTCTCACCTCCTTCCTCTCCACATACAAATCCCTATGCAAGATCATGCAAGATGCCTGCTATGAAAAATGGCTGGATGCCTCAATGTGGGCAGAGTCCTCAGATTTGTCTCATTGTTGCTTAAAGTGGAATCAGTGTGATGTTTACAAAACCATACTTTGAGCACACAGCTGGCCCAAGAGCTTTTGGCTCCCTAGGCCACCTGCTAGCATGGCATCCCCCATCCCACCCCTCACACACACTGTTGGCCTGTTGCCTCCATCAGTCCAAGTGCATGTGGGCAGGCAGGGTGCTGCCTGCCGCCACCCCAAGAGCTGGGTGAGTGTGGATCCTGATGGTGGCAGCAGTGAAGGGGCTGGCAGTTACCTATTCTTCCTTCCCTCTGTCCTTCATGGGAGTAGAGTGGGGGGAAAGGGATGGGGAAGGTAATCTGGGCAAGCGAGCCCCAGCAACCAGTGTCAATGCCTCTGCCTATCATTCCAAGAACTCAGCCTATGGTGTTTGCGCTGGAGGCACCACTCAGGGGTGCTGCTTGCCACGCTTTTGGTTCCTCTGCCCACCCCCCACCTTCTGGCACCCGAAGTAATCACCTAGGTTCACCTAATGAACAGGCCAGTTCTGCCTGTGCAACATGCAGGTGTGTCAACCACCACTGAAAAGACATCTGGAACCAAAATGTGCTAATCAAGTATATGTACCAGCTTCCATGTGCAAGCACAAAACTATTTAAAGTGAATGAAAAAAACAGAGAGGAAAAACAAGTTCCAACAAACTCTGTACCTGGTGCTCCTAATACCCATCTACCGGTATGTGTGCAAGAATAACAGGAGTCAGTTTGTTAAAAAATAGATGGAATAACAGTAGACCAGGTACAGAAGTAAGCATCTTTAACAGACATCTTGTTTGTTGTGCAAATTGGTCTTCTCCAACTCCTTTGAACTGGTTTTCACTAGCTCAACACTTTCAAATTCAAGAAAAGTCCACAATCTTCTCAAACCTCAGCACAGCCAAATGTAGCACCAGATGAGGCCAATGAGATTTTACCCTAGATTAACCTACACAATTTAGAAAAGAGTCCAGTAGCACCTTTAAGACTAACCAACTTTACTGTAGCATAAGCTTTCGAGAACCACAGTTCTCTTCGTCAGATGCTTCTGCTACAGTAAAGTTGGTTAGTCTTAAAGGTGCTACTGGACTCTTTTCTATTTTGCTACTACAGACTAACACGGCTAACTCCTCTGGATCTACACAATTTAGTGTATGAAAGATGGTAATGAGTGGAGGAGGAGTTGTAGAAACAAAATCCAACAGTGGCTTATATTTAGTGAATTTCCACAGCATAAACTTGGGTGACAGCAGCCCAAGTTGTAAGAACTTCCTTAATTTTCTGTAATGATCCACTTACTCCTAGCATAATGCTTCAATAGTTTGAACTTCCACAGTTATGCTTGAAAAAGACTCTCTAAACTACTGTGGTTATGGCATAAAATTCATTCAGAACTTCATTCATATGACTGTGCAGACATTTTAATAACTTTTTAGTAGTTGTGCTATTCATATACACAATGCATCCATTTGGGGGCTTGTAAAAAATTTACTTGGGCTGATTTTTTTGCTACTAGGTAATGAATTTTCAATCAAGATTTTACCAAACTGCAAATCAGGGCTATTTCAAAGCCAAGTAAGAACTGATAGGATACATCATAACTGGAAAACTGAGTTTTGCACTCCCTGTTTAGCCAGGGAGGTAGGGGAAGATATACCAAATTAAGAGAATTAAAAATTGTTAGAAAGTGATGCATCAATTTTCCGGGGACTTTGCCTTTTCAACCAAGTTTGTTTGCAGCTAGCTAACATTCACATTGAGGCAGTAAATACAAGAACATATGCGATTTTTTTTTAAATGTGCCCTTTGACTGTCAATTTCTCCCAAACAGGTGTTGGTTAAATGATTATAAATTGGCCCCTGGATACACCTCTTCAACTGAGCCGTACAGGACTGGAGATAATATAATTAGAGTAAAAACATCAGGCTGGTGAATGCTTTCCATCTGTTTGGCAATAATGTTTAGTTAACAATAGTCTTTAAAAAGAAGCACCTTCAACTTCCCTTCTTCAAGTTATTTATAGGGCCATTCTTAACACCCGAGCACTCTTGCTAACAAGAGCTTTAGCCACTTGGAAATTATTAGCCATACGGATAATTCCAAAAAAGAAACGTCTGCACACAACATCTGCAGCTCTCCAAATTTACATGCAGCAACCTCATTTTAGAGTCATTTCTTAATGAATAGGCTTACAATTCTGTATTAATATTATCATTGCATGTGCAAAGATCATAAGGAGCCAAGCAGTTAAAAAAAAATACCAACACTAGGCTAATCGGTAGTGAAGCTCTCGGCATAAAGGACAGAGTAAATAGCTTCTTTAACCCTCAAGAGGGCTGATTCATTTGTAGACAAGAATACACCAATTTAACAACAGTGCTCATGGCTTTGCTCACCTTTCTAAAGACAAAAATCTAATTTGGACTAATTTGGTATGATTGTCTTCCCAATGAAAAACACCCCAAACAGACTTTCATTTCAGGATAAAACAACCGCTGTAACCAACCCCCATGAAATAATTACCTTTGATAGCATATCATTATTGAATGAATACAATTAACAGTCTAATCATTTCCTCATATTTGCTTATCTATGCCTAGGTAGTGTGCGACTAACATATTATGCTCACATTGTCAAATCAGGACAGGAGTGGCTAAAATATTGCCTATAGGTAACCACCACGTCTCCTTTCCACAGCTCTCTACAGATCAACATGAATGACCTTCAGTGCTGGCCACAAATTCAGTTCTGGTCATCTGCAGGGAACCATTTGTTGTTGTTGTTAAGTTTTGAAAATTTCTGGTTAGAATCTCTGATACCAGCAGAATGGTAGAATCACACATGCACCTATGAACACTTCGTATCCTAGACTTGTTCTATTAACTTGAGGCTCAGAGAGAAAGGCAGACTATAAATGAAATAAATACATATGTAATAACTGTGCTTATATACTACGCTTCTGGACAGATTAGTGCCCACTCAGAGCAGCAAACAAAAGTCAGTGTTGTTACTAATCCCACAATACAGCTGGGGGGCTGGGGCTGAGAAGAGTGGCTTACCCCATGCCACCTACTAGGCTCATGGGAGTTGAACCAGTAGAATTCTGATTGGCAACCCAACCATTTAACCACTATGATACAGCATACATACAAGCAAGCTGAGAAAAGTCCACACAATTTCCCAAAGAAATTTCCCTTCAGTCTAGGAGTCTGTCTTCCACATTGGGTATCCAGTGGGTATCCCTGGGAAAACTGCAAGCAAGACATGAATGCAGCATCACCACCTCCCAGCAACCAGTATCCAATGGCATGTAGCTTCTTAACATGGAGGATTCATTTAGCTATAATGGCTAATATATGCCAACAGACCTATCCACCATGAGTATGTCTAATCTTTTCAAATTATTTAATCCAACGGCTATTGCCACACCTTGTGCTAACGAATTCCCTATACATTGGGTAAAGTGCTTTTGGGGGTACTTGAATTTACGGCCGCTCAGTTTCACAGGTAATTCTTAGTTCTACTCTTATGGTAGGGAGAAACAAAAATTTATCCGTTTTCTATACCTCACAGCATAACCTTTTCTAAATTAAAAAATCCAAAATGTTGCAGCCTTCCCTTCAAGGGAAGGTGGTCTCCTTGATGAACATATGAAGCTGCCTTATACCAAATAAGACTATTGGCCCTTCAAGGTTTATACAGTCTACTCAGACTGGCAGCAGCTCTTCATGGTCTTAGGTAGACGTCCTTCACATCACCCACCACCAGATTATTTTAGCTGGAGAACTTGGGGATGGAATTTGGGACCTTCTACATGTGAGGCAGATGTTTGACCACTGAGTCCCAGCCCCTGCTCACTTTAGTTGCCTGTTCTGCATCTTTTTGAGCTCCAGAATATCTGTTTGCAATGAGTGACCAGAATTTTAAGCAGTGTTCACTGTGGTCCATAATATATTAATATAAAAGAATCATGATGCTGGCCATTTTATTCCAACCCTTTTTCCTAATAATTCCTAATGTGCATTTGTTGCCAAACTCTCTAGCCACACACATTGAGCTACTGACACAACACTGATCTTTTTCTTGTTTAAATTATTTATATTATTTATTTATGTTATTTATAATCCACCTTTCTCCTAGTGGTAGGGCAGAAATCCTGAATCGTTGTCTGGCTGCTGTAGTTAATCAGCTAAGCGTAAACAAATTTAAACTAAACCCTGAAAAGACAGAGCTAATGCTGGTTGGGAAGGCGGAAATTTTCAAGGACACTGTCCTTCCTACTTTCAATGGGGTTCAGCTGACCCTTGCTGACTCCACTAAGAGCCCTGGGGTTATAGCTTGCAGCTGCAAAAAAACACTTTCTTCCAACTCAGTCTAGCCCAGAAGATGGCCCCTACCTCAAAACGGCCAGTCTAGCCATGTGGATCCATGTCATAGTACAGCAAGACTAGACTACTGTAATGCACTCTACATTGGTCTCCCCTCAAAATCCATTTGAAGACTATAGTTGGTGCAGAACACTGCAGCTCGGCTCCTATCACGAGCTAGACAGACCATGCATAATATTCCTAGTCCAGCGATGGCGAACCTATGGCATGCGTGCCACAGCTGGCACGCAGAGCCCTCTCTGTGGGCACGCGAGCCAAGTCGCCGGAATGTCTGGAATGGCGTTCTGAGCAGAGATCACATGGGTTTTGGCCCTGCCCACGTGATTCCTTTTCCTCAACGCTGCCCCCTTCTGCCCATCTCTTTAACAGCAGGAAGCAGAGGCAGCAGCTGGGCTGCTTAGATTTAACTTGCTGTACTTTCAGTCGTGGCTCTTGAGTGAGTGAGTGAGTGAGTGAGTGAGTGAGTGAGTGAGTGAGTGAGTGAGTGAGTGAGTGAGAGAGAGAGAGAGAGAGAGAGAGAGTGCTTGCAAGCAGGGCTGCTGGTGTAAAGAAGGGCAAACTGCTTTGATTTAACTTGCTTTACTTTCATTCGTGGCTCCTGAGTGAGTGAGTGAGTGAGTGAGTGAGTGAGTGAGTGAGTGAGTGAGTGAGTGAGTGAGTGAGTGAGTGAGTGAGTGAGTGAGTGAGTGAGTGAGTGAGAGATTGCAAGCAGGGCTGCTGGTGTAAAGAAGGGCAAACTGCTTTGATTTAACTTGCTTTACTTTCATTCGTAAAAACAGACAGAGAGAGGCACGGAATCAAACCAGCAACTATGCGAATAACCGTGCCCAACTAACTAAAGTAAATATGTAGAATCCTCAAATACAATTTAAAAGAACTTTTAAATATCATTCAAGAGTGCAAATGGCAACAACAATGTGTTCCATACATACATATGTTAATTTCATTCAAATATTCAATAATTCCTTATATCCAAACATATTATTGCACATGCCACAAGGAAAATTCAATAATATAAATACAAAAGATGTAACTGCTGACGGGATCGCCAGCAAGAGGTGCCCGTTCCGGATTCCCCTTTCTCAAAGCAGTTACTCCTATAAGATACAAGCATGAAATATACATGAAACATACACTTTTTTTCATACAGAGATCCTGAAACATTCATTAGGATATTCATACTCACAATTACCAATTTGATTGATATTAATTCTCATTAGTTACTGTAAGGTAAAAACATATCCGATTCCTGCATTATTACTTCCTACACTTATTAAAATACATCTTTATTCTATGAAAATACTTTATAAAAACAATTCTCATACTTACAATCCTCCAGTCAAAAGGTTTTCACGTGCAAAGTGCAAAGCTATAGTTCACTAAGTGGCGTTAGCAAATTCTTCTCACAGCATACAGCTGTTAAATATTACATCAATCAAGGGTATATTCAAGATCCTCACAACTCTTAAAGTGCTAGTGCTCCTAAAATGTCTCATAAGAATGCTGCCAGGTCAAATGAATTATTCAGACCCTTTGGTTCCATCGTATGCAATTTGAACGTCCACCATGCCAATCTTTTATTGCCGCTATATTGATGATCTTTTTTTGATTGTGTCTGAACATAGCGTAGTAGAGGCACTATGCGAGTGGATGAATACCTTGCATAATAATATTAGCTTCTCCTGGATGGCCAGTGAAAGTAATGTGAATTATCTGGATGTGTCCGTGATTTGTTCCAGGGATAATGTGATACAAATACAACCATATAGGAAGCCCACCGATAGGAATGCACTTTTGCACTTTCACTCCTTCCACCCTCCCCACCTCCGTAACAATTTACCCTATGGTCAATTTCTGAGGTTACGGCGAAATGCAACCACAGTACAAGATTTTCAGTTGCATGCGGCACGGCTAGAGAAACTACTTGCAGAGAGAAGGTACCCAGCCAAGGTGAATGGTCTGGGTAAGAGTAGAGCTATATGGAGGGATAGGCAGGAGGTGCTTAAGGGTACTGGAAGGGAACAGAAGGATAGGTTCTGTTTTGCTTTGGATTACACACCATTGACGAAACAGATTAGAAGTATAATTTGGAAATACTGGCCCCTAGTGGAAAATTTGCCAGGCTGTAAAAACAAACCCCTCATCGCCCTACGCAGGACTCAGAGCATTAGAGATAAACTAGTGCATACGGATATGATAGGAAAAACTGGGAATAGAGGACTACCGAGGGGACATTATAAATGTGGCAAATGCAATATGTGTGATTTTGTTATGTCACCATATCAAATGAAGGACTTGGGACTATATTGGAGGGAGTTCTCTAATTGTAACAGCCAAAATGTGGTATATCTAATTATATGCCCTTGTAAAAAAATGTATGTGGGATGCACGGGACGTGTAATAAAGATAAGGATACAGGAACATCGATCCAGATTACGAAGGAATGTGGAGGATGCACCGTTGGTAATGCATTTCAAGGCTATGGGACATAGTGAAAATGACTTTGTGTATACTGTACTGTATAGGAGTCATCACAAGGACACAGCCATGTCACAACGGGACCTATTGCAACAGGAGGCATGGTGGACGTTCAAATTGCATACGATGGAACCAAAGGGTCTGAATAATTCATTTGACCTGGCAGCATTCTTATGAGACAAAGAGAGAATAAAGATGTATTTTAATAAGTGTAGGAAGTAATAATGCAGGAATCGGATATGTTTTTACCTTACAGTAACTAATGAGAATTAACATCAATCAAATTGGTAATTGTGAGCATGAATATCCTAATGAATGTTTCAGGATCTCTGTATGAAAAAAGTGTATGTTTCATGTATATTTCATGCTTGTATCTTATAGGAGTAACTGCTTTGAGAAAGGGGAATCCGGAACGGGCACCTCTTGCTGGCGATCCCGTCAGCAGTTACATCTTTTGTATTTATATTATTGAATTTTCCTAGTGGCATATGCAATAATATGTTTGGATATAAGGAATTATTGAATATTTGAATGAAATTAACATATGTATGTATGGAACACATTGTTGTTGCCATTTGCACTCTTGAATGATATTTAAAAGTTCTTTTAAATTGAATTTGAGGATTCTACATATTTACTTTAGTTAGTTGGGCACGGTTATTCGCATAGTTGCTTACTTTCATTCGTGGCTCGTGAGTGAGTGAGATGTTAATTAGTTCGGACAACTGTATGAGTTGTATTTCTTAACTAAAACCTCAGTATTCAGGTTTAATTGCAGTGTTGGCACTTCGAAATAAATAAGTTGGTTTTGTGTTGCAGTTTGGGCACTCGGGCTCAAAAAGGTTCGCCATCACTGTCCTAGTCTACAGCCACTCCACTGGCTGCCTATCAGTTACCAAGGCTGAGTTTAAGGTACAAAACTCTTCTTGGTCTTGGTCCCTCATATCTGAGGAACAGCCTCTGCCTCTATGCTCTGCCATTAATGTATTTTTAATTATAGGTTTTATTGCCCCATTGTGTATCACTTCACACTTACTGATATTGATCCCCATTCTCCATTTTTACCTAGTTTTTAAAAATCCTTTTGGAGCTCTGCACAGTCGGCTTGAAATTTTAGCATACTATCATCCACAAACTTGACCACTCCAGTATTCATTCCTGGCTACAGAACAGTTATGAAGAAGATAATACAGCCCCAGGATCTACAGCTGTTGACTCCTACTTTTAAAATTTTGTAACCAAAACAGCACATCTCCACCAACTTCTCCCCCTCCACATTGCACCCCCTTCCCCCCCTGAAAAACCTACTGCAAAACATTCAAAATGCTTTAAAGATAATTGCTTATTTTGGAGAAAGGCTGCAAACCCTCTCCACAATATTACTTTTTAAAAGAAGTCTCTGAAGTTAGAATTGCCTTTTACGTTATGATCCTAAATTCATGGTACAAAGCTATGCCTGAAAGAAATCAAGAATTGTGCTGCCAGTATGGATGTTTACTATCAAGCATGGTTCCATGTGACTGGTTTAGGTGAGGAAGGGTGCTAGTGAAGTCAAAACTCCTTCTCTCCCTGCACTCAACCCTGGGCAAAAAATTCAAAAACATTATTTTAAATGGGAGCCAAAGTTCACTTTACCAAAAGGAAAAGAACAGGCTGGCTTGTACAAAATAAACAAATGCATTCATAGCTAAAGACAAAATGGTTGGTAGATAACCACTGTATAGCCTAAAGAGGAGAATTGTTTTTATAAAGCTTTAAAACACACAGAAATTAGCAATCAATTCAGTATGCTAATTTTTTTTAATTAAAAGATACTTCTGCAGCAAGAGCTCTTTCATATGCACTGCTGACTCTTCATCAAACACTAAGTTTCCAACTTAGCACCAGCATAGCTGGTGGCAGCCTGAAGGTTTACCATCTGCCACCACCCCAAGTCACGGTGGCCACCTTCAGAACATATGCATCAAAGTGCCAAGATAAGAGACGGAAGGAATGCTGCAGAAGTTAGCAGAAGGGGATTCACAGACCCAGAGGCAGGCAACAGGCAAGCCACCAGAAAGAGCAAATATGGCGAGCCATTAGTCACCTTATGCAACTCCTTGCCAAGGTCACAAGGGACACAACTGGATGGAGGAAAAAATGAACCCATTCCTGATTACTTTAAAAATAAACAGAAGAACCCTACTGACTTCAACAAATGCTTCCCCCTCCTTACTGAATTTTCAGAATACAATTTTTATTTTATGTGCTCGATCAAAATGAGAAGCAGCTTTTTATAGTAACAATTCCTTCCTTGCTTCAGCAGCAGATCACTTTTGGCTAGGTAAAGGAACTATTGCCAGAGCAAAAAATGGACAGATAATTTAGAGAGAAACTTTTGCAGTGCCATTCTAAGCAGAGTTACATCCTTGAAGTCAATGAGCTTAGAAGGGTGTCGCTGTACTTAGGATGGCACAGATAGCCATTTAGAATAGGTTGGTGTGACAGAACCCCCTTTCTTTCCTTGAGATCACAGAGTGAAGCCAGTGTATGGCAGACCCAGATGTGCTGACTGATGGAGGAAAGGAGCCAGCTCCCTTCCCCAGGGTTCCAAACTGACAGGGGAGGGCTCTCATCCCCATATTTACAAGTGACCCACATGCATAAATGAACCAGCCTGCAGTGTCATCTGGTAAGTTACACTTCATGGAGCTTGTTTTGCTTAAGGAAGCCTCCCTCTCACTGTTGTTGAAATTCATATTGGCATGGTCTCAAACAACATGTCATTCTCACCTCAGGCAACAGTAGTTCCAAGCATTCATTGCCCTTCACATCTCATTTAAAGGGTTGCAGGGTCCCCTCCTTCTCTTCCTGCCATGAATCTTACTTTTGAATTTTTATTTCACCCTTACTCCACAAAGCACAGGACAGTATATGTGGTTCACTCTTCTATGTAATCTTCACAATCACCCAGCTAGGCTGAGAGAGAGTGACCAGCCCAAGGCCAGCCAGAGAACTTCCTGGCAGAGAAGGGGCCTGAGCTCATCACGTCTCGTTCAATCTGGCAACTTTGGTGATAAACTGAAGCGGTAAACTGAATCATCTCAGACTGCTGGAGGAGGGGAGGATATTGGGAACATCTGAACCAGCTAAATAACAACTGGGATGAGCATCTACTTCTTGCTTTTTTGCTTCAAACCTGGGCTTGACTAGAGGTGCAACCCAATGGGCCACAACCAAAGGAATCTTGGCCCCGTAAGAGCCATGCTATTATAATTAACACCAGCTCAGAATTTCCCTGTGGATTATTACCTTCTTTAAAATTCTACAGGGGGCACACTGTATATTTTTGTTTAAATTGTATTTTTAATTTTCTAAGCTGCTTAGACTCTCCAGTGTGGCAGAAAAGCCAGTTAAAATATTTAAATAAATTTCAGCATAAGTCTCCTTTCCTCTTCCTTCCCCACAAGAACACATTAAGGATCTGAAGCACAGGTGTAGATTCAGAGGAGGTGTGAAACTGATGACTGACAAACCTAGTAATATATAGAACTAGCTTAATAAATGTCATTTTACTTTTTAATATTTGCATTGGTTTCTTAACACCATCTTGCTGGAAACGTATCAATGTACTGAAGGATTTCACAGAGTACCCAGGAAGGGGCTAATTAACTTGCAGTTTTACAAGGTTAAATATGTACTTTTAAAAGGCAGATTAATAGTTGTATTTACCATAATACACAAGAGTATGACTAATACTATAATTAAATTATAATAGCAGTGCCATCCAGCTCATTTTTAGCAGAACTAGACAATGCCCCTATTTTTTTTTACAAAAAAGAAACTGTAAGAGCTACTATAGGAAGAAACTTTTATCTTTAGGAAGAAGTAAAACATCTTTTAAAAGAAACTTTTAAAAGCAAACATAGAAAACAACACATAGCAAACATCTGATTAAACTGGCCCTCAATACTTTTACAAATGATATTTCTTAATTTTATTTATTTATTTTATTCATTTACCTTCAATGTCTATCCCACACTCCCTGAACTGGCAGGCTCAGGGCAGATTACATTCTATAAAACCGCACATTAATAACAACAATATAATTAAAAAATTTTAAATTAAAACAACAATATAAAAACAGTACAACAGAAGTATTTAAAAGTACAAAGAAGGCAGCGTAGGAGTAATCAGTTTATCAATTTCAGTCCACCACCGAATCCGCCATATTAAGATTCCTGGCATAGTTGGTTAAAAGAAAGGTCGGTGGTGGACGCCTCTAGCAGGGAGGCCGTTCACCTCTATTTGGCCGGCAGGGGCCCAGCTCAGCCTCCAAACAAGTTTCCAAAGAAGGTAATGCAAACTAAGGTCACATATATTATATTCTTTATGACAACCCTTATGAATTACAGACAAGCCAGAAAGTTTTGTGCAAAGATATCACACTTCCTCACTTTTAATGTTACAGAACATTAAGTTGCATTGGAAAGGGAAAACAAAACAGTACAGCACATACATTGCACACAGATGATCACAGAGACAGTTCCCAGCATGCCCAGCTATAACATCTCAAAGATTAGGACTGAGGAAGACCTCCACTGGAAACCTTGGAAAGCTGCTACTAGCCATAGGTAAGGCAGGTCTGGAGGAACCTCAGTATGATTCAACCTAAGGCAGTTGTGTGTGTTTATAGGCCAGGCTGCACACAGAGACCACTTAGTGAGAGACTTCAAGGTTTTAAGAGAGAGAAAGAACAATCCTACATAGAGTTACCTCAGTCAAAGCACAGTGAATTCAATGGCTTTAGCATGGAGTAACTTTGCATAGGATTGAGATGATAGCTACTTAACATTTAGAAGAAAACATGATATGTAGCACACTGGAGCTACTGAGGAAACGAAAGGAGAACAGTTGTTTAATTGGAGATGAAGACCGTACATAGGCTGGCAGCATACCAGTGTGTAAAGTGAAGGTTATTTGCAAGAACAATCAGTATTTGAAATGCACAATTAAGTTTACATCAACGAGAGACACTAATAATCTCAGCTCAAGAACTAATGCTTCATCCATAGGTTTCCCTTTAGCCTTACCATTTGCTGTTTTATTTCTCAACTACCAAGCTGCTTTTAATACACAGACCTATTCCAAAGTTTTAAAAAGTCTTCATGTAAAGCCCTGGGCAATACACCACTGAACAACTGTCAGGGTCACTAATGAGAAACAGCTCACCAGCACTGCAGTTGCTATCTTTTGCTGTGTTACTGTTACGTCCAGTGATGAATAGTGATTTTTACAGTGCAGTGCTACATTATACTGTTGCTCTGTGATAAAGATTAGAGAATGGAATCCCCAGCAGAGCATTTTCAACACCTTCACAAAATTTCAATTCCCAATAATCTGAGCAAAGCCATGGCAGAGTTGTGTAGGCCCACACTAAAACAGCTGGCTCTTCAAAGAATTGTTGGTCTATGTAAGGGATGGCTCAGTTTCTAGATTCTTGGGGACTACTTTGTTCTCCAAGAGAGTGATGTTTGTAAGCAAACTTTGCCACACAAACTGACCACCCCACAGACATTATACCAGGGCACTATATAGCAAATTCAAAGTCAGACAATTAAATGTGAACTGACTCACAATTTATAACTCAACATACACATACCCCTCCCACACACACACACACCCCACACACACACACACGACCACCATCACCACCACCACTGTTTTCACTGCAAATTAAACCACAGTAAGCTTTTTACTTCTGTTTAAACTTCAGCAGCACTACAATGGCACAAATTAAGCTGTTCCTGACTGTGGGCCACCAGTTGACATCTGTGGCCTCGACTACTTCTCTGAACACCAAAGGCAAGAATCACTTCTGGGGAAACCATGAGCATACCAGCTGCTCTGTCTCCTACTCTCTCTGCTTGCCAGCAAGACAGAGAAAGAGGGAACAGAAGCCCAGCAAGCCCTTCAGCGTTTGCCCAACCAGCCATTTGCCAACCTGAAGTTCTTTTTCAATTTTTTTTTTTGCAAGGCTGGACTAGATGGCTGTGGATGTTGCCTTCCGTTTGTTAACTGACAGCATGTCACTCATCAGCTGAAGCAGTCTAGCTCTGTCTAAATATTTCTGTTTTGTGTTCCAGCAATGGATGAACCTGGCACATGGAGGAACCCCAAGACTTAGAGCTATCTGCTCCATTCCTCCTGGTGACAGATTAAGAGGTTAAGTAGTTCCTGGACCATCCCCATCATCCTGCGGATTTATACAGTATACACAGCTGAAAGCTATCATCAGCTGATCAAGTTGCTCTTTGCATCTAGGCTTTTGCATAAATATGCAAAGAAAGAAACACCAGACTAGATGAGACCCTTAGCGGCACATACAGGCAGATGAAAGGGAAGATGTTAACTTACAAGCCTGACCTAGCACCACTGAAGAAAATGGGCCTAAATTGACTCAAATCTAAATGCTTGGGCTCAAGAAGTTTGTCATTCAGGCAGTCAGATATTACTTAAAGGTCTCCTGATACTACAAATTTAGCATGCACATCACAACAGAAAAAGACATTTCACTAGTTATTCTTAGAATCACAAATTCATGGCATGAGAACTGTCATATACACTGACCCAGATCTGCCCCTGTGTTGGCAGGGGAGCTCTGAATATGCTTCTGCTTCCTAACGAAGAACACTCGTTCCCAGCATAGAAGTTGATTGTTGAGTGCTGATCTGACTAGGGACAAACCTCCAACAAACTGTGGGGCTTCAGTTTAGGGGGAGGAACAAACAGCCTGTGAGTTAACTACCATTCTAGACTTGGCTGATCTGGCCACTTTGATCAACACCTGTAACTTCCAGTCTGTATTACCATAATCCACTCTTTACAGGATTCGCCTTGAAGACAGCTTGCATATTTCATCTACTGTAAAAATGTAGCAGCTCACTTTCTCCTGAGGGTAAACCATTAAGATCATATTATGCTACTACAACTGCTACCACCAAACTGCTTCCAGGCTCAGTTCAAGACACACTACCTTTAAGCCCTTTATGACTTGGTGGTGGAGAGTACCATAAAGTCATAATTGACTTACGGCAACTCCCTTGGTAGGGTTTTCATGGCAACAGATTAACAGAGGTGATTTGCCATTGCCTGCCTCTGCAACACTGGTCTTCGTTGGAGGTCTCTCATCCAACTACTAACCAAGACCAACCCGGCTTAGCATCTAAGCTCTGACAAGATCAGGCTTGCCTGGGCTATCCAGGTCAGGGATCTTTATGACTTAGGGGATCATAAATCTGAAGAATTCCCTCTCCCTATATGAACCTGTGAAATCTCTGCAGATTAGCCGTCATCAACTGTGGTACCCATCTATAAAAATAAGGGTACTCGCTTAGATCCCATGAATTACAAGCCCATTAGTCTGCTTTCTGTGCTGGGCAAATTGTATGCCATGCATTTGGAACTCAAATTGAAGTCTTGGATGGACAACTGTAATATTTTGGGACCTGAACAATTTGACTTCAGGAAGGGCTATTCTATACTGTATAATGAGATAATCTTGTCCCATTTGGCTAAGAAATAATATGCTGCCTTTTTTGACTTAAAGTCGGCTTTTGATACTATACGTAGAGAAAAGTTGTGGGCCAAGACACAAAAGTATGCAGTTTCAAAATGCTTATTGTTGACTAGATAGGGCTTAAGAAACCAAATCAATCAATTTATTAATTATTGTGAAATGGGGCAACTTAGCATAAGTCAAAATAAATCCAAAATACTGCTGTTTGGAGACCCTAGGAAGACAAGCCGTCCTTGGAGGTTGCAAGGAATGGAGTTTAAACAAGTTCATTCTTACAAATATCTAGGTATCTATTTTGACTAGACATGGGCATGAAACGGAAAAAGCCCGAAATGAGAGTTTTGTGTTTCGTCGCAATCCACGAATTGCAACTCATGAAACTTCACAAAATTGATATGTTTGCCAAAATGATTCGTTAGTTTCGTGATTCATCAGAACCCAGGGCATTTCAATGGCCCCCTTCATACCCGGAGATGCCAAATTCGCAGGGAGACTTCAGCAGGGTCTCCTCCACCCACCCTCCCAGTTTACAAAATGTTGATTGGGAAGGGTGGGAAGGGAAGTGCTGCCAGAGTGCATGACTGAAATGGGGACTGGGAATTGCTGGATCAGAGGAGGATGAAGGACTGGCTGTGGTGGAGCTGGGCCAGGAAGACAGAGTGAAGGGTGGGGTGAGGTGGAGGAAAAAAGGCACCTTCACCCAAAGACTTTCCCACAGCAAGGCCAAGAGCTGGAAATAAGAGGCTTCTTTCAGTATCTTTAAAGCACCAGCCGCCAAAAGCACAATCCCAAATCCGTCTACACACTCTCTCACTCCAATCCCAGCAAAACACTGACATAGATCAGAACAGGAGGTCTGTGGTTCGCTGACAGACCTGCCTAAGAGGGTTTGGAGGGATGAAATTGGTATGTCCATGGATATAGAAGGCCCACCTCCTTGGTTGCCTAGGAGATTGACCCCCAGCTCCTGGCTGTATAGGGCATAATGGAAGCTCTCCAGATAGCTAGGAGAGCTGCCAATCGAGGGTAAGTGGGCTATGATTGGGGTTTCCAATGGCAACAAAAGGTCTGGGCCCATTGTCGCCTAGGGAATCAATGGATCGGTACCAGCTTGCCTGCAATTAAGAATTGTTCACGAAGCTAACAAAACAGGCCAAAAAGTCACGAATTTCATGATAATTTTGTGATAACCGCAGCCCCACAAAACGCTGTATCGCGACACACAAAACAGCCCGTTTCATGATGAAATTTGCTTCATATTTCGATTCATGCCTATGTCTAATTTTGACACTCTAATGACATGGAAAAGTCATCTAAGACATATCATAGGCAGCTTTCAGCTTCTGTCCATATCCCTGAAGAAATTTTATTTTTCAAAAGGTGGACAGTCTTTTCCAACATTGCTCAAATGATATACTTCTAAGATGTTGCCTGCAACCCTAAATGGGGCACCATTATGGCAGCATGTAATTGCTAAAGATCTTGACAGGCTTCAAGCTAGCTTCTTCCGAAGGGGCGTGGCTCTGCTTTGGATGAAGACAGACGAAGAAACCTGAGCTCTGCTCTCCCCTCGAGCCAATTAGTATAAGAAAGCAACTCATTTAACCAAGAACGCTCAAATAATGGGAAAGAACAATGCAGAAAAGAAAAATGCAAATGGCAAGTCAGCTAAAAAGCTCCAGGATTACTTTCCCGTGCCGTTGCAGCCTGAGACTCAAAACAATGCTGGAGAAGAAGCACTCAAAATGACGCCTGAGGCAAATGCAACAGGTAAAACTTTGTCTGAAACTAATCTGCCCTTGTTGCTGCAAAAAATGGAGTAAAGAATCTTGTATAAAATTACAAATTTAACTGACCAGATCTCAGATATAAAATTGGACATTACTAGAGCCATTCATAAGGCCGATTGTGCAATGGATCTGAGTACTTCATTGCAAAACGAAATCCAAGCCTTGCAAAAGGACAATGACTTAACGAAAAGCAAAATTCAATCCCTAGAACTTTCAAATCGCAAGCTTCATCTTAAATTTAGAGGGATTGAAGAAAATGAAGCAATAAATGAAGATCCTGCAGCTTTCTTGAACAAATGGCTAACAAAAATTCGAAACCTCAGAGATCATACTGCCCCTCTAATTACCACAGCACATCAGCTTGGTTTGCCAAATAATCCACGAAGGAAAAGCCCCAGGGACATTTTAGCAATTTTTTCAGACGGGAGTTCAAGAAGAAAGATCTTAGAAATGGCCAGACAACAGAACTCACTTACTTATAATGGGTCTTATATTGCTGTCTTTGTTGATCTGCCAAAAGAAATCCTCAACAAAAGAAGAGAACTTAAACTAATCACAGGAACTCTTAGAGAAGCAGGAATTGAATACAGATGGTCAAGCTTTACAAAGCTCCGAGTCACACACAAAGGGAACACTTATTTGGCAGAAGACCAAGAATCAGGTTTGACCCTGCTGAAGAATATGGATCTGGAGATACCCATAGACCCAGAGACTATATCTCTTAAAAGGAAAAGATATCAGCCTCCTACCCCTCAAAAGGGTAGTAAAATTCCGATCAGACATACTTAATAGTCATTTTTCTCATTGTAGACTGCTTATAATTCTAACTTTTCTGCATAGAAGCAGCTGTATATATTCTGACAAATACAATGTTCTAGTTTACTAATTAAGTTTCGGGATGGGAAAAGTTAAAGCATTATATTATTTCAGGTTCAGCTCCAGGAAGTATTACGGCTCTTCTACCTTGGTAAGTGATACCAAATACCTGAGTGGGGTATATACCCACAAGGTATAGAGAGCTGTTTAAATAACATGATCTAGTGATTTAAGTTTAACTGTAATTCTTCTCTTTTTTTGTTTAGTACATAACACTTGATTAGCGAATCTAGCAATTTGTATCTATCTTTGTAGGGGTAGGGGGAGGTTAGGGAGGGAAGGTTTGTTAAGGATGGAGGAAGGGGGTGGGCAATTTCAGCAGGAGGGAGGGTAGACAACTGTTTACGTAAATGTTAAGGCATGTTGGTAAAATTTTCCAAATTATTATTTTTCATAGCTCTAACTATAATCGCTTTTAGATGTAGAATCCTTGTGATAATGTAACGCTAAAAATCTTTGTACTATATCTTATTTTGCTGTTGAATATCTTCCCTTTTGTTGTTATTGAAAAAGTTAAAAATAAAATTAAAAAAAAAGCTAGCTTCTTCCAAACCATCTTGTGAATTCCCAATCGTGTCTCTAACTCAGTAATTAGATTTGAAATTGGACTGCGCTCCTTACAATCAATCACATGGAAATATGCCATTATGATGTGTTTAAAAATATTCTTATTAGAACCTCTGAGTCAGCTAATACATCTAATGAGGCAAGACTTATTTTTATTAAGTGCAAATGCCTTCTTTGACAAATTGTGTGTACTGGGATTTTCTTAAGATGATAACCTATTTAATTACTATTCTGATCACCTATTGAAAATCATAACAGAAGCAACTGGTCTGGGTTAGCTGCTGATTCACACAGGAAGTGCTCTCCTTTGTATTGTGGCTATATTCCTACAACTTCCTTTACAGTTGCTAACTATTTGGTTACTATAAAAAAAAATCTCAAACCCATGTTTAATTCTTTTGGCAAGATACAGTTCACTCACGTGAGCCAAATACAAGCAGAAGGAAGGCTTAAAGGTATTCCATGGATTGAAAGAAATTGTTCTTGTGCATCTGGAGCAATAGAGACTATCTCACATGTGCTGTTACATTATCCTCTGTTTATTGAAGCTAGGCTTGATATAATGGGATCTCTTGTCAACTCTGATGTTCAGTGCTCTAGTAATATTATTTTGAAACTGTTGTTTTCAAATGATGTGGACTGGCTGGAAACTGTTGCTAGATTTTTTGCATACGTTTTTTAATGATCTTAAATTATGAACCTGTACACCAACATTCCTGCTTGCTGTTCCATTGGCCAGAGTGACCCATACCACAGCTGGTAGGACTGAGCTACTTCTATCACTGCTCCCATTCTACAGAATGGCTTGCCAAAAAAGGTGTGTAGAGCAGTCAGTACAGCAAGAAAGGCTGTTCACTTTTCAAGGGCTTTCTTCCACACTGGGCTCTTTCTTGAATGAAGAACCATGTACATTTTTGGAAATGGTATGCCTTGATACCTTAGCAATGGTTCCTTCTCTCATTTTCAGTGGGGAGGCTGTGATTTAGGCATTTGTTAGCCTTGGTTATAAAATTATGTGATAGTCTCATACATAGTATAGTATCTTGAGTGGGGAGTGGGGGGTGTAGATTACATATATTTTATTTCATACTGTATTTATCTGGAAGCCACTTTGAACATGTGGAAAGGCAGGATAAATTTGCTAATGAATAAATATAGTTCACATAAATATTTAAATACTATTTTTTCCAGCATGGTCAAAGTACTTGACATATGTAATGCATATAAACTCAACCATTCTTATGACCCTACAAAGAAAGTCAGCATTATCCTACGAGTTGTTTGCCTGAGGCTGCCCAATGAATTCAGAGTAAACCAACACTTGAACCAAGTATGTCTCCCTCACAGCCTCAGTTCCCCAGTACAGTCTTAAGGAAGATTAAACTCAGACATTAATGTGACATCAGGTCATCAGGAAGAGCTCACAGGGAACTCCAAAAATATAGGGAATTGAATGCCAGATGAATATATGAGCTTTACCATTTCAACAGCCATTGTTTAATTAGTGTGCCTCCCAAATTTTAGTTGGTAAGTTAATAGCTAATTGACAATATTAAGTCAGAACGGTCACTTTAACAGCAGCATTTCTTTTGGTCTTTCAATTAGGCTTACAAGAGCCACATCTGGTTCATTATTGTTTATTCATAGCAAGTAGAAATTATCCTGGGATTTGCAAATGTTTTACATAAGCATGCAAAAAAAGGAGGTGGAGGAAGAGAGAATCTAGTTTCGTCCTCTGGGTTTTTAATTTCTTGGGGTGGGAGAAGAGAGGAAATGCCTTCCTCCCAAAATCTCTTTGTTTCTTAAATATTTCTCCTTAACCTACCAACACCACAAAACTTGTAAATTTGTTTCTCCATTATTGTCAGTTTCTGTTCCATGGATCTTCCCAAAAATATCCACACAGATCAGATCAGGCAGAGACAGATTCAGTAAAGGGAATTTTTCAATTCAAGAATCACAGTACAACCAGCTAACATAAGGCAATTGCCAAGAATGACTGTTTAACTGTAACAACGCTGACTATATACTCCTTGCCCCTCCCTTTTCCTATGGAACGGAACTCTTGGCTTTGACAGCCTTTCAACGCTAGAAAACCAAACTGCAACAGGCTAACTCCTGTCAGACATTAAACTGCAACTATGTAACTTCTGCCTTCTATGCCAGACAGGTTAACCTCTGTCTGACATTCTGCTCCCCCCCCTATTTTCAACTCCCCCTCGGTTTATCTGGATATCATTTGTGAAACTCCTTAATTAATTTTGGAGATTTAATATCTTCCGCTGTGACCCACTCTTGGTGACTTTGAAATGTTTCCACCGAATAAGTTATAATAGTTTCCCTTGTTTGCATTTTGAATCCAGAATAGATTCTACTTCATGATGTGGTTGGCCATTCACCATCACAGGGAGGGGAGTCCCCAGTTCTGGGTGCCACTGGTCCAGATCTGGTGCCCTTTTTAGGAGGCTGCAATGGAAAATAGGGTGGACACTTTGGTAGTTTTAATCTTACTGTTACTCCATTAATGACTTCTATTATTTCAAATGGGCCTACGAACTTCCAACCTAATTTTTTACTAGACTGTTCTCCTTGTAAGTTCTTTGTAGATATAAATACCCGTCCTCCTACTTTTAAGTCCCATTGAGGTGAGCGCTTCTTGTCTGCTTGGGCCTTGTAATCCTCCTTTGCTTTTCTCAGGGTCTGTGAAATTAGGTTCCACTGTTCTACAATTCCCCTCCACCAATTCTGGAGTTCAGTTTTCTCCTCTCCTCCTTTCTCTGGATGAGTGTCTCTAATAAACGGCATCGCCTTGCCCTCAAACCCTTGGGTGATCTTGAAAGGCAACATTCTGGTAGAGCTGTGAATGCTGTTGTTATAACAGTATTCAGCAAAAGCTAAATATTCTGTCCAATTATCCTGATGATAGTTTATATAACACCTTAGAAATGGTTCTAACACCTGATTGACCTTTCCATCTGCCCATCCATTTCTGGATGGTATCCCGATGACATCCCTTGGGTGATGCTGGTCACTTCCATTAACTGTTTTCAAAATTTAGCAATAAACTGTGGGCCTCTATCCAAAATTACTTTATCAGGGAAACAGTGAAGTTTCACTACGTGTAACATGAACAGACTGGCTAGCTTCTTGGCTGTGGGTAGCTTGGCACAAGGGACAAAATGAGCCTGTTTAGAGAACAGGTCCACCACCACCCAAATCACTATCTTTCCTTTACTTGGAGGAAGATCCGTGATAAAATCCATTGATACTACAGACCAAGGTCGAGGGGGGTTCTTCATTGGTTGTAACAATCCTGGTGGTTTTCCCCCTCTCAGTTTCCCCATTAAGCATACTTGACAGGTGGCCACATACTGGGACACATCCTTCCTCATTTTGGGCCACCAGACCTGCCTTTGGGTTAGATTCAATGTTTTGAGGTAGCCAAAATGGCCTGCTAGCTTACTATCATGGCAATTTTTTAATACTTCTCCCCTCAGTCCCAGTGAAATATACATCTTCCCATTTTGATACCAACATCCATTTATCTCTTTTCCAATTGCTCTTGTAATCCCTCCCCTGGTTCTTTTTCTAGTTCTCTCTTCACCCTCTCTTCCCAATCCATGGAAAGGGAAGGCAGCGGGGAAGTCCACTTTCTAGTTTGGTTCCTAGTAACTACTGCCCCCTCAATTGGGCGGGGGGAAACATTGTGTCTACCACCTCCTCTCTCTGGCTGACATGCTGTGGGAGGCGAGACAGGGCATCTGCCAAAAAATTCAACTTCCCTGGGAAGTGTTTAAGGATGAAATTAAATCAGGAGAAAAACTCTTCCCATCTTAGCTGCTTTGCTCCCAGTCTGCGCGGTTTTCTGAAAGCTTCCAAGTTCCTGTGGTCTGTCCACACCTCAAAAGGTACCCTGGCCCCTTCCAACCAATGCCGCTATGTGCTTAAAGCCAGTTTAACAGCAGCTGCTTCCTTATCCCAGTCCGCCCAGTGCCACTCAGCATCTGAAAAAAAATTTGATATGTAAGCACAGGGATGCATCTTCCCGTCTTCTCCTTCTTGTAACAGAACTCCTCCCATAGCCACATCACTTGCATCTACCAGTATTACGAATTTATGAGCTTCATTTGGGTGGTGCAATACCGGCTCAGAGGTAAACCATTCAAGCCTCTCCCTTTGGTTTTTAGTAAATCAGTGAGCGGTAATGCAACTTGGGCAAAATTCCTAATAAAGGGTCTATAAAAATTCACGAATCCCAAAAAAGATTGCAATTGTCTCCTAGTTCGGGGGGCTTCCCACCTCAACACTGCTTCAATTTTTGCTGGGTCCATTCCCAAACCTTTGAGGGACACCCGGTAGCCTAGGAAGTCCAATTCTTTCCTGTGGAATTCGAATTTAGAAAGCTTGGCAAATAATCGATGCTGAAGTAGGGTTCTTAACACTTCTCTTACTAGCTTCACATGGGAAGTGAGGTCCTGCGTGTACACCAGTACATCATCCAAATAGACCACCACCCCTTTGGACAAATACTTATGCAGAGCGTTGTTAATTAGATTCATGAACACTCCTGGGGCCCGTTGTAGACCAAACGGCATTTCTCGGTACTTGAATTGTCCCAGTGGGGTGTTAAATGCTGTTTTCCATTTGTCACCCTTTTTTATTCGTACCCTGAAATACGCATCACATAAATCTAGTTTTGTGAATATCTTTCCTTGAGCTACTACCTCCAAGATATCCCTAGTAAGTGGGAGGGGGGGGTAAGCATTAAACATAGAGACCACATTAATTCCCCGATAATCGGTACATAACCTCAAACCCCCCCCCCCATCTTTCTGTTTCCTGAATAGCACTGGTGCGACATGGAGAGATTTCACTGGGCGGATAAAACCCCTATCTAGATTTTTATCTATGAACTTGCGTAATTCCTCCCTCTCCCCTAAGCTCAATGAATACAGTTTCCCTTTTGGTAGCTTTCCCCCCGGTATTAGTTCGATCGCACAATCAGTTGACCGATGAGGGGGCAGTTCATTTGCCTCTCCTTCTTCGAACACTTTGCTCAGGTTCTGATATTTCAGAGGAATCTTTTCCCTCTCTTCCACGGTTAAACATATAGGCTTGATGATAGGAGGGGGTTGGGACCCTCACTGGTCACTCCACATATGTTTATGACGACGTTTCGAGGGAAAATCCAACTTGCCTGCTTTCCACTTAACATATGGGTCATGATCGTACAGCCATCTCACCCCTAGCACCAGCGGGAAATTTTTGGCTGGGCTGACCACAAAAGTCCTGTCCTCCCAGTGGTGCCCTATCCCCATCGGAATCGGTTCGGTTTCAAATCCCGGGGGGGTTCCCCCTTCATGACCATACCATCCATTTGTTCAAACACTCATGTTTCTGGCAGTTGGTGTACATTTAGTCCCAGTTCAGTCACTAGAGAGGGGGCAATCAAATCTCTAGTACACCCGAGTCGATCAATGCCCTAACTCAGAGATTGGTCCCCCGCCTCGGATTCAGCAGGGTGATGACACGGAAGAATAGAGCTCCCTTCTGTCTCACCTTCATTGGCACGTGCTCCTCCATGACCTGCCAACCGGTGCCCTTTTACAGCAGGTCTCCGTCGTTTCCCACAAATGGTTTAGTGTCTCGTTCATCAGTTGAGGATGACCCCCCACTATATACCTTGGTGTCCCCGTATGCTCAAGCCACCACCCCTGCCATCTCCTTCTCGGCGTGACAAGATCTGGATCTAGGCCACCTCTCCTGAGTCCTTTTCAGCTTCCATCTTTGTTCTGGGTTCACTCTTCTCATCTCGGGGCACTCCACTATGAAATGGCCACCTTCCCCACATCGTAGGCATAACCTCTGGCTCATCCTTCGGCCCTTCTCATCCAGAGGGAGGGGGCTGTTCCATTCCCTCCTTAGATCTTGCGATCGTCCTTCCCCAAGGTTCATTCACTGTCTGGCCTGGTGTTGTAGACGCAGCAACTTCACCACCTGTTCCCTATTCTCGATCTCGCAAGCTAGCTGGATCCATCCTAATAAGGTTTTCAGATCATCCTGTACCAGGGCCATAGCCACCAAATCTGGATTTAAGCCATTTTGGAAAAATTCAATTTTCACTCCCTCTGTCCAATCCCTCACCTTAGCTGCATGCTCTCTAAACTCGGCTGCATACTTGCATACAGGGCAACTGCCCTGCCTCAGGCACTTCAGGTGGGTTCTTGCTCTCTCTTCCTCCAAAAGGTCTTCATATTGCTCTTTAAGAGCTTGCACGAACGCGTTCACATTTTGTAGCTCGGGGGCTTGTCCGGCATAGAGAGTTATGTATCATTTGGCCACTGACCCCCCTAAACTGGACCCGATATAGCTCACCCAGCTGAGGTCACTGGGGAAGGTATGGCTCCACTCATGTAAAAACTCCCCCACCTGTGCCAGGAAGTATGCCAGGTCTTCAGGTTCCCCCTCAAATCATGCTTCTAACTTCCGCCAACTCAGGGGGGCTTGACCCTGGATCAAGGGCCTCACTGGTTGATCATGTTAAGATGGTGTGTGGCCTCCCTGTTGAAAGGGTGGTAAGGGAGAAGGGTCCCTGGGTAAATTGGAACGTCTCTGTGTCAAATCGGCTGGGGCTCTCAATACTTGGGTGCTTTGCAGGCGTTCCCTCATTCCTCTCACTATCTCCCTCCTCATTGCCACTTTAAGCTCTTCTACTTCCTCCCATAGAGCTCGTACTTCCCGGGTGTCACGGCTTTTGGAGTCTTTCCCCTCTGTTTCCTCTTCGCGCTCTTTCCTCTCATCACTCAGGATGGCTTCTTCCTTCCCCCCACTCGGCATGAAAATCTTAGACCTCCTCCTGTCTCTAAGCTCTCTGTCTGCAGTGGCATGGGAACGAGGAGCCCAGCTTCAGGGAGTTGCTGCCAGCCAGGGTAGGAAGTCCAGGTCTGTCTGCGGTATTATCCCGGGCCCCCTCACCTCCTTTGCCTTTAGCTTGGATTCCTCCCACTGAGTTCCTTGGTCTCCTTCGGATTTCACCAGACTGCTCTTTCTTGGCTCAACTGCCATTTCGCAGGAGCCAACGGTGTGTCCTCTGGGGTCCATAGGAGGAAAAGATGATTCTCAGCAAAATGTCAGTTCCTGTTCCATGGATCTTCCCAAAAATATCCACACAGATCAGATCAAACAGAGACAGATTCAGTAAACAGAATTTTTTAATTCAGGAATCACAGTACAACCAGCTAACATAAGGCAATTGCCAAGAATGACTGTTTAACTGTAACAATGCTGACTATATACTCCTTGCCCCTCCCTTTTCCTATGGAACGGAACTCTTGGCTTTGACAGCCTTTCAACGCTAGAAAACTAAATTGTAACCAGGGTGGATTTGATTTAAATCAAACTGATTTAAATCACGATTTAAATCACGATTTAAATCACTAGTCATTAAGGCTTGGTTTAAATCATAGTTTTCTACATAAAGACTAATTCTTGTTGGTGTAACTTTAATATGCAAGTAGATGCCTGCCTTACCGATAGGTAAAGGAACTTCATTAAAGTATTCCCAAACTGAGTCTCTTTTACGGCCTGCTGCCATTATAGCTTTTTTCCTCCAAGGAAAGAATGTGATAAACCTCAGGTCATATACACAAAAGATCCAAAGACTTGTGCAGTATTGTGCTCAAAAAGTTTCACTTTCATTTTGTACTGCTTGCCCCTCCCTCCTCACACTTAGTTTCTTCTTGTGCAGATCTATTCCACTCCAAACAATCAGAAAAATATTGTTTCTATTCACTGAACTTCTTGAAACTTAGCACTGGAGGGGTTGATTCTGTCTTCATAGGTTTGTAGAACAATAGGATTAAGGTCTTTTTCTCAACTCTGTTCATGTTATAACATTTTTGCTGTGAAGAAGAGGCATGTGATCTCTGCTGAGCTGACACAAATTCAGTTTTGATTACTGCAAAACCAAGCATCTGTGATAATATCTTGTAAGCAGAGAAACTGCCCAATAATCTTACAAAAACCTTTGGAAGAGCATGACATTGTGAATGGATTAATGGAATTTATTTACCAAAAAAATTAAACATATACAGCCTTATTCTACATAATTAAAAACTAATCTTTATTTCATGATGGAATAACCTTTGGATGGTAATATATTTTCCTCAAAAAGCATTTTATTTAAAAAAAATCCGATTTAAATCAAAAAAATCCAATTTTTTTTATTTTTTTTAAAAAATCATTTATTTTTATCCACCCTGATTGTAACTATGTAACATCCCTACTATAACTGACAGGCTAACTCTTGTCAGACATTAAACTGCAACTATGTAACTTCTGCCTTCTATGCCAGACAGGTTAACCCGTCTGACAATTATGTTGCTTTCTTGATTCAGGTTGAAAGAGCAAAACCACAAGCTCTCCTCAGGCACATGATAAAATTCCATCCATTGCATTTGTGAAGGGTAGTTTTATTGCAGGCACTGGAACTTGCCAGCATAGTGGCAGAGTGAATTAGGAAACTAAACGGTGGTGCAGTTAGGGCCTCGCCTGGGACTTCTATTGGTACAGCACATCCTTCCATAGGAGCCCTTACAGAATTATTCCTTATGAAAACGCACACTTGAAAAATATCATTGGTGGTCATGAATATGAATTTGGGGGGGGGGGTGAAAGGTGATCAAACACTGTAGTGGTCATACTTTTTTCTTGCCAACTTTTAACCCACAAAACAAGAGCATCTGAACCCACCTGCCCAACTGGTTATTTAGTATGGAATTGGCCTGACAAGGTAATTAAACTGTAGCTATCCCTGCTAAAGACACAAAAAATATCTGCACTATTCTAATGTAGATATACTGGGGGAAATGGGAGTGAGGGAGCAGAAAGGAACAAAGTTCAGAGTTCTGAACAATTCCTCAAATTAAAGACAAATCCACGGTCCAAAAATTACACAACATGTACACTTACGGTGCGATCCTAAGTAGAATTACACCCTTCTAAGCCCAAATGACTTCTGCGCACTTAGAAGAGTGTAACTCTATTTAAGACAGTTTTGTGTTTAGAACCTATCATTATTTGCAACAACTCTTGAGAAGTGGCCCCCTTTCCTGGAAGATTCTTCTTGTGTTATTTCAAAATGGCCTTCTGAGTATCTTGGCAACTTACTGACACATTCTTGCTACAGTGCTGTAATCAGGACACTTATTTTTAAAAACTAGGCCCTTCTCACAGAATGGCACCAAACATGTGCCTTATTTCTTAGCTCAAATATATTTTGCATGACCCTACATGAATTGCTTAGATAAAAGCCTTTTTTCCTTCTACTTTTGTTATTTTAAAGTGCAGATGCATTTGAGTCATTTTCCCCCTTTGTTTCATATCCTTAAGATCCGGCAGCTTCAAAGACAGAATGTCAGCATGCAGTCGATTTATGACTGAACTCTTGAAGAGACACTGAAGAATTACCTTGTCAATCACCCCAAGGACTCTAAAGGCCTTCAGTTCCTCGGCAGGGCTCCTTAGGTTCCAAGAGGGCCTTGAACTTAGTGATCCTGGAGGCTAATGGAAGATATCAAAGATTACAACATCAATCAGGGTGGTACTTGAAGGAAGACTGCCTGCTGAAGCAAATGCCAGGCTGAAGGAAACTAAATTTATCATAAATCAGAAAGAGAAGATGAAAGAAGTTTGCTGTTTGTCCTTAATGCAAAAAAATGAAAAATAAAAAAGAAGCCGATAGTAAATAAATTGCAGGGACACTGAAAACAGAAATATAGCAAAAGGAATATTAATATTTAAGAATTATTTAGACAATTTTCTAGCTCTTTGTGCAGGCAGAGAAACTTGGGACCATTACCAAACACTTCATCCATACCCATTGCTCAGGTTTTGAAGGGAGAGAAATAAAAATAGAATGACAAAAAGGTAATAACAGCAGGATTCTGTGCAATTCCTTAGCTTACATATACCATAAATCCTTATGCAAAAGGGAAAAGAACAATACGACCTTCAGAGTAACCTGACTTAAAACTATATATTGTAAAATCAAAAATGCATGGCATTGGATGTCTAACTACATTTACAAAGAAGTACATTCCATTCTTTACAACGGAACTTGCTGCCAAGGAAGTCTGATTGGGTAACAATTCAATGGTAAAAGTAGGCAGGAAAGAAGTGACACCCCCCTGCATATGATAGGCATGCCCAAAAAAGGGGGTATCACCATATGATCACCAAATTCAAGATCAAGTATCCACATTTTATTAGACACTGTTACTTGTTACCAGTTAAAAATCAAATGTGTTTTTTTAACTTTTTAATTATTTCTTGGAGTGTTATATAATACATTTGGAGTTAGAAATAAATGCTAGTGCTATGATTGGCTAAAACATGGAAAGCTCTAATGTGTTCACAACCTGATGAATCCCTCAGTACTAAGTATGGCTTCCACTTCTCAAAAATTCGGGGGCAGGGTGGGGGGGGGGAGATAATGTGAATTACCTTGCAACACACATTATATAAACAGAAATATGGGTTCAAAAATAAACAGGCATCTTGTGACACCTTAAACACTAATAAAATTTTATTCCAGCATCATTGATATTTTAGTCTGCAAGTTACCACAAAACTCATCTTTTTGCTGCAACAAAATGACACAGCTAGCCCTCTAGGTTTAAAAATACCACTGCACAATATGTGAGATTCAACATATGTTTGAGAAAAATTTAACTTTGAGGGTTGTATCCTATCAGTTTTTCTATTGTCAAAAGTGGGAGAGAAGGTATCAGGAGAGGGAGGGTGTGAAGGGATGAGCTGATGCTAGGTTCTCGTGGCCCTTTCTTACACGCCCAAGGTAATGCCAATCACCACTTTGGGGTCAGGAAGGAATTTTCCTCCAGACCAGACTGGCCAGGGATTCTGGAGGTTTTTGGGGCATAGGGCAGGGATCACTGGGGGAGGGGGAGGGGAAATATCTGTGAATATCCTGCATTGTCCAAGGGGTTGGACTAGATGACCCTTGGATTCCTTCCAGCTCTATGTTTCTAAGGTTCTTTTTGATCACTGAAAAGGCTATGCTTGGAATTATGGGACCCATATAGGAAAGAAGCTATGTGAGCTGCAGAGATCAGGGAATCAGGCAAGATCAAGCAGAGAAGCTGGCAATATGCCACCCAGCATATCCATTACATTACATTACATTAGTGATCTAATGTAAAGGTATGTTAAAAAGCTTACTTTTCTTGATTGCCTTTCATGCCTGTGGTAGAAAACATACATAGCTGCACTTGAGGGTGCTATTACAAAACTTGCAAGGGGAAGGGAATATTCAACTGAGAATTTTCTCCCACCACACAGTAATATAAAACGGCTCAGATTTGGATCTAAATGAAGAGTTTTCTGTTCATCTAGTCCTCAGTCTCAGAAGTTTAGAACTTTAGTGCAACTGTCCTCTAGAATCAATGGCTCATCCAGGATCAGATATGAGCAGTACAACACATGAGGAGGGTTTTTTTAGGGACGTGTGCAATCAAAATCACAAGCTGTAAAAATCACAAAAATAACTGTTTCTGGATCTTAGTTATGACTCTCCAGAACGGAAATGCTAGTCCTGGCTGCTTGGTAGTCATGAAATCCCTCCCTGAAAAAATCCATATTTCATCGAAAATGCAGCATGAACTTGCATTTCCCTTTGAATCAGTACTGATTTCCTGGAGAATTTCTCCCTTCCAATCAGATCATTGCAAGGGAATAACAAAAAGCACTCCCAGCCAATCCAAGCTGCAGAGAACTGCCATTCACCTTCCCCCTTTCTTCTTTTCTTGAGGGCTGGAAAGAGACTTTTTTTCCTTATGAAGGTAGAAAAGCCTTGGCTTGTTCAGGAGCCCATAGAATTCAAATGCTTTGCCCAATTGCTTGAAACTCCACTGCAATTTTGGTGATATTTGGCTGAAAAACAATGACACCCTCCCCCAGAAGTCCCCTATAGGGAATAATCAAAGTGTCACATGGCTTGGTGGGGAGGAGTCTGCAACAGAAGCCTTCCTCACTTTCTGAAAGGAAACAAACAACAAGCCACAAGGAAGGGGAAGAAGAAGCCAGTTTGGTGTAGTGGTTAAGAGTGCGGGACTCTAATCTGGAGAGCCGGGTTTGATTCCCCACTCCTCTGCTTGAAGCCAGCTGGGTGACCTTGGGCTAGTCACAGTTCTCTAGAGCTCTCTCAGCCCCACCCACCTCACAGGGTGTTTTGTTGTGGCAATTATAATGACATACTTTGTAAACCACTCTGAGTGGGCATTAAGTTGTCCTGAAGGGCAGTATATAAATCTAATGTTGTTGTTGTTAAAATGTAGTGTTTTAGTGGAAAAGTAAAAACAAAAATTGGTAGTCACTGTAAAATGAGGGAAATTAAAGAAATGCCGACAAGGCCTTTGTTTTTTAAATGCTTATGGCTGGCTGGAGCTCTCCTGCTGACTGATGCTTGATGACTATTTTAGGAGTTAGTAGAGAGAATTTAGCGCAGAGAGAGGCCTAATTTGGGAGTCTATAAAACTGCCTCCCTTTGTTCAATTTGCTGGAATCTTAGGGGATTGTGTTCTGTGCAATTTTTTATGCAGTTAAAAGCAAAAACGGCTGCCCCAGAACCTCCAAGCGGTCCCCCCTCCTCCTCCCCATTGAAAAGAATGGCCACGAACATTATGAGAATGGGAAAACCTAGCAAATTTTGATCCCCACCTAGCAAAGCCCCAGTGGAAAACGACCCAATCACATTAAATCTTTCACTCAACAGCCTCAGATCCAACACTCAACAAAAAATTTCTAGATGCATGCCCCTACTATTTTTACTTCTCCCCTCCCTAAGATACATGGGGAAATAAGGTGCACATTTCCTAATCCAATTTTCACACTCTCTCCACATTCCAGGATAGAGCTGTGCCCCCTGCAAAGTTTAACGAGTCAGGGGGTTAATTAGGATTGAGGGAAATCTCTCCCCTTACACACACACAAGTACAATATTATTGCTCAGAAATCTTTCAACCCACAAATATTCACCTTAGGAAAAAATGGTCTTATCTTGAAATTCCTGAAATCCTAGTTGAAGACTATTGGAGAAGATGTTTCTTTTTCATGGGTTTTTTTTTCACCTGAAAACTAAGCTCAAGGGGGAAAGGTAACTGCGATGCAGTTATGAAGATTAATTTTTTTCCCCTTTCCCAATTCACAGCAACTAGCTGCCTTCAAATATTCTTAGGATTGTTCAAAGTAAGATGAAAGACTCATTTGCCCTTTTGTGTCCTTCTGTGATACAAATGTAGACAGACAGGAAGTTTGGAACTTTTAATGTTTGCTACATGAGAGCAGTCATCGACAATCACACACAGTTTTGTGTGACTGCAGCAAAAGACATCTAAGCTAAGAACAGAAAGGTCCTCAGGGAATGTTTTGTTGGGGAAGGGCAAAGGCAAGATTGGTTAAAGGCAATCTTCGGCATGAATTCCAAGCCCAAAAAAAATCCAGTTTCATAAGTGATTAACTATGGGCCAAGCTAGACAGACACAAGGAGGTCTGTGATCTGATACCCCTAAGTTAATAATATGCCTGAGGTTGAGACATATGTCAGAAGGGAAGCACAGTTCTATTGAGCCCTTTGATCCAAATGTATACGTATTTGTTTGTTTTGCAAAATTCATTTTGCTTTTCTTACTCATCAGCTGTTTGAATTTCCTATTGAGGGACCATATATACAGATACACAGGCCAACCCCAGAAAGGTTAAATTATTTTGGAAACCTACCCCACAAACTGATCCATCTTCTGATGAGGGTCTACAATAAAGGCTAGAAATTTTTTCTGCTCTCATTAGATATTCTGAAGTTTTTCTCTTCACTGCTTCACGACGTGTTGGACTCGACTCCCCTAAGTGGCAAAAGAGAAAACCGTTACAAGGGGTATTCAGTCTGTCTCCCCTCTTAACATATCTTAGTTTAAGTCAGAGGCTTAGAAAATGTCCTCCAGAGAAAGCTAGGGTACAGGGTGGTGTGTAGACACATTCACAATTCACAGGGTATCATGATGTGTCCCAACAAGCCTTACCAATGAACCAATATGCCCTAGAATCCTGTAGAACACATGATGGTTCTGTTGGCAGACAAGGCTCCAAGGAAAATGTTCCTTCAAACCAGACAATGTACAAATGAATAAAGCCATTGCTTTTAAAATATTTTCATCCCACTTTTCTTAACATTCAAAGAAGTTTACAACATATTAAACATCACATAAACATTATTATTAACCATTGAATTAAACTAAAACTTCCGCCATTAGCAATACAATGTATCGAAACAATTTAAAAATAAAATCTATGCAGTACAGGGTTGGGAAATTCCTGGAGATTTGGGGAGAGTGCCTGCTGAAGGGCAGTAAGATCAAGAATGATGCAATGTCATATAGTCCACCCTTCAAAGGAGCAATTTTCTCCCCGGGGAAGCTGATCTCTGTAGTCTGAAGATGTATTGTAATTCTGGAAGAAATCCAGGCCCCACCTTGAGGTTGGTAACCTTAATGCAGTAACAATTTCAATGCCAAAAAACGAGCATAAAAGGACTAACACACAAACAACAAAGTTGTGATCAGAAAAACACACCTACAACTCAAACCAAAACAGAATAAAACAGCAAACTTTTTATCTGGTACCCAGGCTTAGACATATCTGGAGAACACAGAAAAGAGATCTATTTCCTACTTTTTTACACACCTCAGAAGGCAGAGGCACTTAGAGAAAGGCTTCTCTGGAAGATCTCAATGCAACTTCACACCAGAAGAAGATGGTCAAAGGGATACTCTGGCATTAAAACATCAACATCAGCAATCTGAATGGTGGCCACTGCCCAGAGAAACCAGCAATCACTGTAAGTCATCACCAAGCAAATCAGGATGATTCTCACATTTTCATAAAGTTAATGCCATTTTATGATAGCAGTAAAGTGTTTTCTATGGGTTGAATCCAGACTAAATTATTCAATGACAGAATGGAGCCTTCCGGCCTGCCTCCTCCCACTGCAGCCCTCTGACCTCTACGAAACTGCTGCTCCTGAGGAACTCTGAGGAATGAAACGGGGGGCAGGGGCTGTAGCAGGAATAGGGAATTGGTGGAAATTGACAATTTAGGCTGGATCCAACCATATGTTTGCAGATTTTTGGTTAAAGCAACACATTCATTAGCTATTTAAAAAAAAATTGAGTATACACATTACAGTGAACATCAGAAATTTGGAGTATCTTGACGTATTATATAATGGCTTTCCTTGCTGAACACAGGAAGTTTGAAAATAGGTATCTATTCCCAACTGCTCAGATGTAAATAAATACCACTTATCCTGCATTCAAGAAAATCTTAAGGAAGAGATTGACAGAAAGCCTGACTACTGATAACTATGGCTTGTGATACAATTGGAGCAAAGAAACGTCTCTCATTTTATTACTACATAAATAGCAACCACTACCATCAGACACAGACATTTTTAATGATTCCTCAATTTTGAAATCCATATATGAAGAGATGAGCTGTGGAAGTAGAGCACTTGCTTTGCATGCAGAAGGTTCAGTCCTTGGCAGCTCCAACTGAAAAGGATCAGGGAACAGGAAAAGCCTGAGACCCTTGGAAATCACTGCCAGTCAGAACGGATAATACTGGCTCGGCATAAGGCAGCTTCGTACTTCATGTATTTTCAGGCATGAAGAAAAATCATTCAGGATTGTCAGAACTCGTCCCTCACCGAATTTCTGGCATTCCCTTTTGATCTCTCTCACACGCACACACAAACACTGTAACAGCTTATTTAGTGACACGTTCTACGAGTACTTTTTAGTATTACGTTCATAATATATAAAACACTTGCATTATGAAGCCAAGATTTATAATTTAATATCACTTTTTCTATGCTCAAGGCAGCCTGAAGTAAAAAAAGGGGATATTAGTGATTCTACTGGTTGTAATATAATTGGGACAAAGAAAGCCCTCTGATTCTATCTCTACATGAATATCAAACACCACAGACAGAAATCGTTAATGATGCCCAAATTTTAAAATTCATACCTCCAACCCATGAGATCTTTAATAGGACATGTAAGCCCTTGCAATATCCCTAAATACATATCTTGAGATTTTCAAGCTTGAAGAATTAAAAAACAAAGAATGCAAGTGTTAACTACCTTAAAGCACTTAATTATTCTTTACAGCAGATCATGCAAGGTCATTCTACTTCAAGAAAAATATTCATTTTCTATTTAGGTGTTTTCCTAGATACCAGAAGATATTTGTGTTTCATTTGATAAAGACCAAAGCTTTTCAATCAGATTTTTTAAAAAACAGCAATGTCATTTTAAATGTTTAAAAAAACTA
Source organism: Eublepharis macularius (assembly GCF_028583425.1). Taxonomy (NCBI): domain Eukaryota; kingdom Metazoa; phylum Chordata; class Lepidosauria; order Squamata; family Eublepharidae; genus Eublepharis; species Eublepharis macularius. Next base: position 192,069,728 of record NC_072790.1, read on the forward strand.
TCCGCCTCTGAAGAAAGATATAAAAAGTGTGGTAATGCTGATGACAGACCTTCAAATAAAAACCCTTCGAGATTCCTCCTCTCTCTCTCTCTCTCTCTCTCTCTCTCTCTCTCTCCCCATTTGCTATACAGCAGCTGTGCCTCGCACAAATTCACATGAATGAAAATATTTAGGCGAGAATCCACCCCCTTAGCTTGTTTTCCATATGACTTTCCTGTAATTATTTTGTAAACTGTTCGCACAACAATATATAAAAACATCTGCAAAAACAGGTAATTAATGTGTCAAGCTAAACTAATGCATTTTTATGGTGGCCATGCTTCGTCAACTGTAATTATAACTCTTTTTAAGCAAATGATGATGTGTTTGTTGCAATGTGAAAGTGGTTATTTTAGATGCTCTGTTCACCGTTACTGCAAACAGAATATTAAAAAAGGGGGGGGAAACAACAACTCTACAGCTACTATACTACAGGCTTCTATTAACATGGAACTGTTTGCTTCCTCTATTGCAAACAACCCTTAGCTGTTAACAAAATAATAATTCTATTTGCATCAGCATCTGAATTAATCAGGATAAAATGAACTCTCCTTGACCACTGAAGAAGAGTAAGCAGCTAACTGTATACCTCATTTTCCTTCTGTTTCCAAGAGTTGCTCCCCAATCTTGTGTTTCAGTTACTGTTGAAAGGGACAAACACCAAGGTCACATGGCCCATTAGAACCTCACAGCGCAGGTCCCGAGTATTTAGGCTGGGTGAATTGAAGAAGGGAATTGCCTCCTGCTCTGTGCTGATCCAACCCAGGTGAAGGCACTGGGCGGGCATTGGCACCTGCTCCACTCATGATCCCAGCTTGGTGAAGGGGGCAGGCATTGCCATCTGTTCTGCTCCTGATCCCACCTGGGTGAAGGGGGGCTGGACATTGTCATCTGCTCTGCTCTTAATACCAGCTGGGTTAAGGCAGGGGTGGGCATTGCCACCTGCTCCGCTCCTAATGCTAGTTGTGATAAGCAGGCGGTGGGCATTGCCACTTGCTCTGCTCCTAATACCAGTTGAGTTAAGGTGGGGGGTATGCATTGCCACTTGCTCTACTCCTAATACCAGCTTGGTTAAGGCGGGGGCAGGCATTGCCAACTGCTCTACTCCTAATACCAGCTGGTTTAAGGTGGGGGGCCAGCACTGCCACCTGCGCTGCTCCTGATCCCAGCTGGCTGAAAGGGGGCGGGTATTGCCACTTGCTCTGCTCCTAACATCAGCTGGGTTAATGCAGGGGGCAGGCATTGCTACCTGTTCAGCTCCTAATACCAGCTGGGTTGAGGTGGGGGGTGGGCATTGCCACCTGCTCCACTCCTAATACCAGCTGCCTGAAGGGGGTGGACATTGCTACCTGCTCCAGTACTAATACCAGCTGGGTTAAGGTGGTGGTGGATATTACCACCTGTTCTACTCCTAATACCAGCTGGCTAAAGGGGGGGTGGGCATTGCCCCCTAGTCCGCTCCTAATATCAGCTGGGTTAAGGTGGGAGGTGAGCAATGCCACCTGCTCCACACCAAATACCAGCTGAGTTAAGGCGTGGGGAGGGCATTGCCACCTGCTCCGTTCCTGTTCCCTGCCTGGGCTTCCCACCATGGCATGTTTTCTGGAGCGACATGTTGAGTTACCTGGGCTTTCATCTGTGGCAGCGCCCTCTGGTGGTGCACCAGGGTATAAAGTGAGTTGTCTTAAACACGCTTACTCAATTACATAGTAAGATAAGCCCCTTCTCTGAATGTGTTTCAGAACAAAATATTGCCCGAACAGGCAGAAATATGGACGCCGGATCCTGACTGAGAGACAAAACGTAATAGCTTGTGAGATGTCAGGCGAGGCCAGCTCTCAGGCCCCAGGCCCTGGGGTTGTGCAAAGATCCTAAGACAAATGGTCCTCCCAGAGGTCCTGAAGTAATCACCATAACACACCCTACCGTTCTTCCTTTATCCACACTCCTATTCTCAAATAACTCAGGGCTCTGTCACCCAGCCATCGCAGGTCGGCAATCATCGTTGATAACTTTAGTTCTGCCCGAAAAGACATTAGCAAACCTTCCCAGTTTCATTTTCCCACCCTGGAAACAACTTTCTACTTAACCTCCCCCTCCCCCCATGGAAACCTAACAACACATTAAGATCTCCATGTATTACAACTATAGAATAGTAGTTCAAAATCTTTTTCATATTAGTAATTTTTTCTGATAGTTTTCTGATAGTTAGCCTTTCAACTGACACATTACTAAAAACTAGCCCCAAACAGTATTACAGTCCAAATAAAGGTGAGAGATCTGTGATTAGGTTCTCATGGTTTTTGAAAAGCAGCCCTATGCTGCTGCTCTCAAGATAGGGAAAGGAACTGCACCGGGCTGCTGATTGGCTTTTTCCTAATTGTAAGATCCCATAGATCCCTCTAGTCAATTTAATTTGGCCCTCAGGGGTGTTAATGGGAAACCTAGGGATAGACATTATATTTGTATCTGCAGGCTTCTCAGTATGGCTTGGACCTTTGCTTTGTACACACACTTCTCTGTGGGCACTACAAAGGCAGTCTCCACTGTAGCATTCTCCTCCTCTAGCACTAAGCATTTCTATTAGTGAAATCCCTATGTTTTTTAAAGAGCCCCAAAGCGCCTGGCATTAGAGGAATCAAGCTCTGTAGAGCCCAGCGCAAACTGAACTTCAAGCCTGAGTGTACAAGTCACATATCTGTATGTATATAGGTTAAGCACTGGTCCCTATATGTATCTGCAGTTATTCTGTGTAACATTTAATTAGTTAAATGAATACTTACTTTAGATATTATATTTTATCACCTAATACAACTTGAAGCACAGAGCGTAAGTCACTGATACACTCCTACTTTGTTTATATATTCGATCATTTCATTTACAATAAGTAGTATAAGATAACTACAAACTTAGAAGTTGTGTGTAAACATTGCCTGCCTGTGAAAAACGTATTTATTATTCTACACACAAACATAAACTTCCTTTGACAACTTCTGTAGAATTTTTAAAACTGCTACATAGCTAGCCAAAGAGCAATAAGGCACAATAATTGAAACTAAGATGAGAATTGTATTTTAGTACATGTCAACTACTTTCCTTAGTATGCTTCAAAAGCAACTGAAATAATCAATTTGTTTTATCAATAAAGAAATCAGCTTGTTAATTTCACAGCCAGGCTTCGGGGCTTGACAATGGCAAGGATGGGCCAGGACCCCCTCAGTGTGGAAATCATTTATTCAAAAGAGGCCATTTGAGGAAACTGCAAATTGCTTGCTAATCAATAAATGCCAATCCCATAATAAAGGCTGGGTGCCTCAACTACATTATAGGTTGTGTGTCCCTCTCCCTCAAAATTGCTCTGATTACTTGATATAAATTACAGGTCAGATACATCTTCACCCTGATGGCAGGTGCCATTTCCTACTTTTCCTTGTTTCTCATAGAGCATTGTAGTACAGTGAACTCAACTATAATTTGGCAAAATTCCCCAAATCTAAAACTTCAACTCTAGTATAAATGGCAGCAGAAAACAAACTGATTAGATAATATCACTGACATCAGCAGCAAATTTCTGCAGATCACATTCGTAACAAAATCAGTTTGGCAAAATCAAACTCTCACCTAACATCTCCTATTAGTTCAGATCATAATCACGATTTTAAGGCATAACAAAGCTTGACCAGCAGCCTTAACATTAAATATTTCACAGTACTCAGAGCAGGGCAGATGTCTACCTCTTCTGATCTTGGGACAGGATTCTGTCTATCATGGCTTAGGTACATGTCCCACTGATTTATTTATATGATGTTACAAATACCTTTTAATACTAATGAATGTGGTAGTAATTAATGTTCTTTCTGAGGAGGTGTGGTGGAGATAAGCCACAGCTCCGGACCATATGCCTGGCAGGCAAGGATCTATCAACAGCTTGATGGGTACACCTTCAACAGATTCTGCCTTGCGAAGAGAACGTTCCTGCTTGCCACTTCAGTCAGAGGAAAGATCCAGAAGATGGCAGAATCATGGCTGTGCCCAGATCACTGCCCCTTTCAGTACACATTCATGATCCTGCTTTGGTGACAGAAAGGACATGAATGACTGGGGAGCAGTTTTTTAATGGATTTAGGACTCTTCTGCAGTTTCAGGGGCAAGGGTTCAGCTGTCTTACACAGCCCCATGGACAAAACTGAGGCACAGAAGACTAAACATGTTTTGGAACTCCTGAACCATGACAAAGCTGCCCAACACCTGGCCATGACAGCTGCAATGTTAACTGGATCAATAGTGAGCTGCAGCTACTGTTCTGCACAAGGCTATTCAAAAACCACCTGTGGTTCTTCTACCTTGAGCTAATGACCCATTTCAACTGGTCATTGGAAGTCAGAAGACCAGAGAAGATGGAGTCCAAATCCACATGTTCCACATGGAGTCCAAAACAAAAGAGTTGCAAAGTCTTGATTTGCTGGCAAGCCCTAGCAAAAACAGTGGGGATCTGGCACTACCTTCCCAATAACAAACTCAGCCACCTCCATTCTCCATTTCCAAAAGAACACATCCTCTCTTTTATTAGTGGCTGATGTGTTCAAGGACTTTTATTGTGCAGGGATTAAAACCATCATTGTGTTTCAAAATCTGGGATTTTGATCAACAAGTAACAGCCTTCTGGTTCTGTCAAGAAAACAAAATGGTGCTAGCAGCACTCTGCCTTTCAGCACAGGCACCACAGAAACAGGAGACTTGTTTTGTACCCATGTTCTGAGGTTGTTCAGAATCAACCTCAGAACAGTGGGGGGTGGGAGGGTGGGAGAAGGATTGAGAAATGTGTGAAGGACTCTAGTCCTGGCTGCATTCTGTTCTGGAAGAGCTTTCCTGTTAGCTATGAGAGAGATGGCAAAGAATCAGAGTAGCACAAGAGCAACTTGTTAGACAACAAAGAAGAACCCAGCAGACGCCTGATCCTGGGAAACCTACGACAGCAGCTTGAATTACAAACACAAGTTAGATACAGGGGATGTGGGGAAAATATTTGTATTGCACATCTCCTGGAAGATAATGAAGTGTCTGACCTTTTTTATTTTTGCAAACTGCTTTTAATTACAAAAAACCTGTAAACTAAGAATTAAGAGAACCGAGTGTTCTGTATCTAACTTTATACTTGGGGCTACTTCACATCTTATTAAACTCTATGTGCAAGGAGCTTCCATGTAGGAAAATGTATGCAATGAGCACAGAAATCAGCACATGGGACAATTGTGTATACACACAAGGAAGTATGCAATTGGCATGTAAACCACGTACATATACAGATAACTTTAAGAAAGTCTCACAATGTACCCTTTGCACATAGTTTATATTGGTGTACATGTTAGGAAACTAAGACTGGTGGGCAGTTAGAGGGGGGAAACATACCCTTTTCACTGCACTACATTTCAAGTAGCCCTACAAGAGAAAAGAAAATTCACACAGGCAGCCGCAGTGGTGAGTTACAAGTGAGAAATAGCCATGGGCGATCAAGCTATGAGTGCTCCTTAAAATGCAACTCACCACCTATTTCTCAACCCACATTTTGAAGAGCGTCCAGGTGTCAAATTGTGGCCCCGAAGTACATTTCTTACACAATATACATTCAAACAGAGAAACATGATTTAGATGTAACACAAAATTGTGGTTTACAGTATGTGAATGAGCCCTGCAGTTATGCATTCCATTCTCCTTTCACTATGCCCCCCCACTTTAATACAAACTATAGAAGGCTTTACATCTCAACCAGCAAACTGAACTGAGCTTCCTTTACAAGCCAGGAACGCAAGCCATAGGTTGGTTGCAGTTTGCAATCCCGTTTGGAGTCAAGCACAAACCATAAAATCAACCCCATTCGGGACAGTCTTAGGCCCAGGGCATCTGGGACAACTGCCATGGGTCCTGGGCTGGTGGGGCCAACCCCAATGAAGAGTGAAAAGAGGAAGAGACAATGGTGGTTGTGTGTGCTTGGGGAACAGATGGCCGGCTCAGTGCCTGCCTTGTACACGCCTACCCCAACCCCTCTGGGCTTGGCAGCACCAACCAGCTGGCTCAGTGGCTGCTACGACATGTGCCTGCCCTCTCCATGGTGAGGGCAGAATTAAGCTCTGCAGCCACTACGCACACCTTCCTTACACAAGGCCTTCACTACAATTACTTAAACTGACATACTGCCATCCTTGCAAGGTTTGATTAATGGAATTTACTTACCGGTAAATATGTTTATGAATGCATCTTGAGGGGACAGGTATTGGTTTAGTCTACCTCCTCTTTGTATGCTGGGGGCAGGAATGTGTAGCCAACTATATCAGGTTTTTGTATATATATAATTTTAATTGCTGAATTTTATTGTAGAATTTGCTATACAATTGTATTTTAGGACTGTTGTACTCCGTCCTGAGCCCACTTGTGGGGAGGACGGGTTAAACACCAAAGAAACTAAACTAAACTAAAACTAAACTTAGTGGTAGAGCATCTACTTTGCCTGCACAAGTTCAGTCTCTGACATCTCTAGCTAAAAGGATCAGGTAGCAGCTAATGGGAAAGACCTCTACTTGACACCCTACTGCAGTCCAAGCAGACAGTACTGACCACACTTCACAGACCAAAGTTCTAACTCAGTATAGACAGCTTCAGATGTCCATGCAAGCCCCACTTCAGTCAGAGGAAATGACAGCTACATCCTAAGCAGTCTCACTTAGAGATGAGTGCCACTGAAATCCATCACATTGTTCACGAGGACAAAGGGGCAGGGGCAGGATTCTCAGAACACTTCTAGACACAGGAGGAGATTGGTCTTTATCATGCAAAATAATACAACCAATGATCCAACAAACAGGTAAAAAATAAATGCTAAACAAACTCTTATTCTTTTAGTACAGTGATTTTGATCTCTGTTCCAGGAAACCCTCAAACATATTAGCAATTCCTCACTCAGAAGATCCCCTAATGGCTTCCCTGAAAGGTAGCTTCCACACTCTCACTGTTCTTCCCTGACAATGTGCAGCTGTAGGAAACGAACAACACATGTATTAGGGCTTCCTGTGCAACTGTCCAACCAGTGCCCTGTGTGAGCCCAGACCATGCCCTGAAACACTCTCCAAGGATTCTTTGCAAGAAACAGATTCTACGGCAGATGAATCCAGGAATAAAGCTCCCTAAAAGATAGAACACTGGGAAATCACTGATTCGGTGGTAAATAAAGAATTCTTAAGCCTCCCTCTTGGTTCATTTTCAGCTCAACACAGTAAAGACAGGGAAGGACAATGTATTTTTGTGGGACACAGTTCATTCAAGGACTGCCATAAGGGTCAATTAAGAAGGAGACTGCTCAGTAAATCAGAGGGCAATCAATGGGCCTGGAGGGGGTGTAATGACCTCGGAGTGCTCTGCAGGCTGGCGATAGACAGGAGTGTGACAGGATCAGCTTTACAGCAAGTCCAGATCATGCCCTGAGACTGGAGCTGAAAGCACAACAGAGGCAATCCAGTTCTACTGCATCAGGTGGAAGGTGATACGCAGTGAGCCAGAAGTCAGTCATATACAAAGGTAGGGGGCTAAAGTGGATTCAGTCCATCAATGTGCTTCTCTACTGTCTTCCACAGCCACTCTCTTCAAGTATTCTGGAGTTTCAACCTGCTGCCAAGAACCTATCCTATAAAGTGCTCAATGAGAAGGGCAGTAGCTAGAATATTGAAAAAATACATTGGAAAACCAGGTTCAAACTCTTGAGAGGCTAGGACAACCTCTGAGTGACAAAAGTCACTCAGCCTAATGCAGACCACAGGGACACTGGGAGGCAGAGGCCAAACCCACACCTTACAGTGAGTGGCACTGGCACCACTCTGACCCACATCCTCCTGGTCCCATACAGCTAAAGCACTGCACAATGTAAGAGCGTGGGTTGAAGGCAGCCAGCTTTTTCTCAATCTCACCTAATTCCCCTCATTACTACAGCCTCGGTCCAGGCAGATTCCATTTTCAGTGGTCAAACCAGGCTCCTTTTTTCACCAGTGGAAAAGCTAGTTGGATCCAACCCACTGCGTTAACACTTCCTTACCCCCATCCATGTCTATTTATTGGCCATCAGGGAGAGGACAGGAAAGCACTAACATAATGACATACGTTGGGTCCAAAGCACCTCTCTTTAATTCCTTGGAGGGCATGCAGGATGAAAGTGTCACTAACAGATCAACTAGAGTTGTTCATCTGGTTACTTACAATGATTAAAAATCACCTCCAGTTGATAGAAGAAAGGTTTCACATAAATTGGTTGTCCTCCTTTTTTTTTCTTCATAGGTTACTAAAAAAATTGTAGGCTAGTAACTTCTGCATCTTTATTTGCAGTGCTAACATAACAGGTTTAGCCCAAACAAAACTTTTCTTACAGGCAAGAAAGGCCTCTCTATTCCTGCTATGGATCCAATCCAAATGGACAGGACCCACAGCAACAGATCTCACTCAAAACAGTATTAACGTGCATCATACTTCCACTTCCACTGGATATGATTATCAAGAAGGGTGACAGGAACCATAACAATCTACATATCTGGCATCCTATAGCAAGGGAGAAACACCCCAGAGTAACACAAGTTCCTTCTGCACAAGGCAAGCACATGAGTTTTCCCAGAGGCATCAGTCTGGAAACAGAAGAATGCACAGGCTGAGCAGCTGTAAGTTCTGATACTCTTAAGGCGTTCCCACATGCACGGCCATGTGCTACAGAACAAAGAGGAGTCCATCTGGATAGGTCCTTAGTAATCAGACATCTTTTAGAGCTATCATGCTTTAGACTTGCATCTTTTAAAAAATTATGATTTTTAAAAATGAAATTATGAAAAAAAATCTGTCCTGTGCTTTGGAGTAAGTTTAAAATATTTTTAAAATTCTATTAGGTTAGTTTTACATTAAGGTAGAATTTCTTGTGCCTGGCCCTGCTTTCCAGTTACACCACTGGACCCTGCTCTTTTACTTGGATTCTACACAAAGAAGAAGATTTGGGCCAGGATGTTTCTTGTTCCGAAGCCCTGGGCAACCATCAGACAGCAGATTCTGAGCCTCCAAATCAGAAGCTGGCATATGACCCCTTTCTGCCTTAAGTAACAGACAGATCAGTTTCCTTGGAAAGACTTGTGAGTAGAAAACATGCTATTCGAAGAGCAACAAAGGCCCATCAAAACAAAGTCTTATGAAGGATTTAACATTCTCCAATAACCCTGGATAATTTTCCTTGAGCCAAAAGAGACTGTTCTATGCCTTGGGAGATCTGGCAATCTTCAGCAATCTGGCATAATGACCAATATTGATTGGCACCACTAAGCTTTGGTAAATCGAAAGAAATAGGCACCGGGGTGGTGGCAATTTCTTTCTTTTATTTGGAGAGAGTGCAAAAACTTTAAAGCTAAAAAATACAGTTCAGGAGAGAGATCTGAAGCCATCACAAGTTTGCTTCCAACGGCAGGCACTGTGTCCATATGAAGACGCTTTGATAACAATGGGCTTTTTCCAATCAGTGTGCATTTGTTTCCCAGTTATGGCACACTGACAATGCATTTTTGCCCAGATGGCTCTACTGTTAATGAAGAATACCACATTTTCCACTCAAAGCACTCTGTACCTGGAAAAAACTGGCACACATCCTGGACAATGTGTTTCCATGGCCTTCATGAATGCCGAGTGTGTTGCAGTTATGGAGAGCCAGTGTAGTGCTTAGAGTATCAGACTGGGACAGGAGAGAACCAAGTTCAAATTCCCTTTCTAATATGAAGCTTGACCTTGGGCCAGTCACATTCTCACAGCCTATATTATCTCACAGGGTTAATGTGTGGATATAATGGGAAAGGAAGAATTGTGTACACCAACCTCAGCTCCATGAAGGAAGGGCAGGATAAAAATGTACTATTATTTTATTTACATAATTTACTCCCCCTTTCTCTCCAATGGGGACCCAAAGTGACTTACAATTATAATTATTATTATAATAACATTTGATTTATATACCGCCCTTCAGAACAACTTAACACCCACTCAGAGTGGTTTACAAAGTTTGTTATTATTATCCCTACAACAATCACCCTGTGAGGTGGGTGGGGCTGAGAGAGCTCCTAGAAGCTGTGACTGACCCCAGGTCACCCAGCTGGCTTCAAGTGGAGGATGTCAGGGTCTGTTTGTATGTTGCCTGACAGGAAGCAACCTAACGCCATGTTTAATTCTTTAGCTGTTTAGTCTTCTTTTCCCTCTAGGCACCACCTGCAGGGAGCCGAGTCCATGGGAGAAGACACTGTCTTATTTTTTCTGGAAGCCGAGTCGACCTTGACTAGTATTCCCTCTGAGAACTCTCTTGCTATGGGAACTCTGGGGGGAGGCTGGGCTCTGGGAGTGTGAAATGTAACAACTTCTATTCTGTATCTCATTCCTAACAATGCCTTGTTCAGCTAGGATCTCAAATCCTAGAGTATGGACGTCTGGGCCTGAATGCTGTCTTTCAGAATAAAACCTTTTGAAACCAAAAGACCTTGTCTTCTTGCAGAAGGGAGTTAGACAGACTATCGTGTCTGGAAAGCTATAGCCTGACAGAGGAGTGGGGAATCAAATCCGGTTCTCCAGATTAGAGTCCTGTGCTCTCAACCACTACAACAAACTGGCTCTCACTTTAGTACATTTTAATGGAACAAATATTAAAGAACAAATATTAAAAAACGCACACATCTACACCCTGGGCTAGTCATTTAAATATTTGTGCTTGTGTTTAAAAAGTGTCTTTTGAGAACTAGGATGATATAGAGTCTAGAATGTTACACAGGTTCGAATCCTTACTGTGTCACAGAAGCTTGTTGGATGACCTTGGGCTGCTCATTCTCTCAACCTAACCAGTCTCACAGGGCTATTGTAGGGATAAAATGGAGGAGGATAGGGCAATGCTGAAAGAAACTCTGGGTCCTCATTAGGGAGAAAAGTGGGGTAAGTATAAACAAATAAATAGCCCTGGACCTTCTAAACTTTTTGACTATTATATACAAGATTATATATTAGCCCAATGGTATATTCCCATGTTCTGCTCTGTCTCCTCTTTGCTGACACACAAATTTAAATATCTATGCATTTCTAACCCTTTTAAAAATTTCCTCCATTCCTGTACTCGCATTTTTACCTCAGAAGTGAGGCAATAATGAGTGAGCAATTGGGAGAGGGTGTGAATTCTCCATTGAACACTGATCCCCAAAGATGAGGGATACAAACATAGCCAACAAAGCATCTGTGGTATAAAGTGACCTGAAAAGCTCTTTCACAAATGCCTATATGGTTGTTTAGCTTGGGGATTTGTTTTTGTTTTTTACCTTAAAACCTCTATTTTATATATTTTGTATTTAATGTAACATTCTATTGTCTAAAATCTGCAAACTGTATAGACACACCTGTTAATAAAGGGAATAATATTTTTTTTAAAAAGAAAGAAAAAATAGGCCTGGACCTACTGGGCCAACTAATTCAAGGCCACAGGGCAAAAGCCAAGGACTAAGGGCCAAGAGCCTTCTGAATGATGCCAAAGATCTGCTGCTCAGGTCTCACCCGAGGTTATTTAGGAAAAGAAACAGAAGCTCGGCCTATAAGTTATGCAGCTGACACAACAGCAGATTGTACAACGGTCCTGGATATTTTATGGAAATCATTTGTGATGAACACCCAGCATTTTCTGCTATTCAGCTTTATTTGATTATCTGGGTGCTTCTTGGGTGTTTTAAGTTATAGAATTTGGGGGCTGCTTTCCAAACAGCACAAGTATTTTAAATGTAACTTGTGTGGTCCAGCTCCCCATTACTGAGGCAGAATGGTTTGACCTGCACAGGCTTCAAAATTGACATTGGTTTCATTTTAGAATGGCCAGATGCACAGCAGTTGCACAAGCAGGCAGTTTCCATGCTCTGGAAGTAAAACTGATATGCTGCTGACCTGCATCCAACTCTTCAATACTATATCTCATAGAAATATTGTGTAACACACACCAGCTCCAGCTGTGGTAATATATACTTAGCTTGGAATATGTAGAGATGCTGCACATAACAGCTATTCCACTGCAATATTGAACCAGAAACTTGAGCATGCAGACAATGTACAGAAATGTCACATTCACATGTCTTAAATCATTTAAGAACTGTAGGATATGTAGAATATAATTAGCGCTTTTAAACAACTGAGCAAAAAGATGCTCGCATGAGATACTGATCTGCAATACATTCAGCCCTACACAGTGCATTTGTCAACACAATCATTTATTCCAGCATTTACATTTGTAATAAATAACTTTACTTTCTATACTGCCAGACCAGTGGCAATTATTCTGCTGCTGCCCCTCTTTGCTTGCTCCCATGCTGTAAAAGAGTGGCTATTCCTTAATATAGTGGGTTTTTTAAAAACTGTGACCTGGGGTTTTTCAGAAGCGTAGAGTTTCCCTGAATGAGAAGATCAGTGATGGAGGACAATGTTTATTTATTTAAAAAGATATACCTGCCCCTCCATAAAATTTACAGTGTTTTACAACACAACACAAGAAAACCAAGTGTGCAAGGGAAACTAATCAACAACAATCATCTTAAAATCTCTACTGCAGTCAGACGCAGGCTTCCTTGATAGACATTTTGCTTACTGATACCAATCTTTTCCTGCGATGCACCACCATAGAAGACTGTTCAGGAGTGCTCACAGGTCACACAACACTCCAACAAGACCAACCAGGCCTGGTCAGTGTTCCATTTGAAAGTGTTAGGGCTTTGTTGACAGATGAATCCAAACAGAAAAAGACTCCAAAGACAGGAAGTCAAAACTCACAGCCACAGTATCTTGCACTGAACTAAAGAATTTGCAGTGCAAACCGAAGCAGTTATACCCTACTATGCTGTGCTCAGCATTAGAGGACATTGCCTTAGAAAAAGGTATTCTACCCAACTAACTCTAATCAGAAATAATTATATTCTATTACAGATGTATTCACATTCTAAGCATCTGACGGAAGGGCAATTATTACTGCAACATATGGTAGTTTTGTTTTATTTTTAAAAAATGACAATAGTTATACACGTGAATATGCATATGCAACACAGCACTACCTATGTTTCTCAATATTAATCAACAATAAACACGAATATACTTTCAAATGTTTTTCAAATCCAATAAATAGATCACTGACTCAAGGGCTGTCAAAATCAAAAAGAGTCCAGTAGCACCTTTAAGACTAACCAATTTTATTTTATTGTAGCATAAGCTTTCAAGAATCAAGTTCTCTTCAACAGATAAAAAGAATAGGGCTACAAAAAGAAGTTTGTTTCTTTGTTTTGAATTTCACCCTTTAAAGGTAAAAGTTGTGTTTATCTGAGGAAGCAGTTCCCAGCATGCTCAGTCCTTTCAATAAACTCCAGCTATCCTAAGAGTAAGATAGATGCCTTCTGATCTACTGAGAAATGACCAGATGCTAATTTTAAAACTAAAACTATGTGCAGTCAGTGAGATGAAAAATATAATACCAAATAGATTCTATGTATATCCTACTGAAGGACGTGGTAAGTCAGACAGTCGTTCCACCAGGAGACAGCCCTTGAGAGCATGCCCTTCCTAATGCGTCTATCTATCTCTAGGCTATATCATACACATGCATCCCCATCAGGCGGTTCTTGCAAGAAGACATGAACACTGGCCCTCTTGAATGACTAGCTTTAAAACTCATGCAGCGCTTTCCTTGTGGACTAGGTCAATTAGCATTCAGAGGTATCAGCACTGGAACAGAAGAAGAGAAAGGGAAAAGAGTTTTGCACAGCAAACCTAGAAAGCAAAGCACGTTATAGGAAAATATCAGAATTCATTTAGAGCAAAGATACAAACTGGGGAATGTTTCTTTTGCTTCTCACTCCCTAGATCACAACTGATGCTGCAGCACCTCAAAAGCTACTTCCTTGGTGCCACCAAGTGGTAATAACGTGTATCAGCACTTTATATTCACTACAAACTGGACCCCCCCCCCCCGCCCTTTCTATTAAAGCTATCAACACTTGAAGAATTATTCCACTGTTCCTCAGGTCAAAGAAGAAAAGTAGTAGTAGTAAGGAGAAAGAAGATACGCTTATCTACCTTTAGAGAGGAAGGGGAGCGGGAGAGAGGGAGGAAACCAGAATATAGAAGAATGTTGGAAGACTTTTTTCCAGAAACAAGCTCACCAGAAATGCTATGGATGAATACATCTGAAGACACATAGGATAGGTCTACAACACAGGTTGCACCCTAAGTATTATTAATGCAAGTTGCAGCATCACGTTATTAATACAAGATTTATTGTGATACTTCTCTTGCACCAATGTTGCATTTAATATTCTCCAACTGTTCTGTTCCAGACTGCAAGATTCGGGTCCAGTAGCAGCTTGAAGACCAAGTAGATTTCAAGTGTATCAGCTTTCAAGAGTTAGAGCTCCCTTAGACTCTTGAAAGCTTATACTCTGGAAATCGAGTTGGTCTTTAAGGTGCTACTGACCCAAATCTTGCTTTTCTACTGCAGACCAACATGGCTACTCACCTGAAACTATGTTCCTAACTGCTCACTCATAAAGTCTGCAGTCCAGAGTCTTATGCACACATGTCATACCTTCTTCCCTCTACGAGACTCCTTCAAATTCCACATATTTAATTATAAATAAAACAAGTTTCAGCACTGTCCTGAAGTAGGAGAAGAGCTGTAAGGTTCGGTGAATATAATGGGAAAGGAGTTCTTCAAACTGTAAAGACTCCATCTTGAAGCATATTCATGTGGGCTTAGAACAACATCAAGAGAGAGCAGACCTAGAACTTTTGATGCGGGATGGAGGAGGAAGCTCTCTTAGAAATGTAAGCACAAGCCACTGAGGCAGCAGCCAAACAGACTTCCACAGGTGAGCTGCTGTGGAAATCCACTTACCCTGTTTTGATCAGGTGTACATCTTTCTCCCATGGATCAAACTTAGGAGAAACCAGGGCTTTTTTTCAGGGGGAACGCGGGGGAACGGAGTTCCGGAGCCTCTTGAAAATGGTCACATGGTTGGTGGCCCCGCCCCCTGATTTCCAGACAGAGGGGAGTTGAGATTGCCCTCCGTGCCGCTCGGTGGCACGGAGGGCAATCTCAACTCCCCTCTGTCTGGAGATCAGGGGGCGGGGCCACCAGCCATGTGACCATTTTCTCCTAGGGCAACCCACTGAGTTCCACCACCTCTTTTCCCAGAAAAAAAGCCCTGGGAGAAACCTACTCTTGCTCTTTGTAGCAAAACCTGCTATGCACAATTTTAACTGGCAGGAACCAGGGCAGCAATCCACTCTTACCTGTCCCCTCCCCACCCCAAATCTCCCAAACCCATTTTCCAATATTAAAAAAGTGTTTTTTTAAAGGAGGGAATGGATTTATTTTTTAAATGAAAATACATATTACAGAACTGCATACATTTGAAAAAATTAGAAAGCTTGACTGAAAGGTGGAGAAAGTGGCAAAACAGACTACTGAACAAACATTGGAATCACAGGCCAGTATACCTGTCTAATGGGGGGCAGCTAGAGGGGGCTACAGGACCTCCTGACCTGCATGTATGTCTATATGCACCTTTAGGGATCATGTTACCACAGTAACTTCACAACAATGACAATAATTAGTTCTGTCAACAGCTACTGGCTATGGCAGCTAAACAGAACATGCATGTAGAGAGCCAGAACACCTCTGAATATCAGATGCTAGGGACAAACCTAGCCAGGCGTGTCCCATCTTTTGTGAACTGTTTGTGAGCCCCAGCAACATCTCACTGACTATTGTGAGACAGAATAAGATGAATCCTTGGTCCAACCTAGCAGGCCTTCTTTTATGTACTGTAGTGGTGTTTCCTTGTCTGTATCATACTAAATGCCCTTTGTGCACTCTTCAACTATAATTAAATTGAAGGTATAAATCAATGTATAAGAAGCTGCTAATCAAAGAAGCCGAGCATGCTGTTGGGACTTCATATGATGGAAAGAAGCAAAAAATATATTCTATAATACTTAAATGCCTGAAATAAAATTTCTTCAAGCTCACTTACCACAACCCATGAGTCCAGTTATGGGAAATTAGCTATGCAGTCAGAGGTGGTTTTAGCCAGGGCAGTTGCCACAGGCTAGGCAGGCCCTTAACTGCCCACGTTCCCCAAAAGGGGGAAAAAGCAGCCAGCTGACACCAGCACCTAGCCACCCCTTCCACGGACAAGGCGGCAGTCAGCTGGTGCACACACACACACACACACACACACACACACACACACACACACACACACACAACATCTTGGGCAGCAGCTGGCCAACTCAGCAGCCACCTCACATGCATGTTTCCACCCTGCTCAAGGCTCAGCAGCTGCCTTTCACATATGCATGCCCACTCCCACAAGGGCTAAGAGAACGGCCACTTGCCCACCTGCCCACTTCGCTCGAGCCTGGGGCTGGCCCAGGCAGGAGAAGGAGGGGGAGCAATTCTGAGTACCAACCTGAACTTTGCTCAGGGCCCCAGAATCACTAAGGCCATCCCTGTATGCAGTACAAAGGGACATTTCAGTGGAGAGACGATCACATATTTGCAACTATTTCCATCTTAAAACAGTGAGTGCCACCACATGGTAATAAATGTGTTTGGGGGGGGGGGGGGAACTGAATGCTTCCCTAAGTTGCTGACAGTTTTCAAGATAAACATTTGAGTTAGTTAAGAACAAATTTTGGATCCAGCCATAATCAAACCTACCTTGAACTCCTTCCAAGAGCAGATCAACCCCCTTCCTATAAAAGCCAAAAGCAGCCTCGTAGTCTTCCTCCTCCTCCTTCTTCAAAGCCAACTTGATCAGCTCCCCAGCTTTCTCCAGGTAGTCTCGCCTGCCAAGCTTGGCCTTTAAGCTCCCAGTAAAGAGGCCCCGGCTCTCCCTCTCACCATCAGGTTTGCTCCACTCATGACCCAAAGCAGCAGAGGCTTGTGCTGAAGGTTCAGCAGCAAAGCCGAGGCTGAACGATCTACTGGGAGAATTCTGATTTGATGCCATTCCATCATCTAACTCAGGAAGAGAGTCCACATCAACAGTCAAAGAAATCAGGTCGCTGTCGCTGGAGAAACCTGCAGTGCAACAGAAAGATGGGCTCAGAAGGGACCTGGTAGATCAGCCAGTCCAACCTGCTCCTCCAAAACAGTGTTAAGATACACCAAAAGCATCCAAGCAGCAGCACTTATCTGAAGTACAGGCCAATTAAGAAGTAGGCAACATTTAATTAAGAGAACTAGTGTACCACATAGCTAAGATGTGACCAGTTCAGATGTTGTCTATGCCATGAATTTGCCATAGGGTCTTAAGCAAGTCACTCTTTCTAATCCCACTTCTATAGTGCAGGAGTGAATCACTGACCTACACAGAGCAAT
This sequence comes from Eublepharis macularius, assembly GCF_028583425.1. Lineage (NCBI taxonomy): Eukaryota > Metazoa > Chordata > Lepidosauria > Squamata > Eublepharidae > Eublepharis > Eublepharis macularius. The sequence goes on from NC_072790.1 coordinate 192,087,216, forward strand.
ATCTGGGTCCAATAGCACCTTAAAGACCAACTCGATTTCCAGGGCATGAACTTTTGAGACTCAAAGCTCCCTTCTTCAGAAACATTTAGAAGTGAAAGTACTGCAGACCAGCATGGCTATCTACCTGAAACTATTTCACACAGTAACTGTAAGGATTATTTAATGTTTAAAGGCCTTTCTCTCCCATTATGAGCCCATGCACCACCTCCAATTCTCCCAGTCTCTGGTTGTGACCTCTCTCAGAGTTGGACAATCTGCCACTGCTTGGGCCCAGTCATTCTCAGAGGTGGCCCAGCTTTATGGAATGTCCTCCCTTGAGGACATGTGGGAGGCTTCTTCCAGAAAAGATACAAAGCAGTCCCTTTTAGACTAGCATTTGGCAGACAATTCATTTGTGTTATCTATCATGAGGGTAAGAGAGGTAATTGTTGATTGTTTGGCGTTAAGGTTTCATTGCCTTTGTCCTGAGCAACCATGGGTGGTGGGAAAAGCAGCAAGAAATATTCTAATCAATAAAATAACTTTATTTAAAACACATCAATCCCATTTTTCCATTATTAATGCTCAAAAAGGCTTACCCTTTTTTTAAAAAAAGGTCATAAAAATCATTGCGAGATCACTGAGATAATGTGCCAGCTTCAGACACTCTCTGCACATGTCATATATAATTATTTTGGTTCTAGAAATGCAAGGCAAATGACCACTGGTCAGACTACAAAGCAGCAGCTCTAAAAGCCAGCTTTTAGGTACCCAGCGGCACCACAGGAGACATCCCATGTTAAAAGAGGGATCACATATTATCATTATTAAATTAAGATGAAAACAAGATAACACCCTCATTCTTCAGTTTGGTCAAGATCTGCAGCCACCCCCAGAGTTCTACAACATGCTGCTTACTGGACTGGCTTGCACTGATGGGCGAATCCCCCTAAATAGGGACTGAAACCTGCCTGCAACTAACACTCCCTCCTTTCAAGCTCTTGTCAGTTACAAGACGGGCTCTGCATATGTGCCAAAGCCAAAAGAAGCTCTTGGGTAGGGTGCAACTCCAGGTTTCAGTTCACTGTAGACACAGCACATTGTTGGGCTAGGAGGAAAGAAATATTCAAGTATTGCCTGATTAATGACAAATAATTCTTACCTCCACATTCTGGTTGGCTAAGCGTCACATCATCGAGGCCGCTGCCATCTTTCTGGGCTTTTTTTTTTTTTTAAAGAATATATAGAAGGAGAGTGGGTGATATTTTTTAAAAGTACAGAACAAATAACCATCAAATAAAATAAAAATAAGGGTGGTCCTACTATATATTATTGTATAATATATTATACAAATGTTATAAATAGGACACGGACCTTCAAGCCTTATAGAAATTAAAGGCCTGAGAAAAGTACTGATTTAAAGAAATGCATACTTTATAAGACAGCCGGCTTTCAGTTTAAGAACCCCTTCTTTTGCAAGAAAGTCTTCTCCTGTTTCAGATTAGATGGTTTCTTCGTTGCATAAAGCTTTCTTTAAGCTACCCTGAGCCACAGGAAGGGTGAAATATAAATACTTTAAATCAGGGGTGGGCAAATTGCGGCCCATGGGCCACATGCGGCCCGCTACAGAGTTTTTTGTGGCCCGCCAAGACAGTAGAAAAGGGTGATAGGGTACATTTGTCTCATTAAACTGATTCTAAAATTAAATGTGCTTGCAGCTATAGATGATATGAAATTAGCACAATAAATAAATTGAATAAAACTACCACTACTTTATTTAATTTATATTTATTGATTTTTATGATACAATTTATACCTTTTCTGAAATGCAAAGTTAACTAATGAATGCAATCATTTTAAAAGGTGCGGCCCTCCGCTAACCTCCGCTCCCACAAAGTGGCCCCCGAGCCAAAACAATTGCCCACCCCTGCTTTAAATAAAATTAAAATGTCCCACTCTAAAGGACCAAAAGACTAGCCTTGAATATCCATAATCAATTTTATATCATAATAGTAAAAAGTCCAGTAGCACCTTGAAGACTAACCAACTTTATTGAGGCACAAGCTATCGAGAACCACAACTCTCTTGTCAGATGCATCTGACGGAGGCAGCTGTGGTTCTTGAAAGCTTATGCCGCAATAAAGTTGGTTAGTCTTAAAGGTGCTTCTGGACTTTTTACTATTTTGCAACTACAGACTAACACGGCAAAAGGTCATGAAAATATGGAGCAGAAATAGGTTAGAATTCTTAATAGTACTTTATTTTAAGGCTCTCAAAGGTTGTGATAATCAGTTATATTAAGTAATAAGCAGTGTTAGTGTTAACAATTGTTTTTTCTCTCTATTATTACTAGAATAAAAAGTAGAAATAGGTTTGAACTTTGCATGTGTTGTTTATTCTGGAAAAATAGTCAATAGCTATTTTAATATCCATAAAGGTCATGACTCTGGTATTTTGTATTTTAATCATCCTAGTAGCACACAGTTTCACATTTGCTTGTCCCCTTTCCCCCTGCTTTTTTCCTGTACCCCCTTTTTTTTTGCTTTAATAATTTTTTTAAGTGGGGGGAGGGAAACTAACACGGCTAACTAAGAATTTGTTAACAAGGCAGTATATTTATAAGCTATGAAACTGAACCACTGGTTTGTAAAGTCACCTCACATAAAAAAGCTTGAAATTATACAGGAAGGAACCTGAAAGCATCTCCCATGTTTTTCTATTGATCTTACTAGTAAATGTCTAGGCCTGATCCAGGGTCCCAAGTATGAGGCAAGAGGAACATGGAACTTCTGGGAGGCTTCTCCCTCATTCAGTACAGAGAAGCAAATCTAAAGGTTCATAGACTGAACAGTTTCCTCCATTAGAGTGGACAGGGCATAATTTGTGGGCTGGGGCCTCCACGAAGAGTACTGGAACACAAGATATTTCTGGATCAGGGTGTCAGAGTTCATAAAGACACCCCGCCCCCCATCCTGCAATTTCTAATTGAACCTCTTCTGCTAGTATTATTAAATAAATTTCCCCCTTTAACTGTGAACCCTTGCAGTCAGTCACACAGAATTTTCAACCTAGGAGCATCAAATAAAGCCAATCTTGCAATATAAGCTTAAGAAAAAAACATTGTGCTAAGAAAAACATCCCTCTCTGCAAATGAACATGCATGAACTTAAGCATCAAACTTAAAAACAAATGTACATATAAAAAGCTATAAAATAAACTGAAAACATTCACATAAGCTTCATTCCATACTGAGGAACAAAAAGGGATTTGGAGTGCTTTACATGCAACACTAATACAGGATTGGGAGAACGTTTGTGTGCTTGCACAGATCGTCGAAATGCTAATGGTGCCATCTAGAGGAGATAAAAATAAGTAATGTTCAGAATTTCTTAAGCACTCCATACACCGTTCAACTCAACACCTCAATGAGACACATTACCAGAAGTAACAAGGTATAAAGTTTGAAACTAACCTTCAGAACTGCAGACAGACACACTGTCAGTTAAGGAATCCCAGAGAGGTTCTGCAGGTCCAATCAATTCAGACCCATCATGCACCTCTCCATCCTTCAGGGAGAGAAATAAATTAGTACATAAATCACATTCACATTTATTATGATGTAGTGTATTCTTCACTCAATGAGAAAAAAGGCCATGAAATGTGACCAAGCTACTGAGACTCAACCAGCATGATTTAAGGTTTTATAAACTCCCATTTCAAAGCTACTTCAAGTGATAAAATGCGGCACTTTTTAATTTTAGATGCTTTTCGTCTACAGATGGCTATTCTAAATGGTTAAGTCTGTAAGTTCCTTGAAAGCCAGAACCCATCTATGTAAGTCTGCAGGGTGTCATGCACACCCATGGTACAGAATGTATAAATAAAGTCCAACGTAAATATAGTTTTGCTTATTGCAATCTTGATAAGGTTACTTACAATTTCACACAGAGTACAAGGCCTTGTTTCAATTTGCATCTTTATCTGACCAAGATCAGCTGTCCTGACAGATTCGGGCAATTATGGGTGTTAGACTCTCAAAGGGACAAGTAAGCAATACTGAGAGATCAATGCTACAAAAATATGAGCCTTTCCGCCTCCTGGGTGAAAAATCTAGCGATCACCTACTTTGACTACCACAACAACTTATTCCTCTTTGCTATTCTGTTGTTGTACCATGCCCCCTTGTCTCTTTGGCCCATAATCTGCCACCAAAATCTTGTCATTCTGTATGATCCTTAAATCCTTTAAGGATCCTTTAAGGATCCTTAAATCCATACACTGGATTCCTCTCCACTCCTGTATCCAACTCAAATCTTCAAAACATGCCATTGCTCCCTCCCTCCACGTTATCTCTCCACTCTCATATTTAGATGCATCCTGCAAGATTTGTTCCTTCAGATCCACCACATTAATCTGCCTGAAATCTCCTGCTCCCTCAAACAAACTCCTTTTCTCTCACCGTTCCTGATGCTGCAACTGCCTCCTGTTCAACAGCGCAATGCCACCCCTCTTCCTTCATGAAAATCCCACCCCAAAAATCTAATTTTTCCATGAAGCCTTTCCTACTGAAACAGAGAGTGATTCCGCACATGTTGGATAATGCACTTCCAATCCTCTTTATAGATTATTTGGAATGGATTTTTGTGTGTGAGGAACAAAAAATCCACCTCAAACGATTGATAAAGTGCATTGAAAGTGCATTATCCAACATGTGTGGAATCAGCCTAAGACTAAATGGAATGAATATATTCTTCCCTCTCTGAATCTACAACTCTATCTTTCTCCCCTCTTTGTTGACCCTCTTCTGTCAATTTTTGATTGTAAGCTCCTCAGGGCAGGGACCTGTCTACTTGAAGTCTGTAAAGTGCAAAACATACACATAAGCACTGTCCATTACCACCATACTTAATGAGGTGCTGTTTAATGCAGCTTTCTAAACTGAGTTTAGAAAGTTTCTTCCTGGGAGTGAAATCACACTCAGAGTAGAGGCTGCTTCTGAGTAACTAAAAACAACTAGAGTGAATGAGTCACATCTAAAAAGCAGTTGACTCTACATTCCAAGATGAAGTCATGGGTTTACAATGAAATCTGAGAGATTCAGAATCATAGAATCATACAGTTGGAAGGGTTCTCCAGGGTCATCTAGTCCAACCCCTGCATAATGCAGGAAATTCACAACTACCTTTCCTCCACACTACCTCAGTGACCCCTGCTCCATGCCCAGAAGATGGCAAAACACCATCAGGATCCCTAGCCAAAGTGGTCTGGGGAAAATTGCTTCCTGACCCCAAAGTGGCAATTGGCATTACTCTGGGCGTGTAAGAAGGCGTCATGAGAACTATGCACTGATGTAACTCTTCGTGCCCTCCGTCTCATGATCTGCCTAGACTCACAGAATCAGGATTGCTGTGAGATGGTCATCTAGCCTTTGCTTAAAAAAAAGAGCCCACCATCTCCTGAGGAAGCCTGTTCTACTGAGGGACCGCTCTGTAAGTAAGTTCTTCCTAATGTTTAGCAAAAACTCTTTTGATTTAGTTTCAACTCATTGGTTCTGGTTTGAACTTCTGGGGCAATGGAAAACAACTCTGCGCCATCCTCTATATGACAACCGTTCAAGTACTTGAAAATACTTATCATACCACTTCAGTCATCTCCTCTCCAGGCTAAACATACCAAGCTCCTTCAACCTTTCCTCATAGGATTTTGTCTCCAGACCCCTCACCATCTTCACTGCCCTTCTCTAGACATGCTTCAGCTTGCCTATATCCTTCTTAAACTGAGGTGCCCAAAACTAAACATGATATTCTAGGTGAGGTCTAACCAGAGCAGAGTAGAGCAATACTATCACTTCACGTGATCTGGACACTATGCTTCTGTTGATACAGCCCAAAATCGCATTTGCCTTTTTAACTGCCCCATCACACTGCTGACTCATGTCCAGTGTATAGTCTACTATGACCTCTAGATCCTTTTTGCACATACTACTGCCAAGACAAGTCTCCCCCATCCTTTCCAGTGATGTACCTGGTGGCTATGTTAGCACAGTCCTCCTACAGAGGCCAACAGCATTTTTCACTATGAAAACCAATGCTGTACATGTAGCCATAGAATTTACCATGTAAAGTATGGACTTGCCTTAAGGATTTCTTCAAATTCATGCTGACAGGCACACTCATCCCAATTTATAATGTGTGGAACATCACTGTCCTGCAATAGTATGCTCTTTTTCTAAACCCTTCCATTGACTCATGCTCTAGGGGGAAGCTCTGCATTAACTCTGTCACCCTGTACCTGTTTAACATGGTATGCATTTCCCCAGATCAGTGACAGTGAACAGGGCATAGAATGGTATAATTAAAGCTCAGAAGCGCTCCAGAGGTCTTCCAAGAGGTGCTCACAGTAACTCTGGTATGCTGATTCTTAGCAATCTCTTTTCAGACAGGGACCTCAGGCTAAGAGATTAATAATTGCAAAAGGGCAGCCCTGATAATCTGCTGTAGCAAAATAAAAGACTAGTGGCGCTTTAAAGACTAACAACATTTATTTCAATATGAGCTTTCAGGAGTCACAGCTCACTTCTTCAGATATAGAATGATAGCCTAGGGTAAGTCTTAATAGCTCATAAATGCACAGGAAACAGACCTAATTTTCCCAGGGTTTTTGCCTACAGTTTGCACACTCACAGAGTAGTGGAATTAAAAAGGAGCAAACTCTGGCTGCCAAGTGCAATCATGTAGGAGATGGGAACGAGGCTCAGAAGTATTAACCTTAAAGAAATCTTCAAGCTGCTTGCTATTATACAGCACGGGGATGTTGGCAGAAAACTGCAACAAATCTTCTGCACACTGTCTTCTCTCTTCAATCACACTTTCATCAAATCGCCCTGAAAGAAAGAAGATAAATGTTTTGAGAAATAATTAGGCCTGTTTTTCTTCCAAAAAAATACCCTAATGAGCAGAAAACCCTGCATATATTAACTCAAGCAACCGCTTCAGGAGACAGCAACAAGCTTCACACTTCCCACTCTCAACTGTCCCCAGAGTCTTGTTTTCTGTAATCCTTTCAAACAATGCAATCTGGCAGCCGCAACAGGAATCCAAGACTCCATCATGTCTTTAAGGACATAAGAGGCAATGCTCTTGATTAGCCAAGGGTCACAAGCATACGTCCATCAACACAAAAAGTAAAATGAAATAAGGCTTGTTGTTACATTAATAATGTCCATGTTATACTTGGCTAACCCTGTAGAGAACTGAGCACCAGCCGCTCAGTTAATACTTAAGCCAGACACTCATTTGTGATATGAAAAATGTCCCCCATACACATAAGCAGACTTTTGCCCTGTTCGTGTAATGAACATGTTTTCTGGATTCTGTACTACCATTTCTTCAAGGATAGAAAGAGAAGTCTGAGCAGCAATTTATACAGTCGGCAAAATCGCATGATCCAAGTCCTGTGAGACTGTACCATTTCGGATCACAGGTACAAAAACTACATTCTGAATACTTCCACTCAAAAAGATTTTTAAAAACCCTCCCTGCACATAGAAAACTATCAATGATATTATATGTGTCTGTATTTTATTTTAGGAAGGCAAAGCAATCAGAATAAAATCACCTTCCCCAAATACTCCAAAGGAGTGAAGTCCAGTAACATCTCCATGTATAGGTCAACTTCAGCAGCACAGGCAGCTAGAACTACCTGAAGAAGTCACAAGTGCTTATGTGGTATTCTCCAAAAGTTCTAGCAACAAACTAAATTTCAAAGACTTGCCTCTCCATCTTGTGGGAAAGAACATCTAGCCTCCTAATGACTGAGGTAAATAAAATAGCCATGCAGGGATCAGGAATCTCCCCACCCCAGCCTCCATGTTATAGACAATACAGCCTTCCAGCCTTCCAATGCCATGGTCTTCTGCTCCAAGAAAAATTCTAATCCAATCCTCTACGCCCAAACTTTGACACAGGGAACAAACTTAGCAGAAAAGAATCTAAACAAAATGTGTACCTAGTCTAACAAGAGTCAGATTCTCACAAGGCATAAAGCATTAATTACAGAGAACCATAGCAATTGCTATAGGAAAATCATGATGTAGTATCTTACCACAGCTATTTCCTCACCTAAGGGGAGTAACTGTTCCTTGACCTGGCATGCCAACTTATACCACATCGAACTTGTTTCAAATACAGCATGTTGTGTTCTCAGGTTCACAATATGAAGAAAACACGTGAGCATATACACATGTATATGTGTATGTATGGATATGTGTGTATACACACACACACACAACACACACATGGAAACATTAATTATATAATTAATGTTTCCATGTGTGTGTGTGTGTCTATATATATAGTCCCCATATATAGAGAGAGAGTTCAAACTGCTACCTTACCCATTATTTAGGAAAGCAGCCAAGACTTAGCTTTTTAAAGAGTTTTTTTAACCTCAAGATGATGAAATAACTGAATTGTTCTCTGAGACATAAGCTAAAGTTCTTGGCTGCCTTTTTGTACTGACTTGCTCTAAGGATGGATTTTAGACTATTTTATAATCAAGAGTTTTGTTGGAAAGCACAATATGAATTTAATATATAAATAAAACAATTTTTCAAGAATCAGGTAAGCAGGTTGGAAAGCAGGATCCAGGTCAAAGACATTTTTAATAGCTTGGCTCTGTTATTGTTAACCTTAAATTCCCGTGCTCTGTGCCAATATATAATTTTCCAGTGGGAAAGGCAGAAAAATCCAAACTAAGATCTGGAAAACAGCACTCACTTTATAATGTTTGGATCTCTGTTGAAACTGCACTGAAAGAAGAATTATATTTTATACATTGTGGGACCATAAATATAACATAGTAAAAAATCCACAGGATTCTGTCCATTGTGTCCATCACACAGAAATTTCTAAAAATCAAGAGGAAACCTGACTTTGTGGCTCTGGATGGTTAAAGAGATAACTAGAAGGACTAATAGGTCTCCTCACTACCGAGATATTCTACCCCTCCCAAAATATAAAAGCAGCCCTCAAAGGTCCATCTAGTCTAACAGCCTATTTCCCACCAGAAGAGCATGAAGAAAGTGGCAGAATTGTCTCCATCACTGTCCCTGAGCAACTGGTATCCAGGACTATACTGCCCTAGAAGACGGACTCTTTAGCCATAATGGCCAACATCTGTGGGTAGCTCTATCGTCCACAACTAATCTCCTTTTAAAACCATCTAAACTATTGGCAGTGAATGTCACAAATTATGAATTTTGTGAAGACATACTTTGTTTCACCTCTCCTGAATCTATTGCCTATCAATTTCACTGGGTGACCCCAACTTCTAGTATAATGGTAACATCCCCAGGAAGAACTCCAGCTAGGGAAGAAGAGTCAATATGCAAATAAAAGTTTGGGTTCCTATTTTGTTAATGGTCCAAGGATAAGATTTTTTTTTTAAAAAAAATTATTAGGTGAGAATATTAATACATACAACTTTCAAATAACATCTCAATATCATTTTCCCCCACCCTTTCCCTCCCCCCTTTTTCAGGACTTCCAACAGCTTTCCAACCCTATATCTTAATCTATTCCTAATCTATCCCCTTTTTCTATAACTCATTATATCATGTTTACATTCTGCTTTGTTAAGCTAAGCTCTATCTGTTAGCTTCAGATCTATTATTAACTTTAAATCTGTTATCTATTACTATCTGTTAACTTCAGATATATTTAAATTTAAGCTAACAATTAAATAAAATATCTACTTTATTAATTTTACCAATACCTATTAACTCCAAATCCACTTAAATTTAAGATAACAATTAGCTAATACTTCGCTCCATATGGTAAAGATTCCATTTCTTCCAATTTAAAAAAAAAAAACATTCTAATAATTTTCGAATTGCCATAGTTCCCCTTTCACATCCCACTTCTTTTCTAAATATGTTTTCAGTCTTCCCCAATCAGTAAAGAATTCTGCCAGGTTCTGATCTCTCAGCTTTCTTGTCATTTTGTCCATTTCTGCCACGTACAGCAATTTATACATCCAGTCTTCAATAGTTGGTATTTCTTGCACCTTCCATTTTTGCGCATATAAAAGTCTTGCTGCCGTCATCATGTAGAATAGTAATGTTCCGTATTGCATAGGAACATCTTCCATACTTAAATTCAGTAGCAATAGCTCTGGGTTCTTCTTTATTTGGGTCTGCAAAATCTCATTTATTACTTCTAAAATATCTCCCCAGTACTGTCTAGCTACTTCACACGTCCATCACATATGATACAATGATCCTTCATGCTTTTTACATTTCCAGCATTTATCTGACATATTTGCATTTCCAAGCGCAATTTTCTTAGGTGTTAAATACCATCTATAAATCATCTTATAGACATTCTCTTTAATACTGGTACAAGTTGAAATCTTCAATGTAGTTTTTCATAAATGTTCCCATGACTCCATTGTTATTTCTTTGTGACAGTTAATTGCCCGCTTCACCATCTGATTGTCTCATCTTCTGTATACCACTTCAAAAGTATTTTATAAATTTTAGATATCTTCTTTTTACTTTCTTGTAGTATAGTCTCTTCCAACTCTGAGTTTTTCCATTTGATTCCTCCTTTTGAACAATCCGAGTTGTAAAGGTCTCTAATCTGTCTATATTGGAACTATCCATAACAGGAGGATAACTCATCCTCCGTTTTGATTCTTATCGTTTTTTGTTCCATAATCAATATCTCTTTATATGGTAAACATTGTTCTTCATTATAGATAGCTCTCGGATCGATCACTTCAAACGGTACCACCCAAGAGGGGATACCTTCACCCAGATATTTTTTATATTTTTTCCAGACCGTGAAGAGGCTCCTTCTAACATAATGGTGCAAAAACATAGAGTAAGCTCTTATTTTATCCTGCCACAAATAGGCATGCCATCCAAACAACTTCTTATAACCTTCCAATGTTAAGAGTTTGCGGTCTTTCAGTGACATCCACTCTTTTAGGCAAACCAAACATAAACCAAACAAACAGGCACTGGATGATGTTACCCTATTATCAGGGAGTTTATGAGCGGCAAATATGAACTCAATGGCCTGAGGAAAGAGAATTTCTCTGAAACGGGCGAAGAAAAGAAGCCGGCACGGCTCGTTGCCTTACTTTTGGAACTTAAATTTTTGAACCGCTGACGGCACTACACCTGCTGCTTGTTAATGCCTTTGCATTCTGCAACTACTGAGCAGCGCAATTCACGTTGCAATTGTGATTGAATTTATCTGTGCGAACCTTACTTGGACACATTGTATATGATATTTATGACACATTACGTGGCATCTGTCTATTTTTGGATAATATAACTCACACAGTTTATGTTCTTGTGTCTCCCTTGGTGTACTTCCTCGAGCCTCTGGCTCTCTCTTGTGTTTGGTAACTTTTCAGAGGAAGGTTTTCCTGTTACTTGTTAGCTCATCATTTACTACAATTGCCGCACATTGGTCTCTGTATATTGCTTTTACTGCTTGAATAAAATCTTTTCCCATTTGCAGCCTCTCCATTGTGGCAAACATAAAATTCCAGTTCAAATTATCAAAAGCTTTTTCTGCATCCACAAAGAAGAAACCAACTTCCTTTTCGCAATGTTTATCGTAATATTCTATAGCATTTACTACAGTTCTCAAATTGTCTCTAATTTGCCTGTTTGGAAGGAACCCTGCCTGCTCTTCTGCAATAAACTCGACTAACCAGTCCTTTAATCTCTCCGCCAAAATTTTTGTAAAAATTTTGTAATCATTATTTAACAATGAAATAGGATAGTTCTTGACATTGCTTAAATCTTGATTTTCTTTTGGTATCAATGATATGTTGGCCTCATTCCAAGACTCTGGTATCTTTTGTCCTTTTAAAAGTTCATTCATAACCACTTTCAAGAAAGGTACCAGTTCATTTTCCAGTAATTTGTAGAACCTAGCCATAATTCCATCTGGGCATGGTGCCTTCCCTAACTTAGTCGTCCGAATACCCTCTTTTATTTCCATCTCTGTTATTTCTGCATTCAGCTTTTCCTGATAATATTGGTAAATTGATCTTGTTCAGATATTGATCAATAGTGTCCAGATTCACTTCTTTTCTTTGATACAGTTTTGCATAATACTTAAAAAAAGCTCTACTAATAGTCAATTGATCTGTTAACATCTTGCCATCTTCTTGAATCTTGGTTACTACTTTTTTCTCCCTTTTCTTTTTCAGCTGCCACGCTAAATATTTCCCAGGTTTATTCGCACCTTCAAATGACTTTTGATTCAATTTTTTCAGTTCCCACTCTAATTCTTTATTATTCATTACTCTCAGCTGTTCTTGCAAAAATTTTATTTCTTGATACAGCTTCTTCTTCCCTGGTCTTTTCTTTAATTGTAACTCCTTGGCCTTTATCTGTTCCATAATTTCTTGCCTTTTTTCTTCTTTTCTCCTCTTGTCTCTTGCATTTAAATCCATTAAAGTTCCTCTGATCACTGCTTTGTAGGTGTCCCAAACTTTGTCAATTGAAACATCTTTATTTAGATTATATTGTATAAAGAATTTGGTCTCTCTTTGTAGTAGCACTATATTATCTTCTAGTTGCAGCAAATCTTCATTTATCCTCCATCCTCGTCTTTTGGTGCCTTTCCCAAATTTCCACATTACTGGATTATGATCTGAGCCTACTTTAGGCATTATTTCCACATCTTTAGTCCATACCGCCAAATCTTTGGAGGCCCAGATCATATCAATTCTTGATAATGTCGAGTGTCTCGCAGAATAGAACATGTATTGTTTTGTTTTAGAATCACTTCTTCTCCATACATCTTCCAAATTTTCCTGATCTTTAATTTCAAAAAAGGATTTTGGCAAAAGTCCTCTTTTTCTGTGAGCACCCTTCGTTTTTTTATCATTAATTATTTAAGCATATGTTAGTCCATCCAGTTGGTTCTGTAAATCTTTAAAAAAGTTCTCTTTAGCACCATTAGGTGCATAAATCCCAATCAAAAGTATTTTCTTTGTATTCCAAATTATTTCCACTGCTATATATCTAGCTTCCACATCATTTAAAATCATTTTCGGTTCCAGCTCATCTTTAATATATAAAACAACAACTCTTTTTTTCTGATTTGACGCAGCTGCAAATTCTTTCCCCAGTTTAGCAAATTTTAAATATTTCACGTTTCCTAATATGTGTCTCCTGCAGACAAATTATATTACAATGTTGTTTAGATAGCCAGTGGAAAGTGGTTTTACATTTAGAAGGTGAGTTTAGTCCATTTACATTCCAAGATATGATTTTACACTCCATAGTCAAATTTTAGATCTTTTGGGTAAGTCTTTTTCATAATCCTTTATGAACATTTCCATCTCATGTCCAGATCTGAGTGTTCTTTTAATCTCACGAAAATCAAAGCTCAATCCTTCTGGTATTTTCCATCTATATCTAATATTCAATTCTTTTAACATTTGTACTAGTTCTCTGTATTTCTTCCTCTCCAATTCAACCCCCCTAGGAAGTTCCTTCATTATTCTCACTCTTTTTCCATCAATTTCCAGAGGGTTTTGAAATTGCTTACTCACAATCTCTTCTCTTATTCTCTTTGATGTAAATTGGACTATTATATCTCTTGGTAAATTTTTTTGTGCTGCATATTTTGAGTTGATTCTGTATGTCACATCTAGAAAGGCTGCCACCTCGTCCACTTCTTTCTTCAAAAGTTCTGCTAGTATTTCTGAAATCTGCTCTTGGGTTGATTTCCCTTCCACTTCCGGGACTCCGCGAAATCTAAGTTGTTTTTCCATATGTTTACATTCCACCATGGCCATTCTTCCTTTCAAACCCTTGGTTTCTATCTGGTGTGATACAGCCAACTTGTCAGTTTCATCTTCCACTGTTTTAACTTTCTGCTGTGTCCATTGTAATTCTTTCTTGACCTCATCAATATTTTTAACCAGCTCTACCATCTCTGATTTGAAAGTCTCTTTGAGCTCCTTAATGTCCTTCACAGTCTCTTGCATCATATCTTTGATCTCCCTATTCCCCTCTGCAACTTTTTTATCAAGACTGTCCAGCGCCGTTTGCCATTCTTTCTTCGACATCGTGAGGCTTGCTTTGCCTCGCTCCCACGAGTCTGCTCTTTTCCTTAGCTCCATGGTGTGGCTGATTTACTTTTCTCAGTATAAATGTCAAGTTTTAACAAAATCTTTTAAAAATTAGCGATCCTAGTGTCCAAAATGTCGGGCGTCTTTTCTCTATGGTTTTTACTTGAAGTTTATGCCCTTTCCCTTATCCAAAATGTCCTACTTCTACCCAATTTGAGGTCAAGCCCTTTCCCTTCTTCAAAATGGTGTTCTTCCTCTTCCGGTTCTTCAAAGGCCGCTTCTAGCCAGTCTCTCTTTTGCACTGACACACTTCCGGTTCCTCTTCTCAGCTCAGCGTTTCTCGCGATTTTTCAGCTTTCTCACACTTCGCTATCTCTTTCAAGCCGCAGGTATGTAAACAATCTATTTTCCGCGTTAGCTCTTCTCTAAAAAGTTATTTTCTCTCAATTACTTTGCCGGAACATTCACAGTAAAGTTTTAAATCTTTTGCAATTTTAATCTTCTACTTTAATTCAGTTCTTTTACCAATTTTCCTCTCAGAAAGAGAGATAGCAATCTTTACCTTATTAGTCCTTCTTTACGGGTTGTAATCGCTGTTTCAGTAATTAAAATAATCCAATCTTCCCAATTTGATGTTGAAGCTTGGGTATGGAGGTCTTAAGCCAAAAGCTTGACTCCAGAGCTGCTGCAGAGATCTTTGCCACCCGTCTACGAGCGGGACCTCAAGGCTGGGTGGGTTATCGTTGCGTAGTTCCCCCCCCCCACAGCCAAGATCAACTCACCCTCAGGGTCTTAAGCGTACTTGCCTGTTCTCCGCCTGAGAACAGGGGGCTGCGGGCGATCAGCACCCCACTAGCCCTCACAAACAGCAACACGGACAGCTCAGCTCCCCGAGCTGCGTCAGCCCTCCATATTCCCCAAGCCGGAAGTCCAGGATAAGAAATTCTTTTGTAGTAGCATGGAAGAAGTAATACCCTGGCCTTCCCCTTCCCCCATTCCACTTAGGGATTATTACATATGTTTTTCTAACACAGAGACTAATCACCATGTCAGAAGTCCTATGAAACTTAATGTATGAATGACAGAACGAAAGTCTTTGTTGCTCCAAGTACACATATCAAGCTGTTACTGTGTGTATGTGAAGCCATGCCCAAGGTTCAAAATATGGCAAGCCTCATATCCCTCAGGATAGTCCTTGTTGTCAACAAAAAAAAAGAATGAATATAACTACTGATACAGGAAAGTTGAGTTCCCACAAGTGACAATGATAGATTTGCAACACCCATGGGAAAGATGTCCTTGAATGGGGAATCCCAGCATGCCAGGCGTGAGTCTAATTTTGATATGAGCAATCCCATGAATCTAGAAGTGAGTTAGTAAGAAAAGAAAGATGGCTACCTGACAATTAGTACAAATGGTGCAACAATAATGGTGAACAGGATGCCTACTCACCCACAGCCTATTTAAAGGGGCAAAGATTTGTACAGCAAGTAAACACACACAGTCAATAGAAATAGATATTCTGGCTAAAAATGGTAAAGAAGCTTTGAACCAGAGATGACAAAGCAACACCTTACACAACCACCCACCATTTTGACACTACAGAATTTGGTATCTATTCAGCAGTCTCACTACATTGCCAAGTTAGGTTGTAAAAGAAATCCATGCACACATTAGAAACTATCAACTAAGTGAGCTGACTCATGAATCCAGGACCAACCCAGGAGTCAGAGTTGTACTGTAAAGGTTTTTTTCTTTGTCTAAGTTATATTTTTGTCCTTCCTTGTAAAAAGCTTTGAGTTCGCAGTGGAGAGAAAAACAGGAAATAAAATTAATCAAAATTCATTACTGAGCTCAAAGACATCTTTTAAGAATGCAGGAAACTAACAAATCACACTCTTCCTTAAGTTAAGGGTTAAAGGTGCTCTGAATAAATAAAACCTTAAATATAAAGAAGACTTCATCTTTCCCCTATAGCTACAAAGATCTGGATCAAGCCTTGAAACCTAGACACCTAGGGAAACAAGATACCTATAGCACACAGTAGTTTGACAGAACACAGCAGCAATTCATAAACAATTTTTTTCAGGATTCTGTATTTTAAAAATCTAGTCTCCTAAAAGGGGACAGAGAGAGAACAGATGGGCACTATTAGCCACATCTCCGTAGTTTTACTATTCCAAATGCATAAAAAGATTCCAGCATCAGCCCTCCTTTCATTCCCATTTTTTTTACTGTGCTATTACTTTTAACAAACATTTTAACAAGTATTGCTCTTCTTGATATTAAAAAAAATGAACATACCAAACATTTTGCTGCTATTCCTCAAACTTAGTAATTGAACAATATCATCTTTCAGAGAACATTTCACTCAAGGTCATGCTTGTGCAGCTCATTCAAATAATCCAAAAAAAGATGATGGGTTGGATCCTGTGGATCTGTTCCACGAACTGAAGCCCTCTTCCCTGACACAAGAATCCCTCCCCAGATGCCAAAGGCTCTTCCACAGGTGCATCAGAGGAGGGCTCCTTATGCTAGGGAAATACAAAGCCATTACTGGTACAGGATCCAACACAGTAGTTAAGAAATAACTATTTCACTCAGCATGACCATCCCGATTGAAGAACTGCTGGGGACTGCAGTCCTATGAGAGTGCTGAAAATTCCATTTGGTGGCCTCAGAATGCCAGTTCCCGTTTTCTTCGGCAAAGGGAGCCCTGGGGTGCCAGTTTAGGCGTGGAAGGCAAATATATATTGGCAGTTTACACTGGAACACAAAGGTATCATCATCTAAACATCTCCATTCTGAAATTTTTCACTGATGCTGTCTCTTTGCAGTGCTTTAGAGTGAAATACAATACTCTGGTTTGCGTGAAATCCACAACCGCCACCAAGGTCCACACAGTATTTAGCTTGTGTTAAGAAAAGAAGTTAATAGGGCTGCCCCAACAACTCCATTTTAAAATAGATATAGTAACTATTTTCTCAGTATTAGTATAGGTGGATTTAGATGCAATTCACTTTTGCTTAGTGCAGAACCAAATTCATGACAGACTGAAAACAGCATCCCTGTGTCCATTTCTCTCCCTCATCTCTGTAGTAGTAGTACTTCAAATTCTGCCCCTTCAACACAGTACCAAACAAAAGGCAGAAAACAAAGGCAGAATTTGAAGTATTTCCCGGAAAACAAAAACATAATTAATTAAAGGACAACATTAAGGACTAACGGATAATATGAACTTGGTTGTATTTACCTTGGACTGATTACACTTGATTTATATTTCAGATCTTAGAAAAGATTTCTTGGTGATGATTATTGTACTCTGAAATGTATTATGTCATATTTATTGTACTGAAATAGGAATGGAAGATCTTTACACTTTGAGCACTTTTAGCACTGTCAGTTTAAAATTATAAAAATTTTAAAATTTTAGAAAAAAAGATTTTCATCAAAGTCTTTGTAACAGCTATTTTTCTTGGGGGAGTTTACTCCTTTAGTTGTGCATAGTAAGGCACCGAGAAAGCCTTTTGTGTTGAGTGACTCTTAACCACTACACCAAACTGGCTCTCTTGAAGACTATTTTTAAAAATATTTTATTTTACTTCTTCTCACTGAGACTTTTGTATATATTGGGCTCAGTTTCTCAAGCTTTTCTTCACATGAAGGGTCCAGAGGCTTTTTGAAAAATTAAATATGCTATAGCTTTCAAGTCTACTCAGAACCACAGTTGCAAACAGTGGGTTGCATTCCATGACCTGTCAGCACTTGAAATCTTCCCAGCTCTCCCCACTCCCATCAGCAATTTCTGACCCTAAAAAAGTTTATTTCTAGTGTCATAGGACCCACATGCAGTAACAGTCATGTGGGTTGGAAGGCTGTAAGAGGCAACAGATAAAGACATTGCCCTGTGGAGCTCTGCTGACTGAAGAGGCAGAAGGCAAAAATCCTTTTCCCTCTCCCCACTGCAGCCTCCTGATCCATATGGCTATTATCCCAAATGGGTCCTATGATTTCAAGAATAAACTTCCCAGGGACAGAAACGGCTGCTGCAGGGAGGGGAAAGATGGGAAGATCATGGATTCTTAGGCCCATGCCCTGGATCCATCCTTGTGATTTTGATTGTTAAGCAAAAATACTGGTGCAAATGTTAACACTAACTATGGTTAGTTCTTAAATTTAGCAGAGGGTAGACATGGGCATCCATGAGATTCTCCCTATATCCTACCCATGGTTAGATCTCAGAACATTAGATTTTCTTCAGTCTATGGAAGTGTATACATTTACAAACTTTGCAGTATATTGGTCATATTGCAGTATGAACATCTACACCATGAAACATTTCCACATATTCTATGTAAGGGAAAATTGTCCCACCCACCATCCATACCAGCAGCTTAGTTTTAGGACTGTACATACACAGAACGTATTCATCAACATGTTTTTGGCAAAAGCAAAATCCTGTTAGCACAACAGTGAACTCTGAACATCCACAAATTTGTTCATCAGTAATTAGCTAGTCCCAAATGATTTTAGCAATTTAAAATATATATATTTATGCTTACCAAATACTATTGCTTTAGCAAAAGGAGGAAACAATTCTGTATGCCTGAATAAGTGTTTATGAATCTGCCAGAGTTCTTTGTGCAATTTCTTAAAGTCACTGTATCTCTTCCAAACGACTATCTGAAGCAAAAACAGAAAACAAAAAACACCCATGAGGCAATTAAGTTATTCCTGCTAAATGAGTATTTACAAAAGTATAGCAGAAACCAACACAGTAGTTTATTATAGGTGCCCAATAAAATCTTTTTTTTTTAAATCACTAAAATCTTTAGGTCAAGCTATTAAAAAACCCTAAATGTTAATGTTAACCATTTTCTTTTCCAACCCTTCCAAGTTTTCTCCCAAAGGATAATCATTGTACTAAGCAAAGTTGTTATCCAGTAACAGTCCACAAACTACTTACACATGTGAATAAGGAGTTCATCCATGTGTACATTTCTATGTGCATATTTTCAGTACCAGCAATCCTTCTATACTTTTTAATTTGGGAAAGATTGGGTATGCTTGCCTATAAATGTAATAATGTATACCATTCCTCATTTTTGTTCATATAAATGGGTGGGACTTACAAACTTGAGAAGATTTCTGACAATTGTCTGAACCACGCCTACAGCAGTGTCCACACAAGCCCTCTCTTGTTAAATTTTACCCCTGTCAATCACTGTCCTACAAAGATTATCTTCACGCATTTCATATTCATATGCATTTCCTCCCGCAGATTTGTAAGCTTCAGCTTCTTTCCCCAAATAACCAAAGTGATTGGCTTTAAGTTATTATTTTTTTAAGTAGATAAAACTGACAGAGTAGACAAGATTAACAAACTGCTGTCCTAAGAAGAGTTAAGCCCATTGACTTCAACTCTGTTTAGGACAGCAGCATAAGTAAAAAAGGTATCCATAAACACAGGCACTACCATCCCCACTCCCCAACTGTAAATGGGCCAATCACAGCAAAGAAAAATGGGCCTATCATAGCAAAGAGGACCAAAGCCTTCCATCCAGACCAATCATTTTAAAGTACGTGCCACTTTAAAGCTGGTTTGTAAATAGCAATTCCTCTGGTCAGTTCACCTAGAGAGTAAAAATTACCTCTAGGGAAAACAGGCAAGGGAAGATTCACAGAAGTAGGTTCTTTTAGGCCACAAATAGATAAATCTATTGGTCTTTAAGGTGCTACTAGACCTGATCTTACTGTTCTACTAGAGACCAACATAGCTCCCCACCTGAAATAGAGAAGTGTGGGCAGACTGGCTAGTAAACTCTTTGTGAGTAAGCACTTTTATGGACCTATTGGCAAGGCCACTTTAGTAAAATATCAGTTTTTGAGTGATAAAAAACAAAAAGGAGGAGGGGCTAATCAAGGTTAACAGTTGACAGATAATTTGAACTGGGCTTGGTTCTTGAACAAAAATCAAAAGCAGACTGCACTGGGGAAGGGGGAGGCAAGCAAGAGCTCCAGCATTCAGGGAGTGAAGGATTCAGCGGCCTGTCCACAACCTTGCCTTTCTCTAATGGTTACTACCCCTCCACCCACTCCCCATGCATCAGTATTTCTTATTGTCTTAAAAAAATTGGGTTTGGTAAAACGAAACATACATGCCATGTAAGCTAAGATATACAAAATCCCTCTATTTGCATGATTTATTCCTGTTGCCTTTTGAATCTGAGTGACCTTGGTACATAATCTGAATTGCTTTCTTAATCTAACCCAACATACACAGCTCCAGCTATAAGGAACAGTGTATGTAGCATGGTGCACACAACATCCCCATGCATTTACTGAATACACAGGAAGGAAGAGTGGGAGCGCAAACACCCGGTTGTCTCCACTGAACACCATCTGTGCACCAAGCTTCTATAATAACAAGGCAAATTATTTCAACACAACTGTACTAGCTACTGTCAGGCCAATTTCATTCATCCCCACATTTTAACATCAGATGATCCATGTGGAAAAATGGCAGATTTTTTTCTGGCAGCCAACATCCATGTGGAAAAATGGCAGATTTTTTTCTGGCAGCCAACATCCTTTGCATCTGGCCCAAAGTGTATTTTTCTTTATAAACTTTGGTTTTCAAAGTATGGCCAACATGTATGGCAAACAGTATTTAATTTGAGAAACTGTTTGTGTACAATAGTAGCAGGAAGAGGAGGAATTTTTGTTGTCCAAAACTACAGTGGGCTTGGTTTCAATTTCCAATTACTTATGAGGGAAGGAAACTCTCAATAGTATGAGATAAAGTCTTTCTGCTTAAAATCAATCAAATCTGCACTATTTGTGACCCACCAAACCAAACACAAGGTACCAGCCATGTAACAGACCTCCTTGCTTCACTACCAGCCAAGGATAGCAAAAATCAGGGAGGTATTTCTAAGCCACTGTATACTGGTGGGATTTGTTCAGCTTTTTGCATCACAAAAATGGCACAGACCTGGAGCACAGAGACATGGGAAAAGAAAGAATGGATCCATTCTACCATCAAGCACTAAACTATTCAGTAGCCTTTAGGAAGGGGTGAAGAAGATGAAAGGAAAAAGAAAAAACACAAAGACTAACAGCGCAATCCTAAAAAGCCCCGTCTAAGCCCATTGATTCCAATGGGTTTTGACTGGAATTACTCTTCTTAAGATTGCACTGAAAATTAATGAGACATGTTTAGACTTTCAGCATATTTATGAGATGAGTGCTTGTACAACAGCTGTGATTCTAGGACATGGATTTTAATTTAAATGTGTGTACTTGCACTAAGATATAGATTTTCAGATTGAAGCAGCAGCAATGGGAGGTGCCAGATAAATATAAGCTTGCAAAATAAATTTGCTATTGAATATATTATTCCTGGTTATTTACAGTCTAGTTCATTAAAAAGTTACAATGATAATGATCTTCAGTCACCAAGCTGTAAACTTTTTCCAGCTAGTCATGTACAAGAGTGACTTCTACCTCTCAGAAGGAAATTCTGTTCCTTGCTTTGCTTTAGCAACAGCAGCAAAAAAAAAACAAAGCTCCAAACACTTAGCAGAGAGAGGAACGTGAGAGCATTCTGATCAGAGCAGTATCTGAATGCACTAATTTCTTTCATTACTTAACAGAGTGTTATTTTCTGCCTTTCAGTGGGTGCCTGTGCTGTCCAAAACAAAAGCATGCCCCAAAAGGCATGTTCAGAAACTACTTCATGCTTACAAGCGAATATGTAAGATTCCACACTATTTGAATGTGTGGGAATCCCTTCCACTGTGAAATAGAACCCACTAGCGAATGAACATTCAATCTCACTGGTTCTCCTACTGCCTGCTACCTGTGAAGGAAGGGGTATAGCTCAAAATCCTTTTATGATCTTACTGTAAGGCAAAGTAACATTTTCACAGCTGATAGCCATTGTGGTATTGTGGTTAGAGTGTCAGACTGGGATCTGGAAGATGCAGGTTCAAATACCCATTCTGCCATAGAAGGCTGCTGGATAACCTTGGCTAGTTACATTCTCTGCCCAGCCTACCTCACGGGGTTGTTGTTGTGCAGATAAAATGGAAGAGGGGAGAATGATGTTGTAAGTTTCTTTTGGTCCTAATTGGGAAGAAAAGTAGGGTAGAAATATTTAAATTATTTATTTCAAGTTTCAGTCCATGTTATTAAAAATTTCCCGATACCAAAAGAATTGTATATGAGGAGCCTCTTTGCTTAGGATGAACAGATAATATATGGGGTGGGGGGGAGCTATCAGCAATATCCATGTTCACACTAAAGCTATTGCCATAAAACCAGCATCCAAAATAGTGAAGCCACACAACTGAGAATTTTGCATCCTACAGGAAACAACTGAATCCTGCTTGAAAGTTTTCTGTTTTACCAAGAAAAAATTAGAAACCAGCCTGACACAGTAAACCTTTATAAGAGCTATCTTTGGGGCTGCAATAGTGTTTCGTAGATACCACAATTATTATTTAACACCACCTTTATGAATTAAACATTTCCAAGTTGTTTTACAAAGTATGGCATTTTAGCTTTCAGGAGTGGGCAGAATCTTTGCAAACTACTGAAGGCATAGCAAAAATTCATAGTAGAACATGAATGGAACATAGCAAAAATTCCATGGTTTTGCTATGACATTGACAACACAGAACAGAATACAAACCAAAACTGTAAGATCAAAAAGGGCAGCAGCTTTCTGCTTCAAATAAGTATGCTTAACACTGAACCATGCAATACCCTAGCTGAAAATACAAAGTTTGCCTCATGAATGAAGTATGCCATTTCCACAAAATGAAGATAACAGCAACATTTTTCAGACACATACAGTTCAAGATACTAGAAAAGACTGATCATCAGCCTAGAACAAAACAGATCTAACAGAGTTCAAAATTAATTTAGTAGCCTAGATGTGTCATAAAAATTTCAAAGAGATCACAGAATCCTAGAGTTGGAAGGTACCTCCACTCCAGAGTCATCCAGTCCAACCTCTGCATAATGCAGAAATTCACAACTACCTCCCCCCCATACCCTCAGTGATCCCTACTCCATGCCCAAAAGATGACAAAACACCATCAGGATCCCTAGCCAAACTGGCCTGGGGAAAATTGCTTCCTGACCCCAAAATGGTGATTGGCATTACCCTGGACATGTAAGAAGGGGCCACAAGAACTAAGCACTGATGTAATCCTTCCTGCCCTCCCTCTCATGATCTGCCTAGGTTCACAGAATAAGCATTGCTGTCTGATGGCCATCTAGCCTCTGCTTAAAACCTCTAAAGAAGGACAACCCACCACCTCCCAAGGAAGCCTGTTCCCCTGAGGGACCCCTCTAACTGTCAGGAAGTTCTTCCTAATGTTTAGTCGAAAAGTCTTTTGATTTAATTTCAACCCATTAGTTCTGGTCTGACCTTCTGGGTCAGCGGAAAACAAGATCGCACCATCCTCTATATGATGTTGAAAAAGAAAACATAAAAGATTTTAAGACCCATAACGAATGAGCAGGAAAAAGATCTGATGGTCCAGTTTTACTCCTGAACAGAAGCAGTATAAATTGATCGGTTATCAAATATCAAAATAACATTTTTGATCCTGATGAATGATACAGATCCAGCAACCATCCATAAATCCTCAAGTTGATATCTGCTTTATTTTTTTTAGAAAGCTCTCCTACATCTACAATAAATATGTGATCTAACCAGATTCAAAAAGTACAAAATTCTGTCCATGGGGAAAATAAGAGACTGTTAAAAGCACAATGCATCTTTCCTTACAGAAAAGATGCTGTTTCTTTCAAATTATTTCTGCAATACAATACAGCAAACACTGAAGATGTGCAGGTCATAGAATAACACTGCAATCCTATATGAAATTATTCCAGTCTAAACTCACTGAAATCAATCAGCTTGAATGGAGTGACTCTGCATAGGATTGCACTGCAAGACATTTTGCAATTTGTATCTTAACACTTTCCAGTGCCACTTTCCTGTTCAGTAGGAATGTGGTGCCATAGAATCCACCCTTTGAAGCAGCCATTTTCTCCAGGGGAACTGATCTCTGTTGTCTGGAAATCAGCTGTAATTCCAGGAGAACTCTAGCCCCCACCTGGAGGCTGGCAAACCTATCTGAACTGTTTTCTACCAGTTTTCTCCTTCCTACCTCCTCCTCTAAAGTAGAAATTAGTTCTCATTTATCAAATTCTGTTTTGCACCCTTCACCTCGATCCCATTCATCTTACTGTGATCCATCTACTAAGCCTCTTTTTTTCTTCTTTGTCTGCTGCTCAGTACTAGCTACAGCTGCCATATTTTATGACCTTTTACACATGCACACAAACACACAGCATGTGAGGGGGGGGGGCAGAAATAGCCACTATATGTAAAAAAAACATGGAAACCATCAGGAGAAGCAGGTATGTACGGAGGCTGACATTTCCAATTGTCAAATGGACAAACTGTGAGACCTGCCAATACAATTAGCAGTGGTATTCAGTAAATATTAAGCAAAAGCAAAACATTCTGTTTGAGCTTTCTTGCTTAATAATACAAAATTGTCCTAATATATAAAAGGCAAGATGTATTGGCGATGACTCACTTTTTATCCCCACGCAGGCATCCTCATGGGGATAAGAAGTGCATCGTTGGCAACACGGCTTGCCTTTTCGCCACCACAGCAGCCTCCTTGGGGTCCAGTGCAGTGGCATAGTCCTCCAGAGGGCCCAAGGAGGCCAGGTACAGTGGCGGGAAAGTCCAGTGCAGTGGCGCAGCCCTCCAGAGGCCATTTTCTAAGGCTTGGTTGCTACTTGCTAGTCAATTTATAAGAGAAGCCTTGCCCTCCATCCCCTCCAACTTTTCTCTCATCTCTGAAAACTATTATTAAGTATGAGGAAGAAGAAAAGAAAGAACATCTACAGCAGATATTTGACTTGTGAGAAACTGGGCCATTAGGACTATTAGCCTTCAATACCCAAATCTTTTCCAAAAACCTAAATAGCAAATATAACAAGAGATAGTTTTAGTATCTTGAAATTCTGATTCGAATCATGATCCTCTCTTTTTATTTCAGATCTATGCATTCTCCTTTGCAAATACAGATGACACCAATGTATGCCTACTTTTGTGCCACACCTAACTTAAAATTTACTAGGCAAAGTCAATGATGTTACTTCTTTTAAAAAAATAAGAACAAGAAACAATATCTGCAAAAGCGCAAACAAGTTACCTCCTGGACATCCTCTGGATTTCTTCGTGAAACAATCTGAAAAATGAAAGCAGAAAAACCATCAATGAATACATGAACCTGCCTTATACTGAATCAGACCATCAGTCTATCAAGGTCAGTAATGTCTACTCAGACTGGCAATGGCAGTGGCTCTCCAGGGTCTCAAGGCAGAGGTCTTTCATATCACCTACTAACTCAGCCTTTAAATTGGAAATGCTGAGGACTGAATCTGGAACCATCTGCATGCAAAGCAGGTGCTCCACCACCGAGCCATGGCCCCTCCCTTTCTTAATGAGTTTTTAAAAAACAAGAGTACCTGGCTTTTTAATACAAGTAAAAATTCTATGCAGGACTCGGTCTTGACAGGATCAAGATCATAGGTGCTAGTTTCCCAGCCATCGTGGGACTCGGCCTCGTGCCTCCCCACGTATCTGCTCTTTTCCTTAAATCCGTTTTGACTTCTTTTATTCTTCTCTTCTTTCAATATTTTTAAATGTCTCTTATTTGGCAATTAAAAATATTGAAGGAACAAATCATCATCATACGCAGCCTCAAATCTCTGTAAAACTGTGCATGCATTACAATCCTTTCAGCTTGTATGTGCTCTATTAGCAAGAACATAAAAATAACACAAAACTGAAAGGCAAATCAGTAATGAAATGAAGTTGCTGTTCTGGGGGCAGCCACTTTCTATCTCCTTCAGGAAACTTTTCCACAGTGGCATATCTATTGTGTAAGCCTTGTGTATGGCAAGAGATTTGGGGGCATGTTCTAGGATAGTGTTTCTCAATCAGGGCTCTACAGGACATCACCAGGGATTCCTCATGAAATCTTGGAATAAATAAATAATTTTTTTGAAAATTCCAAATACCCCTCGAAATTCAGTCAACAAAGTACAATAATGAACAACAGTTAGGACATTCAGTGAAAGAGATACAATAGGATATGGTAGCAGAAAATTTGAAAAACAAGCATAAAACTAAGCATCAAGATGGAATCTTTCTTACCCATAGTGTTATTGTCTTTTTAGTTAAAACTTATATATAGACTTTATAGTTGTAAATTGGAAATTTATTGCTACTGACTTCCGGTTTGGGATCCATGAAGGTCTAACGCAGTTCAGGGAGCTGAGCTGTCCGAGTTGCTGTTTGTAGGGCTGGAGGGATGCAAACTGCCCGTAGCCCCGTTCTCAGGCAAGTACAGGCAAGTACGCTCAAGACCTTGAGGGCGTGTTGATCTCGGGTGTGAGGGGGGTTCTACATAACGACCCCCCATCCACCCTTGAAGTCCCACCCAAAGAGAGGTTGCTGAGATCTCTGCAGCGACTTTGGAGTCAAATTTTGGCATAAGACCTACATGCCCAAGCTTCAGCAAACTAAGAAGGGAACCTGAATCGATTGGATAATCGAAGCAGCGATTACAACCCAAGAGAAACATCTAAGAAGGTAAAGATTGCTATCTCTCATTACGGGACTGATTACAATAAGAAATAAAGTGACAAAGAGATCTAGAAAACTGCAAAAGACTTGATATATAACTGAGAAAACTCCAGCAAATAAATTATTAAAAAGTGACATTGTAAAGAAAAGTTAGAGCGGAAAAACGATTATTGTTTACATACCTGCGGCTAGAGAGAGATAGTGGACTGTGAGAAAGTTTTAACATCGCGAGAACTGCTGTGAAACGGAGAGGAACAGGAAGTGTGTCAGAACCATAAAGAGTTTGGCAAGAAGCGGCTTGTAAGCAGCGGAAGTGGAATATCGCCATTTTTGAAGAGGCAAAGCTGCGGCTTCAAGGAAAACGGAAGTAGGCCATCTTAGACAAGGGTAAGGGCGGTTGCCTCAAAATAAAACCATAGAGAAAAGACGCCCGGCATTTTGGACTGCGTAAATATCAGTTTTTACAAAAATAACCTAAACTTTGACTTTTAAAAAGAAAAGAAAATAATAAAAAAGAATGGTAAATGGTGCTGGACAGTCTTGATAAAAAAGTTGCAGAGGGGAATAAGATCAAAGATATGATGCAAGAGATTGTGAAAGACATTAAGGAGTTCAAAGAGACTTTTAAATCAGAGATGGTGGAGCTGGTTAAAAATATTGGTGAGGTCAAGAAAGAATTACAATCGACACAGCAGGAAGTTAAAACAGTGGAAGATGAAACTGACAAGTTGGCTGTATCACACAGGATAGAAACCAAGGGTTTGAAAGAGAGAATGGCCGTGGCGGAATGTAAGCATATGGAAAAACAACTTAGATTTCGCGGAGTCCCGGAAGTGGAAGGGAAATCAACCCAAGAGCAGATTTCAGAAATACTAGCAGAATTTTTGAATAAGGAACCGGAGGAAGTGGCAGCCTTTCTGCATGTGACATACAGAATCAACTCAAAATATTCAGCACAAAAAAACCTACCAAGGGATATAATAGTCCAATATACAACGAAAAGAACAAGAGAAGAGATTGTGAGCAAGCAATTTCAAAACCCTCTGGAGGATTTGAAACAACTGATGCAAAAAGTGATGAATGAGATATTGGAAGGGGCTGAGATGCCAGATACATGGAATGAGGCTAATATTACACTGATACCGAAGGAGACATTAGACTTAAGTAATGTTAAGAACTACAGACCAGTATCTCTAACTAATAATGACTATAAAATATATGCAAAGATATTAGCGGAAAGACTCAAGGCGTGGCTAGTGGAATTCACAGATGAAGACCAAGCTGGCTTTTTACCGGAAAGGCAAATAAAAGATAACCTACGAGTGTTGTTGAATGCCATTGAGTATTATGACAAAAATCCAGGGAAGCAGGTTGGTTTTTTCTTTGTGGATGCGGAGAAAGCGTTTGACAATTTGAACTGGGATTTTATGTTTGCAACAATGGAGAAGATGCAGTTGGGAGAGAAATTTATGCAAGCAATAAAGGCAATATATAAAAACCAATCTGCAAATATAATTGTTAACTCGGATGTAACAAAAAAGCTGGAAATAAGAAAAGGAACAAGACAAGGGTGTCCGCTTTCCCCACTTCTGTTTGTAATGGTACTGGAGATCTTACTTAGGCAAATAAGACAAGATAATTCAATAAGAGGACTGAGGACAAAAGGATTTGAATATAAAGTGAGAGCTTTTGCTGATGACATCATGGTGATAGTGGGATCCACTAGAGTGCATGCCTAAATTGATGAAGAAAATGAAAGACTTTGGAGATTTAGTGGGATTTGTAATAAATAAAGTGAAGTCCAAAATACTGTGTAAAAATATGACCAAACAACAACAAAAGGAGTTGATGGATAAGGTGGAATGTGAAGTAGTGAACAAAGTTAAATACTTGGGAGTGGAAGTGACAGTGAAAAATATTGACTTATATAAGAATAACTATGACAAGTTATGGCAACAAATAGATAAAGATATGATTAGATGGAATAAAATGAACTTGTCATGGTTAGGTCGTATTGCAGTAATCAAGATAAATGTTCTTCCAAGAATGATGTTTCTACTACAGACAATACCTATTGTTAAAGACAGTAAACAATTCGAAAAGTGGCAGAGAACGATGTTAAACTTTGTTTGGGCTGGAAAGAAACCCAGAGTTAAAATGAAAGTATTGTACGATGCAAAAGAAAGAGGAGGCTTGCAATTACCAAATTTTAAATTATACCATGATGCGGTATGTTTGGACCGGTTAAGGGAATGGTTGTCACTGAAGCATTTGAAGCTATTAGCACTGGAAGGATACAATAAATTATTTGGATGGCATGCATATCTATGGTATGACAAAGTGAAAGCAGACTCTATGTTCTTACACCATTATGTAAGAAGAAGTTTGTTTGTTGTATGGAACAAATACAAGAAATACACGGAGGAGTCTATACCAATGTGGATTATCCCTGCGGAAGTAGTAAACCCAAGAACAGAATATGCAGGGGAAGACTGGTTGACATATAAAGAAATTCTTGAGATAAAGCATGACAATTATTTGCTTAAAGGTAATGATGAATTGCCATTCCAATATGGATGGTTTCAATATATGCAGATAAAAGACTTATATGAGAAGGACAAAAGGAAAAATGGTTTTAGAGTACAAAATTCTGAGTTTGAGAACTGTTTGTTTCAGGGGGGGGAAGAAAATAATTTCTAAAATATATAAGATATTGCTGAAATGGTTTACAGAGGAGGAAGTTGTTAAAGTTCAGATGGTCAAATGGGCAATAAATTGTAACAAGGAAATTTCAATGGAAGCTTGGGAAAAGGTATGGAAAAATGTAGTTAAGATTTCAGCATGTACCACTGTGCGTGAAAATGTATACAAAATGTTGTATAGATGGTATTTAACACCGAAGAAGTTGGCCAATGGTAATAGTCAGATGTCTGATAAATGTTGGAAATGTAAACAGCATGAAGATTCATTCTATCATTTGTGGTGGACTTGTGATAAGGCTAAGCAATTCTGGGGGGATATAGTTAAAGTTATGTCAGATATTTTACAAAGGAATATAAATAAAACCCCAGAATTGCTGTTATTATGTATGAACCTAGAAGATTTTGATAAAATGGACAGAGTTATGGTGTTTTATATGATTATGGAGGCCAGAATGTGTTATGCACAGATGTGGAAAACTCAGGAGATACCATCTATGGAAGATTGGACTTTGAAAGTTTTGAATATGGCAGAAATGGACAAACTAACAAGGAAATTGAAAGAACAAAAAGAATTGGACTATACATTAAGCTGGGAAATTCAAGAAATATGTGGAGAAAAAGTGGGACATGAAGGGGAAACTGTGGTCTTTGGAGAATTAGGGGAGATAGAAACTTACTTAAGCTCAAAAAGGGGTATATTTTACTGTATTTTAATGGATTAGTATAGTATATTTACAGGGGAGTATGAGTAATAAGGTTATAGGGAGTATATGTGAAATACAGACAATATAGTTAATTGGTATGTAAGGAATAGTATGTTATACATATATATGTAGTTTTGTTTTAGTTAGTATATGTACTTATTATCACTTATATAATTTTTGTATTTTTAACTAAGATAAGTAATATAGGTAGTGTAGATAGTTAAGATAAGTAAAGAGATTTGATTAGTATGTATAATATAGGTACATATTATAAATTTTAAGAATTGATATAATATACTTTTTAGATTAAGTTGGGTATGGAAAACTGCGGGGAGTCACCAGAAAAAGGGGGGGAGGATGGGGGGAAATGCAATGGGGTGGATAATGATAATGATTTTTATGTTTATGTTTGTAAACCCATCCAATAAAAATTCTTTAAAAAAAATCATTTGAAGGTGCGAATAAACCTGGGAAATATTTAGCGTGGCAATTGAAAAAGAAAAGGGAGAAAAAAGTAATAACTAAGATTCAAGAAGATGGTAGGACGTTAATAGACCAACTGGCCATAAGTAGAGCCTTCTTTAAGTATTATGCAAAGTTGTATCAAAGGAAAGAAGTGGATTTGGATACTATTGACCAATATCTGAATAAGATCAACTTACCAATACTATCAGAAAAATGGAAGGAAAAATTAAATGCAGAAATAACGGAAATGGAAATAAAAGAGGCTATCTGGTCGACTAAGTTAGGGAAGGCACCAGGTCCAGATGGAATTACGGCTAGATTCTACAAATTATTGGAAAACGAACTGGTATCTTTTCTGAAAGAGGTAATGAATGGAATTTTAAAAGGACAAAAGATACCAGAGTCTTGGAATGAGGCCAACATATCATTGATTCCAAAAGAAAATCAAGATTTGAGTAACGTCAAGAATTATCGACCTATTTCGTTGTTAAATAATGACTATAAAATTTTTGCAAAAATTTTGGCGGAGAGATTAAAGGACTGGTTAGTTGAGATTATTGCAGAAGAGCAAGCAGGATTCCTTCCAAACAGGCAAATCAGAGACAATATGAGAACTGTAGTAAATGCTATAGAATACTATGACAAACATTGTGAAAGGGAAGTTGGTTTCTTCTTTGTGGATGCAGAAAAAGCGTTTGACAATTTGAACTGGAATTTTATGTTTGCCACAATGGAAAGGTTGCAAATGGAAAAAGATTTTATTCAAGCAGTAAAAGCAATGCGCGGCAATTGTAGTAAATGATGAGCTAACAAAAAAATTGGAAATAAGAAAAGGTACAAGACAGGGGTGCCCATTATCTCCATTGTTGTTCATCTTGATTTTGGAATTGTTATTGATTCAAATAAGAGAAGATGAGGCTATAAGAGGCATAAGGATTAAAGAATTTACCTACAAGGTTAGAGCTTTTGCAGATGATGTGATGGTTATAGTGGAAGATCCAATATAAAGTATGCCAAAGTTGCTTGATAAGATAAAAGAGTTCGGAGATCTGGCTGGATTTTATGTTAATAAGAAGAAATCAAAGATACTATGTAAGAATATGACTAAACAAAAGCAGCAAGAATTAATGGAAATTACCGATTGTGAAGTAACGCATAAAGTTAAATATCTTGGAATTGAGTTAACTGCGAAGAATATTGATTTATTTAAGAATAATTATGAAAAGCTATGGCAACAGATTGATAGAGATATGATTAAATGGAATAAACTAAATCTATCATGGCTGGGAAGAATAGCGGCAGTTAAAATGAATGTGTTACCACGGATCATGTTTCTATTACAAACAATTCCAATTATTAGAGACACTAAACAATTTGAAAAATGGCAGAGGAAGATCTCTGACTTTGTGTGGGCAGGCAAGAAACCACGAGTAAAAATGAAAGTTTTGTGTGACGCTAAAGAAAGAGGTGGACTGCAGTTGCCAAATATTAGACTATACCACGAAGCAATATGTTTAGTTTGGTCAAAAGAGTGGATGTCACTGAAAGATTGTAAGCTCTTAACATTGGAAGGTTATAAGAAGTGATCTGGAAAAAATATAAAAAATATCTGGGTGAAGGCATCCCCTCTTGGGTGGTACCGTTTGAAGTGATTGATCCCAGAGCTATCTACAATGAAGAACAATGTTTACTATATAAAGAGATATTGATTATGGAACAGAAAATGATAAGAATTAAATCGGAGGAAGAGTTATCTTCTTGTTACGGATGGTTCCAATATAGACAGATCAGAGACCTTTATAATTCGGATTGTTCAAAAGAAGGAATTAAATGGGAAAACTCAGAGTTGGAAGAGACTATACTACAAGAAAGCAAAAAGAAGATATCTAAGATTTATAAAATACTTTTGAAGTGGTATACAGAGGATGAGATGGTCAAAGTACAGATGGTGAAGTGGGCAATTAATTGTCATAAAGAAATAACAATGGAATCATGGGAATATTTATGGAAAACTACACTGAAGATTTCAACTTGTACCAGTATTAAAGAGAATGTTTATAAAATGATCTATAGATGATATTTAACGCCAAAGAAGATTGCGCTTGGAAATGCTAACATGTCATATGCGGTGGACTTGTGAGGTAGCTAAGCAATACTGGGGAGATATAATAGAAATAATTAATGAGGTTTTGCAAACCCAAATAAATAAGAACCCAGAGTTGTTGCTACTGAACTTGAGAATGGAAGAAGTTCCAAGGCAGTACAGAACATTGCTATTTTACATGACCACAGCAACAGCAGCAAGACTTTTGTATGCGCAGAAATGGAAAGTGCAAGAAATACCAACTATAGAAGATTGGATTTACAAATTGCTGTACATAGCTGAGATGGACAAAATGACAAGAAAACTTAAAGATCTTGATCCAGGAGAATATATTGCAGACTGGGAGAAATTGAAACAATATCTAGAAAAAAAATTGGATGTGAAAGGAGGATTGTGGCAGTTTGAGAATTATTAATATGTGACTTTATAAAGGGGAGAGAGAAGTAACTTTACCATTAATGGGGAAACTTAGCTATTAATTATGGTTAAGAGTAATTTGAGTAATAAGAGGGGTTTGGGGTTGGAAAGCTGTTGGAAGTCAGTAAGGGGGGGGAAAGGGGGGGCTGATATAATTTAGATAAGACGGGGAATTTGTGTATTGAATAACATTGTATGTACTCACCAATAATTTTTTTTTAAAGGAAATGCTAACATGTCAGATAAATGCTGGAAATGTAAAAAGCATGAAGGATCATTGTATCATATGTGGTGGACATGTGAAATAGCCAGACAGTTCTGGGGAGATATTATAGAAGTAATAAATGAGATATTGCAGATTCAAATAAAGAAGAACCCAGAACTATTGCTATTGAACTTAAGCATGGAAGATGTTCCTACTCAATACCGAACATTACTATTTTATATGACGACGGCAGCAAGACTTTTATATGCACAAAAATGGAAGGTGCAAGAAATACCAACTATTGAAGATTGGATGCATAAATTGCTGTACATGGCGGAAATGGATAAAATGACAAGGAAGCTGAGAAATCAGAATCCAGCGGAATTTTTTACGGACTGGGGAAGATTGAAAACATATTTAGAAAAGAAGTGGGACGTAAAGGGGGAATTATGGCAATTTGAAAATTATTAGAATGGATTTGTTATTAGAAGAGATAGAGTCTTTATCATATGAAGTGAAGTATTAGCTAATTGTTAGCCCAAATGTAAGTGGATTTAGAGTTGTTTTTTTTTTGAAAAATTTTTATTGGGTTAGAATCCATTATTTCCACATTTACATTCAATTTTCCCCAATTTTTTCATCTCTAACCCCCTCCCTTTCCCCCCCCTTTTTGTTGACTTCCAACAGCTTTCCAACCCTTTGTCCCCTTTCCCTTACTTTTATTAGCTTCCTCTATCTAAAACAAATATATATTCTCCATTATTCTAAGCAGTACATCCTTAACTATTTTTAACATTATATGCCCAAACTGTAAGCCTTTGTTTCCATCTTAGATAAACAATTTATCCCAATTTTTCAATTTCAGGTATTTCTATATATCATAAACCATATAGATCATACATTCGTTTATATCAAACAATTTGACTTATTCTCTATATATATTACTCATTCTATCTTTTTATAATAGTTCTATATATCTCTCCTCACGTAGTCAATCAATTTGACCCATCTATATCTTCAGACATTCAGTTTGGTACAAAACTTGTCAGAAAAAAAAGAAAATATTGTTAGTTAATCGCTCCTTATATTTAGTCCTTATAATTAATTATTTTCTCTATGTTCTGTTTGTTAACCTATATATATCTATATATATGTCAATCTATTAATCTGACTGCTTATTAATTCACATTTATCTCTTCTCCCCCCGGTAAAGTCTCCCCCCTCTACTTCAATACTTCAGTAGTTCTCAAACTGCCACAGTTTTCCTCCCACCTCCCATTTCTTCTCCAGGTATTGTTTCAGCTTCTCCCAGTCTGTGTTGAACTGCCCTGAGTCCAGATCTCTCAATTTTCTTGTCATCTTGTCCATTTCAGCCATATACAGCAATTTGTAAGTCCAATCTTCAATAGTTGGCACTTCTTGTACTTTCCATTTTTGCGCATACAAAAGTCTAGCTGCTGCTGTCATATAAAATATCAACGTCCTGTGTTGGGCTGGAATTCCCTCCATTCCCAAGTTCAGTAGCAGGAGTTCTGGGTTCTTATTAATTTGAAATTGTAAAATTTCACTCATTTCTCTTATTATTTCCCCCCAGTACTGCCTGGCTACCTCACACGACCACCACATATGATAGAGGGAGCCCTCATGCTTCTTACATTTCCAGCATTTATTAGAAGTATTCAAATTCCCTAGCGCAATCTTCTTTGGTGTCATGTACCAACGATAGATCATTTTATAAATGTTCTCTTTGATATTAATACATGTCGTTGTCTTCATTGTAGTTTTCCACAAGTGTTCCCATGCCTCCATTGTTATTTCTTTATTAAAGTTTATAGCCCATTTCACCATTTGTGTTTTAACTATCTCATCCTCGGTATACCACTTCAACAGTACTTGGTATACCTTGGATATTCTTTTCTTATCTTCTTTAAGAAGGGTCTGCTCTAGTTCCGAATTCTCTATTCGTATACCTCCCTTTACAGAGTCCGAATTATATAAGTCTCTGATCTGTCTATACTGGAACCAATCGTAGTTAGGTGATAGTTCCTCTTGTGTCTTTATTCTAAGTTTGGATGCTTCAGTTTTAGTTATTTCTTTATACGTTAAACATTGTTGTTCATTATCAACAGCTCTCGGGTCTATCACCTCATATGGAACCACCCACAAAGGGGTTCCTTCTTGTAGATAAATTCTGTACTTCTTCCAGATTATGTATAGACTTCTCCGAACAAAGTGATGCAGGAACATCGAGTTGACCTTTACTTTGTCATGCCATAAATATGCGTGCCATCCAAATATTTTTTTATATCCCTCTAGGGCTAATAGTTTCTTGTTCTTTAATGTCATCCATTCTTTCAACCAAACTAGGCAGATTGCATCATGATAAAGTCTCAGATTGGGCAGTTGCATTCCGCCTCTTTCCTTTGCATCTTGTAAAACTTTCACTTTCACTCGAGGCTTCTTGCCTGCCCAAACAAAACCTGATATTTTCCTCTGCCATTTTTCAAATTGTTTGGAGTCTCTGATGATTGGTATTGTCTGTAGCAAAAACATTACTCTTGGTAACACATTCATCTTAACTGCTGCAATCCTGCCCAACCATGACAAATTCAATCTATTCCATTTAATCAAGTCTCTCTCTATCTGAGTCCATAGTTTTTCATAATTGTTTTTGAATAGATCTATGTTCTTTGCAGTTAATTCGACTCCCAAATATTTCACTTTACTTGTTACTTCACAATCCGTTGTTTCCATTAACAATTGTTGTTTCTGCTTAGTCATATTTTTGCATAATATCTTTGACTTCTTTTTGTTAATGAAGAAACCTGCCAAGTCTCCAAACTCCTTGATCTTATCTATCACTCTTGGCATGTTCTCCAATGGGTCCTCTACAATTAACATTATGTCATCCGCAAATGCTCTGATCTTGTATGAATAGTCCTTTATTTTTATTCCACGAATTTCATCATCTTGACGTATTTGTATCATCAGAATCTCCAATACTAAAATGAACAACAATGGAGATAACGGGCAACCTGATGAATCTTTCTCCCAATTGTAGCTTTTCCATAGTGGCAAACATAAAGTCCCAGTTTAAATTGTCAAACGCTTTTTCAGCGTCAACAAAGAAGAAACCAACCTCTTTGTCACAACGCTTGTCATAATATTCAATAGCATTGATCACTGTCCTTAAGTTGTCTCTTATTTGTCTGTCTGGCAAAAAGCCTGCTTGTTCCTCCTCTATGACTTCCGAGAGCCACCCCTTCAATCTCTCCGCCAATATCTTCGCAAAAATTTTGTAGTCATTGTTGAGTAGCGATATAGGTCTATAATTTTTCACATTAGTCAGGTCTTGGCCCTCTTTTGGGATCAATGATATATTCGCTTCACTCCAAGTTTCTGGAATCCTTTGATCCCTTAAAACCCCATTCATCACCTCTTTTAGGAATGGTGCCAGTTCATTAGCCATTGTCTTATAGAATTTAGCCGTAAGTCCATCTGGCCCTGGCGCCTTTCCTAGATTTGCAGATTGTATTGCCTTACTTATTTCCTCGTCAGTTACTTCACTATTCAACTTATTTCTCCAAGCTTCCGAGATTTCTGGAAGTTTGGTTTTCTCCAAATATGACGCTATTGATTCTTTGTTTACTTCTTTTTTATTATACAGCTTAGCGTAAAATTTATAAAAGGCTCTACTAATGGTAGCCTGCTCCAAATACGTTTTGTTATCTTCGCAAATTTTATTTATTATCTTCTTTTCCCTTTTCTTCTTCAATTGCCATGCCAGGTACTTCCCAGGTTTATTAGCACCCTCAAACGCTTTTTGATTCAGTCTTTTGAGATTCCACTCCAATTCTTTATTGCTCATTGCTGTTAGCTGTTCTTGAAGTATTTTAATTTCCTGGTATACCTTCTTTTTCCCTGGTCTCTTTTTTAGCTGTATTTTTAGCTGATGCGTTTTTTGGCCCCTCCAAACTCAAAGGACACTCCTTCCGGTAACTCCCATCTGTACCTGATTTTCATGTCCTTCAAAATCTGAATTAGCACTTTATATTTTTTCCGGTCCAGTAACACTGATCTGGGCAGTTCCTTCATTATAATAATCGTCTTGCCATCAATCTCCAATGGATCTTGAAACTGTTTTGTCACAATCCTCTCTTTCATATTTCGTGTTGTAAACTGCACAATCACATCTCTTGGTAGTTTCCTCTGGGTTGCTATTCTCGAATTCACACGGTATGCCACATCTAGGATAGCCACAACTTCCTCCTCCTCCTTCCCCAGGTACTCAGCCAACACCTCAGTCATCTGTTCTTGCGCTGACTTTCCTTCCACTTCTGGCAAGCCACGAAAACGTAGCTGCTTCTCCATATGTTTAGTTTCTGCAACTGACATTCTCCCCTTCACCAATCTCATCTCTGTTTGTTGCGTGTCTGCTAAATTCTCCATCGCGTCTTCTACTGTTTTAACTCTCTGCTGCGTTCCTTGTAATTCACTTCGTATTGTTTCCATACCTTTTTTCACTTCTGACAGCTCCGATTTTACTGTCTGTGTAACCTCTTTAACCTCTTTTATCAGCTCCAATTTCGTGTCCTTAAGTTCTTTAATCATATCTAAAAGTTTTTTGTCCAGGTTTTTATCCAGGTTTTCTATTGCCGATTGCCACTCTTTTTTTGACATCGTGGGGCTTGCTTTAGCTCGCTCCCACGAATCCGCTCTCTTCCTTAACTCCATGGCGTAAAATTTAACGTTTTTCTATTTTAAATGTCCCGGTCTTCTTATAGAAATTAAGTTTTAAAGAGTCCAAAATGTCGGGCGTCTTTTCTCTATGGTTTCTCTATGATTTTGTAATCCAAGATGGCCTACTTCCTCTTCCGCTGAAGCCGCGACCCTTCCCCTTTCAAAAATGGCGATTCCCTACTTCCTGCCCTCCAGCAAGGGCCGCTTCTCTCCAGCCACTCTATTGTTATTACGCACTTCCTGTCTCCCGTCTTCCCACAGCAGATCTCGCGATGGTGTCTTTTTCTCACAGCTCCAAAGCCACAGGTATTCAAAACAATAGTCCCATTTCTTTAATAACTTCTTTAAACTTAGTCTCTTTTTAAATTCGATTCCTGCCGAGTCTTCCCCTCCTTTTCACTAGTCTGTTGCAGTTTAAAAATCTACTTTTTTTTCTCTCTGTTTTTATCAATCTGTCCCGTCTCAGAAGATAATGATCTTTACCCTCTCTTCACTTTTCTCGGGTTGTAATCGCTGTTTCGATTTTAAGTTCTCCTCTCAGCTTCTTCCCCCAATCGATGCTTGGGTATGTAGGTCTTATGCCAGCCGAATTGGCCCCAAAACTGCCGCAGAGATTATAGCCGACCCGTCGCAAGGTGGGACCTCAAGGATCGGGGGGAGACTCGTTGTGTAGAGCCCCCCCTCGTCCGAGATCTAGCTCACCCTAGGGTCTTGAGCGTTCTTTGCCTGCTCCCCGCCTGAGAGCAGTCGGCCGCGGGCTATTTTCACCCCGCCGGCCGGTTAAAACGGCAGTCCGGTCAGCTCCGCAAGTGGAGCTGCGTTAGACCTCCATGGATCCCAAACAGGAAGTCCGTAAGTGGATTTAGAGTTAATAGATACTGTTAGAATTACTAAAGTAGATATTTTATCTGACAGTTAGTTTAAATTTAAATATATGTGGAGCTAATATAAAGTAATAGATAATAGATTTTAAGTTTATAACAATATTTTTGAAGTTAATAGATAGGGCTTAGTTGAATAAAAGAGTAAGTAAACATGAGATAAGGAGTTACAGAAAAAGGGGATAGATTGGGAATAGATTAGGCTATAGGGTTGGAAAGCTGTTGGAAGTCTTGGAAAAGGGGAGGAGGGAAAGGGTGGGGGAAAGGATAATGAGATGCTATTTGAAAGTTGTATATTAATATTCTCACCTAATAAATTTTCTAAATGAGACATCAGACAAGAGGAAAGGATTTCAGGGGTAAAAATTAAGAAAGAGACATACAAATTGAGAGCCTTTGCAGATGACTTAGTCATAACTCTGGAAGATCCCTTAAAAGGAACTGAGACACTGACGCAGAAACTGAAAGAATTTGGTGATCTGGCACATTTCAAAGTTAATGAACAAAAAACAAAGATGTTAACAAAAATATGATAGAGAAGAAAGGAAGAGCTATTGAAGAAAACAGGGTTTAAAGTGGAAAAAAAGGATAAAAGATTTATGTATTACACTGATGGGGAAGAACTCTATGCTATTTCAAAATAACTATGAGAAAGTTTGGAATGAAATTAAAAAGGATATGCTGAGATGGGATAGATTACAATTGTCTCTGTTGGGGAGGATATTGGTTATTAAGATGAATGTTTTTTCTAGAATGTTTTAACTTTCCAGTTTTCTTTAGTTGAGCATTCTTCGTCTTTCCATTTACTTGCCATTACTACCCTTGCTTGTAAGTTTCTGGAGGGAAAATCCTGGAGTTCCTACAGAAACTAGAGAAAACAAACATCTGAATAGAGCATGGACAGTATTTTATTCTCACTATCACCACACCTCTATCGTTCATGTGACAGAAAAAAATCTGTGTCCTGTAGCCTGACAGAGTCAGATGCCAGGATCTGTGAATTAGAATTTTTAGTCAGCCCAAATTAATCTTCATCTGTAAAAAAGAGTACTACAAATTTATCTTATTAAGTTCCAACTTTAAATTAGAACCCACTGTCATTTCACCAAGAACAACTGTAGGAATTCATCATTTTCTAAAATAAAACACAGGCACTTAAGAATACTTAGCCTTGATCCAGAAACTTAAGAAAATAACAGGAAGCTACAAGCATGCTGCTGTGCTCGGTGATACAGTGCCTAGCACAGAATGATGCATGCACCTGCTACATGATAATGTATATCACACCAGCCATGCATTAATACACTGCTGGATCTGATCTATCGTCTTCCCACATAGCAGGTTTGTGCATATTCATTACAGATCTACATAACGAAACCCACCCTTGCCAAGATCTGTTAGTTTTTATGAAACTCTTTCCTTGTTTTAAATCTTTCTCTGCTGCCTTGCCAGAACTTGGCTTCCCTCATTAGAAGTCTCTGACACCACTTTACTGATTTGCACTCAAAGATATAATTTTTAAGTTATCAACTGCAGGCAGTAATTTTATACAGTTTAAGTTAACAGAAGTTCTTACAGATTTTGGAACTCAAACTCTAAGCTCTTCCAGCTGCCCTTTTGTACTTGGCGGCATGCCCTATGGCCTGCATAGCCTCTCAATGACATCAGAGCATGCAAACCAACTGCATTCTTCTGACTACACAGGGCCACTGTCACAGGAGTCAAAGTTGAATGATTCAGCCTATGGGCTACTGTGAAGTTGATAGGGAAACTGCCTGCAGCTCACTGAACAGAAGGCGGCATGCAACCTGTGAAATAAACAAAGGTCCTTGTTAAAGGCTTTCAATCCAATTAGTAAACGCTGAAAGTGAAAGCATCAAGAGCTACTATCACATAGCTCAATACAGCTATTTAGCTCTGTTCTATGGCAAAAGAAGATAGCCTTTTATGGAAGTGCATTTCAAATGTTGCTATTCAAGCCTTGATTTTGGATGAGGCTAACTTTTTTCCTGTAGTATGCAAAGTTTAAGATACATAAACCTTGGTTACTGGGGAGCCAGATGAAGCCAAGGGACCATGATGCAATATGCATGAGATAGAACAGGTGGCAAAAAAAAATTGCTTTTCAAGACTGGTCTGGTATTACTTACTTGTGAGGCAAGACTGCATAAAACCTAACACTGTCAAATACAAATATGAGCAATTTTCTCCACGGTGGAACAATCTTAGCTTTTACAATGTGCAGCTCACATGCCTTGCAGTAGTTTTCTGCCAAGTCTTCCCTACATTATCTTTCCTACCCCTTCCTCCACTCCCCCAATTATGCTAAAAGAACTGGACTGACCTATCTCAAAATGCGTAAGTGTGGTCTGGTTATCTCTTGAATCAGCCTGCTTGCTTTATAACCTCTTGGGAGAAAGGCACCGCAGAGCATTCCCACCACCGGGATGAATGAGAGCCAGCTTGGTGTAGTGGTTAGGAGTGCGGGACTCTAATCTGGAAAGCCGGGTTTGATTCCTCACTTCTCCACTTGAAGTCAGTTGGGTGACCTTGGGTCAGTCACAGCTTCTCGGAGCTCTCTCAGCCCCACCCACCTCACAGGGTGTTTTGTTGTAGGGATAATAACAACATACTTTGTAAACCGCTCTGAGTGGGTGTTAAGTCATCCTGAAGGGCAGTATATAAATCAAATGTTGTTGTTGTTGTTAATGGTGGAGGCAAGTTTGCACAATTGTACCAATAACAAGGAAGTGGGGGAATGATGTCATGAAGCAGCTAAAAGGATAGGATCAACTAGACTAGGATCTCACCTTTTCTGCCACAGGGAACATAAAAAAACAGGCTGGAGAAAAAGAAGGGAAGAAAGGACTGACCTGTCCAACCCACTTCCTATTACTGCAACGATCAAGCAAAAGATTAAGATGTGCCTTCTGTGCTATATTTCATGAACACAGTTTGTATTGCAGAAAATTGCAAGAGACAGAATATGCTCTTTTTTCAGATTTTCAAATCACTGTCATCTCTACAATCCATGTAAACAATAACAACAAAAATCAATTATATAGCACCATCCAGTGTTGCATCA
This sequence comes from Eublepharis macularius, assembly GCF_028583425.1. Lineage (NCBI taxonomy): Eukaryota > Metazoa > Chordata > Lepidosauria > Squamata > Eublepharidae > Eublepharis > Eublepharis macularius. The sequence goes on from NC_072790.1 coordinate 192,129,292, forward strand.
ATTAGACTACTGCAAAGTGTTCTGCAAGGGCCTGCCTTTGAAGACTGCTTGGAAATAGCAAGTCATTCAGAATAAGATGAAAAACTTACTGAGACTAGGTCATTTTCTATCCCACCTTCCTCTAGGAATTCAGGGTGACATGGTCCTTCCTTTTCATTTTAGCCTCACAACAACCCAGTGAGGTTATTTGAACCTCAAACCACCAAGAGTGGAGATTTGAACTCAGATGCCCTAGGTCCTAATCCAACATTCTTCAACACACTGGCTCTCAGCTAGGCATTTCGAATATATCTGGCAGGTATTAAAATCTCTCCAGACTCCCATTTCGTTTCCAGGCAAAATTCAGGGTGCTGAATTTGATCTATAAAGCTAGAGTTGCCAACTGCCTGGAGAAAAACTGCCCTGTCCTATATGATCCAGCTCAGGGCCCTTCTTCAGAGAACAGACCATTTCTGAAAACATGAAGCAACCTTATACTAAATCAGTCCATCAGAGTCAGTACTGTCTACTCAGACTGGCAGTAGCTCACCAAGGTTTTTAGGCAGAGGTCTTGCACATCGTCTACTGCCTGGTCATTTTTAACTGGAGATGCTGGGGATTGAACCTGGGGCCTCCTGTATGCAAAGAAGAGGCTATTCCACTGGTGCCACTGTTATGGAATACTCTCCCCTGGGAGGCTTGCTTGGTGCCTTTAGTAAGTTCTGGGTGCCAGGACAAATTTGTATTATTTGCCCGAGCTTGCTAATGAAGCTGCTCCTTCTTATGACCTGCTAGTCTGTTTTATTTAGTTGTTTTAACTTATTTTATTGATTGTTATTGTTTTTATTATTTAGATGCTTTTGTAAACTGCCTTAGAAAAAGACTGTAAGATTGGGTATGAAAAGGGGGTTCACGATATTCAAATAGGTAAAAATAAATCCTGATCTTCCTAAATGTCCACTGTCATCTCTCATAATTTTGAACATGAGACTTACAGTTCAAATTTGCATTTTGCATATGAAATACAGTCTCAAAATTAGAGTAGACTTTGGATAGACATCAAATATGAAATCTCAAAATTTTCAACCACAAATACTAGATGTGATTGCATGTAATTGATGTAAAATATCAACTAGCTTTATTGCCAAAAATTAGTTTGTCAAATGCAAATACAAATATTTGGCAAATGTATGCAAATATTTTATTCATTTATTTACATTATTTATAGTCCGTCTTTCTCACTGAGGCTCAAGCATGAGTCAGTACAGTCAATTTCAGAGACAACAGGGCGTTCATTCATGATGGGGCTAATCTGGAACACTTACATAAGCAAGCATATTACTGAGAATGCCATCACATCTGTTTTAGTCCTTAAAATATTCAGCGTGTTTGCAGATTTCTTCCAAGGTTCTCTTTGTCTAAATGAAGTGATTATAGAACAGTACATCAGGAACCAAAGATATTTGTTTTTCCATCTGCAACTGGCTGCAGAGAACAGAATACTTTTTAACATTAATAAAGGTCATTCTTTGCATCCAGGACTTTCTTTTATGTCTAGAATTACAGTTATGTGAACATAGAGGCCAATTTGCAGAAAAAGAAAATTCCCTTGCAGAAAAAGAACATTCCCTTTTCCATGACCCAGACACAATTTCTGAAAACTGGAAGCAATTTTGATTTCAGTTGAATTTACTATAGTCTTGGTATTCAGAGAATATCTGGAATATATTGGCAATAAAAGAAGCCACGTCCTCCAGTTTGCAGGATCTGAGCAAGTCTGTTAATGATAGGACATAGGGTCTCCATAATGATAGGACATAGGGTCGCCATAGTTCGGAGGCAACTTGACAGCACATAACACACACACATTGGCTATTGTGAACACTCTGAATCAAGAACACCTCAGTTCTAATCTTGCCTCTGCCTTAAAAGTGCTAGCTGGCCTTGGCCAGATCAGGGCAGGTCCTTACTTGGGGGGGGGAGAGAGGGAAAGAACTCCAGGAGTAAGAGTAGTCTGAGGCACATGCAGACTTCCTCCCCACAGCCACCAAGACGTGAATGGCTCACTACCTTCTAGCGGAGAATCATCATTGTTTGTGGAAGTAATTGTATTTGTCCCATAATTGCAACCTAATTTCAGAACAGCAACTACATGGTTCTAATAGTGTTTCCCTGTCCCTGATACAAGGAGGGGTTACAGATGTCTTATTCTAGTTCCTTTTCTAATGCCACCACCAGTATTGAATTAGAGCCTCAGTCCACAGTTCTGTGCAGACAGCAGCAGACTGCACACACGACTGTGTGCCAGGTCCACGGCATGTTTTGCTGTGGAACAGATGGTTGATGCTGGGTTAGGGGGTGCCCAGAAGGTAAAATAAGCTAAGAAGGAAAGACATAAAATTAGATAAATCATTCTCTCTTGAGAAGCTATTCTCAACCTTCTTACTGCAGTCATTTGGACTAGAGAGGTGAAGACCCTGAAAAAAACCGAGAAAAACTGCAGGGGGATTTTTTCCCCATTTTTCCCAAGGCCTTTTTTCAATTTTTTCAGTGGAAAAACTGGAAATTTGGGGGAGTACTGAAAAAAAAGCCTGTGAAATATTTTCTCTTTCAAAATGAGTCAAATGCTTTTAAAGACAAGGTGGGCATGTTGTAGACATATACATTTCTTAATTTCAAAATGCATTTCTGTACCTAGAAGGTACAAAAGACTAGAGAAACTTGTTTCAGTTTATGCAAACCTCAAGTTTTCCAAAGAGCTGCATGAGGATAAAAAAGGCTCAGAATCAGAAGTTTCAGGCACTGATTCTGATTCGAAACTTGAGGGCTGATATTTTCATTTTTAAATGTGACTAATTTTGTACATAATTAACAGTGGAATCCGGTGCAGAGTTACTAAGTCCATTGAAATAAATGGGCTTAGACTGGAGTGCTTAGGATTTCACTGAAAAATGCTATACTATGTATATTGATAATACATTACTGAATGGTTCAATGCTTTAATGTTATAAAGTTTAACTACATACCAAAAATGCTATTAGTTTTATTATGAGTATGTGACCCTTTTCTAACTAATTAGTATATTTTGTTATTTATCACAAAGATCGTGTTTTCTGTTTAACTCCCATTTTTTCTACTTTTCAGATAGTAAAAAATAAGATACATATGCTAAGGTTGCATTGGGTTCATCAGCTTGCAGTTCCCTCTCAAGTACTGGATCTATTTGCAATTCTGCTTATAAAGTACTAGGACATTTATCACTTCTAAATTCCATATTGAAATCTTATAAGCTAAGTTATAAAGGATGCCTTTTCTGTTGTTAAAGCAATAAAATTAGTTTAGGTTTGATGGGACAGTAAGTATTGAATATATTTCACTTTTTCCCAAAATTTCCCAATTTTTTTCCAGAATAAACTGGTGACGTGTTTTTTTCCCGTGGGTTCAAAATTTCCAGATGTATTACATCTCTAATATTGACGTACCTCAAGGTTGTTGTAAGAAGAACTAAGAATGCAAATTAAGCATTTTGAGCATTCTAAAGCTCTATATGAAATGCTACACATTGCTTTTACTAGCAATTTCAGGAATCACATTCATTTCAGCCCAGTGTTAAATGCCTTGCATGAAAAACAGTGCAGCTGTACAGAGGTTTAATATGCAGTTCTTTGCATAGCGTGCACATAGTATATAAAGTCAGACCTCTTCTGCCACTAAGAAACAGTTTCTGAAACCATAAACACCACATCTTAAATATTCAAAGCACTGGAAATAAAACAAAATGGATGCCAGCCAGGTAAGAAACTAGAAAATATTTTAGGAAGGGAATCAGAGCAGCTGACTGACTAATGGCCCTCTTCACACCCCAGAGAGATGTATAATTTAGGACAATGGGTCTCCCAAGAAACTCTTGACTAATTTCATCAATACCCGGGGGCCCAGTTCCCCTCACCCATTTATCCTAACTAAGCAACACCTAACACTATTCACCAAACCTGGTAGTTTTTCCCATCCAGTACTCACAAGGTCATCACACACCATTTACACCTATTATCCACCTCCAGAAAACCCATCAAGTCATTGTTTTGAGGGCACAAACTTCAGCTTGCCCCATTTTGCCCTTTATCTGGAATCCCTAGCTCTGTGTGTGTGTGTGTGCGCGCGCGCATGTGCCCATACATACATCCCCAGATCTGTTTGAGCTATCATTTTGCTGCTGCCTTCACGAACCTCTGTCTTCGAGACTGGTGATGACAGCCTTCCTCAAAACTGCTTTCTCCCCTCTCCCCCCTGATTTCCTCTTAGTTAGCCTCATATGCATTCTGTATGTGGTTGTATGTTCACCCTTTTTATTTCTCTTTTAATAACCTTTCCGGCTGAACATCTAGCTGGTTTATTTTGAGAGTTTTCTTTAGGAAAAAGTCCTTGTAAACATCGGTGGAGATTAGAATCTTACTTACTAGGAAGAAATTCCAAGCTGTTAAGAATGATAAGCATGTGTGTGCCACTTTCTTTCAGCATGTGGAGAATGGAGCATCTGCCTGACATAACTGAAAGCCCACATTCTTTCCAAAACAGATGAGACTTCAGGTTGATACTTCATTCAAGTAAACACAACCCATATCAGAAGTGACATACTCCAGCACCGAGGAAGCAGTCTTTGGGGCATATAAGAATCTACAAGTGTTTTGGGATTGCCATTTCCCCAAGTAATAACTGAGCAGGTCTTTGGCCTTTTATTGGTGGCCAAGTACCCTAAATGAACTCAAATGAGGAAATGAACAAGATAGTGAAACTACCAAAGATTACTTGGAGGTGGGAAGTAATCGATGGAATGTTCTGAGACATCACAGGCATAGGAGATATAACGTTGTGTAGTGCTGGACTAGGATCTAGGAGACTCAGGTTAGAAACCCCACTCTGCCATGGAAGCTCACTGGTGATTTGAGCCAGTCACACACTCTCAGCCTAGCTTACCTCTCAAGTCATTAAGAAGATCAAATGGAAGAGGAAAGAACAATGTAATCTGCTTTGAGAACCCATTGGGGAGAAAAGTGAAGTATAAATGAAATAAATAAATAAATAAAATGAGATTGTAGCAAACTATTGTAGAACACAGTGGCAGGAAATAAACTACAATTCCAGCTTGGCTCTATGACATGTCTGTAAATTTCAAACAGACAAAAATGACTCCTTCCAGAGTCTTTATTATACAGAGTCTTTACTACTTCCATACTATAATGGCCTGCCTGAATCTACCTTGCGTATGCATCGCAGATTAAATCTCTGCTCCTTTACCATGGGCATAGGATAATTGCTTAAACTGGTGATGCACCAGAAACCAGTCTACTGCACCGTGGCTAAAAAACAAACAGGTTAGATCTTGAAACCTGAAATCCTTCATTCTCCATCTGATCTGCATGCTACAGAGCCCACCAGTGCCAAAAAGACTTTATATGAGGGAGGAGGGCATGACTGGCGGTACATGCTGTAAATTTGGTAGTGCAAGGGTACTGGCGTGCTATGCCTATGAACTTAAGGTAATGAAAGGGACAAGACATGAGAGATTATCAGTATCTCAGCCTTATCAGTATCTTAGCCTTATCATCAGTACTTTAGCCTTCAAGCGGGGTCGATTTTGGGTTTGGGTAGATTTGGTAGATCTGAGTTTGTGTACAATGCAGATGATTCCTCCTTTTCAGGAGAGGACACAGCACTGTGCTCAAGGACTAGTCTAGAAAACAGATGAGCTATTCAACCATAACCTCTGAATGCCCTTTGCAGGCAAGATCCACTCACCATCTGGGCACTGATCTTGCATACTCAACACCCCTGTGGTGGCTGTCATTCTGGTCTAACCCCTGTGTAAAGCAAATTTGAGATGCTCTTTCTAAAGGTTTCTTACAGCCCAGATCTTTTGCTTGTCTTCTCACAAAAACAAACCTCCTGCCCTGCTCAGCCCACGACTGCAGTATTATTGCTGTAAGAATTCCTCCCTCTCTTAGGATGACAGCTAAAAATATGGTTATCTTCCTCCACTCTTTCACTAATGCACTCAGAAAATCAGGAATTAATCAGGGTGGGAACACTACTTTCCTCTTTTTCTGAGGGGCATACTGCTTCCACCCTGCCGCCCCCACCCCCAAGGAAACAGATCAACAATGTGATCTTGCTGGAGAGAGAACTCCATCCATCCTATATGATGGGGCAGAGTTGTCAGGGAAATAGAGATGGAGAGAAGTGAGAGAATCTGTGGCCTACCCGTTCTGGGCAGATGGGGGAGTAGTGTGGGGGGGCAGTGTAATGGCCAGATCTGACGGCAAGGGAGCAGATCTAAGATACGGGGGTGGGGGGGGGAGTATGACGCCATAGCACAATGCATGCTACATCCAACCACAAATGTGGCATCGAGGACAGATGACTAGAAGAGCACATGTTTTGCTCAATCCATCTGAGGCATCTCTACTTTAAAGGATCTCGGGTCACAGGGTGGGACAAAGCCTTTGCCTCAGGCAATGGCAAGCTGTTGCCAGTCAGAGCAGCCAGTGCTGCGTTTAGAGGACCGAAGGTCTGGCTCGGTACATGGAGGTTACGAACCTAGAGCCGGGTGGGGTGTGGGAAATCATCTCCCCCCCCGCCCCACGCATACACATTGTGGCGCAGGAGATACTCCCCTCTGCGTCTGCCTCTCTCTGGGCTTCCCTCCCTTCCCCAGGGGAGGAAAAAACTCACCCGCGCGGTGACCTTATAGAGCGTGTATCCCCGAGGATGCCGTTTGGGCTCGGTGACCGTGTAGAATCGGGCCACCTCCCCGCCTCGTTCCCGCGGGGAGATCATCGTTGCAGCCGTCGCCCTGGTGGCCCGGCGCCGCCAGTCAGCAGATCCACTCCCGGGTCAGGCCGAAGCCGGCGGCGGAAGCAGCTACGAAGGAACAATTCCCCTCCCTCGGCAGGCCGGCGCTCGTGGGAGGCGAGGAACAGGCTCTGCTTCTCTGCCAGCAGCGAGCAACCAGTCACGCCCCCCCTCCCCCGGAAAGAGCTGGAGCGGAGCCCCCCCCCCCCCCGACAGAAGGAAGGGCGGCTGGATTTTTCACAGATCGAGCAAGGCGACTGTCATAAATGGGAACTTGTTCAACCCAAGGCGAGTTTGCCTCTCTCTACGGAGCATCATTCTGGAAAAAGAGGTGCCGGGACTCAGCTCTATCAGGAAACACCAACATCCTCTGAGCAGGATGTTGCACTAATATAATACCTTTGCACTAATATCTTATAATAACAATTAGCATTTATACTGTTCAAAGCACTGCAGGTGCATTCTCTTCCTGTAATCTCTACAGCAGCTCTGTAAGGTAGGCCAGCATTCCTATCCCCATATTTCATATGGAGGGCTGTGGCTAAATGAACTCACATAAGGCTAATCAGTGCATGGCAGAGGTGAGATTCAAACCAGTTAGAAAAGCAAGATCTGGGTCCAATAATACCTTAAAGAACAGCTAGATTTCCAAAGTATGAGCTTTCCAGAGTCAAAGCTCCCTTTTTCGATACTTTGGCTGCAAACCAACACGGCTACCCACCTGAAACTATCAAACCAAGTACTGTATGATATGTAGTCTGCCATTCTAAGTATGACTACTGAGAATCCTCAAGTCTATTCAATGGGGCTTACTTCCAGGAAAGCATTCTTATGATTGTACTGTCAAGCTGTTAGGAAATCTACAATGGACTCTGCACATGCTCAAGGGGCGTTCCTTCTACTTCACATTGCAAATGTATGCCAAGACTAAGTAACAGTCCAAATAAAACACTATCTGTATTTATCTTTTATGCATAGCTACACTAAGTTATGAATATTGCATTATTTTTATAAAATGTATATACCAAAGAATGCACTTAGTAATAAAATGTAAAAAAAAAAGAGCCACATAGTCCAAAATGTATTTTGCAACTATTCCTGCCGTCTTTGCATTTTGATATGAAGGCTTCTCTCTTCTTTTATGGTATCTAAAGTGTCATAAACCTACTGCAGCGAGGATAGGAATGGTTGCAGTGGTTAAATGCGGGGGAGGGGGGAGCTGAAATATAACTACTTGGAAATCACTCTCTCCAGTCTAGAAGGCCTGTCACTTTGCAGATGCTGTGTATGCTCAGTGAGAAAGAAAAGAATCTCTCTGCCCAGAAGTTCTTGACTATTAGTGCCCAAGAAGCTAAACAACAATGATTTCAGAGTTCTAGACTTAGCAGCCAGTATTGTCAGGACAACTGCACTAAACACTACAGCATGACAATTCTAAATTGGTTTAAAGAGGCCAGAGTCTGCCTTCATTGTTCATTGACTCTTGTTTCATTGATGGTTAGAAGTACATACAGAAGGTGCCATAGCTATAAGGTAGCTCAAATGTGAGTTTGTTGGCTATTTAGATCTCATGGTGGACTATAAATAATAGTAATAATAAATGTTGCATTTAATTCTATGTCCTAAGTAATACATACATGTGTATAGTTATTTAAGTTGTTGAAACCATATGTCATATGAGAGCCAGTTTGGTGTAGTGGTTAAGAGCTGCAGGACTCTAATCTGGAGAACCGGGTTTAATTCTCCACTCCTCCACTTGAAGCTAGCTGGGTGACCTGGGGTCAGTCACAGCTCTCCAGAGCTCTCTCAGCCCCACCCACCTCATAGGGTGATTGTTGTGGGGAGAATAACAACATACTTTGTAAACCGCTCTGAGTGGGCATTGAAGGGTGGAATATAAATGGAATGTTGTTGTTGTTGTTGCCATCTTGGGCCACCTCTTTTTTATTGGAGACATAGTTCATCATTTGGGTATAAGCAAGCAGTTGGGATGTGGTAGTTTAGATGTTTTTACAACAAAGCAAATAAAACTGAAAGCTCATGTATTTTACTACTAAATTATGGGGTTGTTCCCAGGATGTTCTCCTGTGCATCCCATTTAAACGAGATGGAGCACTTGAGTTCCTTTTAATGAGAACTTTCTAATGGATCATGATCAACCTTAATTAGCAGCAGAGGATTCTCATCTGGATTTTCTCTCTCAGACACCAAAATACCTTTGGGCAACCTTGATATGCTGTTTGTGACTATCAGAAGAAAACCAGGCAGTAATCATTGCAGATGCATATACAAGAAAAATCTGTAGATCCATTACCACATCATCACTCCAGGGTTGGTTGCAATGGCATTTTGGATCAGGGTTGCACCCAGATGGCTGATTTCCCAAAGATACAATAGAATCGGTGCTGGCAAAGCGGGAAAAACAATTCAGAACATGAGCAAGAGACATGAGAATTCAAAAGATATGTGAATGAGTCCTAATTGTCATCACATACAGTAAAATGTATTTAGCACTGGATCATAGGAGATTTGGTCTTGAGCAGAAAATAAGTGGCCAAACACATATCCAACTTGTCCACCTTAACTTGTTGAAAAGCTAAGACTAGTTTGAAAATTCAAGACTAACTAGATGCAGCTGAGAACAAGAATTCTGAAAGGTACCACTTTTCCTGTCACAATAGCAAACTCTCAAAATTCCCACAACTCTCTTGTAAGGAATTAAGCATTGCAAATATCTGTCTTGACCATATGGCGCTACCTTAGAGTGATACTATTGATTTATCAAGGTCAGTATGTCTGCTCTCACTGGCAGTGGTCTCCACAGGTCATTCACCTGACTTGACCCTTTTAACTGAAGATGCCGAGCAGATGCTATGAGCACTAGCATTTCCTGCTATCTGTTTTCTGTTGAGGACCAGAAACTTCCTCTAAAGTGAGATGCCAAAGCCGAGAACTATCAGATTACAGCAATAACTCCTAGTGTATATGTGCGAAGTCCCAAAATCCTTGGGCGCAGCGCTATTTCCCCACCACCCTGGTTACAGTTTTCAACTCGACCTAAAATGATCATCTTCGTGAAAATAAGATTCACCAGACTTCACTTGTAGCGGCAACAATTCTTGTGCCTCCCTTGTTGTTAGGTTTATTGTGGCAGAAGCTTTCCTAGACTAAAGCCCGCTTTATCAGGTGCGTAAAGTGTTAATTCTCAGAAGGTACAAGTGAGTAGAGTTTTCGATTCAACCCCTCAACCTTACAACAAAATGGTGGTGGCTACCTTTGTCGTAAAGTGCCCTTAACAAACATGGCTCCTGTTCTAAGGTTGTTTTGGAGCCTTACTGCTTGTAACGGGCTGTGGCAAAAACAAAACTACAAGTCCCGTTCGCCCGTGCGGTAGCCACGGAAGGAAGCGTGTATGAGGAAGAGACGAGCTGTGTTGGGCGGGAGGAGTCATCGCCTGCTACCGCTCGCTTTGGGTGTATGGAGGGAAAGCTGGGTCCTGAGCGGATGTGGTGAAGAAGCCGGCGACCCCCTGAGATGACCCCTCTGGGGAGTCGGTGTGGGGAGCAAAGAACCTGTCAGGAGTGGCCACATTTGGAGGTAAAGAAAGTGGGCTCGGCTGGGAAGGCTCGTTGGTCCCCCCGGGCGGGGGGGGGGGAGGTACGGCTCCACCAGAATTTGCCTCTCAAGTAAAAGAAAGTGAAAGAGACACTTCTCTACCGGGTTGTTTTTGTCTCCGTGTCCTACTTGTGGGGCTCCCAGAGGCAATTCGCTGGTTCCTGGAACTGGTTGTTTAACAGGGATCTTCATGGTCTAATCCGGCATCGCTCCTCTTACGTTTTGTTACCCGCTAAATCCAATGGAACTTGGTTCTGAATGAGCGTATTTAAGAATTCGTCTGTACGTATTTTACTTCTTTGATGCAACCTCTCGAGTTAGAAATAAGTTCGCTCCTTCTGAAGAAAGGAGGGCTTGGGTTCTTTACGAAGAGAGCAAACAAATGTTTCCCAGGCCCTTTTTAAAAAAAAGTTAATACAGGAAATGTATTTCATTGTTGCGCTTAAAAGGGGTTTATGTTTAACGTGTCAGCAAATGATACAAGAAGAAATTTAATCTAGTGCCTGGAGGACCTACCAAATTTTGACATTGATGTAGTGAAAGGTTTGGTCACTGTTTCACTCATAAGTAAAAAGAAAAATGTAAGCATTGCATTTATCCTTTGGGTTTTATAGTCCAGGCTGTGCCTCATGGAGTCCCTCTGCTTTTGATTGAGATCAGAAGGTCAGTTTGCACAGAAAAATACAAATTTTCAAGCCTAAAAAATACTTCACATGAATAGTATGTTCAGTGTTCAAGGCACTGCATGTACACTGTGTCAGTAAATCTTGCAACAGCCTGCTCAGACAGGCTGTTTATCCCCATGTATAATTTTAAAATCTTTATTACAGCCAATTTATTATAAATTGAAGCCTATGAAGAAGTTGGATACGAAACGGGAGTGAGATTTGAAAATATGCTGGCAAAACCCATTGGCTCATAAACGTAGTGGTTGGCTCTGGTCCTCTCCTTCCATCTTGCTGTAGACCGTAGAAGTCACTTCAATTAACAGCTTACATGAGCAGCAAGGACCTTCAAAATACATGAGAGACTTAAGTTAAACAACGGATATTTACCAGTTTCATTTCAGGATTATTCACCAGTTGGACTGTTCTTTATGTATATATATATTTTTTTATATATATATATATATATATATATATATATATATATATATATATATATATATATATATATATAGCATTTCTATAATCTATAACTAATTATTGATCTATGAAATAGGATGGTTTGATTATTAGGTATATGAATGTGGAGCTGAAGTCTGTTGTATTTTGTATATATATGTATATTTATTGAATACTAATAGCACTTTTGCACTTTAAATTACAAAAAAGTATATAAAAACTATAAGATTCATATGACTTTATTCTAAACCTCCAGGGGAATCTTTGGTTTGGTTAGCAGTTTCAGTATACCCAGAGGAGCCCTATAGGTTACCGTGTTCCCAGAGATCACCTGCAGAGTCTGTATGTGATTGGAAGGCATGAGATCTAAGCAGTGACTCCTGTAGAGATGGGACAGGTGACTACCTCTGCAGGTGGATAATTTTGAACTGATTGTCTGCATCACTCCTTGTATTTGGTCACGCTTAATGCAGAGACACACCAGAATTGTCTGTCCTCCAGAAAGCCTAATTGAAAAGACACATGCCCAGAATCAGGTACATGAACTCATGAAGCTGCCTTACACTGAATCAGCCCATCAGTCCATCAAGATCAGTACTGTCTAGTCAGACTGGCAGCTGCTCTCCAGGGTCTTAACTTGAGGCCTTTAACATCAACTATTACCTGATCCTTTCCACTTATTCTTTCCCAGGAATTGAACTTGGGACCTTCTGTGTGTAAAGCAGATGCTCTGTGACTGAGCCATGGCTCCTCAAGGCAGATGTGTCCATTTAATTTCTCACAGCATATGAGCAGTTATCTCAAGTTATACTAATGTACCCCCAGCAGGTCATTGATGGGTTATAAGTATCTATAATAAATAAATCTTGTGAAATAATCTTCAGAAATTCAAAATGTTATTTCTGACGTCTTTTTAGTAAGTTGTCTTCCTTAGGTGTAAGAAGGTTGAGGTATAATATAGGAAAGTATCTCTCTTACATGACTTAATTCTGTGCTCACTTACTTAGGTGTAAGCCCTACAGAATTCACTCAGACTTAACTTGCAAATGCAAGTTATTAGCTTGTACATAGTTAAAATACCTGGCACACAAGAGCCTGAACTCCTAAAAGATTGATATGATCATCTGGGAATTCAAGACACTTTTCCAGCTCTGTTACTACTTCTTCCTGATACACAGACTATAATTGAATAAAACTGTTTTCTTCCATGAGCATTTTACTTTTGCAGCTAACTTTAGATACATCCTTATTGTTGTAAACTTCTGTTGTAGTTCAGGTATTGAATCAAATTTAACCACCTAATTTATAACTACAGAATATTTTAAAAGTATATTTTGAAAGGATGAGAAAGTCGAAGCAACCCTTGAAAATTCATAGTACTTAAGAAGGACCAGTGGTCCTGTTGCATAGCAGTTAAATTCAAATCCCACTATGGCCATGAGCTCAGTAGGTGGCCTTGAGTAAGCCTTTCAGCCCCAGCTCCTCAGCTGAATTGTGGGGATAATAACAACACTGGCTTTGTTCACCATTCTGAGTGTGGCACTAATCTGTCCAGAAGCACACTGTTGTCATTATCCTGCTTCACATAGTCGTGAACCAGTTGCCATAGATGGCAAATGGCATAGAGGCTAGGGTTGCCAGGTCCCCTCACCATCTGGGTGGGAGGCTGGAGGCCTGACACTTATTTTTTGCTCATGCGTGCTCCTGGGGCCGTGCAATGATGTCAGATCTGGGAGTGACATCATCACGCAGGGCCTCGTGCCACCTCTGGGAGTGCTCCCACACACTGCAGCTGGCTGATTTTGACCCGTTTGGGGCTGAATCAGGCCCATTTGGGGCCTAAATTGGTCCGCTGTAAAGTGCAGGAGCGTTCCAGGGCCCTCCTGGCAGTGCTCCTGCACTCTGCAGCAGGATCCCCCACTCCCACCCTCCACCCCCTGCCCCCACTTACTTGGCCAGCAGGGGAAAAGATGGGGGAACACGCCACCTGGGGCATGCTCCCAGGTGGCGCATTCCCAGGTGGCACGTTTCACAATCTCTCTTTGTTTTTACCATCCTGAATAATTTGGTGGTATCTGCAAACTGGGCTACTACACTGCATGGTCTCAATTTTGTTTTTTATATATATGTAATTTTTTATTTTAAAAAAAAAAGTACAGAAAGAAGGGAGAAAAGGGGACGGAAACTTTAAAGAAAATTTAAGATGCTCATTACAAGGATTATCAAATGCAATAAACATAACTTTTAAAATGCAATTTCCAGTTATATTACATATTCATGCTCAAAAAAAAATTCCTCCTTATTCCACCTCACCGTTGGAATAAGCTATATAATCTGGTTGGTTTAAAACTGAAAAATTATTTAACATTAACTATCAGTTATTAAACATTTAACTGCCTCGTTCCAATTTCAAATTTATGGATGAATTAAATTGCTCTGGTCCCAACACTGAGCTTTTGGGGACCCCACTGCTCGCTTCCCTTCCTTATAGGAACTCATTTAACCAACTTTTCATCAATGAGAGGACCAGACCTCTTATCTCATTATTGCTAAGTTTACTGTAGAGTCTTTGATGAAGAAATTTGTCTAAAGCCTTATGGAAGTCTAAATAAAAAGTACCTACCAGATTGCTCTTGTCCACATGCTTGTTAAACTGCTCAAAGAACTCCAAGAAGCTGGTGAGGCAGGACTTCCCTTTGCAGAAGCTATGTTTATTTTTCCTCAGCATGTTACTCAGTGTGTTTAACAATTGATGGTTGTTGTGGGTTTTCCGGGCTGTATTGCCGTGGTCTTGGCATTGTAGTTCCTGACGTTTCGCCAGCAGCTGTGGCTGGCATCTTCAGAGGTGTAGCACCAAAAGACAGAGATCTCTCAGTGTCACAGTGTGGAAAAGATGTAGGTCATTTGTATCTACTCAGGAGGGGTGGGGTTGAGCTGAGTCATCCTGTAAGAGTTTCCCAGGGTGTGGAATGCTAATGGCGGGAGGCTTCACTGTATCCTGAGGAGGTTCCTTTGCATATGGATTGGTACAGACAAGAATAAAAGAACATGAAAGACACTGCAGACTTGGACAACCTGAAAAATCAGCAGTGGCTGAACATAGCCTAACGCAAACAGGGCACAGTATCCTATTCCAGGACACCAAAATACTGGACAACACTTCCAACTACTTTGTCAGACTGCACAGGGAAGCCATTGAAATTCACAAGCATAAGCAAAACTTCAACAGGAAAGAAGAAACCTTAAGAATGAACAGAGCATGGTTTCCAGTTCTGAAAAACACCAGGCTAACAAAACATTCTATCCCCGACAATAGCCCTGCAGAGAAGATTAGCACATCAAGTACCAATCCATATGCAAAGGAACCTCCTCAGGATACAGTGAAGCCTCCCGCCATTAGCATTCCACACCCTGGGAAACTCTTACAGGATGACTCAGCTCAACCCCACCCCTCCTGAGTAGATATAAATGACCTGCCAACATCTTTTCCACACTGTGACACTGAGAGATCTCTGTCTTTTGGTGCTACACCTCTGAAGATGCCAGCCACAGCTGCTGGCGAAACGTCAGGAACTACAATGCCAAGACCACGGCAATACAGCCCGGAAAACCCACAACAACCATCGTTCTCCGGCCGTGAAAGCCTTCGACAATACATGTTTAACAATTGTCTCTTTAATACCAGTTTCCGTGAATTTACCTAGAACCAATGTTAGGCTAACTGGCCTGTAATTTCCTGGATCCCTTCTGGACCCATTTTTAAAAACTGAAGTGACATTTGCTATTTTCTGATCATCCAGCAGAGAGGCCAGTTTTAATGGCAGGTTACATATGATTGTTAGTAGATCAACAATTTCATACTAGAATTCTTTAAGAACCTTTGGGTTTATGCCATCTGGGCCTGTAGACTTACAAGATTTCAGTCTGCTCAGTAATCCTAGAACTTCATTTCCTCAGTTTGACTCCGTTGTTCAGACACGCTTCCCCCAAACAGTGGCTGTAATGTGGACACGTGCCCCACATTTTCCACAGTGAAAATAGATACAGAAAATGTATTCAGTTTCTCTGCTCTCTTCCCGTCTTCCTTAAGCAATCATTTTATTCCTTTGTCATCCAAAGGCCCGGTCACCTACCTAGCAGGTTTCCTGCTTCTGAATCAATGCTTATTGGTTTTTTTGGCTATCCACTCTTCAAATTCTCTTTTTGGTTGCCTTATTGTCAACTTAGATTTTTAATTTGGACAACTGGGTTTGGTTCCTCACTCCTCCACTTGAAGAAAGCTGGGTGACCTTGGGTGATTGTCATGAGGATAATAATAACAAACTTTGTAAACTGCTCTGAGTGTGGCATTAAGTTGTCCTGAAGGGTAGTATATAAATTGAATGGTGTTGTTGTTGTTGTTCTACCTAAGCCTCAATCAGTGTAGTTTTAAAAAGTTTCCAGACATCCTGGAGGAACTTGACTCTCTTAATTCTCCATTTTATCTTTCTTTTGACTAATGCCTTCATTTTAGCAAAGTTCCTGCTTTTGAAATCAAAGGTGATTGTTCTAGCCTTTGGGGGCAAATTTATGTTGACTTGAATGCTGAACTTAATAGTATTATGGTCACGGTTCCCAGTTGGTGCAACATTTACATCTTGTACCAGATCTTGAGCCCCACTCAGAATCAAGTCCAGAGTTGCTACATCTCTACTTGCCTCTGTAACCAACTATTCTAGTGCACAGTCATTTATCAATGACGCATTTATGTTCAGTCAGTGTGAGGGTAGTTGAAGTCACCGGGTATTACAACATTCTTTCCTTTAGTTGCTACCCTTATTTCCCTCTATCTGGAATTCAGCTGCCTGGTTTTGGTAAGGGGGAAAGATAGTACACACCTCTTTTAGGGACCACGGCTCGTCAGAAATGGGCTCTGACGAACCACCAGTTCGCAAACTACGAACTGGTCTGGTTCATCACAAACTTTGGTTCATATTTCAGTTTGTTCCCATCTCTACTGCTGACTCTTCCTCCACACTAGCTAGCAGCCTATCTAAACAATATGTGAAGTCCGCAGTCTTTGTATCTGGCAGGCAAGTCACCATGCGGTATATAGACTTGGAAATAATGTGAATTGGAATCAAGGAAATTGGGCAGCTTTTTTGCTTCATTGTCTGCAGTACTGTTGAATGTCATTATATTGTAAATCTGTATATGCATCAGTATTAACAGCTTTTTAATTAGAAGCTAGTATTCTAGAATATTTATTTCCTTGTGGTTCAAGAAGGCTTACAATAATAGATTTAAAACATTTACAGTTAAAATCAAAATAAAATAATCTCCAAATTCCTCACTCCCCCACTTAAAAGATGCCTGTCATTCAAACCCACTCAAAAGTCCTGACAGTCTAGAGGTGTGCACCAAAAAATTTGAGGGAAATCCAGATTCTGTATTCTGGGGTCCCAAAGATTAAGAATTCTGGGAATAACAAACCGATTCTCTAATTCGGTTCAGCTATATAGGAGAAATTCGGTAAAATTTTGCCATTATTCCCTTTGGGAAAATCAATCCTGGGAGCTGGGGTGGGGGACATCATTTTTCAAGTACACTTCACCAAATTGGCAGGAAACCTACTCCTGTCTGACCTCTAAAGACACTCCTCCCCTCCAATTTTGGCAAAATTGGACCCTGGGGGCCAATTCTGTGGGCCCCCAAAGAAGGTGCCCCCAGCTACTCCATTGTTTCCTATGGAAAAAAAGTCAAAGCTGTCTCCTGCAGAAACACAGTGGGCCCAGGCTGCCATGGCCAAGGCGAATGGCCTACAGAGCGACGCGCGCTACAATGCACACTGTCTTTAGTTTGGATAAATATCCAACTGTTCTCTTTAAATATCTGTTTCAAATCATGCTGTTCTGCAGTGTCTCCCACATCTGTAAAAAGAACTTTAAAAGGCCTCCTTTTTCAAAGTGGCTTCAACTATTGCTTATGCAAACATCATCATTTGGCTGTTTGGTCTCTTCTGTATTTAGCTGGTGATGGTTGTTTATAGCATTGGAGTATAGAAGTAGTGTGCAGATTGTAGGCAAAAATACAAGATGTGTAAGTTTCTTACACAAATTACTGCTAACAAACTACAAATGAGACTGCTGGTGTGTGATGTTCAAAGTTGCTTCATTATGAAGGTGTTGGGTCCATGCAGAAAGACTATACTATACATTTTGTGATCTCACAAGCAAGAAGCTTTACTGATGTTTCTTTGTTTCTAGGTATCCCATGCTGTCCCGTCCTTTACAGAGGCTGGGCAGAGATTGGGCTGCCCATTGGAATCTGGCTCAAAGACTCTTCCAGAATGGTCAGACATATAAGTGCTGGAAGTGGACTGAGTACTGTTCTTGGGCTTGGTGCTCACACTTGAACTCTCAAGAGTCCCTGGTAAGCTGGAAACTTTCTTTGTTCTGGAACAGACAGCCTCACAATCACATACAAAAGTGTTCCATTCATCTCAGTCCTGCTAACATGAAATCTGAAGGAGATGAGCCAACTTCAAAACGAAGGAGATATAGTGAGGACAGGGACATTAGCTGCAGTCCTGATGAGCAACTGAGTACCACTTTTCCAAATGAAACTTCACTGCTTTCTAATGAACCTCAACATGAAGAAGAAAGCCTTCCAAAACCAAGAGGTAATGTGACAGTTTTACTGTCTCAGTAAATTCTGCATAATATTAAAGTCTGTGTTACCCACCAGGGTATAAGGAACCAGTGTGATGAGTAGTACAGCCAGTACAGAGCTGTAATAGGCTTACCATTTACCCACTGAGGGAGACAACCTCCTGGCAAAAGGACCCTCCCACCTACACGTACATTTCAGCCAGCTAGAGGACTGTGGGGAAGTGAAAATGTCACACAATGCATCCACATCACTTCCCAGTGAAAACTGTTCTACCAAGTGGGTTTTTTAACCTTTTTAAACCAGTTTTACCATAGAGTTTTGGGAGCAGTTTAGAGCGTTAACTGTTGCTCTGATGTCACATCTGCATTTTCACTTGTAAGTGATGTCGACACATCACATGGTGTTGGTTCCACCACTTGCTCTACATCTGAAGCTCTCGAGGATGCCAGGTAGTAACCTGGCAACCATAGTTGTAGATACAGAGCTAATTTCATGGCTTATTTATTTATTTATTTCTTCCATTCATAACTTTCCTTTCTCATTGAGCCTTAAAAGTAGATAATATAAGGAATAGTGGAACCCAAGGCGTTTTGTGATCTTCTGGCTCTCCCTGTTTCTCAGCCTAACCTCCTTCACAGAATTATAGTGAAAACAAAATGGGAGATAATATGCACACCCACTCAAACTACTTTGAGGAAGATAGGATACAAATACATTTCTCTGACTTCACTGTCTATGGCAGTGATAGTAGTGGTTCAGGAGCCCTGTGTGGCTGTTCTGAGCATCATTCCCCAATGTGGCACTTCTCCAATGTTTCAGCAAAGTGAGCAAGGCCCTTGCCCATTGAATCTTGTGATTGGTAGGTGGTAGCCACCTTGAAACAGCTGCCATCAGAAGAACACATAAGCCTTACTGAATGCACCTGGCCTCATGCCAGGCATAAAGATAGATGTGGCTCTTTTGGCTGATGGTAATTGTAAATGTGGTCTGCATACCACAGAGAGAGTACCACTGGTCTTTAGTGAATTCTGTTGAGTCAAGCACACACACTAAACTCGGTGGTGGCTAACATTTTGGGCAAGTTGGATCCAGGAGTGTTACGCTAGTGGACATAACAATACACAAATAGCTGTAACCCCCAGTGCAGGTCTGTCTTGGGTAGAAGGAGCAACTGGCAGAACGGCATGGGGGAGAGACAGAAGCACTGCAGAATTCTAGATGCCTATACCTTTAGTTGGTTACCCTCGCTTTGTGAATAAGGCCTTATAAGTATCAAGAGTATTGTTGGTTATTTATGCAGAATGGTAGATTGTTAAAATATGTGTGGTGTTTTCATATTCATTGTTTAGGGTCCTTTTTTGTTTTCAGCATTTTTATACAGGTCATTCATGCTTTACGTTTTCTTACTGCACTCTCAGTTAGAGAAAATAATTATCTGAACAGAATGTAAATTCTCAGGTCAATAGTATTAATGCCAACATATTTTTTTCTTTCCGATTATTGTTTCAGCAGATGTGATCAAAAGATCCTGGGAATATTTTTGCCAGCAGAGTAAAAAAATGAAGATCCTTGAAGAAGATAAGCAGATCAGCCAGGATAATAAAGACCTGCAGGAAAAGTTTGATTTTACTGTGATGTCATACAACATCCTTTCCCAGGATCTGTTAGAAGACAACTCCCACCTGTATAAACACTGCAGACACCAAATACTATCTTGGAACTATCGGTTTCCCAACATTCTCTCAGACATCAAACAGCTGGATGCAGATGTAAGTGGAAAGCTGCCCCACAGCTTTCACTAAGAAAGCAATTTATGCCTAGCAGGGTGTCTCTGATACAGATTGTAAGCAGTTGCAGCTCTGTTTCACTTAGGATATTTTTAGGTGTACATAGTATAGTGTTAACAGTGAGTGATATACACATTTTTGACCATACATGTTGTATCATCACTCTTTCTATAATAGCAAAGAGTCCGCAGTCTGTTAGTAGGACATGGAAATGAGCCCATGCTAAATGTCAGTAGTTCTCACTCACTGAAAACTGTGGGTCTTAGAAATGCTCCTATATGGTTGATAGGTGTATTTTTCCTCCTCAGGTACTTTGTTTGCAAGAGGTCCAAGAAGACCATTATGGAGCAGAAATCAAGCCCAGTTTGGAAGCCTTGGGTATAACATATCTTTTAAACATGTTACTTATTATAAGTCAATTGTAGTTAGAGTATAATTGAGGAAGATTATTTTAAGGTGCCTAAATGAGCTCAAATTCCAAGAGGGGGGAAAAAAATATCCTAAAGTATCAACAAGTATACTGTGGCACAAGTTTCCTTTACTTCAAGCTGGGTATGAAAAGTTTATCTGAGAATGGTGCCAAATCAGAACTAACCTAAGGGTCGCTTTGCTATGTTTTTGTGTGGGGTGTGTCGGAGTGTCAAAAAGGGGGCCTTGTGTCTGATGTTAATAGTGCGTACATGTTTCAGTTTAAAAGGCACTAGACAAATTCATGGATGGAAAGTCTGTCAACAGTGACTATAGTTGTGATGGCTAAATGGAAACTCCATGCTTGGAGGCTCCTGAGTGCCCGTTGCTGGAGAGCAGCAGCTGACCTGCTATTGAGCTTCCCAGAGGCATTTGTTGGCCACTATGGAAGATAACATACTGGACTAAATGGACCTTTGGTCTGATCTAGCAAGGCTATTCTTGTGTTCTCGGTATAGTTTGTTTCTATTTGCTGAGCAGCACAGAAGTTTCCCCTTCCAAGCCACCCAGGGCATGAAGTAGCCAACAGCCTGTCACGGTGATGGTTCTCGTCACTTAGAAGTTCTTAGTTTGAATACCTTTCCTTTGCATTACTGCTTGTAATTAGATGTCTTACAATTGTCTCAATGGCTAAAGGACCGGCTTGCCATCCAGCCTTAACTGGGAAGCTCAAGTAGATTTGGATCTTCTTTGTTTGAGAGGGTGTCAGATATTAGTGTGTATGGGAAGGTGTTAGCCAAAATATCCTGTCGTGGCAGCTTGTGGCTGGTCTTTATTCTCTTGCACGTCTGCCATTTTGAATCATACCTTGAAAACTGAAGCTCAGGTAAGTTATTTGAAGGACCTCAATCTATCCAACATCCCAGTTAGATGGTGGAGAATATTTATGACCTGTCAATGCTGTGTAAATTCTGGTTTTTCCTTTTAAAACTTCTGATTAAAATTCAGTGCCAGAATTTTCATAATATTCTGATGGCTCATATCCATTCTTTGCTTCTCCACTCAGCCACTTGGGCCTTTTCTCTCTCTCCTTTTTTCCCTCCTTAAGTAGGAGTCTTATAAATAAAGTGCTCTGGTCTCCTCAAGAGCCAGATAAATATGTTCTGTATACATGAAATACCAGGTGGTATTCTTACAGGGCCTGGGGTCAAGGAGAGGTGGCTTTGGAAGCACAGGAGTTTAGACTGAAGTCATTATTCACTTTCCCAGAAGTTCAAGTGCAGCACATGTCATACTTGGCAGAAAATAACAGTTTTAATATGATACCTGATTCTGTTGCAAATTAAGTAGAAGTCATGGACAGCATTCTTATTGACAACTTTTTTTTTCTTTAAAAGAGAACTGTTTAACTTTTTAAACACATCTGGGAATTGCAAGGCATTTTGTGAATCCTCTTTGGAAGTCACAGCAACCGTTGGCCCAGGCAATCAATGATGCCAGTTGAGAGGCTCAGCAGTCCTTGAAATCAGTCAGACTGAATCTTGAAATCCTCTTATACAGGCTACCACTGCGAATACAAGATGAGGACAGGAAGGAAACCTGATGGCTGTGCTATTTGCTTCAAGACCTCCAAGTTTAGCCTGCTCTCTTCAAACCCAGTGGAATTCTTCCGCCGCAATATCCCTCTGTTGGACCGAGATAACGTGGGGTTGGTTGTGCTCCTGCAGCCTCGGTTTCACTGTAAGGCCACTGCAGCTATATGTGTGGCCAACACGCATCTGCTATACAACCCAAGACGAGGGGACATTAAGTTAACCCAGCTAGCAATGCTGCTGGCCGAAATTACCAACCTAGCCATTCAAGAAGATGGACGTTTCTGTCCCCTTGTCCTCTGTGGTGACTTTAACTCTGTCCCTCACTCTCCACTGTACAATTTCTTAAGAGAAGGAAAACTGAACTATGAAGGACTGCCTATAGGGAAAGTAGGTATCAGTTTGTTAAGGGTTGGCTGGTTGACTGCACAATTTTTGAACCAGGTGCCTCTCATCCTGTTACTAATATTATGAAGCTTCCTTGAGCTGAAATTTCATGCTGAAATGTGTTATTTAGTCCAAACTCCAAAGCCAGAGGGATGCAGTTCAGTAGCTGTGTTCCAGGGAACCCTGAGTTCCCTTGGAATCTTACTGCTGATTCTTCAATGAGAAGATCAGTAATGACAGACAAGCTCCCCGATAAGTCTGTTGTCCACCTCTGTTAATTTTCAATATGCAGCTGATGTATGGTGCTTGGTGTGTTCTAGGAATGCTTTGTGTGTTTTAGAACATGGCCTCCAATCTGTGGCAGATGGTCAAGAGTTCCACAGTAGACAAGATGATATAAAAATTCTTCCCCAAAACAGAAAGTTTGGAAACCATTGATGTAATGGATAGAATGTTGAGCTTAGGGCCAGAGACACCTTGGTTCAAATCCCCACCCAGATATGATGCTTTCTGGGTGACTTTGGTCCCTGAAGGATCTGAATTGGAAAAGGGCAGTTTAACATTCACAAGTGATCTGGATCCATGGATGATATGTAAGATTGCCAAGTGGCAGGTTACCCCTGTTTATTTACGATGATGATATCCCAAACTGGCTGTGAAGAGCTCCAAAACAATCTCTCCAACTTGAGTGACTGGAGCTCAGCAAAGTAGTCTAGGTTTAAGATAAGGCAGCAGTGAATGTTGAACCCCTTCTGGAAACATATGCATGTCTTGGTGGTTGTTATTTGTTTAAGGTATCTGGACAGGAACAGTCTCATAAGGGCAAAAGGATACTCTCAATTCCCATTTGGCCTCAAAGCCTTGGCATCTCTCAGGACTGCATGTATGAGGAACAACAGAAGCAACGAGAAAAAGAAAGAGGTAATTTCCTGTACAAATAAACAGTGTCCTCTGAAAATACCATTCACAGCCCCGAAATATTTACCAAGTAAGATTCCGAGCCGAAGACACACAAACATATCAGTGGCCTGAGTTTTCTTAGATAGTAACAGGGTCCTTAACTGTAAATTAACTGTAGCCAACAGAGATTCTTATTTCCTTCCATTCAATGGCATATCAGCTCTGGGCATGTGAATAAGCCACAGCCATAGCACTCAGTGTGTTTTCTTGTGGAGCTGCTATCCATATTCTTGAAGAAGGAAAAATAAGAAATGAATTGGAAAGTTCTCCACCATGACCCCCAGGGCATGTCTGCTTAGCTCAAAACAGAGAGCTCCAAACATCTTTTAAAAAGACATCAGGACTGCCATTTATTGGCAGTAAACTATATAGCCCTTCCCTTTATAGTCATGCTGTCAACTCTTATGTTTAGGGGCTAGTAGTGACCAACACTTGTTGGAGCAATGACTTCTAAAAAATTTTTTTACATGTATGGTTACTGTTCAAACAATACTTTGTAGGGATAATCTGCATACAATAAACATTTCAAGAAAACGGAAAATAACTTTTATAATGTTTAAATTTTGTCTGCATGTGTGCTTTCAGTCTTGTCTTTTAATGATTTTGTTCCTTTGGACATTGGCTCAGTTTGGTTTCTCCATTTTCCAGAGAGAGAAGAGACTAAAGAAACCACATTGGAGGCTTCAGAGGAGATTATGATAGTAGCACAAAGGTATATTTTGGAATGTGGGTGATTGAAGTCTGCAGGCAAGCTGACAGTCAAGCAATTCTTCCTGTGTGTTTATGTTGCATTAGGCTTGTTTAAATGAGGAGGCTACATGTTCTCTTTATAATTAAATGTATCTTAACTTTGGCTTGTAGAAACATAGGTAGCACATTTGGTGTTATCTAATATAACTCTTTCACATGAAAAGAGGATTTGTTAAGCCAGTCTAGAGTTGCTTTACTGAAGGTGAGAGAACATGCAAAGCACTTCTTAATGAATGGCTTTAAAAGATAAGGGGGGGATCATGAGGATGGAAGTTGAAGAGTTGTGAGCAGCCCTCTGCTTGTGCAACAGATCTTTCCTCCTTATGTGCTGCAAAAAAGCTTTTCCTGAAGGTTGGGATCCCCAGGAGCAGCATGGGATGTGGCACAGCCAACCCCTGGCCGCACCAGCCAAGCGCCTTCTGCTAGCACAGATCAAAACCAGAAAAGACAGGACTGATGGCTAATTGGAAATTCAGTGTTCAGGGGCATATACCTCTAAGTGCCAGTAGCTGAAGGCAAACAGTGGAGAAAGCTGTTGCCTTCACACACGCACAGCCTACTTACCTAAGTACATTCTGTTCTCGTTTTGAATAGAGCACTTAGGGAGGTCAGCTATGGCCTAAGAGAGTTTCCCAGACATACCACATCTGAGATAAGGAGGCCCACTGTGAGTGCCTTCCTTAAGTATCCCCAGAAACTTGGAGGTAATGATGCCAGCCTAAGTCATGGAGGAACTCATCTCCCCTGTTCACCAGCTGAAATTAAGAAATCCTCATAGTTGAGGAACTCTTCATCATAGCTGGGTTTTGAGGACAGAAACTTTTCTGGAGTGGACTTTTGGATCCAAGATCACCTGGGTACTATTGATTCAAGTAGGCTGTGGAACTTTCCACCATAGCTATTTTTAAATTGTCTCTACTACCATGAAACCTTAATAACAGGTACACATTTTGATAATTTTGTCATACAAAAGTTTGTACATTACATTGTTCCTCATATTCCAGTATTTCTGTTTTGTGTTAAAATTTGAGACACAGAATCTGTTTCCTGAGATAAATATGTGGAGAAGCAAAGGAACTGAAGGAGCAGTCAAGGGAAACCACAATAAGAATCCTTTTGCTTGTTTTTCTAGTAACCCATTACTTTTTTTCTGATGTGGAGGAACAACTGAGCCTGTATCAACCTGTGTTAACATGACCTCTCCTGTAATTCTCTTTAGCATCAGACACTAATGCCTCTAAAATGTTTTTCCCACTTAGGTTACCTACATATTTACACCACAGTTTTCAGTTGTCTTCGGCCTACTCTCATTATTTGTCTGATAGTGGAGTCCCAGAGGTAACAACCTGCCACTCAAGAGGAGCAGTTACTGTGGATTACATCTTCTATTCTGCAGCAAGAGATGACATGTCTCAGCAACCAGGTGATGAAATCTAGTACAACTGTCTGAGAACTATATCCTCGCCTCATCTACCAAATAGAAACCAATATCCAGTATGCTAATATCCCTTTCAAAGCACCCATATATAAAACACTCAGCTGTTGGTGGCAACCAGATTTTTTAATTCCATTATGAGGCACAATGGGAAAAGGATAAGTTGATTCACACACTAGCCCTTTCCTGTCTGATGCTTGCTGACTGAACAAAAAGCTACTTCCGCACCCAAGACACTAGTTTTTAATAAGGCTACATTCCTAGTCCATCAAGCGGCAGCTTTGTACCGATAATTCTACATCTGCATCTTTCTCTGACAGATGTCTTCAGATCCATTGTCCTTTACATGATGACTCCCTTCCTTGGATAATTTGGTTTTAAGGTTGCCAACTAGCCACATGGACAATACACAGCCTGGTGTGTTCACATGTCTTTAATAGTAGCTTGATCTGGCATGGAGATAAACATCATCCTCCATTAAGCTTATAAGAGAGCCCTGCTGGATCAGACCAGTAGTCCATTTAGTCCAGCATTTTCACGCAATGGCCCACCAGTTGTCCTGAAGGGCCAACAGGCAAGGCGCAAAGGCCAAGGCATTCCCTGATGTTGCCTCCTAGCCCTGGTATTCAGAGGATTGGTGTCTCTGAATATGGCAGTTTCCTTCATTCACCTACTTAGTTGTCCTGGACGGACCTATCCTCCATGAATCTGTATTTACTTTTGTCTGTCCTGAACCTATTGCTCATCAACTTCTGGATGCCCCCGAGTTCTAATATTATAAGAAAGGGAGAAAAAGCTCCCTCTCCCCATTTTCTCCACCCCATGCTTAACTGTATAAATATCTATAAAATCTATCCCTTAGTCATCTCTTGTCTAAACTGAAAAAGTCTCTCCAGCTTTTCCTTATAAGAAAGGTACTGCAACCCCTTCTGTTTTTTCCAGTTCTGCAATGTGCTTTTTGAAATATGACAACCAGAACTGTACACAAAATCAAAAAGAGTCCAGTAGCACCTTTAAGACTAACCAATTTTATTGTAGCATAAGCTTTCGAGAATCAAGTTCTCTTCATCAGATGCAGTTCGGATCATGCATCTGATGAAGAGAACTTGATTCTCGAAAGCTTATGCTACAATAAAATTGGTTAGTCTTAAAGGTGCTACTGGACTCTTTTTGATTTTGCTACTACAGACTAACACGGCTAACTCCTCTAGAACTGTACACAGTATTTCAAATGAGGCCGCACCATAGCTCTGTACAGAGGTATTACAATATGGGCCACTTTATTTTCAATCCTTTTCCTAATAATCCCCAGCATAGAGTTTACTGCTGCCACCCACTGAGTCACCATTTCCATCAAACTTTCAACTCCAACCCCACTACCTTTTCCTCTCAGTCTCAACCAGTTGAGACCCCATCAGCAGATATTTGAAACTTTTTTTGTTCCAATATGCATCGCCTTTTTCATGTCAACCTGCTGTTAAGGTCAAACCAGCAATGACCAGAAATAAAAAGTTGGCAACTTTTTCCTGAAAAATGGCTTTATGAAACTTGAATGTTCCCTTTTTTTATGTGCATTTCATGTGTTCCAGATGAGAGGAACAAGTTAAACTCTTTTTTTTAAACTAGCCTGGTGATAGCAATTCCAGCGAAACTCACCAGATGGTGCCAGAATGTCAAGTTCCTTCAAACAGACATTCTTCTTGGTGTGTGTGTGCATGCGCGCACGCGCTGAAGCAAGAGGCGCTTGGGACTATTTTTCTGGTCCTACAGAGTGTGTGACCTGTTCTTCATAGGCTGTTTGCCCTGGGTTCTGTGCTGTTGAGAAGAAGGCTTTTTCCCCACACCATAGCAGTCCATTTATGCAGCTCAAGGTTTTTTATTGAGGGGTTTTCTGTCCTCTTTCTCAAACCTGCTTGGCTGCAAAGTTTTGGGAGAGATCATAGCAAAGCCTGCATGGCTGCTGTCTAGGCAAGAAATTTCTGATTTTCCCCATCCTGCCCACCAATTACCAATTTTCATATTTTTTTAAAAAAACTCTAAGTATTTAGCCCTTTTTTGAACCCAAAGTTGCCTTACCCCTGCTATTTCTGCAACCAAAGGGGCTAGAGAGTTACTTTTTAAAATGAAAACTGGAAATCCAGAGAACCTGATGGAACCTTGGAACAATATTAAATTGCTGATTTAAAAAAAAAACCGAAAAAACCCCAGAAGTATGGTGGAGCGTGGCCAGTGCCAAGGTACTGGAGCAGGCAAAATATGGAGAACCTGGACCCATTGGATAATGAGCATGTTTCATGCTGTAAATGCTTCAGCATTATAAAACTCAGCAGCAATATGTTAAATCAGTTCGGCTTTCACCCTTGGCAATAGACTCTGAAGTGGACTTAGGCATACCCCTTCTCTTTCTCTTGGAAGATGTGCACATGCCTGAGATCCATTCTAGTCTTCTAGAATGCAGAGCTTGAACAGATTAGAAACGATGATCAGCTGCTAATTTAAAAAAAAATAGCACTATGATACTGTATATTCAGGTAGGAGTTTTGTTTCAATTGTGATGTATTTGCATTTATGTAACACTGTTCATAATAACCCAAGTACTTTTTTCCCACAGAAGCTGAGCATATTTTTGATGGAGGCCTGAAGCTTTTAGGTAGATTATCGCTTGTAACAGAGAAAGATCTGTGGCTGGTTAATGGACTTCCTAATGAAACCAGCTCCTCTGACCATCTCCCTCTCCTTGCCAAGTTCAGGCTGGAAGAATAATACTCAAATAATTGACTGGTCTCTGTCCTTTCTCCCCCCCCCCCCCCTGTTTTGGTCTTTTGCTTCATTCAACAGTGGTAGAAAAAACTGAATAGTATGTCTCACTCATAGTTTTGTGTTTGTGGTTTTTTTAAAGCTTTTGTAAATTATTGGAGCTGTTCAGGTAAATCATAGTTATACATTTTTAATAATGGGAAAATATTGTGCTGTATTTTTTTAAATGTCACTGCTTTTCACAGAAATGGTATAAAGTGCTTTTTAAAATACAAATAAGTTTGTAGTGTAATGGGGAACCTTCTCTGTCCTTCCTGTAGAGTTTTCCAAAGTATTTTGTAAGGTTTGTATTGGGCTCAAAATACCTTTCCATGTATCTATTTTCCTAGTCTTCCAAGAGGTGTGGGTTGCAATATATCCCTGCTTCCCTTCATCCTCTCAGTAGCCCAGTGAGGTGGATTAAACTATGAGCACTTTGCCAAGGAGACAGAGTCAGTGTGTTACAGTAGTCAAATTGTCTAAAGCTTGGAAAAGACGAGGCTTGAAGCTCACTGGGTAACTTTAAGGTAATCACTGTCTCTTAGTCCAACTTTTTTCACAGAATTATTGAGGGGATAAAATGAGGAACTATATATGCTTTCCCTGGGTTCTTTGGAGGAAGGGTGGGATAAAAACAAAGTTGGCCAGAGTCACTTTGTAAGGATCAGGTTTCATGCTGGTCCAGTACTGTCTGATCCTGACCATGTTGTTCACTCTGCCACTGAGCCAGAGCTCCTCCTTCAGCTACTTAGGTTCTTGGAAGTCAATGAATAGAGCAGGGTCCCCAACTTTTTTTTTAATCCTATGGAATTCTGACTCAGAGTGGTGGGTGCAACCACAAAATGGCTGCAGCAGGAGGTGGAACCAACCACAAAATGGCTGCTGCAGAAGGTGGAGCCACACACCCAGAGGAAGTCCAAGTGCAGGGAATAAGATTGGCTGTGCAATGTTATTTTAATCTGCACATCCAATCAGATCTCAGTGGCCAATGAGAAGCTCTGCTAACCAACAGCCCTACCTAGCCCCACCCACTTTATGAAAACATTTGGTGGGTACCATGGGCACATGTAGATTACATTAAGAGTCCTACATTTTTTTGTCAATCAGATAAGAGTATTTCTTTAAGAAGAGCTAAGATCTGCTAATTAACTGTATTTGAGCAAGTAATAAGGTATTCCTGAAACCACCTTCATATGTGGAAGTTGCTTAAAATAACATACCCCACACCCTGCATTTTTGTAGATGAACAGATGGAAAAAAATGTAAGTTAAACTGTCTAAATATAGTTATACTTAAAAAAACCTGTTCCTGCTAATGACTTGATACAACACACAAAACAAGCAGCACCCTTGGTTACAACTTGTTCTTAGTTACAAAGAGCACAGTCTACAGTGAAGCACCATATAGATGGGTTTTACCTAGAGGTACCATATCCTGGCATTGCTTCTGTTCATTTAACGGGGGTTTGTGTCACATCTGAGAAGGCATGGGCTCTAGCAGCAGAAAATCTGACAGCCATAGTAGGGGGGATTAGAAATATTGGCTGGTTGAGGAATACAGATTGCATGCAGGTTCAGATCATCCTTTAGGTTATAAAATCCAACTGTTCTTGGTGGAGAACTTCGATACCATTATTTTTTTTTAAGTGCAAACTGCCCTGTCCTTTCAAAGCTGCATTTTGGTATCTCAAATATTTTTAGCCCATCCCAAACGATACACATATTTGATTGGTTGGAAATCTACTCATCATCAGTTGTGCGTAAAAGAGAAATGAAACACGGGAGCACTGACCCTGACATGGGGAGGAGCTATTTCAGATCCAGTACACCAAAGAGAATGTTTGACCATTTCGGAATAGCTTCCTCAGATTAATGGGTTTTTAACCACTGAGGAAAATGGTGTGACAATAATAAGCAGACATGGAGTTGTAAACAAAGCGTGATTGTAGGCTTGTCTCATTTCACCAACAACCAATTTGATCTAGCTGTTGGAGGGTGGAGGCACATGGCTTATCTCCATACTGACTATGTTGATGTCTACAGTGATTTTTATCCCACATAGCATAGGGTTATGTTCAGCAACTGCTTTTATGGGAGGGTACCCTTGAAGGGGTAGCTGAACGTGGTGGTCCAGGGTCTCCCCACTCCAAAATGTGTATTGCTGGCAAGTCTATCTGTAATAGCTTCTCAGTCCTTTGGGCTACAGAAAAGATGCCACGTTGTATGGCTCTGGATGTTGAAAGTCTGATTCAAGCCTGGCAGCTTCAGAATCCAAGGCAGCCTTTATATGGCCACTGGTCAGTCAGAAGAGCCTACATTTATTTGGTTCCTACTTAGGTAAACATATGGGTTTTCCTAGAACAAAGAGGGAAACCATTCTCTCTCAAGAGGAAAGGGCTCTTCTGTTACTTTCTCCTGGCACTGCTTCTGCTATACTCCATTCTCTGTGTGGAACAAATTTTGTCAGGTTTCCTAATTTCATCAGGCCATCTGGTCTCACCCTGCCAGTCTTCAGGACTTCCGCACCATCACCACCTCACACACCTTTCCCTAATTCTTGTCTTTTTATGATTAATATCACAAACAGATGGATGACATGAATAAACTCCTTAATTGGTTTTAGCTGGTGGTTATCAATCTGCCTCAGAAAACATCCTCATTTCTGTTTGTGCCACTTGCATTTTAAAGATGCATTTCAACTATATATTGATCTACAAGTTTCAAAGTGTTTTTTCTCCGTAGTATATATAGGAGGTTGGACTAGATTATCCTAGTGGTCCCTTCTGACTGTATGATTCTATAGCTAAATACAATGGGAGGTGCAAGTCTGCTGGTAAAACCAACAGCATTGTGTCTCCTTTGCCTCTCTCCCACCCCAAGTAGCATTTAGTACATCAAGATGGAGGTGTGAACTGAGAAGTTCAAGTTTAATGAATACTGCCTGGTGGGGTGAAGGAACTCACCAACTAGTGATACCATGTATTAGTATTTTGTATTAGTAGAGTAGGAGGAGACGCAGGGCTGCAGTTCGCAGCAGCAGCCATGCACTTCCTGCCACATCTGGTTGCAGACTTAATTCATCCAAACTGAGCAGCTTCCACAATAGTGTGATAATCAGAAGTATAGGTGAAAGAGAATGTATTTCGTAGAACTAAGGAGAGTACAGTGGTGTTTTAAGACTGTTAAGCTTTTTGCAGAACCAAGATACAGACAAGTGCCCCAATTCCGGGAGCAATAACATGCCTGGAAAAAGGCTTTTGTATATGTACCACTAGCTGGATGAGGAACCATGTCTGTAGACGGATGCTGTGACGGCAGTTGCTTGCTGTTGGTCTTGTATGCACAGAGCCCTCTTTAAAAAGTAGTGCTCATGCTCAACAGCTGTTGAGGTCGATTAAACCCCCCTTCTCTTCTTACCAAACAACTGTTAACCAGCACATGACTGCTGTTTAAAGAGAGCTCTGCAGCTCTGTGTAATGTGCACACCCACCACTGGGTTGGGGCCAATTAGCTTTCCATAACAAATATTAATCGCAGCAATTTCTTTTTTAAAAAAAACACAAAATGGATATTAAAAAAGCCTCCCAAGATATTTTATTAATCTTCCATGCTGTACATTAACATACAAATGAGGAGAAAAGTAAAATCATGCATGTTTCTTAACTAGAACAGAACAGTATTTTGACAAACTGGGGACAAAATAGAAACCTGGTAATTGAAATCAGTTTTTTAAGATGTAAAAAATTACAAGTAACAGAACAGGATTTGCTTATACATAAGGAAAACATAATGCCAGGATATAAAATAAACGACCTATCTTAGAAAAGTTTCATTGGCTATGTAAGGAATTCTGGGAAAGGACATAATGCAGTATTACATTTTCCTGCACAACTCCCATTCATTTCAAGACAACCAGTGCAAAAGAAGTTCTTCATGGATTGTGCCCAAATATTTCTGTTAGAGACATATATTATGGTTCACTTTTTAATGATCCCAAATATTATTTGCATTTCACCAAAGATTAACCAACTGTGATAGGGGAAAACATGCATGTCAGCATTCAGTGAATGCATCACTTACTTTTTCTTTTAAAAAACATTATCCTCACTTTAGCTTTCCAATAAGAAGTTGGGTTTTGATGGAATGCAATTACACGCCCTAACCAAGGACATGAATCACCCTCTTCTTTGCACCAGGAGTCAACTGAGCCCCTCCCTCGTCTTCCCTTCTGCTGGGCCTCAGCTTTGTACACTATGCTGGAGGAGACTGCAGCAGACCTGACTATTACTCTAAATAAGAGGTTCAGAGTAGATGTAACACTGCTTTCTTAACTGTACCTCGGAGAGCAGGAGCAATTGCACCACTCCCTTTACTTGCACAGCTAGCCATGGCTTCATATTACCTGTGCACCAATTGAAGTCATGGTTCTCTTGTAAACCAGGGCTGAAATTATGAAGTGGATTTTCAGTCAATGTTTCTGAGGGAACTTTGCTTGCAATTCCAATGATTTGCAGCAGTGCACATGTATACAAAATGATGGCGAATATCAGAACGGGAGGGGCGTTGGAAATTGGTCCAGTGAGGAAAAGGAGAAGGGTAGAGATGCATGCAAAAGGGCAGCTGTTCATCGTGTTTAAGGGATCCATTGTGTTACATCAGCATCAAGCTACAGGAATCTGGTGGCCTGCTATTCTCCAAACTACCAATAAGCAGACTACTCCAGTTATAGAGTGAACATCCTTTGTACAAAAGCAAGATATTATTGCTGTGCTCTCAGATACCTTTCCTTGGCTAAGGAGTAATCTCTTCATTTATTTTTATTTGACCATAATCCGTATAAAGGGCCACTTCTCCAAACACGTTAGTCATCAATTCATGCAGGATGTCTGATCTTAATATAAGATGACAAGACATCATCGCCTTGGAATATCAATGCTTTTGAACACATTATTTCAAAAAATACAGGCATATAAACAGAAGAAGAAAAGTACGTTCTTAAGGGAAGCCCACAGATTCTGACATTATTTTTAAGAATGTTCAACACACATGATCTGACTATTATTACAATGTTTATCTGTACAAAACGATCGGTTTCTTCGGTATGATCCAAAGCTCCATCATGCACATCAAATTCAATACACATGTAGCGGTCCCCATTTTTTCTACATCAGAGAATGCACAACAGAGAATTCCCCCCGCATGGGCAGAACACTCCAAAAAGATAATGGGGCAGCCATTGCATGTGTAGAACTCTCTGTGAACTGGAGAGCTCATATGCACATTGGAGCCGTTGGATTGTTCCACTTGTGCTTAAAGACTAGCCTGTGAAGGTTAAAAGTCTGTGATAAATTATTTTTAAAATCACTAAAAAAGAAAAGCATTGTCAATTTCTTTTTTTAGGTGGAAAATTAACAGTTTGCTGTATCCCTAACATAAAGACTTCAGTGCTTTTAAGAAGACACTTGCATATAATACACTTTCAGTTCCTTCATACACATGCACATAAGAAGAATAAGGCGGAATGGGTAGGTCAGAGAGGGTGCAATACAGCCAGTGCGATCAGAAAAGCTGGGAACACAGTACAAATCCGTTACAAAATTAAAATACTGTCAGTTTTGCATATCTATTGTAAAGATTCTTGAGGTAATATTGATACTTTGAAAAAAAACTCTCACACCCTCTAGACTGCTGCTTTTTTTATTGCTGAATGTCACATTATTACTGGGCTCAGGACCCAGTCTGCTAGCTACATCTCCCATGTTGAACACCCCGGACACCAACAGGACTTTTGCAAATCCAATTCATCCCTAATGGAATTTTCACAAAGGAAGCTCCTGTCTTACTGTGTCATTGACTTGCAACCTACTGCCCCCCAGCACCTTTTGAACACTATCAAGGAATACACTTTCATCATCTCCATTCCTAAATCCTACAGACATCACAAAATGCTCTAAGCCAATGAAAAATAGCCATTATAGAAACAATTGTTTCAATCCAAACAAAACCAAGCCACGCCACATTACCACCCCTTTTAACTGGATGGAGATTAATAACATTATCAGAGGTGATAAGAATTCTTAATTTCCCTTTTTCTTGATTCCACTTCATGGACTTAAAAATAATAACAATAATACCACCATCAACTTCTAGGATTCTTAACTTCTAGGTGAAGTCTTAAATAAAATCCTTCTGCTCATCATCAATAGTCGCAACCCCCACCCCTCCCCCCAGGTCCACAGATCACAGGGTAAAGTGCAGTAAGAAGCACCCTGGAAGCCATCGTGTCCGCCTCTGGTTCTGTCAGATGCGTAGCTGATAGCCTACTTCATTCAGTGTAGAGAAGTCACCCACCTTCTTATCCATCACAGCAGGCCTGGAGTCAGGAAGATGAAAGGAACATAAAGATTAAAGTCGAAATACATTTCTTCAGAATTAACCTACTGCCAACACCAAACTAAAGCTGTATGTCTATTGTTTCTTGCAGAGTAAACTGTGGTGCAGAAACTATCTCAACTTGGGCCTGTAATTAAGTACCAAGGTGTGTCTATGACACAATCACTAGAGTCATTGTGGTCTTGAGATCTGCATGGCTGCATTAGTAGAGGAGGCCTATCATGTGTCATCATGCCATTCCCACTAAATGAATGAAATAAAGGGAAACAGGTCACGTGAAAGCAGTTCAAGAACTAATCCAAAGATGGCCAATGGACTCTGGCATTGGTGAGACAGACTATAGAATCCTAAATCTAGAATAGAAGACTTTATTTCTCTTTCACTTTTACGTTCAGATTGGGATTTCAGAAATAACAGTTGGCTAGTCATTTCCTGTAAGCCCAAGGAACAAAGGATTTGTGTGAAAGTATGTTTTTCAGCCCACTACTTCCCTGCCAAGATCATATATTAATGGACTGTTCACATGAAACCAGAGTATTTGTTACTTGGCTGCTGCATAACAGGCATATACACCAAGCATAACTTTGAACACGCAATTGAACCAGAAACTAGAATACAATAAATATCTTGGATTCTTCCAAAATCTGCACTGACAGAAGGATTTCTGTCAACAGAGTGTGACTTCTCCACCTTCTTCCTCCCAGTGAAGCCCAAAATGTCCCTCAAATGCTGCTCCTGGAGGACAGGGGACCCCCAGGAACAGCATGAGGACAGAATGTTTGCTGTGGGATGGAGGGAATAGGTGAAAATCACCCTCCTTTGCATCCGCGGAAATGATCAGCAGGATCAAACCCAGCGATTGAATCTCCCAGGCAATTGATTCTGAAGGAATAATTTAACATTCATAGATAATAAAGAAGTATAGGTATAGAAGTATAGAACGAAGCTGCTTAATAACAAAATTTAAAGGAAGAGGTTAGAATAAAACAGATAAAAAGAAAAGGGATATTTTAACTTGAAGAACAAGTTTCTCTTTTAGTCAATTTGGACAGGCTAAAGAAGGAAGATCCACACCAAACTATGGCTGTTAGTCTCCTTCTGCAGAGAGGTGACTTGATCTCAACTAGCAGCAAGCCATCTTTATAGCTAAACCATTCATTTAACACAAACATACTGCCAAGGTTCACAAATTAACTACTACTGATTCTTGCTTCAAGCAATGTGCCAACTCTGATGTACCTCCTAGAATTTACCATTGTGTATTCAGAGCTGACCACCCTAAATTCTTTGAAAAGCAAAGCATAAAATTAGAGTAAAAGCAAACCAAAAGTAAATCAACAAACCACAATCAGCCATCCCACAGGTATTTGTGTTGCTGTTGTTTTTTAAAAAATCTTTGCTGCTTGAAGAAGCATAGGTTACAGATTACTCTGACTAGCCCTACCCTACCAGCAAGTCTCTTATTCCCCAACAGGTCTGTCAATTTTTTGACCAAAGTTCTTCATAATCCCCTCCCATGTGTCATTGCCACTAACTGAAAAGTGCATAAATATATCACAGTTAAAGAACAAGCTTCAGCTCCCACTTGCCCTATTATCGTATTTCCTTGCTACTATAGTCAATTATATCCTACCATTCAGCTACATTTCAATTATCTAACATAAGACAAGCTTTGTTATGACATTCATGTGTTTTTAAGACCTGCATCTGTTCATAGTATATACAACCAAACCCATGGTGAGATTCAACATAGTTTTATGAATGCAGCAAAGAAAAGCCTTCAGCGGCATATGATGAGGTGGTAGTGAAGGGCTGATCCACAGGTCTTGAATTCTTGAGGGGACAACAGGGGTGCTACCAGAGCACAGGAGTATCTGTATTGTTCATCTATTAAGTGCTGGAGGGGAGTGTACATTAAAGACTGCCAGCCAAATTACAATTACAGGAAAAAACAAATCCTAAACATCCTTTCCATGTTAGATTGGAAGAAAACCACTGTAAGCTGAAACATACTTTATTATTGGACTCACAACGCATGATTCGCAAAACTTCTGATAGTATCAAATGGGAAGGTAACCAATTTTGTTAAATGACTTTTCCCAGACAGTTGCAGCTGTGGGCTGATGTTACTTCCTGTTTGCAAGACTAATGACAGGCCCAAAGGCCTACCTGTGGTCAATAATACACACTTTTGCAATAAACAAACCCACACCATTTGATCTCAATTACAGATTAATGATACACACATCCAGATATATTGGAAACTTATTATCAGAATATAACACCAATGAAGACCTCGGTGTGAGTGAAGTTGCCATGTGAAGGGATCCATGACCTGCTATAATAATTTACATCACACCAGAGAATGGATACATTCTGGATGGATACGTATTGGTTTCTGGATATGTGGGTTTGTTTATTGCAAAAGTTTGTACTATTAACCACTGAGGAAGCTCTTGGGTTGAAATGCGTATGGTCTTGTGTTGGTCATTTGACAAGTTTATCAACTGTATTTGGAGAATGTTATCGCTTATCTAAAGCTTTCCTATGTACCCTGACATCCAGGCCTTTTGTTTTTAATTTTATTATTGTGTATACTGTATAATAAATATTTACTTTGAATATATTTTAGTAGTTATAGCTTGACTCTTGTCATCTCTACAGTATATTTCGGATTGAGTTGTGAGGTTCCCCCCCCCCAACCTCTTTCTTTGTTGCCATGCTCTATGCAGTGCCTTAGTGTTCACACACACTGGTTTATTTTCATGTACAAGATTTAAAGAGTGCTGCTGGATCAGACAAATGATCCATCTAAGACAGCATTCTTTTTCCTAAACTGATCCAGAAAATATTGATCTTAAAATGACAAATGGATGTGGTATGCTCTCTGGGACTTTCTACTAACTTCACTCACATCCACACAAATTAAGGATCCCATTCCCCTTGTGAGGGCAAGGGATCCTCTGCTTCCACCCTCCACCTCCTGCCACCACTTACCTGGATGGCAGTGGGGAGGTACGGGAATGGGCCTCCCAGGAGTGCTCCATGGGCAGCGTAATTATGTCACTTCCCGGGAGTGACATCATCACACCACCTCTAGAGTGCTCCCACAATTTGGCCTGCTGTAATAATTTACATCACACTACACAATATATGAGATAATAACATCAGGCAGAACAGATACATATTGGTTTCTGAATGTGTTGGTTTGTTTATTGCAAAAGTGTGGGGTCTAAATTGGCCCACTGCAAAGCTT
Source organism: Eublepharis macularius (assembly GCF_028583425.1). Taxonomy (NCBI): domain Eukaryota; kingdom Metazoa; phylum Chordata; class Lepidosauria; order Squamata; family Eublepharidae; genus Eublepharis; species Eublepharis macularius. The sequence continues at coordinate 192,167,273 of NC_072790.1, forward strand.
GCACGCACCCTCCTGCCAGGAGGATAAGGGGACCTGGCAACCCGAACACTTTTGTACTTTTGGATAAATTACTCCCCCTCTCTCCCCAAAAATGTATAATAATTTGGAGAGAGATGTGTAATAAGAGGTTGAAAATTAGTCAAGTGATAACTCAAAATTAGAGACGAGCACGGAATGAAAAAAACCAACCACATGATTTGAGATTCGTAGCATTCCACAGAACATCGAACCATGAATTTCTGACCTTTTCCTAGTTCGTGGTTCGTTGTTCAGTGGCATTTCAATCGCCCTGCACCGGCTGCTGAAGCTGGTGCAGGGCGTTTGAAACAGATAGCCCCTTTCTTCTGCTGCCTGGCAGCAGAAGAAAGAAGCTGTCATTTCACAGACCCCGCACTGGAACCGGCGTGGAGTCTGTAAAATGACAGCTTCTTTCTTCTGCTGCCGGGGCTGTCAGTTTTACATACCCCGCACTGTTCCAGCACGGAGTCTGTTAAACTGACAGACAGCCCGGGCAGCAGGAAAAAGATCCTGTCAGTTTCACAGACCCCACACCGGTTTCAGCCCATCGGTTGAACCCCATGAAGGGTCTGTGAAACTGACAACCCCTTTCTCCTGCACAGGGGCTGTCAGTTTCACAGACCCCCGTGCTGGGTTCAGCCAATGAGCTGAAACTGGCACGGGGTCTGTGAAACTCCAAACCCAGCCACGGAACGGCTGGAAAAATTCGTTTGTTCCGTAAACACGTGTCCCCACAGAATGCATGTTTCGGTGCAAACAAACCAGCCATTCCATACGGAATTTTGTTCCATGGTTCATTTTGTACCCATCTCTACTCAAAATCCAGGTAGGTCTTTAAAGCAAACAACTATTCACACTTAAGAATTTTATTGCTCCATAATCCAAAACTGGTAATATCAAACTATTAAAAGATCAATTTAGTTATCCAGTGAAACCCTGGGATGCCACTGTAAGGAAAGAAATACAAGGGCCTCTACATTAGCTATCACATTTTTATCTGATCTGCCCTCCAACATAATCATGGTAACTTTATTTTATCCATTTTCCTTTCCATTTCTATTTTATCCCTACAACATTTCTGTGAGATAAACTAGCCCGAGTGAAAGCACTTTATAAATATTTATATATGTAGTAATTGGTTTTTGTTCCCTCGGTGAGTGTTTTTCTCTCTCCTTTGGCTTTCAGTTCTCTGAGGTTTTCGGCATGTGTTTTTTTCTGTTGGTTCTGGCACCATACTGCTTTGATTTATCCCCTGAGTTCTACATGTATTTTATGTCTATAGTTCTTACTCTAAGTTTTTTGTTTCCTCCCTGGGTATTTTTCTAGTTCTTTTGAGACCATTTTTACCCCGATCTTTTTCTGGATGCTGATTTTGAGTAGATTTTTTTTCCTTATGTGTAATATTTCTTCTGGTTTTATTTGTCCCACCCATTCCCAGCCACCTCCAACACACCTTTTGATTATTAGACATTCATCATCGTCAAAGCATTCCTCCCCCCCTTCCTGATTTTGTTTTGATCTTTTTAAATCATCAATTACCAAACTATTGTTGCAATAATAGGTGCAACATATTCTCTGAATTACTAGTTTTCATTTAAAAAATTAAGTAAGTCTCTAGCTTTTCCCCTTGCAGAGGTATAAGGAAAAAGGCTTATCTCCACAGGGGAAGGAGCTAAGACTTACTTTTTTTAAAAAAATGAAAACTGGGAATTCAGAGAACCTGCTACACCTTTTATTACAATGGTAGGTCAATCTGTTGATATGAAATTGACTTTAAAAAAAATTTAAAAGCCCTTGTGGCCCAGGGGAGGGGGGAGGCCGCTTCTGGTGCCAGAAAAGCAGTCAAGTTTGAAAAGTACATAGCTGCTGCTGCTCTAGGCTCCATCCCAACAGAGGTCAGTTTGCCCCACTGGTGCCACCAACCTCTTTCTCCCATATGTTCATTTTCAATCTTTTTTAAAAATGCAAGCCTTATATCAATCTATCGATCTATCGATATAAGCATATGCAAAAAATAAAAAGGGGGGCATGACATCACTGATAGTGCCACAGATGACAACAGCCCCCTTGCTTGAAAATCCTAATTATTTAAGGCACATGCAGAACAAAATAAACTGACTCTACAACTGTAAAAATGCAAAGGGAGGGCAGACATGCAGAAGAACAGTACCCAAATCAATTCCAGTGCTTGAGCATCAACTGCAAAGAAAATCATTAATAAACAGAGTGTGCGGAAAGCCCCCTTTCTCTCCATTTACTTGCAGCTTTTTGTCAAAAAGATGGAAATGAGAATTTGCCCTGGGAGTGGCTCTTGTAATCTAAAAGTGAAAATAGATATGACAAATGATCACAGATGTCTGTTCACCCTTAAAAGGAAAATTATACCTGTTCATGGATCTGATTTGGACTGGGATCACGTATGCAGAGAAGAGGGGTGAGTCTGCTGACTGAAAATGCTCCCCCACTCCATGCATTGTTATTAGCACTGCCAAGGGGAAATAAAAAGGTTTTACCTCTCTTTTTCCTTTTAAAATACTAACAATAGGGGAGGGGTGGTTTTGATTAACAAAACTGTATTCGTGCTAGAGACTTAAACCCTCTCCCCTCTCCCCTCATAGTCTTAATCCAAGTCAGGGGCATGAGGATGAACACAGCACTGTGATCTTCATCACGACTGTTTTGGCATTAACTGCTGACAAAAAGCACTGGCTAATCATAGCTTACCACTAAGAAGGGGAAGCCTCCCCTACAGTGAACTCCAAGTCTCTGATTCAGACCTCACTAAATAAATCATGCAGGCCAGGGGAGGGTGGAGGTGAGCAAAGGCTTATTTCCCACTGTGCCTATAATTAGTATTCCCAACAAAAAAAAATCACAAATGATGATACAAGTACCCTTTTTATATATAAATTGTTTAAACACAAAAAGCTCAAGAGCTGAAGGCTGCAGCTCTCTAATGAATTTTGCTAAAGTAATCCCATTGAAGTTAAAGGATTTACTCTGGGTTTAGTGGATTAGATAGCAACTTCAAAATTATTACTATTTGATCATTTGAAGCTATTATCTACCCTTTCAGTCCTCGTAGTACATGATATCCCACTTAAAAAAACTAGAATGAAAGTGTTAAGAATAAATTACGTTCTTTTGCTTTAATAGAGGATCCTGATGGCGGGCTTGCCTTCACCGCTCAGCACTGGGCACCCATCCCAAAAGGGGATGACTCAGGTATTATTTGGTAACTCTCAACATGGTAATTAGACTCTAGACCCTGTTCCTTTCTTTTATTTAGCTGCAAGACTTGTGCAAGGCAAATTCCTATACACTCTGTGCTCTCTATATTCTCTAGTCTGCTCAGTAGTTCAATAAACACCTTTCTTTGGTTAAGAAAAGCTGTCAAGCCTCACCTGTGTGCCTTCTGCTCAGACACCTGCCAGAACTCTGTACATGCTCAGAGGCTCATCAGCTTCCCCAGCAGCTGATGAAGGGACAAGTTTGTTTCAGTTGGAGGGGGGGCAGCTCTACCCGGAGAAACCAGTGATCAATAGGAGACAGGAAGAAGCCTCCCCTCCTGATCATGACAACATGATCTCCCATTTTTTAAAAAACAGAATGAAAGCATTTGGAATAAACTGAGTTCCTTTGCTTTGATATAACTCTTTCATGGTTAAAAAAAAACTCCTTGGGATTCATTTATTTTTTGTTTGTCTAGAAAATGTATATGCTGCCTTTCTGGAGACCTGCCTGAGGTAGCTCACAGAGTAAAAAAGTAATATTAACAGCATAAAATTATTAAAATTAACAAATCATAAAACCAAGCCATTAAAAAATCCATGATCATGAAAACATAGTTCTGACTTAACAATAAATCTACATAGTTTACTACAAACAGAGGCAGACTGGCTGTTTAATTTACATGGAAAGTTCCCAACAGGCTACTGCCCTGGAAGGCTGCTAGAGGAAAGAATACACAGAGCCAAGTCCTAGTAGCCCTGCCAGCACTGCAAGGGCCCTTCAGTTCACATCTGGCCAGTCATACCAGAAATGGATGTTGGCTCACCAGCTGTTTTCTCCTCTTTGCAATTGTGGGCACTGCTGGCTGGGTCTCAGTTGAGTGGTTCCGAGTCCTGAAGCACTACCTTGTAGTGCCACAGGAGCCACTCAGCCTGACTTGCTCCTAGGCCTTCTTAATTTTCTAGCCTGCCTCTGCAATCAAGGCAGAACCAGGAGCATGTGGAAAGTCAGTCATTCTTGGGAATATCCATTTTTGTTGGCATTATCAATTATCTCAAGATGAAACTGAAAAGAGCCAGTTTGGTGTAGTGGTTAAGAGTGGCAGGACTCTAATCTGGAGAATGGGGTTTGATTCCCCACTCCTCCACTTGAAGCCAGCTGGGTGGCCTTGGGTCAATCACAGCTCTTCCAGAGCTCTCTCAGCCCCACTCATCCCACAACATGATTGTTGTGGGGGTAATAATAGCATACTTTGTAAACCACTCTGAGTGGGTGTTAAATTGTTATTGTTATTGTTATCATACCCATCAGTTGCCATGCTCAGTTCAAGGTATTAGTTATTACATATAAAGTTCTTCACAGCTTTGGTCTAGCATACCTACAGGACCACCTCCCTCCCTATGTTCCTCCACGGCAGCTTCGCTCATTTGAACAGGGTCTTCTGCAGGTGCCAGACTGCACATGGGTGAAGTCAGCAGCAGCCTGTACATGGGCTTTCTCTGTGGTGGCCCCTATCCTGTGGAATGACCGGCCTTAGGAAGTCAGAAGAGCCCCCACTCTCCTGGCTTTTCGTAAATGATGCAAAATCAAACTATTCAAAAAGGCTTTTTACTCAAATGGGAGGGCTGTATTGTAGGGATGAGGTCTCAGATGCTTCGCTAATGAGTTAGGGACCATAGACTTCATTACTATATTGCCTTACATATTATCTGTTGCTTTAAATATGTCCTCCTATGTACCACCAGTGCTCCATGTTGTCTAATGTTAGTCCTAGAACTGATTATGTTCTGCTTCAGTATTTTTTCTACTCTGTATTGGATTCTTGCTAATACTATGTCTTTTAAACTTGTATCTATTTACCCTATGGCAGGGGTGGGCAAATTGCGGCCCGCGGGCCACATGCAGCCCACTACAGAGTTTTTTGTGGCCCGCCAAGAGAGTAGAAAAGTGTGATAGGGTACATTTGTCTCATTAAACTGATTCTAAAATGAAATGTGCTTGCAGCTATAGATGATATGAAATTAGCACACTAAATAAATTGAATAAAACTACCACTATTTTATTTAATTTATATTTATTGATTTTTATGATACAATTTATACCTTTTCTGAAATGCAAAGTTAACTAATGAATGCAATCATTTTAAAAGGTGCGGCCCTCCGCTAACCTCCGCTCCCACAAAGTGGCCCCCAAGCCAAAATAATTGCCCACCCCTGCCCTATGGTATTGTTTATGGAAATGTCCTTGATACTGTACTGAAATGTACATGATACTGACTGTACTAATCTCATCCTGTGTAATCCGCCTTGAGTCTCAGTGAGAAAGGTGGACTATAAATGACATAAATAAATAAATTATTATTAAGATGTGACATCATAGAAAACAGTATCTCTGGTAAGTGGGGTACACAGTTCAATAGAGAAACAAAGTGACCTACTAATGACTCCAAATTGCCAGCAAAAAGTAAGTGGCATGCCAAGGTGAAGAACTCACTCTTTAATGATATTTGCTGTTTAGAAATTGAGAATAGCTATGAGACTGTCAAATTTCAGTTTGCTTGCCGCTATCTCATAAGGGATTTAAAAGAATTAGGAAAGAAGCTGGCAACTGTGCTGCTGTTCTTTGCTCCGCAGTTGGAATTCAGGAGGCTTGCTCAGCTGACACTTCTTGTCAAACAGAGACCTCCCCCTTGAACACTTGTGCCACCCTAGCAACTGTGGAAACAGCTACAGAAACATGAAGATTAAAATACCCCCTGGAGGAGAAGAGTGGAGGCAGGAAGGCGCTTCAGTGGAGGTTTGCAGATTCTGACAACTATAATTATCCCAACACTAAATGAAAGCAGAAACTCCTACTAACGGGCCCCCAAGAATGTTGTGATGCAGCTATAGAATGGACTCCTGTGTAAAACAGAATCCTTCTGTTAATTCAGCAGCTGCTATGAGCACATAATTATATTTAGAAAGGGAGAGCTGATGACATGCATCTTCTAAGAGACACCTTCTGTGTGGGGGGAGCCCCTCTGAAGACGCAAATTTACAGTGTGATCACCGTACAGACTGTGGACATTCCTGCTCTTTTACATGGTTGGTTCAGGTTGGTTTCTTATTGTAATTTTTAAAAACTCACATGAACTTGATGCTTGTATGTTCAGAAGTTTATATCATACATCTATGAACACATATGCAAAAGAAACATGCAGACATGTGTGCACATATTTTAAATCCTTTTTAGAAAAACATCTTTTTTTTTCTTTTTGCTGCCTGAGATTACCCCAAAAAAAAAAATGGAGGGTGGGAGAACGAAGTGTCTTGCTGACCACAATATATGACTGGTGCACACCACTTGGCTTGGTGAGTCACATGTTATGTTAGTTTGGCTTCTGAGAAAGGTCCCAGGCCTTTGAAACTTCTTTTAGTATAAGGGCTTAGTCTTGGATCATAAAAAGTAATTATCAAGTGCCTCTGAACATGCTTTTCCTCACAACAGGGTAGCTCTAACCAGTCTCCAAACATCTAGGACTACGGTAATAGAGGCTTTCAGGTAAAAGAGTTAAGCTTCCTAGCATTTCCCAGTTTAGATTGCTAATAACTATTTCTAATTCACTTTCCAAACCTCTGAATATTCTCACTAAGAAAAGTTATGATGCCACTTGATACCTGAAGATTCCAGCCAGTTCAATAGGATCCAGGTGTCTCCTAAAAAGACCAAGAAAGCAAAATCTTCTGTGGGATATATTATTTTACTTTATACCCACACATGCTACCTTTATTGCAATGTTCAGCAGTTTAAACCATCTTAGATATATGTGTAGATTAAATCAAATAACTCAAGCATCTTTAAACATAAGGTGACATTTCCACTTATTCTGAAGATATGTAAAGCTACAATTTAGTACATCATGATTCTGAGGTTCTGTCATCAGGAAACACTGGGCTTTTTCACACTGCTTACCTTCACTCGCAACGACCTGGAACATCACACAAAAAATGCGAAAGATTGCATTTTCTTGGACGAGATTTGCGTGACATCGCACAAATCTCACACGAGAAAACGCGATCTTCCTCATTTTTTGTACGATGTTCCGGGCCGTTGCGAGTGAAGGTAAGCAGTGTGAAAAGGCCCACTGTCCACGTGGGTCATCTGTCTGTTGAGGAAGCCCTGAACCATCTGTCAGGGCACTCCTGCATAATGCTCTGTGGTGCAAACTGTCCTGAGCAGTTGGTTAGGTTTCAACATCATTTTGCCTAAACCAAGATTGTGCCTTAGAAGAACATGCTCCCCAGCTGTTCTGGATTGCAGAAGAAAGTACATACTAGAGGGTGGGCACACTTATTAATATTCTCTATCAGAGACGCTGCTAAGCTTCCAAGGAACCCCAGGTGTCATCAAAATATAGTCTGAAAACTTTGGAGGCAACCATCACCATTAACATCTGGCCTAGGGTTGCCAGACAATGGCTGGCACCTGGCAAGAGATGTGGGGGCAGGGGCATGGGAATGCCATTGCCATGAGTGATGTTACTTCCTGGGAGAGTTGAAGTGACATCACATCACTCTAGGGATTGCCAGAAACTCTGTGATAACACCAGCGATTTTCCTAGAGTTTCCAATGATTCCCAGAGTGTTGTGAGTGACATCATTTCTAGATTTTCCTTGGAAGTGATGTCACATCACGTTTAAAAAATTTTCTTCCACCACCCAAAGGAGAAGCAGCAGGAAGCACACACTGCCGGTAGAGGTCTCCTGCCATAGAGTGAGATCTGACCCAAGCCTAAGCATGATGAAACTCACGATTTGTCTCTTCTGAATGCTCGTCTCTGAGGGCTGGCTTGTCTCCTCCGAGGTGACAGGGATTTCCCTCGTGATCTCTGCTTGACTGGAGAATGGGCACTTGCGGGTTTTAAAATCTGAAAGGAAAGGAAATAAGCTGGCTAAGAAAAAAAAATCCTTTATGATGTTGCTTTTTCCCACCAGATGAGAAATATCTCTTAATATAATTGTAATAAATTCTGAAATTCTTTTATTTAATAAGCCACATATGGATTTAATATAAATTAAAGGCTTGCTTATCTGCTTGTTCTTGAATTTGCTGATAAAGGCCATTTGCAGCACTTATGACTATATCCATTTTTTAAAAATGTTTCTAATGAGACAACTGCCTCCCCCAAACCCTGATCTGAAAGATTCATGGCAAAGCTTAGTGTGTGCAAAGAAATAACAAGATATTAATCTATTTCTAAGCTCTTTGAGCCTAGCTCTTCCCAAGTACTCGACATAAAAGAGCAACTATCTGCACTGACTGAAAAGCAGCATCTTGCTATATCATAATGCTGTAAAGCTGCCATAAAGCATATTGCTGGAAAATGCAGAACAATGAAACAGCATCAATTGGACTCTGCATCTATATACTTTTGGTGAAGCAACCTGAAATTTCAAGGGCTAGGGTTTGGAGGGTTTACATTACGACATGTTCACCTTTTCCCTGACAGGTGACATTCCAAGAAGAGTGGAGGCTTATGTAGGATTACAGCTCTAGCTGGCAACCCACTGGGAGGATTTGGGGGGCAGGGAGAAGCACACCGATGTCATGCTGGCATGCAATGGTCATTTCCAGCAAAACCCAGAACTGACATCATGACATTGAGGGGGATGCTCAAGCATCACCCGAACTCTCTGGGAGAATCACTACTCCCATAGTCAGATGGCATTTTTGCAAATTTGCTTTATTTACAAACTGTGCAGAAGTGGAGGCAAAGAGGCCTTCCTACAGGACTGCAGATGCACTACCTTATAGCAGATGCAGAGAAAGAAACAAAGATGTTGCACCTGCAAGGTGGTTTCAGCCAGTTCATAGATCAGTAACCTGCTCTGTCTGTTCCAAGCTCATACTTGCAGTTTCTTCACATGTGTACATGCATGCTTCCCGGTCTTCCTCCTAGCAGCTGGGAGGGCTCATGTTCCTCAAACTCCACTGAGCCATTAGGTACAACCACCTCCTAACAATTAGCCTCCATTCATTAATGAATCTTATTATTTTGTCATAGGCCCTGTTCCCTTTAGGTCAAACCAGATCTCATAAATGAGACAGCAGCTACAACCTCCAAACACTATATACTTAAGTATACAATTTGCAAGGCATAATCCCAGCAGACTACACATAGTAATTCCCAGGGACAATGAAGTTCTAAAAGCATATTTGCGTGGAAATAATCCCATAATGGGGCTTGCTTTCTAGTAAATATGCCTAGATTTGGAGCTGGTGAAATCTCCCCTGCCCGGCCCCTACGACTGCATTGAGCAGCAGGATTTCCATTCAGGACAGTGGAAGCAGATGACCACTTAAGAGTTTATTCATCATTTTAAAACTCCGCATCTCAGCTCTGAAAGCCTTATAAGGAGGAGGCCAATATTATTATCGCCATATTATCTCGATGCAGAAAGGGAACCAAGGCTGGAAGAAAGATGCTTGCCAAAGGGCCACCAATTGAGTTGTGGCTGAGCAGAGAGTTGAATTGGCAGCCTGCCGGATCACAGCTGATGCTCTTAGCCACTACATGCTATACCAACTCCCAGTGATCACCATAGTACCTAGACTGGTCCACACAGAAGACAGCAACCCTTGAGATACTGTAATCTCAAACTGTGTGAGGCTTCAAAGGTCATCAATGACATGATGGTGAAGATGATGATGAAGATGAAGATGAAGAGAAGAAGAAGAAGCAACAGCAGCAGCACTTTGAACTGGGCCTGGAAACTAACTAGAGTTGCCATCCTCTAGGTGGGGCCTGGAGTTCTCTGGGAATTAAAACTGATTTCCAGGCTACATCAATTAGTTGTGCTGGAGGAAAGGCAGCTTTGGAGGGTGGACTTTATGCCATCACATCCCTGCAGAGCTCCCCCATCCCCAAACTCCACCCTCCCCAGGCACCACTCCCAAATCTCCAGGAATTTCCCAAGCCAGACCTGACAGCCCTAAAACTAACAGGCAACTAAAGCAGATGAGTGTTCCCGGCAACCTGACCCTACCAGAAACCTGGAAGCCACATTCTGAACAACTACAGTTTCCAAATATTTTTCAAAGACCACATTACAGTAGCCAAGTCTAGATGAGGCTAAGAGTGCAATCTGAAACATGCTGACGACATCACAACTAGAATCTCTTGTCAGCCTCTTCATGTAGATGTTAGATAGCACTGCAGACATTATGCAGGGGCCAATACCACCAGGCACCTGTACCAGCTCCACTAAAATGATTAAAAATGGTACAAGAGCACAGATCTCCTGATGGATTGTTCCCAATATGTGAATAAATGCAACCCTTTAGTCCATCCACCAGAGATTCATTATGCTTTCTCAGAGATTTTTCTTACAGCTCAGCATATCTGACAGCAGCAGGCTGGGAAATTAAGCCATCCTCAAACTAAGACAGACCAGGGGAAAACATTTGAAAATTAGGAAGACTGATATTTGAAATACACAAGTTGCATTCTTGATAAGTCTGATGCTCCAACAATCAGGGAGCTGTTAATATAGATAAAAAGCAGAACGGAGGCCACGTGTCTAGGGACTGCCCTATACCAGATGTTCAGAGCTGGATGCAGAGTACCTGTGGAAGCCACACATAGAAAAGTTCAGTGTATATTAGAGAGAATTATTAAAGAGCTATGTCTACAAATAGAGCTGAATTTCAACACAGCCAACTATACACGTTACACAATCATATACCGGTCAAGTGCTAGCCATAGGGTCTAGCTATCACTATTAACCTGAAAGGTTATTTTCCACGTGCACCATCAAGAAAAACTGGGAGGAGTCTTAAATTCACATGCAAGTCACAGTTATGTACAGTAATATAGACCTTTTGCACATGACCTTCTTTTAGGGGGACTGTCATACATTTAGGGTCATTATCATTTTGGGTCAATATGTAAAGCAACATATAAATCATCCCCCAGAATTTGCTGCAGAGGCCTCAGCTGCCAAGATCGGATAAAATTCCTAAGAACAGGGAGAATTTTCCCAAAGCTGCTTTTTAAAAAAAAAAATGGATTGCTCAGGTATTGACAATCCTTCAGAACAGCTACAATCACATCAGCCTCAGGAGTGAACATTCAATTACCTCCCTCAAGCCAGTACTACTTGCATCTTCCTGATGTTCAATCCAGCTCTAGTACATACAACCTTTATTCAGAACATTTATATCCTGCCTCTACAGATAACTGCTTGAGGTGGCTGAAGCTCCTTGACTAATGTAAAGGATTAATCTCATCTATTCAGCACACCCTTAAGACTATGATGACTTATCAGCTCTTTGACCAGAGCCAAGTTTTCTTGCTTCTACTAGTGGGAATAAATACAGCAATAGGAGAGGGCAAAATTGACAGCCACAATCTCAACCTGCTTTTAAAAACTGAATAATAACCCTTGCCCTGCCCTGGATAGCCCAGGCAAGCCTGATCTTGGAAGCTAAGCAGAGTTGACCTTGGTTTGTGGGAGGCTGACCTTGGGTGGGAGACCTCCAATGAGGACCAGGGTTGTAGAGGCAGGCAATGGCAAACCACCTCTGTTAGTCTTTTACCTTGAAAACCCCAGCAGGGGTAGCCATAAGTCATATATGACTTGAGGGCACTTTCTACCACCAATGACCCTTAGGGAAACTGTGGATGAAATCAGCCAAAACATATGAGAAGCTTTTCACAAGAAATGTAGCAACTATGCAGTAATATTTCAAGTGACCACCCATCCTGGTCACTGCACATGTGAATTGGGCCTCTGTTTTGCTCCTTACACCTCATCATCTCCAAGCGTTACAGAAATTGCACATACCTTCATTCTCATATCTCTGGCATATTTTTCCAACTCCTTCCTGATCTCCGACCGCATCATCTTTGATACATTGAGCACCAACTGCTTCCACTCGATGGGTTGAAAGCTGTGCGGCTCATGTGGGACATACAATCCAATTTTTACTTTTTTAACCGAGTGCAAGTGCTTTTTATAGGAGTCTTCAAATTCAAATATGAGGTCACTCAGAGTTCGGTAGATCAAAGGCTTGTCCATCAGTTCAGACCTTCTGCTCATGCCCAGTGATCCATATCGGCCATTGCAATAAATTCCAAGCACCACATGATGAAAATTATTCCCTGAGAAGTGGGATTTAAAGCTGATTGGGAATCGTTCCACGGAAGGCTGTCCATTGGTTAAGTATCTTGGGTGGTTGATGTCAAGGTAACACCAAACAAAAGGTGTCAAACAAGGGAAACATTTTCCATCCTAGAACCCTTGCGGCAAGGTTGTTCTTGCCATTCAGTAGAATGCGGCAGCAGACTTTGCACACCATTATAGGGCAGTAAATAGTCTGCTATCTATTTTATTATTTTCTCTAGCCATGGCCATTTGGATCCCATGAAGCATTGGGGTTGCCAGTTCCAGGTTGGGAATTCCTGGAGTTTTGTGGGTGGAGCCTGGGAGGGTGGGGTTTGGGGGAGGAAGGATCTCTGCAGTCCATGCTCCATAGCAGCCATTTTCTCAAAGGGCTGATCTCTGTGGTCTGGAGATCGACAGTAATTCCAGGAGATCTCCAAGCCCCACCTGAAGGTTATGCTAACAAATAAGAGGCACCCTGGGATAAGCCAATATGCAACAGACAGAGGGGAAACCCCCCACCAAGGATTTAGAGAGCTACAGCATTTGAGAAAAGACTTTGTAAGAAACCCATCAATTATAGCAATTTTTAAATATGTTTTAAATATGGGATAAATATAGTGCATATAAAGTGATTAGTGCATATAATAAATAGTCAGTCATAAAATGCATACAAAATCCATTCCAAATCCATCAATGTAAGATCTACAAAGTCACACTTGAAGGTATATACAATGAACAGCGTTTTGATTCAATTGTTGCTGGCCATGAAGGTAAGTCCTGTGCTGTGATGTCTCAAATACTATCTGTTTGTATATCAATGTCTCTTTCTATTTTCACAGGTACATCATGAAGATACACTCCTGCCACTGTCCAAAGAACACCGGTAAGTAATATCCAAATACAAATTCCCAGATGAGGATTACACAATTCTAATGAGGTCTAGGTGGTCCTTTCTGAAAAAGAAAAATACGCTTTCTATTTTCACAGGTACATCATGTACGGAAAAGTATTTTTTCTTTTTCAGAACGGACCAAGACCTAGGGGGTTGTCCATTCTGAAAAAGAAAAATACTCATTAGAACTGTGCATCACCTTCATGGCCAGCAATAATTGAATCAAGAAGCTGTTCATTGTATATACTTTTAAGTGTGACTTTGTAGCTCTTACATTGATAGATTTGGAACGGATTTTGTATGCATTTTATGACTGACTATTTATTATATGCACCGATCACTTTATATGCACTATATTTATTCCATATTTTTAAAATATTTAAAAATTGTTATAATTGATTAGTTTCTTACAAAGTCTTTTCTTGAGTACCGTAGCTCTCTAAATTCCTGATGGGGGATTTCCCCTCTATTTGTTGCATACCCACCTGGAGGCTGGCAACCATATTTGTAAGTCAAAAGCTACTGGGCCAGCCTTGACCTTCCCCTGAAAGAAGAAAAACAAGACTACTTCATATACATTAAAGTTCCCTTCACTCTGCTTCCATGGAGTCACTCATTGCCACTGAGAGTCAGTTTGGTACATTGTTAGACTAGGATCTGGGACTCGACCCAGGTTCAAATACCCACTCAACCATGGAAGCTTGCTGGGTGACCTTGGGCCAGTCATACACTCATAGCCTAACCTACCTCACAGGGTTGTTGTGAGGATAAACTAGAAGAGAGGAGAATGATGTAAGATGCTTTTGGTCCCCATTGGAAAGAAAGGCGGGATATAAATGAAGTAAAATAAAATATAATCTGTTGTTTTTACGTTTTTCAGAATTAAAGAATGAAGCTGGTAAAGATCATACTGTTTCTATGCAGCCACAGTATTTTTATTTGGATCTGATTTTTTTTCCAGAATCTAAAACCATCAAGATGACTTAAACTGTCTAGGCAATCTCTTCCCACCCATGCCATTTGACTAATTCACAGCTGAAGGCCCAGGCCATTATGAAACACAGTGGTCAATCTCATTAAGAAGCCAAATTATTCTAGGAGTTGAGACATTTCCATCTCTCTAACCTCCAACTCCTTCACAAAAGCAAAACAAGAAGCCTCATATAATCAAAATGGCACGGAACCCAACTGTGAGAAATTTGCCTTCTATTCTGTTCTCACACAAATAAAAGTAGCTATTTCAGCTTTCCTCAAGTGCCAGACAGTCCTTTAATTACAAATGAGTTTAACTCTGTTTGAATTCCAGCAGCTTTTTGTTAACTCCACATAGTTGTCCCCACAGCCACCTGCTCCCATTACATCCTGACAAAAATTCAGTAGGTGAAGCATTTCTTATCACTGTATCTTCTGTTGAATTTCTATCAGGCATATGGCAGTCCATCAGGTAAAATGGACCCTCCAAGGGCTTTATCACTGATTAAATAGGGGGGAAATGCTCAGTTTGACTATTGCTCTAGACCCAAGAAGTTGTTCCTTGGCAGGAAACAGGTTTTTCCTCTTCTCTTTTGTGTTGCTGTGGGAAGGATGCAAACATTTCCTACTCTTACTTCATTAGGCCCTAACTGCAACTGGAAGCTGCTCACAAGAAGGGTCCCCAAGGACAATGCTATGGTTTCTAGATAAGCTCAAGCCCGATTAGTTTTCTTTTAAGTACTTTCTAGAAGAAATGAGCCTGGGGAGAGTCCAGACTCCAGAACATCTATAAGAACAGGATTATTTTTCTTATACTAGTACTTCTAGCCCAGTCTCCATCTCTTCTTCTCTCAGAGCTGAATTGTAGACAATATGGCTAACTCCTATATTTTCAACAAATGTTTGTATCCCGGTGTTGTAATCAGACATCCAGGGACTCTTAAGAATGAGAACTAGGGTTACCAAGTCCCCCTGTCCTCCAGGAGGGAGGTGGGGGCCCTGGCACCTACCTGCTCCATTGTCAGTTGTGTGCACACAAAGTGCACTCATGCTCCTGGACCCACGCGATAACATCACTTCCGGGAAGTGACATCATTGTGTAGGCCACGGCCTCCCCTAGGAGTTCTCCCGTGCTCTGCAGGGGGGTTGATTTGGGCCCAATTTGGGCTGAATTCAGCCTGGATTGGGCCTGGATTGGCCTGGAATGGGCTGCTGCAGAGCATGTAAGAACTCCCACGCTCTGCAGCGTCCTGATCCGGGCCAATTCTGGCTCAAATTGGGCCAAATCAGGCCCAAATTGGCTCAGAATTGGCTGCTCGCACGCTCCACAGCGGCCTAATCCAGGCCAATTCAGGCCCTATCCAGGCCTGGATCAGGCCTGCGGGAGTGCACCACGCCACCCAAGAGCATGCCACACTGCTGGGGAGCACACCCCCAGGAGGCCCATGCCTCCCCCGCCGGCCAGGTAAGTGGTGGCAGGGGGTGGAGGGTGGGAGCAAGGGATCCCCTACCCCCAGCAGGGGAATGGCAACCCTAATGAGAACTGAGATGTAGCAGAGGAAAGATGAACATATCTTATATAGCCAAGTGGCCCTGATCTGAGCATACTTGTTCATTGACTGGAGCCATTAACGGGCAAGACAGATCTTCCTACACATCTGAAAACTACCCCAGATTTGTAGAAAAAACTGAAATCTTAAAAAAAAAATGGTTAAAAACACAAAAATGATAAAAGGAGCACCTGTAGCTTTAACCTAGAGTTGCCAGGTCCCCTGGTGCCCAAACTGGGGGATAGGGGTGTCATAAGGAGGGGCATGCAAGGGCAACTTACCTCACACACGCACTCCGGAGGACTTCCTGGTTGCACTGGGACTGTCACACTTCAAGCCCGAAGGCTCAGTGCCCGGCTACCAGTGATAATGAGTACTTGCAGGAGCTGGGCTGAGACGGCTGGCAGATGCATGAAGCAGCACAGGTGGCTGGGCAGTTTGAGGTGTAAAAGCAGCAGAGAAGGGAGTGGCTGTGTGGAAGTAAGGTGTCTGCTTACTACTGACCTTGCTGCTTGTATTTGGAACAGATTCCCTCATCTCTGACCTTGGCCTGTTATTGTGGACTTAATTTGGGAATACCCCCTTTGGACTCAAAGCTGTGAGTGTTGTCTAACCTGTGCCTGAACCTTGGAATTGTGATTTGTCCTGCTCTGACAACTTGGGACCTTCTTCCTGCCTGCTGCCTGTGCAAGTCAGTAACCAAGACAGAAGGCTATGGAGGGGTAAGGAAGAGAAAGAGATCATGGCAGGGAAGAGGGCAAAGAGATGCCCCTCTCAAGTCCCTGTGGGTCCTCACTTGTACAGAGTAATGTTCAGGTTACTTAGCTGCTTAACATCATTCTTTTTTATGTTTTTAAAAAAGTGCCAGTGCTCTTATATAAAAAGGTGCCAGTTTGCACCAATTCCTCCCTCAGAACTTGGGAGAACATGCCCCCCCCCACTGCCTCGAAAGGTGCTGGTAATCAGTACTGGCGAGTACCTTCACACACAAAAAAAAACCCTGATTAACATCAACAAAAATTGCAGTTTCTTATCAGAGTCCCTCCAAATCCACTATAAATCCTGGAATGTAGTTGATCTCAAGGGCATTCTGAAATACAAGCCTGGATGTCACCAACACTGCACCGGAGCCTAGACAGCCATTCCACACACAGTGAACGGAGCATTGTACCCCACTCATTGTGCACTGGGTGGCTATCTAGTGAAACAAACCATTTCTTCTTCACCTGGTCATCCAAAAACACACTCCTCCTCTTCCCATCAGCATACACAAAGGGCTCATTCACCCATAATTAAAACAATACACCAGAAGCCTCACTGTTTTAAAATCAGATAAAGGAAAGGAGCTATGCTTTAAAACTTTCCAGAGGCCCCCTAAGCACCCTTAGCTAAAAAGAAGGTTAAAGAGCAGGCTAACTAAAAAGAGACTAAACGTGTGACTAAAAGTTGGACAAGAGAAAGAGTGCTAGTTGGGAACAATATGGCAGAGAGGACAGCAAATAATCTGCACTTGATAGGGTTGTCAAATAGGTTAAAAGCCTAAGAGGCTTCGGGGGGCTGGATGTCTTTCCTGAAAATATAGCAGTTGTAGAGAACACAAATTAGTTTCAAAAACCAATCCAAAACATATTTTCCAGGATGCTCACCAGCTGAGATGAGGAGTAGGGGAAAGAGCAGAGTGTGAAAAGCAGTATGTCTAGATCCAATGATTTATATTAAACATCTAACTTCATTGTTCATTACAATTTCCATGGCACTTAATATTCAGAGTGCTTTATCTTCATTATCATCACACATTATTGCGAGATGGATCATTATCTTCTCCATTTAAATATGAGGAAAACAAGCTGTAGCACAGTGACTTGCTCAGGGTCATGTATGGCCGAAATAGACACTGGGAGAGCCACGAATGGACGGGCCCTGCATCGTATAAAGGTAAAATGTAGGTGCTGAGATCTCAGTTCTCTCTGGGAGCACTGTGCATGGAGGGGCCTTTTATCTCTTTCCCCTGCATGTTTTTGCCTACCAAAACAGACACTCCCCCAAGCTGTTACTAGCCTGGAACAGGGGACAGAATGGGGTGGTGGTTTCAACTGGCAAACTCTGCAGGAGTTTGCCAGGATTCAGACTGGGGCCCAGTGTCATATCTGGGCCCCAGTCTGAATCAATGCCCTCTGCTGCCCCAATTTACCTTTTCAAAACTTTGGGCTAATTTAGTATCTGCGACAATAAACCTTCAGGACAAGAAGGCTAAGACCAGACGAACAAACCAGGTGGGAAGAGGCATGGGTGTCAGAAGGGCCATTTAGAAGCAAGGCAAGGACCCACCAAATACGCTAGTTGTTTATGGACGAGCTAAATAACAGAAGTTGTTGACTATCCTGTCAGCAGATCATTCCTTTTCTAGAGGTTGCTGGGAGGTTAGAGCTAGGGAAGCTCAGGTGCTCTGAAATTAAGCATGCATTTCAAAGCATGGTAGGGCAGGGCTGAGAAGTGACTCCTAGTAACTGGTAAATCAGTGGCTAGACTAAGGCCAGACCAGCACTCCATTCAAATACTCACCAACATTTGACGAACAGAGGTTTGTTTTATGATAAGCAAACACATGATTTGTACTTATGCCTGTAAACATACAAACAGTGCTTCTGGATTTGCAAGAGCAATAAAATGAAAACGAATCATCCCCCTGTGGAACCAGCCTAGATGAGTTGTAGAGCTGCCAGGTCCCCTGGTGGAGGTGGGAGATCCCCCGTTCCCAGCCTCTGCCCCCTGCCACCACTCACCTGGCTGGTGGTGGAGGAAAAGCCCCAGGGAAAGGGCCCGGGAGGCAAGAAAACTCCCAGGTCAGTGGGCACTCTCTCCACAGGCACAATGAAGTCACTTACAAAGGTGACCTCATCACGACCGCATGCGCGAGATGATCACAAAGGTATGTGTCAGACCTGCTGGGAGGTTAAGGGGACCTGGCAACCCAAGTGAGTCGCAAGACCTTTGAAGCCAGGATAAATTCCCTTGCCAAGCCAAAGTACCCCTCTCTGGATTACCAAACAACTTTTAACTGCAAGTGTCTATCTGCATTGTACTGGACACGCAAATGGCATTATCATTTCTGTTCCAAAAGCCGTTTTCAATACAGATGTTTTCCGTAGGCAATGGACTGCAGCTCTTTGCAGTAAGTATCTGAATAGGACATTCCCAATGTAATAATGTGTGATGCATCCCTGAAGTTTAAAGGCCCTTTGAAGATGTAAAGTTATGGGGGTGCCCTACACGACAGCTTCTCTTTCTCCTTTCTCTATATTTGTTATTAGCTAGCTAAAAGCCAGCTGGCAACCACAAGAGAAAGTTTAGCGCCAGAGAAATCTGGAGGAGCACAAAAGCACCATAGATGGATTCAACAATAGCAAATAGGAAAAAAATGATTGGAGTTAGGTTCCTTTTTGACTCTTTGGTTCTATTTCAGCAGTTAGTAACATTTCATTTCTTCCAAACATAGATATTTCTTGCATCAAGTTTCTTCTTGTTGTTTTAGTAAGGTTCTTCTCTGTTAAATTAGAATGTTCTTATCGGAGGAGTATTAGCTTCAAAGCTTGGGCTGGCAGAAGTATGAAGGGAATACGGTACAAAGGAGCCAAATATAAGCGCAGGATTGTACAACTTTTGATCCAGCAGGCTAAACAATCACCCACACCCCACATCAGGCATCATCACAGTCTGCAACATATGGCTGATCCCCCAGTTTTCCCCATCTCACATAGGCTGGCTGATGGATTGTGACTTTCTTGATAGGACCCAAGTTATGACAATCCACTGTTACGGAATTTTGGGGGTGCTCTATTGTTTTCTCTATGTGACTCTTTGTAGTCTAAATTGACTAAAGAATTCTTCTCCCTGTGTGCTTATCACCCCTCGTTCCATCCTGTATTTTGGCTGTAATAACACGAAGGCCTTGCTGTGTTCAGTTAGTTTGCACTCTGAGAACAAATGGAGGCTACATATGTTTCCTTCCTGCCCTGTTGTCAGCCCTGGGTATGTTCTTCCTCAGCAATAACCCTGGAGCCTTTCTGATAGTTTGTTACATGACCTGAAAAGAAATCTCGACCTGTCAATCTCTCATGTTTCAAACGTTATGAGATATTCACTTGATTGTTTATATATTCTTGTAATAATCTTCTATACTGTAAGCAATTGCTGTTTATGGTTGTTGGGGGTTTTCCGGGCTGTATTGCCGTGGTCTTGGCATTGTAGTTCCTGACGTTTCGCCAGCAGCTGTGGCTGGCATCTTCAGAGGTGTAGCACCAAAAGACAGAGATCTCTCAGTGTCACAGTGTGGAAAAGATGTAGGTCATTTGTATCTACTCAGGAGGGGTGGGGTTGAGCTGAGTCATTCTGTAAGAGCTCAACCCCACCCCTCCTGAGTAGATACAAATGACCTACATCTTTTCCACACTGTGACACTGAGAGATCTCTGTCTTTTGGTGCTACACCTCTGAAGATGCCAGCCACAGCTGCTGGCGAAACGTCAGGAACTACAATGCCAAGACCACGGCAATACAGCCCGGAAAACCCCCAACAACCATCGTTCTCCGGCCGTGAAAGCCTTCGACAATACATCAAATTGCTGTTTATTTGCAACATTCCTGTGTGATGGTATAAATGTAGGTGCAGCCTGTTTGGTGTAGTGGTTAAGAGCGCAGGACTCTAATCTGGAGATGATTCCCCACTCCTCCACTTTGATTCCCCACTTTGATTCTCCACTCCTTCACTTGAAGCCGGCTGGATGGCCTTGGGTCAGTCACTGCTTCTAGGAGCTCTCTCAGCCCCACCCACCTCACAGGGTGATTGTTGTGGGGATAATAATAACATACTTTGTAAATCGCTCTGAGTGGACGTTAAATTGTCCTGAAGGGCGTTATATAAATCTAATGTTGTTGTCATTTGTTGGCATGCACCCTTCTGTAATAGCATGTGCATCAGGCTTATTTGAGAACTTCTCATAATAAACTTTAACTTTTTCTGTCTCTAAGATCACCAAGTTTGAAGCCTTGATTTATTATTCAGACAAGGAGAGAAGGGGGATCAAGTAATTGTCAGAGGTAATAAAAGTTTCCCCCAACACCCACCATAGGCCTTTTCCTGAGGCAGTGATGCTGTCAAGGCTGGACTTTGGGGTGGCATTCCAGGGCCCAGTTCACAGGCTTAGCAGGGAGTCCCCAAAAGCAGGCTGTAGCTTTGCCCTTAAACCACACACTACCATCTAAAGAGGGGCCCCACAAAACCATTCAGCCCAGAGCGTGAAATTTCCTAACTGCACCACTGTCGTGGGGATTCGTTTTTAGATCCACAAATGAGCAGTCATCACCATCTCTTGCAAGGATATTGTATATGTTATGCTTGAGAGAACTGATTACTCAGTTGTTGTTGAGATTACTATGCAGAATGCACTTACACAAATGTCACTGGCATTGGTATGCATTCTCAGATGTAACAGTGACACTATTAACACTATGCCCATTGTTACTTTTTGGGTTCTACATTCAAACATTCCTTTTAAATTTGCCTACAACATGCACACCCCTGGCTTTGCAAAGCCAGCACTAGAGTGTTTGTCTAGGCAAACAGGCAAAAAGTCATTCATTCTTCCATGTGGAACTGACCCTGAAAGCCATATGAAAGCTCCAGTTGGTACAAAATACAGATTTTGAGAAGTGCTCAGCAGAGAGGGCCTGTAACACCAATTACTCTTCACTGTCAATGATTTAGGGATGCCAGCCTCCAGGTGGGGCCTGGAGATCTCCCAGAATTACAACTGATTTCCGGGTAACAGAGATCAGTTCCCCTGGAGAAAACTGCTTTGGAGGGTAGACTCTATGGTATTATACCTTGCTAAGCTCCCTTCCCTCCTCAAACCCTGCCCTCCCTAGGCTCCATCCCCCCAATCTTTAGGCACTTCCCATCCCAGAGTTGGCAACCCTACAATGATTACCAGTTTGTTTCCGGGAATTATTCAAGACACTGGTGGGAACATCTGAAGCAGAGTTGCCAGCCATTCACTGGCAACGTGGGAGGGTCCAGTTGGGTGAAGGGATGGAAATGGCACCACGTGGCACCATGACGACATTCCCAACTAGGGTTGCCAACTTGCCAGGTCTCCTTACCCTCCCAGTGGGAGGTGGGGACCCAGCACTCACCTTTTCTCTCTCTTCATACATGCACAAAGTGCATGCAAATTCCTGGTACAATGCAATGACATCACTTCCGGAACTGACATCACTCAGGCCCAGTGCAAAGTGTGGGAGTGCTCCCTAGGCCTGTGCATCCCTAGGCCTGATGTCACTCCTGGGAGGGACATCATCACGCCGCACTGGGAGCATGCCCAGAAAGCCTGTTCTCTCACCTTTTTCTCCCACTGGCCAGGTGGATGTGGAGGGCAGAGGCTGGGAGCAGGGGATCCCCTGCTCTCACCAGTGGATTGGCAGCCCTAATTCCAATAGCTGTGGGGGAATTTCTGATGAGATCCATTGAGCCTGAACCGGCCTGATCTTGCAATTAATTGGCTACTTCACTCAACATGTAAAAAGCATTTTCAAACAGAGTTTGACACACAAAGAGACATTTCAAAATGTTTCAAAAAGGATTTGACATATAATTTGACACAGAGAGAGAGATTACTGAAGTGATCTGCCAAAAAAATCACTTACAAAAGCTGACTGTGCAAGCTGGCAAGGGGCCTTCTTAAAATGACACCTCACTCATCTGCTTGGCACAAGGAAGCTCCCAGTTTCAAAACATGAACAGAGAACTGCTGTCTTGGCTTGGGACTGTTCCTGAACACTGGCAGCAATGAGGCCTATGAGTGCATAAGAACGAGTATGGCCATAGATATCTCTGAGCTGCCATGCCATTATCTGATCAGAACAGGCCTATATTGGTCATTCACATTTTAAAAATAACCCTCAAGTACAAACAAGATAATTTGGTGATATGCATTAACTACATTGAAATTTGAAGTTGTAAATGGAAAGGTCAACAGGGTGAAGCAACTTGTTCTCAGAGCCAAACCACATATGACACTAGGTAAATCTGTCTGGATCCTCAGACGTATGTCGCTTGCGGTGGGAAGCTACAGGGGGGCAAAGAGAATAGAGGAAAGCATTGGGGAAAAAAGGTTGACCTCAATGCAGTCTTTCTGCAGTCAGAAATTATATGTGACTAGGCTGCTTCATGCCCCAAGAAGGAAAAAGACAGGGCCATATGGGCCTTTTTCTCTATTTGTGACTAGGGATGCCAGGTTCTGCTACGCTCCCAGAGGGAGGGCGGGGGACCTGGTGCTTACCTTTCTGGGGTCCCTGGGTATTCCTTTCATGTGTGCTCCCATGCCTACATTATGCCATCACCTCCAGGAAGTAACATCATCGTGGTGGTGCAGGAGCGCACACAAGCTTCTCAGTGGGCCGATTTGGGCCCCAAATGGGCGCTCTCAGGGGCAGCACGATGATGTCACTCCCAGAGGTGATGTTATCGAGATACCCCGGAAGCATGCCCAGGGTGACATTCCCCCAACTTTCCACCCCCACTGGCCAGATGAGCAGAGGCCGGGGACAGGGCCGGCGTGTCCATGGAGGCGGGTCTGGCAGCTGCCTCGAGCACTGAGGTGCCAGAGGGGGCACCAGGGGTGGGGGCGCGTGCCATGGAGCTGGCGGTGGCAGCGCTGGTAGCTGAGCAGAAAAGCTGGGAAGCCACCTGCATGCTGTCCTGGCCACCTGCCACACCTGGCCCGCAGTTGCTGCGCCTGGCCGGGAGCGCGTGCTGGTGGTGGCAGTGCAGGGTAGTCTGAGCAGGCAGCCTCCCAGCCCTTCCATTCAGTTGCCCTGTGCTGCTGCCACTGCCTGCACACAGCTGCAGGCCAGCTGCAGCAGGCAGTTGGGCGGCACAGGGCAACTGAGCGGGAGGGCTAAGAGGCCACCCACATGCAGTCCCAGCTGCCTGCCACGCCATTGGGGCTGGCTTGCAGTGGCATGCTGTGTGATGACATCACATGCAGTGACGTCATTGTGCAGTCTGGGTGCGAGTGCGCCCCTTTGCGCGTGCATAGGGGAGGCAACAGCCCTGAAGCTACCCCTGGCCTCAGGCACCAGAAATTCTGGCACCGGCCCTGGCCGAGGGTAGGAGTGGGGAATCCCCTACCCCCAGCATAGCATGCCTACTTGGGACGAAAACAAATGAGGGACATTTCTAATCTGGGAAACAACACAGAGAGAAGTTTTTTAAAAGCCAGGAGATCCGATCACACACCTTTGGCAATGCATGTGATTTGGCCCTTGAACCATTCTGGAACCTATCCCAAAATTTTTTTAAGTCTCTTCATGGTCTCTCTGACTACCAATGGAGCTCAGAAAAATACATATGATTTACAATTGTAGGCTGCAAATACCTAGCAACAAAGCAAATCAACCCATTGTAAAAGACTGTTATTTATTTATTTTTATTTATTTATTTATTTATTTATTTCTAGTCTGTCTTTCTCACTGTGACTCAAGGCAGATTACCCAGTGTCAGTCAATATGATCAACATCTGGGACATTCAGTAAACAATACAATAGAGCATGGATTGCAGAAATTTGAAAACGAGTAGGAATCTGATACAGAGCTGAAACAAAACATAAGCAACTTGACATAACATACTAAATGACACAGAAACTACCCAGTAAGAGAAAACTTACAGCAACAGACAGTACATGGTAATACAGTCTTCAGTCCCTGTAATCAAAGCATCTCAACCATGGTTCAAGCCAAATCTTCAATCCTGAAATAAGGCCTTCCTCCCTCAGAGGCTCAGTGCAAAAAAATTAAATCCAAAGTGTGTCCTCTTTCACGTGCAGGGCCAGACCTGATATGAGAGTGGCCCAGGGCTACCAAAGTAGCTATAAAATCCTGGGCTGGCCCTGATGAAGAGCATTCAGAATGGATGTAGAAGTCACGCAGAACAATCAGTCTAGGTGTCTTCAGCACTCTATGTCTGAAAGCACTCAGGGTGCTCACTGGGGAATTAGGTGACTGATGAACAAGTAGAATATCTAATCTATCCTTAGTTCCCAAGGAGAAGAACAGAGAGTCAAGGCCTGCCATAGTTTTATTCGAGATCTGTGGGAGCTGAAGTACTCATGGAGGATAATAGCAACCTCTCCTCCCTAATCATCTGGAGGGCTACATAACCAGGTGGAGTTAGTTGGGACAGGCACACCACATCATTTATAAAGAATTAGCTTCACAAACAATAAAATACCTTTATTTTCAAGGCACCATAAAAATAACAACAAACCAAGCTTTTCTCTATCATGAGTAAGATTTGAAATATGCATTAATCTTGAAAATAAGCAAATCACAACTTGCTGGTAAACTTTGTTCCCTAATTGACAAGTTTTTGGACAAAGGACCCTGAAATCTGTCCAGTAATCTGTCCATTCATGGCTGCCTTATTTGGGCAATATTCGCCTAATCACTGGTCCAATCGCTGGAAGCTAGGCTGGATCAATGGAGATCAAAAAACAGACCAGTCAGAGGGGAAGCAACTGATAGACATGTTACTTGCCTTGAGAAACATATTGTAAATAAACAAACTATTTGACTCCCTGTTGAAATAGCTGACATTTGTGCCACTGATTTCAAAGGAAGTAGACTCAGATGCAAAACTGAGCATGGATGGAATAAGTTATGCATCTGCAACAAAATCACTTACACTCTCCCTCACATTTCCCACTCTACACCTATAGATTCCCACTGACATACAGAGCTCCTTGGGGTTTTTTAAAAAGTATATAGAAAAGGAATCAAGCTTTCAACAATCAACAGCTCTGGTAACTCACCGTTAGCTGGTGTTATCACACGCCATCCAAGAAGTGTCATTCAATTAGCATTTGCTTAAAAATAGACTAGATGTCTGCACCAAGAACTTCTTGACAAAAGGATACATCCCCAAGATAACTGCTTCAAGGCATTTGATAGGTAAAGATTCCCTGGTCATTTCTCTTGCTGTTTCCATCAACCTAAAACAGGAGAGGAAACAAACAAAATCATTTATAAAGCATTTTGGGTCACATAAGAGCAGTTGTGCTGGATCAGACCAGAGGTCCATCTAGGTCTAACATCCAGTTTTACACACTGGCTAATCAGATGCTGCCAAAAGGCCTACAAGGACATTGCGGCCAAGGCCTCCCCCTGTTGATGCTCCCTCCAGCACTGCTACTCTGAAGTATCTGCCTTTGAACCTGGAGGTGCCATTTAATCATCAGCCACTGGGGGACTGATCCTCCATAAAGATTGCCAGAAGTTTACTGTCCTGCTCAGTCACTCAGAAAGAAAACAAGCCTATCTTGCCTACTTACATATGAATCTGCACACAGAATTATATGGAGAACAACAGGAAGCAATTTCTCCTTTTGCATTATATCCACATATGCAATATTTGTGTCTTGATAACTCTGTAATTTTACTGGAAGAAGAGCCGAGTCTGTTCACATTGCTTTGGCTGATTCTTCAATGCAATACCGAACAACTGAATAGAATTATGACATGAACTATATTGGTTTTCAACCAGTTTGACCATTTTATTCTGAAAAGACCCTTTATTTGGCAGTTTCTCTATAAAGGTACATGAGAATGTATATGAATAAGCTACAATCCTTTCACCAACTGAAAGGACAAAAGTGAAAAACAGTTCCCAAAAGTGCTCTGGGTATTGGAGAGTGGCTGTATGACGTGCCATGGACAGCCCACACGGCCAGTTAGAGTGCCACACTACGACTAGGAGAGCTGGGTTCAAATCCCCAGTGTGCCATGAACCTCACTTGATGTGCTTGAGCTCGTTGCTCTCTCATAGCCTAACCAACCTCACAGAGTTATTGGGAAAAGAAAGAGAGAACCATGCAAGATGTTCTGAGCTCATGCAAGGAGGGGCAGGATAGAAAAGGGACAGTTGGATAGTGTGGTGTAAACAAATAACTTTCAGGGACCCTGCATCACATCAAAATCTGCACGTTTCTTGCAGCAACGCAGCTCGTACTTCTGGGATTAACAGTGAAATCCTAAACAGAGTCACACTCTTCGAAGCCTTCTGACGTCAATGGATTTAGAAGGATGTATCTCTTCTGTGCACAGCTGATAATTTAAAATTAATTTAAAATTTATTTATTTCATTTATATCGTGCCTTTCTCCACAATGGGGACCCAAAGCAGCTTTCATTGTTCTTTCCTCCACTTTATCCTCACAACACCCTTGTGAGGTAGGTCGGGTGGAGAGTATGTGATCAGCCCAGAATCACCTAGCCAGCTTCCATGGCAGAGCAGAGATTCAAACCTGGATCTCCCAGATCCCAGTCCACCTCTCTAACTACTACACCACACTGGCTCTCTGACTTAGTGACTTATGATTTAATGCTGTAATTTTGTTATTCTGTATTCCCATGATGACAAGCAAGGTGTAACATCTTGTTTGTGGTATCCCAAATTGACTCAAGAAAAAAAAATCTTTTAGATTTTGGATTTCTTTTAGATTTTGTTTTGCTGTCATCTCATGTAGTTTATATCCTAAATTGCTGCTGCAGAGCCGTTTCAGATGCCATAAGGAGTTCAGGAAGCAGAAAGCAAAAGCCTTTTGAAGCTCATGTTTAAGCAGTAAAGAACTGCTACATCTCCCCTGCAGAGATGTAGAGAAGCAACTTGTCGATCCCTCCTCCCAGTCTGTCATCATATCCAAAAGCTGCTTATGGTCACAGCTTCGCAGGTTTTCAAGGATCCCATTTGGAGCATTCGTTCACTATGTTCATAACCAGAGCTTTTTTTCAGGGGGAACACGGCAGAATGGAGTTCCAGCACCTCTTGAAAATACTCAGCAATAATGCTTGAAAATAATATTATTTCAAAGAATCCTGTGTGTTTCTTACTCATTTCCCTCTTGAGAGTTCCGCCATCTCTTTTCCCAGAAAAAAAACACCTGTTCATAACAATCCAATCATTCATCACAATAACAAAATGATCAGGATTTTCACTGAGGAACTGCAACAGAGAAAACAGACACACAGTCTGCTGTTCGAAGAAGAGATGGCACAAACATTTCCCCGTCCCCTCCCCCAGCACTGACTATGTCTTTTTTTTTTTAGCTTTCTGCTTCAGACTGCCGGCTGAATAGTCCCTGTAGAACTGTGACTTCTACAATGTCTGGCTTTATGACATTTTCTAAAATAAGGGCAACTATTGAGTACCATCTAAGCACGCCATCCTGAAGTAACAGACAACCAGTGTGGAGTTATTTAAATTAAGGCAATTTAAATGATGATTTATGCCCCAACTAAAGATGTTGAAAAGGAAGAAATGGAAAGCTTTTATGGATCCAGGAAGAAACTGATCATACACCTAAACAAGTTGCAAAGATAATCATAAGAAACTGGAATGCAAAAGTAGGAAACAAAGCAGAATCAAACATTGTAGGAAAATTTGGACTAGGATTATGAAATTATGGAAGAGTGGCTCATAGAATCTTGTGAAGCCAACAACCTGTTCATTGCAAACACGTGCTTCAGACAACCAAACAGATGGCTATATACGTGGAAATCACTAAACGGGCAATACTAAACGTGGAAATCACTAAACGGGAATCAAATAGATTACACAACTGGAAGCAGAAGATGGAGAAGCTCCATGCTGTCTGCTAAAACAAGAACAGGAACAGACTGTGGTACAGACCACCAATTCTTAATGGGTTTTTCCCCTCTCTCCCATAATACTAGAGCTCAGGGAAGGGCACCTAATGACATTGCTGGGGACAGATAAAAAGAAATACTTCTTTACTCATTGATTAATTAGACTGGAATTCATTGCCGTTGGATGTAGCAACAGCCACATGCACAGAAATCTTTATGGTAGAGGGGTTAGACAGATTCATGGAGGAGAGGGTCCATCAATGGCCACTTGCCATGAGGACTGAAGGAAGTCTCCATCTGCAGAGGCAACAAACCTGTGAATACCAGTGCTGGGAGGCAGCAGCAAGGGAGGGCCTCGGCCTTTCTGTCCTGTTTGTTTGGCCCTCCAGGGCAACTGGTTGGCCACTGTGTGAAACAGGATGCTGGGTCAGATGGACCACTGGCTTCATCTAGCAAGACTATCCTTAGGTTTTAATGAGAGTGAAGCCTAATATACCCACGACACTCTCCGGTACTTACACGTTGCAAGAGAAGATTAGCACCATCTGCCAGGACAGTTTGCCTGCCATTATTGATCTTCTGAGTGATTCACCTTGGAAAATACTGAAGAAAACAGTTTCCCCCACTCCACATTATAAAACCACTGAATTGATGCATCTTTCTATATCTTCCCATGGGAAAGGTTTGCAGGCCTTCATAACTTGATCTTGGACAAAAGCCACCTCACACCATTTCCTCTACATAAGAGCAGCAATGAACAACCCTTGAAAATACATGTAACTGCAGTCATATGGGGAGATACTATTACAAACCAGGCTGCACCCAGGGGGTGCTAGGTCCCCCAGCAGCCAAACACAATACTCTATGAATTCTCTGCCTGGCTCCTGTTATTGAAGCTAGTACACATTGGTTCACATTTCATGCAGTGGAAACTGACTTTGTGAACTGACCCCAAAACAGAATATATACTTAACTTTAATTTTGGAGAGAAGCATATCAAAGGAAGAGAGAGATTAATAAAATGAGCCTCCAACCTGCTTTGAAGGATCCTTGGAGAAAATTATGGAATCAGAGCAGATCAATAGATTATCCACGTAACCTCTCCCAAGAATATAGCAAAACCGTCCCTGACAATTTCTTATCCAAACTTCTCTGGAAGGGCCTTAGAGTTGTAAAATACTTGCAACTTATGCAAACCAAAAAGAAATAGTTCCCTCTTCCCTATACATTATTATTGAACAAGCAAGAAACATAGAAGAACTTTTAGAGGCATCTCATTTTCTCGTCCCTAACTATTTCCTCCTTCCTTTATCTGAAAGCCCCAATAGCCTCTCCCTTTTTCCTACTTCCTTCTCACCTACTTCCTTTGCACCAGCCAACCTACTTTTATCTGCACCCATATTCAGCTTTCCCTCCCCCTGCCTCACAGCAGCTTCTACTAGGAAAAACTATGATACAGTTGCACAATTTCAGCCACCAGGCCAGACCCAGTTGCACAGTGGCAAACCAGCAAGGACTTATGGGGGGTACCATATTTCCCTCTGTATCCTCTTCCTATTCCCTCTTTCCCTTCTCTTGGCAATTGTCATCTTTCCCTGCTTCCTTCTTTCCTTTCCACCTTTCCATCCACCAACATCCCCAGCTTTTATCTGCCCGATCATCTTCAGCTATATTTATCATTCATTTACTTCATTTAGTCTCCATCTTTCTTCATAATGGGAATCTAAAGCAGCTTATTCTCCTCTCCTCCATTTTATCCTCACAGCAACCATGTGAAATAAGTTAGGCTGGGAATGTTTAACTGGCCCAAGGTCACCCAATGAGTTTCCAGAGCAAACTGGTGATTCAAATCTGGGTCTCCCAGATCCTAGTCTGAAATGCTATCCACTACACCACGCTATCTTTAGTATGGTGGTTGCCGTTGAACAGCAGCAAGCAGTCAGTCCTAGATGAGTCATGCAAGTAGTATAGTAGCATGTGTTCAGTAGCTGCTGCAAGACTGGCCCCAATAAGTCCTCCCTCAAAAGCCAAAAAGGCCTGGGAAAGGGCCTTCCTCCATCCGCCTGCCTTTTTCTGACAGAAACCAAGCCTGGCATATTGGCTAAATTGTTATGGTTGCCTAGCAACAGCCACTGAGGGTATCTGGTTAAAGCTACAGGAGCTCCTTTTATCATTTTGGGTTTTTTAAACCCCTCCCCCCCCCTTTTTAAAGATTTCAGGTTGTCTGCAAACCTGGGGCATTTTTCCAATGTGTAGAAAGATCTGTCTTGTCTGTTCGTGGCTCCAGTCTCTAGATTTAAGTATCAGAGCCATTTGAGTATTAATATATAAGATATTAACACAAAAGATGTGGAATACAAAATCTCATGTTTTGCACTGATTGGGAAATGAAAAGTGAGATTCTTGACCCAAACAAGACAGACACTGGAATGGATAACTAGGCTGACATTTTTGCATCTGCACAGGGGGCCCCAATCCTCATGCTTTGAGAACGCCTGCCAGCAAGTTCCCAAGAAAGAAAGGCACCTGCTGAGGGATGCTTAGCAGCACCCTCACTTGCTGCAGAAAAAGAACTTCTCTTGGCAACTTCTTAGCTTTACAGTAGAATGATAAATATTATCCCAGATTCCAGAACTCATCAAGATGGGTTGAATATTAATGCTTCTATAGCCTAACAGTGTTTGCAAGTTAAGCAGTGCAAATGAGCAGCAATTTATCCTTATCTGATTGTGCACCCATTTATATTATAAAAAATACCAATTCGTGTTTAATGCATGCTCTGTTTGCAGTGCATAAACTTGCTTGTCTTGATTATTCTTTCTCCAACATACTGAAGGGCTATTATAGCAGATTTGAATTCAATCTGCAAGGCACTTTGCTTGCTTAACGCAGGCAGTCACATCCTGTCTCCTGGGACACAATACTCTATGAATTCTCTGCCTGGCTCCTGTTACTGAAGCTAGCAGCAGAAATCATTCCCACTTTTTACAGAAGCAAGAGTAGTCCTTATGTTTATGGAATCAATGTTCTTCTCCAGCAATGGGGATTAGAGTTGTCTTCTACAGCCAAAGTCCACAATTACCATTTATTCTAGACGATTACTAAATAAATCACAGATTGCTGTCTTTGGGTTACTTCACATAACTAGGTATTCCATGGAGAGTAGGCTACTGTGAGATTACTTTTTTGACTGGCAACTGGTTTTGTCAATGATTACATGTGAATGGACATTTGTGACTCCCTGCTTCTTCGTTGCATTCACTCGTCAGTGGTAATGTCACGTTCTCAACCCACCAGGACCAAATTCAGACTAACATTTTTGCTACCCACATCCCCAAAGAACACTAATATTTCAAGCTGCCAAGTGATAGGACAAACAAAACTGGATTGGTGGAGGAGACTTAATGAGTAATGGATTCTGCTGCCATCCTAATTTGAATGAGTTTCAAATTATTCTTCCATATTGAAGGTCTGGTAGACAAAGGCCCATCACTCACTGACCCTTTAAGTCATCTATAGTTTCACTCGATTCTCTTCACTTGACAACTGCAAAAGTCAGGATTAGGGCGGCTGCAGGGGGCAGGGGATAGACTCGTTACTATGCCCCAAACATGTTAACTATAAAATGAAAAATTGAATAAATTTCCCTGGAAAACCTTCACAGCTATTCAGTCTCCATTATGCCTATTAAACTCAACTTCTGCACATCTGCAGATTTATAGATAGGTAGTTAATAAATACCATTGACTTAGCAGAAATGTTGTAGCAAAATCATGAGGGAGATAATCGTGGTTAGGGAGAATGAACTAAAAAACAATACTGTGCAAAGCAACCCACTAAAGACCATTCTTCTAAGTCCAGGATATGCTACTGACATGCCAATGAAATTAAACTGGCCTTCCTGAAACCTTATATCCAAAATATAATATAGAG
Organism: Eublepharis macularius; assembly: GCF_028583425.1. Taxonomy (NCBI): domain Eukaryota; kingdom Metazoa; phylum Chordata; class Lepidosauria; order Squamata; family Eublepharidae; genus Eublepharis; species Eublepharis macularius. Next base: position 192,199,716 of record NC_072790.1, read on the forward strand.
AGTGAGGCAGGCAGACAGGTAAAGGCACCACGTGCCTGCTGCTGACTCAGTTGGCAGACTTGGGTAACCAAAAAGGTTGAGAAAAACAGGCCAAAGTGAACAAAATACCAAAATTAATACAGAAAATGAAAAACTGATACAAAAATAGAATACAGAATAAAAACAGAATTGAAACAATGGCCATATGTATAGCACCTAAGTTTGGCACCTTCTCCTTGTGTAGTATAAATAATGAACAAAATATAACAATACACACAATGATGTCAACAGATCACTTTCAAATTACCAGGCGCAACACTATAATCATCACGCCACGTGTGTTTTGGCCATAAGGCCTTCTTCAGTGGTCATCAATGAATTGCTACATATGGTTTATTGGTTCATAAAGTAAAATAGAACTGACCAGGCACAGAATTAATTCCAAAAATAGAGGGAAATTTATATACATGTAACAAATGTTTTAATGGAAAATAATACATTTTTGTTCAGTTTTTTTTTAAAAGCAAATAACTTTTTTAAAATGCTATATGTGATCATGGAATAAGTTGATAAAAATCCCAGCCTTCCATGGATAGTTAATATGGTTGTTGTGGGTTTTCCGGGCTGTATTGCCGTGGTCTTGGCATTGTAGTTCCTGACGTTTCACCAGCAGCTGTGGCTGGCATCTTCAGAGGTGTAGCACCAAAAGACAGAGATCTCTCAGTGTCAGTGACTGGGTGACACTGAGAGATCTCTGTCTTTTGGTGCTACACCTCTGAAGATGCCAGCCACAGCTGCTGGCGAAACGTCAGGAACTACAATGCCAAGACCACGGCAATACAGCCCGGAAAACCCACAACAACCATCGTTCGCCAGCCGTGAAAGCCTTCGACAATACATTGATAGTTTTTTTTTTTTGAAAACTATAGTTAATATGCATAATATGCACACTTATGTCCTGTGTAACTAAAATTATACATAAAAATATGTCCATTTTTGTCCACATTCAATAATAATCCAGTAAGAAAAAACCCTGTGAAATAATCATCTTTCTAGACCTGATAAGGGCATATCATGTCCACATAGTGAGTCTAGCAAAAGCAAAATATCTTAAGCAATTCACCATTCTCATCCCATTTATACAGTAAAAGGGGAGGAGGAAAGGATGCAATAAAACCGTCAGGAGGTGATTAGCATCACCTGAATAGAGGTTGTATCAGTATATCGAGGCTTTCCACAAATCACATGCAGCAATACATCAAGGAAAGAGGCAACATACTTGGAAAAACTACAATACCCCATAGATTCATACTACAATCATTTGTAGAGCAAGATTCCGGTCCAGCAGCACCTTAGATCAACTAGATTTCCTGGGTTTCAAGAGTCAAAGCTCACTTCATTGGATTAACAGACTCCTCATCATCACAGAAGCCAAATAAGACCAACAACCCTGTGACAGAGACCCAGGAGCAGGGAGAAGGGATGAAAATAAAGGCATCATTACACACTTGCTGTCCTGGATCTCCTCAGAGTTGGTCCTTCAACTTCTGTCTCCCATGTTCAGAAGGATGTATGTTTGCCATATTTTTTGTTTCTGTTGTGTAGTTTTGTTTTCTAGTTCAGTATTATAAATTTCAGCCTTTTTTCTTTTCCATTCTCTCCTCCACATGGGTCCATTTTAATGGGTCTAATATTAAAATGGTAAGATTTTATAGAAAGGTTGCATTTTATAGAATGCTGTATTAGCTGTTTGGGGCATGCAGGTTGAAAATAGCCATTAACAATTCCTATCAATACAGGACATCACTTTATTTTTGCACACAAGATTTGAAGGATGATATGCAAGTACTTCTTACTGAGAATTTAAGGGACAGGAGCCAGGTGTAGCTATCATTTTCCTACTGGCATTAAAGACATGTTGAATAAGTTCTTTCTTGAAAAGACTATGGACCAAAACAGGAAAGATGCTGGAAGTTCCATGTTTGGATCTTCTCAGCATTTTAAAAAGAATAAACTGTTATGTGGTGTGGGGTTCCAATTTGTGGCACAGGAAAAGGTGGGGATCTAACCCTTCCATCCTTAGGTGGTTTTACTGACTTCTCCACAACATTATTAATCCAGTAAAGTTTTTTAAAAAACCAGGCACTCTCTCTTTTTAAATTTCCAGGCAAGCAGCAGCATGGGGTGGGAGGTTTTTATTATCAAAACTACGTGAGGGAGGCAGAAGGATTAACCTCCTTGTCTCCCTACATCCAAATCAAGAGCCTGTGGAGAAGCTATTAACCTTTTTAAAACACTGAGAAGATCCAGTCAGGTCTTGTAGGGTTGCCAACTCCTGGTTGGAAAAGTCCTGGAGATTTGGGGGTGAAGCCTGAGGAGGGTAAGGTTTGGGGAGGGGAGGGACCTCAGCAGATATAATGCCATAGAGTCCTCCCTCCAAAGCACCCACTGTTTTGTTATGGGAGAACTGTTCTCTGTAGCCTGAAGATCAGTTGAAATTCCTAGGGATCTCCAGGCCTCACCTGGAAGCTGGCAACCCTAAGTCAGGAATCTTCCAGTATCTGGATTTTGTTATGCAACATAAATGAGGTTATTAAAAATGTAGAGACCTTGCCTGAGAACTGCTGAAAGTTTTTTTAAAAAAACCTTGCCAGCAAGTTACTAAAAAATTAGCACAGACCAGCTAACTTTTTGTCAGAGATGTTTTCAGCCTTCAGCAGAAAAAGAAACGTGTAGAACTGAACAGGATGCCAGCCCAGATGGTGACTATTCAGCCCAAATGGGTTCACTTTCACTGACAGGCCTGCAAAATATTGTTCATTTTAAGAAATAAAACATCTCTCCCTCCCTCTGCTGGGTGGGGACTCCCCACCCACCACTTCAGCATATTAATCATCTGTAGATAAAGTGAGAGAAAAGTTCCAGCTGAGCTCAGATAACTGTTATAGTTTATAAATTGGATCTCAAGCAACAAAGCAGAGAAAAGGGCACCAGCTAAATGGAGCCTCTGTCTACAGAGGCAGAATCTCTCTAAATATCAGGCCCTGGAGACAGAGGACAGTCATTACCTTTGTGCCCGGTTTGGCAGGCTTCTTTGGAAACAGAATAGTAGACTAGACATACTTGGATCTGATTCAGTAAAACAATTTTTGCAATATTTTCTTCTTTAAAAACATGTTTTAATGTATGATTTTCCAAAATTTCTTACAAATCAATAATTAAACATCATAAAACCAAACCAGAGCTTATCTGAGCCTGAAGTCACATATAAAAATCCCGGCTATAACTATCTTGATTGCATGCCATTATATGACAGAAGCCTAGGGAAGTGGCAGGAGAAAGGGTGTTTTTAACTACAACGCTAAAAAGAATCTTCTGGAAAAGACCAGAGATTCTGAGAGCAGCAAATGCAACAGAGCACCAGCAACAGTGTACTTTGGTTATGACAAATACCTCATGCATTTCATTCTCACCAGCTAATAGGGCCACACTACTTTCTGTCATAAAGCAGATTATTAATTCCATAGCACCACCAAGATTTATGGTGTTTTCACAGAGTAAAAAAAAAAAAAAAAGACAGGTCCCTGCCCTGAGGATCTGGCAGTCAACATTTCAACGTATAGAGAGAAAACAGAGGGAGGAAAGGGGGAAAGAAGGTACATGGGATTCTGCAGTTCCTAGCATTTTTCAAGCTTAATTATCTGATTCATTGGGTTCCAAATTGAATCAGAACCACAGCAGGGGGGTGGGGGAAGTTTAGCTTCTTCCTGCCGTGAAAGAACCCCTGCATTTACAACTGGCCTTGCTGAGAAACTTAAATGTAAATTTCCCCAGTGGGGCAAATAGTGGCTCCCCCAGGGCCTTTGAGAACAGGAAAAAATGAGCGGCAAAAGCTTAAGCTCCCCCTCATACTCTGGTCCCAATCCAAATTAGAATCCCACATGCTGATTACTAGGTCTGATTAAAACATGTAGGAGCTGTTGAAATGCACGTCTGGCTGGATCCTGAGTAAGGGCTCAACACTCAGCCATTGCTTGATAACAGTGACAGGTTTGGGGGAGATGCTTGAAGGAAGAGAGAGAGGTGGCATCACATGTGTGATCTGGGAGGAAGTTTAAAGCATAAAACGCAACAAGGAGAACCAATGGAGATTCTTCAGAAGCAGGCTGAGGATGGTAGGGCTGAAGGAGCAGATATCACAGTCAAAGCTTTATCAGAATATAAGGACAGAGGGGACAAGGCAAAGACAAGAATTTTGTGCTGGATTCAGGAACGGCCAGGGAGCCAGGAAAAGGATTCAAGGAAGTCTGAATATCTGATGAGAATGAAAAGAGACGTAATAAGTCTGGCAGTAGGGTTCCAAATAAAGGGGATTCTGACACATGACAATGGAAGACCAGAGATGGAAGTAGTCAAGGCAGGAAATTACCAGAGCATGCCAAGGAGACAGAGCTGAAGGACTAGATTGTCGCTGTCTTGTTCAAGGAGAAACAGCATGTCTTAGAAATGAATTAAATACAGAAAGCGAGCAGGGGGAAGAATCGAAGACAGAGTCAAACATGCTTGATCAACAGGTTGGATGGAGACATCATCACCTGATATGAAGAAGATGAGCCTCGGGCATAATGTTAGCAATGGTGACATCCAAGCAGATCCTCAGCTAAAGTCACCAATTTTCAAACCTCACGAACTCTGCAAAAATATTGCCCAGAGAGCATTAGGGATCCCCAGTGAGACTAAGCAACAGAGATTAAATTACTTACCCACTTAAAGGTCTTGATTTTCTAATTTCAAAAAATTGAGTTCCTGTGTGATTGTATCTGAGTTTTATTAAGTGAAGGCAAAGTGATTGCAGGAGAGGGGAAACCAGATAAGATTCAAACAGGTGAGTCTACTATGAGCTCATCCAGCAATATAACTCAGGTACAAAAAGCAATTAATTCTAATCACAAAGTCTCATATGCAGGAAAAAGTAAATTTAATCTTACTTCATAATCATTCTTTCTTGAAGAATTTAACCATCCTAAACCTAGAATGAAGTTTACTAATGAACTATTAGGATCCAATAGTCCCATATTTAATCATAATTTATAGTTTCACCAAGATTAACTTCAATGTAAAAAAATCATTTTCAGTAATGATTATCATTTATAGTACAGAGGTACAAATATATTGATGTTCTGCTATGAATTAGTATGCTAATTTCTTCAGTATCTCATGCACTTTTTCTTCAGCTCAAAGCTTCAGGGAAGCGTAAATATTTAAAAATAATGAACGGTTAGTGCATCCTTCTCTTAACTGCTACATCAGCATAAAATAGATATTGGGTGCTTAAATGAGTTTTCACCATATTAATGATCATTATGAGCCGCCCCCATCCCCCGCCCCCCACCAGGTATTACAACATGCTGTATTATATTTTATATTAATTCTAACCAGAGCAGCAAAATCGCAAGCTACTTAGAGCAATCTAAGCACATCTACTCAGAGAGTAAGTCCCATTTTATTCAATGGATTTTTTTTCAAAGGAAAGTGGTTTTAGGATTGTAGCCACAGTTGTAAAATTCTGGGCCAAAAAGATGAAGTGACTAAGGGGATAAAGTTTGGGAAGCCCTGGTCTTCCTGAGGGTCTATGAAGCCAGGCAATTCATGTGATTTACTTTTATGTGATGTCTGAGTTCGATGTAGTGGGTATAATTGCCAGGACCCCTTACCCTCCCAGCAGGAGGAGGTACCTGGCATTTACCTGGGGGCAACCTCTTTGTGTGTGCACAAAGTACATGCGCACTTCCTTCGGCCGTGATGATGTCACTTCCAGAAGTGATGTCATTGTGTCTGGATGTTTTTTGCCTTGCAGGCCCGTTCCCCAGGCCTTTTTCCCCTGCTGGCCAGCAGTGGGTAGTGGCTGGGAGTGGAGGATCCCCCGCCCCCACTAGAGGACCTGGAAGCCCTAGCAGGGGGAAAGGACGCAAAGGAAATCTTTGCCTGAGGGCTTTTGGTGCATCTTGACTACCCTGGTTGAATTGTTGGATTTTTGCAGGAAATTATTAATTTCCTGTCCATTGGAGTTATCTTATCCATGTTCTGCATGTGTGTGTGGGGGGGGGATTATGAATCTACTGGAAATTCCTTATATGATTTATTATCCCTGACAATATCTAACAGCCTCATCATGTAGCCAGAATGATGCTACCCATGCTAGCCCCCCCCCTGCATATTCCACATGTGGTCGTCACCTCAGTAGTTTATATTTGGTAGCCTTCAAATTGTTGCCTAAAGGAGGACAGCAGACTTAATGTCTAGCTTGATGCAATAAGAATGCATCTGTTTCTGGTATGGAGATGTGATGGGTAAGGAAGTACATTGGTAGTAAAGTGTCAGGTCTGCTGATGGGCATTTTTGATAGCCAAGACGCTCCAGCAGTTTAGGCCTGAGGGCTGGATGAAGCAACAATCTGAATGGGTTGTTCCTTGCTGTTGACTGGATTTAGAAAGAGCTTGGGAATAGAAAACCTGACTATGGCATCCAGTCAAAGTATGTTTGATACTTTGATAATAATGTTTTCATTCATTCATTCATTCATTCATCTTTTAAAAGCAATTTACAGCTGCATGTGGCCACCATTCAGCTTGGGACCACACAGAAGGAATTCAAAGCCTTCCCCCACAGCACAGTTTTGCTAACTGAAATCACTATTGTTAATAATTTAAAGGGAATTTCCCCCCATTGCATCTAAGTTGATTCTCACTCAAAACCAGCCAGGTTTCCAAACCTAAAATGAATTTTGCAAGGCAAGTAAATTTCCCTCAGAATCTGCAGCATTTCTAACCATCTTCAGTGCTGCTGTGCCAACATGCTTGTGGCCTCCCTCCCTTTCTCCACTCCATATCATCCTGGCTTGATATTCTTCTTAAGTATTTATTTATTTACATTATTTATAGTCTGCCTGTCTCACATAGGGTCAAACTTGACGTCCAGGTCTTTAAAGAGTTGGATCCGGGTTCCTCAGACCCAACTCAGGTTCCCTGCAGCCAACAGCAGCTATGGAGAATGGCTGCTAAAAATAAAGGAGAGCCCAAATGTCCTCAGAATGCTGCCACAGGGGCAAGAATGGTTCCCGACTTCCCTCTCAAGCCATTTTCCAAAGTAGCAAGAGTGGGGGAGGAGTGGGTCTCTGTTTTTGCTGTTCCATGTGGAGTATTCTGTGCATGTGGAGCAGTAAAAATAGGGAAATACCCTTCCCCGTACTATTTTGACGCAGAGAAACAGCTTGGAGGGGGAGGCAGGAGCTATTTTGACATGGGGAAATGGCTTTAGGGGAAGGCAGGGAATATGAGTTGGGTCTGGGGAACCCAGACAGAACTCTTCAAAAAAAGTGCATGTCTAGTTTGACCCTGAGGTGGAATACACAGTGCAAATCAATTCAATCAACAGGACAGGACATCCAATAAGCAATGTAATAGGATTCAGATTGCAGAAATCAGAAACCAAATGAAAATCTGAAACAAAGCTTAAGTATTAACACAACATGCTAAATGATGCAGAAGTTACAGAGCAGGACCCTTACATACAGCAACAGATAATACAATACTATACACAGCATAGAGTTTGACATTTAAACTCTGATGGGCTTCAGTTCACAACAGGCTCCTGGGGTTTTCCAAGGAGTCATACAAAAAAAAAAAAGCTAGACTGAGTGGCGTCATACCACAGGGGCTTAGGCTGCTGCGATTTATCACTGCAGAGGCCTGCAAATCCTTGTCCCAATGACCTCGCAAGTTCAAGTTCATGACTGTCGATACAGGTGAAATATCTCTTTTCAATTACATCCTCTTCAGTGTCAGTCAATGCTACTTATGGGACCCCAAAAGACCAAGAGAAGTGCTCCCTGAATACGTAGCTTTACAAATCTTCTGAAATGCTGCAAAAGACAGCAATGAGCACTTTTCTCCTCATTAATTTCCTACCCTCGTGTCAGGTTGATTCTTCAGTAAAATACACTCCCCCCCTTTCATTAACAACTCAACAGATAAGCATAAGCATCATCTTTGTGTCTCTCATCTGTTTTCCAGAAAGGATACTGCAGCATCTTCATGTAATTCTGTATTGCCTGAAGCCATTCTGGGATAGTCATGGACGTCTTGTAGTTTGGCACGGCCGGCACTGAAGGCTGAGCACAAAGAGAGAGAAACGTTTAGATGGGTTGGAGCCAAGCCCCATATTTGGTTTTGTGCAAAAAAAAAAAAAAAGTTAAGTCACAAAAAGCCAAATTCTGTAGGCTCCCTGAAAACAGAATAATGGAAATCATGCAAATAGTGCTATTGTTATGCGATTTCATCTTTCAGATGCATTCAATACCGGCAAAAATTGAAATAACGTATTGAGGGCTTTGACCACTACTCACAGAAGCTTACAAATATATTGATAAAACTCCCATCACCTTTGGTGGGGCTGGAAAAGAGCATTCCCTTCCCCCTTCCTCTGTTTCAAAGCTCAGCAAGAGTTTCAGATGTATACAATGCAGGCTATTGTTGTGAGGGGGGGGGGAGCAAAGAGACAGAAGAAAGCTGTTTTGCAAGAACACAGGCACTTGCATACCCATAAAGGAATTCAATGCATTGTTGCAATGGCAAATAGTCAAGCTAATATGACTACCAGGGAAAGTTCAGAATTCACAAAGCAAAGAGCCATCAATGACTGCTAGCCAATGGTGCCAAAAGGCAGCCTCCATATTCAGAGGTGATAAACCTCCGGATACCAGTGCTAGCTGAGGAAGCAGCTTCCAGGGGAGGCCTTGGCCTCTATGCCCTTTTTGTTAGTCATTGCACGAAACAGGTCCTCATTCAGCAGGAATATCTCAACACACTAACAACATTAAAAGAACTTCAAACACGAAACAGCCGTATTCCCTGTATAAACGAGTGCACAACCCTTTCACTAGCTACTCAACAAGTCTCTATGTAGTGACCATACTAGTATCTTCTGAATGACTACTCAGCGCATCATTGTCCCAGTGCAAGCAGTGTTCCCAATCTCATGGATCACAGGGCAACAAATACCACTACTTGATGCCCCTTCCAGTGTTCCAAACATATCCATTCTCCAGGCACTTCCAAGGAGAAGAAATTGTGTCACACAGTTTTTATATTTTACTTTATTTATAATCCACCTTTCTCCCCAGTGGAGATCCAAGGTGCTTACATAATACTCCTGTCCTCCATTTTATCTTGACAACAACTCTGTGAAGTAGGTTAGGCTGAGATTATGTGACTGGCCCAAAGTCACCCAGCAAACTTCAAAGCAGAGTGGGGATTCGAACCTGGATATCCCATATCCAATAGTCCAATACTTCTGATGAAGAGAGCTGTGGCTCTCGAAAGCTTATGCTACAATAAAGTTGGTTAGTCTTAAAGGTGCTACTGGATTCTTTGCTATAGTCCAATACTGTTACCACTACATCATGCTGGCTCTCAACGGTTTGCCTCAGCACATCAACAGCATCACTACTACACCAACAAAGTATCTTGTCTGGGTGCTATATTGGTCTGCTATGCCAGTGATTGGTGATCTTGTGGTGTCTCAAGGGTACTTAGGTTCAAACTTACCCAACTCATACCTTGCTTCAGGAAGTTAAACTATCTAGTTAAACTATTACATCTGCATCCCACCCTCAATCCCAGGTTTATGTGAGACTATCCCATTTTACCCTCACAACAGTTGTGTGAGGAGTAAACTGGGGGAGAGTAATTGGCTCAAGGTGAACAGGGAGTTAACCCCGGCCTCCCTACCCCATATATACATTCACATATAGCATGTTGTTCCACCCACAAACAGGAAGCACATGTAGCCCAATCCTATGTTTGTTTAGAAATCAGTCCCATGGGGCTGTAAGTTCACGTAGGATTGCAGCCTTCGCAATAATCACAAGCAACACCTGAAAGTACCAGCTTGGTCCAAGTTAATTTAACTGCAAGCCTATACTACCAAGTCAAGTAACGTTTTAGAGTCTGGTAACATGGTGCCGGGAGAGAAATTTCCATCTCCCAGCACTACTCCCAGCCTGGTACATCAAGAGCACATTTACTGCAGCTGTCTGGGCATTCATAGAATAGAACTGATTATGATATCACATGTCAGGGTTCTGTGCTGGCAATTGACAAACTGGTCAGACACATGCAAGAGATGCGTTAAACAGCTGAAGCTTTGGCATATGTGACAAGAGACAGTCGCCAGATGCTGGGTGTCTGAGCTACACAATTTCCTATGGGTTTTTTTGGTGGGGGGGTATGGAAAGCTGGAGTAAGAAACAGAGAATTGTTCCAAACTTAACATTTTAAAAACTGATTATCAGGGCTGCAGCCAGGGCTTTTTTTCAGGGGGAAAGTGGGGGAACGGAGTTCCGGAACCTCTTGAAAATGGTCACATGGCTGGTGGCCCCGCCCCCTGATCTCCAGACAGAGGGGAGTTGAGATTGCCCTCCGCACCACTCGGCGGCACGGAGGACAATCTAAACTCCCCTCTGTCTGGAGTTCAGGGGGCGGGGCCACCAGCCATGTGACCATTTTCTCTGAGGGCAACCCACTGAGTTCCACCACCTCCTTTCCCAGAAAAAAAGCCCTGGCTGCAGCCACATGCTTCCGCAGGCTCTTAACAATGTGATATTTTCCCACTAAATTTTAAATATTTTTACAATCAATGATGCCAGTTTCCAAAAATCACTGCAGCAATTTGATTAATTTTTTTCATCCTGATAACATCTCTCTGAAATTTGGGTTTAGTACCATTCTTGGGCCAGAGACATCAGAAGCATCTTCTTGTCATTTTTGCATAGATATTTTGTTTGTTCTCCCCAACTGATGCCCCTTGGGGTTGTGAAGGCTGCAGTTTGGAAAACAAAGTCTGGCCCTTCCTGGCTTATTAAACCTTATCAGGATAACATCAGAGACCCCTTTGACTAAGATTATATGTACTTCTTTGGTTGAAGGGAATTTCCCCAAATGCCACAAAGGCAATATTAAGGCCTGTGTTTTTAAAAGCCTTCTTTGTCATCGGATGATCGAGTCACTCATATGACAGCTTCAAGTTTACTATGTAACTCGAGTAGCTAGTGTCAGAGTGACTCCTTGAATAACCCGGATGCTACTTTGACCCCTGATTCACTTGAGCTTCGGGCTAGATTTTGAGACGGAAACAGTCCGCATATTTTTCCATGCTAAATTTTGCTAGACCAATCAGCAGCTCTTGTGCCATTCTACTACACTGGATGAAAAATGAAGTAAGAGTTACAGCCAGGTACAGCACTCCAGTAGTGTTGAACTTTTCTACCAGGTAGGCACATCAGGGGTGCAGACTCAGATTCCTGAACTGTGGAGTCCCTCGGAGCTCTGTACTGTCACCTTTGCCTTCCCTACCCAATTTAGGCCATTGCATGAGATCATCTGAAGCTTTGGTGCTGGCGGTCATTGGTGTGCTGACAACACCCAGCTCTACATTTCACTGGCTGTGCCCCCAGAGCCAGCTGCCTCCATCATGAATTGGTGCCAGTGCTGTGGTCAAGTGGGTGTGGGAAGAACTGTGACAGATGCATGCTGATCAGGTTAATTTTGATTTTGATGTGGCTGGTGACTAATGATTTTTGCATTTCATCGTTCTTGTCTTGTGAACAGAGTGACTTTTGGGTTATTTTTGTTCCTTGGTTTTATTTTATTTTTTAATATTTTTTTTTTCAGGGAGAGGGGAGGACTCTGAATTTTCTGTTGAGAGTCAAAGGTAGGAGTGTCTACTGGTAATGGGAAGCTGCTGAACAAAATTAAGATATACTTCTTAAGTAAAGATTGTGTATCAAGTAATGATCTGGAGGGGAAAGCATTGAAGGAGAGAGGGATGCTAATGCTCAAATGCTGTACATATGCGCTCACAGTTTTGTAAATACGTAATTTAAACGATGACTGTCTTCCATCCCAATGTTGGATGTAGGAGCAAACACTCAAAATGGAATGGTTCTTCAGCCCAACAGGTTAAGGCAGATGCAACCAAAATAACTGGGCTTCTTTAACAGAAGACCCTTACTCTTGGCAGTCGGCACCTCCAGTTGAGGTGAGAGCCAGTTTGGTGTAGTGGTTAAGAGTGCAGGACTCTAATCTGGAGAACTGGGTTTGATTCCCCACTCCTCCACTTGAAGCCACCTGGGTGACTTTAGGTTAATCACAGCTTCTAGGAGCTCCCTCAGCCCCACCCACCTCACAGGGTGATTGTTGTGGGGATAATAACAACATACTATGTAAACTGCTCTGAGTGGGCATTAAGTTGTCCTGAAGGGCAGTATATAAATCGAATGTTGTTGTTGTTGTTAGAATAGTTATATGCAACAGATTATGCTGCAACAGAGGACCAAAGTAAATAAGAGAGCCATCATGGAGCTAACCCATGAACACTGCCACTGTTTGAAAATGATATAAAATGTTGCAAGGGCCCAATCCTGAGTGGGCCCACAGCATGGTAGGCTGAGGTACTGTTGTCATTCCCCTCCCCCCAGTGCCTTTTCAAGTGCCAAAAATACTGCATGCACACAGAGAGAGAGAGAGATGGCTGTTTGGTGCTTGAAAAAGACTGGGGGAACAAAAGCACTTCAGCCCACCACACCGCAGATCCAATCAAAATTGGACCCTCACAATATTTTTAAATCACATTAAAATGGCAGCTCCACCTACAGGTCAGAGTTCTGGATGCCATCACTTTTAGTTTGGCCTTAAGTCCACACAAGACTGATATGATTTTGATTTGAAAAGCTGATATTCTAGAGAGAACTGTTATTCTAGTTTTACACAGGGTACGATTATCTGTCTTAACAGCAAAAGAGTCTTGGGGTACTTTTGGGTCCTATGTTATTTTTTGACAGGCAGATACATGCAGTTGCCAAAGGTGTCCCCCACTCCCTTTATATCATATCAAAAGACTATCCTCCCTTCTGGACTCAGACAATCTTGCTTTGATGATTTAGGTTACTGTAATGTTGTAACTGGACAACTGCCATGTGCTCCATGTGGAGTTGCCCTTGAAAACTCAAGAACTGCAAATGGTCCAAGATGTAGCTGCTTGTCAATCAATGGGTGAAAACTAGTACGAGCACAACTTGATTGCTTACTGATTTGTTTATGGACCCAACTAAAGGAGCATTTCATGGCTCTGAACCCACACATTTCAAGGATTGCTTCTCACCACTTAAGTCTTCGGCTTACCTAAAGGTCCCTCTTGGTAGCTCCTTCAAGTCTTGCTTTCCCATCTGACTTCTGTGAGGGCCAAAGTACAAGTGACAAATGACACAGGTTGGACACTTGTCAGCTTCCCTCAAGTTTTGATGGGAAATGTAGGCATCCTGGTCTTGCAGCTTGGCTCTTCGACTGCTGTTCAATAGACTTTTCAACTGTCACTTGTCCAACATTCCACCAAGCTGCCTACATTTCCCATCAAAACTTGAGGGAAGCTGACAAGTGTCTAACCTGTGTCATTCGTCAATTGTAGTTTAGCCCTAAGAAACTGGGCTTTTTCTTGTGTTATACCAGTCCAGTGGAATAACTTGCCTGAGTCCATCTGTTAGGCCACAGGGATCGGTTGCTAAGCTCAGAGACCTAAGAAAGGCCATGTGAGGGTTCATTGCTGTGTGATGCACCTACCTGGGAGGTGCTCAGTCAGCTGGTAGGAAGCAACCGGAAGTTCCATTTCCCCCTCTATCTTCTATTCAATACCCTTTGAGGTCCTTGCTGCAGTGCTACAATGTAAGGGTGACTGACCAAAAAAACTTTGTTTTTGATTGTTATCTCAGTTTTTTGCTGACGTTTAAGCTGCCTCTGGAATTAATGTAGTTGAGAGAGTGAGAGATAACTGCTTGAAAAAAAGAATGAGCAGAAATGCTCCCCATTCTTTAAGTCTTGGAGGCATAACAGGTGGCTGGAAGGGCTTCTATCCCTGAAGTGTTTCTATCCCAAGTGTCTCTTGCGTCAACCGTTCCATCAATCAGCATAGATGTTTCAACCAATGCTCACATGAACTAGGAGTGGAAAATTGGAGGGGGGAGTATAAATGGCAGCATCTGTTGAAACTGGCTTGCAGTAGCAACTGCAATTTTGGATGCTCGTTGAAATCCAAATCCTTCTTCCTTTCAGGCCAAGAGGAACTTTGTTTGTGCCTTGGCTCCAACTCCCTAATAAGAAAATTATCCCTAATCACAGATTCCATTCTTACAAAATATGCCAGAATTCTATGCTTTGTAATTTAGAACTTATTTCAATAGTAACATCCATAATGAATTGGTTCCATCCAGCTGCAAATAAATTAAAATAGATGGATTGCCAACTTTAAAAAAAAAAACAGTCCCTGCTTCTGTGCCTTCAACTGCCATTTTCTTTGTAGGCATTACCAAGTGATGAGGTTTTTCTCTGGTCCGTGAAAAAATTTACCTGCACATCAAACTGCTGTTAAAAGCACAAGAGGAAACATTCCCATTTTCCTGATCAGTTGGCAATCTTAGAAAAATATTATTAGCCTTATTTTTCAAATCAAACATTAATGGATAGGGCAGTTAACAATGCTAAAAGAAACACAGCAGAATCAGAACAAAGGCAAACTGGCAATTGTGAATTCCAAACCTAAACCAGAATCTTACCAAACACACAAAGGACAGAATAACCGAAACGAAAATACACTCACTGTCTCATGAGAGAAGATCCCTTTGCCAAGATCATTCCCACCCTATCAGAGAAGAAGAGCTTCTCCAGGCTTAAATAAAATAATATATCATTAATGACACAAATATATGAAATTGTGGTGCACAAACTGCAAAAGACAATTGATCCAGGACAGATCCATTCATATTGCCAATGCAGGCTTGACTGTACATCCACATGCAAATCCCCATCTGCACTGCAATGCTTATCTGAGCCACATTTGAACTAACTGGGTACACTTGAATGCAAGGAGGGATATGGTTCCAGATCCTGGGCCACTAGCTGTTGAAGTGAACAGTTGTATACAACTATGGTTGGAATGCTACCACAGAGATTAACCTCTGTGGAAATAAAAAGAAGAGGACTATCAAGGAGAGCTTTCTGTCAGTCCGAGTCACTCAGTGCCACATTCCTCAAGACTCTTACAGGGAAAGGGTTACACACCATTTAAATTCAGTTGTCCTTCCATAACGGCTCCAAATTGATAAGAGTACTGGGAGGGGCTTTGGAGAGAGTCCACTCCTTTAGTTATCTTGGTATCACTTTTAATTACAATCTATCATGGAAACCACATATTCAGGCTGCTCTGAAGGCCACAAACATTTCATCAATGGCAATTAAAAAATTCTTTTACTCCAAAGGAGCAAAACATAAACCAGCAGCCATTAGGATTTTTAATGCTAAGGTTATCCCACAGATACTTTATGGGTGTGGAGTGCGGATTGAAGGTGTATCCGACAACCTTGACACCCCTCTACACACATTTTTGAGGGAGATAGCAGCAGTCCCGAGATGCGTAGCAGGCACTGCACTTAGGGTGGAATTCGCCCAACCCTCAATTGAGAAGAGAGCATGGATACAGCCTTTAAGTTGTTCTTGAACAAGGAAATTTACAAGGACAATTCAGGGAAAGTAGGTTTTGCACATTTGATCTCGCAGGATACCTATAAGAGTAGCCGAACTAATTTAATTAACCAGAAACTAAAAATTCCGGATATTGATATAACATCTTTACAGACAAATGAGGCCCTCAGAGTTATAAAATTAAAACTAAAGGATCTCAATTACAGCAGTACTCTCCAGGGAGCCAGACGTACATGTTCAGGCTTATCCCTGGGACTTTCACCCCCAGAGGTTATTCCATCTTATTGCTATTCTTTAAAGATTCCAGCTCAATGCAGAGCCTTCACATTGGCTAGACTTAACTCCTTCCCCTCTAAAGTGCTTTCTGGTAGTTTCTCTGGACTCCCTTATTCTGAACAAGTTTGTGACTGTGGACAAGGAAAGTTAGAGACCTTGGATCATATAATAGTTTTTTGCCCTAAGTGGAGTAAGGAAAGAGAGAGATTTATTATTCCTATTATGTTAAAAGAAAAGCTTCCCTTTCTTCCTTGGGCAATCTCAGTGTTATTGTCTGATAACTTTCCTGACAATCAAACCTCTGCTATAGTGGCTTCCTTTTTAGCCACGGTGATAAAGAAACAAGATTTTCATGAGTTTAGATAGTTTAAAGTGATAATGACGAGTTATGTCTATGTGAATTGGGTATGTTCAAGTGTACAGTTCTTATTTTGTTGGTGTTTGTATGGCTTATGGCTTCGGCCAGAAAAGCAATAAACATATTATTATTAAATTCAGTTGAAGTCAGTGGGCTTGCAAGGGTGTAACTCTGCTTAGGACTGCACTGTCAATGCCTATGTGATCTGCAGGTTACTGATGTGAGCATCTCCTTTTTCAACTACTCTTCTCAATGCTGTAAACAAAAACTGAGAGGGAGGGAAAATGCTCAAAGGTGGCCTTTCCCCTATTGTATGTACAATATTTTGCCACACAAACATGGAATTAATCACAGATACCAATTCTGAAAGCCAATCTCAGATTTCTCTCTTTCTTTATAAATAATATCCGAACCTTGAAACTGTGTTTGAAACTGTGTAGACAATGAAACCTCAGGAGCTGGGGGAAGCAAAGGAACAGGCCTTCAGCAGATTGCTTCCCACGACTAGAGCCAAAATAGATGTGATACTGAGAGATCATTTATCAGAGCTCCCGTGAGTTTGGATGGGACACTTTTAGCAGCCATGAAAATGCCCAGATTAGACCGGGGTCTGAGGGAAGAGCTGTTGGCCTGATCTAAATCATCCTTATCTGCTATTTGCTTTACAGAGGGAAACATACTGGCACAATACACCTGTATGTCGCAAGATTTTCCTCAAGGGGAAAACAGCAGTGGAGAGGGAGGAGTTATTTAGACTGGAAACATGCCCCCCAATTGTGCCATGGTCTTATTCTGATTCTTCTCACTCCACCCTGTTTAGCTTGAAGAGTTTTTTTTAATCAGGATATCTGATCACAGATTTCCTAGCATCTTGTCCTGTTTGGCCAGTCCAGGCAATAAATA
This sequence comes from Eublepharis macularius, assembly GCF_028583425.1. Lineage (NCBI taxonomy): Eukaryota > Metazoa > Chordata > Lepidosauria > Squamata > Eublepharidae > Eublepharis > Eublepharis macularius. The sequence continues at coordinate 192,216,819 of NC_072790.1, forward strand.
TTTGCATGGTTTATAAAGTCACAAGCCATTCAGTGTTCCTTAAATGGAATTTAAATTGCAGAACTTGATTGCACCATTCAAGGTCTTTAAATGCAGGATATTCATAGACTTGTCTGTAGGACACATAAGGAAGTATACTTTAACAATGGTGATTCAGACAGGTGGCCTTGATATCAGTATGATGCCACATACTGGTTCTACATTCCACCAACTGTGGAGAGACTGCTTCTTGTTCTGGACACAACAACCTGACAGAAACAGGGTTTCAAGAGACTTCCCTCTCTGACACACTGAAACAATTGTGGCACCTGAATGCTACACTGGACTTCCCAGAGACTCCCAAGGGTACATCCATGTGCCTCTCCCTAGTGCCATCCTCTGCCTCCTTAGTCTGATTAATGCAGACGATACAGTTCTTGGTGTAGTGGTTAAGAGTGTGGGACTCTAATATGGAGAACTGGGGTTTGATTCCCCACTCCTCTGCTTGAAACCAGCTGGGTGACCTTGGGTCAGTCACTGCTTCTAGGAGCTCTCTCAGCCCCACCCACCTCACAGGGTGATTGTTGTGGGGATAATAAGAACATACTTTGTAAACTGCTCTGAGTGAGCATTAAGTTGTCCTGAAGGGCGGTATATAAATCAAATGTTGTTGTTATTCACCCAACATGTTCACCCATTATTTTGCAGTTGCAAGAAGGGTGAAAGAAGTTAAATGAAGAAGGACGTAGTTGCATATCATAGCATCTGAGAAGTGCAGCCTGCTAGTTCTGCTTAATGGTTAGTGAAAGGATTCCCCTAGTCTGTAAGCAATGTAATTGTACAATATTTATTTTATTATTTTCCTATTCAACCAATCTTTTCTATTCAGTCACTTAGGGGGAAATTTTGTGCACACTTGCTTGGAAGTAAAGTCCTGCTGAAATCAACCAGACTTACTTCTGCAAAGAAGTCATGCATAGGCTCAGGTTGCAGACTGTTCCATATGGCAGAGCCTCAGGAGCCTCCAAGATGCAGCCCCTTGGGGAGCCTCATGTCTGACTAGGGTTCCTTCGTTCAGCTCTCATTTCCCATGCTTAATACAGAGCTATTTGCTAAGGTCTGAACCAAGCCAGGTCCAAACAATTTGTATCACTAGATATGTGTGAGTGGCTTCCCAAAAGCTTGGAGTCCAAACTCCATGAACTGTTAGCCTACCTTTGAGCACAGCTCTTTGTTTGGAATCAGCATTGTTTTGAGCGCTAATGATTAACTGTATTTGTCCATGATCCCATTCCTCAAGAGCCAGTCTGCCAGTCACATTGCGTCCACCTAGCCCACTAATAGTGCAGTACTAAACAGAGTTACCCCTTCTAGGTCCATTAAAGTCAATGGGCTTAAAAGAGTGTAACTCTTAAGTATCGGACTGTACATTTCCTCTCCTTCTACTCCAGACATCAGTGAGGGAACAACAGTTTTTGCTTCTTCCATTCAGTGTTGGGGTGTGGGAGACTCCTGTGAGCACGAAGAACACAGAATGACTAGCAACCCTAAGGCAATAGTTAAGGATGCAAAAAGGTGAGGATAAAAACTGACTGATATGTACTTTGGTACAGACTTCTGCTTCCACCAAGACAATGCTAATACCCAATATACTTTTGAGATGTGCGGTTTTTCTGACAAACTACAGCTGAGATTTTAGCACAAGAGCTGTTAACAGAGAATTACAAACTTCCCCCCAACAGTTCCTGAAGACAAACAACATCACTCAGCAGATGGGCAGAAAGTGATTAGTTGCTCAGCCGAAAGTGTTTACAATGGAAATGCCCAGATGACTGTATCACTGATACCACCCTCCACCCCAACTGTCATATGCAAGTATAAGTATTTCTCCCAGGTGTAAGAGCAGCAGCTGTTGGACTACATCTATAGAGAGTCTCAAAGGCCTGGAAAGAACACAGGAGAGAAGTCCACTTCTCATATGCAGAATCTCTGGCATAAAATATGGTATCCTAAGGATTTTTAAAAAAAACTTTAAGTGTTACTAGTCCTCATGGCTGCAGAGCAAGATCCAAACACTATGTTGGTAGGTAAACAAAGCCACAGATACCAAAAGGGCCAGAGCAGGTCATAGGGCAGGCTTTGGAGCAGGCTTAGATCCTGTGATTTTATTTTTCCCTCTTGCTGTGGCCGTTTACGCAATGCCTTGTCTTGAAAAGGGGGTGAAAAACTTCTTTCCATTCTTTGGAAAACCACTATTTTGGAAGCCGGAACAGCAATTTTAATAAGGAACTATCCACAAGAGTTTGGATCTGATTACATTGTGTTCTGGCTGCTGCTGAATTGGGGACCATTTTCAAACAGCACAAGGACACTAGAAGGAACTTACTTTTGGAAGGCAGTCTGCATTCCTGATGGTGGCTACCATCTCTCTACCTGCGGGGTGCACTTTGGCCACGTGCCCCCACATCCTTTCCCAGGTTTGCCCATCAAGAGGAAAGCCACTTTTGTTGACCAGGAAAAGCACCCCTCCATCTTTGTCTTCCTCTTCTGAGCCCCCATTGTTGGCTGTACTGACAGGCCGGGCGTGAGTGCTCCTGGAGCGGCCCCCCTTATCTCCTTTGGGGTGGGCGCTGCGGGAAGCATTGGAGCCAGATCCTGTCATTGTCAGTTTCCCAAGAGCAAGCAGTCCAGGCACAGCAGGGCAGGGAGGGCGCACTCAGGCTGTTCAACACCCCAGCCAGGCCATCTTCTCCTTCCTGTCTCCTCTCCAAGGAATCAGGCCAACCCAAAGTTGCTCGCTAACAGTAGTCAAGGAGATCACTAGCAGGTCTTCCCTCTTGCAAACAGAACCTAAAGACAGAGTAGAGAGTGGAAGGTAAACACGTGTGAGCAGCGGAAAGGGTCACCTGAAGGGCTTCAGCAAAACATTCCCATTCCCTTCAGCAGCCGACTCAAGGAGATGCGGGAGAGCCCTTTCAAAGGGCAGCTGCAACTCAGAAACAATAGGAAGTGAGTGAGTAAGGATAAGAAGGGTGCTGGGCCTGTTCACCTGGGTCTGCAAACAAAAGAGGAGGGCCTTAAGAGCCCCTCTTTGGCTTAGCCTCTCCAGCTGCCTCTCACCAGGGGGCCATCGCAGGCAGGACAGCCTCCTCTGTGTGTGTGTGTGTGTGTGTGTTTATAATATATACATATTTATATAATATATATATTTTAAAAAAAAACCTCTAAGGATTGTCTCACAAAACGGAAGGGAGCCTGCTGCCAGACTGGGTCCTTCATTTTCCATATGGTCCTGGGTTATAATAAATCTGCCACACAGAGAGAGCGGGGAGGGGGGGGGGGGGACAGGAACCTGCTACGACGGCGCTCTGGTCTCTTCGGCAGTAGGAAGGGATACAAAAGTACCAGGCAGATGCTTAGCTACCTCCCTGCCTGTTTCAGGGACCCAGCTCTCCCAAGTCCCCAGCCAAGAGACTGAGAGGAGATGCCACCGATCTAGCGCCCCTATGCGCATCTCCACACGTTAATTCTTTTTCTGGTCCCCTCCATGCCGAGGCTGCCGCCTCTATAAAGCTGGCATGCGACAGACACTCTGGACTGCAGCAGGTTGAAGAGAATCAGAGATCCCTTTTAGTCAGGAGACCAGAGATCTCCAGATCCCAGCAACAGAGTGGGACTACGGCATGCAATGCTCGTGGGAAGCGGGCGGGAGGCTCTGCCCGTTGCCAGCGCCGCAAGCCATTCTTCAACGAGACAGCCCACCCACTCCCCCGATCCCTTGCTTTGCTACTGCGGACCCCACCCATTACCCCAGTCTGGTTCCACCGCCCCCTCCACCCTGACCTGGCCGCGGCGGGATTCATTGCCCTGGAGACTCTCCAGGCGGTTGTGGCTGATGCTGCTGCTGCAGCGGATTCGGTCGCTGGCGCCTTATTCCATGTTCCATGATCAAGTGTTACTCTCTGACATGTAACCATGTTACCCGGCCGCTGCCGACGTTCGGAGCGCCCCCATTGGGCGCCGCAACAAAGAAGGGAGGCGCAAAGGGGGCTGCGAAGCCGCCGGCCGCGGCAGTGCGGGTCTCTGATTGGCTGCTGAGCCGCCAGCCGAGAAAGGCCAGCCCGGGAAATCTGATCGCTCGGGAGCTGAAGGCTTCTCCCGCGGACTCGCTGGCTATTACGAGCCCTAGGGGCAGCGGAGCCACGGAAGCTCGTGCGAGGGCTAGTAGTTCACAAGCTATGAAAGTGGTGTTGATGTACATCTTTGTGCAAATAACGCCGAAGATGATTTGTTTAGTTGCACTCCTCCCCCCGCCGCGAAAAATATAGCTTTATCTCATTGTCTGTTGGTCCACTTAATCACATAACGGCAAGATTAGAGTCCAGTAGCACCTTTAAAGACTAATAAGATTTCAAGAATATAAGCTTTCGAGAGTCAAGGAGCTTTGATTTACGAAAGCTTAAAGCCTGGACTCCTGCAAATCAAAACAGCCACCCACTTGAAAATATACAGCACAAGTGATAAGTCTTTGGTCCCAAAATTCTCTGTATTCATTCGTCTCTTGCCAAAGAGCACAGAACGGTAGATAAAATTACTTTTATTTTTTGACGATGTAAGTGTACTGCTAAAAGACCTGCCTACATTAACTAATCCGATCTCGTCAGATCTCGGAAGCTAAGCAGGGTCAGTACTGTTTAGTACTTGGATGGGAAACCACAAGTAAGTTCAGGGTTGCTACACAGAGGCGAGCAATGGCAAAATCACCTCGGACATCTCTTGCCTTGAAAACTCTAGACGGTCGCCATGAGTGGACTGCGAGGTGAGGCACTTTCCGATGTCAACAAACCCTGCTGGTAGCACCCTGTCTTGCCTGCCCGTTTTTCTTAGGGCCAGGGAAGGTGCCCAAGACCTCTTCCTTAGTCCACTGGGCTTGTAAAATGGAACTGCTTTGCAAGGCTTTTGAATAAGTAACTGGATTGTGTCATTTCAACTGAAGCTCTGAGCCATTTGATGTTCTAACCTTTCTAAGTTCATATTGTGCTTTAGGAAAATCTCAGACTTTGTGTGGGCAGGCAAGAAACCCCGTGTGAAAATGAAAGTATTACAAGATTCGAAAGAAAGAGGTGGACTGCAACTGCCAAATATAAGATTATACTATGAAGCAATATGTTTGGTATGGCTAAAAGATTGGATAACATTAAAAGACCGTAAATTGCTGGCTCTGGAGGGATATAAAAAACTGTTTGGATGGCATGCCTATTTGTGGTACGATAAAGTAAAAGCGGACTCTATGTTTTTGCATCATTATATCAGAAGAAGCCTTTTCACAATCTGGAAGAAATACAAGGATTATATGGAAGATGGTATCCCCTCATGGGTGGTACCATACGAAGTAATAGATCCGAGAGCTGCTTATAATGAACAACAATGTTTAACTTACAAAGAGATAACATTAATGGAACATAAAATGTTAAAAATAAAAACGGAAGAAGAGTTATCTCCCCATTATGGATGGTTTCAATATAGGCAAATCAGAGATCTTTACAACTTGGACTGCTCAAAAGGAGGAATAAGATTGGAAAATTCGGAATTAGAAGAAGTGAATTTACAAGAAGGTAAAAAAGAAATTTCGAAAATTTATAAAATACTTCTAAAATGGCACACGGAAGATGAAACAGTTAAAGTCCAGATGGTGAAATGGGCAATAAATTTTCATAAAGAAATAACAATGGAAGCCTGGGAGCATTTGTGGAAAAATACACTGAAGATTTCAACTTGTACAAATATTAAAGAGAATGTATATAAAATGATGTATAGGTGGTATTTAACACCAAAGAAAATTGCGCTAGGAAACACTAATATGTCAGATAGATGCTGGAAATATAAAAAGCATGAAGGATCATTATACCACATGTGGTGGACTTGTGAGGTAGCTAAGCAATACTGGGGAGATATAATTGAAGTAATTAATGAGGTTTTGCAAACCCAAATAAATAAGAACTCAGAATTGCTGCTACTGAACTTGGGAATGGAAGATGTTCCAATGCAGTACAGAACATTGTTATTTTACATGATTACAGCAGCAAGACTTTTATATGCGCAGAAATGGAAAGTACAAGAAATACCAACTACAGAAGATTGGATTTACAAATTGCTGTACATGGATAAGATGGACAAAATGACAAGAAAACTTAAAGATCTTGATCCAGGAGAATATATTGCAGATTGGGGGAAATTGAAACAATATTTAGAAAAAAAATGGGATGTGAGAGGAGGACTGTAGCAGTTTGAGAACTATTAATTTGTGATGTTTTAAATAGAAGAGAGAAGCAACTTTACCATTAATGGGAAAATTTAGCTATTAATTAACCTAAGCTTGTATTACTATTAAGGAGACTTTATCAAAAATATACAGTTCAAATAGCGACGTAGAGATGGATATATTAGTGGATTTGATATAGTATATATAAGAGAATTTGAATATGCTTAGAGTAAGAGATATAATACATATATGATTTAGAAGAATATAATTGAAAATAAGTTAAGTAATAAGATAGGTTAAGGGTTGGAAAGCTGTTGGAAATCTATAAGGAGGGGGGAGGGAAAGGGTGGGGGTTGAAATAAATTAGGTATGATGGGGAGTGTATGTATTAACTATGTACTCACCAACAAAAACAAAATTTTAAAAAATAAGTTCATATTGTGCTTTTAGTTCAAATTGAATATACAGTTACTGTAATAGATTGTAAGCTTCCATGGAAAGATGAGGTGCACATTTTTAAATAAATAAAATAGACTGGACCAAATAATAACAACACCCCATATCGGCACAGGTGGGACTTCCTGGGAGACTTTAGTTCCTGTTGGACAATTGCATGTATTTACCTATGTATACAAATAATCAACATATATACTAGGAAGCTATGGCTAATGGTAGCTTCCCAGCAGTTGTATAAGCAGTGAAATGTACACCTGTATGACAAGCACAGGTGCGAATCTTGACATATTTTGCATTGCTTCATATAAACAAATATGCAGTGCAGGGAATCAAGCCAAGGCACTTCTGGAGAAAGTGGACGGATGTAGAATTTGTGACTTCACAGAAAGAACAAAAAATTGGCAGAATGGGCGTTTGACCATTACAGAAAAAAGCTGTGCTTTTGTTTTAAAAAATGGAAAATTATAATTATTTTAATGTATTGTTAAAATCACAGCATCAGTCTTCTCTCAAGTGTGACACTTGCCCAGGAATAAGTCCAACTTCATTGCTTACTTTCTAAAATGTGGTGCTAGGACTCACATCAGCAAAACTTCCAATACTCACCCATTGTCAGCATGAGAAAAAGTAGTTGCTTTTGCTTCTGGCTGTAATCTTAAAATGTTACTGCTAAGCTTTAAAACAACCCAGCTGTGTTAGCCTTTCTTTCAGTCTAATGGGCACTGGCATAATCTGGGGTTTATAAAAGTCCCATTAATATGGATCAGTGAATTTGATATTTTAGACCTCAGATTCCCTTTTTAATCTATCCCAGATGGCTGGTGGGGGTGATGCAAAATGAAAGCAAATGCTAGAATCTGGAAGCTGCAAATACTTCAGGAAGGAAGGCAATTTTTATGCACACTTTTCACATTTTCCAAGTTATTTTATACACCTCTCAATAGTCTTATACAAAACTGGTCATGTTTCATATTATCACTTTTATGGGTAAGCAATTGGTTCATCTCATCAAAATCCTCAGGCATTCAATTGGTCTTGCAAACATTCTGATATGAAAACTTTAGAAAATATAAGCCAACACTGCATAAGATCTTGACAGATTCTGAAACAAAGAGGAGGAAAAAACATGTGGCCCTGAGTTCATTGGAGGAAATGCAAGCTAAAAATTTACTAGATACCCAAATAATAAAAATCTGATCCATCACATGAAATTCCCACCAATGGGTCAACTCATCATGAACTCATCACATATGAAATGTATCCTGCTTTCATCCAGTTTGAGTACTCGTTGACTGAAGAACTATTTCTTTGGCCAATACTATAAGGGATTGGGAGCTGGTCTCTGGGTAAGACAACAAGAGGACCTATGAACTGAGAGCCAGTTTGATGTAGTGGTTAGGAGCACGGGACTCTAATCTGGAGAGCTGGGTTTGATTCCCCACTCCTCCACTTGAAACCAGCTTGGTGACCTTGGGCTAGTCACAGTTCCCTGGAGGTCTCTCAGCCCCACCCACCTCAGAGTGTATTTTGTTGTGGGCATACTTTGTAAACCACTCTGAGTGGGCATTAAGTTGTCCTGAAGGGCGGTATATAAATTGAATGTTGTTGTTGTTGTTGTTAGTCACTAAATCAAAACTGAAGGTCAACTGAATTTAATATCCTATTTCCAAAAGTGGCCTGTCAGTTGCCTCAAAGAAGCCCACAGCAGAACACAGAGCTCACCTCTTCCCCCTGTTCTTTGGCTCTGAGTCCTGCATCGACTATCCAGAGCTCTAATATTCATGGAGGTTAATCCACAGCAAGAAAGCATATTCTAGCCTACGATCTGGATCTGCTGTTATGTGAACTCCTAGTGAGCTGTTGTAAAAGTCTTAATCTCTTGCTTAAACGTTAAAACAGTTAAACAGTAAAAGTAATATATTTCCAGGTTTACTTTTGAGCTACTTTATATATCCACCCCATTTACAAACACCCACATGCATACTTACAACTGTTACTAACTGGACAAGTGCCATTCCATGATGAATTTGTTCAGTCCTCTATCTCCAAATCCAAAAAGTCTTTTATCGAACTTTAATGACATCAAATGTCAATGAAATTAGTTCAGAAAAGGCCAAAAAGGGAAGATGTCAGACAGATATAAGACGCCAGATGTCAGATAGATTCTGTGTCAAAGTTCATTATCTGTGTAACACCCAAAGAATGATTAACACATGAAATTCACTGCCACAGGAGGTGGTGGCAGCTTCAAGCATGGACAGCTTCAAGAGGGGATTGGATAAACATATGGAGCAGAGGTCTATCAGTGGCTATTAGCCACAAGGTATAGATGGAACTCTCTGTCTAGGACAGTGATGCTCTGTATTCTTGGTGTTTGGGGGGAGCAATCAGTGGGAGTCCCTATTCAGTCTCATGTGCCAACAATGTCCTTCTGCTCTGTACATTGGACAAACCAGCCAACCTCTACGCAAAAGAATAAATGGACACAAATCTAACATTAGAAATGGCGACATCCAGAAACCAGTGGGAGAACACATCCATCTACCAGGACATACCATCAAAGACTTAAAGGTCGCTGTAGTTCAACAGAAACCTTTCAAGAACAAAATCCAACGGGAAGCTGCTGAATTGGAATTCATATGCAAATTTGACTGTCAAGCTGGGACTGAATAGGGACTATGAATGGTTATCTCATTATCACAGGTAACTGATTTCCTTTACAGAGGCGGGGTCAGGGGGAATCCAGTGGCACCTGGCGTGGGCTTTCGAGGACCACGGTTCTCTTTGTCAGATGCATCTGGCGGGGAGGGCTGTGGTTATTGAAGGCTTGTGCTGCAGTGGAATTGTATGGTCTTGGTGGTGCTGCTGGACTCTTTTTGATTTTGCTACTACAGACTAACACGGCTAACTCCTCTGGCTTTATGGTGTGACTGTTTCCAGCCATGGGGGTGGTGGCTCTCCTGGCTATGGATGCTGCTGGACCATTACCTTGATCTGAACATTGCAAGACCAGTTATCCTGCTACGGGGTCCATTAGTGAGGACAACCTGTGGGAGTATTAGTCAGCTAATTCAAGTGTCTCAGTTATGTTAGCCTTAAGTAAGGATTTGTTATTTTATGTAGATGCTTGCAAAGTTTGAATTTTCTAGAATAAAAAACATTTTTTTACTCTGAGTGCCTTGGTTCGCTGTCTCTAACGCTACAAACTGTGTTACACTGGGCGAACCCACATTTAAAGGGTTTCCCCCTGACATGTCAGGGAGTTACCTCTTTGTCTCTGAGCATGAGTTTGCCCAGTGTGACACACTTTAATGGTGTTAGAGACAGTGAACCAAGGCACACAAAGGAAAAAAAGGAGTTTTTATTCCAAAAAATTTAAAAGGGTTAACACACACACAAAAAAAACCCCCTGGTGTCACCCAGTCAAGCTTGCAAGCATCTACATAAAATAACAAATCCTTACTAAAACTAAACAGGGCTAACTTAGCTGAGACACTTGAACTGACTGACTACCAATCCCACGGCTGGGCCTCACCAATAGAGTTCATAGCAGGGTACGCTGGTCTTGCAGTCTTCAGATCAAAGTGATGGTCTAGCAACAGCCATAGGAAGAAGAAAAAAAACTGCTTGTGGCTGGAGAAGCTTGTGGGCTGGGAAGCCAGGAGGGTTGAGCATATTGAGGAACTCCACAGGATAGTGGACCACATCATCCATTTCCACCACTGAGTCCACAGATCTGTACTCCATTTTGAGTGAGTTGTGTTTCATTAATGATGGCAGCCTTGTCGATCTTGGGGGTCAGAATGGCATGGTTGCACAGCCAGTACATGGACTTCTCTGTGATAGTGATGATATCAGCATATATTGTGGCTGTTAGGTCTGCTAGGGTCGTCACTACTTTGCCCAGGCCTGCAGGGATGGTCACCTTTCCTTTGGACTCAGGATATGCTCCATCCCCTATTTTTAGTAGGAGTTCAGAGAATGCCCCAGTGGACACCTTGCCTCTCATGTGGACCCTCATGTACTTTCTTAGTGAGTTTCCTGATGAGGGGCCACAGATACGCCGCCTTGACACACATGGTAACCTCATCAGCTCAAGTTCCCCTTGGGACTACTGGCAGAAATCTCGTTAGCAGCACTATGACTACCCCCATTGCTCCCTCATTGCCCCTGACATCTTTTAGGGTTATGTGCACCCCTTAAGCCCATGGTGCTCTCATCCCAAACAAAGAGCTAACTGTTCCACAGCACTTGGGCCATGTTGCTTTGTTTTGAGATGCTGAACAGGGATGTTTCTACATGGATAAGGTTAAGAGGCAGCTTGAAGGTAGTGAAGGATCATATGCCATGCCTGAGTGAGCCTTGACCTTCCATGGAAGTGAGCGCCTCTCTACTTGTCTTCCAGGATTGCTTTGCTCATAGAGAGAACTCTGCCGCTCTGTGCACCTCGGGCTGATCTTGCTGGTACTTGGCCACTGCTGCTTGGTGCACTGCAGGAGCAGGACATGCATATTTCTTTGCTGCATCTCTAAGTTGCTTCCTCCTTTTAGCATCGGTATATCTTGCACATCTGCCAGGAGGCTTCTTGGGGGCAGTAAGAGATGGCTGCAGGAGGTGTGAGGTGGTATTGGATTGAGGGAGGGATGGTGTGGGGAGCACTTCAGCAGGTTCATGTGAGAGGTTCGCATTGAAATGCCCCCTAGAAAGGTCGTGTACATTTAAAAACATTTAACATTTAAAAACTCAGTTGCCATACTGACTTTTATATAAAATCCCTTTTCAGGAGTCTTGTACTGTCTTTCTTCAGCGGTCTGCAATTTCCTTGACCTAAGTTTTACCTCAGAACACAGAGTTCCACAGCTGACCCATCAGCCTGCCAGCCACACAGAAAAGCCAGGCCCCACAGGGAGATTGGCAACCCTAGACTGGGAGGTGTATTTTTACCTCATGAGACATTCAGTGACTCCCAATAGCAAGTATATACTCTTTAGAATGTTGGAGAGGTGACCAATCAAGGCTGCATATGCAAATGACCTCAGGGAAGAGTGGCAATTGGCCGGGGGGGGGGGGGCGGGGGAGGACCCTGCCAGCCACACAGGGAAGCTGTACCCCTATGGGAAAACACATTTTACCTCTTTTTACCACCTTAGGGGGCAAATTTCTTAAAATCCCTTCTTATTGAGCCCCTACATCAGAAAAGGAACGTCCTGCCCAAATTTCACGTTTCTCAGTCCAGGGGTTTGGGCTGGGCATTGATGAGTTTTATCTCTCTCTCTCTCTCACACACACACACACACACACACACACAATAGTCTAAAATCCTGGAGCTCAGGGGCTTGAGTCTAAGTTTAGAGCACAGCAGGCAGAAAAACCTGTCCCACAGTGGGAAGAACAAATTTCTAGTGTTTAAATAAGACTTGGCTAAATGGAAGCTTCAAAATCATCTTGCCAACCTCCAGGTGGGGCCTGGAGATCTCTGAGAATTACTTATTTCCAGCATAGAGATCAGTGTCCCTGGAGAAAATGGCTGCTTTGGAGAGTTAATTCTGTGGCGTTATATCCCACTGAGATCTCTCCCTAGGCTCCAGGAATTTCCTGACCCAGGCTGAATCCACACTTACTGGCATAGCGCTAAACAGTCAGAATGATAGCGTCTTCCTGGCACTTTTTCTGACGGCATCGGGCCATGAGAGCGGCATCGTGGCGCTATGACATCATAAAATGCGCCAGGAAGACGTTATCATTCCAACTGTTTAGCACTACGCCGGTAAGTGTGGATTCAGCCCCAGATAATCACAGGGTCTGCTGCTGATCACCATCACTATTCTTTTCTATACCTGAAGAGGGCCTTGAGATAGGATTGAATAAGCCAGTGATTCTCAAGCTTTTCAAGTATGATGCCTCAAAAAATTTCATAGACCCCCACGCAATAGTTGTACTGTTAGTATCCATGACATAATGACAAAAGGTTACTATTTACACTTGTAAATGAATTTGTATTTTATTAATCAGAACAGCATGTACTGATTTGACCATACATTTGAAAAACAGTAATTCTATGTATGTGCAAGTCATTATTTATTCAGTCTACAGAAGGTATGGTTGTCGTGGATTTTCCGGGCTGTATAGCCGTGGTCTTGGCATTGTAGTTCCTGACGTTTCGCCAGCAGCTGTGACTGGCATCTTCAGAGGTGTAGCGCTGAAAGACAGACCTTTCAGTGTCACCCAGTCACTGACACTGAGAGATCTCTGTCTTTTGGTGCTACACCTCTGAAGATGCCAGCCACAGCTGCTGGCGAAACGTCAGGAACTACAATGCCAAGACCACGGCAATACAGCCCGGAAAACCCACAACAACCATCGTTCTCCGGCCCTGAAAGCCTTTGACAATACAGAAGGTATTAGTATACTGAGCTATTTCATAAGATGGCTGGCACTGTTCTGCCGCTTTCAGGAATTTTAAGTTGGGTAGAAGGATAGACAGTACAGGCCTCGTTCTTGACATAGTCTAAGAAAGCTTCATATGTTTGTATAGTTTAGTCCTGGTGAAGCTGCTGATCCTTGATGGATGCCTGATGCCGCTCTGGGCCTGGTAGAGATGTGGGAGGGACCAGGGAAGCCAACTCATGGCTCCTCAACTGTGTTAGCCCATTCCTCGGTTCAAAGTGCTGGCATTTACAGCTATTGCTGAAGATGGGAAGAGGTGGGCAATGGGAGCCAGTATGTTCCTCCCAAGCCTCCAAAGAGCATTTCTCCTTGTGTGTAGGCAAGCAACCCTGGCTGGGCCAATGCCACCTGCCTGGATGGGGCTCAGAGGAGGTGGGATCAGTTGGGGAATAACTAATGTAAGCTATGGGAAGTAGCAGATCGCTCTAGGCCTCAGCCTTGGAACATGAGATTATGGGTATGCATAACGTGATTTTAAAAAACCTAGCTGCAACATGTTTTTTACTTCCAGATCAAAGGTCAGAAACCATTTGGGTAGGACTCTGCTAAGTTTAAGATTGAGCTGGTCTAAAAATTCAGATGTCGAACTTCTGCCTTGCCTTGTTTTCTTTTAAAAAGTGAAAATACTAAGCAAGATCTCTAGCTTTCTGAATCATTAACACGTTCACTTTGTTAATGTAGGAAGACAGTGCAAAGCAATACCCGGAGGAGCCAGCTCTCCTCCTGACTCTCATCAGTAACCATCTCTGCCAATTCCTGTTAGTATGGAATTACTGAAGCCCATCATTAGCACCAGCACCAAGCTCATGGAGGGATTGTTTGAGCAGCTAAAGTAAACCAGGTGTGTGGGTTTGTGGGAGCTGCACAGTGTCCAATTATACCAGAAAGCAGCATTCAGGAAGGGCAGTGCTAACAATGCTTCTCTTTGCTGTGAACTTGCTGTGTGTTAAAAAATTCCAGGATTGTTAACTCCTGGCTGCTGTCTGTGCTGACAAGTGAAATAGATATCTTCTGACCAAGTTTCCTCACAGTGTTTACCAGAGTTTTTTCCTTCCTCTGAAAAGGGCACTAGCAGGCAAATGTAGTTAAAATCCAGCTTTACTGTTTCAGTTAGTCAGTCTGGAAGAAACATCTATGCATGTACACAAGTGGTGTTAAAGAATCTTAACATTTTAACCCTCCTTCCGGGGTCTCCTCACTCCAGCAAGAGTACTCAGGCTGCAGGCCACAGGAGGACAGTTTCCTCAGCACATAGATCACATGGATTGCCAGGCCTTATCTATACCACACCTTCCGCTCCAATGAGGATCCAAGGTGGTTTACATCATTCTCCTCCCTTTTATCCTCACAACAAACCTATGAAGTGAGGCTCAGAGTGTGTGACTGGTCCATGTTTTCTATAGCAGAGCAGGGATTCAAACGTGGGTCTCCCAGATACTAGTTTAACATTAACTACTACACCATTCTCTGACAGACTTTTTGACTTACTTCAGAAGGCTGCTGTAAATACAAGATTTATCCTAATACAAGATTTATCCTATGGGCAGAGTAAAAACCAACCCCCCCACCCAATAAATCATTTCCCATCCCATTCAGTACTACCTCATCAATTCCTCAGAATGTAAACAATCCAATTTCCATCCAATTCCCAAATATAATTTGATTTGCAGCAAAAAAGCTCGCAAAAGCCTCACAGCTAATATTCGAATTGAAAATTTGAGAGTCTCCCCCCGACAGGGAGACCAAAGATCAAACCACATTAAATAATTTTGCTGAGCGTGAGCTAGCTGACCCAATGGAAGCTGCGTAGAAATCCTTCTTCGTAGCTTCATGGGTGGTTGAAACAGTCAGTTGAAACTAAATCCTACAAAGACGTAGGTCCTGCATGTGGGTCTCGGGTCCATGGGTACGGGACTCCAGCTCCCCGCTCTTGATGGAGCACCACTTGCGAGTGTGAGGAGCCTGGGGGTGATCTTGGATACATCCTTGCCTATGGAGGCACAGATCCCAACAGTTGTCCAGTCTTCATTTTTCCATCTGAGACAAGCCCGGCAGTTTGTCCCCTACCTGTTGACCCACGACTAGGGGTGTGCAATTCAGGTAAAATATCAGAATCTGACCCAATTTGCAAAGATTCGGGACTTCCAAATCGGGCCCACCACCAGGGCTCGATTTGGAAACCCCAAATCAAAGCTTTCCGAAGCAATTGGTACTGCTTCAGGAGGCTTTGGGTCAAGGGTTTAAATGCCTTTCCTTGCCCCTGCAAGACAGCAGGGAAAGGGACATTTAAACCCAGGATCAACTGTTTGATGGAGAAATTCCTGCCAAACAGCTGATCCAAGGGGGGAGGGAAATGCCCTTGGCTTTTTCACCCAAGGGAAGGAAGAGGGAGCTCCCTCTGCCTCCCTCCCATTGGATGAAATAGCCAGACTGGGTACTTTCAAAGCTCAGAGCAGTGCTAAGAAGCCCCATTCTGAGCTTTGAAAAACTCTAAGCCAGCTATTTCACCCATTGGGTGAAATAGCCAGCCTGGATACTTTCAAAGCTCAGAGCAGTGCTGAAAAGCCCTGTTCTGAGCTTTGAAAAAGTCCAAGCTGGCTATTTCATCTAATAGGAGAGATGCAAATGGAGCTCCCTCCCATTGGGTGAAATTGCCAGCTTGGAGTTTTTCAAAGCTCAGAGCACGGCTTTTCAGCACCGCTTTGATCTTTGAATGTTTTCAGGCTGGCTTGAAAACACCCCAATGGGATGAGGGAAGAGGGAGCTCCCTCTTCCCCCCTCCCATCAGGTGAAAAAGCCGAGAACTCCTGCTGTGATCTTCTGTATGCTCCGAATTTTTACAGAGCATACCGAAGCGGCTTGCTGCTTAGGGTTTAGGGGTATTCCGAATTGTTTTCCTGCTTCGGGTAAACCTGAAGCAGGAAACCCAAATCTTTTCTCTGTGCACACCCCTACCCATGACCTAACAGCAGTGATCCAAGCAACCGTTACCTCTAGATTAGACTACTGCAACTAACTCTATGCAGGGCTTCCCTTGGGCTTGATCCGGAGATTACAGCTGGTTCAAAATGTAGCTGTGCGGGTGATTGCAAGAGTCCTGATAGGGGAACATAGAACACCTATATTACGCCAGCTGCATTGGCTACCAGTTGAGTACTGGGTCCGGTTCAAGGTTTTGGTGCTGACCTATAAAGCCCTATGTGGACTAGGTCCAGCATATCTGCAGCACCGCCTCTCCCTGTATGTACCCCAGAGAACACTTCGTTCTACACTCAAAAAACTTTTTGTGGTCCTCGGGAGGCTCGCCTGGCCTCGACCAGAGCCAGGGCCTTTTCAGTCCTGGCCCTGGCCTGGTGGAACTCTCTGTCTGATGAAACCAGGGCCCAGCAGGATTTATTATCCTTCTGCCAGGTCTGTAAGACAGAGATGTTCCACCAAGCATATGGTGGAGGCTAGGCTGGGCCCCCGCTGACCATACTTTAAAAAAAAAATTATTTTTATTTCAGTTATTAACAAAACTGTTTACAATATGAAATACAACATGGCTAAATTGTTAAAAACTACATAACAGAGAAAGGTAAAACATGGAAAGACAAATTCAAGTTGAATGATCTGATATATTTTGGATTATAGATTCAGGATTGTTTGGTATATTTTATTGGGAGGATATAGATTTTCTTTAGAAAAAAGGGGAACCATTTTTCCATAAAATTTGTTGTTTGGGGGAAATTTTCAGCTTGATAGATTCCTTCATTGATATTTTCAAATAAAAAATGGTCCCATATTTTAGAATACCAACTGGTAATTGTCGGTACAGTATGTGATTTCCATTTTAGAGCAATTAAATTATTTGCTGCCATTAAGAAGATATCGATGAGGTCTTGTCGAATTGGTGGGATCTCTATATCATCCCATTGATTCAGAAGTATCAGCTCAGGTTTCTTTGGTATCTTGTAGCCAGTTAACAAAAAGATTTGGTGTAAGGTTGTATTCCAGAATTCTTCTATGTAATGACATTTCCACCAACAATATATATATGATCCTGTATCCCCACATCCTTTCCAACATAAAGATGAACTGTGAGAGTAAATAGCTGCTAATTTTTGGGGCATAAGATACCATCTTGTTACTATCTTATAGGACTGTAGTTTAATATTAACTGTTGATGAATTAAATATTTTAGAGGACCATAATATTTCCTATTGTTCTTTTGATAATATTTTGTCACAGTCTTGGTGCCATTTCGACTGATATGTTAAGGTTTTAAGTTTAATGTTTTGTAGCAAAATACCATAAATTTTGGAGATTACTCCTTTATTTGAAAGACCTTTCCTATCTATAATTTGTTCAAATGCAGTCTTTGGTTGTTTCATAATGTCCTTTAAGTTTATAGAAGAGGCTAGATTCTTTAAATGAAAATAAATAAACCATGATATATTACTATTAATTTTTGCTCCAATTCTGGTTTATCTAGTAAGCCTTCTCGGGAGGCAATATCAGTTAGCCTTGTTATATTGTTTTGGTTCCATTTGTTAGTGAATGCAGGTGAGAGACCCGGTAGAAACCAATCCTGAAAAAGAAGAGAACCTGGAATATTTGGGGGTGATTTTATTTCTATAAGCATCCCATACTTTTAGGATAGCTGTAAAACCCGCTGACCATACTTGACTTGACTTGAAAAGATCTGTCCACCACCCTATATCTATCTATAGATATGGATATATGGGCCATGTCTGAAATGAAGTAACTCTTCCATCACCATCTGAGGAGAAGTTTTTATTGTGTTTTAAATTTTATTGTAATATTTTATCTGCTTTTATGTGTTTTTATGTAAATTAAAATGTTGTGCTCTGCCTTGAGCCCGCTCGGCGGGGAGGGTGGACTAAAAATCTAATATAATAAATAAATAAAGATAAACATTGCAAAGAACTTTGCATACTCCAGATATGTTTCCCCTCCAAACGGCTTAGGAGGGGGATACAAGCAATTGGTGGGTCTACATGTTATGTAAGAGCACAATGTTAGCACCCTTACTGCTAGATGCACATTTCCCAGTGCTGCAGCCTTTATGCTGCTATAGAACCAAGACATAATTTTAATAAATAAATTCAAATACAGATAGGTTGCCTTTCCTGCCAACCACAGAGGCTCAAGGTGCTTACAAAAATCTGACTAGCAGGCAGTAATTAAGCTTTTTTTTTAAAATCCATCAGTGAGAAAGAACAGTTACACAGATTGCCCTCCAGAGAATCCCTCCTCCTTATAAACCTGCTGCCAAACACCTGAGAAGAATGGCCTTACAGCTCCTGCAGAAAACAGACATCGTAGGTGTTCTTCGCACACCATCAGGGAGGGTAATCCATAGTGCTACCATTACCATAAAATGGCAAACCTGTGCTGTGGCTGATCACATAATTTTCAGGGAGGGTTCAACGAAAAGCCTGTCATGGGAGGCTCTGAGGTGATCTTACAAGCTTTAAGGGCAAAACCCAGCACCCTGAACTGGACCCAGAGCCAACAGCAGAAGCCAGCATGACTGTTTTTAACCAATAACTGAACTGCCCTTTTTTCACCAAGTGTAGCTTCCAAATAGTTTCCAAGAGCAGCCCCACATATATTGTTTATAATAGAATGACCATGAAGCTCATCGATTAGAGTGGCCATGAAGCTCAGGAATACAGATAATTTCCACACCAAACACAGCTGATAGAAGGCATTGTGCAACATGCAAACAGCATTGGATGGATGACACAAGCTTTCAGAGGAATATGCTGCCACCTACTGAATAAATTGCTACCATCATTCCCATACCATTGCCTGGCCCTTTTCATCTGGGAATAAGGTAACATGTATGGAATTAATAAAAGGGTGCTTAAGTCAAGGCTATCACTCTATGTGGTACCCAACAACTCCCCATCACAGCTGAATGCCCATGTCTCCTCATGTATGCTGGCCAGGAATGGCATGTAAGAAGGTGCTGGATTTTGCTTTGTGCAGATGAGGTGACAAATCTGTCGGCCTGGACAGAATCCTGTAAATGTCAGTTGTCATTCTACAGAAGCAAGCTTTGTAGCCCTTCATTCACCAGGCAAACTCAGAAATCTCTGTGGGTTGTACAGTTCAAGAGGTGCTCATCAGGCCAAAAGCATTATAGCAGCAGTCTGAATTCTTAACAGTTCTTCTGATCTGGGGCTGTATCTCAAAATCCCCTGCACCCTCACAGGGCATTCTTGACTATACTATCATGCAGATATACTTTCTATTTGTCTCAGGCCTCCCCCTACCATAAAACTCTTGAGCCAGCTTTGCAAATAGGGAGCATTTGTTAAAGGCTCATAAAATAGGAGGTGGGGTTCTGCATAGTCTGTGGTCAGTTCTTGGCCTAATTCTACTCTCTCTTCCTATATTAACTCTCCCCTTCCTTTCCCCACCCAACCTTTTCCAGCCTGCTATTATACACTATTTTGTTACCAAGCTGTTTAATTTTTTTTTAGTCACTGGTAAAGTTAAGATAATATAGGAACATTTGCATAATTTATGTAATTGGTTTGATTGCCAGAGCACAGATTTTTTAAAAAATTAGAGAGTGCAAGTAGTGCATAAATATACATAAGCTAACTATAAATGATCACAGAAACAAGTTTTAGAAAAACTGGTATTGGAATCAGAGAGTAAAAATTAGAACCAACATATAGAATGTTAAAGAGCATGTTAGCTCTTGCCTATCTAGATCTAGAATTTTGTCAGATCTATATGGATAATTGGTGGCTATTTTAGTGTGGCAGTACCAGCAGATTTCCTTGAGTCATGATGTTGGTGTAATTGTTAGTTTTGGAATATATTAACCTTAAAACTTTTTTCTTCACAAAACTGCGAAATAAGAACAATAGATAAGTACAATGTCCTCGTTCTTTTGTTTTATTGGGTGGAGGGTTACATAGGTGTTTCCCCAGGTCATTAATGATAAGCAAGGACACAAATGAAAGATTTATTCCAGATTAACCATTTCAATTTAGAAAAAATTGGTTGAATTCATTCTGTCCTCTGGGATAGATGAATCTTGATCATCCTTTTTCTTCCCTATTACCTCTCACTTCATTACAGGATAATCATTAATCCATTGCTTTGGAAGGTAGATTAACCCAGGTCTAATATTCCAGTTCTGCGGTTCAGTGCTCCTGAACATAAGCTTCAGATCTTTTCTCTAAACCATTTCACACATTGATTTGGATTCACTGATGGAAGGCATTTCCATATGGTGCATGAGTTCCTTACCTCCCCTGTTCTGCTGCAGCCCCAAATGCCACTCCAGGGGGACAGAGGACCACTAGGAACAGCATGAAAGGAATTGGAGGTCAGTGCTAGGAGGGAGAAATCAGCAGCAATCACACACCTTTTTCTGTTTGCAGATATCTTCTGGAGGATACAAGCTGTTTGACAAAGGTAAACTGGGGTTTTGCTACTAAGTATCCACTTAGACAAAACTGCAACCATTTACATGTCCAGACTAGCATACCTATTTATTGTAAAATTCACACTCTGTTTTTAGATTATTCCTTAAGTATCTTAGATACTCACAAAATTTTGAATACATGAAGGGCCCTCTGGCATTACAGAAAAGGTACTGTAATTTAAATCTGAACATCAGTTCTTCCACTGGCTCCTGTGCTATATTGATCAAAGGCCACCATGTCAGACCTTTTTATAGGATACCCTATGGGCCATTCATGTCAATTCTACTAATAAAGGGAGAAAGAACATCATTAGAGTACAAAGCAGATAAAACTTGTGGTACAGAGATGACCACAATTGATTCCAAAAATCTAACCACTTTTGAAAAGGCAAATGCAAACATATCCTAAGCGTATTACGTTTTTTCTTCTTTATGTTGGATAATAGGCATAAGACTGAGAAAGATCTTCATTTATGGCTCCAAGACAATCAGTGCTATGCATTTTTGCCACTGTTAGCAGAAAGGGAGCCAACATTAATCAAAGTCATCTACTTAGTAACCAGTAGAATCTGCTGAAACAGAACATTTGTGTCCTATCTAGATGCTCAAGTTCTACAGATCTTTTTATAGGATGCATTGTTTGAATATATGTTGTGGTTTTATCATGATTCAGAAGACTTATTTTATAGCTCATGGAATTATTGAAATATTGTGTACGTACTTTTGTTGGGTTTATGCCTTGAAAATACCTATTTACACGGTAAGTAATTTAATTCACTTACACTGGTATGATCAGTGTTACCTGAGTATCCTGTCCACTGCTTAGTAGCATGTTTTTGAGGCAGTAAGCAAATTCACAAAGCTAACACTGGACGTCTCCATCTGCTGAAATGTTAAGAATAATCTCTTCTAGAAGTTCTTAAAGTTTGTCGTCTTAAAGACCACGTTTCTTAAAGCTCAGATTTTATACATCCCATTTCTGGGCTGTACTGTAAAGGCATTCAAGACAACTCATCAAAGTAAAAATGCCTTTAAAACAAAATTAAACAGATAAGCAAACTGAAACCAGGAATAACAAAAATCACAGATGCTGAAAACAAAGTTGAGACATCATCTGTATATGATTAAAAGCAGAAGTAAAAGGATGGCCATCAGCTGGTGCTTACAAAGTGTCATCATAGATGCAAGGCAAACTTGACTAAGGAAGAAGCTCGGCAGGTGGGGTGCCACCATAGAGGAAAACCTTCTCTTCATCAGCCTAAATGTACACCAAGAAGAGCCTCTAATTCACATCTCAGACAGGTAGTATGCAACAAGAACAAGTGATCCTTAAAATATTTTGGTCCAAGAATACCACATTAGAAACTGACTTTACCTGACAAATGGCAACAAAGGAAGTCCAGTAAGGTAGTCTGTTTTAAATGCATGCCTACATTAACATAAAACATCAATATAAATAAACTGATGGACTGCTTTATTAAAATTGATTCTCTTAACAACTTGTCATTTTTATTGAGTTCCTTGGAATAGTTTTTACGTTCTGCAAGTCATGGAAAGTTCAACTGATATGCAATAAAAAGCCTATATACTTAGGCTATATAAATGTGGTGTAAGTTCACATGAATGGAAACAATGTCATTTTTATCTCAGTGGCTTTGAGAAGATGCTTATTTACATGTCCTTTTGTCATACATACACAGTTCTAAGCTGCTTGGAAAGCTATTAATGGCATCTTCAAAATTCTTCTTGAAAGATCCCACTTTTTTAACTGTAATGCACACAACAAGCTCAAGACACCTGTAAGTCAAAAAGTATGAATTAGGCATTGCATACTGCTATGAGTTCAAGGACAGTCCAAACTCATGACATCCCTTCCACAGGACTTTTATTTAGCATAGTAAGTCTGATAACAAGCAAGTTCAAACAATACAAAAAATGGACTATACTATTAATACATTCCCTATAATTCATTTGTTCATTTGTAACAACTAATGGATAATTCATGTTTAATTCCTGCCACTGAGGCCACACATAGTAACACTTTCACCTTAACAAAGTTTTACCAAAAATTGTGTTTTGGATACTCTTAAGTTAACTTTAATCTTAAATAGAACACTGGTTGCTCTCCCCTGCCATTCTATTTCAACACAATTATAGACATGCCTGAGATGGCTGTCCAACAAGGGAAGCTGCTGCTCAGCGTAGAAATGTCTCACAACTATTCCAAAATGAAAGAAAATCTTCACTATGCTGGTCAAACACTAGACCCAGAATTATGTGTGGGTATCCCTATCCATATAAGAGATGGCATTGCTCTACTTGAAAATATATGGAAGGTATTTTAGACGGCAAAGTCAAGGATTGGGCATTCACAAACTAAGAACCTAGTATCTTCCTTACAAAACAGATGTTGCTTTCACAATGCCACTAACTAGAATAAAGTAAGGTAGTATGATGAGCTGTATTTACTTTTGGCCACAGAAGCTTGCAACACCATTGGGTAGGGGTAATAGCTTCCTTCCACCTAGAATATAAACAATCCCCCACTATGAGGAGCAGTTAACTACCTTTGTCTCAAGCTGTATTTCCTTAACATTCTTTCACAAAAGTGAATACAAAAATAAAGTCAGGAGCACCTCAAAAAAATTCAGTGATAAATACTGTTTTACAGCCACAGGTTTTAAAATATGTAAACGTATTTTGAGCCATTTCAGCACATTTTAAGAACAAGCTCATCAGCCAGTTATACAAACTCAGTTCTTTAGCACTTGCAATGCAAAGAGTGCTTCACTGGGTCTTCCACTTGTCAGTTCTTCCCATGAATCGGTGGGACAGCTCCCTTTTGGTCCTTTTATGCAGAACAAAGCAGAGAGATTGTGACTTGCCCAAGACAATTCTATGAATTCAACTGGACCAAGATGGAATATGACTTTAACATGCCAAACAAAACAATTACACAGTATTAGTTATATCTTTTAGTCAATCTCTGGCCTGCTTATTAATTAGTGTCTCTGGGCTATGTACAGCACAGAGTTTGCCATAAATACAGCAAAGGAAATTTGAAATGTAAGAAACACTGTGTGAGGATGGTACATAGTATAAAAGGCTGGCTGCTAGAAAAGCTTCCCAGAACATTGTCTGGAAAATAGTTGTCCAAAAGCCTGTTCAGGAGCACGTGTTATAGAATATCTGATTAGATCTCACAACTTTTTATTTTACACTAGTACAAAAGACTCCAACAGTGCTAGAGAGGGGTGTTTAATTCATTCCACCCAGGCCTCTCTCAATTTAAGTAATTTAAATCAGATTTAAACCCTAACTGAAAAAATACAGATATCCTTTTTTTTTTAATAATATTTTTTATTTTTAACATCTAAAACAGTAAACTACAAGAAACTACAATAGTACAAGGGGAGGGAAAAAAGGAAAAAAGAGAAGGGGAAGGGGGGGTGGAAAAAAGGGGAAGGCAGCATACAAACACTAAACACTACACTTCAATGCTTTCCCTTCATACTGCCATAATTAAAAATTAAAGCTTAATAAAGTAATGATGGAATGGTTGATCTTACAAAATACAAATTACAGTTCAAATTAAATCTTTCCCCCCCCCCTGGGCCTCGGACGCAGTTCTCTCTGAGCAGCTACAGCCGCAGCGCTCATTGCCTCCCCCCTCCCTTCAGGCTTCGAATCTTCTTCTTTTTGCTTGGTGTCTTGCCCAAATTCTTGATTTTTGTCCACAAAATCCCTTAGCTGATCTTCCGAATTAATCTTGTAAGCTTGATCTTTATAACTAAACCAGATTCCTTCCGGAAATAGCCATTTGTACTTTATGCCACGTTCCCTCAAGAGAGCTGCCAGCCTTTTATACTTAAGTCTTCTCTTCCGAACTAAAAATGGAACGTCCTTCAGTATCTTGACTTTATTTCCCAGAAAGTCCAAGTCTGCATTATATGAGTTATATAGGATATTGTCCCGGACCCTCCTAGATGAAAACTCAATAACAATCTCGCGAGGCAGCTGCCGCTTCATTGCATATTTTGAAGAAAATGGCGCTTTTAACTTCTTCTTTAGTTGCCCTCGCGGGTATCGCTAAAAGTTCCGAGGCAAGATCCCTTAAATCCTCGTTTTCCTCCTCTTTAACATTCTGGAGACGCAAAATGGTCTGTGTTCGCTCCACTTGCAGCCCAATCAGCTGGTTTTCCACCAACTTTAGCTCCTTGTTCGTTGCTCTCATAAGTGACGCATTTTCCCGAGCAGACTTCTCTGCCCCCCCGCTACTTCCTTGATGGCTTTCACATTGCTCTCAATTAAGCCCACCCTTTGATCTGTTTCATTCAGCTTGTCAACAAAGGGTTTTATGGCTTCGATGACCGATCTTTTCACCAATTCCTCGAGCGACTCTCCTTTCCCCTGCAGGGCAGCCGAGATTGACTTGCCCAGAGCAGGACTCTGCTTTTTCGCTGCCATTTTAGGGGGGGGGGGACTGCCAATCTTCCAAGACTCTGCGAGGGGGAAAAAATCCGAATCTTCTTAACTTCAGATCCCACCACTCCTCCACATGCGCTTGTAGTGACAGAAGGGATTTGCTTACTTACAGACTTCCGCCTAGTCCTGTTCTTTGCTGTTTTCCGTGGCCCGGCAGCACGCAGGGTGCCGCGCACGTCTGCCGGCCTCCATAGGGACAAACGGGCAATTTACCCCCTGCCTCGATTTGCCAGAGGGCTCTTCCCGCCGCGTCCCGGACCCAGACTCCCTCCCTGGGAGTCCTGGGGGCTAACCTTTGCAGATCAGCCGCCCGGTCAGGCTGCTCGGCCGCTTCCTCTCGGACCTGCCGAGAGGAGCGTCCGACATGGCCGTGAAAACGAAACTGAATAAAAAAAATACAGATATCCTGATCATGCTCACACTTTTTCCACTGAAGCTTGGGAGGACTTAAATATATTCAGAAAATGGGAAGGGGGTGGGGTGGGATAAGCCTCCATGGCTGCTCTGAAGTTTAAAAGCAGTTATGGGAGACATGATGTGGCATGTCCATAATCAGATCTGTTTCAGTCACTAGCTGCGAAAAGATCAAAAGAATCTTGAATTACAGTCTATGAGGACTAACAGAAAGGAAAGCTATCAAATGAGAAAATAGTAAGCAAAAACATTAAACATAATGAGCATAGAACTATCACAAACAGCACCTAGAATGAATACCGCATCAATAGCAAGGCTGACACCCTTGACATCACTGCACCTACATCATCATATATTCTAATAGTCAAGTGTGGCCCCATCTGCAGATACTTAAATCTGTAGATCAGAGCCAAACTAAGAGAAAACAGTTCTGCAAATTTGCGGGACCCCCCCTCCCCCATGTTTGCACAAAAATCTGAAAACTTAACAAAAGTGGAGGGGGTAAATCCCCCCAAACCAAAAGCATTGTCTGTGCAAGCACAGACAAAGCTAAGATGCAGGCGGGGGAGGAGTGATCACTGTCCTTGAGGTAGCAAAACTACAGGCAGGCAGGAAGGTGAGGGAGCAAGAGAGTCACCACTGCCACATCAATGAAGCTGCGGGGCAGCTGGAAGAGTCACCACTGCTGTGGCAGTGAGATGTGGAGTAGCCAGCCAGGAATGTTGCCACAGCTGTCACCACGATTTTCACTGTTCCCAACTAGTTGTAAGAATTAGTGAAACTGTACCGATATAAATAAAACTACAGAGAGATTCCATTTCATCAGGATAATAAGTCATGATTTTCCATCTTCCCCCCAAACACTGAGAAATGTTGAATAAAGAAACTGTAGTTTGAGGTATTCAGTTCTCCCCTGCCCCTATTTGCTAAACTGAGGCATGGAATTAGAGTTAGAATGCATGTGTGCTACACTTCTGGGTGGAGAGTCAAACTTGTTCAAAGCAGTGTGTTGAAATGACTGTATTAAGACATTATGAGGTTTATTTGTTGTATATCATTTTATTTCATAATAAATGCCTCACAGTCAAGAGTTCAAAATTACATAGGGTTACACAAAACCCCTTGCATGAGTTTAACCAACATCTGTGGATCCCAACTAAGGAATTAGGGGCTACATATAAGAGATCTCCCTTTATATTTTAACTTGGTATTGAAATGTTGCACAACCCAGTATCTACAACTATACTAGCAACGTGTCTTTCTCCCAGCTAATCTCAATTATTTAGATAATGTAGTCAACATTCTGACTCACTATGCAAGCTTTTAATTTATATCAAGATTATATAATACC
Organism: Eublepharis macularius; assembly: GCF_028583425.1. Lineage (NCBI taxonomy): Eukaryota > Metazoa > Chordata > Lepidosauria > Squamata > Eublepharidae > Eublepharis > Eublepharis macularius. Next base: position 192,243,666 of record NC_072790.1, read on the forward strand.
AAGGTATACCTGAAGCCTTATTTAAGAGCATTCATAACATTTTGGATGCCTTAGTCTTTGCTAAGCCTTCATTGCCAGAAATACTTTGTTTTCAAAAGCTCAGTGGGTTTTCTGCCTTGTCAAACCTACTTGGAATTCTGCAAAGAGTAACTTGGCAATGTGGTGAAGAAAAATAATTTAACAGGATTAGTATTTTCAAGTAACAATCTGAAAGCTGAAAAGAACTCAACTCAAGTTTTGAAGGCCACGCTAAGGCTATGATGAAGACTACAGAGAAGTCGAGTAATAACTCTCACATTTATACAGCTTGAGATGCAAGATCTTTCCCCTATGAGATGTTCCAAGGCAGTGAAGTTCAAAAAGTGAACATTCAAGGAAGATCTTTTCTTAGTAGTAGGATTCATTGGAAAATGGCAGTACAGCTCAGATCCTGATAAAAATACTTGGATTTTGGCATATGCTTAAGCAATACATAAATTAAACATTCACAGTCTTAGGCCAGTAGATACTAGCCATGCTAGGTTCTGCACCTGCACAGTGTAGTCCCCAACTGGTTGCCTTAGAAGGACAATATATCAAGAAACTGGTACTGGAACAAAGATTCTAGAGAATGGCCCTTCTGGTGAACAGCAATACCAAACACAGCAACATCATGATTTCACATACTCAGGGCATAATACTTTATGAGTACAGGCTCATCATTATACTACAAGAATATAGCAGTTCCTCTAATAGCCCTTGATGTTTGTGAGTACATATTGCCAGGCCAGCTGGTAAGAGAGGGCACAGCCATCTCAATGGGATTGTCTTTGTAAAAGAACACATTTGTCTTTGGGTGTGTTCAGGGCTGGTGCCAGAGGTTTTGGCGCCTGCGGCGGCGTACGCATGCTCTGCGTGCACACGCGCGCCATGGACTGCGTGATGACGTCATCACAGACGTCATCACGTGCCGCAGGGGGGCTGGGCGGCACGTGGAGGACCGCCAAGCGCAGAAGCTGTGAGCTGCTGCTGGAGCGGCACGCGGAGGCTGCTCTGTGCGCTGCCCCAGCAGCAGCTCACGGCTTCTATGCCCGGCTGGGGTGGAGGAGTGCGCAGAGGAGCTGGGGTGGCTGCAGTAGCTGCAGCCAGCCAGGCAGCCCCGTGCTGCCGCCGCCACATGCCCCAGTTGAGCGCAGAAGCTGCATGCCGGGGCTGGGGCGGCGCGCGGAGGCTGCTCCGTGCACCACCCCAGCAGCAGCTCATGGCTTCTGCGCCCGGCTGGGGCGGAGGAGCGCGCAGTGGAGCTGGCGTGGCTGGTTGCAGCCCAGTAGCTGCAGCCCAGTCATGCCAGCTTCGCTGCGCGTGCCTCCACCCCCAACACCCCCTCCAGCGCCCCTCCAGTGCCCGCGCGCCCGAGGCCACTGCCTACCTGGCCTCCATGGGCGCGCCGGCCCTGGGTGTGTTGTAAGACAAGGAAGAAGGGGAAGCCATTGTCCTAATGAAAATCTTTGCCCTGTGGAGACAGAAAGTTAGGGCACTATGGAGATCTAGGGGAGAGAAAACATGCTAGATGCAATTTTTGATCCTAGAAATAAAATTAATATGTTTCTATCTTGGTTAAGGTGAAACTAGGAGACAACTGTAAGCACCATTTTCTCTATATGCATTCTCAGGGTTTAAGATCCTGCAACATAAGCAGCAATAGGAACTAAAATAAACAGAACATTCTGAGATCTCAGAAATAGAAGCCAAGGCTAGAACTATACACAGCAAAGGGATTGGATCTGAAGGCTGTTTCTTTAATTTTAGCTGCACCGGGGCGGGGGGGAGGGTCCCCTTTGGTTCATCAGAAGGTTATTACCCAGTAGATCTGAAAAACCTCAGTCCCAGCAGCAATTCTGTTCTTCTGGGATTCAGAAGTCTGTTTTAATAATGAGGCTAGAGCTAATCCCTCAAAAGACAACTGGGCAACAGAATTAGCAAAATAGAGCAGCAGAGGTTACTGGAGTCCAGAATAATTTTGGGACCCCTAGAGGAAAATGTTACATTCTCCTAAGACAAAGAAAGCTGCAAGCCAAGTTCATTCCCAAAGGGAGACAAAGTCTGGAAGAATTATTCCTACCAGCTTTCTTTAAGACAAAAATTTGCAATATTCTGCATAGTATTCCTCTTCAAAACAAGCAGCAGTAACTACATCTATCGAAAGTGGGCAACATACTTTCTCCACCAAATTTCTATTCTGCAGAAACACAAAGGGAATAATAAGTTTGCTGTTGCTCTGGGATTTCAGGCTCGCTCCCTTTAACCCCTTCAGGAGTGCTTGATAGGAAAGTTAGCCGGCCTTTCTGGGTTCCCGAGGCCATTTTCCCCCTTTGTTCCTTGCATCCCTCCCTCCTTCCCGGGTGCAGAGGCGGCGGCTGGGCGACAAACTCAGCCCTACCTGCCTGCTTCCTCTGCACCCCCCACCCCGGAAGGGGACCCTCTGCTGACCGCTCCAAAATCGCTGCAACAGAGGAAGTCGCTGAGGTTCCCAAAGCCTGGCACCTCCGAGAATGTGAAGAGTGCTTTCCCCCCACATACACACATAAATAAAGGAAGTTTCATGGGGAAAGAACCCGTGGTCCAAAGGCCTACAAGTATGTGCAAAGTGCCACCCCCTAACTCCCACTCAGAGTGAAGCACTGACTGGAAGGGAATGAGAGGCCAGGGGTGATTACACAAGTTCCATGGCTGAGTAAAGAACCTGGTTCCTTCCACCTAGAGCACAGCGCTGCCCTCCTTACACTCTCCTGGTTCCCTTGCAGACTTTATCTCACTCCCGTCATTAATACTCGGCATGCCTGCAGCCATTGCGCCGGGATCCGGGTGGGAGAGCAGGCAGATGGGCTGGCGGGCTGAGCATGCCCACCACTGCCACACTGGGATTGGAGTACGGAGGGCTGATTGGCGGGCAGGCGGGCATTGGTGGTGCTGGCCCCATCGCAGCTGGGAAGAGCTTTGAAAGTGGGCCCTTCCTTCCCACCGCCAGCCAATTGGGACTGGGGAGGGTGGAGCCAACCTGCTGCCGGCCCTTCTGAGGCCACAGAGGTTTTGGAAGGATTGCGTCTGGGCCAGTTTAAGAGATGAGTCGTCTTGAACACGCTTACCCCTTAATGTAATAAGATTAAGGTTAAGAAGTCAGAATGTTACTCAAATATCCTGTTTGTATTTGAGAATCTAAGTAGCAGCATCAGTGGGCCCAGCAAAAACATCATTTTCACTTTTCATTTAAAGCTGAAGAGAGATTTAAAAGCTAGCCATCAGTAACTCCCAGACAAGTTGTATTCAAGTGATACAATAACACATTTAAACAAACATTTCTGCTACATTTTCCACATAGATAACATTGGACATATTTTATCAAAGCAGCAAACAGCAGACTGAACACAGGCAACACCATTTTCCATTAAAAACATGAGAGCCTAAGTAAGACTGTCAACTGCCATTCTTTACATGATTCAGTAGGAAAAGGCACAGTAAACCTGCTTGCCTCCTGATCATCTGAAACAGCAGAGCCCAGTGTGTACTCTTACACTTTCCCCCTTCAACTTCCTCCCTGCATTTATGTTACACTGACCTTCTAGCCACACAAGCAGGAACACAGAGGAAAACAGATGAAGACATGCATCTCTGTAAGAGATGGTGAATTCTTTTACCAAAATATGTTTGTCCCTTTCTTCATGTGCTTTTAGAATGCAAAGGGGAAAAGGTCAGGATGGATGCAGCTCTAAGAGACTTGAAGGCCATCTAGAATATATAGCAATTAAATATTTCCAAGAAATATTATGAATTTATGCAGCTTCCTGATCTGTGGTTGGATACAGAGAAGCTTCATAAATTGTAATCATTCCAACGCCAACATAAACGGCAAATGCAGTTCACAGTATAGCACATTCAAAACCTGTTCTTATACTGTGTGTTGTGCTAGAAATAATGCTCCTCCTATAGGAGCAGTTTAAAAATATCAGTATCTTTACAGTAAAAAAAGATCCCACACACCTTTCATTTATATCAGTCTATTCAGTGCATACTTTCAATATAAAGGAAGCAGTTTGTAGATTAAGTAGTTGTGCTGACTTTAACTAGAACCTCTTGGTCATTTGCCATAGCATTCAAGTTGTTTTACTGTAATTTCTCAAAGTGCACAGCTTCTAGAAAAGGAATGTCAGAATTCAGTGAATCTACTAGTGCAACTTAAGAAAAGATTACAACTATAAATAGTCGTAAAGTTAAAATGTGTCCTCCATAGATAGGGTGTTCATTTGTGGTTTACACTTAAGCAGTACTGCATGATCATCACCAGTAACATGGATCCCTTGCTTTCAGACAAAGTCTTTACAATTACTTATCAAGCTGCTTCTTCCTGATGTAACCTGACACTTTGACTGTCCATGGTTTCTCTTCTCAGTATCAAATTTTTGAGTCCAATGGGCTCTTTGATGCAGTTTTATTCTGTTCATTTTCTGTAGGGCTCTCAATTGACACCTGAGTGGGAAATCAAAATGACAGATGATTATAATTCACAAACCAAAAAGAGGGGAGGTCCCCAAAATGGAAACAACAACAAGAGATTGCAGTCCTAGGAGACATATCGATTACAAGTTGACGATAATACAATTTTTAGTCTAATACTATTTTTTTTATTTTTAACTTATAAAGTGCAAGGTGCAAAGTGCAATTTCATCTATATCACAGTTCATATTCAAAAAAGTCCTTTTCCTTTTTGTTAATCTCTTTATTCCTTTTTGTAGGCAGAAGACTGTTGGTGGAGAACAAAGGCTGCGTCCAATGGGGAGCAATGGTCCAGACAGTTGACAACGGGTGCGCTAGCAACTAAAACATCCCGTTTCGCACTGCTTCTTCACAAACCACATTCAGAAAGCATTTCCAAGCAAAATTATTTCATTCCATGCATCGGTAGTAAGTTCTTCATATTCTCCAATATGAACTGTGATATAGATCTGTCTTTGGACGCATTGGTTGACTGAAAGAATGTGTTTTGGGGTACCAGCTATATGAATATGTATATATATTAGATTGTTAATAGATGAAATTGCACTTCGCACCTTGCACTTTATAAGTTAAAAATTTAAAAAAATAGTATTAGAGTAAAAATGTAGATAATTATAATCAACAATTCCCAAAGTTGCAATGGAAATAATTCAAGGCATTAGGAGGGTATACCGATCAGAAAACAAGTTTAGCCAAAACAGGTATGGATGGAATAGTAAAAGAATTTCCTCTCCATCTCTGAATTAAAAATTGTTCAGACTGCAGGCATTTAAGCATACATTCTTAAGACTGCACAGGCACACAAGCATCCAAATCTTCACCACTGAGTCACAAGTTATTCTATCCAAAACTTTGATGAATCAGCACTGCAACTAATACATGCTCACAAGCAAGAATATCCTATTCTTCTCCTATCCTGCTGTTCTCTGTGGTTACCACTGTGATAAGTTCCCCTACTCTTGACCTTGGGATGAAGGAGCTGGGACTGGCCTGAACAGAAAGCATGGCAGAGCTGTTTCCCCCTTCACCTCTACCATCAGCTGGCCAGTGGTAGAGATGAAGCTGAGGAGAGTTTCTGCCTCAGGCCTCTCTCCACCAGCCACCAGCAGCAAGAGGATAGGGATCCTTGGAGGAAGAAGTATGCCCTGCTGTCTTCTAGCCATCATGCTGCTTCATCCTTCTCCACTTGCCCACACACTAGGGTTGCTGGTCCCCTCACCACCACTCACCTGGCTGGGGGCGGGGCAGGAACAAGCCTCTCGGGCTGCACTCCTAGCACAGCGTGATGACATCACTTCCAGGAGTGATGTCATCACACTGCACATACACACGCAGCAACAGTGACTCTACCAGTGCCATTGACACTCATCTCTCCTAGGCACCACTGCCCACCTTCTCAACACAACAGCAGCTTCCTCCTTTTTCTTCTGGCAGTTGCATGTTTCTCTTCCCAGCCACAGCTCCCAACTGTTGCCTTCTCATGTACTGTTCTTTGGGGTTGTTAGGAAATACTCAAAATGGCAGCCAATCTCATAACAGCATCATAAGATCTTCTTTCTCTCTTTAACATCAACAATTTGGGTCTTAAAACTTCTCATTGTTCTTTCCAAGCTTTTCAGATTTCTCCTATCTGTATATTGTGACATATAGTTGAGCCTCTGGCCACTTCTAGGATTTTGGGAAGGTCAGAGGGCACCATAAAAAAATGGATGCCATAAGGGCATTTCAATTTGTTTCTCTAGAGATGGAATGAAAAACAGGGTTGCACTTACCTGTAACTATTATTCATCAAGTGGTCTTCTGTGCAGGTACACATTGGGACTGCATATGGGCAGGCCAGTCATAGAGAAGATTTCCAGAGCTTTCTAGAAGACTAGATGCCCCACCTCCCTTTGGCACTTTCCTGCCAAAAATATCACGTGACCAGGAGGAGGGGCGCTTTCTTCCTCAGTTCTCTCCATGTCACCACCAAAGACCCCCAGAAACTAAGGTTCCAGGGAGTTCATAGCAAGGCAGGAGGGAGGGATGCATGCCTGCACAGAAACTATTTGATGAACAAATAGTTAAAGGTAAGTGCAACCCTGTTTTCATCTTTGTGGCTTCTGTGCAGTCCCGTGTTGGGAGAGTAGCAAGCTCGCTTACTGAAGGAGTTGGGTATGAAGGTCTCAAAAGTAAGAGACTATGGAGGACCACCTTTCCAAGAATTTAGTGTCTCATTGACATTCACCCAGAGGTGCTTCCAAAGAAGCACAGTGCTCAAGTGTCCCTGCCAAAGTACAAGCAGGAATGCAGCAAGAAAAAAAACAGTGCTCTGATGGGGAGAGCCCTGAAAGGTAAAGGACATTGAACAGTCATGCTCTCGAGAGAGAGTGTGATAGCCTCTACCAATCCACAAAGGAAGGGTTATGGGAGGATACTGCCAGGTCTCTCTTATAGCTTGAATGGCTAATACAACCAATAATGTGAGACATGAGAGTTGCAAGCCAACCCCTGGTAGGGGATACTGGCCAGGGCACTGGACACATTAACACTGTGGAACACTATGAATGGGGAGACATAGGTTAGAACACACAATGTCCTCATTCCACAGGTGGAAGTGCTGTACACTAAAAATGAAACACCAGGGAGGTGCAAAAAGTTTACAAGGAGTTTCAGCCCTACTTTGAATGTCTTTGGAGATCCAATAAGGAAAAGGAAGGTTTAGAGAGTCTGAGTCCCAATCATAATCAACAGCACAAGAAGCAGGGTCCAAGTCCTGCTATAGCCTCAGTAGACTCTTACCCACTTAGAGGTGCAAGGTATGGTAGTCAAGGAGCAGCAGTTGTCACTCAGAAAAAGACTGGAGACTACTGCTAAAGTTCAGGAAAAGGCACTGACCAAAATTGCCAAAGTTATCAGTGGTAGTGAAAACATGGCAGATCCATAATGAAAACAGTGAAGTAGGTATGATAGGGCTGAAGGAAGGACAGACAGTATGCACCATCAATGAACCTTGTGCTGCTAGCAGAACAATCTGTGCAGCAAAAACAGCCAGAGGATAAAACATAAAAACAGATGGACCTTGTCTGGATTAGCAAGGGCATTCCCCAGTAGAGGGAGTTCCTGGCAGCAAAGGAACAAACAAAAGGGCAGGCTATGGACCATCACAGTGTGTAGTAAGGCTAAATAGCCCATGCCTTCTATTGAAGTATCTAGGAGTTGGTGCCAGTTAGTTGAGGAAAGCATAATTACAATGACAAAGTATTTGCAGTAAAACAAAAGACAAAGAACAGTATGGTATGTCTAGTACCCTAGGTGAAAGCAGTAGTAGTTTGACAAAGTCATTTTGCAGAAGACTAGGAGCCACCTAACAACACATCCTAATAGCAGGGCCCCCTCACTGAAGGGGCGGCCCCTGAGATGGCACTAACTCTCAGAATCACAGCATCACAAGAGTGCCCCTGAGAAGAACAGAGCACTGAAAGCATGAGAATAGTGCACATATGCTGTGTCTAGGAAAGAAGAAAACAAATTTGGGTGTTCCTTGAAGTGTGAAACTACTTAAACGGAAGACAAATTCTGCCAAGGTGACACATACAAGTCTATAAGAACACAAAAGTGAAATTTTCTTCTTTAAATGTAGTTTATACTTCACTAGAATTACTATTGATGGTTAAAAACTTTTAAAAGAAAGAATTCTTCTCAGCCTCAAGGATGAGGCAAGGAAAAAGCAGAGAACAGCAATGGACATCCTTTCTCTGCGATGGCAAAAAAGAGAACTGAGGAAATACCTCCCCTCCTGCTGGTTATGTGAGGATTTTGGCGGAAAAGTGCCAAAGGCAGGACGGGTGCTCCTAGTCTTCTAGAAAGTTCTGGAAATCTTCTCCGTGACTGGCCTGTGCCACAAAGGTGAACTAACATTTAAATATATTTGAGACTATATTTTGAGGAAGGTTGGTGTTGGATGTTTCTCAGTCTTCCCTCCCCATACAGATTTTTAAATATTTTGTTTAAATTAAATCTTCAAGAAAAATTGAACTTTTTTTTAAGGAGGCCATGAAGCTTGCAGGTAATCACATTAATTGCCCAAGAATAACGTGCTGGCAAGTTGCAACCAACTCATAGCAACCCCATCCACAGGATGTTCAGGCAAGAGATGAGCATAGGTGGTTTGCCATTGCCTTCCTCTGCAGAGCAACCCTAGTCTTCCTTGGTGATCTCCAATGCAACTGTGCTTAGCTTCCATGTTATGACAGGTAAAGGTAAAGGTAGTCCCCTGTGCAAGCACCAAGTCATTACTGACTCATGGGGGGACGTCGCACCACGACGTTTTCTTGGCAGACTTTTTACGGGGTGGTTTGCCATTGCCTTCCCCAGTCATCTACACTTTACCCCCAGGAAACTGGGTACTCATTTTACCAACCTCGGAAGGATGGAAGGCTGAGTCAACCTTGAGCTGGCTACCTGAACCCAGCTTCCGCTGGGATCGAACTCAGGTCGTGAGCAGAGCTTGGGCTGCAGTACTGCCGCTTACCACTCTGTGCCACGGGGCTATTCGGTTGCTAACACATTTCCCAATATTTATTCAAATAAAATAAATTGTGGTGGGAGGCCTTAGTTACCATCTGCCATTGTGGAAGCAGGGACTCCAACAGGAGAATCCAGTTGAAGCCAATACTAGGGAGTCTATATGAGAGCCAATGTGGTGCAATGACTAGAGTGACGGACTGGGATGCTGGTGACCCAGTATTGATTTCTTGCTTTGCCGTAGAAGCTCACTGAGTAACCTAGGACTAATCACACACCCTTTTGGCCTAACCTACCTCACAGGGTTTGTTGTGAGATAAAAATGGAGGAGAAAAGATTGATATAAGATGCTTTGGGTTCCCACCGGGGAGAAAGGTGGGGCATAAATGAAGTACAATAGATATGCCTGTGTACAATGGATCTTATTTTGAGAGTATACTCCGGCTTCAACAGTTGCTAAGAAAGTGGGATAGGTTCCTCTGACTTTTCTCATGTCTCTTCTCATTTATTTTCCATAGTGAGGATCCCACTCCCCACCATTTTTCTTCCTGATAGTAGTGGAGCTGTTATTGCAGCTAAATGATTTCAAGTACACACACAACTCAACTGAAGCAAACTTGAGCCAAGTTGCAAGCTCAGGTGTCCATTACCTTTTAAGTCAGTTAATGCTAGGACCATGAAAGGCAGCGCAAACGTCCCCCTGCCCAGGCTAATCCCATCACCACCAATGCAACTTCTCTGTCCTCTTACTGCTTTCAGAGCACTTCAGAGGTGGTTGGCAATACTGCATGGGGTGGGGCTGTGAATGGAGTAAAGGAGGACAAGAAGAACAAGGGGTGGCAAGAAAGCAAGCAGGAGCCAGGGAACACACTGGTCAGTGTCATGTTGGAGACTGGTGCCTTCGACCAAAGGGATCACAGCAGTGCTACTTACTCCATGGATCCCATAGAGCCTCATTTGCAATTCCCATTAACCAAAAAAGCCACATGATTATTTTATGCCCTGAGCACCACCACACTCAATAATATATAGCTTAATATATAGCTGTTTTAATTTCCAGAGTACCTCCAAGCACGTAGGATTGTCTCTCCTCACCACTGGTGACCCTTAGTCAGCCCTTGTTATTTGGGGCGATGGGAAGGGCTTGCAAGTCAGACTTATGACACAAAACAACATGCAAGCTTTCATGTTCTCCAGAATTCTATAGAAGGCTGGATGTTTAAAAAATAATGCTTTTCTATGTTAAGAATTCCTTTCAAATTTTATCCTGTCTCTCAGGGAGAAAGGGTGAGTTAGAATCTCTTTCCATGCTAAGTTTTCTGCGTGCAAAGATTTGTATTTTATGGGCTAGCAGTCAACAGTGGCATGCCCCTTTCCATTTCATTGTTCAGCTACATATGTTGACCCAGCCTCATATACAGAACCCCTACATCTCCACTATCTTAATATGATAATATGATGACAAGCGGTGTTAAAAATAAAACTTAATCTTGGGTCCATGGTAGTGATGAAATTATTCCAGCTTCTGAAAGAAATTGTCCACTTGTCTGGAACATGAGAGAGTGCTCAGAAGTGCCACAGTGGCATGTCAAAGAGCCACTCAGTTTCTCAGGAGCCGTATGCATCACTGGACTACAGAAATGTTATATGCTAGGCAAGTTTTTATAATCAACAGCAGGGGAATAGAGCTGAGAATTTAAAAGTAATAGTAGGTTTGAACAGCAGGATGGAAGGTGGTCTACTAGTGCTGACACCACAAAAAGAATTCAACTCTATGGCTGCAGGTTCCCCACATGACACTTATCTTCCATTCCACTTACCAGAGGTACTTCCACTGAAGTTGGCAAAGTGGTTCAGGAGAAAAGGTGGGGAAACTTGCAGTCTAATAGGACATTATTACATAACATTACAGCAACAAGAAGTAATTTTATTTAAAGTCTTTTAAAGGAGATAACATGTGAAGGAAAAGAAGAGGATGCCAAGTCTTAAGTGAAATGTTACTCAAATTTCATTTCATTAATAAATGCATGCTTAATTTAAAGTAATCTATTATTCTATCACAGCAACCAAAGCCTCAATACTATTGTGTTTAATAATCTTATGTCATGCAGCAGATATTAGTACAATCTTGCCATTGGAAGACTACTTACAGATTTAATGTCAGCATTCATCATCCCTGAATTCACACTGTGTCTTCGCAAATCTGATTTGATAAAAACTAAAACAAAACAAAACACAGCATATAAATTCCAACATGTTCACAGCAGCAAATGCTTACACTCAGGACAGTGCTTGTGCTAATGCTAGCCATTTTGAATCTACAAACAATGCTTTTCAGAGAATTAGACCAGTAAGTATGAGGATGTATGATTCTGTATACCAGAAGATGTTTACTATTTATGTATGTATGTATGTATGTATGTATGTATGTATGTCATTTATAGTCTGCCTTTCTCACTGAGACTCAAGGTGGATTACACAGTATGAGATTAGTACAATTGGTATCAAGTACATTTCAATACAGTATCAAGGACATTTCATAAACAATACCATAGGGTAAATAGATACAAGTTTAAAGCACATAGTATTAGCAAGAATCCAATACAGAGTAGAAAAAATACTGAAGCAGAACATAATCAATTCTAGGACTAACATTAGACAACATGGAGCACTGGTGGTACATAGGAGTACATATTTAAAGCAGCATATAATATGTAAGGAATATAGTGATAAAGTCTATGGTCCCTAACTCATTAGCGAAGCATCTTCCCTACAATACAGGACTCCCATCTGAGTAAAAAGCCTTTTTGAATAGTTTGGTTTTGCACTGTTTACGAAACGCCAGGAGAGTGGGGGCTTTTCTGACTTCCTCAGGCAGGTCATTCTACAGGATAGGGGCCACCACAGAGAAAGCCCGTGTATGGGCTGCTGCTGACTTCACCTGTGTTGGAAAAGAAAGGGGGTAGGACACCACACTTTCCATGAACCATCTCCACGGTTGGTTTGCAGTCTTTCTGGTCTGAAAAAACTATAGCTGTTCCACGTGAACGCTTATCAAAGTGAATAAATGCATTTCTGAATTTCCAGAAAGCAGCTTGTAGAACTCAAAAGCAGCTATACTCCAACTTCTTCACCCATGTATTCAAAAGCACTCTTATTACCCAGTTTTGTGTAGTGGTTAAGAGTGGTAGGACCCTAATCTGGAGAACTGGGTTTGATTCCCCATTCCTAGACTTGAAGCCAGCTGGGTGACCTTGAGTCAGTCACAGCTCTTCCAGAGCTCTCTTAACCCCACCCATCTCACAGGGTGATTGTTGTGAGGATAATAACACACTTTGTAATCCGCTCTGAGTGGGTGTTAAGTTGTCCAGAAGGGTGGTCTATAAATCAAATGTTGTTATCGTTATTAATACTGCATGCCTAGAAAATTCACTAAGTCAATTATAACTGCATTGTATGTTGGAAGAGGTTACAAATGCAAATTATTTCAATAAAGATGTAGTGATGTGCTGGGAGACATAGTGATGTGCAAGAATTCTCAGAAGTCTATGAGTTGCCTCAACAGCCAGACACATAAGGTAAAAAAAGAAGTGCAGCAGAGGGCTCTAGATCTCTGAGCCCTTTCCATGCCAGAATATAAATTAGCTTGCAATGGAGGACTGGGGCAGGTCAGAGAACCCCACTGCAGAAGATGTGAATGTACAGACTTCTTCATGTCTGGTCTGTATCAGCTTAGAGGCCATGATTTAAGGCAAATAACAACAACTCACCTGGCTGGATTTATGGCAGGACCAAGGGTGGCAGAAAAACAAACAGATTGTACGATGGATATGTGTGGTAACCACATCACTAACCCTCACTTTGTTGATTCTGGCATAGCATCATTTACTCACAGACTAAGTAGCATTGGGATTGTTGCTGACAAATAAAGATAATGTGGGCTAACAGTGTTTAATAAACACCCTCCCCAATCACAGAGGTGAAGATTTCAGGCAGGGCAGGTTCTCCAAGTAATGAAAGTTCTTCAAACTAAAATATGCATCTTGGCATGTCCTTCCCATGTATCTAATAAGTATTTTCTATGTTCCTCAGTTTAGAAACATAGCCAACTCCATTTAAATCAAGCTGCCTACTAGGAGTGTGCGATTCGGGTTTCCGATTTGGGGAAAATACCTGAATCGGACCCGGTGCTCCCCGACAAGCAGCTGATCCAAGCCTGCTGGGGTGAAATGCCCCTTCCATGCTGCTTCCCAGCTGCTTAAGCCTGCAGCCCTGTCGCTTCCTTCACCAGCAGCAGGACAAGTGACTGGGGGTAGGATTGTAAACCAGCACCTTTCTAGCTGCTTGCAAGCGGCTAGAAAAGTGTAGGTTTAAACTTCCTGCCCTGCCATTTATTTCACCCATTGAGAGGGGGGAATCCCCTCCTCCCCCTCACCAGAATGGGGGAAGGAGGAAACCCCCTCCCCCCCCAATCGGGTGAAGTAAGGGGTGGCTGGGCTGGAAGTTTTAAAGCTTTCCGGTATGCTCCAAATCTTTACGGAGCATACTGAAGCCAGTCAATAAGCAAAGCCACTTCGGAAATTGACTATTTCCGACTTTTTTTCCCACTTTGGAAATTCCGAAGCCTAAAATCCAATTTTTTTTTCTTGCACTCCCCTACTGCCTACCATCACACGGGTCTGAAGTAGATGCTATTTGACATGTGACTGCCACAGGGGACTTGTGGATAGGTAGCAGTTGCAAGTTCCCTGTGGGAACTCAACCCTAAAGTGCACAGAGCCACAATTTGGATTGGGACCACTGCACAGGGACTCAAGCTTGTCCTCCTCATGCCTTTTTGCTGAGCTGAAACAAGGCTTTGCACACTTTGGCATGGAGTTCCCATGGGGAACCTGCCTGTAAGTCCCCTGTGATGGTCATGTGTTACCTGCCTAGTTTAGTCCTAGAAGTGGAAAGAGAGAGCAAGGAGGATTTACAGACACATGCAGTTCCAAAGCCCTTGCACATCCACACCAGGTTTTATTCTAATTCAGAGAACATTTTTAAATTTCTAATTTTAAACTTATCACTATACCTTAACATGATTGTCCTATGCTATTCAAGATGAGATATGCTTAAAAGGATGTTTGCTGAATGAAAGGAAAAATTCTTTTAATTCACTACTTTTAAATCCTTAAGATCCTAAACAACATCTACTTTGAACTCAATAAATGATGGAAATAAATGATATCAAGAGCTGCATTTTCATGTGGCTTAGAATCCTGGCCCAATCGGCCCATGTCCTTTCAAATATTAGTTAGCCTTGCTTGCCTAAACAGTCCAGAGTCCAACTGCCATCAAATGGAAGAAAATTTTCTTTTTCCTTACTGGCACAATTGTTTACATATCTGCTAGTATTACTAAAATTTTGTTTTTAATTCTTGCTCTCCCAGCATGTTTGAATAATTACAATTTTTTCAGCCTACCTATGAACAACTGTCTTCCCCACTCTCAATCATTTGAAGGAGGCAGAGCCAAATAATAAATTGTCCTTTAACTAGAGACTGTCCAAAACTATTAGGGGGGTGTTACATGTTATTCATTTTTACAAAACAAAGAAGTTCATATGAAAGTCAAAGAGTTACCTGTTAAAATAATGCCAACAAACATCCATGTACAAAGAAAAATGTTTCCTGCACGTGGGTTGTAAACAGTTGTAAGTGTTCCTTGTATCAGTGTAAAAAGAATCCCAAATATCTGTAAATTAATTATAAAAAGAAAAATATTATTTCACATCCAGAATGTTAGTAGTTATCTACAGGACAACACATCATCACAGATAAAAACTCTGCAATGTTTGTTTTGAGAGTTTGTGCTGCCTGTCTGATGTATTCTACTATTGGCATCCTGTGTGTCAACACCATAGTTGCTCTACTATGTGCCAAAAGGGCTGTTCACTAATCACTGGGAGTGTTGTTTGTTTCTACATCTCATTGTTAGTTTTTTAATAGAATCCATAATGGAATCCATACATGGCAACCATGACAGAATGCTGAACCAGTTCTACATTATCTGTTTCACTACCTGATGGTATATTTGGCCCTCTTCAAAACTCTGTATCAACCGTGCTTGTGCAACTTCCATGTGGTTTCAGTATGGATATTACAGACTAAGCAAAGTTCACTATAACAATGAGCTGCCTGTGAGTTTCAGAAAGTCCTACATTTAAGTTTTATCTCATGCCAAACAATAGCTACACGATTTTTAAGGAGGAATATTCTACCCCAATTTCAGAACTGAGTACTAATCATGCTAGTAGCTTTGCTTTGTAAAACATTTGGTCATTTACCTGTGCTGAAGCATTCAGAAGCCCGGATGAAGTGCCTTCTGACTCTGGGTATGTAATTTCTGCAGCAAATTCAAAACCAAGTGGAAGGTAGCCAGTCATGAAGAAGCTGCCATAACAATCCAAAATTCAAATTAGTGGGATTTGTTACAAAGATTTTATCATAGTTTTGAAAATATTTTTTCTAAACTAAGAGAATGTCAGTATGGTTAACCAGCAAGCTCAGGGAAGCTGTAAAATACATAAAAACTTCCTTTAAGATGTGGAAGTCTTTCCCAAACTTAAGAAAACAAGAATGAGCACAAACTTTGGTAAAACAACTGTAAATTGACAATAAGGAAAGTGAAACAAAACGTCAACTTGGTGCTGGGAGCAGTGAAATGAGGCTTTTTTGTATTAAGGATTATTCAGAAAGAGGAGAAATGAATACAGGGAGAGGGAATGTGACAATAAAGTGGATAGAAGGAACTAGTTCCTTCTCCCAAACCACTAAAATTCAGGTGCACCCCATGACACTGATGACCTTGGGAGCCAGTTTGGTATAGCGGTTACGAGCACAGGACTCAAATCTAGAGAACCAGGTTTGATTCCCCACTCCCCCACTTGAAGCCAGCTGGGTGATCTTCCATCAGTCACAGCTTCTAGGAGCTCTCTCAGCCCCACCCACCTCACAGGGTGTTTGTTGTGGGGATAATAATGACATACTTTGTAAACTGCTCTGAGTGGGCATTAAGTTGTCCTGAAGGGCAGTATATAAATGTTGTTGTTGTTGTTGTTAAATTTAGAATAAGCAAAAGAAAATATATAAATAACTTGGGAGTGTGATTATGGCCAATAACTTAGATGGCTTCAAAAGGGCCACTGGAGGCTATTAGTCAGGATGACTTCATAAACCTCCAGTGCTGCTGTGGGAAGCTTTAGTCTCCATACTCCAATTGTGGACCTTTCGAGGCAGCTGGTACGTCCCTATGGCAAATGGGATGCTCACCAAAATGGGCCATTTGTTAGATCGACCAGGGCTCTCCTTACATTTATCCATAGTATATTTTCCAGTCATAGCCACCAATTTCAAGAGCCACTTTTGAAAAGCCATGCTTGAGGAAAAACCTTCTTCATAAGAAAATTTCATAGAATCATAGAGTTGGAAGGGGCCATACAGACCATCTAGTCCAACCCCCTGTCCAGTGCAGGATTTAAAAGTGTACAGTACCGCAAAGTTGCTGCAATAAGATCTTACTTAAGATAACCTGATCCTTATCTAGAATAAGTTATGAACATTTTCTGTGTATCCTTACCCAAGCACTCCACCAGTCACAAATACAATTATAAGTTGTCCACAGTTCAAGGTAAATGTAAATGCAACCATCCCGACAAATGAGAGGATGTACACAATTAATGTAGTCTGCCTGAAGAGTACAAATATAGAAAGCACAATTTTACCAAATAAGGCTCACATTAGAATTATTGGTTTTGTTTTTAGGTACTTTATTTACATCATTTATAGTCTGTCTTTCTGAATCAGTACAGTGAATATCAAAGACATTTCAATAAACATGTAAAGGGGACATACGTGCAAATTTGCAAAGATTTAAAAACCAGCAGAAAAACAATACAGAGCTGAAGAAATGTTGAAACAGCATCAGCAATTCCATGTTCAACATATTAAACAACATAGGAACTATCCAGTAGGATCATACTTATAGCAATAGTAGTGAAGTCTATGGTCCCTCAACATTTACAGCAATAGTAGTAAAGTCTGTGGTCCCTCCTTCTCTCTTTACTGATGGCTCTGTTGAGACTACTTCCTTACAGTACAGCCCTCCTATCTGAGTAAAAAGTCCTTTTGAAGAATTCAGTTTTGCATCATTTGTGGAAAACTAGGAGAGTGGGAGTTTTCTTAACCTCCTCAGGTACACCATTCCATAAAGTGGGGGCCACCACTGAGAATGCATGTGTATGGGCATCTGTTGATCTTGCCCATCTGTGAGGTGGTATCTGCAGAAGGCCCTGTTCAGGTAAGCAAAACGGCTGTGGTGGAATATAGGGACAGAGGAGGCCGTGAAGAGCTTTGTAGCTGATAGCCACACAGGTGTATAGTACTGTCACTGCTCTCCTTGTCCAAGGTCTATAGAAAACTACTTGCATTGTTAGACAGAGTACACTCTTGAACTCTCAAGAGGTAGTGCTAACTTTACAGTAGAATCCATTCTAGCCCCCAAAGTTAACAAGTATCAAAGATCATTGCTTTCTCAAGTTCCAGCATTCAGCTAAAGACTAGAAAACCAATTTCCAGCTTGTGTTTCAGACACCAGGTCTTCATCTTCCCTGGGCTAGATTAACACTTCAATGTTACTTTCCCTTAGAAAAACTCTTAGAAAGCTGGCTCAGACTCCACATTTTGCGAAGTCAGTGAACTTCTGACATTTACATGAACCTTCTTCTCAACCTGCTCATCCCATAGTCAATGGGCTTACATGCCCAATGCTGTACCAGTAACTGTAGTATGTTCCAAGGAATTCTTTGAAGCTTGCAACATATTATTGGGAAATTTACCAGAACTGCATTTTGTTCATGGCCCAAGCCATGTAATCCTTTACCCCACAATTATGGCACAAGTAAACTGTACAATTTGCATTTTTATTCACTTACTTGTATGTTTTGCTGTAATCGAGCCACAAACCACAAATAATTGAACCCACCATTCCAGCTACCACAAGTGTCAAGCCAATTCTCCCAGCATTCACTTCTTCTCCCTTTGAATAATATAATTATGGAAGTATTTATAAGCTTCCTTTACTACCGTTACTAAATTTTCAAATCTATACACATACATAACCAATTCAGAATCTAAAGAAATATTAATGTGTAACCATGACTGTTATGACCTTTACTTTCTTTGGGGTAGATTTTTCTTTTAATCTTTCCCTTAACACCCTCTGAGTAGTTTGCTGCCACCAGGAATATTATATTCCAATATATTTTATTTAAGTTTTCCTTTTGGTAACGTTCCTAAGCGTCAGGCTCCTTTGTGGTTCTATGTGGCCCTGAGGATAGGAATGGGATAAAGCAATGACAGCTACTCCGGGATATAACAAAACAAAATAAACTTTTATTTAGTCAAGAAGCGTATCGGTTTCATAAACGTAGTTCTCAGTTCTTAAAGTTACTTCCTATAAACTCATTCACACAGATTTCTTCTAAGGCTTCACACACAGTTAGCCTCTTTCTCTGACTCTCATTCACAGAAATATTAAACCTGCCCAGGCAGCACACAGCTGGCCTCTCTTTCCCTGACTGAGTGTCCTTTCACAAACATGCTCAGTTCAGGTTACACACAGGTTATATTTCTCTCATAAATACTTCCATATACTCAGGCAGCACACAGCTAGCCTACTTTCTTCTGACTGAAACCTTTCTCCCTTCACTCTCAGTCATCAACCAATCATATCACTCACTCATCCCTCTCTCACCCCCACTCTTCACCTAGCTCAAACCAAGCATTTAAAGACACATGCACCCATTTACTTGAAATCATTACAATGACATTTGTAGCTAAATGTCAAGGATAACTGAACAAGATTAGAACTAAATAGAATTTAAAATACTAATAAATCAGATACTTTACTTAAAATGCTACAGAAAAAGAATAAGAAATATATGACCTGCGCGAGCGATGCAAGGAAATATGCAAAAACTAGCACAACAGTAACTAGTTAAGCTGTGGCAGGCTGAGGAATTGAGGGAAGAGAAACAATTTGGAAATTCCGCATTCAACTCCCAATCTCCTCTGCCAGGATTCTGCAAGCACTCAGGAGATTAAGCAGAGTAATTCCCCCTGCTCCCCATTTCTATTAACTTCACATAGTAACTCCGGGCTGTTCCATGGGAAGCTCAGTTCTACTGTTCTCATGACATAAATGGAAGGATCAGCCACTTGACTACTAAGAATAGTTATTTTGGATGCTTAGAAAAATTGAGTTAGAGCATATCATAAATCCAGTACGTTTTCCACAGAGTGTGGGGTGTGTGTGAGAAAGTATGGAATAAATGGGGACTCCCAATGACACTGAATGCTTTCCCTCCTTCCAGCTTCCAACTGCCATTTGCAATGCTATCAGACAGAAGGCATGAAGCATCCAAACACAAGACATTAGCTTGGACCCAGTCCAGCTGGAGAACTCCTTCCCAAAGAACATATGCATTGAATTACAGTTGTCATTTTCTTGGTGGTTTATTCCTGACAGTTGCTTTGGAAGTCAGTTTGGGTTGCAAAGGAGGATAAACACATAATATGACAAAATATTACCAGATCTTGTCACAGAAGGGGTAGCCTAAACTAGAAAGATGTTTCTCTCATTGACTAGATCCCTTTTCAGTTGTTACATTTTTGGCACACCTACCTATCTCTTGCACCATAAAAGCGCTAGTTATCAGTCATGTGCATCTGCATATACCCAAGCCAAAAATATACTTGAAGTGAACCATTTCAGCTTAGCTATGACTGAACAAAAAAACCCTCCTAGAACAGAAAGCAACTAGCACCTCCTAACATTAATTTTTACACATACATCATATTTTTCAAATGAAAGTTTGTTTTTGCGATCACATCAGAACCAACTTATGGCAATCCAATATGGTTTTCAAAGCAAGAGACATTCAGAGATGGTTTGTCACTGCCTGCCTCTGTGCAGCAACCTGATATTCCTTGGTGGTCTCCCATCCAAATACTAACCAGGACTGATCCTGCTTAGCTTCCAAGATCTCATGAGATCAGGCTAGCCTGGGCTATTCAGATAAGAGCATTAATAGATATGGAAATAATTAAACTAGACTTGTGAGTGGCTCATTTCAGAAGCATGAAATTATTTATCCTATAAAACAGTTCTCCTGCCAAATGAGGAGAATGGCCCCAAGGAAAAAAAAACCCAGAGCAGACTTTTTTAAAGATTAGATGTGCTTATTTGGCACAATCACTTCAGCACATATCAATCTCTTGCTAGCTAGGTATGAACAATAAATAACAGGGCCAGTACAAATACTATCTACAGATAGGTGCAATATCAGGATGAGAATCTGTTGCCATATAGAAATAAATGGCAGGCAAAATGAGTTCCCTCATAATAATGCATATGTAGCTAAGGTATCAGGGATGCTCTCCTTTCCCCTGCCATTCTGAAAAAACCTGAAAACATCACTTCCAAGTGAGAAAATATTCAAGAACAAAAAAAGATCAAGAAACTTACCTTATAATGATATAATATCATTTGATTCAGTAGTGTTGAGACAGAATAAAATGCCCCCGTCATAATTCCTACAGTGAGAAATATGACTATTAAGTGTACTGATATGGTTACTGAAATGAAATCAAACTAGACTGATCACAACATAAGCAAACAAAAAATCAACAGATTTAGCAACTTGGAATTCATATTAAGAAATAATGCATTTCTAGCTCTCTCATCGGCAGTATCAACATTTGCCTTTTAGTCCTGGCAAGAAGAGTCGGCTAAATTAAGGTCTGTAAAGAAAAAATGACTCGGCATTTGATTAAGGATAGAAGGATTATTTCTTTTCAGTAGGCTGGTAAACAATTTGTAACTCACATAATAGCAAAAGGCTGCACAATTAATGTTTTCAAAAGTGTATAAGAAAATCAGAACTGGATTATTTACACATTTACTTTAGGAAAAAGGTGGCAACCAACAAGTATACTGTTCTGTTACTTCACTTTCTCAAATTTAAATAGAAAACAACAACAATGACATAGCTTGCATTCCTGAAAAACTCAACAGATTAAAAGTCCAATATCTTTGGGTTAGAACTTTTACAGACCGTGAGCAGAAAGTGTTCATGGACCTCTCCTACCTTCTCCTTTCCCCAGGAGCTCCCCTGTCAAAAGCTGGTGTCAAAGGACCCTTATGGGCAAAATGTCACGGGGCACTGTAGTGAGGAGGAGGAAGCTGGGCAAGTTTTGCAAACTGCAAATGCAAAGTCGTTTGTAGGAACAGCTCTCTTGCTCCCTTTTCCCAACAGCCACTTATCACAGCTGAAAAGCTAACACTAAAGCTAGTAAGGGGGATTGCATGGGTACAATATCATGGGGCAAGAGGGGCTCCACTGAGGAGGGAAAATTGAGCAAAATCATTCCCACATTCTTCCACCAGCTGAGCTGCTTTACATTAAAATTGCATCACAGGCATCCTTTACACCTCAGATATATCAGTATTTATTAGGGGATACTTTATGGCAATTGAACCACATTGCACCAGACACAATTCAACAGGAAGTTGGAACACTCACCATAACTAATCAGCAAAAGAACAAAAGGAATGTTTTTGAAGAGGTTGATTATTGATTGTTTATACGAGTAAGCTTCTGGAGACACTTCTGAAAGAACAACTTGAGATTGACTTGGAGGATATTTAGGTTTTTCTTTAAATACTAAGAGGAGAAAGGCACAAACAAAAACATTTTTCAATACATTTAGCAAACATTTTTCATAATAGCTTACACTTGTATGCACTGCAGCATTTGCTCAAGAGGAGGATTTCCACTTACAGAATCAAAAAGAGTCCAGTAGCACCTTTAAGACTAACCAATTTTATTATAGCATAAGCTTTCGAGAATCAAGTTCTCTTCATCAGATGCCTGATCAAAGACTTTTTTTTTTTTTTTGATCAGGCATCTGATGAAGAGAACTTGATTCTCGAAAGCTTATGCTATAATAAAATTGGTTAGTCTTAAAGGTGCTACTGGACTCTTTTTGATTTTGCTACTACAGACTAACACGGCTAACTCCTCAGGATCACTTACAGAATGTAATTTTCTCATCTCCCCTCTCATGCAGCAACTCAAAATGTCCCCAAAATGCAGATGCTGGAGGCATTTGAAGCTGCAGCAGAAGGAAGTACCAAGTTACGTTCAGTGGGTAGAAATCCTTCCATCTGCACAAACGCTCAGGTGCATCCCAGCTAACAAGCTAAACTTTGTTATATTTTGAGGAACATTGTTTCTTCCCATAATGGCTCCTTGTGTAACCTTTCTTTTTTATAATTATAGTGGTGCTAAAAAATATATTATAAAATGGAAAACCAACATAAATTGACACATGGTTGATTTAATTAGCATAAGGTGCACAAACATGGCAGAATTCTGAATTATTGAACAAGTATCACCCCATCCATAAGACAAAACTTTCTACGAACTGTCTGTCCAAAAGCCTTGATATTGGTAGCACAAAAAAAATTCCATAATGATTTTGAAGTTCTAAAACGTAATTAGAAGAACCCATAGTCTTTGAAAACATGAATAGCAGAATACAGCTCTGCCTTCAGATTTCCTTGTGGTTCTTCCAGCACACAAGTCAGAAACTTTGTCTGAACCATGTGAGACGGAATTGAAAGTTGCATTGGATCCAGCTATCTCGCTCCCCTCCCCCAATTTTCCAGTACCCCACGTGAATCTATATAGAGGAGTATATTGCTTATGACTCACAGCTGAACCAAATATAAAAATGCTTCCTGTAAGTGAATTATTGTTGTGACTTATTTTTGAGTTAACTGTACATTTTCTGTGTTTCACCATTTAGTTGATGCTAGAATTAGAATTGTGTGATTGGGAGCTTCAAGGCCAAAGACCTGAAGAAAAGACAGAGAAGGACCCTCAATAGTGTGAAATCATCAGCCTTACAACATGGGAAGCTAAAATGAGTCAGGGAAAATTCTACCTTCCATCAACAGAGCTCTCTGCCCAAACAATCCTTGCGTACAGCAAGGCCTGGCCAACATAGGGTGTGACAATTTATTGGGGGAGGGGGTAGTGAAAAACAGGATTTGGGAGACTGGAGGTCTTTCAAGGCTTCTTTACATAACAGAAATTCATTGTTTGACATTACATCTGAGCTAGGCCTTCCTCTTCAAAAATGAAGTGAAACTGGTAGTGTTTCTCACTATATATAAGTTTGGGCTGCTTCTAGTGTGTGAAGGAGGAAAGCACAGTAGCTTGGGTTAAGCAGGATAGATACAATGACTTGCATCCTACTGCTCCACTCATATAACCCATAGAAGGATGCTTAAGTAAACTTTTGTTTTCATTTGACCCAGAAGTTAATGACATTTTCAAAAAATTCATTCAATTTATACCTTACACTTATACCCTAAAAGGCCCCGAAAGGAGCGCTTCAAAATGAACAACTAAAAGGAAATTGCCATTTCACTGTAATATCTCTATTTTGGTCCTTAACTTCACAGTTAAAAAAAAATGTAATTTTCAACATCAGCCCTGGTTTTCTTTCATGAAAGACAATTTATAAAGACACTAGTAACACACTTAAAATGCATGAGCATCTAGTTATGACCCTTATGATTATATGGAATGAAATTCCTTATAATTAGAAATAATTTCTTATAATTCCTTATAATTAGAAATAATTAGAAATAATTTCCTTATTAGACATTTCATTAAACATCTAAACAATATATGATGATTTAATTGATGCAGAGCTTATTTTGAAGTTCAAGTCACCCATCATATTTAGAAAGTAGCTCCTGCTGTAGACTGTAGGCCAAGAGGGCTTTTTACTCAGCTAGGAAGGCTGTACTATAAGAAGGTATAGGTGTAAACTATGGGGAGGCTGAGGGGCTCGAGCCCCCCCCCCCCCGGGGCAACCAGTGAACTACATGGAGGCTGAGGGATTTGGCCAGGGGAGAAACCAGTGACAAACTCACATGAGGGACTCAATTATAATGGCAGATGAAGCACAGGACTGTTCACCCTTTCTGTTGTATCATATTACAATTTCCATGTTTCTTTGGGGCTTTGTTCCTGTTTTTTGCTCTTATGGATTTCTGAGTATCAAAATTTATAATTTTAAAAAGAAGTTGCAGTTTCTATAAATAATTTACAAATAAATGTTACGGAAGAATTAAGAGACTCTGACAGAAGATATATGATTTTCACTCTAGAGTGAAAATCACTTAGAGTGTATTAGAGTGAATGGTGTAATGTAATAGATATGCAATTTCTTTTTTTTGTTCTTTCTTCTCTTTCTATCCCCCCTCCCTTTACTTTTTATTCCCTATTTTTTATTTAAAAAATAATTTTTTATTAAATCAAGCTCCTGGAAGGCAAGATTTACACACTAGCAACAATATATGCACCAAACAGTGCAAGAGAAAAAAATTTCTGAAAATGTTTTCCTATCCATTTTCAATTTTCAAGAAGATAATGATCTTTGGAAACATGACTGGGGTAATGGATCTAAAAAAAGATAGATGAAAAAGAAAAAAAAAGTAGGCAAACTTCCCAAAAATGTGTTTAATTATATGGAAATGTTACAATTGGAAGATGCTTGGAGGATCAAAAATCTGAATACTGGAGACTATACTTTCTTTTCTGACAGACACCAAACACATTCAAGGACTGATATATGCTGGATATAAAAAAAACCCTAAGTTATTTATATTGTTTATTGTATGTTTACTCTTTTCTTTTTCTTTCGATGTAATTATAATTGTGCTATCGTTTTTATTTTATTTTCTCTGTTCTGCTTATATTTATAAAAATAAATTATATATAAAAAAAGAATTTATACACTGCCTTAAAATAACTATGGCTATGGCCCTCACTAGGAAAGCAATCCAAAGTAGGTCTTCTCAGAATTAACTCCCATGTTATTCAATGGAGCTTACTCCCAGGAAAGCATTCTTAGGATTGCAGAGTAAGTATCTTAGTCCTTAACCCTGGCTGGCTGCACTCATTTTTTTTCTTTTTTTTTATAAAATTTTTATTGTTGAGTACATAATTAATACATTCCCCATATTACCTAATTTATATCAACCCCCACCCTTTCCCTCCCCCCTCCTTGTAGACTTCCAACAGCTTTCCAACCCTTAACCTATCTTATTACTTAACTTATTTTCAACTATATTCTTCTAAATCATATATATATTATATCTCTTATTCTAAGCATATTCGAATTCTTTTATATATACTATATCAAATCCACTAATATATCCATCTCTACGTCGCTATTTGAACTGTATATTTTTAATAAAGTCTCCTTAATAATAATACAAGCTTAGGTTAATTAATAGCTAAAATTTTCCCATTAATGGTAAAGTTACTTCTCTCTTCTATTTTTAAAATCACAAATTAATAGTTCTCAAACTGCCACAGTCCTCCCTTCACATCCCATTTTTTTCTAAATATTGTTTCAATTTCCCCCAATCTGCAATGTATTCTCCTGGATCAAGATCTTTGAGTTTTCTTGTCATTTTGTCCATTTCTGCCATGTACAGCAATTTGTAAATCCAATCTTCTATAGTTGGTATTTCTTGCACTTTCCATTTCTGCGCATATAAAAGTCTTGCTGCTGTAGTCATATAAAATAACAATGTTCTGGGCTGCATTGGAACATCTTCCATTCCCAAGTTCAGTAGCAACAATTCTGGGTTCTTATTTATTTGGGTTTGCAAAACCTCATTAATTACTTCAATTATATCTCCCCAGTATTGCTTAGCTACCTCACAAGTCCACCACATATGATATAATGATCCTTCATGCTTTTTGCATTTCCAGCATCTATCTGACATATTAGTGTTTCCTAGCGCAATTTTCTTTGGTGTTAAATACCACCTATACATCATTTTATATACATTCTCTTTAATATTAGTACAAGTTGAAATCTTCAGTGTATTTTTCCACAAATGCTCCCAGGCTTCCATTGTTATTTCTTTATGAAAATTTATTGCCCATTTCACCATCTGGACTTTAACTGTTTCATCTTCCGTGTGCCATTTTAGAAGTATTTTATAAATTTTCGAAATTTCTTTTTTACCTTCTTGTAAAATCACTTCTTCTAGTTCCGAATTTTTCAATCTTATTCCTCCTTTTAAACAGTCCGAGTTGTAGAGATCTCTGATTTGCCTATATTGGAACCATCCATAATGGGGAGATAACTCTTCTTCCATTTTTATTTTTAACATTTTATATTCCGTTAATATTATCTCTTTGTAAGTTAAACATTGTTGTTCATTATAAGCAGCTCTCGGATCTATTACTTCGTATGGTACCACCGATGAGGGGATACCATCTTCCATATAATCCTTATATTTCTTCCAGATTGTGAAAAGGCTTCTTCTAATATAGTGATGCAAAAACATAGAGTCTGCTTTTACTTTATCGTACCACAAATAGGCATGCCATCCAAACAATTTTTATGCCCCTCCAGAGCCAGCAATTTACAGGCTTTTAACGTTATCCAGTCTTTTAACCAGACCAAACAAATTGCTTCATAATATAGTCTTATATTTGGCAGTTGCAGTCCACCTCTTTCTTTCGAATCTTGTAATACTTTCATTTTCACACGGGGTTTCTTGCCTGCCCACACAAAGTCTGAAATTTTCCTTTGCCATTTATCAAATTGTTTGAAGTCTCGGATAACTGGAATTGTTTGCAACAAAAACATCACACGTGGTAACACATTCATCTTCACTGCTGCTATTCTTCCCAACCATGACAAGTTTAATTTATTCCATTTTATCAAATCTCTTTCTATTTGTAGCCACAGCTTCTCATAATTATTTTTAAATAAGTCTATATTTTTTGCAGTCAGCTCAATGCCTAGATATTTCACTTTGTTAGTTACCTCGCAATCCGTTATCTCCATTAGTTCTTACTGTTTCTGCTTTGTCATATTCTCACACAATATCTTCGACTTCTTTTTCTTCACATAGTATCCAGCCAAGTCTCCAAATTCCTTTATTTTATCTATTATTTTTGGCATATTGTATATTGGGGCTGCACTCATTTTCAATGTAGCAACAGTCAGATTGCAAGGCCTCTGTTGGACATAATTGCAACATAATTGCTTGGCTCCAATTTACATTTGGAAAACAAAACAATGGCCCACGGACTGGAAACGCTCAGCTTACATTACAATTCCCCAAAAAGAGGATGCTAAAGAGTGCAGCAACTATCAAACTATTTCCCATGCAAGAAAAGCAATGTTCAAAATTACCATATATGGAACAAGAAATGCCAGATTTCAAGCTGGATTCAGAAAAGGAAGAGGCACCAGAGATCACATTGCAAATTTACGATGGCTAATGGAACATATCTGGGAACTTCAGAAGAAAATCAGCCCGTGTTTTATAGATTACAGCAAAGCTTTTGTCTGTGTGGATCATAAAAAGCTATGGAGCCTGTTAAAAGAAATGGGGGTGCCACAACATCTGGTTGTTTTGATGCGCAACCTGTACTCTGGACAAGAGGTTACTGTCAGGACAGAACATGGGGAAATAGAATGATTTCCAATTGGCAAAAGTGTCAGACAAGGATGCATATTATCTACCTACCTGTTCATAACCTCTATGCAAAGTATATCATAAGGAAAGCTGGATTAGATTTAGAAGAAGGTGGAGTGAAAATTGTATTGTCGAAGGCTTTCACGGCCGGAGAACGATGGTTGTTGTGCAAAACTTCAACAGGAAAGAAGAAACCTTAAGAATGAACAGAGCATGGTTTCCAGTTCTGAAAAACACCAGGCTAACAAAACATTCTATCCCCGACAATAGCCCTGCAGAGAAGATTAGCACATCAAGTACCAATCCATATGCAAAAGAACCTCCTCAGGATACAGTGAAGCCTCCCGCCATTAGCATTCCACACCCTGGGAAACTCTTACAGGATGACTCAGCTCAACCCCACCCCTCCTGAGTAGATACAAATGACCTACATCTTTTCCACACTGTGACACTGAGAGATCTCTGTCTTTTGGTGCTACACCTCTGAAGATGCCAGCCACAGCTGCTGGCGAAACGTCAGGAACTACAATGCCAAGACCACGGCAATACAGCCCGGAAAACCCACAACAACCAGGAGTGAAAATTGGTGGAAGGAATATTAGCAATTTGAGATATGCAGATGACGCTATGTTACTGGCAGAAAATAGTGAAGACATTTCGACTCCTGATGAAGGTTAAAGGAGAAAGTGCCAAAGCAGGATTACAACTGAACATCAAGAAGACAAAAGTAATGACTACTGAGGAATTACACAATTTTAAAGTTGAGAATGAGGAAATTGAAATTATCCAAGATTTTCTGTTTCTTGGCTCAATCATCAACCAAATGGGAGGCTGCAATGAACAAATCAGAAGACTGAGACTTGGAAGAACAGCTGTGAGGGAGCTAGAGAAGATCCTTAAAGATAAAGATGTCTCTCTGGGAACCAAGATCAAGATAATCCAAACTATGGTATTCCACATTGCTATGTCTGGATGTGAAAGTTGGAGAGTGAAGAAAGCTGACAGGAAGAAAATGGATTCATTTGAAATGTGGTGCTGGAGGAGAGTTTTGCAGATACCATGGACAGCTAGAAAGACAAGTAAGTGAGTACTGGATCAAATCAAGCCTGAATTTTCCCTAGAAGCTAAAATGACAAAACTGAGGCTATCATATTTTGGTCACATCATGAGAAGACAATATTCTCTGGAACAGTCAATAATGCTAGGAAAAGTAGAAGGCAGTAGTAAAAAGAGGAAGGCCTAAAATGAGATGGTTTGACTCAATAAAAGAAGCCATGTCCTCCAGTTTGCAGGATCTGAGCAAGTCTGTTAATGATAGGACATTTTGGAGATCTTTCATTCATAGGGTCACCATAGGTCTGAGGCAATTTGACAGAACATAACAGTAACAACAAGACTCCACTTCTAACGCTGTCCCTTTCCTCAGGTTTTAGAGAGGGAGAAACCAGAGTTAGAAAGATAGACAGGTCTGGGCATCTGTTTACTGTTTACTCCTTTACTGCCCTGAACTGTCCTTTGATGTGTAGATTGCTAATCTCAGAACTTCCTCCTCAGGAATAGATTGGTAGATAGGAATCTTTCTCTCTGCTTTCCTATCAAAGTATGGAATTCCTATAATAAAGAACACTTACTTTTCTAAAACTAAGACTTGTATAAGTATGTTATTTTCTCTTTCTCTTTCACACTCACACCTGCCAGCACGCTCCAACCACCCATCATCACATTTTCTCTGCAATCAATGCTACTCTGTTAAGAAACAGCTTCTGTTCCTTTTAACAGGGAAAAAGTGAGTCTCTTTTTTATTTTACTTTTCAATTGCTTTATCATTACATCGTATGTTGGAAATGGAACACTGGGAATGGGTAGACCCTATGTTTCCTTGTTGAAATAGCTTTGTTTGTTTGTTTGCTTATTGTTTGGCGGGGGGCTGGGTGTGGGAGAGCAGTTAGTTTTATCATGGTAGTGGTGGAGGCCACTTCAGCCACTCCTAAGCTCCTCTTTCAATTTCCATTCCATTTTTAAATGGCGAGGTGGTATCTATTGCAGAAAAGGACAATTTCTAAAATGGCAGCCTGAGTGCTCTCTCTCTGAAACAATGAGAAAGCCCATCTGCATG
The DNA here is from genome assembly GCF_028583425.1 of Eublepharis macularius. Classification (NCBI taxonomy): domain Eukaryota; kingdom Metazoa; phylum Chordata; class Lepidosauria; order Squamata; family Eublepharidae; genus Eublepharis; species Eublepharis macularius. The sequence goes on from NC_072790.1 coordinate 192,273,448, forward strand.
AACAAGACTAATGGGGGGATGCAGATCAGAGGCCTTTTAAAAATTTCCTTTTGCCCTGTGTGCAGCCCAGAGAGAACATCGAGAAGAAATGTGCTAAGAAAGCAAGGTATATACAATCCTAGGTAGTATAACTGAGTTTTCTTTGGGGTTGTGACCAGCACTGTTCTGAATTGCCTCAAAATGTGCTTGTACTCACTTATAGGATATGAGTTTGAAATGAAAAGAAGGTGATTGCTACTACTCTGAACTCTGTACATTGCTCAGAAATCGAGTGCACAGCAACTGTTTTGTATTGTGCCCTGGTTCAGACTTCAACCACACATTTACCAAATGAAGGCATCTGTGATGCCACAATTTATTAAATTTCACTAAGTCACCCTTATGAATAAGGCAGAATCAAGACTTCTGTAAATGAACATCCAGGAAAACTTAAAAAAATGTTTCCCTACAGGCTTTTTTGTGTTGCCTTTTTAGTGTCAAATTTGTGACCATTAGTTTGTCCTATAAACATGGTATGTATATTTGTAGATCTTAAAGTGACTATCCTAAAAGTGAATTTCAAAACCAGGACACAGCAGGAGATTGCTGAGATAGCACTATAACCACTAGTCAACTCCCACCTTTTCCTAGGTTTGGTCCAGCCCAGGGGTATTGTTAGGGGGGTCCCCATGGGTGCCCAGGTCCCCCTAAATTTGTGGGGAGCCCCTCCCTAAATCCCCCATGGCCCCACCTCTATAGATGTTGGCAATGGAAGACCCTCCCTCTGATGTCATTGGCTCCTCCCTATGTCATCACTGGGCCCCAGTGCCTTTAAGGACCGGATATAGCAGTGCCTCTGGCCCAGCCCCAGCCCCACTCCCAGGAAATTGGAAAGTCTACACCCCTGTAAGGAGGTGGTCTCAGAGAGATGCATCAGCCAAGAGATCGGGACCACAGACTTTACTCTTATGTATTGCTTGTTGCTGTAAGTATAATTCTACTGGGTAGTTTCTATGTTGTTTAATACATCCATCTTAGAATTGCTTACGCTCTGTTTCAGCATTCTTTCCTTTCTGTATTGAATTTTAAATCTTTGCAAATTTGTCCTATCACATTGTTTACTGAAATATAAATTAACTGTACTGACTTACACTGCATAATCCACTTTGAGTCTCAGTGAGAAAGGTGGACTATAAATGACATAAAATAAAAAATAAAATACTGAACATACCATGTGACCAGAATGGCTATAGCTTGACTCCCATTGCCTTTCAAGGAGGAGAACATTGTCCCTCTGCTTTCAGGTCCCAAACAGCCTTAGCTACAGACACTTATCTTGGCCAAGTAGTGTCCCATTCCAAAGATAACTATGATAAAACTGTTATATGATCTGCTTGCATTCCAGGTTGGCAATATGGACGCAGTTAGTTAATAAGTCTGGTTACCATGGGAGAATTGCTCTCATCTACCCCAGACATCCCTTGACCAAGCCATCACTATCTGCCTGGGAACAACCATTCCTCCTTCATACTTGCTGGGGTTGGCATGCAACTGGGACAACGGTTCTGTAACACAACGGTCTAGCTTTGTTCATAGTTGGATACAAGCACAGCCATTCCCGTCTAATTCTGCAGCCTAATCATTTCTCATGGAACGGACTTAAAAGAGTTGCTGTCGGAGTTCAGCTATCCCCAAAATGAGAATTATCTTGCAGGGTTCTGCACGGTGCAATCTTATCTCCCATGTTATTCAACCTCTATGTAAAGCCCTTAGAAGTCATTCACAGCTATGGAGTGGGATGTCATCAATATGCAGATGACACCCAACTCTATAACACACTATCCAAGTCCCCACAGGATGCAGTAGAAATCTTGTATTGCTGTCTGACAGCTGTGGTCAAATGGCTGAAAACGAAAAAATTGAAATTGAACCCGGACAAGATGGAAGTGATGCTAGTTGGGAAGTCAGAAATCTTGAAGGACATTGTACTCCCCACTTTCAATGGAGTTCGTCTGACCATTGCAGACTCAGTTAAGAGCCTAGGGATTATACTGGATCCAGCACTACTGCTAGAAAAGCAAGTTAAGACGGCTGCAAAAAAATGCTTTCTACAACCTCATTCTAGCCTGGAAGATGGCTTCCAATCCTAACATAGTGAATCTGGCCACCAGCATGGTACCATCAAGACTTGACTATTGTAATGAATTGTAATGTAATGTCTAAGTCAACTAGAAGACTCCAGTTGGTGCAAAACATTGCGACTTGGCTGTTATCAGGAGCAAGCAGAAGTATGAATATCACTCCTATCCTGCAGTCACTCCATTAGTTGCCTATCAGTTCAAGGTATTGGCTATCACATACAAAGCTCTTCATGATCTTGGTCCAGCTTAACCATGGGACCATCTCTCTCCCTATGTTCCTACACAGCAGCTTTGCTCATCAGAACAGGGTCTCCTGCAAGTGCCACCCTGCACATGGGCGAAATCAACAGCAGCTCATACACGTGCATTCTCTGTGGTGGCCCATGCCCTGTGGAACAGCCTGCTTGAGGAGGAGAGTCTCCACTCTCCTGCCTTTCCACAAACAATGCAAAACTGAATTATTCCAAAAGGATTTTTTTACTCAGATAGGAGGGCTGCATTATAGGGAGGGGGTGCAAAGAGATGCTTCACTAATGAGTTAGGTACCATAGACTTCACCACTATGTTGCCTTACATCTTGTTGCTTTAAGTATGTGGTCCTTTGTACTACATGTGCTTTAAGTATGATCCTACTGGGTATTTCTATGTTGTCTAATGTCAGTCCTAGAATTGCTTATGCTCTATTTTACTATTTCTTCAACTCTCTATTGAATTTTTGCTAATGTCATGTCTTTTTAAACTTGCATTTACTTACACTATGCCATTGTTTATTGAAATGTCCTTGATATTGACTACACTAATCTCATAGTATGTACCTTGAGTCTCAGTGAGAAAGGCGGACTATAAATGACATAAAATAAAAAATAAAATATCAATCCGTTTCCACTTTACGAGCCAAGGGAGGAAAACAAGCCCATTACTGAATGGATTATATGCTAGTGAAGTAAATACAACTTGAAGTAGAATAACTGCACTAGAAGCTATACTGAGTAACAGTTTGTGGCCAGACTCCACTGGGACTGGAGCCCAGCAGTTCAGGTTCCTGTTCCCTGTTCGCTGAACTGTTAAGACTGCTGTCTAGAGCCCTTTCAAGACTGCAGTTGAGGGCCAAGACTACTCTGCCTTTTGTAAAGTTTCCAGACCTGCTGAGCAACTTCAGCTGCATACTTAGCACTGAAAGAAAACACTTGATTACCCCTCCGAGCTTACCAGACTGTTTTGGTCTGTTTCAAGTCTCCCTGCTGACCACTGGCTTCCAGTGTCTGGTTCCTGGTTTATCCAGCCCAGTTATATCCTGAGTTACTCCCACTCTTACGGACTGTGACACTGGCTTTGGCTCCTTGCTCTTGCTAAAAAATTCATATGTTTTTTATTTAGACCACACAAAGTCTTCCTGGCTGCTAGAACCTGATCCTGCAAGAGATCAGATGCTCATCTTCTGACATTTACTTAACTATGAATTTAAAAAATGCTTCTTTGACTCCTTTGAACATTAAGCAGCATATGGTCAGGTAACACATTTTTAATGAGGCACAACCTGAAACATTAAAAGAGAAACACCAGTATATTGGGTAAGATCTTCACCACCACAAGCACAACTGCAAACAAACTTCCCCCTTCCTGCTGCAGTTCCTGGCACCCTCAGTCCTGAGGGCAGAGGACCCTTGGGAATAGCATGGCATGCAGCTGCAGCTCAAAGGGAAAATCTGAAGAAAACACAGATCCCTGCCCCTGGAAGCTGAAGCACCGTGGATTCAACTATCAATTCAAAAGTACCTCCAAAGATATGATGGTACTACAAAAGGGCAGCATTGCTTGCTCATTTGGGTAGGTTCTCCTCTGTATGCTTACAATGTGTTATCCAAATGTATCAAGAGACCCATATATAGAGAAGTTACTGTGGTGGACACATGAAGCTGTATAACTTGTCTGAATAAACAGCAATTGTCCCTACACAGGTACCTTCCCATGCCTCCCATCTTACTCACATAGTATTCCTGGCCTGAGCCCAGGAGACTGCAACACTGTGCTATATCTTTACCAAACGGAAGTGTTAGCAGTCAGATCCTCCCTCGCACTGAAAGGGCAGTTTATAGTTATAGCAATATCATAAGCCCCTTCTCCTCATGTGCCTTGAGCAGAAGACACGCTCCCTGGCTAGGCAGAACAGTTCCCAATCTGGCTGAAGTTGGAAAATTACTGAAATGTGAGTCATGAGTCCCTGGAAATGTGCAAAGACTTAAGACAAAAGAGGTCTTCCAGGAATTTCTCTCATCCACACCTTTCTGATCTCCTCTCTTCCTAATCAGTTATTCAGGGACCTGATAACTCCTCCCTTCTGCTAATTGTGGGTCATCAATTACCTTTTTATCTATAGCTCTGTCTAGATATGCTCAATCAAGCCTTTCCCAATGTATTGTCTCACCTCTGGAGACAGCCATTAAGCTACTGTTCTTGGGACAGAAGACGTGATCCTGCCCCAGGGTAGGTTTCACAGTATAATTGGGCTGCCCTCCACCATAACTGTGTGTGTCTTTGGACCCACATGAACACCCTCAGACGTGTATCTGAGCCTTCTCCTTCCTGCCACGTAACGCTGGTCATTCAAACTGCTACTCTCTACGGACATCTTCTGTCTCTCCTAGACTGGTAAATATCACCTACCCTGAAACTCACTTTTTCACTGATTTCCTAGTTAGCCTTGTGTGTATTTGTGTGCAACGTTTTTTACTGCCCCTTTAATAAAAAACACTCCTGTTGAACACCCACCTGTTTATTAGAGAGTCCTCTAAGGGAACAATCCTGGTATACATTGGTGGAAATCAGTTACCCCCTCTTGCTGCGTCTCCTCTCATGCTAATTCCCCCAACTCATGAGGAGTTCCCCCTTTAGGGTAACAGAAGGAAGGCATTGCCCTAAGTGATGCTGCATATACATCCTGGTCTGAAAAAGAGGGACAGCACTCACATCAAGACTGACCATAACACTAGTGTTCTGTTTTCTCCTAGCTAACAATAATTCTGTTCATTTCTTGCCAGGTTCACCATCTATTCTTTTTGACTCTCCTCAGATTTGCTCTGTTGCCAAGTATTGTACATTTTTCTTTACAATGTATCCAGAATTTAATTCTACTTGTTCCTGTTAAAACTGCTAAGTTGTTGCTTGAAGGCTCTCAAATGCTGTAACATTTTAACAATATTCCCTGCTCATCTCTATCCAATAGTATGAGAGAAACAGATATAGGAAATCCCAGAAAGGTTTTGGGGTGGGGGGGAAGGATTCCACTAAAAACACTTGCCTCTTAAAGAATGAATGAAACTTTCAAAGACATGGTTTACTCACAGTGTGTAGAACGAAGTTTTTAAATAAGATGGCATTACAAAATCCCTGTATATACTGTTGAGATGCGCAACATTTTTTCAAAATATATTTATTGTTTAAATGTGACTAATCACTCTACATGTAAATTTGCAGTAATATGATACTGAACAGCTTTATTATATGGTCAAGAAACCTTTCAGTAGTACATTAATTAAAATAATATTATGATAAACTATTGTTCACCATTTTCAATATTAAAGTAAAATAATGACCAAATATGGTAGTAATGCAAAAGAGATGGTTTATCCAAATATACTGGTTTCCCATTTTCAACTTTTTCCTACCTCCCAGATAGCAAAAACTTATGCTAAAGTGGCATAGGGTGCAGTGCAGCAATTTGCAGCTCTCATTGTAGTACTGTATAGTCACAGTTTTGGCTTGTAGCAAACTAAGGCATTTATTCTTTTCAAGCTTCATAAATTTACCAAATACTTCATACAGAGTTATAGATGATGCATTTTATATTATTAATGCAGTAAAATAAGTTTATATAGTATATATAATTTCCCCCAAATTTCAGAGGCTTCAAAATTTCTAGAAACGTTACATCTCTAGTGCAGAGGAAGACATTCTAAATTTGATATGCTTGTGTCATCCACCTCCAAGTAACAGTCTCCAACTTTACTGTTCCCATTCCCTTCTTTCCCACCTCCTAACTGCTCCATTATCAACCTCTTGATGATATTTGTTGTTGTGGGTTTTCCGGGCTGTATGGCTGTGGTCTTGCCATTGTAGTTCCTGATGTTTTGCCAGCAGCTGTAACTGGCATCTTCAGAGGTGTAGCACCAAAAGACAGAGATCTCTCAGTGACATGCCAGTCACAGCTGCTGGCAAAATATCAGGAACTACAATGCCCAGACCACAGCCATACAGCCCGAAAAATCTACAACATGAAAGCCTTCAACAATATAACCTCTTGACGACTTAGGGCCAAGGTACATGCTATGGCAGCCAACCTGTGGCCACTGATTTACAGAAGAGTTAGTCACTTAAAAATTGCCACAAGGTGCAGCAGCAACATGCAATCATGTTCCCACCTCAATGCCTATTCAAATGCTGAAACAGCCCCTGTGAATGTTTAGGTACTTGAAATAGCACAGAGGAGAGCGCAAAATCACATAGTATTACTGAGCCCTCGTGGTGATTTTTAAACAGCTAAATTCTTCTCAAAAATGATGCAGTCCCCATCAGGACATCTGGGGCAGCATGTATCCGACAGGGGACCAACAACTTTTTGCAGCAGGCTTGGCTTTGGCCAGATGTCCATACCACCTTTCCTGTACAGAGCTCATAAGATGCAGGATTGGTAGGAGCCTTCTTTATTAGCATTAGCGGCAAGGCAAGTTACATTGCACTGCCCTGCCTTCCCAGGATCCATACTCAATCCTCTTCTGATCCCAGCTACCCCCAACTGCATTGCCAGACAGCTCTTAAGGCCCTTCCCAACCACAGGCCCCACTCTCACAGCTTGCCCTCACTTTGGCCCCAACAACAAAGGCCTATTCCTTCTCCCAAGAGTGCCACCCCTGCAAACATGGCACAACATGAGGTGTCTGGAAAGACTCTCCCTACAGGTTGCTGACTGGTTCCTGCCTTTCCAGGAGAACAGCTTCCCTGTTATTGCTCACACTTCAGTTGTCACTCAGGGCCAGCTGCTGGGAGGAGAGGCAACCCATGACCATCCTTAGTTACAAATGGTGTCAGCTGCCACAAGTTGGAGCCATAGCTACCATAACACATAATTTGGCCCTTAGGCAGAGTGATACAGTGTCTGCTCAGCACTAGACCCTCAGGCAATGGCTCAGCTATGGATAAGCCCACAACAGCCAGCATAAATGTTCCTGTGGGGGCAAGGTTAGGAGTGGAGGAGGCAGGTAGGTGCTGCCTGTCTTATGACTCTCTGCATCTGGTCTTATACCATCACGGCCTCTCCAGCCTAATGATGGTCTTTCCTGTCATCCTTTCTGTTTGCCTCCCAGCTAGCTACCACTATCTCCTGACTTCAACCCCTGATTTCTTCACTCCCCATATTAGCCTCAATGAGTGTCTTCCGTATCATTCTGCCACCCATCAGTGTAATAATAACATAATAATAACATTCAATTTATATACTGCCCTTCAGGACAACTCAATACCCACTCAGAGCAGTTTACAAAGTATGTCATTATTATCCCCACAACACCCTGTAAAGTGGGTGGGGCTGAGAGAGCTCCAAGAAGCTGTGACTGACCCAAGGTTACCCAGTTGGCTTCAAGTGGAAGAGTGGGGAATCAAACCCGGTTCTCCAGATTAGAGTCCCATGCTCTTAACCACTACACTAAACTGGCTCTAATCACATGTGGGCTTTAATCATCAACCTTCTACCTTTATTTTTCTCACCAAAAATACCATTTTCTTTCACAGATTTTTACCTCCTGGATCAAACCTAGGTGAAGAAGTCTGACTTGCCTTTTGAAGTGAAGGGGCTTGGGAGAGGGATCTTTCACTCAGGAAAATGCCTTATATTGAATCATACCATGGGTCTATCAACATTACTATTGTCTATCCAGACTGGTAACAGCTCTCCAGGGTCTCAGTTATGTCTTTCACATTACCTACTGCCTGGTCCTTTTAACTGGAGACGCAGGGGATTGAACCTGGAACCATGTGCACGCAAAGCCCAAAGGGGCTTGACAGACACTAGGAGGCTCTCTCCCTCCGAGACTTCCTCCCCATGCCCTAGCAGCCCCCTCAGATCAAAGATCTTTTACACTTTTATTCTCTCTTTTACAGTAGTGTCTGTGCATGAGGTTCAGTTCCATTAAGTTTAGTGTAGGGGTTAGAGTATTGGACTAGGAATCCAGTAAAATAAAGTAGAGACCATTGTCTAAACCAACAGACCATTCAGAGTGTGGTTGATTTATGAAGCTCACTGGCACAGGATGTTATGATAGCCACTAGTTTCCTAGTTTTAAAAGGCAATTACACACATTCTCTTGCATGTGATTTTTAATATGCCTTCCCTTCTAAATGCCTCCCTCCCAAGTTTACCACTACAGTTTGTATAATGGCCTAGTTAGGCTCTTAGTGCTACATGTATAATTATGGTGAGATTGGACTTTATGTCTGAGAGAAAACTACACTAGAACAAGAAATCCATTCATAATTCCTTTATGACTTCTCACATTAAGTTCAAACTCTTTATGTGTAAATTTACATACCAAGAGCTGTTAATAGAAATAGGAGTGTTGATACTGCTGCTGTGCCATAGAACATGATGCTGATGTTATGTCCCATGAGATCAAGGTCCTTTTCTGTGTTTGGAACTAAAACAGGTGGCAAGAGAAAACCAATTGCTGTGCCTAGCTGTAAGAACAAGAACACAGTGCAAGGTTTTAAAAAGCATTGCAATGTTATAACAAACCAAAGGAAAAACATATTCTTCCCTCATCCTAAAGAACAACTTGTTTGATGGTGCAAACTTACAGTATTTATATAAACTAATTTTCCCCATATTAAAGTGAAATGGTACAATCAGAACACTGATGGAGAAACTGTGTGTGCCAGTTTTATGCGGGAACTTAGATTTACAAATAAAGCCCAGCATAAGCCTTATTTTGCCCTGTCATTCTCTCCCTGAATATCTGACAACCCTTTTGAAGTGTATCCATACCGTGAGTTTACAAACTCTAAAATCATGGAAACTGCAACTGAAGATCCAAAGCACTAATCAGTTTCTCTCAGGTAAACTGATGAAAGCAGACAAATTTAATCACAAAATATTAGATTTAGTTTCCAAATAAAAGGCAGAAGACACGGTATTTCAAATTTCAGCCCAGCCTTCTGTTTTTGCAATATTATTTCTAAAAAGTTCAAGATGAAGCTAAATAGGTTAGCATGACACTCCAACTGGGCATGGAGAGTGTAAGGGGAATAGGACTACTGCCGCAAAACCTCACAAAACTACATCAAGAAATCTAGGAAACATCCAGTTCATTTTTTAAAACTAGACATTTTTGCCTGGACTACAAATTAAGTTGCTTTAGAACATTTATTCTGGCTATAATACACACAAGGACACGAGCCTTTCCCCTTTAAACACAAGTACATTATTCTTTAATGCATATCCCTCCCGAACGCACCCTCAACCCGACCATCACCCATTATTTTCTCCACTCCTCACCTGATTGCCCAGCACAGCTACAGCACAGGCAGTAGAGACTTCCTTGGGCCCAAACCAGACACTGGCAATGTGGGATGGCAGTCCCAAAATAAAGACTTGAGCCACGGAACAAGTGATTTGGGCCAACAAAGTGACTGGATAAAGGTTTTGCTGGACGCTAGCACATTTAACCCAGGCACCCAAACAATTGAGTCCAGATCCCAGCAAGGCAGTGAGTCGGAGTCCACGAGTGTCTAGCAGCCAGGTGGCAGGAAAGATGAGAGGCACATATACCACCATATAGACCATGGAAAGCCAGTCTATCTGAGCATTGGTCACCCCATAGTAGGTTGTAAACACACTGCTCAATATACTGTATTGGATCCACTGAAAGGCATTCACCAGAGAATACAAGCTGAACACAGCCAAAACCACCAGTCTGAGCTTGGACAGCCGAGGTGTCACCTTTGGTTCTGATGTGGAAGAGGATAACATGGCCTCAATCTCAGGGAGCTCTTCCAGATTATGAAAAGGAGCAGTGGTTTTTCCTCCCTCCGCATCAGTCTCTGCTATCAGAGGCGTGGAGCTGCTACTGTGCTCTGGCTCCCTACCCAGGATGCATCCATTCTGCTGGAAGGGAGGCAAAGGTACTACTTCCACTATTTCACCACCACCACCACCACCCTCCTCCTCACCTTCGCCGGCCTCCACCACGTCAGCTCCCTCCCCACCCATCCTCACACCTAGATTACTTCTCTTACACCACTTTCTGCCCTGCCTCCGCACCTCACACACTCAATTGTTGTGTGAGGCCAGCCTGCCTAAGGAGGCCTCTAGCCACGAATCCCTCTTTTCCACACCGTTGCTATTCCCTACCGGGAGAACTTCTGAACCACCTTCAAAGTGGCGTCCCTCCGCGGCCGCTAGCCCGTCCCCTAGGTGCTCTCCCCCTTCCACATCAAGGTCACCGCAGACCTTCAAGGCGCCACGCCCGGCGCTCCCCACCTACCACCCAAAAGAAATTCAGCCCCCCGAACTCCACGCTCCATTAGCTCCGCGCACGTCTATTCATGTGCTCCCACCCCTCCCTCTCGCTTCCAAATTTAGTCAGGAATAGAAGAGCAGGTAAAAGAAACGGCCGTGGACCGCCAGCACGCGCTTCCCAAGCTCTTCTCGAAGACGACAGCTGCCGGCTTTCGCATGCGTAAAGCAAACCCCTCGGCTGATGCTTGAGCCTGGTTTCTCAGCCAATGAGGAGCGTGAAAGGACGCGCGCGCGGCCGTCATCCAATGACAGGAAGAAGAGCTTCGCTCTGGTTCAGGAAACCGGCGGAAAGGGGGGGGGTGTCCTTCTTGTACGCGCGCACACTCCCCCGTTATTTGCTCGGGTAGACTTGTGGCGTCAGATCTTTCCTCTCGCCTTTCTCTGCCGGCGGATGTATCGGCTCGGCTCTAATTCTCTGATGTTGTTCTCGACGCTGCTTTCTCGTCGCGTGCATGTGCCCTTGATGCAACTGATGATCCTGCAAATCAGGTCCACATGATAACCAAGACTAACGAAAATAACAAAAACCGCTGCGGACTCTTTTGAATTCTTCAGAACGTTCTCTTTGGGTTCCGGAGAACTAGAAATCACATGACTTCCTTTTTGGGGATTTTGCTGAGGACAAACGCAAACAGCTACTTTTGTCTACTTTTGTTTGGGACGATACGCATCCCAAAGGATCGGCGTTTCCCTGAGTGCTTCGTTTTGCGTCCATTGTAATTACACCATGTTCACATCGTTGCCACTGTTAGATGTTTACAGACCTGGGCTAGCTATTATGCAAAATGCAAAAGTTGCATTCTCAAACTCTTTTTTAAAACAGAAAGGAAATAGAAATACTTCATCCTCCCACCGGGCACCGATATGATTTCACCTTGTTCTCTTAAAAGCTCATTTCAAAATCACGCTTCTGTTTTCCCTTGGTGGGAAGAACAGCTGTTTCAGGGATTATCTATGTTTGGAAAGAATCGGTTAATCTGTCCCGCCCCATGTACTGTAGTGGTAGCGATAGCTGACTTGTGGTGACCCCTGGTGAGGTTTTCATGGCGAGAGACTAACAGGTGGTTTGCCATTGCCTACCACTGCAATCCTGGACTTCATTGGAGGTCCTCCATCCAATTACTAACCAAGGCCGGCCCTGTTTAGTTTCTGAGATCTGACGAGATTGGCCTTGCCTGGGCTATCCAGGTCAGGGTACTGTGGTTTTAATATAATTTTAAAACATCTTGTATTTGATCCTTAAGAATAACATTAACAATCCTTCATTTTTTTTTGTTCAGTGAAATCATGATTAGAATTTTCCTGATGGTTCATTTCTCTGATGCTTAGAAAACAAAAAATAACAGAACCTGTCTATGTAGTCAAGGACTGTTGAGTCCTGCTGATGGTATGACACTGAAGATTTTATAAGAGTGAGTGTTAAGTCATCCTGAAGGGCAGTATATAAATCAAATATTATGTTATGTTATGTTATTATAATCAATATTCAATAGAGATATTGGTCTGTAGGAAGAGACTACAGTAAAATCCTTGTTGAGTTTAATTTTTTCCACTATTTTGCCTTCAGTGCACAATTTGGGTTTCTCCTGTTTAGATGCTCATTAATGACTTTTTGTGATGGTCTTACTGGAATGTATTTATTTATTAATCTATTTATATTTTACTTCATTTATATCCTACCTTTTTGGGGGGACCCAAAGTGGCTTACATCACTGTCCTCCATTTTGTACTTACAACAACCCTAGGAGGTAGGTTAGGCTTTGAGGCTGTGACTTTCCTATGGTCACCCAGCCAGCTTCCATAGCAGAGTGGGGATCCAAAATCTGAGTGTCTCAAATCATAGTCCAGGGGTCCCCAACCTTTTTGAGCTTGTGGGCATATTTGGAATTCTAACACATTGTGGAGGAGACACCCACAAAATAGCTGCCAAAAATGGCTGCTGCAGCTTACCTTCAGTCACACAGTGGAGCAGCTTCTGTCAAGCAATGTTTTTAAAAATCTGCACAGCCAACCGAAACTCCAATGGCCAATCAGAAGCCATGCTTGGTGAAAACCCTACCCACTTTCAAAAACACTGGGTAGGCACCAGTAAAGATGTTAGCAGGTGCAATGGTGCCCACAGGCACCATGTTGGGGACTCCTGTTCTAGTCCAACACCATAACCACTACACCACACTGGTTTTCTTTAAATGTTTTATGATACTGCTTTCCTATCTTTTATTTGGAAACAAAAATCATATAAAGCTTTCAGGTTCTCTAGAATTCTCATCAGGCTGAATGTTTAAATAGAAACTAAGAAAAGAGGGCACTGAAAAATGTTATAGACATAACCAAGGCCTTTCGTGCAATCCTAAGCAAAGTTACATTCATCTAAGCCCATTGACTTCAGTTGACTTAGCATTATTAGGGTTGCCAACTCTGGTCTGGGAAACTACTAGAGATCTGGGAGCAGAGCCTAGTGAGGTGGAATTTAGTGAGAGGAAGGAGCTCAGCACTGATATAATGCCAGCAAGTCCACCCTCTGAAGCTGCCATTTCCTCCAGAGAAACTTCTCTGTAATCTAGAAATCAGTTGTAATTCCGGAAGAACTGCAGGCCCCACTCTGCTTGGATTCTGTTATGGGAGGCCTTACTTGAATGACAAAAGCCTCTCTTCCCAGACTACGCATTAAGACAAGGGTAGGTTTCATAAAAGGAAGTGTTATGACAACAGGAAAGGGGCTGTAAGAACTTGCTGTGTGTGCAGAGGGTCCCAGGTTTATTTTTTGGCATCTCTGGCTAAATGATTTCAGGTTATAGGTATTGGGAAAGCCCCTGATCCCCACAGCTGCTTGGTAAGGTGACGGGGGGTGGGGGGGAATACATCAAAATATCTGCAGGAGCAATGGTTTGATGTCCCTTCTGATGTGAACCTGGAAGTGATATTCACTAGAAAAGCCACAGAGTTTCTGGTAAATCATAGTGTGTCACCTTTTCATTGTTCCTCTTGCACACATGCACCCAGGGCGCTGTGATGATGTCACTTCCGAGAAGTGGCATCATCACACAGGTCCAGGAGCATGCATGCACTTCACAGCGGGCCAATTTGGGCCCCAAATGTTTTGGGCCCAAATTGGCCTGCTGTGAAAAATGGGAGCATGCCCAAGAGGCCTGTTCCCCCATTCCCCCCCCCGCCAGCCAGGTGACTGATGATGGGGGGCGGAGGGGGGGAGCGGGGGGGGAATTCCCTGCCCCCACTGGTGGACCTGGGATCCCTAGTCCCAAAAGTGATGATACAACATTCCTCCAGTTGTATCTCCCCTGCCCTTGCCCCTGTGCTCATCTGAGCTCCTGAAGAGTCACTGCCAGTCAGAGAACATTACAATGAGTTAGACAGTCCAGTGTTCTGATGCTGTAGCCATTTGAATTGCCAGTTGCTAAGCACTTTAGAATCTCCAAAGTTTCTTGGAAAACAGTGTCTCTTCTCCAAGCTAGTAAAATTAACTCAGGACTCCTGTTTACAGCACTTCTTTTCTGGAAAGCACAGCACTGCAGGACTTAAGTATGTGTTATTTGAAGGTTGAGTATTCATCTCCAACTGCTTTGTATTAGGAAAAATATGGAGACTTTTTTTTAAAGGTAAGTGTTGTGTTCATTTAGGTCTACTGCAGTGACACTCAGTGGCACAGGAGTTACTAGTGGATCTTTGATGATTTGCTCTTCTGAGCACCATTCCCCAGGGTGGAACATGTCCCATATTTCAGGAAAATTGGCCAAGGCCGTTGCCTTGTGGGGCTTGTGGTTGGCAGGTGGTTTCCACCTTGATACAACCACCAATGTGTAAGCTGTGGGCCTAATGCCAGGAATGGAAGCAAACGGGTCTGTTTTTGGTTGATGATAATTGCAAATGCGGCTGTCCATGAGCCATGGTGTGAGTACTGTCAGGTTCTGCCCCGGGGCGCCGCTAGGCCGGGTGCACGTGCGGCTGATCTTGGCTCTGGGAGGTTGTCAGGGACAGCACATGTTCTTGCTGTGTGGAAGGAGGGGGGGTATACATTACCCTCGCTCCCTCTCAGTCCACTCGCAGGCTTGCTCAACCTGATGGAGTCCCGGCTGCCTCTCCTTACTTCTTGCCTTTCACAGCCTTCGGTCTCCTGGGCTCCTGCAGGCTCGATCTTCCTTCTCTCCTCCCTCATGCACACTCTTCCTCCTCCCAGCTCCTCTCTCACTCTACCAAACTCCCTCCTCCTCCTCCCTCTTCCTGCTCCTAACTCGTCACTCCACCTTGGAAGAGAACTTCCCTTATATCCCTTCTCCCATTTCCAGCTCCATCTGCCAACCACACTCCCAGCCCTCTAGCCATGGCTGTGGCTGTCCTAGGCAGCCACGCCTGTGATTGCTTCATTGGCTGCTCTGGACAGCCACACCTGCATCTTCTTTGTTGGCTGCCAAGCTTCCCCTGCTGAATGCCTAAGGCAGCCCCACCGGGGGCTGCTTTGCTCTCAGCCTCATCTGGCTCTTGTTAGCTCCTTCTAGCCTGCCTGCAGGTTGAGGTGTGGCCCTGTGCTGCCTTTGTTGCCTTCCCTCCACTACAGGTAAAGTTGCTGGCTGGCCTGCTGCTCACTGGCCGTTCCTGCGCCTTGTGTCCTCATTCCCCTTGTCTAGGCTCCTAGGCTCCCACCAGAGGGTGGGGCTAGCTGGCTTCCACCTGCTCCGTCTGACCCTGTGAGGCTTTGGTGCTTCTCTCCCTCCTTCTGTTGCTGTCAGGTTTTGGACCAGGGTGTCAGTTAGGGTGGCTGGGTAGCTGTCTCTTGGCTGTCTCCCATCCCCTCCTTCTGGTAAGTCCGGGGGCTGAGCCTCAGACCCCAGACATACCTCCCCCCTTGACTCTGGCTTGTGGGGGTTGGGGTCAGCTTCAAACATATGGGGCATGAAGTCTGCATCTGCACGAGCAGCAGTGGGACTTCACATCCACATTTACTGACAGCCAGAAGAAGTGCTCAAGGATCTTCGCCTGGGGTCTTATGAGGCCCTAGGTGGCCTGCCCTGGCATGCTCGTGGGCAAAGCGAAGAACCTCAGCACGGTAGGCGTTGGGCACTAGAACCTGCTGGATCTTGCCTTGCCCATTCAGAGCTCTGGCAACCCTGACCCATACTCCTTGTTGCTTTTCGATCCATGGCACTCGCCCCGCTTTCCGCTCATCGCGCACCTGCCCTTCTTCCACTGCCACATCATCTTGTAGTGCCTTTAGGGACGCATCCCTCTCCTGCGCCCTGCAAAACTCAGGGTTGGACAACCAGGCTAGCGGGGCTTCCTCCTTTTGCCTGCGGCCCCCTTGGGCAGTGCTGGGCCCGGCGTCAGGGTCATCTGTGGAAAGAGGGGGGTATACATCACCCTCGCTCCCTCTCAGTCCACTTGCAGGCTTGCTCAACCTGACGGAGTCCCGGCTGCCTCTCCTTACTTCTTGCCTTCCACAGCCTCTGGGCTCCTGCAGGCTCAATCTTCCTTCTCTCCTCCCTCTTGCACACTCTTCCTCCTTCTAGCTCCTCTCTCACTCTACCAAACTCCATGCTCCTACACAATCTACATCTTTTTCCTTCTCTCTCTTCCTGCTCCTAACTCATCACCCCACCTTGAAAGAGAACTTCCCTTATATCCCTTCTCCCATTTCCAGCTCCATTTGCCAACCACACACCCCAGCCCTGTAGCCATGGCCGTGGCTGTCCTAGGTAGCCACACCTGTGGTTGCTGTTGGCTGCCGGGCTTCCTCCACTGAATGCCTAAGGCAGCTCCCACTGGGGGCTGCTTTGCTCCCAGCCTCATCTGGCTCTTGTTAGCTCCTTCTAGCCTGCCTGCAGGTTGAGGCGTGGCCCTATGCTGCCTTTCCTCCACTACAGGTAAGATTGCCAGGCAGCTTTCTGCTGGCTGGCCATTCCTGCGCCTTGTGCCTTCTTCTACCAGTGGGGTCCCCTCCTGGCTGTCCTCATTTCCCCTGTCCGGGCTCCGAGGCTCTCACCAGAGGGTGGGGCTGGCTGGCTTCCACCTGCTCCATCTGAGGCTTTGGCGCTTCTCCCCTCTGTTGCTGTTGGGTTTTGGACCAGGGTGTCAGTTGAGGTGGCTGGGTAGCTGTCTCCCGGCTGTCTCCCGTCCCCTCCTCCCGGTAAGTCCAGGGGCTGGGCCTCAGACCCCAGACAAATACCACTGTCCTAGTATACCGAAAGGGCTGCTTTCTCCTATTTGAACATGCCCATTGGCTGAAGTCTTCACTGGGGGCTGTTCTCCAAATTATCCCACCTTTTGGACATTAGTTCAGCGGCTACTGAAAAGAAAGCCTCTTATGTAATTGTGTCCCATGTATGGAACTTCTGAGGGATGTTCACCTGGTACCATCTTTGTTACCCATTACACACTAGAAAAAGTGTACATTCTCCTGAGCCATGAGTGATTAGATGCCCTCCACCCCTTGCTGCTATTTAACATAGGAAGAGTGCCACTGGATCCAACCACTCTAGTCCAGCAACCTATTTCACACAGCAGTCAACTAGCTGCCGTGAAGGGACAGCATACAGGGTATAGAGACCAAGGCCTTCCCCTGAAGTTGCCTCCTAGCATTGGTATTTGGAGGTTTCCTGTCTCTGAATCTTTATTCGCCATGGCTAATAACCATTGATTGACCTATCCTTCATGAATTTGTCTAACCCGTTTTAAAGCTTCAGGTTGTTAGCCATGTTGGTCTGCAGTAGAAGAGCAAGATTCAAGGCCAGTAGTACCTTAAAGAACAACTAGATTTCCCTGTTTAAAGCCATTCATGCTCATGGCCATTACTGCATCTATTGGAAGTGAATTCTACAATTTAATTAACTCATTTGAGTAAAGAAATATTTTCTTTTGTCTATCTACAACATATTGCCCATTAACTTCTTTGGGTGCCCTGAATTCTAATATTTTGGGAGAAGCTCTCTCGCTCGCTCGCTCTTGCTCTCACTCTCACTCTCTCAAGTATATTTTTATAAACCTCCATCATGTCCCCCACTTGTCTCTTTTCTAAACTGTCAAATCTCAGGCTCTTTAGCCTTAACTCACAGGAAAGGTGCTCCAACCCTTGAATCATCTTGGCTGCTCTCTTCTGTACTTTTTCCAGTTCTGCAATATCCTTTTTGAGATGACCAAACCTGTACCTGTACACAATATTCCAAATGAGGCCTTACCATATATCTATATAGAGGCATTACAAAATTGGCCTTTTTGTTTTCTAGTTTATTGTCCTGATAATTCCTTGCATGCTGTCACACACTGAATTGACATTTTCATCAAGCTTTCTTCTACAACTCCAAGATCTCTTTCATTCTCAGTCTCAGTCAGTTTAGACCCTATCGGCATATATTTAAAGTTAGAATTTTTCCTTCTAATGTGTATGACCTTTCACTTACCCATACTGAACTTAATTTGCCACATTGTTGTCCACTCATCCAATTTAAAGAGATGTTCCTGGAGAATCCACCTTGGTTTTCATCATCTTAAATAATTTGGTGAAATCCATAATTTGGCCACCACCCTGCTCACTTGACCACTAGTTCTGGGCTCCTACATTGGTAGTTTAATTCTGTTCAGTTTTGATTGAATAATGGTCTTGCAGTGGTGGGTTATTCTGGGATATTGTTTCAACCTGTTCTTTGGTTGTTTTCTGAGTACGGTGTTTTTGTATTGATTATGTATGGAGATTTTTTGCTACCTGTTTTATAACTCTTTGTCACTGATTGCTTGCTATTTTTGTTATTGGAATCCATGTTGAGTGCCATAGATTGGCAGAAAGGTGGCATAAGATCTCTGACAAGATAATATATGCTGCATACAAACAATAACTTTTTAGAGACCTGGGCTGTATCCATAAGATTACTGTGACAGGTGACATTTTCCACATTGTGCTACTGTCTTTGATGCAGCAGTGCAATATTCATTTATTAGATTTACTTTATAATCCATCTTCAAGGTGAATTACACAGTGTAAATCAATGTAATCAGTAGGATGAAACATTTAATAAACAATGTAATAGGATCAGGATTACACCATTCTGAAACAAAGCATAAAGTAATAGACATGATATATTTTACAATGCAGAAAATATAACATATACATATTTGTATATTGATTTTAGTTTTTGTTTTTATCGATTTTAATTGTTCACCGCCCAGAGCCCCTGGGGATGGGCGGTATATAAATTGAACAAACAAACAAACAAATAAATAAATAAATAAACAAACAAACAAACAAACAAACAAACAAACATGAGTACATAGTGCTACACATACAAAGGGGAACGAACTTGTTACAAAGATTACATTTTTGATGATATCCTTGTTTCTTGTGATGTATAGTTCTGTTAACCATAACAAAGTGAACCTTAGAGGATATTCAGTGCTAAATCCTTGGGATTCATAATTCCCTCACTACAGGGTTTGCTAGGAGGAAATGGAGTTAAATGACACAAAGAAATCTGGAGATGAGTTTTAAAACCTTCAAGTAACCCCATTAAAAAACATATACATATTGCATTTGGGATATATATCTATTCCAAGCAAAATTCCTGAAGTATCTTGGGGTAGAATAATTTTCACAATTTTTGTTTGTGGTGGCAGAAGGCATTATGTTTCACATGACTTGAAATTACATTATGATATGAGGCAGACTGTTTCTTTTGCATAGATTCACCCATTTCATTTTGAATAATTCACATTAGTATGGTTCCTCTACAAAATAATTTCTAATGTTTTGGATCTCTGATGCATTTGTTTACCCCAAGAACATATTTCTTTCTGGGGAGGGAAATACTTAACAGGTTATCAAGAAGAGTCATCCAGTTGTCAGAGCTCTTAAAATGGTTCCCTGGATCAGAGTTTTCTTAATAAATTCATGGTATATTTTTCAACCCCAAACATTCAATGGCACTGAGGTAACTATACCAAAATAATAGATTTCTAGTTGCTTTGGCTCCTGAGTGCTTTTTTGTTTATAAAAAGCAAACTGTAAATGTAAGTGGAAACTGGCTGTACTTTGGTGATGTTTATTACTGTTGAGATGACAGTGTTGTACAGGTACTTCTCTATGTATTTTACCAACAAAAGTTAATGGGTGGAAAACTTATTCTGGCCATAGAACCAGGGTTAAACCATTGTTACTTTAATTCCAATAACATTGTCGCATTGGTAGAAAGTCAGTTATGAATCCATTTTACCATCTTCAATTGTGAGTAGATCTTAGGTTTCATTCCACTGCAACCAGGCCTCTCTTCATTGTCTCTTCCACAGCAACCAGGCATCACTTTCCATCAGTGATGAAAAGCAATATATGAGACCTGCTTGACTATTTAAACAGGAATTTAGTTCACTGTAAGGAGAACACTAACTACAATGACCGCAGAGGATAAAAAACTCTTGTTAGAATATAATAAATTAAGGGAAACCAAGTGTTTGCTGGAAGGAAAAAGTGAAACGAGCTGGCTACGACCTCAGAGAAGACACTTTCCTCAGTCTAATCGCAGTTCAATAGAAAAAGTCAGAGAAGAGAAGCAAGAGTTTAACAGTGGCAGGACTTCCTGGATAACAATTAACCCTCCTCATCATAAGGAAAGGAGGCATTTTCCAGAAAGAAGTAAGTTCATATATATTACATTGTAAATTGAGCAACATAAGTCTGGAGTGTTTTTTAAAACTAAAAGTCATTTTCAGGGAGATAACTAAGCTGGAGCCAGCCTGATACTGGTGTCCCTCTCCCAGCCAGCCTCTGCTCTGTTTTTTTCTCTAATTCTCCCCCCCCCCTTCCTTCTCCTATCTTTCCATTCTGTCCTTGATGCAAGGCTGTTGAGGATTTTTGGCAGTCTCTTTCATTCTCAGACCCAGTCTCATTGGCTCCAGTTCAGAGTAATAGCTATGTTTAATGCTCACTGTTTAAAAATTAGAGAGGCTGGAATGTATGGTTGCAAATTCCATGTGGGAAATTCCTGGAGATCTAAGGATGGGTGTCTGGGGAGGGTAGAGGGATATACCATTCAGCCCACACTTCAAAACATCCGTTTTCTCCAGGGGATCTGATCTGCGTAGCCTGATCAGTTGTAATTCCTGGAGATCTCCAGGCCACTATTGGAGGTTAGAAGCCCTACTGGGACCCCCCAACCTGCTCGAAAGAGAATTGAAGTCTAGATGTATCCAGGTAAAAGGAGACCATTTGTCACTAGGCAATAGAGAAAAGAAGACTCAGCGTATAAACAGTTTCAGGCCAATAGTTGTGTTAATCTACAGTCCAACTAGATTGCCAAGGTATGAGCTTTTGAGAGTCAGAATCTTGAAAGTTCATACCTTGGAAATCTAGTTGGTCTTTAAGATGCTATTGGACCCCAATCTAGCACATAATTGGGGGAACGTTCTTTATATGATTTCACCTAATTCTATGGCTGAGAGCCTTGTTACTGCAAATAGTTACTTGGGACTGATGTCCAGTGAGCCCTGACTCAAATTAGCCACAAACTACATCTTTTGAAAATAATAATACAAGGCTAATAGCACCTGAGCGTAACGTTGCACCATCCAGTTTATTTTAGCCATTGCTCTCAATACAAGGGGAACGGATGAACTTATTTGTTCAGTTTCCTCATGGCTAAATTGTAGCCACGGCTGGCTCCATTATGTGGAGTAGTCTGTCTGCATGGGGGCTGACACTTGGCTATAAAATATAGTAGTAACATATTGACCAATCCTTTTTAAAAGAGTATTGTAAGGGTTACCAATGAAAACTGAAATTTCTATGCAAATGCTTACTACTAAGTAAAGAGTGAAATCAATAAGCCACATCCTTAAGGCCTGCTGTTGTGTGGTTTGTGTCCTTCTCCCCCTCCCATGAGCAACTGGTTTAGATTTGTAGTGTGGATTATGTGTTTTTCATAGTCATCACTACCGATCAAATCTTGGTCCCTCTGCAGATAACAAAAACTGCAGAATGAAGCCAGGCATAAGAAAGATGGAAACTTTTATATACTAGAGATGGGTGACCCCAAGGTATGCAGAAAATATAATATGCTTGCAAAAGGGGAGATAAAATCCCCCTCAAACAAGTAGATCAGGTGCTTGCACAGGCAGCCTTCCTTCTGCCCACAGATCTAGGCTGAATGGATCCAAACCCTTTGCTTCTTCATAAAGGACAAATCAGCAGACACTGATCTTGTTGTAGGGGGTGGGTAAGGAGAGGAGGTGTGAGACAGGTGCTCTACCCCACATCCCTCCCCAACAGAAATGTTATAGGGCTGTTGCTCCATTGGGCTGGACTGGTGGCCATGGAAGCACCAAAGCATCAAACTAGACATCCCTGTAGACCCACTAAGCTATACATCAAAGAACTGCTTTTAGAAGCTCCAAACCACATCTAAAATATTTCCCACATCAAGCTGGAAGTGTTGTTTCTTAGACTAAATTATTACTAAGAAAGTGTTTGCTTCTATTGTATTTTCAACTTTTTAAAAAAACTCTTGCAGATAACGCTATCTTTGGATGACCTGTCTTCAAATGCAGTGTTCTTTCTACTGAAGTGCTGGACATCCCATTGTTCTTTTAAAAATTAATTTTCATTGTAACTCTGAATATTAAAAATGCAATATTTTCAGTATATTTACATGAATGTTGGACCAGGAAAATGAATAACTAATAAAGTTAATTAACTGGAGTTATATACATTGTATAGCATTGATATTGCTATTTTCTAGTGCTTGAAATACTTTGGATTGGATCCCATAAAACATTCCCACTGATGGTAGGATTTCCATCAGCAGACCATGATCTTCTCATGCTTGGGCGGGAGGGGCAGGAGTAGCATTTTGGAGGGTATTTTGGGCTGCAGAAGGATGGGAGAGGTAAGGAAATCATCATTCCAACCTTGAGAACCAAGCCATTTGCTAAGTAATTTTTACAGCAGCTCTATAAAGTAGGTATTATTACTTCATATTACATATTTGGGAGAGGGTAGTAATAAGGCTAGGAGATGATGGCTTGCCTAAAACTACTGGACTGTTCATGGCAGTCATGGAGTTGAGAACCAAACACATCTTTCTAGCTCAATTTCTTATCCATGATGCCTTACTATCAAAGATCCACTGAGGTCATTTTAAGACCTGTTGCAGCTGCCAGAGTGTGTTCATAATCTGTTGCTTTGCATGAGTGACACATGCCAAACTGAACCACCATTACCAGATGTATTATGGTGATGTCATATAACATTATTAAATACTACAGACATGGGTGGGACTGGAGACTCATAATTTGTTTTAAAAGACTTTATAGTACTATCTAAGGCTTTTTTTCAGGGGGAACGCGGTGGAACGGAGTTCCGGCACCTCTTGAAAATATTTGGCAATAGTGCTTGAAAATAATATTATTTCAAAGAAACCCGTGTGTTTCCTCTTCATTTTCCTCTCGAGAGTTCCACCACCTCTTTTCCCAGAAAAAAAACCATGGTACTATCCCATGAAACTATGGCCTGTGCAGTTTACAACAAAAACAACTGAAATAATAATTGCAAGACAAACACAGTTTAAAATAAATTATGAACTGCTATCAAGTAGTGCCCTGGAAAGACAAGTAAAACATAGCACAGACAAACAAGGTCACAAGAATGGCAAAAAATTTTTACAAGCCATTTAAAGATAGAGAAGGACAAACCCAGGAGAGACTCCTTTGGAAGTGAGTTCCATAGTTTTGGCATCACCACAAAGAAGATTCTGTTTTGTGCATAAAAGTTCTGGTTCATAAGGACAATTACCTCACCAATATAATATAATATAATATAATATAATATAATATAATATAATATAATATAATATAATATAATATAATATAATATAATATAATATAATATAATATAATATAATATAATATAATATAATATAATAAATTAGTTTTTATTGCTACTAAGAGTTGTCTGGTAGGTTTTCAGTTTACCCTGTAAGTTAAGTTAAAGTCAAATAGTACATGTTTTAATCAAAAAATGTGAATTGTTTGGCTGAGTGATGGCCACTGGTTTCCTCCCAAGGTTTTTAGCTGTCTTCATAATGGGGAGCCCAGAATGCTTCTTCAGCTACACATCCCACCAGGGCTGAGAACCTGCTAATGCAAACACTTTCCTAGGAGTAATCACGTTGACTAGATCTGGATAGGATTTTGAGTAGACCAGCTTAGAATCACTCTTGGCTCTCATAGCAATTCACACAATATGCTTAAAATGGTAGTGATGTGGGGAAGAAATAAGGACCAGCACACACGGGTTAATACAGGGACAAAGCTCAAAGGAGTGAACATTGTGGAATGAGAAGGCAAGGTCCATCCCTTCCAAACTTGAACAAAAACTTACCCAAATGCATACCCTCTCTCTCTCTTCTGTCCCTTGTGATGTTACCCAAATGATGTACTTCTGTAAGGCCTGGGACATTTAGAGACCTACCTTCTGTGCCAGGTCCCGACACATGCACTTCTGGGCAACTTTTTTTAAGAGATCACGTTCTGGTGTACACCGAGGGTCCCCAATCTAAAGAGCGCTTTGTGCACAAGCAGAAGAGAATTAACAAGAAAACCACCCAGAAAAATGGTACAAATTCAAATCTTTTATTGGAAAAATACAGCAAGAGGCACACGCACAGCAAAACTATTACCTAAGACCTAGGCTCTAGAAGGAGATTGCTAACAGAATAAAAAGGGAGAAGGGAAATCATACAAACCTGATTCTGATGAGAGGAGAAATCTTGGAAGGTCCAAGGGAAGAAGACAGACACATAGCTACCAGGTAATCCCAGATGGTGACTGGTGTGCAAAGGGTGAAGAAGAGAAGGCAATGCAGAGCCTGAGACCTGCTCAGAGTTTCTATGCAGGGTCCTGTGCACGGGGGCAGTAGATGGGATGATCCTTCAAACAAAGTACTGGGGATACCAGGGTTACTTTTATACTCTGTTGATCTTGTTTTTTGAACAGTTCAATAAAGTTTGTTTCTTTTGAGAGTTACTCAGCTTCTACTGCCATTTCATATACAGAAGGAAGAGGGGTCCTGCTCTTCCCCCTATCAAGTTCTGGGCTAGGCTAAAAAGCCTAAAATATAACCACACATCAGGATGGGACAAAAACAGACACACTCTGCTGGAGGCTACTCAGCCACTGTGAGCAAACTTTAATTTTGGCGGGAAAATCTGCCTCACAGTGGGGGGAGTAAAGGGGGAGCATCATAATTTTGAATGTTTGAACAGAATGCCCCTATCCTTCTGGACCAGGGTTGGACTATGAAAAAGAGTTTAATTGTTATTGAATAATTTATCATTTATTTATTTATTTTATGTCATTTATAGTTTGCCTTTCTCACTGAGACTCAAGGTAGATTACACAGTGTGAGATTAGTACAGTCAATATCAAGGACATTTCAATACATAATGTCACAGGATAAACACATGCAAGTTTACAAAGACATAACATTAGCAAAAATCCAATACAGAGTTGAAATAATGCTGAAGCAGAGCATAAGCAATTCTAGGACTAACATTAGACAACAAAGAACTACCCAGTAGGATCATACTTGAAGCATAGGTAGAATATACTTAAAGAAACAGACAGTACATAAGGCAACATAATGGTGAAGTCTATGGTCCCTAACTCATTAGCAAAGCATCTGAGACCCCCCCTCCCTACAATACAGTCATTCTATCTGAGTTTTAAAAAACCCTTTTTGAATAATTCAGTTTTGCATAATTTGTGGAAAGCCAGGAGGGTGGGGGCTAGAGATGGGCACAAACCAGGAAAAAACCGAACCATGTGGTTTGTGGTTTGTCAAATTTCACGAGCCATGAACTTTCACAAACCTGCCCCTGGTTCGCAAACTGGTTCGTTTGGTTCATAAAAACGTCACATCCAGGTCAGAAAAATCATCACTTCCGGGTCAGCAGAAGGTCTGCAAGAAGTCCATCCCCTGTTGCCTAGGAAACCGATTGATTAGCACCAGGCTGTCTGCAGTGACGAACCAAAAAACGAACCAAACGAACCAGCCTAAAGTTTGTGGCGCTTTGTCAGAAATGGGATCTGATGAACTGTGGTTCGCAAACCACGAACTGGCTTGGTTCATGCTTAATTTTGGTTCGTATTTTGGTTCGTGCCCATCTCTAGTGGGGGCTCTTGTGACCTCCTCAGGCAGGCCATTCTACAGGGCTGGGGCCACCACAGAAAATGCACTTGTTTGAACAGCTGTTGATTTTGCCCATGTGCAGGGTTGGCACCTTCAGAAGACCCTGTTCAGATGAGCAAAGCTACCATGGAGGAACATAGGGAAGGAGGCAGTTCCTTAGGTATGCCAGACCCAGTCCATGAAGAGCATTGTATGTGATAACCAATACCTTGAACTGAGCACAGTAACAGATAGGTAACCGATGGAGGGTCGGCAGGATGGGAGTTATGTTCATTCTCCTACTCGCTCCTGATAACAGTCATGCTGCAGCATTTTGCACCAATTGGAGTCTCCTAGTTAATCAGGATGGGACTCTTGATGTTACCATAGCATGAATCCAGGTGACCAGGTTGGCTATGTCAAGGTAAGAAGCCATCTTCCAGGCTAGAGTGAGATTATAGAAAGCATTTTGTGCAACTGCTTTAACTTGTTTTTCTAGCAGTAGCAGTGGTGGATCCCGTATAACACCTAGGCTCTTAACCGAGTCTGCAAGGGTCAGGCAAACTCCATCGAAAGTGGGGAGTACAATGTCCTTCAAGATCTCTGCCTTCCCGGGGGGCATGGCATCGGAGCCTTAGGGTATGGATGCACATTGAAAGAGCTCCGTCTCCTCCCTCCCTGAAAGCCCTGAAAAACAGCTGATATCGCCTACCTTACACTTTAAAATGAGAAAACTGGACCAGGGGAAAAAGAAAAACTACCCAAAATAGGCAAAAAACCTGCAGCAGCTTTTTCAAACCACGACTGAAACTGTTCTGCAAGAACACAGTGAAGCTGAGCTACTCAAAATGGCAGACGGAAGACTTCCTGGATCAGTTGCTGCAACAAAAAACCCCGATCTCTCCCTTGAAGCACAATTTGCAAGACTGGAACAAAATTTACTCAGGCAAATGAAGCTGCTTATCCAGCCATTAACAACACAACTAGCAGAGATTAAGCTAGAACTTCAAAGAACAAATCAAACAGCTGAAAATGTTTTGGAACTCAGCATTATGTCTCAAAGAGATGTGAGAGAAATGCAAAGCACAATCGAACAACAGGAGGAAAGAATCCTTAATCTGGAAGTGACTGCTCGAAATAAGAACCTTAAACTTCGCGGAATTGAGGAATCCCTTTTGGAAAATGAGGACATAGCCAAAACAATAACAACTTGGTTAACAAAACAACTAGACTTGGATGGAAAAGCAATCCAATTTATAACCAAAGCCTATCGCGTGGGATCCATAAATCAGCAAAGACAAAGAAACATGCCAAGAGATATCATTGTTGAAATACCAGACTCTACCATCAGGAAGAAAATAATCAATGAAGCAAGAATTAAAGGCTCTATATTATTCAACGATACTCCAATCCATGTATACAACGATTTACCTAATGGAGTCCTCTTGAAGAGAAAAGAATTAATATCAACTGCAGAAGCTTTAAGGAGAGCTAAAATTTAATACAAATGGCTGAACTATACTAAATTAATGGTTTTCCACAAAGGTCATCGCCTCATTGCCTCAGACCAAGACTCTGCAACATCAGTGTTAAATGACTTAAATTTAGAAGCTCCGATGGAAACAAGCAAACCCAGTCAAAAACGGAAGTTTCCTCAATCATCATCTCCATCTCCCCAGAAGGGAAGTAAGATACCTATAAGAGACAATTGACTTAGTTATTTAATCGCAAGGCTAAAAAGCCAATGGTAGAGCTATCATAATTATTTCTATTTAAAATAACAAATGGGGCAAGAAAGGGTGGGGGGAAGTTCAGTCCTTTCATTGTAACTCCTATAAGTTAAGCCCAGTAGCTTTGGTACATACCAAACTAGTGTGTGTCTAAAACACACTAGCTAAAGGGGCTTTTGCAAAAAACTATTATTCAAGTGTATTTTGTTTTAACTAGCCAAGGACTTTGTGGGAAAGAAGGGAAGAGTAATTAAGGGAAGGGAAGGAGGGGGTTAAGAAAGGGAGTGAAACATTTGAAGTACATTTATATTGTTGGTTAAGATTAAAGGGGGATATTAAAGTGGGTTAGGGGGAAGAGAGGGAAAGAAAAATTGAGAAGGGGTGGGAAGGGAGTGGGGGAAGAAACATTAAAGCAAGTCAATTTATTTAATTTTTAAAAAAAGGAAGCACAAAAGGAAAAAAGGCGGAGAAAAGGGGTGAGTTGTAAGAGAAAACTAGGTAAACTCTTTTTATTTTATTTGGACTACTTAGCGTGAAATTGCAACACTTTAAGTAGATTTAATTTTTTTAAACTAATTTTATTCTTTAACACAAACTTAAAAGGGGGGTAAGACCCCAAAATTTTATTTTTGAATCAATGGAACAATATTGAAACTCCACAAATTAGAAGAGAATTAATCAGTAACCTCTTAGTTGTAGCTAAGAATCTGATAGCCTTAAACTGGAAATCAAAGAAGGTACCCTCAACAGACAAATAGCTAGAGAAAGTATGGGATCACTACATTCAGGAAAAAATATATGATAGATTATATCAAAATGAACACTACCCAAAAGAAACGGACTTTATAGCAAAATGGTTACCATTTATTGAATTTATAACTATTACTAATCACCAACCCCTAAACATTTATTCTTTGTTGCACAAGACTGAAGAAATGGCTACTAAGTTTATAAAGCTTTAGTTTTCTTTGAATTAGCAAAGTGGTTTATCATTCACCATCTCTCTTCTTTCTTTTAGTATAAAACTATGTATAGAATCAATAGAAATTACAAGTGTATATCTATATATATGAATATGATTGTTTGTTCATTTGCAGTTGTTTGTTAACTTTGTTTATTGAATTTGGAAATTTAAAATAAAATTTTTTTTAAAAAAGATCTCTGCCTTCCCAACAAGCATCACTTCCGTCTAGTCTGGGTCTAGCGGCCAGGTGGGAAAAATACCAGTGGGAAAATTATAAGTTGAAGCAACAATTTGGCATGATTATTCTGGGGGACAAAAGGCCAGGTGAGTCTGATGGCTGGGGCAGACAAGGACTTTATGATAGGGAAGTTTGCGAAGTGGATCCTTCTGTGTGTTTGGCTTATTATTAGTCCTAATCACTGAGACATCACTGGAATCTTAAGTGGGCAGGGTGTTGATAAAATTGCCTCAAAGCAGACCTTTTTCCACACAATGGCCTGCTTTCCTGTTCACATGTGGGAGTATCTTAAGGCTGCTGGAATTTTACAGAAACCCTAGTCTTAATTGCTACACACATGCTCCAAACCTTGAGAGAAACCAAAAGTAAGAAGCAAATGCACAGGCCTTTGTGGGGATCCTGTGTTGGGGCATACCCAGTAGGTTTCAATGATAGCATCCTCTTCCAGTGATATTTGAACTGACCCTTATCATAATGAAATAAGCATGCCAAGCTCGCTTTGCACAGTATAACCCTGGCACATGCAATATAATGAATCTCCAAAGTGTCGCAGATCTTTAGATCTTTACGTTGGATAATTGGACTTGGAGGTCACTGTCTTGGCATTTGTGCGATATACTGGAATTTTTGCCTTCACGTATTGATTGCAATACTCATGGACTGATGAACTTTACCAGTTGGACTTGTATGCATGTTGATGAACTTTACCAGTTGGATTGAAGTGACTATTGATTAATGTTATTGTTATATGCTTGCACAATATTAGCACTTTGCAGTTTTAAAAAATACAAAATAATTTAAAAAATTTCTTCAGAGATTGTGGAACCTTGTAGTTCCTATACACCGGAATATTTTGTAGTTCTTAGATTATGTATCTGGTGGTGCCCATCCAAGGTTAGGCTTCCCCTGGAGAAAATGGCTGCTTTGGAGGGAGGACTCTATGGATTTATCTTACACTGAGGTCCTTTCCTTCCCAAAGCCTGTAAGATAAATCCATACAGTCCTCCCTCCAAATCAGCCATTTTCTCCAGGGGAAGCCTAACCTTGGATGGGCACCACCAGATACATTACATAAACTAAGAACTACAAAATATTCTGGTGTATAGGAACTACAAGGTTCCACAATCTCTTAAAACAGCCTGATACAAATTTGGGAATCGGTTAGAAAGAGAATAAGTCTGCTGATATTGCCAATATTTTCACCAATTGATGCTTTTTGTGATAAAAACCAAAGAAAAGACAATGACTTAATAACGTATAGAGATATGATAAACTCTCAAGGAAAGATAAAATCATGGCAAGAAATTCAAGATGAAGGAATAAAAATACAACGGTTGATACACTTCCAGGCGGTTTCCAGATTAAAAGAAGCTCTTAAAATTTACAGAGGACAATTAAGAGATCTTACAGAATATTCCGCAATACAGAGGAATATAGCACTATTAACTAGCCTTTGCTAATTCAGCATATTTTAATTAATTTATAATTGGTTAATAACTTTAATATAAATATTCATTTGAGCTATAGAAAAGGAAATATTTGATTTATTTATCCACTCTTATCCTTCCAATTGTCCAAGGAAATCAGGATAGCATTCCTGATTCTCTCTTCCTCCATTTGCACTGATAAAGATATGTTTAGAATCCGACTGTAATAAAGTTTTGAGTTTAATTGGATGTGATTCAAAGGCTCTGCTTCTCACTACTTTTCTTAACAGAAGATTTATTCACTTCATGCCAGTAGAGCAATTTGAAAATCAGGTTACAAGTTAAAGTTCCTTTTTTTTCCACCTTAAAAACTATTCAGATATTCCCTAGAGAAACTTGATAAGGCGAGTTTTTTCTAGACCATCTCAGATTGGTTTGTGGATCACAGTGTGATGATGTGGGATTCAATTCTTATTTTTCTCAGTTGAAGGCACATGATATGTTTTCTTTGAGCTTTAGGGTTGCCAACTGCCTGGAGAAAAAAATGTTCTGTCCCTTTAATATGGGCTTAATGGAATGTTATTTACTAGGTGATGTTATTTACATCATACCATGAAAAGCTTCAGCTACACATTTCCACAAATTAAACCTCTATTAAACGGACAGGACATTTTTCTCCAGACCTGTTGACAACCCTGCTGGATACCAGCCTTGTAGGCATGCCACACATAACTCACTGCCAGCGATCTGACTTTCTAGATATGGCAAAACTATTTGCCTGGGACGTCAGTAGGACAAGCAGAAGCCATTAGAGGAAAAACAGAGAGAAAAGATGGGACAGAGCCGGCAACTCAGCAACAACTCAGGTTATTGAGTTGTTTTATAGTATCTTGTAAATACCAAGCATTAATTGAGGGAAGAGCTGGAAGGTGGCAATATTTACTCCCACGCACACACAAACACGTATATCTCACTCAAGCAATATAGGAAAATAGAGTTCCTGTCTTCATGGGCCCCCAAGGTAACCAGGGACACTGGAAATGGTATCCCCCTAGTCCCCACCATCAGTGTGGCTGTGTCTTGAGGAGAGGGAATAACTATAACAGTAATTTGGGTCTGCAGTATAGATACATCTCCATGGTTGGCATAGTGGCAGAGATCATAGTAATGGGAAGGAAGAGAAAGGGAGTTTCAAGGGAGTTGTTTCATAACAGTTCATCTTAACAAACATTTCCTGGAGGATAAAAGGTAGTTATGTAAAAAGATGACACATGACTTAATTAATGGCATGACACCCAAGCCAAGAATATCTCAATAACAAAGAAATCAAAACAACCTTTGCTTGCAATAATGACACGATTCTTATCATGCTTCTCCAGCATGGAATGAGGAACAGTACAGTCTCTGCATGAAACCAGTCAGAATAAGCAAAACCTTATTAGACCTCAAAACCTGAAGAGACCTTTGATTATAAAAGCACAGGAACAGGCACATGCTGAGGCAAAGGATGGCATGAGAGATTTAATATATACCTTTAGACAGGGCTTTTTTTCAGCTGGAACGCAGTGGAACAGAGTTCCAGAACCTCTTGAAAATGGTCACATGGCTGGTGGCCCCGCCCCCTGATCTCCAGACAGAGGGGAGTTTAAATTGCCCTCCGTGCCGCATATCTAAACTCCCCTCTGTCTGGAGATCAAGGGGTGGGGCCACCAGCCATGTGACCATTTTCTCCGAGGTCAACCTACTGAGTTCCACCACCTCATTTCCCAGAAAAAAGCCCTGCCTTTAGATATTTTATTTCTTACATTATTAAAGCAACCTGCTAGAGCATGATGATGCAAAAGGCTGTCTGAAGGAGATTATCTCGAACTCTTTTTATTGTTTGCTCTCTTCTGCAGAAACAAAATGTTAGTTTTGTGCGTAGAATAATATTATGCAAATCAATGATATTTAAGTATACTTTATTCTCATGAACATATTTTCTCCATTTACATGCTTTGTCCTGGGTCAAATCCACATTACTCATTCTAAGTCGCATGTTCCCCGCATTCCCCACGCAATCCCGAGTGCCGGTCACATTACCTCATTAAACAGACGCATTTCATTCGCATTTCTCCCGAATATGTGGTCACAGGTTTTCAACGGGAGTTTCACGGTGGCTGTGAACGGGCCAATGCACAATTTACGCGATTTTTTAAAAAACCACCCCCCTTCCTGTCTCTCCGGCTGTTCCGAGAGTTCCTATTGGCTGATTCAACTTGCAAGTGCTCCGTAGTCTGCAAAAGACTGTTTTTGACTTCATAGCATTGGATTTATTGATTATGCTGTTTCTGAATCAAATCTGGTAGTTTGAAAAATCATTTTGGGGTGAATCCATCCTCAGAACGGACTCGCGAAACTTCCTTTTTAACTGTTTTTTATTTTTTTTATTTTATATTACTGTAATATCGAAATTACGAAATATCAAAATAATGACACTCCAAGGAAGTGAAACTTCAGTAAAATTCAGGCACTGAACTGTCCTGCATAGGAAATGGCCAAGAAAGCTTCCCACATGCTTCCAAATTTCCAAAAAAAGAAACGGGAGAGAGCCATCAGTGCTGTCAGAGGGGGAAAGAGAGGCATCATTATCTTCAATGATGTTTCTTTATAAGGCAAGATCAAAATAATGGAAAAGTGAGCTCCAAAAAAATTTTAAAAAATGGGCGGGGAAAAAGGTCCCGCCCAAAAAAGCGGTTTTCGAGCGGCCGTGTGACCGGAGGGACGCGCAAGAAAGACGGATTGGAAGCAGGAATGTGAACGAAGAGGAAAAAATCGCGGATTGGAGGCAAATGGAAGATATCCGATAAACATGCGGGTAATGGGTGAATGTGGATTTGACCCTGGAGTGTAAACATTTTTACTTTGACACCTAAAAGGCTTTTTTGGATAATTATAAAACAGTCAATCACATCATCTCTGGGACAGCAGTAGCTTTGGAAACCTCTAGGAAATCTGATGGGTCAGCTGGTTAACAGTGCAATCCTAAAGAGTTATGCCCTTCTAAACCTATTAAATTCCATGGACTGGGAAGGTTATAACTTGTTAGGATTATGGGTCAGCTGGTTAACAGTGCAATCCTAAAGAGTTATGCCCTTCTAAACCTATTAAATTCCATGGACTGGGAAGGTTATAACTTGTTAGGATTGTACTCTTAGGGTCACCTTTTCCCCTTGCATAGAGAGAGTATACATTTTCTTCCCCTTTTCAGGTTCCTCATCTCCCAAATCTTAGTTTTGTCCTGCTTAGAAGTAGATGACATTGTGAGAGACTGGGGCAGTTTAGGAATACAACATATGATCAAAGACGTCAGTTCTTTGCCGTCTTACGATCTTGGCACAGAAACATTTAATCATAAGTATCATGATCATGCTTGATCACAAGTAATATTAATTAATTTCTGGTTCCTCTTAAAATAAGGAATGAAAAAACTACAGCTAAGGAATTTGCATAAGAAACCAACTTCAGCCTCATGGCAGACGGTTAGTATACCAACAGTGATTTTGTTACTTCAGTGTTACTGAGAGCAAGTTCATATATTTATTTTTTGTGAAAATGTAAGCAACTCCAATCCATCCTTGGCCATATACTCTCTTGAAGAAATATGATAACTGGCAGATCACAGTGCTGCCACGATCTTGGAATTACTACCTGCTCTTTGCATGGCTAATTCATACAAAATGTTTTCCACATGAATATTTGCCTGGGGTAGTTGGATCTGCTTGTAGACAAGACACAAAATATATTGAGGGTGCCAGCTTTTGTTCATGTTGGTAAGACAAGTAATTCTCAAGCACCGAGAACAAGATTACTTATTAGCAGACATTCTTACACAGAGGCATGTATGAACCACTATGCAGCATGAATTGTAATATTTAATGTTTTTAAATGTTTTTAAATGTATTATTTAATGTTTTAAATGTTTTTAATGATGTTTGTATTTGTTATCCGCCCTGAGCCTGCGAAAGCGGGGAGGGCGGAATATAAATATAATAAATTAAAATTAAAATTAATTAAATTAAATTACAAAATTGAAGATAAATAGAACCTGCCTCATGATTTAGCATCCTCCAAGCTGTGAGACACATGTACTGGTTTGTAAATTATTCTTATTTATTCTAGTAATTACGGTAGAGGAACTGGAAGATGTTTGAGAATAAACTGGGCTGTTTATTTTTCTGCTGTGGCTGCTATTGGCTTCCCAACTCTGTCTTGCTTGACTCTATTTTAATATGCACCTATTTGGCATACAGCATTTTCTAATTTTTTGATGTATACCACTTAACTATAACTGATTTGAAAAACAACCTGAGTGCATTCATAGAGGATGTGGGTCTATCGATGGCTGATAGTCATGATAGCTAAATAGAACCTCCACAAGTGCAGACCCACAAGGACTTGTGGGAGGCATTTCATTTTTCCCCTCCC
The DNA here is from genome assembly GCF_028583425.1 of Eublepharis macularius. NCBI lineage: Eukaryota > Metazoa > Chordata > Lepidosauria > Squamata > Eublepharidae > Eublepharis > Eublepharis macularius. The sequence continues at coordinate 192,308,117 of NC_072790.1, forward strand.
CCACCATGTTATCTTTTCCTTCCTTGTCCCCACAGCCTCTCCTCCCTTTCCTGCTTCTTTTCCTCCTTCCCACCCAGCTTTGTCTGCTCCCCTGTCCTCACTTTTCCCCTTTCCAGCAGCCCCTCCCCTGTAGCCCAGTTGTAGGGTTGCCCGGTCCTCTTACCTCCCAGCACTTACCTTTTGGGAAATCTTCACACACACATGGTGCCAGAGCTAATGAGATGATGTCACTTCCAGGAGTGACGTCATTGCACCAGCTATGGGAATGCACTGGGCTGAAGCGTGGGAGCATTTCTGTGGCTGGTGCGATGATGTCACTCCTAGAAGTGATGTCATCGTGCCCCACTGGGAAAGAGTCTGACTGCTAACAAAATGGAACAGCCACACTTCTGGTAGTCAGGGAATCCCACAGTGGGGGGAGGGGAGATGAAAAAGACCCTCTCATGAATACCTACGAAGCCTATGAAGCCTAATCTCTGATCATGCAGGCTGTTATAGCAGGGCACCTGCTGGCTCATCTCAAATACTGAGGAAGACTTACATGGGCAGAACCTTGTGAACTTTCATAGAGATCTGGTTAGCTGATGTTATACTGATGAGTCTGCAGCCTGACAAGTATTTCTTAGGTTTTAGATAGTGCAGTTCAAAACACAGTTGCTCTTCTATGCCAATTTACTTCAATAGCTTTAGAAGGGTGTAACTCTGTTTAGGCTTACATTGTAAATTTCTTTTATTGTAATCCAGACTTCCTATTCAGGATATGTCTGTTCTCTTTGAATCAAAACCCTGCTCTCAGAGGCATGCTGTGAAAGTCTTCAAAAACCCTAAAAATACTTTTTTGTTTGTTTTAGATGCTCATTGATCTTTCCTTTGACTTTTTATAACCATCTGTTGCCATGTTTCATGGCGGATGCCCCAATCTGTGTTTGTCATTCAGCTTCTGTAATCACTCCAGTCTCCAAGATATAAGGACAGATGGACTTACACTCTACCTGTATCTGAAGAAGCGAGCTGTGACTCACAAAAGCTCATACCCTACCACAAATTTTGTTAATCTACAGGACTCTTGCTCTTTTCTACTGTGTTTCTAATATTAGATATCTAACAATCTGCATTTCAAATATTTCCCTGATTTGACTTGTTTTATTAATGGACAGAAGAATGGCTTAGCTTCACAATGAACCAAATAATCAACTTCCCCACATTCTTGTTGCTCACCTCATGGGAGAGAAGGGGAGCAGCAGCAGACAGCTGCCTTGTTCCTTTGATCCCGTAGCAGCTGCTAAGGTAAAGGGAGGACAGAGACATTGTTTTCCAGAATGCAAAACTCTCTTACTCCCCTCTCCTTTCCCTCTCCTGGTCAACAACAACTCCTACTTAGCCGCAGGTTTCAGATAATGTGTTCAAAAATGTACTTTTTTCTGTTTCTGTCTTTCCTAGTGTTGTAATGAAGAGACCAGTTGTAATGATTTTAAGTAAATGTGTGTGTGTGTCTTTATATGCTTGGTGTGGTATAGATGAAGAGTGGGGGTGAAAGAGAGGGATAAGTGAGTGATATGATTGGTTGATGACTGAGTGGGCAGAGTGAATGCTTAGATGGAGAGTGGAGAGAAAAGATTCAATCAAGGCAAGAGAGGCTGTGTGCAGCCTGAGTATTTTTAAGCAGTTCTGAGAGAAATATTTAGTCAGGAGAAAGCAGGCAAGCTGTGTGCAGCCTGAGCTTCTTTATGTTGTCTGAGTGAAATATAACCTGTGTGGAAGCCTGAACTGTGTGTTTGTGAAAGAAAATTCAGTCAGGGAAAAGCAGGTAAACTGTGTGTGCGCCTGAGAAAAGGTCTTACTTGTAATTGAAAGAGAAATTAGTATCAAAAGCAGGCAAACTGTGTGTGAAGCCTGAGAAAAGATCTGTGTGACTGGGTTTAAGTAAAGTAACTTTAAGAACTGAGAACTACTCTTTTGAAACCATCAAGTTTTACAAATAATATGAAGCCAATACGCTTCTTATAAAAATAAAAAAGTTTGTTTTTTATATCCCAGAGTATCTGTCATTGCTATATCCCATTCCTATCCTCAGGGCCACATAGTACCACGAAGGAGCCTGATGCTTGGGCACATTACTAAAAGGAGAAATATAAGTTATTCTGGAATTTAATTCCTGGTGGCAGCATCTACCAAAAGGGGGCAAGAATAAAAGGTTTAAAGACCAAATCTACCTAAGAGAAAGAAAGCCGTAACAAGTGGAGGCTTAGCAGTGGGATATCAAACATCCTGAGGAAGTGAAATATTTTAGGTGGGATATCCAACATCCTGAGAAGGAGAAAATATTTTAAGTGGGATAGAATATCCTGGGAGGAAGGAACATTCTGAGACAAAAGCATTCTGAGGGGACAGATAGCCAAGGAGACAAGAGTGTTCAGTTAAATTCTATGTGGAATATTGAACTGTTATAAAGGAAAGAGACTCAGAGAAACTAGTAGGATTTATAAGAGAGAACATAATCTGGTGAAGTTTACTACAATTGTAGAAGGAAATACAATTAAATGAGAGAAAAATTGCAAGAATTTCTGGGAATGAAAAAGGAGGCTCTGATTCAGAAGTGCAAAGAGTTAAATTTACCTCACGAGGGGAAAAGTGTAGAAGAACTGAGAATTATACTGATACAAAGCAGTGTGGAGCCTAGTACTGCATCTGAAACTTTGAGGGAATGTATAATCCTAGTCCAGAATATTTAGAGTTTCTGAGAGAACAAAACCAGTTTGAGAGGGAAAACTTCACCAGATTATGTTCTCATAAATCCTACTAGTTTCTCTGAGTCTCTTTCCTTTATAACAGTTCTATATTCCACATAGAAATGGAACTTACGAGTTCAGGAGATGGAAAGACCAACCAGTTTGGAAGCAGAAAGATTACAATTAGACAGAGAGAGACTTAAGAATGAGGACAAAAAGGAGGGAAACTCTGAACCCAGAGCTGATTTACCTCGAATTACCCCAAAAGATTTTATGGTGTATGTGTCAGGAGAAGGTCCACAAATTTTCCTGTCTACTTTTGAAAGATCTGCTCAGAACTGGGGAATACCAGAGACATAATATATGAAGTATTTGCCCATCTTAATTAGAAGAGAACTGCCTGAGATCTATAACATATTTCCCTCAGATAAACCTATTGTTTATGCCGAATACAAAGAGGCAGTATATGACAGATTTAGGCTAGGTGCTGATTACTTCAGAAAGAAGTTTAGAAGCCTAGTACCTCAGAAAGAGAAGTCATTCAAGTCTTTTAGCACTAAACTAACAGACTATTTTGATAAGTGGATTTCATCTGCCAAAGCTAACTCTAAAGAGGGAATAAGGTATCTAATGATTTTGGATCAGTTTTTATTTCAACTTCCCTCAGAGATCAGACTTCTGTTAAAAGATAAGTTTCCAGAGAATGTCAACCAAGCATCAGAATGGGCAGATAGATTAACATTTAATAGAGGAGTTTGGGATCGCCATGAAAAGAAATACTATTCTTATAAACCAGAGTTTAAATCAAGAAGAGGACAAGAGGGAGAAAGGAAAGGAACATATGAGAGAGCTGAGATTACAAAAAAATCAGGATAAAAATATAGAAAGAAACCAAGATGGATACTGGAAAGATAGATGTTTTGTATGTGGTCTGAAAGGACATTTAGCTTACAAATGTCTAAAGAACCAACCTAAGCAAACAACACTTGAGCATGTAAGGAGGGTCACTAGAACTAACTCAGAGAATGAGAGTGAACAGGCAAGAGACTCCAGTAGCTCGACAAACACAAATGCTTCCAGTAAAAATACTCAGGCTGCACACAGCTTCCCTCTCTTGCCCTGACTGAATCTTTTCTCTCCACTGTCCTTCTAAAACTGCATTCACTCAGACTCATGTACAAATGAAAATACTATCATTTCTATGGTTTGCCCACATTGGCCTCATTGCATAAGAGGATTAGAATGTATTCATTCCATGATTGTGTAAAACACCTTTATGTAATTTAATAAAAATATTAATAGGTTTCAAACGTAAAATTTTGTTCTCCATGAAAAAAATATATATATACACAATAATTATGAATTTCTCACTTTTTTCAGGTCCACTTTGTGCTTGGTCAGGCATGTTGCATTAAATAGTTAATACTTATGGTGTGTTTTAAATGAGATTTGACCACCAAGGAAGGCCTTAGATGGAAAAGTTTTTGGTTCTGTACATATGGTGATGTTTGTACAATAATACCTGTGTATTTGAAAACTGGTAATTTTAACATACAATAGTATGGTACTAATATGTGGAACCACACTTCGATTGTTTTAACAACATTATTGTATTGTCTATTATTTGATTTAAATTTTTATACTTGTTCCTTATTAATTTGTACAACATTTTTAGCATTCTGTGAATTTTGTTTTTTGTCTCAACCTATTTGGTTACCCTTCCTTTTTGGGTTGTGTTTTTTCCCCTTCTCTTTTTTTTCTCCACAACATGTTCCAAACAATATTCCTTGTTGGAGGGAAGGTGGCATGTTATAGCTCAGTTTCATCAGATCACAGAAGCTAAGCAGGGTCTGTACTTGGATGGGATACCATCAAGAAAGGATCTGCAGAGGAGTCCATCTTTGCTTCTCACTTGCTTTGAAAACCCATTGCTGGGGTCACTATAAGTTGATTATGACTTGATGGAACATACACACATAAACTTTGTTATGTATAAAGAAAACTTGTTTCCAGTTTCTACAGTAAAGCTCTAGAATACTTCCGTTATCACAGACTCTCTATTTATTTATTTATTTATTTATTTATTTATTTATTTATTTTATTGGCCACCTTTCTCAGTGAGATCCAAGGTGGATTACAACAGTGTGAGTGAAAATACAATTCCGTTGACAGCTAGGACATTCACTGAACAAAGTACAATAAGGAACAACAGGACATTCAGGGAAACAGATACAACAGGGAATGGAAGCAGAAAATATTTAAACAAGCATAAAGCCAAACACAGAGATGAAATCTGAAACGAAGCATAACTAATGTTCATGCCATGACACTCCCTAATAGGCAGATATCTACATCAGCAAATAGTACTCAATAGCGTAGCGTTTAGTCCCCTTCCCTACCAAGGCATCTCTCTGAGCTACTTCTTATGATACAGTCTTGTAATATGGGTAGTTTTGCATAATCTGTCAAAAGACAGGAGAGTGAGGGCTTTCCTGACCACCTCAGGCAGGCCACTCCGTAAGGCTGGGGCTACCACAGAGAAAGTACGTGTGCAGGGAGCTGTTAATTTTGCCCAACTACAGGGTGCTATCTGCAGAAGGCTCTGTCCAGATGAGTGAAGCTGCTGTGGTAGAATATAGGGGGACAGGCAGTTGCACATATATGAGGAGCCAAGGCCATGAAGAGCCATCCAGAGATTTATTCAATTGTTTAATAAATATTTTCTGGGCTAGAAAAGGCCCAACACATTACATTTAGTTTTTTAAGTTTGTCATTCAAATGTTACTTCTTAAAAGAGCCTGCAAGTATACCCATAAGTACCCAGTTTCCTGGGGGTAAAGTGAAGATGACTGGGGAAGGCAATAGCAGACCACCCCATTACAAAAGTCTGCCAAGAAAACATTGTGATGCAATGTCCCCCCATGGGTCAGTAATCACTCAGTGCTTGCACCTTTACCTTTTAAGTATACCCTTGTGTATGTACACATTGTTACTTGCTCCCAATTTCTCTGACCAGAGTCAGCGCTTATAGGGATATTTCCCTTTGGAGCAGAGAGCACTGGAGTATTAAAATAAATAATATAAACATACCATATATACAACTATTCTACAGGTTAAGACAAAAGACACTTATGCAGCAAATTCCCAGAGAGAAAAAGATTGGGCACTTCTGGGTGCTGCAGGAGTGTCCAGCCTCTAACAGCCTCTAGCTGCTTTTCTCTCATACTCATAACCTGCTTTTCTTGTCAGTCATGCTCACACCTCCCCCCTCCCCAAGCTCTGATGGGTACTTGAAAACAGCCATCTAAGAATCCTCTCTTAACCATTAGGAGCCAGTGTGGTGTAGAGGTTACAGGGTTGTACTAGGAGCTGGGAAACCTGGGTTTGAATCCCCACTCTCTCATGGAAGCTTACTCTCATTCTCATTCTCTCAACCTAACTTACCTCATAGGGCTGTTGTGAGGATAAAATGGATGAGAATAATGTAAATCACCTTGGGTCCCACTGGAGAGAAAAGTAGGGTATAAATAAAGTAAACAAGCCATTAGCCTTCACTCACATTCCTTAAGGAAGTCTTGTCATAATACCTGGCTCTAGTCCCTTTGGGCAAAGTAATTAGACACCAAGCCCACAACAATATACAGGATACCTGTACTTGCCTCAGTGCAAGTAAATGGGGTGTGAATTGCAGAGGCATTTGCAACATCAACACAGCTCCTACACAGCACATTTCACCACACTTTCCTTGCTTCAGCCCTCACAGCCACCATTTCCTCTCCATCATGCTAGCGCTGTTTCAGGCTTTTTAAAATAAAACAATTGTAAGGCCTCTCTAAAGCAATGATGTTATTATGATCTATTGCCATAATGCATTTGCTCCTCTGAATTCTCCCCATTCATTTTAAAAAGTCTCTACGCCCTTCCCTCTTTCTGCGGCATATATATTTCTGCTGACTGGGAAATGGAGCCCATGTAAGCATACCCTTCAATAAATCTATTCGCCTTTAAAGACCCACAAGATTTGTGTGTGTGGAGGGTCTCACTCCCACATAAGTGGGGACAGGACTGCATCAGTGAGCCACCCAACAATAGTTCTATATATCGTAAGAGAAAACAAGAATATTTCAGGATTTACATTAACTCTGTCTTTACTCAAAGAAAACTGTTCCCCAACCCCTTCTGTGATTTTGGCAACAACAAAAAAAGTCTGTAAAAAGATTTTCCATGCCATATGCACCTAAAGTAAACACTGACTAACAAATGCTAATGCCAGAATAATTCTGATTAGTTTTATAGGTGCCTCTTAATTCTTATTTTGCCTTGCCAAAATAGAATATTTAATAAGAGCAATATTTTCTAACACAGTGTCGGGATGCGGCCGGGCCCCCCCCTCCTTACTCATCCGCAGCGGAGGAAGGGGACAGCGCAGGACAGACCCAGGGTGCCAAGCCCTGCGATGGCCAGCCAAGGAGAGGGGCAAAGCCCCCCCGCCGTGTTGCTGCCACAGATGCCCACCGCCCTCGCCGTAGAGAAGGGGAGGGCGGAAGTGGAGAGGGCGGAGGCGCCCCAGAAGAGGTGCTTCAACCTGGCGGCAGGGCGCGCGGCGGGCGCAGCGGACACTCAGCGCCATGGCGTGAGCAGCACCAGTGGGCAGGGCCAGCCAGCCCCTCACTTCGCCCAAGAGGAGGAGTGCCGGGCGGAACGAGGTGAGAGTGCGAGCTGCGTGCTGCACCCAGGGGAGGAGAGAGACGCCCGTCCACGGAGGGGGCAGGGGAAGGACGAGGGGAGGAACCGGGAAGGGGGAATAAAAGGGAAGAACACCGAGAGCATGAGATGGGTGCGGGTGTGCGTGCGGGGGTGGATGGAAAGGGGAGAATCGGGATCTTTGGAAGGAAGAGGGAAAGTGATAAGGGCGAGCTAGGGAAGGAGTGAATACGAGCCCAGGGGGAAGGAAGAGGGAGAGTGATAAGGGAAAGATAGGGAAGAAACTAATACAAGCTCAGGGGAGAGAAAGAGGGAGAGTGACGAGGGGAGTGGAGAATGGGCTACACGGGCGGTGGGAGGTTCAGGGAGGCAGGGAGGGGCCGTGTGGCACAGGAGCAGGGTGGGACTGAGGGGGAGAGGCAGGGCATTGGTGGTAGACAGGTGGATAGTGAGAGAGAGAGGGAAGCGGGTGCAGCAGACCCCCCTCCTCTTTAGGACAGCAGGGTAGGGCTGGATGGGAAAAAAGGGGGGGTGCCGCTTAACCCCTTTCCACGCCATAAGGAGGCAGCCCTAGGCCCAGGCCCCTGTGGCATTAGCCGGCAGGGGGGGTCCACGCTGGCGACAGCGCCCCCTGCAGGCCCCGGCTGCCCCAGAGAAGATCCCCACAAAGTGGTGAGCCCCTGTATGGGGACTGAGAGACACCCGCTGCCACGGTTACCCACCCCTGTAGGGTGGACGTCGTGCTACCCGAGGCTCACCCCGGCTAAGTTGCTCCCCCCCTCAGGGGGAACCCTGAGGGGCACAGAGCCTGCAACCACGGACCCCACCAGCCCGGCCAGCCCTGGTGCCGGTGCTATGGACCTGACCCAGTTTGGCCAGTGGCTCGCGGAGCGGCAGGAGCGCCTAATGCGGGATGTGGTTGTCAGACTATGGCATCCCAGTTAGCCAGAGTCTGTCTTCCTCCCTTCTGCAAGAAGCCAAGGTCTCTTGATTTTAAAAGGTTTATTTGAAAGACAGCATACAGGCCCAGATGTCCACATTCCAGGACCAGGAAGATCCTGGCTGAGCACAAGCTTTGTTAGGAATGAGTTACAAAATGAAAGTTGTTACAAACCCTCCGTTCCCAGCCTCCCCCCATAGTTCACATTGCTAGGCGCTCTTCTGTGGGAAAGCTGGTCCGTCAAGGTCGACTCTGAAGAAAAACAGATAAGATGCAGCATCCTCTCCCATGGAACGTGCGGTCACGGCTTAGCTGGACCTGGAGGGAGAGAAAGACTAAACAACTACCCAAATTAACATGGTGTGACTTAGGTTAAGTTCTCTTAGCCTGACAGATCCTGACATTCTGCCCCCCTTAAGACTTTTTTTTACCATCTCCCCCCGGTTTCTCAGGATATTGTTGATGAAATTGTTTTAAGAGCCAGGGGGCTCTGACATGAATTGATTGTACCTATTCTCTGTTCCCTTCCTCAAAGTCCTTCCAGCGAACTAAATAAAAGAGTTTATTACATCTATGCTTGGAGTCCAAGATTTCTTCAATTTCACAATGTATTTGATCATTAATCATGGTAGGAATAGGTGTTGCTGTTGAAGGATGCCACTTATCTGGAGCAGGAGCTCGTTTTAGCAAGCTGATGTAAAAGGTTGGGTGTACTTGGCGTAGATTTTTTGAGAGTTCGATTTCAGCAGTCACTTTGTTGATTACTTTTTTAATAGGGAAGGGGCCCAAGTATTTTAAGGCTAGCTTTCTGCTGAGTTGCTCTGCTTTGAGGTTCTTTGTAGAGATGTAGACTTTATCTCCAGGTTGCAATTCCCACTGTGCCTTATGGTGGCGATCAGCATATTTCTTGTAGTCTGCTTTGGCTTTGTCCAGAGCTGTTTGAATTGCTGCCCATTGTTTCGAGATAGAGGTCCACCATTGTTGTAGATCTCCAGCAGGCTTGCTTCCCAGTTGCATCTCGAAAGGAAACGCTTTGCCATCATATCCATGTACTATTTTGAAGGGCGTTTCCCCTGTAGAACTGTGTACCGCTTTGTTGTAAGCGTACTCTGCGAAATAGATTAGGTTGGTCCAGTTGTCCTGTTGGAAATTAATATAACACTGTAGGAACTGTTTTAAAATTTGGTTTGTTTTTTCCGACTGCCCGTCGCTCTGCGGATGATGGATGGAGCTAATCCCTTGTTCCATTCCGGTTAGCTGTAGAAGCTCCCGCCAGAAGTTGGCAACGAACTGTCCGCCCCGATCCGAGATTACCTTAGAGGGAAAAGAGTGTAGCTTCACAATATGTTTCATAAATATTTCAGCTAGCTTTTTGGATGTCGGGATGGTTGTGCATGGAATAAAATGTGCTTGTTTGGAAAATAAGTCCACAACCATTAGTATACAAGAATATCCCTTGGAGGGAGGCAGATCTGTGATAAAGTCCATTGAAATTACTTCCCAGGGCCGATTGGGGGTTTTTAGGGGTTGTAAAAGTTTTGGCGTTTTTTTTTTAATTTAGCGCTTATAAAGGTTGGACAGGAGGAGACATACTGGGACACATTTTTTTTGATGCCCGGCTACTAAAATTGTTTTTGCACTAGGTGAAGAGTTTTTAAATATTTGAAATGGCCAGCGGTACGGGCATTGTGACAACGCTGCAGAATTTTTTTTTAAAGGCTGGCAGGTATATACAGTTTGTTATTTTTTATTTAGTCTCCTTCTTCCATTTGAGATATTTTGGGGGGGTGCTCCCTCCCCTTCTTTTTTTATTTTGCTTTTTATTTTAGTTTTTTATTTTTATTTTTTTGTTTGGGTTTCGGTTGTTTGGCTATGAGTGGTGACTATATTTTTTAGTTGTTGTGGGGAGAAGACAGTGTTGATGGGGTTTTTTTTGCTTTGGTGTTGGGGCATGCGTGATAGAGCGTTTGCTAAAAAGTTGGTTTTACTTGGAAGGAAGTTGAGTGTGAAGTTAAATTTTGAAAAAAATTCCACTTAGCAAAGTTGTTTGGCGTTCAGTTGTTGGGGTTTTTTAAGAGAGTTTAGGTTTTTATGATTAGTTTAAACTTTAAATGGATGTCGGGGCCCCTCCAGCTAGTGGCGCTATACTGTAAGGGCTATTTTGACACAAATGCTTTTTTTTTAAATACATTTTAATTGCACTTGGATTTAGAAAATTTTTGGGACAAATATGCGCATGGCTGGGCTTTTTCATCCTCCCCTTTCTGCAGGAGCAGGTAAAAGCTGGCGTTTACTTGCACTATGAAGGGGCAGTTTTTATTGGGGTGCTGTAAGACAAGCTTTGACGTAAATTGGGTTTTGAGCTTGTTAAAAGCTAGTTGGCATTTAGGGCTTTACTTTAGTTTGGAGGATGCTTTTTTGCTTGATTTTTTTTTTGGTTTTTAGTAGATTAGTTAAAAGGAGGGCAATTTGAGCAAATTTTGTTATGAAGTTTTGATAGCAGCAAGAGGCCCAGGCCTCTATAGTCAGGGACCTCTGCTGGTCCTGGGAGGCATCCCAGGCCGCCACAGGGGCGGCCAGACCCCAGGGCCCGCTCCCGCGAGCTCCCCCTTTTTCCCTCACAAAGTTGGGGCCCGAGGAGGACATTGAGGCCTACTTAGAGATTTTTGAGAGAACGGCCGAGATGGCCCAGTGGCCTAGGACCCAGTGGCCCTATATTATCGGGCCCTACCTCACAGGAGGGACCCAGGCGGCACTGAGAGCCCTGCCGAAGGACCAGGCGGCCGACTATGCTACCCTGAAGGCGGCCATTTTAGACCGCTACGAGATTACCGAGAAGACCTTTAGGCAGCGGTTTCGCTCGCGCCCTTGGAGGAAGGGGGACCAGTCCCGGTTAGTGGCTGCCAAGCTGTCAGAGTTGGCCACCCGGTGGCTAAAGCCTGCCGACCCTGGGGAGGTGGCTCTCATGGAGAAGGTGGTGGTGGAGCAGTTGATCCAAATCATACCCCCAGAGGTCTGGGTGTGGGCCCTCCGCGGCAAGCCCGGGGACCTCAAGGAGCTCGTGCGCCTCCTGGAGAATTTCCTGGCCGCTGAGGCCACCGGCCGGGTGGGAAAGGCTGGGGCCTCCAGCTCAGCGGGGCCTCGGCGCAGCCGTGTACCAGAGGCCAACCATGAGGGGCAGCGCACAGGGGATCCCCCCATAGGGGGGAGGCCCCGCATCCCAGCCCGAGCGTGGCCCCTGGCGCCTACATTTCACTGGGACCCCCCTTTCCGAGGCCCCTGGGGCTGGGGACCGGGACCACGGAGGGAGGCACTGCACTTGGCCCGCTGGGGCCGGAGCATAGCCCCAGCATGGAGAGGGGCCCCTGCTTCTCCTGCGGGCAGCTGGGGCATTTCAAAAGGGAATGCCCGCTGATGGAGTGTGATGAGGGGTGGGAGATGGCTATGCCCATGGTGGGGGGCCGTACCCGCCCGGCCGTAATGTTTGTGGGGGTCAGGCTCGGGGCCGCTACCTATGCGCCCTCCTGGACTCTGGGAGCACGATTTCAATGGCCAGGGCCAGTCTGCTGCCAGCCAACCTACCCATGCAGTGCTGGACCCATGTGGCCTGCATCTACCACCACGCCCACAAATGGCCCATTGTGGACATCGAGCTGGAGTACTGAGGGACCCAGCACCTCCTGGAGGTGGCCCGGGTACCCAACCTGCTCTACCCCGTGCTGCTGGGTCGAGATGCCCCGGAGTTCTCCAAGCTGATGAGAGAGGCACTGGACCAAAACATCACCTGTTGGGGGGAAGCAGCAGAGGACATGGGGGATGAGGCTGGTCCCACACCCCATGGACCAGATCCTGGCCCCAGACACCTGCCCGCTGGACCTCAGGGGGACCCCGAGTTCCGGGCAGCACAAGAAATGGACCCCTCTTTGCAAGGACTGCGAGACTCAGTGGCGGTGAGTGAGGGGCAACCCTGTGACGACTGCCGAGCCCAGCGCTTGCCCCAAGTGGAGCAAAGGGGGGGTCTGGTACTGGGTCACCCGTGCAGCACGGGGACCCGGGGAGGTGCAGCAACTCCTGGTCCCCGCACCCTTTAGGTGCCAGGTGTTGCAGGCTGCCCACGAGCACGAGTGGCAAAACAGGCTAGATATCCAGTATGCCTAACTAGACAACAGTGAAAAACCTCCTGGATATCATGTAACAATTAATCATTGATTATTACAGTAGTTTTAGGATACATATACAACTATACAACAATTCTATAAATACAACAATATTCAGTTTATAGGAGATCCAATAAATATCACATCCAATTATTTCAATGTGCAACACAGGCTAAGAATATTTCTATTCCATATACAGTATATAATATCACAGTATAAATATCACATCCAATTATTTCAATGTGCAACACAGGCTAAAAATATTTCTATTCCATATACAGTATATCAGAGAATCCAATAAATATCACATCCAATTATTTCAATGTGCAATACAGGCTAAGAATACTTCTATTCCATATACAGCATATCAGAGAATCCCCTTTAACAATTTCTTCTGTGGTGAATTCAAGTGAGGTGGGGTTTGCTGTTACGTCCTTTGCCCACAATAGTCACATAGTACTATAAAGCGTCTCTGTTCCTTTATTCCCAAACATTTCAATTTCCTTAATCTTTGTGGACTTTGGAAACAGATCACCCCAACTAGATATCTTCTATAGTAGGTATTATCCAAACAAGGTATGCACTCCCTGGGCTAAGGAGACGGTGTTAGAATACCCATTATTCATTTGATTTTATCCTTTTGTTACAGGTGCCTTGAGGGATCCATGAGGTAACCCTCTCTCTGAGAAGGTGTGCCACTCACGGTCCAAACTGCAGCCGGCTAAGCGGCAACTTTCATTGGGACCACTTCCTCAGGGACCGGTGGCTCGCTGTAAAAATGGAGGCATATCACTATTTACTTTTGTGCTAGTATTCATAAACTAGTGTATGATAATAAATAAACAGCTTTGGTTACATACCCTGTGGTTGATTCTTTCAAATGCACCCAGGAGTGACGTGAAGAACCACGTAACTCTCCAGGTGTTTTGCATCTCTATATATTGTTCCTTCTGATAAGAGAACCAGAATAGTTAAAGGGAACCAAACATTTTAGTAAAGCTGTGACCTCATCTGCGTAATCCATTACACCAAACTCTATCTTAAAGGGTGTGTTTAATCCTCACTCTTCAAGATGCTTCTCTGACTCATCATAAGAAGCACTGAAATGACAAGTCAGTGTTTAAGCCCCTGGGTTTCAAGGTGTTCAATAAAAAGATTCATTCTGCTTCATGTTTCAGAAGCTCCCTGGTGCTCCCAACCGCAGCAGCCAACCGTGCTACATATAGTACACTAACTTTAATGTTGGTGGCAGAGTGATGTGCCTGTAGATAGTGCTCTGTTAAGGGAGCCTCCAAGACTTCATTTCTAATTCTTGAAACGTGTTCTAAAACCCTGACTTTAAGGGGTCTCATGGTATTACCCACATAAAGCTTTTTACAGAGGCAGATGAGAAGATAGACGACAGCCGGGGTTTGGCAGGTTACAAAATGTTTGATGTGGACCTTCCTATGCATGTTAGGTATTTCCAATTCTCTGCCCTGTACCATCAGAGGACAGAGTGCACAGTGCCCACGTTTAAAATTGCCCCTTGGCATATTGGTATTCATGTTCATGTGTATGTCTGAGTGTATGATCATTTCCTTAAGGTTCCTAGTGTGCCTAAAACTGATGCATGGGGGCTTGTCACATCCTGCTATATCCTTTACTAAATGCCAGTGTTTCTTGACTATATATTCCAAGGATCTGGACAGGGGTGTGTAAGTCCAATGACCAAAAGAGCTGTTCGTCCCTTTCCCTTCGCTTCTGATCTAACAGCGATTGTCTAGTGGTTAGATCCGCTTTCCGTCTGGCTTTCTGGATGGAAATTTCAGGGTAGCCTCTACTCCTAAACGCCGCCTCCATTCTACTGGCACCCCGTGCATAATCTTCCTGTGATGTCGAGTTTCTCTTTATTCTCAAAAATTGCCCATACAGTATGTTGTTCCTTAATTGTGTTGGATGATGTGAATTATACGCTAAATATGTGTTCCTGTCTGTGGGTTTGGTAAATGGACGAATTTTTAGCCTACCATCATGACCCTTGAAGACAGTGATGTCTAGGAAATTTATTTCTTTTTCATTACAGCTCCATGTAAATTTGATATTGTCATCCCTGTCATTCAACCACTGGCAAAAATCACTAACCACGTTCTTACCCCGGAATAAAAAAAAAAGAGGTCATCAATGTACCTCTTGAAGATGTGGATGTGGTTGAGAAAGGGGTTGGTCTCATTCATAATATGTTCTGCTTCCCATGCTGTCATAAAGATATTGGCGATGCTCGGGGCGGCTGTGCACCCCATCGCCACGCTCTTTGTCTGCATGAAGAAAAAATCCTTGAATCTAAAATAATTTTTCTTCAATATTATTTCTAGAAGTTGTATGAGAAACTGCATGCTGGGTATGGGATTTTGCCTCTTTTGTAGGACCTCTATGATGGTGGTCCTGGCCATTTCATGCGGTATGGAGGTGTATAGTGATTTCACATCCATAGTTAAAAGGATGTGATCTGCCTCCACGGGGATGTCCTCTATGATTTTGATGAAGCTTCCCGTGTCTTTGATATATGATGGAGCAGTCCTGACTGCTATTTGGAGAAAGGTATCCAGATAAATGGAAAGTGGCTCCAGGATTGAGCCACAGCTGGAGACTATAGGTCTTCCCGGCGGTGGGAAAACTCCTTTGTGGATTTTGGGTAACACGTAAAACACTGGTGTTCTCCCCGTCTCTCTATGTAAGGCATCGTATATTTCCATATTTATCTCCCCTATGGCCAGAGCTTCATTAAGGACTACACTTATAATCTGTCTAATGGTATAAATAGGATCCTGGGGGATTCTTTTATAGTTGGTTTCATCACTTAGTTGGGTCTCCACCTCCTTTATATACACCTCCCTGTCCAAAATCACTATACCGCCCCCTTTATCCGCGGGCTTGATTATAATGGAAGAATCGTCATCTAACCTTTTTAAGGCACTGCGCTCCACATTCGAGAGATTGTTCCAACCCCTATCTCCTTCAGCTTCCACTTTCTCTATTTCTTTGAGGACCATATACTCAAATGCGGCAATCATATGGTCCTATACCGCTGGGGTAAAGGAAGACTTTGATCTTAATTTACTGGGTAAGGTTTCTGTTTTATTTGTGGGTGGAATCTCCGGGGGGAAAAAATTTAGTTTGACAGTTCTAATCAACTTGAAATGATCTATGCGCGTTTGAAAAGGTTTGTAAATCAGGGTAGGAACAAAATTTAACCCTTTACTCAATGCTCGCTCCTCCTCCCTACTTGTTGGTCTGGAAGACAGGTTAAAAACTAAGTTTTCATCCGACCTTTGGGTCTGGAGCGAGGCTGGCCTTTTCCTAAAAAAGGGGGGCACTGTTGGTGCGAGATGGTTCGGCTTCGCAAAGTTTTGGTACTGGTCCCCTCGTCACCTGAACTGTCAGGTCCCGAGGGGCCTGACGTTTCCAAATCCGAATAGGTTTCTAATGTCTTTGCCCATGCAATGAGCATGAGTGTGCTGGCCACTTAGGGGCCCTAAAGACCATCTGGAAGATTCTGGAGCGGTTCTATTGGGCCACCGTGGCCGCCAACATGAAAGCCCACTGCCAGACTTGCCCCGTCTGTCAGCGAACATCCAATCAGCAGCCCCCCAGGGCCCCCTGACCCCCTGCCTATAATAGGGGTCCCCTTTTTCTGAATAACCATCGATTTTCTTGGGCCGCTGCCCCGGACCCCCAGGGGATTCCAGTACGCCCTAGTCGTAATGGACTATGCCACCCGGTTCCCCGAGATTAAACCCCTGCACACCATGCAAATGCCAGGGGTCGCCCACGCCCTGTTGCACCTCTTTGCCATGGTAGGCCTGCTGGCTGAAATCCTCTCAGACCGAGGGACCCCCTTTCGGGCCACCCTGATGAGACACCTGTGTAACAACCTGGGGGTCCGCCAAATTTTTACCTCGGCCTACCACCCCCAGACAGATGGGTTGGTGGAACGGATGAACCAAACCATCAATGAGGCCCTGCGCAAACTGGCCCCCAACAGTGGGACCTCTATATCGACCCCCTCCTCTTTGCCCTGCGGGAGGCTCCCCAGGCCTCTACGGGGTTCAGCCCATTCAAACTGTCCCTGTTCGACCCCCCTCCTCTTTAGGACAGCAGGGTAGGGCCGGATGGGCACAAAAGGGGGGTGTCGCTTAACCCCCTTCTGCGCCGTAATGAGGCAGCCCTAGGCCCAGGCCCCCGTGGCATCAGCCGGCCGGGGGGGTCCACGCTGGCGACAGGCCCCGGCTGCCCCAGAGGAGATCCCCACACACAGTATCCTTTAAACGTCAAAAAATACTTTGTTATTGTCCACACATTCCTTCCTATCACAGTCCTACAATCATTAATATTCTTACCACAATGCTGTGGCTATCACTGTTCCCATTTTACAGATAAGGAATAAAATTGAGAATTAGAAATTTGGCTACTGAGTAGTACTTTTTCCATGATGTTTCTCCTACACATGTATATATGAGTAAAGGAAAAAGAATGCATCTATGTATAAATATTGCACGTATTTATTTTTACTGCATGTGTGTATGTATTTTTCCATAGGGGAAAATTGCTGGCCATCATGGCTTCCCGATATTGTATATACAAGTTGACAGTCACATGTGTTATCTTGCATACAATGGTGTATTTTTCCAACAGCCCTTATTAAACTGAGATTTAGACATAGTAGAACAATTCATATACCCTGAAATGTTTGGGAATTGTGTCAAGCTTTCCCAAGCTGCAGACCAGATCTTTTGCATCAGCTTGCTTGCAGGATCCCAAAACCAGCATGGAAGAGAAGCGAAAAGGCTAAGATTAAACAGGAAAAACCCAGTTTCAAATCCCAATTCAGCCAAGAAGTTCCAAGAGTGACTCTCCCCTAACGTACCTCACAGGGTTGTTGTGAGGATAAACCTCACTGAGCTCCATAGGAGAAGAGTAGGATACACAAAGCAGCAAGTGACTAGACTATTAACTTGATCCCAATTTGTACTTTCTTTAGACCCTAAGTAAATTAATGCACAGGCATTAAAATAAGAATTATGTAATAGTCCTTCTTTAGGAAAAACTAAATAATGCCAGACTAAACAGAAAGGATTAATAATTCTGTATTTGACAAATTGTTCCATTGAAGAATCCAGACAGACTGATCATTACTTGAAAGTAGATAACATATGAAGTTATAACTTAGTTCTACATCAGAATCATTTCACAAGAATTTGCCTGCTTTAGATTGCAGCACCTCAACTATTTGCAGAGAAAGTTTTTCAGTTTGGGGAAGAGTTTCAGTGCATTTTGTGTTGTCACATCTATAACTTCTTCCAGAGAAATTCCTTTAATTTTAGCAATGTATTCCGCAGCAAAGAAGATATTCTTTGGTTCATTTCTCACCTGAAACAAATGTAGGCGGATGAGTCTCACAACACCTGCATTGGGTTCCAATTGTGTCATGCTTTAAGCCTTACTACTTGCAGCCTTCTCCTATTCTTATACCATATAGTGACCAACAGGAACCTCCATATACAGAGGCAGCAACCCTCCAAATACCAGTGCTAAGAGGCAGCATCAGGGGAAGGCCTTGGCTTCTGTGCCCCATTTTATTTTACTTTTATTTAGTTAAAACATTTGTATGTTGCCTTTCCACCCAACTTAGTGTCCCTGTAGTGGCTAAGAACCAAAACAATGTTTCAAATACAGATAAAAATACATATAATATTTAAAATAAACACAACGTATAGATACATACACACTGTTCATTGGCCCCTGAATGAAATAGGTGCTCGACTGGGTGGACCACTGGTTTGATCCAGTAGAGCTCTTCCTATGTTTCATCTGCACCTCTAAAGTAGGTGTTCTCAATCTTTCAATCCTAAGCGAATTTCACTCTCCTAATTCCATGGAGGTCATTGGGCTCAGGAAGGTATAACTCTGCTTAGAATTGCACTGTGAATCCCAGTAGGTTGCTCCTATTCTTCCTCCATAGCCAAAAACTTTTCAGGTCCCCCTTTCTCCATCTCTATGTTATTGCAGCTGTTTGCCCGCACATTGCTTTAGCCATTTTCATTGTGCTGTGGAAGGACTGGGAAGCTGATCCATGCAACTCAACAGGCTTCTCATGCTTCTCCCTTTCCTTTGTCTACCAAAGGGCCTTTACTTTGGGAAACTGGCTTTGAGGAAGGTTAGCTGCATCAGCATTTCAGGTTGCTGCTTCTCCAGTGTGAGGAGGACTTGTGAAGTATGTTGCACCTTACAGGGCTGACGTGGTGTGAACTGAACCAGCACTAACTCAGTTTGAGACCCTACGCAGAGGCTACTGGCATGACTGCATCATACCTGGGGATCCCCATCCTATCTGGCTTAGAAGCAACACTCAACTGACCTGTCAATGGTAGGTGCAGTCTGCACATCTCCCTTCTTTTCACCTCAGTGCCTCAAATTTCTGTGGGTATCACCTGCCTTGCCACTTCTTTTTCAGATGATCCTTTATTGATGATCTTGATAAGAAAGAATTGCCGATGACCCTTACCTGTTTTTCAGGACCTAGTGCAGGAGAGTCTGTTTCTAAGCAAATGCTTTCTAGAGGAAGGTGTTTCACAAGCTTCTCCTTCTTAAAGAAAATCAAGGAAAGCAATTAATGTTGATATTCCCTGAGCAGATTAATCAAAGATTTTTAAAAGTTAGGCTGTCAGTAGACTGAAGAGTTTTCACTTGACCCATCTCCTCTTTTTTAAAAAAAAATTTTTTTTATTAATAATGCTTATAAATACAAAACAGTTACAAAGCTTTTAAGGATAACTATTCCAAAATATTAATAGATAAATGTTCATAGTGAAATATTTGTGGCATAAAGCATAAGATATCTTTCTAGTAGATAGTCTAAAATTGTTTCACAAAACATGTGAAACAAGTTTAGTCATAAACAAACTTTAGTCATAAACTTGGACTTAAGAATAGTAAGAGAAAAGGCAATAATATGTAACTATCATTGAATCACTACATTAAGAACAAATCCTTCTTCCCTCCCCCCTCCCCCCTTTCCCCCTAAAGATAATTATCAACCATAAATTCTCCTGACTTTCACTTCCCTCCCTCTTCACCCCCCCTTTCTCCCATTCCCCTGACCCCACATATAGACAATCCTGACATGGTGACCTGCAGGTAATTACCTAACAGGTTATTGGTATAAAAAACCAATTCCGAAAACAGGAAAAGACAATGAGGGCTAGATGCAATTACCCCCTATCCCCCCTACCACCCCAATCCCCTATGGTATCTTAATTAAATGCTTCTTTTTTAAATTCACAAGATGAAAAATTATGTCCTGCTTACTGAGAACAATCCTCTAATTCAAATGAACTGGTATTTTGCTATTCTTAATGGGAGATAAGGCAAATAGCATTCTTCTTTTCTGTGTGTTTCTCTCCATTTTTATTGTGGAGTCAATTCCAACGGCTCTAAGAAGTGCTTCTCCAGACTCTTGATCAGTAGCTCTGTAGATTTGTTCTTGATGTGTGACCTCTAGATGAACAAGATTAATCCATTTATAGTCGATTTGAGCTTTCTTTAGAGCCTCAGATGTTCTTTTCAGCTCTCTTCTTTTGCTCAGTACTTCTGGCGGTAGATCAGTGAAGGCTAATATTGGGGTTCCGTTGTAATCTAGTGCTCCCCTCGCTCTAGCTGTTGCAAGAATTTTTTTCTTAATGCTCCTATCTTGAAATGTAGCTATGATGTCTCTGGAATATTTGTTCCTTCCGCTGTTCCTTGATCCCACTCTATAAGCATTTTCTATTTTTAGTCTCATCTTCATTTTCATTCCACTGCAGCTGCTTTGTTAGCCATGAGGCCAGAAAGTTTGGCAACTCTTCATTTGTATTAATATTTTCTTTAAATCCTCTAAATTTAACATTCCTCTATCTTATGGCCATTTCCAACCTTAATAATCTTTCCTGATGATAAGTATTTTTACGTTGAAGCTCTTTGACTTCTATCTGAGTTGTATTGTTTATTTCCACCGCTTTATTAGCACTGTGAGTTGCTTTATTTATTTCAATTTTCATTTCAGCAAATTGTGCTGTAAATTGCTGTGATAACATTTTTATGTTGTCAAGCAGATTTTGTTCCATTTATTTTATCAGCTCAGTAAAACTGTCCTGTTGGGAGGGTGAGCTTATTTCGGCAGTTTTAGTTGCGCCCGCCATTTTGTCTTCCTCTCCCTGCTGTCTCCCTGACTCTAATGCCGTTTCCCGGCTCGGAAAAAAGTTCTGTAAGTTTTTTATTGCCTTTACCTGGTACCTCTTTTTCTCAGACATCTGCTTTCCCATAATTAACAAATTTCTTTTTGTTGTGACGATTTTAAAGGGGAAATTGGAGGGGGTGGGGACGGAGCTCTTGCACTAAGTGTCCTTCCTCCTCTCCATCGACGCCACGCCCTACCCATTTCCTCTTTTAATCAAAATTTAAACTTGTTTATTTAAAATGTATATCCTCCTTCTCTGTAAAAGCAGCTCAAAATGACTCAAAGAAAATAATTAAAGCACATATCAGTAAAACAGAAAAGGCAGCATAAAAAGGTAAAACTAACTGAAGCAGCAGCAGAGGATAAAACACAAACTTATAT
This sequence comes from Eublepharis macularius, assembly GCF_028583425.1. Classification (NCBI taxonomy): domain Eukaryota; kingdom Metazoa; phylum Chordata; class Lepidosauria; order Squamata; family Eublepharidae; genus Eublepharis; species Eublepharis macularius. The sequence continues at coordinate 192,329,282 of NC_072790.1, forward strand.
CCTAACAAAAGCAGGGGGGAAATCTAAAAACCAGTAACAAAAAAAAATCAGACAGAGAAAAGGGCCTATTGGATCTTTTATATTGGTCTTTATCCTAGCACTTGGCTTAGCCTTCCTCCAGTCCCTTAACTTAGAGGAAGTATCCTTAAAGCCTCAAAGCGTATAATGGCCATTACATACATACACAGGAGCAGGCAGGAGCAGGCACTAAAATGTTTTTGGCAGAAAGTGCCACTGTCCTCATGATGGTAGCATGTATTGATTTGGGGAAGAGTTAGCCAGGTTCTTTTTCCATTCCTTATTTCAGTAAAACATGAGAACCATCACAGCTTCAGTCAACAAAATTGACTTCATTTATACCCAATCTTTCTCCTCAGTGGAGACCCAAAGTGGCTTACACATCCTTCTCCTCTCCTCCATTTTATCTCCACAACAACTCTGTGAAGTAGGTTAGGCTGAGAATGTGCAACTGGCCCAAAGTCAGCCAGCAAGGTTCCATGGTAGAATAGAGATTTGAATCTGGTTCTTCCGGATCCTAGTCTGACACTTTAATCACTACACCACAGTGGCTCTCAAAAGTGGTTTTAACTTTCAGAACCAGATAAACTTGTGTCTCAATCAAATGAAGTGTTAGTTCAATCAAATCAACTGTTCAAAATGGGTATCCCTCTCCTCTGCCCCATAAAAAAGCAACCGAACAGTGGTCTCCTTAATGTTATTTTTATTCTTGGCATCTTTGTAAATGTTTCATCATTCTAATTACTGAATTACAAAAATCTTGTAAATGGAACAAACTCCTTTGGATTAGGATTAATTCATAAGAGACAAAGCACCTGTCTACTTTATCTGGCAGAACATGCCCCAATATTTTACCTACCAGCCAAGGTTATTTTTAAATAACAATTACAGGAAATCCATCCACAAGGAATACATTTGGAGAGTACCCTTGATAGAGGTATTTATTTGTACTGCTTAGAAAAAGAAAACACAGCTTTCCTCTTGTGCTGGAGGTGAGAGAGTGAACAACCTTTGAAGATTAAAATAAACCCTAAAGAAAAGGGTTATGTTTGAACACTCTAGTAGCACAGCTTTACAGCAGGACATTTCACCTAAAAAAAGATTAAAACAGAAGCTTTCGGACCTGGCCATTGTTGGAAAGGAGATTTGGGGCCCTTACCTTGGGACCTCATGGGACCCCATTCGACTTCCTGCCCTTGCATGGTCAACAGACCAGAACCTTCGGCCTACTTTTGAGGCTCTTGGCTAGCCATTCCTAGGCCCATTCTGTGCACCGTAACTTTTTTGGTATCTGGAATCTAATCGTCAAATGCCAGTAAACAACAGATAGTTTATGATAGATGCAGCATGTAGAGACTGCCATTCCAAAGGCCTTTAAAATTACCTTTGTAGCACCAAGTACACTGAGAATGAATGTAAAATGAAGGGGAAAATATTGTCTGGTTAACCTTGCAATTAACTGCTTTTCTGATATGCCAAAGATTGGAATTAAAAAGAAAAAATGCATGCATAAACATCTGCCTAGCCACCCTTGTGTTGTCTGCAACAGATCAAGTACGAGTCAAGTGCCAACATCTCCATATACTAGGATGATGCCATCCTTCCCTTGAATCTCACCTGTTCACTCCTTGTAATGGAAGGAGGAATGGAGAAAAAATATCCAGCCTTCACCCCTTCCATGGCCACTGAAGGCTTGCCATCAAACGCATGAAGCAACACTCTTTCGGCACCTATGGAGAACCACAGGAGTCAGGACAGGAGTTTGACACACCAGTTATCTGCTGTGGCACATCTATCTAGATTTATATTCCTAGTTTACTCAATATTAAAGGTCTAAGTGATCTCTTCTGATTGGCAGGTCTGAGTTAGACTCAAAGAAAAAAGCTTACATGATACTAAAACTGGAGTGTGTCCAGTTCCAACTCCCTACCTTATTGTCTGGGTAATAAAAATTCACTTTTGTTATGAACTGGTTGAAGGAATATTGGGAGGGAAAAAAGACATGACATGGGATCATTCTGCTAAAATGAGTCTTTCAGAGAGTTTTTTTAATTGAAATTTTTTATTAAAAAGTTTTAAAAACAGATACAAGTTAAAAAACTCAAAAAGAAAAAAAAACTAGAAAGAAGAGCAAATTTAAAAAGGAAAGAAACAAAAGGATATATAGGAAGAGTTGAAGTTCCTCCAGTTTGGATCCACTAGAAAAGCTTGTAGAATGTGTGGGCAGAGCAAATCTTTCCCTGCCTTCCCCAGCCATTTCTCATGAAAATCCTATGTGACAGCTACACCCTTATAAGCCCAGTGATTTCAATGGATTTACAGAGGTATAACTCTGCTTAGGAGGACACCGTGAGCATCAGGAAAGCCTTGCAAACAAAATGCACCATGGTATGGAGTATTTTAACAACAAGGAGGGGAAAAAATCAGAGAAAAAACCCACCTCCCTCCTCATCCATTAGCAGTTTGGATCAATGCAGGAGGCAGAAGGAGATTTTTCCTGAAGCTCTCTCTTCACTGCAGGGTCTCCTTTTGTTTGTTTGCAAGACTCTTAAGCAGGGCTTTTTTTCTGGGAAAAGAGGTGGTGGAACTCAGTGGGTTTATTTTATTTATTTATTTTTTATTTTATTTTTTCAATTTATATACCGCCCATCCCCAGGGGCTCTGGGCGGTGAACAGTTAAAATCGATAAAAACAAGAACTAAAATCAATATACAAACACAGGGGGCAAGTCTTGCCAGCACAGGGGGCAAGTCTTGGCGGGAGGTGGTGCCCCTGGCACCACATGGGCACGTGCAAAGTGCGTGCATGCTCTCAGAACCAATGATGTCACTTTGGGTCAGCTGGAACAAAGGGGGAGTTTTTAAAAGTTTAAATGGCCCTTGGCGAAAATGGTCACATGGCTGGTGGCCCCGCCCCCAGATCTCCAGACAGAGGGGAGTTTAGATCGCCCTCCATGCCACTCCAGCAGCATGAAGGGCAATCTAAATTACCCTCTGTCTGGAGATCAGGAGGTGGGGCCACCAGCCATGTGACCATTTTCAAGAGGTTCCGGAACTTCATTCCACCGGATTCCAGCTGAAAAAAACCCTGCTTTTAAATCCCTTGGAGAAGGGGAAAGAGGGAAAGATCTGCTCTGCCACCTCCTTCCATGACCTCTTCCACTGGATCCAACCCAATATGCAAAAATGCTGGTCAGCATAAAACAGTATCGCTCGAGAACATGCTTATTTGTTATTTGCAAATTACTTATCTAAGTGGACAGTTTCCTGCAAACAAATGCATGCAATTTTAATCTGTAACTTGAATGTTGATTTGCATATTCCTAGCCAGAAACATAATCTTGTGCCAGAAACATAAGAAACTTCCTCTGCATAGTCGTGCTTTGAATAAAGCTGAACAAGCATTCTATGACATGAACTGCTGAAAGCCTCTGCCAGTAAATGCTTCTTAAGGAAGGACCCTGTGGCTGTGAGTAAGGCAACCTGAAAAACCCCTAGACCATGAGAATGTATTGCTTTCCTTTCCAATGGGGATAACAGAGCACTCCATGATTTAGAGAAACTCATACAAACATCATCTGCATAGATGCAGATCAATGTACACGCTAAACTATTACAACTGAGCACCGAGCAAGATACATTCTGGGAGCTCAGCATGTCCAGTGATTTTCAAACTTAATTTTCAGGTGCACAGTTGCCCAGTTGGGATCAGGATCATGGTGCAGGCAGGTATCAATCTCCAAACTGTTTTCCTAACCTTAAACAGCCCTGAAGAGCTGCTATTTGCTAACACGTTTTGGCAAGAAAACTGGAAAACTATAAATCAAGATAAACCATAAAATAAAACAAATGATACCTTGCTCCTTTAAGAGGTTAATGGTCGGTCTTCCAGCTGAGCGGGAGTGGACATTTCTAGGTAAACAAGAAGTACAAAGAACTAACAGCAGGGGTATTGTTGAAGCAGGGTTTTTTGGCAGACCTGGGCTGGCTTTTCATGGCTGGGCAAACCAGTTACATGGGTGGAATTTTAGGATTTTTGATGATTTAAAGCTTGATTCAGGGTGGAGGTTTTAACTTACTATTAAACACCCCAAAACCTTAAAGCCAAGACTGTTGACAAATATGTATAAACGAACAAACTTCATCTTAGACTATTCACTCAGCTGCTGCTAACAGCAAAAGGGGAGGAAGAAAAACCATTTTAGTGCCAGGAAGGATCTCAGAACTCTGTTCAAATGTTATAGAACAATGCCACTTATTGCCCTGAATGTGCAAGAGCAGCATTCTCTTAAAGAACAGAAACCATTCCAATCTTAAGTAGAATTTTAATTATCCCACGGCATTTCAGCTAACAATTCTCAGATCAATTAATCTAGACTCTAGTAATGACAAAGGGTCAGAAAAACAAAGGAAGAGTCTTGGGACACCTTAAAGACTAACACATTCAATGTTGCATGATGAGAGCCGGATCTAGGGTTGCCAACCCTCAGGCAGGGGCCTGGAGATCTCCCAGAATTACAACTAATTTCCAAATTACAGAGATCAACTCCCTGGAGAAAATGGCTGCTTTGGAGAATGGATAATATGGTATCGTATCCCTGGTGAGCTCTCTCCCTTCCCCAAACTTTACCCTCCCCTGGACCTAAGTCTAAATTCCTAAAACTCCAGGAATTTCCCAATCTGGAGTTGGCAACCCTAGCACAATCTGACTTTGTTAGATGTATGATCTTCATCAGCTGCCTCTGACAAAATGGCCTCAGACTCATGAAAGCTTATGTTAACGTGTGTTAATTTTTCAATGTTACTAGCCACGGTAACTGAACAAAACCTACACGTTTGGGGGCAGTGACCCTGTGAACACTAGTGCCAAGAGGCAATTTCAGGGGAAGGCCTCAGCCTCTATGCTCTGATGTTGGCCCCACCAAGTGACTGGTCAGGCACTATGTGAGGCAGGATACTGGACCAGATGGACCACTAGTCTGATCTAGCAGACCCTTCTCATGTTCTTAGGTGCCACAGGACTCTTCTTTCTGCTGTCCATGCATTCGCTACAGAAATCTGATGTTCTGGTTTTCTAAAAGGCCAAGTAAGAATCACTCCTGCAATACCCCAAAGTCTTACAAAGGCAGATGAAGTTCCTTTGCCAGCTGAATCTGCTTGATCAAGACTCGCCTTTGCTCTTCTTTCTGCTCATCTGTGCTGGCAAATCTGGGAGTGAAATCCAGACCAACCTGCAGCAAAAAATTGGGTAGGGGGGAATAGGTCACAATTTGTTCCAATATGTCACTAGAAATCATTTTCCTTCCTGGGTCCTTGCTGAGGAGAAAAACAGGGTAAAGTGCTGGAATAAACGAAATTAACTAGTTCCATATTACATACAAATCCTGGCTTCATTATGACTCGCTGCTCCTCACACTCACTCCTCAGGCAGCAGAAGTGCCTAGAATGACCTCTGAACTGAAACTACTCACATCTCATCTCATCTCACCTTAGGCTGAAGGAAGTTCCTCTGTTCTAAGGAGTCTTCCTTCAGCCTAAGTGGCTCTTCCACTGGAGCGAGGCTCCTTAGGCTGGAGAAAGGCTTCAAACTGCTTCGTGGAGTGGTAGGATACAGGTCATTGTTCGCTCAAGGCAGTTTGCTGCCCCAAGGGCACTCTTCCTGTGCCGCCCCTGACAGTCAGGCCAGCTCCACAGGCAGTGTTTCTGCAGTCCACCTTGTAGCCAAGACAAGCAGCAATGGCACAGGTGGGGTGGGGGGGATGTGCCTTTCTCCTGTCAACTCAGCCCACAAGAACAGTGTGTGGAAAGAGCATCCCTCTACAGACCTGCCTCACCACTACTGCAGTGTTAAGTGTTAACCCAAAACGTAGGAGGGTAAGTGGATATGAATCAATTCCTGCTTTTGGTGCTCCCCCCCCCCTGCACATAGTGTCACCAGACAATGACAGTCCAACTTGGTGTTGCCATTGTTCTGGATGACTCTGATCAGGCCTAATTCAGATACAGGCATGCACTTAAGAAGCCCTGAGCATCTAGTTAGCTTTCCTATATCAAAACATTTAACTCCTGGCAAGAGGTACACCAAGATAACGTCTTAGGTGTGTTACCGGGTATTATACACAAGTAATACAATTATGGAGTCTCTTCCATTGTAAGCCTTGATTATTACAAAATAATTATTCAGTATTATTAATATCAATTCAATCAACAGAAAATTATACCACCCATTATAACTACATAGATCATTAAAGGAGCACAATTGCATGAGTCCAAAGAAGAATCTTACTCAAAGATATGAAGGTCACAGGAAACAAGCCTCTTCTAAGAAGACGCTCACGATCAGTTTAGCTTGTCATATTTAAATGGTTCAGAACCTTTTCTTAACAACAGCTGCTTCAGAAACTCAAATGTTTGGCTAACTTATTATCTTTATGATTTCATACACCAAATAAGATTATCCATATTTGAAACATCTTCTTGAAAGATGTAATAGTGAGTTTACTCTTGCTCCTTTTTGTCTTAACAAAGGCTATGTAAAATCAGTGATTACAAATTTCTCATATATCTGATTATCTTTTGGCTTTCCACCAGTACGTCTATAATCTTGCCAGCTTTTATGAAGTTAGACATCCCTGCCATTCTCAAATACTCCTTGCACCTGGGCCTTGGAACATTGTATATATTGACAGGAGTTAAACAGCTCTTCCAATCTACACATGGCAATGTAACTGTGTAACTCTTGCTTTATGCTCCTCTCCAAGGTTGTTCTGTTCTAGGTCTCTAAACTCTGTTTGTGGCCTGTCTAGTTATGGGGCTGAGCTAGCCCTGTTTCTGTGTGCAAAGGTATCTTAGCCATATCCAGCAACTGTTCCTCAATAGTTCTACATCCATGACACCATGCAAGCTGGAATAACAACCAGGGTTTTGAACAGAATGATAAAGAAAGCACAATGAAGATTTGTCAAAACCAGGCCCCCAACCTTAAACAACAACTCACTCACAACAATGCATTTCTTGCATTTCTTGAACTCTGGGACTAGGGCCTGCAGTAAACCAAGTTACCAACTTTGCCCCCATATTCACTCCAACAGCAGAATCATTGGATCTAACAGCACCAGCTATACTATCTCAGGCTCATGCACTTGTCCACTTTCCATATGCCAAGCGTCAGTAGTGCCCTCTAACTCTCTATATTGGACAAATAGGTTAATCCCTTCAAAAATCACAGCATTCAAAAACCAGTGGGAGAACATTTCAGTCTGCCAGGACATTCCATCACGGACCTCAGAGTAGCAGTTCTCAAGCGGAGAAACATAAAAAAAAAATTACAACATGACATTGCTGAAATTGAGTTTATTTGCAAATTTGGAACAACGGACCTCCCCCGGGTTGAACTGAGACATAGAATTTGTCTTGCATTATAGATGCTAATTTTCTGCACTTTACACCCAGGCTCTATCAAATTAACATGTATTGTAGTTAACTTCCTGACACTTCAATTTACAAAAACCCCCTCCAACCTTCTGCCTGGAATATAAGGATTCCTCTCTTTTCCCACTGCTCATACATGACAAAAAGAGATCTGACTCTCGAAAACTCATACCCTGGAAATCTAATTGGTCTTTAAGGTCCTACTGGACCAGAAAATGACACACAAACACTCCTATGGTGCAATTATCTACACAAAGGTTGCACATCCTTTCCTGCACTAAAATACCATTTCTGTTGGGGGGAGAAATTTAACAGACCAAGTGTCCCTTAGTGAGATTCATTTTACTAACCTCTCCAATGGCCAACAAGCAGTCTTTATGGAGTTCTATGAGTGGCAATGCTTCATCCAGATCCTGCAAGAGGAACTTGAGTAAGTGCAAAAGGAACACTGGTGGCCTTATATAACATCTGGATCTGTTACCCAAATAGGCGTTCTCCTAATTAGTTGGGGGAAATAGCTTAAAGGAGACAAATGAGAAGGGGTAACTAGGATTTTCCATCTATGTTTATGGGGATTATTCCCTTAAGAGAACTCTCAAAATGAACCAACCAGATGTTAAATTGGAAAGGTTTTTATTAAAGAACAATAAAAGGACAAATGTACAAATATCACATACAGCACACACATGAGGCTGACTAAAAGAAAATCAGGGAGGAAAAGAGGAGAAAGCAGTTTTGGGGAAGGCAATAATTAACAGTCTCTAAGATGAGGTCAGCAGAGGCAGTAGCAAAACTACTAGTATTTCACAGAGAAGAAAAGAAGACCCAAAGGGATTTGAGAATGTATGTATGGCTCCAAAGACACACACACATGCACTGGTGGCTAGGGAGTCCAGATACAGGGCAACACGCTCCCTGGAGCGAGCTGATGTTCTCACCCCCAAAACAATAACTTGATGGGTTTTCTGGAGGTGGATAATGGGTGTAAATGGTGCTTGATGACCCTGTGAGAACCAGATGGGAAAAGCTACCAGGACTCGTGAATAGTGTTAGGTGGTGCTTGATTAGGGTAAATGGGTGAGGGGAAGTGAAGCTGGGCATGGATGAGATTAGTCAGGAGTTTCTTGGGAGACCTCATTGTCCTAAATTATGCATCTCTCCAGGGCATGGAGGGAGCCTTTAGTCAATCAGCCCCTCTGACTCCCTTCTAAAATATTTTTCCAGGCTTTTACCTGGCTGGCATCCATTTTGTTTCATTTTCAGCCAGGCAGTGCCTTGAGCTTCCGACATGTGAGGAAGGGTGTTTATAGTTTCATATCTATAAACTGCCCCTCAGCAGGAAGAGGGGTCTGACTGCTAACAGATCTATGTTTAAAGTCAGTGCCCCATTACAATATGAAACTGTTGCTTTCCTTTGACATAACCTGCCACTAACAATTGGTTAGTGGCAGGTTGGCTCTTTCACAAAAACCTAGAATCTGACCATTAGGACTAATTGGTTCTGCATGTGTCTTGCAAGGTTGTCACAGGTGAACAGGTAGGTGGCGGTGAACCTTTCAATATTAACAAAGTAAACGATGCAACCTAAAAAGATGATTTTTTTTTCAATTTCATAATACCATGAGACATAGTGATACTCCACACCCTCCAACTGAATGTCTTTCATTTTAAGGAAGTGTCTTGTTTTTTTTGTTTCAAAAGATATGCGGAAAAAGGTGAAAGGAGTTTATTCTATCCTCTTACCCCTTAAAGGAAGGAAAACTACAGGACAGAATAGAAGCTAGCTTTTGTCCCAAGTTAGTTAACCTCTTACTAACCAAGCTCTATCAGCACCATTTCTTTGTAGAGGCAATGTAATATCTACATGGAAGTTTTCACTATACATTCCTTGCTTCAGCCTCTTACAAGGGACATTCCTCACCAGGGCCAGCGCCTCCATTGAGGCAAGCCCGGCAATCACCTCCAGTGCTGAGGCGCCGGAGGGGGCGCCGGGGCCAGGGGCAGGGGTGCGCGCTGCAGAGCTGGCAGTGACAACGTGCAGGCAGCTGACCGGGAGGGATGGGAAGCTGCCTGTGCGCCACCCCGTCCACCTGCCATGCCTGTCCCGCAGCTACTGCAGCCTCCCAGCTCTCCCGTGCTGCTGCTGCTGCCAACATACGTCCCCGACTGGGAGCAGCAGCCATGGGCCAGGCGCAGCAGGCGTCCAGGGCGGCGCGTGGAGCAACGGAGCGGGAGGGCTGGGAGGACGCACACATGCCTCCCCAGCCACCCGCCATGCCTGACTAGGCTGGCAGACTCTCAGCCCTCCCGCCCAGCCGCCCGCTGCCCCACAGTCCGGGTGCGCATGCGAGGGGGCAGGAGCAGTCCTGAAGCTGCCCCCCCCCCCCGGCATCAGGCACCAGAAATTCTGGCGCCAGCCCTGTTCCTCACCACCACCAGAGGACTTTTTCTTTCAATCAGAAACTGACATCTCGCTATAGCTTTATAACATTATAATAATACATTGCCACTATCTACTAGTTCCTCTGAATTCCCAACTTTTCATTTTAAAAAAAGCAAATCTCTAGGCCTTTTCCTTGTGGAGATATATGGAGAAAATACCCAACTGCCTTTTCCTTTCATCTTCAGAACACAATGGACTACATACTTTTAAAATGAATTTCCACTTTTAAAAAAATCCTGAAAAAGTCCTCTCATAGTTGGGGGAATATTGGTTGAAGGGAGCTGAAGCTAGGAAAATGGTGCAGATGCAGGCAGAACCTGAAAAGCTCTACACCTTCCCATCCGTGTAGTGTGCAAATTTGTTTTAGCTGCAGTCTTTCCAAAAAGATCACAGTGGTGAAGGAGAAAACACAAAAATAGGATGAAAAAGGTATGACATCAAGTGGATGGCTCCCCAAAAAGCACTGAACTCAGAAATTCTATAGAAATTATCAACAGTGACAGCAATTTAACTTGTTTTTAAATCACCTTTAAAGTAACACTGCGCTCCTGTCCTGTTGGAGTTCTTTGAACTGGATGCACACCCAGACATGAAAAGACAAATCCTGGATGCCTGCACACAAACAATGCATTAAAGGATGGGCAACATCAAACTCTTTATATTGCTGCTGATAAGAAGGAAGGGAAAATGTAACAAATGCTGTATTATTTCAATCAATGGTACAAATTTGGAAAAATGGCTTGACCTAAATAATGAAATAAAACCCATTTTTTCTCTTACTTTTTCCTATTACTACATCCTAATAATTACACAATTTTTTTTTCAGATGTTGGCCTCTGATTTTCGAAATCCCTAAGAAGCAAATCCAACTTTTTAATACAAGCTTTAGCAATGCCAGCTTACTTGTATCCCACCCTTTCTCCAAGGAGTTCAGAGATTATCTACAAGAAGTTCAGGTTTCCCATATTTTATCTTCACAACAATTTTGTAAAATAAATGTGAAACTGCAAGATGATACCTGGTCCAGGAAGCATCAGTGAACTTCATCGGGTGTGCATTTTAACATATCATGTACTACACAGATTTGCTATCTTGTCATAGAACCAATTACATTAAATTGCTCTAGTTTTACCAGAATTTTATTGCGGGAATCCACAGTTGTTATTTTTGGAACGTTAACAGGTTTGTGTGTGTCCAGTGAGACTTCTGGCTGCATTCAGATGTCACAATAAACTTGTATTCTTGACAGGTACAAACCTGACTTATCGCTGTGTTTGCATGTTCTCTTTCTTCTCTTCTCCTTGTTTGGAGAGGGAAATTGAAAGTTTTCTGATTTTGGAATTCTTTAATCAAACTCCAGTTAGCCGTGAAGTCTGCATACAGGTTCCTGGTCAAACTGGATTCTGTTACCTCCCCCCAAATCAAGATTCTGAACTGGGATAGTTTAAAATCATAGTTCTTTGGATCCTAGACTGGAAGTTGTTTTCAGCAAGGCAGAAAAATTGGAAATGTGGATACCTTTCTGAAAGTTGCATAATTCTTCCAAATTCTCCTGAGTGTTCAGCAACTACAACCAGGGCTAAAACTTTTGCCTGAAACAAGAAGATGCAGGTTAGTTAATTTCAAAAACAACAGTGAGAAATCTTACAACCTGATCTAGAATTCATTTATTTGAAAATACCAGATCTGGCATTCCTAAGGAAAAAGGCAACCTGACAGAACAACCAATATAAAAAGTAACCACAAAAAGATTTCCACCCACAAAACAAGACTTCTGCAGCTTTCCCCTCTTGCAGCAGCCTCAAATGACACCCCCTCCCCAAAATCCAGGGGGAATGGGGTGTGAGGGGACTCACCAAAACTCTGTTTAGGATTGTACTGTAAGTATAAGTTGCTAAAACTTCACAGTGCAAAATAATTATAGGTATAACAAACCTGCTTTGCTTCTTCCAATACATCTTCAATGTCCTGAAAAATATTAAAAATAAGAGTGCTGGGAGACTGCTTGATACAGAAAGTACAGCACCAAATAAAAAAATATACCTTTTCCCTTTCAGAGATTTAGAGATTATTTGTGAAGTAAAGAATGGAGTTGAGTATTTTAGATGGCTCTTTACTCCAAAAAAGAAAAAAATGCCACTACTGTCCATCTATACACCTACTCCTTTTAGGCCTAGGTATTCAGATACAGATAAAGGTTTTGTACTGATGCATTTAATACACAAATAATCTGTTGTTCTTTTTTAAAGTTTGTTTGTGGCTTTCAGTGACAGCTACTATTGTCAAAATTATCACAGACCAGAGACTTCTAGAACCAGGGTACTTTTTACTCTGCTGAGGGTTATGATGGGAACAATTAGTCCCTAACAAATATCATAACTATCAAAAGAGACACTTGTATGCTAAAACTAACAGTAGACAATCTGTCTTAAAAGGTGTATATATTTCTCCTTAGCTACCATGGATTATACATACACTATTCTTACTGCTCTATGCTGACATTATAATCTTGTATCTTGCATCCAGATGTGTTCAAAATGTTTTTTAAGGATTTTGGTGGATCCTGTTGCTATATGTGTCCCAATTTCATAGGATAGACAGATTCACAATACATTTCAAGTTCACAACCTTATAGCCCCCTGTGACTCGAAGCTTACTGGGCCAGTCACATTCTCTCTGAGCCTAACCTACCACAGAGGGTTGTTTTGATGAAAAAATGATAAAAAGGAAGAATTACAAAAGCTGCTCAGAACTCCTAAGAGGGATGGGATAAAAATGTAGCACAGTATCAGGCTGAGGGGTATCACTGTCTACATTCTTGTCCTCAGTGTCTTCCTTGTGTGTCATGCCATCTTCTTTCCTATTGGGGCTTGCAGAGCCCCAGAAGTGAAGAGAGAAGGGGCTTGCAGTTTGCTGTTGTTTCTCTCCACTGGGTCTCTCCTGCACAGTTTGGTGAGAGAACCCAGCCACTTTCTCACTGGCCTGCTTCTAAGCTCCTTATTATGAGGGCAATGCAGCAGGCTGCACATGCTTAGTCAATTTCCCTAAAGTTGTGGGCCTTGATTGAAGCAAGTTGCTGCTATTGCAGCATTTCTTTATTGCTGCTGTCATCCTGGCTACTGTCGATTGTGGCTGAATTGGGGCAATAAAGGGCCTATATTGTAGTGGAGCTATTGTCACTGCTGTCCTGGTGGGGTTCCAAGTGAGCATCCTGTGGCTCCTAGGTAAGTCCAAGGGCAGTTCTGGCAATGGGGGTGGGCCTACTCTTGGGACACTCAAAGGGTTGCTGAGGGCACTCAAGTGCTGTTGTCTGCTGACAAAAATATTTCTGTACTTTTATTTCTATTGTTCTTTTAGTATTCTTTTACTTGTTAACATGTTGAAACAGTGTGTAAATGGCTGAAATAATAAAGCAGCAAGTCTATGTAAAGTTTAGACTGGCCTAAACCTAACTGGTTTCAACCTAGCAGCGCTCGGTTGGCATGAATATGTGTAATGTATCACTTACACATTTCTTTAAAAGTAAGTCCAGCTGAATTAAATGGAATTTATTCCAATGTAGGGTTCCAGGCTTAGGCTGCCAACAGCCCAATCTTGTGCCGACTCATTGATTTCAATGGCCTTAAGTGTCTAACTGTGAATAAAATCAGATTGTACAGTAGGCAGAAATGCGAGCCTTTCCCAGCATAAATAGCGCCATTATTAAATCCAGAGGAGTTAGCCGTGTTAGTCTGTAGTAGCAAAATCAAAAAGAGTCCAGTAGCACCTTTAAGACTAACCAATTTTATTGTAGCATAAGCTTTCGAGAATCAAGTTCTTTTCATCAGATGCATAGTACAGAAACTGGTCAAATATAGAAGAGGAGGGGAGGAGAGAGAAGATGCAGTTGGGGGGGAGAGGGAGGGTGCAACCAAAACATTCCTTTGCTAGTAAATGTAAACATCTCCTTTTGGTGTCCTTTTGGGGTCAGTTGGCTTGGGTGAGGCTTCAAGGGAGTTTGCCCTGTTAGTTTGCAGCAGCAAAACAGCTAGACCATCCAATTCCTATGTAGTTTAAGCCCTCAGTCCCCAAAAGCCCACGCCAGGCGCCTGGCGTGAGCTTTCGGGGACCACAGTTCTCTTTGTCAGATGCATCTGACGGGGAGAGCTGTGGTTATCGAGGGCTTATACTACATAGGAATTGGATGGTCTAGCTGTTTTGCTGTTGCAAACTAACAGGGCAAACTCCCTTGAAGCCTCACCCAAGCCAACTGACCCCAAAAGGACACCATGCATCTGATGAAGAGAACTTGATTCTCGAAAGCTTATGCTACAATAAAATTGGTTAGTCTTAAAGGTGCTACTGGACTTTTTGATTTTGCTACCACAGACTAACACGGCTAACTCCTCTGCAAAAGGAGATGTTTACATTTACTAGCAAAGGAATGTTTTGGTTGCACCCTCCCTCTCCCCCCCTAACTGCATCTTCTCTCTCCTCCCCTCCTCTTCTATATTTGACCAGTTTCTGTACTATGCATCTAACGAAGAGAACTTGATTCTCGAAAGCTTATGCTACAATAAAATTGGTTAGTCTTAAAGGTGCTACTGGACTCTTTTTGATTTTGCCATTATTAAAGGGGCAGAACAAACGACCCCTGTCAATATTCCACAAACAAAGAAACCCAGACATTCCTCGAAGGAGCTCCGAGCGAGGTATATGGCTCTTTCCTTCATCATAACCCTGTGAAGTAGGGGACAGTGACTTCAAGGGTGGCGTGGGATTTTGAATCTGAGCTTCCCCAAATCTAATCCGACACAAATCATCTGGAATAGCTCTCGGGGAAAGAGAATAAAGCAGTGCAGCTACACTGGTACACTAGAGGCTGATGAGAGGAAAGAGATACAATAATATCAAGAAGACGGGCTGCAGACGAAAGAAGTTTCCCTCACCTCTTGGAACTCGGGCGCCGCAAGGTGGCAATGACAATCCACAGCCCCCATCCTTACAATACCGGAACTCCTAGCAAAGGCGTTAGTTTTTAGGCGGATCTATTTCCGGACCTCCCGTTTTGCCTCGGTTCTACTTTCGATGGGGCTCGGCTTAGTTCTACTTCCGGTCTAGGGAGCGCGCCCAGTGGGTGGCTCGCCGCGGCAACGGTTTTGGAAGAGCGGGAAATGGCGGCAGAGGCGCTGCCTTCGGCGCCGTCTTCCCGCTCCCCTCCGAGCCGAGACCCCCGCGTGCGATGCCGCTCGCGCCGCTGGACGGCGGAGTTGCTGGGCCATTGTAAACCTTACCTGCGCGCTTTCGGGGACGAGCAGCCGGTTGAGGCCGAGAACTTGAAATGGGCGCTCAAGGAGGCTCTCTGGGTAAGGGCGGGGCGTCTGCGGCAGCTTTTGTTTCCCCTCGATTTTGGGGAGAGGGACTTTAAGCATCTCTTTTACAGCTCTCGGGATAAGAATTGGTAGGTCGAAAAGTAGGTTGTCTCGATCGTAATGCGCCATCGGTCCCTGTTTTTTGGTAGTGCTGCCGGGGGATTCGCGTTCGGTCCCGTCCCTTTTGGGGGCTTTTTAAAAGGATGCTTTAAGTGCTGGTCTGCAGGGTACAGCTTCTTCACCAGGCTTTCTAGACGTTTAAACTTGGAATTGATGCAATCTATTTCTAGCTTGCATGAGGGGCGTGCGTGGAAGTAAAGACAATGCGCTGTCTGTCATTTCACGCTCTGCAGCTGACGACGTATGTTCTGAACTTTTGATAACACGTTGAGGGACAATTCTGTTTTTTCTGATATTGTGTTTTCTGTGGTTTTCAGTGTTGCATGACAAGGGGCAAAAATCAGCCAATACAGCTCTCTAAGAAACTGTCTCCAGGCTTTGCCTGTAAATTTCATTCGCATCTCAGGATCTTGACTAAAATCAAATAAACATATTTAATAAAACTACCTACTTCTAAAGTCTTTTTAAAAAGGGATTTACATCTTTAGGATTTTTACAACAGCCCTGTAAGTTAGCCCAGCGTTATCCTCATATGACAAATCCAGCAGCTGAGGATGAGAATTGGTGACTTGCTTCAGAGTTGTGTCTGAGTTGCAGTCTGAAGAGGGATCATTAAACTGATGAGATACTGAACTATGTGCCCAGTATCTGTCCCAGTCTGCGAGGCTGCCTTATTTGGAGCTTATTTAGAGCAGTCTTGGAAAGAGCCTGTCAGACTAGAGAAATTCTCTTCTTCCTCCTGCTGCAAAGTTGTTTCAGGTCTCCCTCTTTTCTTTTCCTTTGTTTTTTTGCAACCAGTGATAGCCTCTAAGCAATACATGAGCTATACCAATTGCTCACCAGCTGTCAGATTGGGCCCTCTTTTACAACAATCCCTCCCCTGGGCAGACTCCCCACATACACTAACAGAATAGTAAGCAATATTCTTTCTTATCAAAGGCTATTGCATGGTAGTTGATTTTTATCTTAGTTTTCAATTTCTGTGTTAGTTCTTTCTGTATGTGTCCTGAGGGCCAAACTTGCTAGGTGGCCTGAAGAGCCCCTTGTTTTTTCAACCCTCGACAAACAGGAATATTAAAGTCCTGGTGGGCGGCATTTGGGAAGGTCAGGTCTACGGGACAAGGCCTGGTAGGTGAAGTGACTTCTCTCAGACAGCAGATTTGGGGGTACCATTAAAGGGCAGCAATTGTCAATAGTTACATTTGTTAGCCAGAGACCTTTGACATTTCATAGTCCTGGGCTTGGAGGTTCAGCTTTTTACTCCATCTTTTCACATCCCTTTCTTGTGATCTTGTTTTCTCTCTGCATTCTATTCCACCCGTCCTGTGGCAACATTTATCTGCTACTGTCTGGGTCCCCTCCTACCCAGCATCTTGAAAAATGGTATTCTGAAGGTGGTTAGAATCTGTTACATCAAACGCAAATGCAACTAACCGAGTATATGATCTCAATGAAGCTGTGTATTTTCATATTTTTACTGTTTTTTTATGGTGACCATGTTTATATACGGTTTTGGTTTACATACAACCTTCTCTGACCACAGGGACACATTTGAGCAGTTGCTGGAAGGTTACCACTTAAAACTTCTGTTACTATGAATGAGGTCTACCAACTAATGATTGTTAGTATGTGGACACTGATGAATAAAGCTGTGATTCAAATGAATATTAGAACAGCCACTGGCTTTTAAAGCATAAAAGCACACCACAGTTTCCCATGCAGTTTCATGTATTCCCACCTGCTTTTAATTTCTTTCAACCACCATCATTAAACATCAAGTACATTTGGTGTCTTCCTTAGGCTGTGATAATATGTGTAAATTGATTGTTAGGTGATGGCCAACATTTTATTTGGGCTGCTGCTAGATTTTTGACACTGGCACCAAAATCTCTATGACAGTGTATGCATCAGTGGCAGTACAGTGGGTGTGAAATTGGCATGGTTCATCAGCTTCAAACCATGGTTTGACATTGTTTGAGTTCTGTACTCACATGCTTCTTTCTACCACCGTGTTTGGAGTCAATGAATGACTTGTGACTTGCACAGCCCACCGTTTCTCTTTATATCTTTTGGATTGTGTCTTGTGCTCCACACCTGGATTGTAAAGCATAGTGGTTTGTAATCTTGCTTCAAAAGGAAAGCACAAAAAACAGCTTCGTATTTTAGCTAGACCAGTGAATGGTTTGCATTCAAGCGGAGGTCATTTAATTCTGGGGTACATCATGTGAGGGAAGAAAAGAACATGCGAGCACAGAGATTATTCATGTAGTGCCGAGCCATTGTTTATTAGTATTTCTGACCTGTGCCAACATTTGGTGGCATTTTATTGTATTTTGTTACGACTTTGCCAATATTTAGCAAAATATTGCCATGCATTGAAGGAAGCAGCCTGATGAACACAAATGTTCACTATCACATTTCAGCACAACTGCAGGATTATATGAATTAATTCTTCTGCACAGGGTTTCTACATAGTAATGTAAAAGTGATGATCGTGTAGGAATGCTTAAGGGGTTTCTGGTGCATATAAATTCTACTGTATTTTATTGGTTTTGACATATACATTTTCTACAGAATTTTGAAACAGCCGTACAAGAGAACATCACTATTAATGGACAGCCATGGCAGGAGTCATCAAACGATCTTCAAAATGGTGTGTGAATTTTTCAGTACACTTTAATTGTATGTTTTGGTTTTCAGTATTCAAGGAGTTTTCTTTGTTGGTCTTGTCTGTGAGAGCCAACAAAATGACTCTTTGTTTCAAATAGCTTTTAAGTAATTTTTACCTCACTGGTTACCTTTTATTCACTGTTCTGTTTCAGTGATGTTCGTTTTGTGGTTAATTTAGTTCTATCAGCTGTTTTGTTGTTTTATATGGTGCTGATTTATTTTTTAATAATTTGGGCAACTGAATTCCACGTAGGGCACTATTATCCAAGTGCATTTGCATAGCGTCATTAAAAGGCACTTCCAGTTCAAAGGCTTACATTAAACCACTTTATTCCTGTGATTACATTTAAGCACTTATGAGAAGTGACAAACTCCAATGTTTCCCCCTGGTTTTTGTCTCCCTTTTTACATCATTTCATTTATTTGTACCTGCTATTGTCCTCCGCAGTGGCCTAAGGTGACATACAACTATGTCCTCTCCTTCTCCAGTTTATCTTCACAATAATCTTGTGCGGTCGATTAGGTTGAGAGAATGTGACTAGCCTAGGGTCTCCCAGCAAGTTGCATGTCAGAGTAGGGATCTGAACCTAGATCTCCCAGATTCTAGTCCAACACTGAAATCACTATACCACGCTGGAACTGAATACTGGGAAGAGATGCATGTCTCCTAGTGGGTTGTTGTTTCCATGCTTGTGTGGTTCTAGTTAATGAAGAAAACGGATTCATTTGAAATGTGGTGCTGGAGGAGAGTTTTACAGATACTGTAGATGGTCAAAAAGACAAATAAGTGGGTTCTAGATCAAATCAAGCCTGAATTCTCCCTAGAAGCTAAAATTATTAAACAGAGGTTCACATCACGAGAAGACAAGACTCACTGTAAAAGATAATAATGCTAGGAAAAGTTGAAGGCAGTAGGAAAAGAGGAAGACCCCAAACAAGATGACTTTTTTCAGTAATGGAAGCCACTGCCTTGCTTTTGTAAGATCTGAGATGGGCTGTTAATTATAGGACATTTCATAGAATCATAGAATCATAGAGTTGGAAGGGGCCATACAGACCATCTAGTCCAACCCCCTGCCCAGTGCAGGATCAGCCTAAAGCATCTCTGACAAGTATTCATCCAGCCTCTTCTTGAAAACTGCCAGTGAGGGGGAGCTCACCACCTCCCTAGGCAGCTGATTCCACTTTTGAACTACTCTGACGGTGAAAAAGTTTTTCCTAATATCCAGTCGGTACCTTTGTGCATGTAGTTTTAGCCCATTGCTTCGCGTCCTACCCTCTGCTGCCAACTGGAACAGCTCCCTGCCCTCCTCCAAATGACAGCCTTTCACATATTTAAAGAGAGCAATCATGTCCCCCCTCAACCTCCTCTTCTCCAAACTAAACATTCCCAAGGCCCTCAGCCTTTCCTCGTAGGGCTCAGTCTCCAGACCCCTGATCATCCTCGTCGCTCTCCTCTGCACCCTCTCGATTTTGTCCACATCCTTTTTGAAGTGAGGCCTCCAGAACTGCACACAATACTCCAGGTGTGGCCTGGCCAAGGCAGTATAGAGAGGGGCTATGACCTCCTGCACATTGTCCGTGTGTGTGTGTGTGTTAATTCATAGTGTTATCATAAGTTGGAAACTACTTGACGGCATATAACACACATAATTATTGTTAAAATAGACATTTTAAAAATTTATACAGTTAAGTAGAAGTATTTGATCACTAGACTCCTAGGTGGGCAGATAGTGTGTTATAGAAGCATCTGACGTGATCTCATAGTATGGAACTACTCTGGAGGAAACCTGTATTTCAGCACTGTGGATATTGATAGTTGTTTGCTTCCAGTATCCAGTCCTGTGGTAGAATGTTACATTAGATAAGTGGCAAATTGATTTCTTCCAGTTGTGATTCTGTGGCGAACATCTCAATAATAAATCCAGAAGAGTTAGCAGTGTTAGTCTGTAGTCGCAAAATAGTAGAGTCCAGTGGCACCTTTAAGACTAACCAACTTTATTGCAGCATAAACTTTCGAGAACCACAGTTCTTTGTCAGAAAGCTTATGCTACAATAAAGTTGGTTAGTCTTAAAGGTGCTACTGGATTCTTTACTATCAATCGTAAATGTATTTGTTTGATTCTGTGAGACTTCTTTTAAAGGAAGGCTGTCTAGGATCACAAAGTCTGTAATTCTAAGTTCAGTAGACTTAGAAGGGCGTAACTTTGCTTAGAATGGCACTGTTAGTTCCAGTATTGTTAACAGGTCCAGTTCTGCCTTGATTGTATTATGAGGGTAGCTATGTTGATTAAAACTAAATAAAGAGCTGGGTGCAATTATGTTATTAAATTCCTGACATTTCTGATAAATTCCCAAATCTCTGCATTCTAGAAGGGTAGTAAGTATGTAATTGTAGGAAATTGTTTTTTAAGAATTAGTTGAGTGTTTGATATTGTCAAGCAGTTGTGTACACACTTTCTTTCAATGCCATGTGCTGACCCCTGGAGCTCAGTACAGAATATCCGAAGTGAAAACTAGTGTAATGAGTAATGTTTGAATACTTCTCAGAAAATAAAACTGTAATTCAGAAGCGCTTGGTAATTCTTATCTAATTCAGTGTCCTAATGAGGCTTTTCATGAATAGTATCTTCAGTACCAAAGTCTTATTTTGGGAAAGCACTTAACATTGTAAGATTAGACAGCTTTTATTAAGCTTTTAGTTAAGCTTTTATTTGAAATGCAAACTATTATACAGTTATTGGTTCCATTTAGTGAGGTGAAAATATTAAAGGATGTAGACAAAATTAGGCTTTCCTAGAAAAAGTTGCTAAATATGTTATTCTATAATGTACAGGTATCCATGTTGTGGCTCCTTCCCAGGCAAAATCGCTATCTAGGGAGAACAATAGGAAGCAAAGCAGCTTTGGTATATATTCAATTAGTCTGAAAGCATTACTTCAATGGACTACCTGCAGATTATGGTGAAGTACAATCCCTTTGCCCCTTTCTGGGGAATGGGTTGGTAGGCTCTTCAGTGACTTGGTATAACCCTCAAATGAGATTCTGAGCAGGGTGTAAAATCAATATTATTGATCTGTAAATGAGAAAAATCATTTTCTTATCCTGTTATATGTAGATTGTCTGTAAAATAGCTTCTGTGGTTTGTTAAGATTAGTTATTGTTTTGAGCCTTGTCATTAATTTTTCATCCTGGTAAATTTTATTGTTCCTAGGGTTGTATTACATATAGCACTAGAACATTATGCAAGGGGAGTAAAACTAAACTCAAAGATATATTTTTGCTTGTGCAACCTATTGTTACTATGGTGTACTGATACATTGATTTTCTAGTGCCATTTTTTTTTTAATGGCAGAAGCCCCAGTGGCCGGGGTGGTGGCAGCCACGATGTGGGGACTGATGGACAGAAACTTCAGTGACACCTGCCTTTAAGAAGCCCCAGTGCCACTGCACCTTATCTGCAGCCACACCAGGAATGGAGAAACCACATATGCCCTTCCCCATATAGAAACCACCTCAATTTAAATAAACTGGAGTTTAGCAGTGATGGGCATAACCAGGTTAACTGAAAGGCATTCCCTCCCTCCTTTCCTTTTCCCTATGGAAGTCTTCCAGACTAGCTCCAATTATTTGTAGTCTCCAAATGTGGGCACCTTCACTGACTGAACTTTGTTTCGGTCGCACCAGCTAGGATTCTTAATCGGCATTAAGCGGTGATCAAGAATTTTTTATAGCTAAAAGTATTGAAATGTGTGTATCTGAAGAAAAAAATGTAAAATCTGAAGGCAGTTGTTGAATGTCAAAAGATGCATTATTAACTCCAAATACAAATTAAAACATTTATTGAATACTATTAATGTGAGTTCTTAAATATGCTCAAATCTAGTTACTGCCTGCACACTGTAGTGGCCCCCACGCGTGGAAATCAGGAAGGCACCCACACTTTTGGCATCCACAAACTATGTAAAACAGAACTGTTCAGGAGGACATTCCAACTGAAGTAAGGGACACTGCTGCAGCTTAGCTCAGCAGAAGCAAACTGAAGCAAAGGCAAGCCTTGTACTTGTGGCTGAGTACTGCTTGTTTCTGTTCTGTGGTGTTTTCCCACTGGCTGAACCAAGTACCTGGCTGCTGTGAATGACACTGGTTCTGTTGGGCTAAGTTGCTTGTTTCAGTTTGGTTTGGGTAGAATGGGTATGATTCTATAGCGGGATGTTGGTCCCCTTGCTTCACTTTGGTTAAAAGGGAATTCCATTCCTGTGCTTCAGTTTGGTTCTGTTCTGTTGGGGTTTCTCTGGGATGAGCTCAGCTTGCATTTGGGAGTGTGCCTTGGCCATGACAGCCTTGCCCCAATGTGTTTCTGAAATTGGGAGTCAGCTTGGACTTTTTTTCCATAGGAAACAATGGAGTGTCTGGGGTCCATAGAACTGACCTCCAGTGTCTAATCAACATGAAACCTGGGGGTGGGGGGTCTTTAGAGGACAGCCAGGAGTAGGTTTCCTCCAAATTTGTTGAAGTTTGGTCGAAAAAAATCTCCCCTCCCTCAGTCCACTAGATAGCCCACTAGAGTGATTTTTTCCCATAGAGAACAGTGGCTGAATTTTTCAGCTGAACCAAACCAGAGAATCAATTTGGAATTCAGGGGATTCTGAATTTTTTCTCAGATTCAGTAAAAAAAATTATATATACCAAAAATTTATATATACCGACACCTTTAATGTCATGTTTAATACTTACACCTTAATTCATATTTCTACTATCCTTGTCCTATTACATTGTTTATATGTATCCTATTATTGATTGTACTGGCTTACATTATGTAATCTGCCTTGAGTCTCAGTGAGAAAGATAAACTATAAATAACATAAATAAATGATGTTGCCTTATGTGCAGATGATCAGTGGCTAGGAAACCTGGGTTCAAGTCTGAATTTTTCCATTGATTTACTAGCTTACCCTAGGCAAGTGTAGCATTACAACTCAGTCTATAGTTTACTAGCCCATAAAATCCATTACTAGCCCATCCACACGTACCTGTCAGAGGCATATATCACACAGTATCCATCAATACTATTAGCAATACCTCTGTGAAGCTTTTTAATATTCAGAACATATATAGCAAAAACTATATTATCACTATTTATTATGGACAGCTAACTTGATAGCATTCCCTTCAAGCTGTTGCTTTCTGGTCAAGTGAGGTGGACCGTCTTTCCATTTTTGATGGTTCTGAGGCTTCAGGGTATATCAAGAGCGCTCTTCTCAAAAGTTGCTAAGTTAATAGTAGTTACAACTGCAGCTAGAGTTGTTTCTCACTTCATGGGTTTCCAAGTTCAGCATGTTCAAATTGGACATAATCTCACTGTCTTCTTCATGAATCCATAATCCCCAAGGGGATTTGGGTATTTTCCCACTTTTAGTGCTTGTCTGACAGCTGAATTTGAGAGAACTGTGTCTTACTGTGTGAATGGGATGAGTGGAAACTTTATCAATGCATTTCTCAGAGCGCCTAAGGATACCTAGGACTTCCTAACCTGGAGACTTGTAGGAAGGAGGTACTTTAGTGGGGGATACAGATACCAGATTTCATATACCAATTTCATATACCAAATATTGATATTTTTCATGTTAATTAGGTGCTGACATCAAACTCCTTGAAGATCAGCTTGATGAATTAGTAGTGGAAGTGGCTTCCAAGCGTAATCAACGTCCCAGAAAAATACAAGCACATGTCGTCAAAAGCATTAAAGCACAACAAGAAATGTTGGTGAGGATCTCTAATTCTTTTGCCATACATTATTTAAATTTTGATTCACTGGAAGGAAAAAATAGCCATGTTCATTTCAAGGGAAATGAAGTATTTAATCATTTCCTAATGGCTTGATTTTTAAGTAGTCCTGGGTGTTACACTTCGGGAGTTTCAATCCTGGTCTTCATAAATACATTGCAAACAGATTCTTCTCTTTCAATTTGTTTCTATGCCAGTGGAGGAGAATTTGCCAACAATGGTTCTGAGGATTAACACAGAAGTTTGAGTGCACTGTTAACATCTTTTTCAAGAAAAAAAAATTTAACACAAGAATTTGAAAGACCTTTACATCCTGGCATCTTCCTTCTCTACACCCCTCCTATCTAATCAAGCTGTGTTGTACCTTTGCATCCTGATGCCCTTCCCCTCCCACCTTTTGGCTGGAATATAAAGGCTCAGGGATCTCCATTCCTACTCATATCTGAAGGAGCTCTGACTCTCAAAAGCTCATACTCTGAAAATCTTATTGGTCTCCAAGGTGCCACTTGGATTCAGATACTGCTGAAAATAAGTAGTGTGTGATGCCCTCTAATAGTACTCCATATTCTGCATGTTTGTTGTTCAGCTTCTGCTTTTATGTCAGTTGTATACAAGGTGCTATTTGCAGTAAATATGCCGTGGGTTTTAAGTGTTCTTCCAGTAATATGGGCTATGGCTATGGGGGAAATAGTGCGATGAAATTGCATCACACATTGTGTAATACCAAACATCACCAAGTCGAAATGAAGAGAGGCAGGTTGAAATTTTGTGTCTGGCAAAATCTAGTTAGATGTTTTGGTCTGAAGTAGACACTTTAATTTTTTTTTTCCCAAGTGAAGTAGTGCCATTTCCCAAACCTTGCAGCAGGTGGCATTGTTTCTCTTTTTAAACTTCTTCTAAATTGCATTAAAATTTAATGAAGTGAGTTGTATGTAATAGCAATATATGTATATCCTAGATAAATGAGATGAGAGCAAGCTGTGGTTTTTGTGTAAGCCTGAGTATAGAGATCTCTACTAGGTTCTGGTCATGATGTACCCAGACTCTCAGGTCTTCTCTTTTTATGTCTGTTGCCTTGCTGTGGGCATCATAAAAGTGTTAGTTAAACCAAGCCAGATACTTAATCCTAGAGACATTAAATGTGTTTTTATACCTGCAGGGGTGCTATCAACCTGTTGTGAAACCTCAAGAGATTAAAGCAACGCCTTCTCAAGGTAAGTACTTGGCAGGAAAGATGAAATGATATAGCTTACTACAAATTAGAAAATGCAGCTGCTGTATTAGTTATATATTGAAAGTACGTCCCTGCTTCTTTTCCAAAATGGTTCAGTAGCTTATAGTAACAAAATAAATGAAAACAGTAAAACAGATAATTTCCCAGAACAACCCCAAATGCCTGTAGAAGTATTTCTTTGCATGATAACTATTCTTCATAGCTCATGACGGTCAGATTGCTTAAACACTCATCTTTTCTTTCTGTAAGCAGTGCGATGTAAGAATGTTTGTTGTTCTGAACATGAAATGACCTGCCTTGGTGGGTTTAATTGTAGTGCCACGTACAGACCGTGGTGACAGTCTAGCATTGCAGCACTAAAGCCCACCTTACTCTTGCTAATTTTTTATTTAGAATATTTCTGTCTTATCCATTGAGAGTCCTGCTGAATGTGGCTTACAGTTAAAAAACACAATATAAAAGCAAACAAGTCATTTTAAAAGCCTGTTTGTTTTCTAAAAAAAACATTTTAAAACTCCTGTTCTTCAGAGGATTGTCTACCCTATGAACAAGTTGAAAATTTTTTTAAGTAATTACTGGCTGGTGGTCTCATAACTGCCCACTGAAAAGTTCCACACAAGCTTCCTCCACAAATCATTAGTAGTGGGATGGCATTGGACAAACCCAAAAGCACCGTACAAGTGATTGCCAAGAACTGGTCCAGCAAATTCTTGAAAACAGTTAATAAAAGTGTGTCTCAAGCACTCCAGAATAACACTCTTGTCCTGAAACCACATTACATGTCCATGTGCATCTTGTCATAAAACTAAAGCTTCTATTTTTAAATTTCCCCTAAAATAATAATATATTTGAGCAGTTCTCTGTGACTCCATATAAATACTAGTGCCAAAAGGTGAGCATAAGAAGGTTTTAAGGCAGGATCCTGAAATAGCTAGATTGGAATTTTGAAGAAATTTCCACCAAAGACATTAGCAAGGGAAGGCAGTAATAATATTTAACATATTTATAATACTTTTAAATGTTCAAAGCATTTCATTTGCATTAATTTGTTGCAATCCTTACACCATCCCTATAAGGTAGATCAGTATTATCCATGTTATAGACAGGTCACTGAGGCTGAGAAAAAATGTGTTGCCTAAGCCCACATGGCAAGGGTAAGATTTGAACCAGGAGCCTTCTGATTTGTATCCTAGTGTTTTGGCTGCTATGTTCATAGCTTTCAAGGTATCTGTGGTAAGTGGGTGCAGTTTTGTATTTACAAGTGGGAGACCTGCAAGACTCAGGGTAGGATCCCATCCTCCTCCCCTTTGCTCACTTGTCTGTCCTTGGGCTGCTCCTTCCTTTTGCAGGGACCTGCAAAACTTGCAGGGGAGGGGGAATCTCACCTGCCATCTCCCTGCTGCTCTGCCTGCCTCTCCACTGCCCATGCACCAATCCGCCTCCCAGCTTCTCTGCCCTCATCTGCACCTGCCCCCTACTGTTTTGTCTGCATGCTTGCCCTCCTTCACACCACTCAATGGGTAGTGGCAGTGAAGAAGGTGGCAGTTCCCAACCTCCTTCCTTCTCTCACTCGTCATTTTATCTTGCCTTTTTCATCTCGGGAAGAGAGACAACATGCTACTTCCATCCTCAGCAGGTTTATTTCTATTTGGTGAGGGTACAGGGGTTTTTTTGTCTGAGAATTCCCAAAGTGGAACACTGAGCAGGAACTCAGGAAGAGGTATGGGTTGTACCTGAAGTTCATGTGAGTATTAGCAGTTCGCTAGCTGACACTCTTTGCTGGACGGATGTGGAGCTTTGCTGCTAACTACCAGTTATAAACTGAATATAGGCACCATTTCCTCTTTAACTTGCTGCTTCCTGTACAGCAAAGGATTTTCCATTATCTGTGGTTTTGGTCAGATTTCAGACACGGAGCACCACGTATTTGAATGGCTGTCTTCATGTCCTCGTCCCAATAGTGACCTGGGCTTACTGGATGACCTGAGGGAAGGCAACAGAATATGAATATGAATCACTTATTTAACAGGAGAGTAGTGATAGTGCTATAAAAAGGCTTAGTAATAAATCTGAGTCCTTCCTGCATCTTTTAATTAATACTCAACAGTCAGTGCATCTGACTCTTGTATCTAAACCAAGCAAAAACAAAATAATTAAGTTACACAGATAAATGCACAAATGTGCATATTTGCATAGTATCTGGGATGTTCATGCATCCATATTTAGTAACTACGGTAGCGAGAAAGCAAAAATATTTAGATTACTCACTACCTTTCATTTCCTCCTTTCATTTCCCCGTGTTGTAGTAGCCATGTAAATAATGCTCAGCAACTAAGAATCAAATAAATTGAACATATTGTCATGTATCAGTCTTCATGGCTAACTGAATCTATTAAGAATTGACAGGCTAGCTATCAGCTGTTATTTTGCAAATAAATGTGTTGTACCTCACTGCAGCTTTAATCATTACTGTTTCCCACATTACAGATGGGAAACTGAGGCAAAGAGGGAGTGACTAAGGCTTTATTACTCAGGAAATAGGGCTGTGCTGTAAGAAATGGCTCAGAGAGATCCTTTGGTAAAGGGACAGGAGACTATACAATCTGGTATTGTCTGCTGATGAAGAGATGGGTAGTTGTGTGCTTAATTACTTATACTTTATTTCAGCAGTTTCATCTCTGTATTTAGATTTATGCTTGTTTTCAAATGTATGCAACCTGTACCCTATTGTATTGTTCATTGAGTGTCCTAGCTGTTGAATATATTAACCTGCACTGTGTAATCCACCCCGAGTCTCAGTGAGAAAGGACAAAATTAAATAAATTAAATAAATAAATTTATTAATTTGAGAGGTTCATGGCTGAACTGGGGTTATGTTTTAACAGATTTATTCCATCCTTTTTCCAAGAAGCTCCAGCCAGCCAAGCACTTCTAGCAGCTGTTTTGTTATGCCAGCCCTTGGTGAATCTTGACCCTTTTCCCATTTGTAGTGTTTTCTTGTCAAAGCTTAAGCTGTACTTTTGAGTGGGGAATCACAATTCCTGCCTCTTCGGGGTTCCTGAATACAAAATGTGTCTTGTGAAGGGTTGGTGAGTTACCTTGAAAGTTGCTGGGGGGTTTTGCCCTTCTCTTGTCACGGTTCATGCACCAAAGCACTTGTTTGCTGAAGTTGTGATTTCCAGAATGAAATGTTGCTTTGCTATCGATTTAGGCAAGAGTCATAATTGTTTTTCTCCCTTAATGTATGGGAAAGTACACAAGGAATAATGTTCAGTTAATAATGTTCAGTTAATTTCATTTTCTTTTTACTACCATAGTGTCAACACTTTACAAATGCCTCATTTCTTACCATTTCTCTGACTTTGACTCAACAGAAAAGGTTGTTGCTTTGGGGTGGGCAGCTACTAGGGAATGCACTAAAAAAAATAGTATTATTCAGATTCAGGTATCCAGAATACCACATACATTCAGTATTCCCAATATTTGGATCCAAAAATAACAGAATAGTATTCAAATTTGGGTTTTATATAGATAATTTCCTACTGGGTAGTTCGACATTGCTAAAGATGTCATGTTAATTACTTACACTTGAAATTCAGAAAAGTTTCACCCATGTGTTCAGCTTTTTGCTAGTTTTTCAAATTTGTGGCTACCATACTCTATTGTATCTGTTTTCATTGAATGTCCTTAAGTGCTGATCAGGGCTTTTTTTCAGCGGGATCTCCCAGGATCTGAGATCTGGCACCTATGAAAAAAGATCACGTGACCGGTGACCCCGCCCCCGGTGCCCAAAAACCCATGGGCTGTCTCCCCAGGTGGAGCTTCTCCCGGGCTTCCTGCTTCCCTGGCCTTTCCCTCCCTCCTCCTTTCCTTCCTTCTTTCTTGTGTTAGTCTGTAGTTGCAAAATAGTAAAGAGTCCAGTTGCACCTTTAAGACTAACCAACTGTCTTGAGGCATAAGCTTTTGAGAACCACATGCATAAGCAGGTGTCATCAAAATATATTTTTTTTCTTTTTCCTCTAAAATTTTCTTAGAAAAAATATTGATGGCACCCGATACCAGTGCCTCAGACAATCTAATTCAAAAGTCTTTTAATCAAATGGATTCTGGCTTTGGAAAAGGCATGACCTAACTTGCATTTTGCTGTTCACAAAGTAGATTTCTGGCTCACAACACTGTACTGCTTAGAGGGAACATTGCAGTCAGATAAGGGTCAGGGAGGCGAGCGGGCTGTAATTAAGGGAGCGCTCTGAGGGGTGGCTGTGCCCTGCATGACAACCTCACGAGGTCACTTCCAGAAGTGATGTCACTTCCTGGAAGTGACATCATCATGTGTTTCTGGTGGTGCGCACGTGCATATGATAATAGAGAGATCCACCACCTCTTTTCCCAGAAAAAAGCCCTGGTGTTGATCATGTTGTATTTTTGCTTTGTGAGAGTCCTAACTATTGAGTATGTTGTATTCATTTGCAGTATGTAATCTGTCCCGGATCTCAGTGAGAAAGGCAGAATATAAGCTGCTGCTTATTATTATTATTATTAGTACTATTATTATTATTCCAAAATTGCAGGGGACCTAGTCCTGCCTGTCCACTAAAGACCTTGCCCAAGTTTTAAGTGAATTGGGCAATGAAGAAGCTGTCCCCAGCCACTCTACATTGTTTCCTATGGGAGGGAGGAAATCCAAGGTTTTTTTCAAGACACAGGAAGCCTTAGTCAAACGCACAACAGCAACCAATGGCCAAAAGCCTCCCAATGTAAACAGAACTAGGAACGCCTCACAGAAACAGTGTCAAGCAAGAGAATCCCACCAGAACCAAACTGAAGTAGGTGTGGATGGGAGTCATCTCTACACCTCAGTCATTTAGAAACTCCCCATGTGAAGCAGGCCAGTCTCTACAGCTGCACAGGGGAATTGACATATATGGCAGATCCACACAAAGCCTGAGCCTCAGGAAGGCCCGTTTTGCTTGAATGACTTATCTTTTCCTCTTCTTGAAAGTGACACATAAGTAAAGATTTTAGACAATTGGGCATTGGCTGGGATGCTCGGGCTACAGTACTGTTAGGACCAGTCACTTGGGAGGATTTTTAAATGTATGAATGAGGACTGAAATTATAAGAATTATTTCAAGCATATACAACATGTAAGTTTTGAGGTAAGATTTTCCATGAAAGTTATGTTCTAACAACCATTTCTAGCAAACATAACCATCATAACTACAGAGCAGTCTCCATAGTTCCACCTTGTAGCTGGATGTTTTATCATGCCATTGAATCCATCCCTTTTCAAACATGAATCGTGTGCTTCAGGTTGATGAGTACAGGGATTACAAAAGACCTAGATTAAACAGGTCTTTGTTCATTGATAGCTAATAGGAAGATTATACCGTGAATAATACAAAAAAAAAGTTTAAAAGTAATGATTTACCAATTTCAGATGGTAGAGTTACCTATGATGGTTCCCTCTTTTTTTCCTTTGTGGTAGGCAAATGGATTTTTTCCTCCTTTTCTTTTTCAGGAATATGTATTTATTCTGTTGCTGTTTCTTTGTAGATTCTCTTATGGCAAACCTGAGGCTTTCAGCAGAAACAGCATCTAGACACATTGGAAATTCATTTAAGGTGAGATCTGTAAGAGGCACAGCTGTAGATGTACAATCAGACAGAAGCATTTTAACATTTTCAAATATAGATACAGACTAAATTGGCAATTCTCACTGCACCCCACCCCCGCAATCTCCTAGGAGCAGTGGTTTGTGAAGGGTCAATGAACTGCAGTGGAGGGGGACGGCAGGCAGGAAAATTCTGTTCTGCTGATCAAAAATTTAATCTGGATCCAATTCATTGTTATGGGACAGCTGCTGATGCACATGCCCTAGGTAATAAGTAAGCTGACCAATTTACTTTATATATTAAATAATCTGCAGCTATATTTGAGAAGGCTTAGGTATTTTTCTGAGACAGCCTGGGAGATCAGTGAGGATACTTTCCTAGATCCAGAGGATGTGCATCTGATGAAGAGAGCTGTGGTTCTCGAAAGCTTATGCTACAATAAAGATGGTTAGTCTTAAAGGTGCTACTGAACTCTATTATTTTGATACTTTCCTAGCAGCTGGACAGATCCCCTGTTTGGCTTGGGTGGAGAAGGGTTTTTGCCCATGCCACTTTCTTGACTAGAAACATCATATTGGAGCTGATGTTTCTCCTGTTAAGAGAAACATATAGGCAAAAAATAGATGACTTCCCTTGAATAGGGGCAACCAGCAGCTGTAGGGGGACAGCATTTTGGGTAGTGACAAGGGAATGGTTAAAACGCCCTTCCCAAAGGTGGAGTCTTGAGCCAAACAGGGGGCCAGCACAGCTTCTAGGTTACATAGTACTAGGGTGCTTCAGCCATAAAACTCCCAACATTTTTAAATAAACATTTTTATGCCATCTTTCTATCCAAATAGGATTCCCAAGTCAGAGAATATTAAAGCATTAAAAAGTTTAAAACAACATTTTAAAACAAATTTACAACAGCATGTAAAACAGTATAAAAACAATTCAATAAAATATACACAAACACCACAAAGAATGAGTGGGGTATGCCAAACAAATTTTTAAAAAGTCTTTATGTGCTGGTAGAAGACAGCAATAAAGGAGGTCAGATGAATCTCCCACAGGAAGGAGTTCCAAAGTTTTTGTGCCATAACAGCAATAGAGGAGGTCAAATGAATCTCCCTCAGGAAGGATTTCCAATGGTTTGGTGCCATAACTGAGAAGGACCTTTTGTGTGTTGCCACTCATCTAACCTCAGATGGCAGGGGCACCCAAAGAAGGACCTCCAAAAATGACTGAAGTTAATGGGTAGATTCATATGGGAGAAGGTGACCCTTAAGGTATTCTGGCCCCAAGCCATAGATGGTTTAAATGTCAATACCAGCACCTTGAATTGGCCGCAGAAGCAAATTGGGAGTCAGTGCAGATGGAACAGGACTGGAGTGATGTGAACCCAATGACCCATTCTAGTCAGCATTCAGGCTGCAGCATTCTGTATCCATTGTCACTTCCAGATAGTCTTCAAGGGTAGCCCCGCATAGAATGCATTGCAGTGACATAATCTAGGCACTACCGGTGTATGTACTTCAGTGACAAGATCATTCTTGCCCAGGAAGGATTGCAGCTGGCTCACTAGCCAAATCTGGTGAAAGGTACCTGTGATAACTGCTGCCACCTGTTTATCCAACAAGAGGCCTGGGTCCAGCAACATCCCAAGCTACACACCTGCTCCTTTAGGGGAGTGCAACCCCATTTAGAACAGGAGGTAACGCATTTCCTGGGTCTGGCCTTCCCTCCACCCAGTAGCATCTGTGTGTTGTCAGTTTCAGGTTTCAGCTGTCGGCCCTCATCCACTCCAAAACTTCTTCCAGGCACCTTTTTGCAGTTTCTAAGGCTTTCTTGGAATCTGGTGGTAGGGCAAGATATAGCTGAGTGTCATCCCCATATTGATGGCAGCTCAGCCCAAATCTCTGTATGACCTCTGCCAATGGCTTTACCGTGATGAAAAGCATGGAAGATAGAACCTTGGGGCACACTGTAGGCCATAGGCCAAGGAACAGAACAGCAGTCCCTCAGCAGCACCCTCTGAAACCTACCCTTGAGGTATGACTGAAAAACTGCAGGCCTGTGCCTCCTAGTCCCAGTCCTAAAAGGTGGTCCATAAGGATACCATGATCCATGGTATCAAAAGTTGCCAAGAATCCAGGAGAATTAGCAGGGTCACAGTCTCCCTATCCATCTTCCAGCACATGTCATCCCCTGGCCTGAAACCAGATTGGAATGGATCCAAATGCTCCATTGTATCTGGTTCGGTTACTGGAATAATTTGGCAGTGGAAAATGGTTGGAATTTAGTATTGTGATTTATATTCTACTAAAGGGATCTGTTGCTCAGGTCCTACGTATTGCTTTTGAAATTTTTACCTGGAAGCAAAAATTTCTTCACCTCTTGGGTTTTACTGTTACTGCTGTTCATCAGTAGGTTTGTGGATGTGTAGAAACGTATTCTCTAGAGATTACTAACTGTAAACTACTGTGAGTCCCTGTCTGCCCTTAGGAAATCCCTAGTTTTATATATTTTCATTAGATTCATTAAAAGTGAATCTGTGTCGGTAACAGAGAAAATTAATAACTCCCTGGTGGCTTAACTCTAGGCCACTGAATATTAGCTAAAACAGCTCAAGTGCAACCCTTAGAAAATACTTGGGTTTTGAACCTCCCAAGAAAAGAGAGTTTTAGACATCTGCTATTGGGAGAGTGTTCCTCTGTGTGTTTGTATTGATTTAAATATAGTGCAGTGGAGTGATAGCTTTAAGGTAAAAAGAACAGGGTCACTGTGAATAGGGAAGTATAACAGTCACTATGTGTTCTGTTCCCTAGGAGAAATGAAATTTCATTCTATTATTCTGTAATAAATGTTGGTTGCTCTGCACAGCTAATGGCAGCTTTTAAAGTTCACAGTATGTGAACTAATAACAACAACAACAACAACATTCGATTTATATACTGCCCTTCAGGATGACTTAACACCCACTCAGAGCGGTTTATAAAGTATGTCATTATTATCCCCACACTAATGTTGCAGTCTGACTTCAGATCATTACTGTTATTTATGAATACCATTTTAAAAGTAATAATTTCAATTTTATTTTCCCCATAAGTCTATGACATCTCTCGTGGGAAAAGCAGAAGGTTTCTCCACAGTGTTGTCTTTGCAACCTACCTTGGAACTGTGCAAAATCCACCAAGAAGTGTTTTCCAGCTCTGAAGTGAAAGCGGAGAATCAAATTAAGGGCAAAAACCTTATGGAACAAGTGGAAGTCAGTTCCCCGGAGACTGCTACCAGCAATTCCGTTATATTGAAAATAAAGAGACCGCCATGTTCCCCACTGAAAATGTACCCATTACGACGAAGGAAAATTGGTCTTGATACATGAAATTTTTTCTGCTTTCAAGCTTTAAAAAAATGCCTATCAGCTTTGAGAGAACTGCTAACTTGGACCTTCAATATGAATACATGATTTTTCTTTTTCACATTTTTGTGAGGCTTTGCCTATTTGAATTTGTCCACAGCACTGTCTGGGCTGTTGGCAAAATATTGGTAGTGACATCCTCTGGACACAGACTACTTAAATCAATTTCATCTGGCTGTTATGGAGGTTCCTTGGGTCCTCTCACTGTATAACTCTAAACATTATGTCAGACACATGCACTCTTTTTGTTTTATATTTCCTCGTATCCAGTGATTGTTCAGTGAGGACAGCTTGTCAGCAGGGAAGCAACTTGCCAGTATTGTCATTTGAGTTTGAGACCTAAGACTACAGAAGCGTATGTGTATTACAGCCAAATGATCAATGACAAGATCTGGAGTTACTGTAGAAAAAATAAAGCAAGCCTCTGAACAATTGAGGGTCAACAAAGATACACGAAGGCCTTGATGCAGAGAGCTGTGTTCCGGCATAGCCAGGATTCTCCCTTTGCATGTCTGAGCAGAAGACTCTGTGCCATGGTGAGCTTCAAAGGCCATTTGAAGAAAGCTGACAATTGTACAGAAAATGTGCAGTCACTAATGTGTACATAATGGGATTTCTGGATCTCTGCAATAACTTGCATTTCTGATGTGTCAGTATAATTTCAGAGTTTACTTACTTGTATAGGTTCTTTTCAAAAACGTGGGATAGCTGAAG
Source organism: Eublepharis macularius (assembly GCF_028583425.1). Classification (NCBI taxonomy): domain Eukaryota; kingdom Metazoa; phylum Chordata; class Lepidosauria; order Squamata; family Eublepharidae; genus Eublepharis; species Eublepharis macularius. The sequence continues at coordinate 192,364,064 of NC_072790.1, forward strand.
TCAAGCTAGATGTTCCGCGTCTGAGACGGGTCTTCTCTAACATCTAAAAAATGACAGAGGAACTTTGGTGGGGGGTGCCTAACCCTTCTGCCATACCTCCTCCCTCCCAACCGGTTTTCTCCCATTTGGGACAAAGTTACTGGCAGAAGGGTACACATGAAAGAACTGAAAGGCAAGAAGAGGCTTAAACATCCCTCCCCAACAGCCACTTCTCCCCCGCAAATTATGTCCTCCTCCCCTCCCCATCCTGCCCATGCTTTTTGTATCTTCTGTGTAGACTTGGGTTCCCAGAGTGAGACCTACTGCAAAGTATCTAGCGTAGCCCTGACAAGCAGGTTGAGATATATGTAATTGCATCTGGCACTTGTAATGGAATTCTCCCCCACTCCCCCACTGCCCTTTGTCCAGCTGTAGTGTGCTATTTTAAAATTAAAACCATATCCCATTATGCATCTTCCATAAAGAGTAAATCAATCTCAGGCTGTTCTATTAACAGTTTGATTAATTTATGTATTATCTCCCTGTTACAGTCCTGCTATTCTGTTATGCAAAGTGAAAAGATGCCTCCCCCCTAGATTTTTTGGGTTTTTTTTACTATAACCTAAGTAATTCATAGTGAGCTTATAAGTACTAGCTTAATAGACAGTTTGACTGCAGTTTTAAACTCATTTGTAACGTCCTTTGAGTTACTTTCTCCAGCAGAGTGGTATGGGCAAAAACTACTGGATTTGCTTCAGTTAAATTTGGCCGTACGTGTGCAAAGATACAGTGGTAGTTTAGAGATGCTGCCTTGGGTTTGGCACTGCCTGCTTGGGTTCTTGCTTTGCCTCAGAATGCCTGTTCAGCCTGTGTATTAGTAAATCCTCAAATTATTACAAAAGCACTATTAAGTCTCCAGTGCTTTCTTCTCAAAAACCCTGCACTGTAAAAACTGTTTGACCTTCCTTCTACCTTTGGGGTACATGAAATAATATATGTATTTACATTCTGTGACTAATTAAGACTTATTTTTAAACTTTTCCAAAATCAGTGCTATTACTAGGACTTGTTTTCCTTTTTACTAATTAGAATTTATTGTGTATCAATTATTCCTGAAAATGCAAACTTTTTAAAAGGTTTTTTAAGAATAAGCTTAATTACTGTTTCTTAGAAATATTTTTTCTTGATTAAACAGCCATAAAGAGGAAAGTAAAACAAGTGAAAGACTGTTGAACTCTGCTCTTGAAATTCCATTAAAAATGTGTTAACAGAGTAAGCTTCCATATTGAATATGTACATATTTATTTTGTTGTTGTTGTAAAATGTATATTTGTACATAAAATGTTTCTTTTGTATACATTACAACTCATTGAGAAAAAGAATTGTGGCTTTGTGTTCAGATTTTGTCCCATGCTAACTTTGTTCTTCCAAAACAGCTAGAAGTTGAGAAATCAGTATGGTTGAAGTATTACAGCAGAGTCAGTTTGTGTAATTGGACCTGGGGGTATTTATTATTATCAGCAGCCAAGGTTCAAATGATGGCATAACTGGTTTAATTATAATAAAGGGGATTGTGAACTTGTGTTTTCTGAGCAGTAGCCCCCTTCCCTCAGTACCCCATGTAAAGTCAGTTTTGAAATGAAACACTATTGGCTATCATGGTAGTCTGCCCATCAGAGTGGGAAACTAAGCAAATTGATTGCCTTAGAGTTGTAGCTATGGTTAGCTGCAAACCCAGGTTCAGTTTAGATGGTTTGGCATTACATGAATAAATCTTAGGCTTGAATGCTTTCCCTTCAGGCATTCCAATTCCCACCCTGCCTTGGAGCTCATCTGAAGGAGTTGGACCAATTATTTGCATTTTATCTGTTAATAATATCCCAGTTTTAATCAGGCATTCCTGGAATAGATGGAATTAAAGGACTTTTCCAATACGGAGCCAATATTATCTTAGCTGCCAACGGAAGATTTATTCATCTAAAATATTTATTATTCTTTCTTGTTCACCTACTAATCTACAGCATTGTCAGTGCATCAATTTGTTTTTTGTGGCAACTAATGTTTAGAGAGAGGATATACAACACTGGACAGGAAAGAATAGAAAAGTTGAGTGGTGAAGGAGGGCAGTGATTGGTTTGGGCAAAGGATTACTGGAGGGGGCGGTTTATTAAAGTATCACTGCAGGAATTCTGATTTTGATACTGTTGGCATTGTCTCTGAAGCCGAGATCCATAACAAAAAGAAGAAATGATAGATGAGGAATTTCATGGGAACTTTCATCATGGAGAGCAGGTCAAGTACAGATATTGCTGCATTTTCAAATTAACTTCTTTGTCAAAAAAATTGTTTTTATTTCTAGCTGTCCTAATGATTTGTTTTCTAGGAGTTAAAATATTGTAAGGAGGTTTCTAAAGTCTCCTTTTTATTTAAATGTCACAACATTTGTCCTTTTTATTTTTAGCTTAGATGTAACAGATTGCAACAGAAAGTGTCTGGCAGCCTTCTTAATATAGAACAAGCCCTCTGAGGGACACCTAAGGAAGGATTGCTGATCAGTCTATGTACTGATATGTCGTGATACAGCCTTGAGATTAGCATGGGTAGGAAGGTGGTTCGTGGGGTGGGATGGAGAATGGTTGCAGAGGGTTGCTCTGTCATCCCAGTTGACTGGACCCAATGAAATTTCTAACATCTTCAAAGCTCACCAAGTCTGAATTTGTTCTGCCTCTAAAACACCCCACTCTTTTATAAAGTAGCTTATAATCAAATTTATAACAGTTAATTTCAAGAACAGAAAGAACCAATGGAGTAATTAAAACATGGTTCTTTGGGGTTCCTGCATAAGTCCCACATATGGATGTGTGCTGTGCTGGTTCAGAAGCAGTTCTGGAAAGCCCTAGAGCTCTAGCCTAGCTCTCAAATCCCCCTACCTACGGGGTCATGTCTCAAGGGAAGGGTGGGTGTGATCCCACTCCTCTTTTGACTGTCGTTCTGGCTTGGTTTTCTGGAGAAGTTACCTCAGGTTATTTTTTTCTTTGTGCACAGAACACTGAATATCATTCTCTGTATGTGTAAAACAATGGAAAGCAGGCCTGCAAGCTATCAGAATGACTTTTCTGGATTTAAGTCTGTGGCTTAATCCGATAGAAAACATTATTCAGTGTCCTTTGATACCCAATCTGGTTTTATGATCTTGCTTTTAACTCTTTCTCTTGCTTTCTCTTCTTCCCTTCCTCTTTCATTCCATTCTTATTTTCTCCCCCTTCTCCCTTTTAAAATGTTTTATAATTTTTTTCTGGAATGGTGTGATGGGTGCCTGAGTTGGGGTGAAGGATATGTTAGGACATTGCTTGGGGGGTGATTCTTTGGCTGCATTAAATAAGAAGACTTTTTAATGTAAATAATCATATTTATAGAAACCCAATTTAATGATTTTATTTTTCAAATGAAGGACAGTGGCTTCTCTTGCTATACTGATGAGATAAGGTTCTTGCTGATTACCTGGTGAAATAATGGATCAAATATGCTAAATGAATGCTTTTACGTGGCAGGGATAGTGAAGGGGGGAAAGTGAAATAAGTGTAGTTCAAACGGATGATAGATTTTAGAAGATAGCAAATAATTGTATTTCATATCGCATATCTGTATGATGGGGCTATAATTCTTTTTAAAAGACTCTTGCTGGGTGAGATACCATGTTGCAAATGGCCAGAACTTTCTTGAATGTGCTCCAGATATCCAATCATTCTTGAACTCTGGCAAGAAAAATAGCTACTAGAGATGTGTGGGGGGGGGTAATAATATTTGATTTATATACCACCCTTCAGGACAATTTAACACCCACTTAGAGCAGTTTACAAAGTCCTTACAACTATCACCCTGTGAGGTAAGTGGGGCTGTGAGAGAACTAGAAGTTGTGACTGACCCCAGGTCGCCCAGCTGGCTTCAAGCAGAGGGGAATCAAACCTTGTTCTCCCAATTAGTCCTGCTACTCTTAACAACTACACCAAACTCACAGAGAGTCCAGAGTTTGTTGTTTGGTTTTTAACTGCTTTACAGTGTTGAATTCAGCAATTTCCAATGACTGGCATGTTCTTACCTAAAGAATAGATGGGTCTTGTTTGAACCTGGGTCTCATACACAACCAAAGTTGAGCATGTTGGAATGCATAATTTTAATTGATCCAAATAACAGCAACTATCTGTTATGCACAATGGGATCAGTCCATTATGCACAATCCAATGTGATTTCTGTAAGTTTTGTGTTCATTTTTCTTGCAGGTTTGAGTCCAATTGCACCTTAAAGATCAAATTTTTTTCCAGGGTATAAGCTTTTGAGAGTCAAGTTCCCTTGATCATTTTCCTTGCAGTCTGTCAGTCTTTCAAAATTAGGTTCTCATTAGCTCTGGCTTCAGGGGGGCAAATGATTAAACACCTGCTTATTAGTATCAAGTGTTGTTTAGCATGTGTGGATCAGGTAGAACTTTTTTCATGGATAACTCATCTATGGAACATTTAGTGGCCACACTTCCATCCGAAAGTGCTTGAGTGATCACGTTGCAAAAATGCTCAAGGGCATTTTGTGAGCAGTTGGCTGCAAGCTTCTCTGCTAAGTTCAAATGGAGTGCACTTAAGTTAGGTATTCAGTGAGAAAATAGTGCCACGTCACTTATGGGACTACAACGCTGGCAGAAGAATAAGGTGGCAGAGCTCTGAGGTGATAAAATGGACCACATTATTTTAGAGTGAAGGCAATTGGTTCCAGGTTTCTAGATGTAAAATAATAATAACTGCACTGATATACTGCTGTTCTAGGCAGATTAGTGTCTCACCCAGAGTGGTGAACAAGTTAGTGTTGTTATCCCCACAATACAGCTGGGGAGCTGGGGCTGAGAGCAGTGGCTTACCCAAAATCAACTCCTTACAACTAGAAAATCAGCACAGCTAGGAGAAATGCCCCCCCCCCAATTCCTGGCTTGTGCTGGTTCTCTGTTGGAATATTTTTAATACAGTGGACCACGGTTCTCTTTGTCAGATGAATCTGGCGGGGAGGACTGTGGTTATCGAGGGCTTGTGCTGCAGTGCTGCTGAACTCTTTTTGATTTTGCTACTACAGACTAACACAGCAAACTCCTTTGAATCTTTACACAAGCAAACTGATCCCCACACCAAAAGGAGCTGTCTGCATCTCCATATCAAAGGAGTTGTTTACATCCCCCCTCTCCTCCTTCCCCCCTTCCCCCCCTCTCCTCCTCTATATTTGGCCAGTTTCCTTCTGCCCTCCATGCATCTGATGAAGAGAACGTGATTCTGGAAAGCTTATGCTACAATAAAATTGGTTAGTCTTATAGGTGCTACTGGACTCTTTGATTTTGCTACTACAGACTAACACAGCTAACTCCTCTGATTTTAATATAGTGAAGCACTTAATGTGCAGGTTGAAATGCCATTTCCCCTGTCTGTGTGAACCTAGACCTCTTAAGGATGTGTAGGGTTAGAGTGCTGGACTGGGAACTGGGAGATCCAGTTTCAAATTCCCGTTCTGCCATATTAGCTTACTTGGGTGATCAATGTTAGCTGCTTTGAGCCCTCAGCCAGAGAAAAGCGAAATATAAAAATATTCGAATCTCCCTTTCTTTCATGGAACTGAAGGGTATTGACAGCGTCCCCAGAGAGTCTCCCATGGAGGGCCTGACTAGCGCCCTCCGTCGCCTACTTTCCAGCCATACTTTTGGACTTCCAGGGGTTACATCCACGCATTCTTCACAGGATGCTGAAGCAAAGGGGCCCTACGCTCGTGGGAAGAGAACTTTTTTCTCTCCCGGGACCGCCCGTCTCTTTTGGTTTCTTCTGGGGAACTCGGGGCTTGCCGGAGGCCAACCAGTCCCGGCTGCTGGCTCGAGCGAGGCCAAGGCGCAGGCTGCCGCCGGGGCGGATCCGGAGGGGAAAGCCCCGAGGGTCTCCAGCTCGGCGGCGAGGCGAGCGCCCCCCTGCCCTTCTCAGTTCCCCATCTGACGGGATCCAACCAGGAGCGGCCCCGGCTGCGGTTTGGTGGCCAGTTCCCTCCGAGGTTTCAAAAAGCGCCACGTGATTTCCATGAACTTGGCAAGCGGTTTAGCGGCAGCCGTGGCGTCGGGCGGGCTCCTGCTTCCCCGGGCCCAGAGCGGGGAAGGGACGGGGAAGCACGCGAGGAGCGGCGGTCAGGTGCACAGCTGCAGCCGCTAGCAGCTCGCCCCAGGGCTCCCCAGACCCTTTTTCCGCCGGCGCGGCGTCACGCTGGCCGCTCGACTTCCTCGGGGATCGTCGATGCGCTCCTCTGGCCAGCAGCAGCTCGAGCCGGGATGTCTCACGGGGTGGCTGCCGCGGGCAGCCTGTTGCAACGAAGCTCCTCCTCGGAAGGCGCTCAGCAGGTAATGCGGCAGGCGACTGGGGCGCTGGGCGGCGGGAGGAGGGCGAGGGGCAGAGACGTGCCCGGCGCGGGGCTACACGAAAGCGGCTTCCAGCTTCGGTGCTCGCCCCTGGCGTTGGAGAGAACTTGCTAGCGTTCCCTCCTGCCTTCGCAGAGATCTATGCGATGTCAGATCCTGGCTGAAATGCGGTGCTCAGTTTGAATTGTTCTTTTAATTAAAAAAAAAAAACGCCTTCAGGCAGCCTTGTTGCCTGAATTTCAGTTTAGCAAACATCTCATCTAAGCCTTTCAAAAATTCAAACAGCTCACCTAAGCCTTTCTGAAAAGGCCAATGCCTGAGCTCCAGACCACTGAACTCGCCCAGCTGATGCTGCCTCGCACAAACTCCCTGGGGGACATCATCCCCTTTGGGGCTACAGTGCCCACAAGTACCTTGTGGATCCGTGCTTTCCTATTGTACGTTCCTGGCAGCCGCCCAAGAGGACATGGAGCCTCATAATGTGATGCGAGTCCACTGGGCACCTGCTGAGTAGTTTCAACTGTTACTACTTCCAAGGAGGTGCTTTGATTTGGGTGGGTTCCTCTCATAGTGTACCAGCTCTGGCTCACACAAACTTTGGCACTATTGCGGCTTAAAACAAATTTGTGAAGACAGCTTGTAGGAAGCTATTTGTCTGGAGCGCCTCCCTGTGTGATGTTAGCAATTTCCCTGCACCAACTGTCTCCCCCAAAACCAAGACAGAGCAAGAGACTCTCATGTGAGGCGTCATCCATGCACGTTCCCTGTGCTGCTGTTTGCATTTGTGATCTGGCCTGGAAATTATTTAAAAGCGAGGAAGCGGCAGAAATATAGACTCCATATTTTGGAGGTTACGCCCTCCATGGGATGGGAGTGGCAACACAGCTTTGAAATATGGAACTGCTTTAAGTTCCGTCAGACTGCCTTGTACTGTTTACACTGACTGGCATTAGCTGTCCAAGGTCTCGGGTTGAGAGAGGTCTTTCCCAACCTGTTGCCTCAGTTCCTTTAACTGGAAATGCCAGAAAATGAACCTGGAACCTTCTGCAAGCAAAGCAGGTGGTCCTTTCTGAGCTGTGACCCCTCCTCTTTATGTACTTCTCTTCTTGGACTATACTTAAGATTAGTGTTCAAAGCACGTGTGCTATCTCAGTAACCCTTGCAACGGCCTTCTAAATGACCCTAGCTTAGCAGCAAGGGAAGTATTTTTCAGTCAGTAGGTTCTGAGTCGCATCTGGCTAGGGTAATGTTTAAATAATAACATAACATTTGATTTATATACCACCCTTCAGGACAAGTTAATGCCCACCCAGAGCGATTTACAAAAGTGTGTTATTATTACCTTCACAACAATCACCTTATGAGGTGGGTGGGACTGAGAGAGCTCTGAGAAGCTGTGACTGACACAAGATCACCCAGCTGGCTTCAAGCAGAGGAGTGGGGAATCAAACCTGGTTCTCTAGATTAGTCCCACCACTCTTAACTACTACACGAAACTCGCTCTCACAGTGACCGCACAATGAGTGACAGTTGATGGGGGGCTTTTTCACTGCCCCCCCCCTGCAAAATGGGATAGCGATTCATAGGAAAACACACAACAAGAATCATACTTCAAGGGCCCCTTCAAAGGGCCAGTATTATTATCTTCAAGTTACAAATGAGAATGTTGAGCAATAAATAATGTGATTTAAGTGCAGTGGCAGAAAAGTGTGAGTGTGGAAAGAGAAATAGCATCTTACTAGCATACACAGCAGAAATGAGATTTGAGCTAGGAACTTCCAAAACACACCAGTGCCTGAGAACCAATATAGTACTGTATAGAAATAAGATATACCCTTCTGAAAAACTCCTACATTAGGTTCATGTCATTCTGACAGGGTGAAAGATAGCCAGCTTCCAAACATTTGGGACTGAAGTTTCTGGTCAGTGCATCCTTGTAGCACCTCTTTTAAAAATAAGGGTCAGTTTGTGTGTTTTGACTGCTACAGGGAAGCTGCTCTAAACAGCGCTCTTGAGTAGCTGCTGCATATGGCACCTCTAATGTCTGAATCACTTCTGCTGTACAACGCAGTGTCAGAATGCACAGGATTTTCCCAGTGCCCTCCACATGACATCCAAAATGTTCAGGGCAGCCCATATGCATTGCTGTGGTGGAATCTGAACCTAAGGATGCTAAAAAGAACATGGCACTGCCTGTGGAACAGGGAGAGGTGGCTCTTGGATCGTGATAATTTCTTTCCACCCTACAGACCTCTGTACTCCCCTCATCTTCTTCAGGAGCCCAAAGCGGAGACAGGGACGTGCTGAGGATCCAATTCACAGTTGCCCAGTGCTTAGGCTGGTTGCCGGAACGAGGGGAGAGGTCTCTAAATGAGTGTGTGGGAGGATTGTAAGTGGGAACAAAAGAGCAAAAAGCTCTATGCAAGTAATCTAACATGTTTTCATTTTAATGCATTAACTGTTAATAAAATGAAAGTTAACTATAGGCTGAGTCTAGCTTATCTGTCATTGCAGAGTGTTTGCACTTCTTGGCCAGAATGTTGGAAGGCAGGAAAAGGTTTACTCGTTATTAAGTAATTGCTTAGAATATTTCTGTAAAGGAAAGGGATAGAGGCTTATGAGGGGGAGTAAGGAAATGGGGTCTTAAATATCTCTGAGGTGGCAAGTTCCCAGCAATTCTCTGTGGTCATGGCCTTGTGTAGGCTACCTAAGCTTCATCTAGCTTGTCTTCCACTGCTGTGTGACTTTCCTGTTACCACTCTAAGAAGATTATTGACTTCACTTCTACTGTCTGACTCCCTGTCTGTCAGAGATAGGTAACAACCTGCTGGCCCAGACCTAGTCCAGAATCCTGCTTCACATGGTAGCCAACCAGATGCACCCCCCCAACCAACAAACTGGGCACACTCCTCCTCTTTTATTGTCCCCATCACTGTTATTGAGGCGGTTACACCCCTCTGAACATGGAAGCTCAGTTAAAATAATACAACCTTCAGGTCTGTGACGATAGCATGAGCATACATTAGCAGTACTGTATCAGTGCAAAAGTAGTATTTAAAGCAGCTCTCCCCTTGTAGTCAACTTGTATGAACCAGTGAAGCGCACACACAGGCACATACCTCTCATGGCACTCCACCTTGATAGTTGAGGGTATTGAAGCCATTACTCAGAACTAAAGCTGAAAGCCAAATCCATCTATATTTCTAGCTTAGCAACATCATTCCTTTCTTCATCTGAGCTCCTCTTTATTTAGGATCTCTCGATGTTGTCTGAACAATCACTTGATTTGGAGGTAATTTTCAAGTCTAAGCTCAATTGGGTCCAACTTTCTGCCTTAAGGCTAGTTTTGTTAATGTATTCCTGTCGATCACTTCTCTAGCTTGTTCTTCAATTACTTTGATGGATTTAGCGTTACTACTATAGAATACAAAAATACAGAACAAATGAGGCAAGTTTTTAATTGGGCTAATGTTACAAATGTGAACTTTCAAGTTGCATAGAGTTCTTCCTTGAGCATCACATATAAGTATTTTAAAAAATCAAGATGTTGTTGCATGGCAAGATGATATTAATATGATCAGACTGAAAGCATTTCACACAAGGGGTTTAAGTCTGTGATGTTCTCGGCTGGTACTCAACACTAATGCTAAACTTATTTTGCTATAGTGTTCATTCCATTGCTTTCCCAAATTCTGTGCTAATAGCATTAATTTGCAACACACACAAAGATAAATAATTGTTCCAGGGGGTGACCACATTACAATGCCAATCTAAGCAGCATTATACCGTTCTAAATTTGCTGAAGTTAATGGGTTTAAAGGAGTGCAATTCTGATTGGGATAACACTGTTAATTTGTCACAGCCAAATTAACAAGGAGTCCAAAGATACCTTAAAGACAGGCGAAAGTTATTCCAGCATAAGCTTTTCTGAGTCAGAGCTCACTTTATCAGATGAAAAAGTTTATGCTGGAATAAATTTTATTAATCTTTAAAGGCTGTTATCTAATAAAAGAATTAGAGGCTCAAATGTATTTCATGTTACATGAAAATCCCCACATGTTCCTGAATCTATTGGTCCTCAGCCTGAAATCCATTTTGATCACACTTTGCCTCCAGGGGTGCTGCACATGTTTCTCCTCTCCCCTATATCATCCTCACAAGAAGGCTGTGAAGTAGGTTAGACGGAGAGAGTGTGGATGGCCAATTCAAGCTCACCTAGAAAATGTCATGCCTGAACAGGAATTTGAATCTGGGTTTCTCCAAGCACTCTAACCATGACAGTGCGCTGGCTTTCTAAATGTGCCATGTTCTGATAAGGTGGATTGTATCAGTGACACCTTGATCTTTTGCTTTTTAAAGAAAAGTGTAAAAACAAGAGTAGGAGGATGTGGGAAAGAATAGCAGAGAGGGACAGTGAGTAAAGGGCAAAAGCAAACGAGTTAGACTGGGAATGCACCACATGCACAGTGGAGAATTCCCATGTGCATGCAAAGTATTTACCATCATAGAAGGGAATATGAAGTCCGTGTGGACTAAGTGTGTTTGGACCATGTCCCTAGGGTGCAAGCTGGAGAGTTTAGGCATCTAGCGGAGTCTTTCAGTGCCACTGATGTCAGACCTTCTCTCAGCTGGGGCCCTAGAACATGTGCAATGGCATCTGTTATGGCATACTTTTTTTACTCATGGAAACTTGGAGCAAATAAAATGAAGTACCTCCTGAATGACCTTGGCTTACCCTGGGCTGCCCTGAGAACAATGGAGGAGGCTTGGGCTAAGTGCCAGCTTTGCTGTCCCCATCTTACAGAAAGGGTGGAGGCTGAGAATGAGAGAATTGTGGTTTACTCAGAGTTTGTGGCTGAAGTGAGACTTGAACTTAAGGGCTTTCTGATTCAGACCTCACATGTTCATCCACTGCCCTGCATCTTTTCTCCTCTGTGTGGCAGCAGAAGAGGGTCAGTGGGGAATGGTCGGCGCAATCTGGATGGGGAGGATCCAGATCCAGATTGTGGTTTGTGGAGCTCCGGGATTTAAGCGCAGCAGCAAACTAACCCTCCAAGCCATGCTCCAGAACGATGAAGCAATACTTATGCTGAGAAAACTTGATCATACCCTGCAGGTCTGTTGTGAGGATAGATTGGAGGAGAGGAAAATGATGTAAGTTGCTTGGGGACTCTATTGGAGAGAGAGGCAAGGTATAAATGAAGTAAATTGGTATGTCACCTTTTTTGAGAAAGCAGCTGCAGTACAACTGTAAGCCGTTTTAACAGACAATTTCTTTCTCTGGGGACTCTGGGAATCTTTATGTGATTGGAACTATTGATCTCTACATTTCCCAGAATTCTTTGGGGAAAGTATTGATGGCTGAACTGGTATAAAAAACTTACAGTTTGCAGTTTATTTTATTTATGTTTAAGCTCTGTTCAAAAAACATGTTTAACAACATGTTTAAGCTCCTTTTTTAAAGGAACCTGCTTGAAGCAGCCTGCAAAATAAAACATAATAAGGTATAGTAAACCTAACAGTTTATGTGTTGACTCTGAGCCTTGAAATACTGGCTATATTGTCTCTTAATGGCTGTGCACTCTGAAAACTACAAAATCAATCCAGCTAAGTTTCATTTTTCAGTGTGAAATTTGTTCCTAAACTGCCCCTTAATGGCTAGTTCTAGTTCCCTTACTGAAAACTTTTTATACCACTTTGCTGAATCAGAATGTAGTACAAAGTGGTTTACAATAAGTAATAAAAACCACATAATACAATAAAAACTGGGGGCACAATTCTAGTTAGAATTTGGCCCCTTTACGCTGTGTCAAATTGTCAAGTTATTCCACAGCAAATAATGCCAGTGAGCTGTTCTGCTATTTACTTGTTGGTGATTCATCTGCTCCATATGCAGCTCCTATTGAACATGTTTCCCAGAATCATTGACCATTAATGGGCATCCAGGTCAAAGGTGTTTGTGTCAACACAGCTTTTAACCTACAGTTTACCTGTATAATGGGTTGGTAATAGGCACATTGGAGGCCTAAAGATATTACTGATTTACACCCATTTCTCTGCAACCCATACCCTATTGTATTTGTTCATTGAATGTCCTAGCGGTTGTTATTATTGACTTGTGTTGTGTAATCCGCTTTGGGTCTCAGTGACAAAGCGGACTATAAATAAATAAATAGAACAACAACAACAACAATAAGCAGCTTGAGCTGCATTGGCAGCGGCAGCAGCAGCAGCAAAAAAAAGTCCATCCTATCCTCCAAAGGCTCACACTATTGTAAAGTTGCTTTTTGATTACCAAAACGCGTAGGCACACACACCTTTCTCAAAATCTTTGCATATTTTTTGGTATTCATTTATGGAGAAACAGGATCCCAGTTAATGGCTTTTGGGCTGCTGCAAACCACTGGAATGTGCATGAATGAGCTGCTCTCTTCCACAGACAAGGCACGCTTGCCAAGATGCTGGAGTGCAGATAGTCCATCCTTTGGCACTAGGACTGCTTCCACCAGCTCATCCTGAGCATTTATAAATAAAGAGTTTATAACACAAATGGCACAAGTATTTAGTTCTCTGTCCTTACAAGAAAATAATCTGTAAAGTCTTCCTCTTTGGAAAGTGGACAGCACAAATATACTATTCTGATAGTCCTTGGGATCAATTGTTGACTCTCTGTAAGTACCTCTCTGTTCCTACCTTGCTGCCTGCAGAATGGTTTAAGTCCCCACTGATACAGCTGATGGTGCAACTGACTTGAGTCCTTGCATTGGCATTGATTGACTGAATAGTTTTTATCATATTTGTAAGCTGCCTTGAGTCCGAATGAGAAAGGCAGACTACAAATGAAGCTAATAGCAACTGGAGGACTGATTCTGCCCTTCTTTGGGTGTGGGTGGTAGTTGGAGTATATTTATTAACACGGGCTCTGAAGATGCAGCCAGCGTGGCATAGCATAGTAGATCAGGGGGACTGGGGCTCCGATCAGTGAACAGCTGTGGCCTTGAGCCAGTCACCATTTCTCAGCCTAAGATGGTGAGTATAAAACAGGATAACTTCATGTACGGCATCTGGAATTCCTTGGAGAAAGGTCCCTCCCCCTGTATGTTGATGGGCAGGAATCTGGAATTGACCCCATCTTGGGACAGTTATTATCTGTTGTTGATTTTATGAGGAACTGTTGTTTTATGAATAGTTTTATTATTGAGCCTGCTTGTGGGAAGGGCGAGTTAGAAATGTCAACAACAACAACAACAACAATAGACAAATACTTTGTCTAACCAAGGTGGAGATTTTATCTCTCTGCAATCTGTTATATGAAGGGGTTGACTTTTGTAACAAAAAAAAATCTGAAAGGATGTAGCTTTTTTGAATTAAATCATTGTGGTTATACATGCATCATTACCGAATTAAACTGGTTTAATGGTGAATCCTTCTTTCCTGGGCACAGTAGTTCTGTCAAGGTTGCCAGGAATCTTTAATAGAAAAATTGTCCAAATCTTTATTAAAGTACCAGAATTCTTGAGGGGAGCATAACAGGTATAAAAATTGTGTGTAGTGGTTAGTCCAAGATCTGGGAGACCCAGATTCAAATCCCTACTCTGCCATGGTAGCCCTTAGGCCAGTCATACAGTCTCAGCCTAGCCTTCCTCACAGGGTTGTTGTGAGGGTAAAATGGAGGAGAGGAGAACAATGTAAAGCACTTAACGGCAGGGTATAAATGAAGTCAGTTTCTAATCTGTATAATGGATACAGAAGATTTCACTTTATCTTGTAAAGTGTTTGCAGATACGAGGGCTGTATGTATTCCAAATGTGCCTATCTACCGCAAATGATTCCTTTGTTTCTAGAATACCTTAGTGTTAACAAAATCAAGGTGCCTAACCCATTTGGTTTCATTGACCAGGGTCACGAAGATGATGAAAGGAAAGTAAGGCGGAGAGAGAAGAACAGAGTTGCTGCCCAGAGAAGCAGGAAGAAACAAACACAGAAAGCTGATAAACTCCATGAGGTGATTACTGCTGTGACTCTTGGGCTGCATCTGCTCATTGTTGGAGACTGTTGCATGGCATTTCCTGTTCTTCCTCTTATGACTTTGGCTCTCAGCAACTTGATGAGGGAAGGTTTCTCAGCAATCATAATAGCCCCTTATTGGCTGAGGCAAGCCTGGGTTGCCACTCTGTTCCAAATGGCACAGAGCAGAATGGCACAGGGCAAACGCCACACCTGCTACAGAATGATGTGGTTCTCCATCACAACCAAGCCACTCTGAAGCTAACAGCCTGGTTAATTTCCCCCCTGGACTGAGTTTCTCCTCCCCAGTCCAAAAGGGACTATTGGAAGCTGGGAATCCTGTTCTTCTGTGCAGGCACACATCCCTCCCCCCTTCCCCTCTGTGTGCTCTTTTTTCTTGTTAATTTCCTTCTACACCAGGCAGCTGCTTGCCCCACCTTTTATAGCCATGCCTAGGGGGAAAGTGCATGAAAAGGCTAGGCAAGTGTCTCACGCCTTTAGGAGCTTTAGAACATATGTGACTGGCTTGAACATGCACAGTTCCCTTGTGTGCCTGCACAGAAGACCATTCAATGAACAACAGTTTACAGATAAATGCAACCCTGTTTTCTGATTGGCTTAGAAAAATAGCTTTGACTGGGGAGTTCTGGAGGTTCTTAGAAATGTATCAGTAGTTCCTTAGAAAAAAGTTCAAGAAGGGGGACATGAGATTCCCCAAATGATAGCTAGCAGACAGCTACCAATCTAATCCAGTAATGTGCAGCTTCAAAAGCGAGTTTTGTGTAGTCTCGGCTGTTGCCTCATATGTGTTTTATAGAAATGTCCAGAATCCTCTTTAATGCTTTACTGGCAGATTTTTAGGACAGTAGGATTTGAGTCCAGTGGCACGTTAGGGACCAACATGATTTTCAGGGTGTAGTCTTTTGAGAGTCAGAGCTCCCTGCTTTAGGAGGTTCCTCAGCAGAAAAGTCAGTATGACAGGTATGGGAAAGGAACGTTTTGAAAAACACTGGCATAGAGGTTTGGGTGGTATGAAAATATTGCTTCAAGTACTGGGAGAAGATGATCTTTCTAAACAATCAAACAGACAAACAAAACTGGGACATTTTTTTACAGAGGATGCTTTTTCAGTGTCTTTTTCCCATCCAGTAGCTGTTGCTTATGCCACAACCTGTTTATAATGCAAAAACCTCTAGCCTTTCCATACTTATTCCTACTTAGAATATATTATATATCCTATATTCCAAGAGGCTTTCTCCTTCAGGCCACTCCCCATCCCTGAGATCTCTGGCATTGATTGTGTAGGACTGGTGTGGAATGCCAAAGAAAGTTTGGCTATCTGTTTGGTTTACCGACCGCCCAGTGCACCAGCAGATACCCTGCCGCGCCTGCTACAGGTGGTTGCTGGGTGGGCCTTGGAGTATCCCAGACTGATAGGGCTGGGGGACTTCAATGTCCACGCTGACGATTCCGCCTCGGTGCAGGCTGCACACCTGGTGTCGGCCATGGCAATGCTAGGACTTTCCCAATTTGTATCAGCTCCCACACATAAAGCAGGCCACACGCTAGACTTGATCTTCAGGGTGGGGTTGGATGTGGTTCTGGATAGGGTAGAGTTGATGCCATGGTCAGACCATGCGGTCTTGAAGGCTCGACTGGGGATACCATGCCCCCCCCCTGCAAGGGCGGGGAGCTAATTGATGCTTACCCGCGGAAACTCATAGATCCGATTGGCTTCCAGAATGCTCTGCAGGAACCGATGATCCATGGTGGATCGTTGGATGAGCTGGTGGAGGACTGGCAAAGCCAGCTCTCCGAAGCCATCAACGAAATCGCACCCTTTCATCCTCTTCGCCCCCACAGTTGCCGAGCTCCCTGGTATATGGAGGAGGTTCAGCAGAGGAAGCGGGAGCTAAGACGACTTGAGCACATGTGGCGGCGATCTCAGGATGAAGAGGCAAGAACATCTTATAGGTCACTTATGAAATCCTATGAGGTGGCAGTGAAAGCTGTGGAGAAGGAATTCTACGCAGCTTCCATTGCATCAGCTAGCTCACGCCCAGCTAAATTGTTTAATGTGGTACGTTCATTGGTCTCCTTATCGGGTGGAGACCATCAAAATTTGAATTTGGCCATTAGCTGTGAGGCTTTTGCAAGCTTTTTTGCTGATAAAGTCCTGTCTCTCTGCCACGATCTGCAGGCCACAGTTGACACAGTATGTGAACTAGAGGCCCCTTGGCCATCTTTGGGATCGGTATTTGATCATTTCAGCCCTCTCTCTGGGGAGGAGGTGGACAGGATCCTGCAGGTGGTGAGGCCTACCACTTGCCTCCTGGACCTGTGTCCATCATGGCTGGTGAAAGCCAGTGTTGGTGGACTACGGAATTTCTTGGAGGTTATTGTCAACACATCCTTGGGTTCCAGGGGTTTTCCTGGGGCACTAAAGGAGGCTGTGGTGAGGCCTCTGTTATAGAAACCATCACTGGATCCCGCTGACCCGCTCAGTTACCGCCCAGTCTCTAACCTCCTGTTTCTGGGTAAGGTGAGCGGGCAGCGGAGAAACAGCTGCAGAGTTTCCTGAAGGAGACCAGGATCCCTTCCAGTCCGGCTTCCACCCGGGCCATGGGACCGAGACACTGCTGGTCGCCCTCATGGACGATCTTCTCAGACACCTGGATTGAGGTGGAACGGTGCTGCTGATTTTACAAGATCTTTTGGCAGCATTCAATACGGTCGATTATGATCTTCTGACCCACCGCCTCGCCGACATGGGAATTCAAGGGACGGCATTACAGTGGCTTGTCTCCTTTCTCCATGGTCGGGGACAGAGGGTGGCGCTAGGGGAGAAGTTGTCATCCCACTATCCGCTAGTGTGTGGTGTGCCACAGGGGGCAATACTCTCCTTGTTATTGTTCAACATCTATATGCAGCCCCTCACCCAGCAGGTGCGAAGTTTCGGGCTTGGGTGTCATCAGTATGCTGATGACACCCAGCTATACCTGTTGATGGACGGCTGGCCTAGATCGGCCCCGGATGTCCTGGAGCATGCTTTTGAAGCCGTGGCTGGATGGTTGTGGCAGAGTTGGCTGAAGTTAAACCTGTCGAAGACGGAGATCCTGTCCTTGAGTCACTGGAGTGTGGATTTGGGGCCCAGGCTTCCTACACTCAATGGGGCGGTGTTTACACCGGCTCCAAGAGTTAGGAGCCTGGGGGTGATCCTGGATGCCTCCTTGAAAATGGAGGCCCAGGTCATGGCGGTTGCCAGGTTGTCGTTCTTCCGTCTTCGACAGACCAGACAACTCGCCCCCTATCTTTTGACCCACGACTTAACTACAGTGGTCCAGGCAATGGTCACCCCTAGGTTAGACTACTGTAACGCGCTCTACACAGGGCTTCCCTTGAACTTGATCCAGCAGTTACAATTGGTCCAAAATGCGGCGCTCATGTCATCACCGGAGTGCCTTCTAATGCACACGTTACACCGGTATTGCGCAAGTTGCATTGGTTACCGGTGGAGTACCAGATCAGATTCAAGGTTTTGGTATTAACCTATAAAGCCCTATGCAGACTGGGACTGGCGTATCTGTGGGACCGCCTCTCCCTATATGAGCCCCAAAGGATGCTTCAATCCAGTGACAAACAGCTGTTAATGGTCCCTGGCCCCCAGGGAGGCCCACCTAGCATCGACCAGGGCTAGGGCCTTTTCGGTCCTGGCTCCAGCCTGGTGGAACGCTCTGTCTAAAGAGACTAGGGCCCGGCCAGATTTATTATCCTTCCGGTGGGCCTGCAAGATGGAGCTGTTCTGCCAGGCATATGGTTGGTGCTGATTGGGCCTCCCCACTGGCCGACGAGAGGAAAACATACCCCCCCCTACCCACCCAGCCTGTTAAATACTTTGGAGATGGTTGGGTGGTGGTTATTGGAGAAGTCTACTGCTGTGTGTTTTAAATATTTATGTGGTTTTATTGGTTTTAAAGTTATATGTATTTTAAATTACTATATCAATTGTAATCCGCCCTGAGCCTGCTGATGTGGGGAGGCCAGAATATAAATTGAATTAAATAAATAAATAAATAAATAAATAAATTATATTGCCCCTGTGGTCTCTATGATCAACTTCAACTTCATAGACCACATCTATGGTGTGGTCTCATTTGGAATACTGTGTGAAGTTCTGATCACCATATTTTGAAAAGGACATTGAGAAAGAACAGAAGAGAGCAGCCCAAATGATTATGGGCTTGTGTACCTTTCCTATGATGAAGGGCTGAAGAGTCCAGGGCTTATCACTGTATTCTTCTTAATTCAACTAATTGATTACTATAAGGTTCTCACAAAAAGTCTCAAATATAGAATGACAAGGCTGTTTGCCAAAACTTAGCTTATAGTAATAGCAACAAACCATTTTATCCCTGAGGTTTCAAAGCTTCCATGAAGCAATCACAAATACAGCGTAGCAAACTTTTAAGTGAGGGTGGAGGTTTAGAGACTAAGGGAAGAACTACTTTGTCCAGGTTTTTTTTTCTTTCAGATTTCAGTTCCAGGAAATTTAAAGCGGAAGATATGTGTGGACCCGTTTAGCTCTTGCCCCTCATGCCATTTTGTATGCTGAACATTATCTCTAAATTAATAAATTAATGCTGTTATCCACCCTGAGCCTGTTTGCGGGGAAGGTGGAATATAAATACGATAAAATAAAAATAAATAAATAAATAAATGGCTTCTGTAAAATTACAGGTATTTGTAAATTTTCCAGAGCGAGGATGGCAGCTTGAAGGAGATAATTTTTTAGCACAATCAAAAGCAAGAGGAGAAGTTGATCAGATCTCTTCTCTATAGACAGACGTGCGTGCATGCGCGAGCCTCTCCCTTTAAAATGCAGTTCCCACAGTTGCAATCTGTTTTTTTTTTAAGTCTGGAAGAAGAATAATGAGCCTGCCTATAATTTACAATTGCCACCTCTGACTTGTGAAATTCTTGGAGATTTGGGGACAACTGCCTTCAGCAGAGTTTGGGGTGGGAGTTCAATAGGGATGTGATGCCATGGAGTCCACTCTCCCAAAATGCCTTTTCTTCCAAGAGAACTGATCTTTTGTAGTCTGGAGATCAGTCGTATTTCTAGAAGAACTCCAGGCCCCACCTCGACATTGGTAATCTTATCTCAACATGTAGCTCTTCCTAATGTGCCTTTTCTGTGGATAAGAGTAGATTATTCATTCATTCACATGGAGTACAGAATAATGTTCATACACATAACCAGGGCTTTTTTTCTGGGAAAAGAGGTGGTGGAACTAAGGACCGCACAATGATATCACTTTGGGTCAGCTGGAATAAGGGAGGAGTTTTTAAAAGTATAAATCACCCTTGGCAAAAATGGTCATGTGGCCAGTGACCCCGCCTCCTGATCTCCAGACAGAGGGGAGTTTAGAGTGCCCTCAGCGCCACTCAGCCAGTGGCCATGTGACCATTTTCAAGAGGTGCCGGAACTCCATTCCACCACGTTCCAGCTGAAAAAAAGCCCTGCACATAACAGGGATACCAGTCATGGTGGCTGAGCAGCTAATGATCATTTTTTTAACCTCCCCCCACAAGTGGTAGTGATGCATTCTCTGTCTTACCCACATTCAAATTGAGCAGGACTCTGAAGAGGTGGCATTGCAAATAAAAGGGCAAGTAGCAACTAGCTTCTGAATTTGCATTGTAAAGCTAAAGTGCCTAAGTCCCCCTCACTTTCCCCTCTGCCTACAGTTTTGAAAGAAGCCCTCCATTCATGCTAATGATGAAGAGAATGGGTAAAGTTTGATAGAGGAGCAAAGAGGATAGAATAGGAGAGGGTCTCCAAAAAGCACAGATTAAAAAATATAGCTGTACTGATTCAGGGAAGGAATGTCAAAGGATGTGGATTTGTAGAGCGATTTGAAGGAATTCAGCTTGTCAGCTCTACAGCAGAAAACAATGTATATGGCCCTCTTCAGTCTTGGGAAATGTTCTGGTTTTACTACCTGCCTTGGACTGCAAAATCAGGAAGGCTGTTAAGCACCAGGAGGGTGACTGGCTGTCATGTCCAGTGGTCAAGCACATACCACTTGTAAAGAATATAAGCTTGGAATAGTAGTACCAGCATAACAAGGGGTGCAATTCTGTCCTGAGAAAAAAACATGTGTAAGGGCTATAAAAATGTTAGCCATAGGTAAGACCTTAAGGAGAAGACTGGGGAAGAGGAGATTTTTAGTAGAGATATTCTGCACAAAAGAGGTATAGTAGAAAGGAGGGCCATATACAAAGTTATGGTTTGGAAGATCAGCAGAGCACAAAAAGGGTTCTGGGAGAAACTTTATTTTTAGGTTTCAGATAGGTAACCATGTTGGTTGGTAGCAGAAGAACATGATTCAAGTCTACTTTTAACTGTTATTTATTATATTTTAAATTGTGGTTTTATGGTGTTGTGACCCACCCTGAGCCCACTTGCGGAAAGGGCAGGATATAAATCCAACAAATAAAATAAAGACCAACTAGATTTTCAATGTATGAGCTTTCAAGAACCAAAGCTCCACCCCACCATCAACCTGACCATGAATCAATCCACACAAGAAGGATATTTTTATGGTGTTGTGACCCACCCTGAGCCCACTTGCGGAAAGGGCAGGATATAAATCCAACAAATAAAATAAAGACCAACTAGATTTTCAATGTATGAGCTTTCAAGAACCGAAGCTCCACCCCACCATCAACCTGACCATGAATCAATCCACACAAGAAGGATATTTTTAGACACTACTGTACAAATACATGACGGAAGCATAAAAATCACCATATCCCAAAACCCAGCTATCTCCAAACACATCTACACACCTCCAGTCACCATCCAGAACATACCAAACAATCCATCATCCACAGCCAAGCTCTATGCTACAAACACATCTGCTCCAGTCCCTTTTACAGAGACTCTCACCTGCGCAATCTACAACAAAGATTTCTGGAATTACAATATTCACTGGATGTAGTAAGAAAACAGATCAACAAAGCCAGAGTAATGCCAAAGGATGACCTGCTACAAAATAAGCCCAGATGGAACAACAACAGAACACCTTTGGTAGTCACATACAGTTCCAATTCAAACCAGTTCAGCACATCATTAATGACCTGCAACCTATGCTGGAGAATGATATTGCTCTCTCACAGGCATTGGGAGGCAAACCTTCTCTTGCCCACCGACAGCTCCCCAACCTTAAGCAACCCCTCACAACAATGCACTTCCATCATAGACACGAACTCTGGGACCAGGGCCTGCAGTAAACCAAGATGCCTATTCTGTCCCCACATTTGCTCCAACAGCAGAATCATTGAACCTAAGAGCACCAGCTATACCATCTCAGACTCATTCATTTGTTCATCATCCAACGTTATGTATGTCATCAAGCATCAG
Source organism: Eublepharis macularius (assembly GCF_028583425.1). Classification (NCBI taxonomy): domain Eukaryota; kingdom Metazoa; phylum Chordata; class Lepidosauria; order Squamata; family Eublepharidae; genus Eublepharis; species Eublepharis macularius. Next base: position 192,385,903 of record NC_072790.1, read on the forward strand.
CAGTGCCCCTCAGATCTTTATATTGAAGAAACCAGCAAAGAATAAATGGACATAAATCTGATATCAAAAATCATTCAAGAGGGAGTGGGAGAACATTTTAATCTGCTAGGACATTCCATCGCTGACCTAAGGGTAGCAGTTCTCAAGCAGAGGCACTTCAAAGGAAAATTACAATGCAGGGTTGCTGAAATTGAGTTTATTTGCAAATCTGGAACAACGGATCCCTCCTGGTTGAATTGGGACACACAATTTTTCTCGCATTACATATGCAAATTTTCTGCACTTCGCACCCCTGAAGGGAGCTCTGACTCTCAAAATCTCATACAATGGAAATCTAGTTGGTCTTTAAGGTGCCACTAGACCGAAATTATTCTCTTTAGTTTTAGAGAAGATGTATATATACCTCATGCTGGGGACTCCAGACAGAACAAGGATTCTGTTAGTGTACCTCCCACCCCACTGCGCAACAATCTCCCTGCCGGACCTGACAGACAATCTCAAACTTGGTACTGAGGACCCTGAGGTTTGTTGTCCTTGGGGATTTCAGTGTTCATGCTGTGGTTGCTCTAGCAGGAAGCAGCTCAGGACTTTATGGCTGTTATGACAACTGTAGGGCTGTCCCAGAATATTCTAGCCCCTGTGCATACAGCAGGTCATACACTTGACTTGAGATAAGGCACATGGTTGGGTAATGGGGAATTTTCCATTCTGCCGTTGTCTTAGTTCAACTATTATCTGGTGAGATTTAGACCCATGGACACTCAGAGCCTCTGCAAGGCTGGGGGGACTATTTGTATGGTCTACCCCAGGAGGTTGATGGATCCAGAATACAGAGAATATAGAATATGGAAACAGCCTGGGCTGTGGACACGATTGGCCCTGAGTGCCCTCTCTCCTTTCATGGAATCCAGAATGCTCCTTTTTTTTTGCTGAGGAGCTTCAGATGATGAAACAGTTGGGTAGATGATTAAAGCACAACTGAAGAAAAACTTGAAGCAAATTTGACTGAATTAAGGTGAGAGCACATTATCATGCCTACTCTGTGGCGGTGATAGCAAGGAAGTGACCTCATTTTTCAGTCACCATTGCATTTGCACTGTGCTATCCTCTGGAGCTTCTCCACATTACAAAGGGGTTTTATCTGAAGCTCCAGAGGATGTTGATTCAGAAAAAATACAAGCCCACTGTGATTCCTTTGCAACACACTTTACAGATGAAACTGCTTGCATCTGCCACAATCTTTCACACATGCTGGATAATTCAATTTCAATGCAGTTTAGCAGTAATTTGCAACTGGATTTTCCTGTGTGGAACAGGACAATTCACTTGAAAATGATTGCTGAAGTGCATGGAAGTGCATTTTCCAACATGTGTGAAAGCAATCATTGATATCCTAGTTGGACTGGCTAAATCTCAGGATGTTATTGGAGCACAATCTGGTCCTAGATGCATAACTGTCAGTTGTTGAGACCTGATAAAGTGGACAAGGGTGGTCTACTCTTTTCCATCATGGCTAACCCAGGCTGGGTTGATTGACTAGGTCCAAACGCCTCTCTGCAGATGAGTATACTTCCAACTACCTTGAAAGAGTCAGTTGTGAGACACTTCCTGAAGAAGGCATTCCTGGACCCAAACGACCTACACAACTACCACCCGGTGGCTACTATTCCATTCTTGGGCAAGGTGCTTGAGCAGGTGATGGCTACACAGCTTCAGGTAGTCTTGGAGGAGATGGATTATCTGGATTCAGGCTTGGCTTTGGGATGCAGAATGACTTTGGTTGCCCTGACTGATGACCTTCTCTGAAAAAGTGATAGGGAAGTGGATCCCTGTTGATTCTCCAGGACCTGTCAGTGGCTTTGGATACCATCAACCATGGTATCTTTTTGTAGAGGCTGGCTGGGTTAGGCTTTGGTGGTTGTGCTCGTACTTGACCAATCAATTCCAAAGGTGATGCTGAGGATTGCTGCTGAGCCCTGTGGCTGCTCAGCCCTGCAGGACTGTCTTATTCCCCATGGTATTTGTCATCTTCATGAAACTTCTGGGAGAGGTCATCTGGGGATTTAGAGTGAGGTGTCACCAATATGCAGATGACACCCAGCTTTCTTTTTCCATTACAGCTAAACTTGGTAGGTAGTGGAAGTCCTGAATAGGTGCCTAGTAATGGATGGATGATGGCCAATAAACTGAAGTTCAGCCCAGACAAGTCTGAGGCACTGTTGGTCAACAGAAAAGTTGCTGGGAGACTGCATTAGCCTGTCCTAGCGGGCGTTGCACTCCCCCTGAAGGAACCGATTCATAGCATGGGGGTGCTGCTGGATCCTGGCCTGTGGCTGGTCCCATCCTTAGCATGTAGTGCATTTTATCAGCTCTGGCTGGTTCACCAGTTACAGCTGTTCCTTGAAAAGTGTGATATGGCCACAGTGATCCATGCTGTAATCACATCAGTGTTAGTTTACTGTAATGTGCTTATGTGGGGCTGCTTTTTAAAAAGGTTTGGAAACTTCAATTAGTCCAAAACGCAGCAGCCAGACTACTGTCAGGGGTTGATTACAGGGACTGTATCACTCCTGTAATGAAAGATCTGCACTATTTATTTATTTATTTAGACTTCCTATTCCATCTTTACCAGTTTATTTTATCTTAGCACTCTCCTTCCTGCTGTTTTAAAAGAAAAATGAACTTTTCATAATTTCTTTTACCCCACCAGAAGAAAGTAGTGAAATAAAAATGATAACTGCTGCTGGTTTTCCTTTTGTTCTAGGAATATGAGTGCCTTGAGCAGGAGAATACATCCCTGAAAAGAGAGATTGGGAAGCTGACAGATGAAATGAAACAATTGACTGATGTGTTGAGAGACCATGAAAAGGTCTGCCCTCTTTTGCACTGTTCCTTAAACTTTGGCTTGATGCCTAGAATTGATGCCCTCAGTGGTCCCCTGCCAAGATGAGTGCTGCTCTTGAGGGCCGTGAAGTGCTACTGAAAAGCTTTCAAGATCCAACGTTTTCTCTTCGTCGTGCTGTGTGAATATGAAAAAAAAAACGTTCAAAATTGTAGATTTCATCTTACAACCACCTGCCCATCTTGGAATCTACCAGGTATCACGAAGTCATGTTTATGACTAAAATGTGAATGAGTTACAACCACATGGCAGAATCTTTGGACAGAGCTCTGTGTGTGGCCACATCTGTTCTGTGTACTCTATATCCAGAAAGGAATCTGAAATAGTACAGAAGAATTGTAATGTCAGGGTTTTTTTAGATGGAATTGTTTAGCCTGCATTGTAGAAAACTTCTGTAAATTGTAACAGAACAGTTTGCTAGAGAGTCAGGACTGGGTACAGCATCCTAAGATCAAGAAATGGGTCTTCTTGTATACTTTGCAGGTCTCTGGCTGAGTCCTTGTTCTCTGTTGCCATGGGGTTCTCCTCTTCCCTTGGTTCCTGCCAAACATTTCAAGTTCTGCAGAAATCCAAATGCTGCAGTTGAACATGCACCTCTAAATCTGCCAGAGGGAGGCAAGGCAGCCACAGCACCTCCCCCTTGTTTTATCTCTGATTCTGTTGCCTGCCTTGGTCAGCTGCTATGCTAAGCACAGGCTCCAGGTATACTGCAAGGCATGTGAGGGGTGGACAAATGGATGCATGGAGTTGCAGCTGCCTTCTCCCCCACTGCTTCAGGACCTAGAATTTCCTGAGGGAAATGACCTACAGTGTTCCCATTTTAAGCAAATGACAAGAGGGGGCTGAGAGTCAGCCTTCAGTTTGGATTTGTTTTGTAGAGGCAAAAGAAGGAATGATTCCTTGTTCTAGGTCATCCTGCAAGACACCTTTATGTAGTACGCATATATTCTTGTTTTCTGTTTACTCTCCTCTTTATCTTTATGATGCCACCTCCCGCCTTTTTTAGTACCCATTGCCTTAGAGAACAGATCCAAAGTCTAAGTCTAATCACCTTTTCAGCATCTTTGCTGAATTGCTCCAGGGTCTTAGTGTAGGTGTCATTGTTTTCTTTATGGAGGATGCTTCTCTGATGAATATACATCATCGTTTGTATCCTAACTGGAAACCATCAGTTCTTTAAAAATTTCATTTCCAAGAATATGATTTCTCTTTAAAGTTAGCTCCCTGCTCCTTAAATGCAGAGGGAAGGGAGGCTCCACAAGGGACCATCTCTTGTACCCGCTTTGCAGAATTTCTGCCTCTTGCTTCTGTACTGGAGTCAATTGAAGCAAGTAATTTTTCACTGCACTTGTAGAAGTTTTGAGTTCTCCCCAATGTTTCCTGTATGTTTCCAGTATGAATTACTCTAATTAAAAGTGATTCTGTTGACACATTGTATAGATAATGTTAGGGCCGCCCAATTTACAGTGCAATCCTTTTCAGAGTTACTCCAATCTAAACTGTTTTATTTCAATGGACTTAGACTGGTGCATAAGATTGCACTGTTAGACTGTGATTGTGGTAGCTTTAAGAATTATATAAAAAGGAAGTTTTTCAGTTTCACATCACAGTGCTGTGGTGGCAATAGAAATCACATGGTAGATTTTTCTCTTTTATTTGACTTTTAACACTTTCTCAAACCACTTTTGAGATAGGTAGTTGGAATAACAAGATCTGCCTAAGTGAATTTGTTCCTCTTCATTGTCTTATACATTCATTAAGATTTACATGGATCATTTGGAGGAAAATTATAAGCTGAATCGTAAGACTCAAGAGGGAGAGCTCTGTTTGTAGAATGGATCTTTCTACCTTTTCTTGCTTTCTGCAACCCTTCACCATGCCACCAAAAAGTTTTCTGAAGGTAAGGGAACCAACAGGAACCCTATGGGATATATTTTTACAGGGTTCACATTTGCTACATCCCATACTATTCCTGAGGGAGAAAAGAGCCATGACTTTAACCTAGTACGTATAATATAGGTATTTTAAAAGTTCTGGTTTTTTTAAAGGAACCCTTTCACAGAAGCAAGGAATTGATGTTTAAGAATTCTAATTTCAAAACTAAAAGTGTACTTTATAAACAAGGATAAAAGCATCCTCTTGCACAAAGTATGAGAAACAAGATACATTTTTTTTAAGTTATTAACTTCCCTTTTTGGAGAAGCTCATATCCCCATTGTTGTCAGCATTGTAGATGTGGCTCTGCGATAAATGTTTTTTGCCTATCTCAAGGACCTGATAATGGAACTGAAATTTCTATATGAATCAAACTCTTAGTTTCAGATGTACATGTGTACAAGACAGTTTTCTTGGGAAATGCATCTATCCAATAGAATTGAAACCCAATCTAGATACACTTGCCCATGTCCAGATTATAGCTATGTGCATGCTTCTCAGAAAGCCTAGGAATCCCCCAGTTTCCTTGAAAGGAGCAGATAAGTGTTAAACCACTTTGTAGTATAGATTAGTATCTTTCCAGATGATTTTTCATAATGTAAAAATGTCCAGTTGTTACTCCTTTTTTAAAGCATACAAATGTCTTTCCTCAAGGAAGTACTTCTTATAGGAATGTCGTGTTTTCTTAGCATTCATAGAAGTACTGCTGTCCCTGGGAATTTCCCCCCAACAATGCTACCAATCGTAATTGTGAGTGCTGGGCAGGATGTGGTTGCCTCAGTTTCATGGGTATTCACTGGCTAAGGCCTAGACTGTCACTACCAAGAAGTAATACAATGTACTTCTGTCAAAGTTCACAACCATTCTGGGAATGTTGAACATGTGAACTCATGAAACTGCCTTAGACTGAATCAGACCTTTGGGCCATCAAGATCAGTATTTACTCAGACTGACAGTAGCTCTCCAAGGTCTCAGGTAAATGCTTTCTGCATGACCTGTTACCTGATCTTTTTTAAAAAAACTGGAGATGCTGGGGACTGAACCTGGGACCTTCTGCATGCAAAGTAGGTGCTCTACCACTAAGCTACAGCCCTTAAGAGAAATGTGTATTGAACTCACAAAGGTGCCTTACAGTGAATCAAACCATTGGTCCATCAAGGTCATTTGTGGCGACTCCGTAGGATTGCCAGGTCCCCTTACCTTTCTGGTGGGTGTGGAGAGATCCATCACTTACCTCTTGGATGTAGGGTTGTCAGGACCCTTGAGTCCCCCGGCGGGGGACTGGGAACCTGGGACTTACACTCCACGCTCTTCTGCCTCTCCCAGCATGTGTGATGATGTCACTTCTGGGAAGTGACATCCTCACACATGTCAAAGGGCGGCCCGGCTTGCACTTCCATGCTCACCAAAGGGCTGAATCGCCCCCCATGGGCCCAATTTGGCCTGAAATGGGCCCATTGTGGGGCACGGGAGCATACCACACTCCCCGGGGGCATGCTGCACTGCTGGGGGGCGCCCTGGGGGTGCACCCCCTGCTGGCCAGGTAAGTGGGGTCAGGGAGAGGAGGTGGGAACAGGGGATCCCCCACCCCAGGAGGAGGATTGGCAGCCCTACTTGGATGTCCTTGCATGCAAAGCACGTGCACGCTCCCAGCATAGTGCAATGATGCCACTTCTGGGAGCAAGTCATCATTCGGGCCCCAGGAGTGCTCCTAGGCTTCATACCAGGCTGATTTGGACCCCCAAACACTCTGAATCAGCCTGGCATGAAGCCCAGAAGTACTCCCAGGGCCTGCACAATGACATCATGCCTGAGAGTGACATCACCACACCATGCCGGGAGCTCACTCTGGGAGGCCCATTCCTGTGCCTTTTCCCCCACTGGCCAGGTGAGTGGTGGTGGGGGAAGAAAACTGGGAGCAAGGGATCCCCTGCCTCCACAGGGGGACTGGCAACCATACTACTCTGACTGGCAGTGGCTCTCCAAGGTAGCAGGAGGAGGTCTTTCTCCTCACCTACTACTTGATTCTTTTAACCGGAATGATACTGGGGTTTAAACATGGAACCGTCTGCATGCCAAGCAGATGCTCTACCATTGAGCCATGGCCCCTCTCTCCATTCTAAAATATTACATCTGTATTGGGCCTATGTCCATAGCACTGATATATATAACTAGCTGTTATGCTAGTTTCAGATAATGTGAGGGCAGAAGTACCTGGTTTGGTAAGAGTAGAACTGTTCCCTTGTTCAACCTCTACTACAAGTCCAAGGTTCTTATGCACTCTTTTTTCTTTGTAGGCTGCAGTTTGCCAGCCCACCCACCACCCCCATTGGACTAACATATAGGTCTGGTACAAGATTGGTATGTGTGCTCTAAACAGCCACTCCAAGGGGAAATTCCCAGTCTCTTGTTTGGTTTGGCCTTCAAAGTCAGTATGCTATAGTAGTTAGAGGACTGGACTTGACTGAAAGACCTCGAATACCCGCTCAATCATGAAACTCATGTTTTTGACCATGAGCCAGTCACTAATTCTCAGTTTAATCTACCTCACAAGCTTGTTCTGAGGAAAATACGGAATGACTCACCATGTATACGATTGTAAGAGCCTTGGAGGAAGGCTCTTTTTGTGAACAGTCAGGTTAAATCAAAGGCCTCATTTCACTTGAACCAGGTACTCTGTGGCTGGAGCTAAGCCTCTACCTGAGCTGTCCATCTCCTCTACTCCAGGGTAGCCATGTGATCCCTGGTGAAGGGTGAGCTTCACAGATGGGGGCTGTTCTGTGGCTCCCATGTCCAGCTACTGTTCATGAGGCCATGGTTTCAGTGGGTGGCCTATCTGAGTCCTGGGTGTCTGCGCGTCCAGATACTATGGGGTCTTGCAAGATCTTGATCCCCACAGAGTCGGCAATGTCCCAGAAAAAGATGTCAAGGTACATATCACATTATACTCCAAGTCAGATATAACTCTGTGGTAACTGAATGTGAGGACTGGAAAATAATTGTAAGATTAGCCGATATCTTCCATGCACTACCAGTTGGCACTCTTTGGTCTAGAAAGGAACTGCAAGGGCATTTTGCCATATACTCATATTTTTTCTCAAGTCCCTGGCTTCAAGTTTCAAGTCTTGATACAATTCTTGCCAATGTACACTTTTCCCCAATGAAAGGTCCACAGGAAACTGTGGAAACTATACTTCTGGATGTGGACTGTTCAGAAATAAGGTTCACCTTCATAAATAACCATCTAAAGCATATCTAACGAGCGTTGCCTTTACTCGTTTGTGACCATGGTCTGCAGCACAGATCTCATGGACTTACTGAACTATTAAAGACCTTTTATAGACTGGTGATGGCTAACTGGCATTGCACAGATAGTATTCTGCATTTTAGTATTATTTTCCAGCCCTCACATCCTGTAGGGAGAGGATATGTTCAATCCAAAACCTAATGTTGACTTTCCTAAGAACCTCTAGTGATGCCCCCACACATGCAAGGCAGAAGCGCTATGGTTGAAAAATTAGATACTCTTTTCCCACCTTTTAGCATGTTCCTGGAGGTTGTTTTATGATTATACTAAAGCTAGCAAGCAACCCGAGCATCATGTGTTTGTTGCATGCTGCGATTTGACTCTTTATGTGGAAGATGTGGTCAAATATATGCATTTTTTTTTACTATGGTGAAGTTGTTACAAGTCATCTTCTCCGGGTTTTCTGGACATACTGAACTGACTTTGATATATGTCATGATTCCCCAATTCCTGGGTGTTGCCTGTCAAATGTATGCATGGTGGAAATCCTGAGTTTCTGCCTCTCTCACCTTCCCAATATGCATGGGCCTGTCTGTCTGAGAGCAGGTACAAAAAAAGGTCCACCTCTGCCTAGCAAGCGCATCTCCAGATAATGACTTAGCTCATACCTGTGCTTGTGTGGAATCTGAAAGCCCTTCCAAAGCCACAGGTGGCACAATGGTTGAAGCAAAGTGGAAATGCATGCACAGAAACACCAGTCAGGACAATATTGTTTAGCAAACTGTTCTGATTGGACTACCTCTTCATCAGGCACATAAGCACTCAGTCATTCCTGTCACTGCCCCTTCTACCTCCTGGGAAACAGAAATTAGAGAGTGAAATGCCAGAATAATGGTAAACTGCAAGCAAACCAAATGAGATCCATGATGACAATCAAAACCAGTTTCACATCTTTCATTTTTCTTGAAAGTAGCTGCTCAGGGTGACTGATTTGGGAGGTAATCTTTTCACATGGAATCAGACAATTGGTCCATCAAGGCAAGTACTGTCTGCTCAGATGGGATGTGGCTCTCCAGAATATCAGGCAGAAGGTTTTTTGCATCCCCTTCCACCTGGTCTTTTTAGCTGGAGATGCCAGAGATGACCTGTGTGCAAAGCTTGTAACTCTACTACTGAGCCACAGTTCTGTCCCACTTCACCTCACTTCCCAGTGGCTGTTAGCCCAGCAGGGAAGAAATACAGGCAACCTTTTGAGATTAATGGGCCAAACTAGATGTGACATCTGCTCATTCATGTGAAGAGAAAGGGGATATAAACACCTACTTTTACTCTCTCTCTCTCTCTCTCTCTCTCTCTCTCTCTCTCTCTCTCTCTCAAATGATAGCATGAGAGAGGACTAGGAGAGCTAAACTTTGCCCCTCCCCATGCCTTACCTTGCTGCTTTCCATTTCATGAAGCACCTTATTCCCAAACGGGCTTACTTCTATAATCAAAAGACAAAGAGACGTTAGTTGTAACATCTGAAAGCAACCATAATAAATGTCCATACATTTTTTACATGTCACATCTGAAACAGGTAAACACATCACCACTTCTCTGGAATGCATGATGTTACACAAGAGTTTAAGTTCTAAAGGATTCAACCCACTAATATCAACTCTGTAAAGCATATAATAGATAATTTAATAGAGATATTCACTGACCAACTGGATCTACTGTGATCTGGCCTTTACAAAACATGATCACACTAGCAAAACCAATAATTCCTAAACATTGACAGGCAGGCACATTAGTAGACTGTGATAAATGCATTTAATACACACTTAAAGAGTTCTGTGTACTGTTAGTACTCCCTAGTTGGAGCACCCCCAATTCAGTGTGACTCATGTACAATCACAGGGCAAGCCACTCTTTCTCCTACACACTCTAAAGGCAACACTTTTCAATTGCAAAATTAAAATGGGGCTACAAAGTTATTTATTTTTTATAAGTGTTCCTCAGCTGCCAGAAGCCTGGCAGTTGGGCCAAACTAGATGTGACCCCCCCCCTCCTTGGGTCTAGATTCCCCCAATCTGATTCTCGTATCAACTGCTGTGAACTAAATTCCCGAGTGCTGCAGGGACCCGGTTTGGATTGAGGCCATGGCCGGTGAGAAGGGGTTTCAGCCTCCCCTGCTGCTGTTTTCCTGGCCTGAAGCTAGAATAGCCAGGCCTGAATGTGGCAATCCCAGGGGCATTGTGGGGGGGGGGCATGGGGAGAGGGAGCACTGCAGTGAATCTGAGAAACCATGGTGAGATGATACAGCATGGTGACTAAGAGGCTGCTGGTTCAAAGTTCATCTCAGCTACAAAGACACTAACAGTGAAATCCTAGGCAGAGTTACTCCAGTCTAAGGTCATTGAAAGTAATGGGCTTAGACTGGAGTAACTCTATTTAGGATTTCACTGTAAGTGGTCTTATGCGACACTCCAAGCCTCATCTGCAAGCCTGCCAAATAATACAGGCCTTTCTTGGGGTGGGGTGGGGGAGCGGGTTACTGCATGATGTAAAGATTACTGTGAAGGGCTTTAAATACTGAAAGTGCTAAATAAATGTTACTAGATTTATTTGGCATAAACTTTTATAAACCAGAGCCCATGTCCTCAGGTACATGCCGTGCCGCACACACACACACAAGCAGAAGGAGAGGGGAGTGTTTACAAAAGAAGATCCACATTGGTGTGTCTTCATTTTTACACTTTGAGGGAACCCATGCGTGCACTAGCTCCACCTAGTGAGGAACTGTTGCAAAGTGGCACAGCCTTTTTTGAAGCCTATGCAGAAACCACAAGACTTCCTGTCCCCACGAAACAACTCTGATGCACTCTGTGTGGGGTTTCCATTGGTGAATCAGTATAGAGAATGCTTGAGTATCTTAGTGAAAGTGGTGGATTAAAAAAAAACCCTTGCCTCTTCTTCCCATCAATGTTGTGGCATCATTTCCCTCACAGGAAAGAGTGAGGAAGAGGGTTTTTAAGGTTTGCTGTCATGCAGATCTGCTATTCCCGTGAAGAGAATTAAGGTTATGTGTAGGCAAACCATGTTGCACAATTCTGGACCATCCAGACTCTTGTGATATGATTGTAATATTTTTTAACCTGAACTTAATCTAGGACTTTCCCCCAGTTTGTTTCATTGGATATTCTTACCTGAAACTTTGCCACAAATCTTAAGCATATGCATAAGTGTATAAACATAATATTATGGCCATTTCCACACAGGTTATTTGCCTTGAGTTCAGTGTTGTTGGGAAACATTTCCTCCCTTGCTTCTTCCCAGCATCACGGTACATTTGTGCACCTCCCAAATTTCCCTGGCTTTCCCTCTCTATTCTGAACCCACTTTCTTTTGAAGTTTTGGGAAAGATATTTTTAATTTGTGAGGATGAAACTAAGAATTGGAGCTATCTATGAATGCAGCTTCCGCCATCTTACCAAATGGTTATGCATGTGAAGGCTGTTATGTAATGTTAAATAAACCATACTTACTGTCCTTAGTGAACAGTTAGTATTAGCAACCACAGTGTGATACCTTTATCCTCCTGTGATGAAAGAACTATATACAGCTCAGTGCATATAGCTCAGACAAAATGCATTCCTGCAGGTGGGATAATGCCTTCTCTTTTCAAGAACTGTAAAAGGAGGAGTAAAAGAGTGTGCTTCTGGAAAAAGAAAGAAAAGGCATAGGGAGAAAAGTGTTTATCACAATTCACAACATGTTTCTGGGGTATGGAGAATGTGCATCCCATAAAAACTGCCCTGGCAAGATCAGACTAGAGGTTCATTGAGAGTCTCTTGTGGGCTTGTGTTCGTCAAGTGTCGGGAGACTCAATGTTAGCCAGGAAGCATAGTTTTAAAAGACAGAGCCGGAAGAGATTGCTCCAGAGGGGATGGATTCTCTCACAGCCCTCCGCTGCCTCTGGCATGCCAAACTGTTTCCCCTGGAGCCTTTGCCCTGCCACTCTCGCTGCTTAAAAGTTTGAGTTAACCAAACTTCAGAAGGACAAAGGCTCTGGAAGGGTTAGACAGTCTGGCATGCCAGCTGTGGCAGAGGGCTGAGAGAATCCATCCCCTCCGGAGCAATCTCCACCAGCTCTATCTTTTAAAACTATGCTTCCCAGCTAATATTGCATCTCCCAACACGTGAAGAACACGTCAGAAGTCTTGTGTAGAGGGACTCTCAGTCCAGCATTTTGTTTCTAGAACACAAGCGAAGATATTGAATCAGACCATTGGTCTTTCAAAGTCAGTCCAGCCTGCTCTAATTTACAGCATCTTCCTTTCATACCACCTACTACTTAATTCTTGAAACTGGAAATGCTGGCTGGGGATTGAATTCTGGACCTTCTGCAAACAAATCAGATGCTCTGTTCAGTAGGCCAAGTGAATTTTTCCTTATTCTTTATCTTCCCCCTTTGTGGTATTCAAAGCTCTCGCTCCTGTTTCTCACATGAGTGATCTACCCCAATTTGATATTAAGGAGATCACTTATAGAACAAGTTTTGAATTTGAACATATGAAGCTGCCTTATATCCAGTCAGACCATTGGTCCATCTAGGTCAGTACTGGACTTTTCCACCCAGCTTATTCCTGATTTTCTGAGCAGTTGATACATAAGCTGTAGAATCGGTTTGGGTACAGTTCTTCCTCATGTCTGCCCACATCTCTGCATTTTTACAGTTCTGGATTCAATTTATTTTGTTCTACATATGCCTTAAATAGTCAGGATTTTCAAGTGAGGGTGCTGTTGTCATCGGTGGCATCACTGGTGACATCACAGCACCCTCCCCTTTTAGTTTCTGTGCATGCTTATATTAATATATCGATATACGGGCTGAATATTTTTTAAAAGATTAAAAATGAACACTCTGTCAATCTTTGCATGGAGAAGCCTAAGAGGGGAGCAGCTCCACAATCCATATCTAAGTTCCCCCGCCCAGTCCAAATTGGACAGCTCCACCAGAGCCAGGAGGAGGAGGCTGGCAGCAGCGGGCAAATCAAATTCTGTTGGGATGGAGCCCAGAGCAGCAGCTGTAAGGTACTTTTCAAACCACATTGCTTTTTCTGGCTCAAAAACTGGCCAACACTCGCGCCACCAGGTCTTTTGTAATTTTTTTTAATTGTCTTTTTCACTTTTCTATATTGACCTACCATTTCAATAACAGGTGTAGCAGGTTCTATGAATTCTCAGCTTTCATCTTTAAAAAAGTAGGTCTCTAGCCCTTTCCTTTGTGGAGATATAAGAGAAAAGGCACATGTCTCCAATGGAATGGGCTAGATAGGTGCATTTTAAAAAAACGAAAGGTGGGGATTCAGAGACCTGCACTACCTATTACTAGTGGTTAGGTTGTTATAGCAATATGAAACTGACAATTTTAAAAAAGGTAGAAAACAAAACAAAACCAAAAACAGGAGGGAGCAAAAGGAAAGTTGGGGGAGAAGTGTCTTGACAATGATGAACATCCATTCATCACAAAGTGGATTGGATGTGGGTGGGAATGGACAGGACAAACAAAACCAAAAGAAACATTACGTACTAGGAAAAAATTGACTCAAAATCAGCTTCCAGAGAGTAAAAGAGTTAAAGAAGGTAAAAGAGGTAAAGAGGTTAAAATCAGAGTAAAAGAGGTCTCAAGACGTGGCTGGGGGGCGGGGGGAGAAGCAAAAACGAATGGCAAAAAAAATGTCTTTGGAAATCACAGAATAAACCAAAACAGTATGAGGCCGGAACTGATGGGGGGAAACTGTGCGGAAAAGCACATTGTTTGCCTGTCTGGTAGCAGCTCTTCATGGTCTCAGGCAGAAAAAGGCCTCCCAACGTCTACTAGAAAGCCAGCCCAGAGGGCCACCATTGTGTAGTGGTTAGAGTGTTGGACTAGGATCTGGGAGACCCAGGTTCTAATCCCCAATCTGCCACCCAATGGCTTGGGGTTAATTATTGGCTCTCTTCTAAAATCCCATATAGGGAGGATAAAATGGAGGACAGAAGAATGATGTTGTTGTAAGCCACTTTGGGTTCCCATTGAGGGAAAAAATGGAATATATCTAAATAAATAAACTGGCTTCCTGATAACCTTTTAGCTGAAACGCTAGGGATTGAACCTGATGCCTTCTGCACATAGATCATGTCCTGTAGCCCCTCCCTTATAAGTGGCCAGCTGGATGTTTCTAGGAAGCAGACAACTAGTCTCCCATTTCTCCTATCATTGGTACTAACTTGATATATTGTCTTTACCTATCATTGTAAATAGAGGCTGATAATAGTCCTTTTGCCATTTAAAAACAGTGGCCTTCAGTGTAGCTTGTAGTAATGCAGTTTCTGTACTTCATTTCTTCTGAACCTTTGAAAGTTTGTAGGATAAATAAAATCTAATTAAGTGTACAAAAGGTGTCCAAGTTTCTTTGCATTCTGCCAGAACATAGATAAACCTAAAAGCTAGCAGTTTCATTCCCTTTCTTGTGCCAAGTTCATTACCTGGTACTGATAAATGCAACATTTTAAAATGGGATTATGTACTAAGTAAAAGGCAAAGTAAGTTTCTCTTGAAATCTTAATATTTTAAATGAAACAAAAAGCAGAAAGTTCTTTCATGGGGTCTAGTAATTTCCAGATATAATACTGAGATTTTTTGGTGATGGTGGGGAATAAACATTTGTCTAGAGTTTAACATTATTTTACTTTCAGTTTATTAGAAATGACCATAGTAAAACATATCAGTAGTTCTCGCATGAATTCCAGTTCTTACAGTGTGGGATCCAGATCTACATTGTGAAAACATCAAATTGATGTAGCCATCCTGGTTTGGCCCAATTATTCTGAATAACCCAAAAGCTGGAATACTCTTTCATCAACAGAATCTGACCCAAATAACGTATATGACAGTTTATTGTATTTGTCGTAGACCATGCTTTTCGGAACCAATTTTTTTTTAAAAAATTCTTGCTAAATACTGAAGCAAACTAACATCATGAGGCAGCTAGTAAAAATGGACAGTAACTTCTCTGTGTTCCTTTTATTTGTTAACAAGATGTAAATGAGCCAAAAGTACTACTTCAAGATTTGGCCAGCCAGATTAAAACAAAAAAACCCTTGTTTTAAATTTTTAAGCAAAGATTCCTGAAATGTGAAGGGAGTCAGGGCCTATCCTTGTTGTTCAACAAATGTAAAAAATTAGACTTTTTTTGTTTAAAAAACAAAACACAAACACCTTGATTGTATTAGACAGAGTAGGTAAATAAAGTGCAGTGAAGTCACGCTGTGCTGATTAAAGAGGTTAAAAAGTTTATTTAGGAACTACATAGCTTGATAAAATAGCTGGCCACTTGTTGGGCTGGGGATCCTTTGGGGTCCCCCCTCCAGTTTTCTTGGCTCCACCTACAAAGAAGATAAAGATATATTACTCCTGGGTAAAGAAATGTTATTACACCTACCTTTAGATAACAGTTGGCTGTGACGAACGGGGGATCCTTCAGGGTTCCTCTGGCTCTCCTCTGGCTTCACCTAGAAAAGAGAAAAACAAAGCAAGAAGGTATTAATTTTGACTAAAGCAACGAGATTGTGACCCACGTACTTACTGAATTGGCAGTTACGTGGGAGTATTCAGTGCCAGTATAGCCATTCAGAAACTGAAGAATGGATGCCCATTCATTTAAGAGACTTATGAACTGGCACTGAAGGTCCTTTGCTGAGAGAAATGGGCTATTTTGAATGTTTTGAAAATTCATGAGTCTTATACATATTTCCTTCTCAGACAGAAGAGTGGATTATTATATTGATATGTGAATTGTATTTATTGTATTTATGACTTATTAATTGTATTTATTGCACTTAGCACTTTGCACATAGAGAGATCAATTTATTTGTTAGAGATATTAATGTTGGATAGTTTTTCATTTATCCCCAAGTGTGGTTTCCATTCAGGGCTGTTGGTCTCTAATTGCAGCAGTGTGTGCCTGGGCCCGAAACCCTGTTAGGCAGAGTAGGTAAATAACTCAGTGAACTCACACTGTGCTGATTAAAGAGGTTAAAAAGTTTATTTAGGAACTACAAGGAGAGAGATAGAAATAGGTCCTCACTATCTGACTACATCTTAGAGAAGAGAGGAGGATCAGAAGAAGCAGGATATTGCCGCGTTTAGCCTAACAGGAGACAAGACAGGGAAATGACCCTGTGTCGAAGGCTCTTCTTCCCTTCTTCCATCCTTGTTGCTGCTGTACACCAGACGTTGCAATTTCCAAAAGATTGAGCTAGGGGGGAAAGGAGGATATACATGCGAGAGCACATACATGTAGGTAGGTGAGGATCCATATTTGCAGGCAGCTGTGTGTGCACACAAATGCACAGTCAAATATTTCCTTTATCCAGTTTACAGAAAATTGTGTTGTTTATACCGTCAGCAAATCAGCAATTGCTTTGGGGAGGATGAGTAGGTACATACTCCAACTCTTCCGATGTACTCAGGTTAGTTCATGGGTCCTGATACTTGTCCCTGACAAATCAGTGTTTTGAATTATCTTGCCCTCAGCCACCTCTCTGGATAATGAATGTTGCTAAAAGTAACTACTTGATAGCAAGTGCAACTATTAACTATTACCATTGCCCAAAGAGATATCCCCTCCAGAAGATACTAATATTTCCTTAATAGTAATGCACTGCTGCTGCTACTATGTAGCATTATGCAGAAAAAGGATGTGAAACTCCTGATTCAAACCTTTCATATACATTATTTCAATAAAAATTAGAGCTACTTGATCAATCAAAATACTAGAGCAGAGAGTTAGAGAAGAGTGTGATGTTAATGGGCTTAGAAGGGTGTAACTGTGCTTAGGGTTGCAAGGTTACTTTACTGACATTATTTAATTAACAATGAATGGACCCTGGACTGCCACTTAATAGCATAATATAAGCCCTGTTCACGTTACAGTAAATACATATTCAATTCATGTACATTATACACTTGATTTTCTTTATATGTGCATCGAGTAATTCTCATGCTACATTCAACACATGTACAATTGAATGTAGAGCAGCAATGCCCTCCCACCCTCAGCCTCTGTAGCCCACTGCTGCTCAGGGGGTGGGAAATGGTGTCCCGCAATCCTAGCTGAACATGTGATTTATTTATCCAAGTACTGGTCCCTGGTTTCATTCGTAATGCGTGTTGTTTCTTTTTTACAGACACACCTATATAAAGGGTGTATTCACTTTAACATGTGAACAGGGTTACAGCTTCTCACCTTTCACTTGGACTGATAGCAGTAGGCTTAATTTCATCGTATATGATATGGATCCACTTTTTAAAAAGCCAATAGTTAAACAGTCTATTTTTCTCCTTGCTTCAGTATTATCAGTCAATAACATCCAGTTTTTCCTGGAGTGAGCTTCAGTTTGTTTGACTTCATCCAGCCCATTACTGCCTCTAGACATCAGTTCAGGAAGTCAACTGTTGCAAGTTTCTCTACACAAGACTACCCTTCCCAGCTACGATTGCATCTCCTGACATGTGTTCTTCACATGTCAGGAGATGCAATCGTAGCTGGGAAGGGTAGTTTTAACAGACAGAGCTGGTGGCAGGACAAAGGCTTTGCTATACTCTGGAACTGTGTGAAAAGCCTATGAAGTGCCAGAAGGGAAACTTCAGCCCATTATTTCTTTATTTTATTTTATTTTATTCAGCTTATACCCTGCCCTTCCCACAAGTGGGCTCAGGGCAGCTTACAACAAGAACGTACAATTAAAAACATCATAACAACATAAAAAAAACAATTTTAACATCTAAAATCCAGGTGCCTCTAAACAATATCGGGCTGCTCCAAAACTTCTATAAAACCACCAGACCGCCATGATAAAGGCCCAGGGCAGTTGCAGAGGGGGCATGGCAGTCAGAAGAAGGGACAAGATGCTGGCTCCTAGTCAAAGGCCTGGTGTAGCATCTCCATCTTGCAGGCCCTGTGGAACTGCAAAAGGCATGGCCCAGATCTCCATTGGGAGAGCATGCCACCAGGCCGGGGCTGAAAAGGCCCTGGCCCTAGTTGAAGGCAGCCGAATATCCCTCAGGCCAGGGACCACCAGAAGCTGTTTATCCACAGAGTGCAAGGCCCTGTGGGGGATATTATAACCTCTCCAGGTCCAAGCCCAGCTTTGGAAGGCAGCTCCAACCCATTTCCATTCCTCACTGCTTGTGATCCCACACAGTTTAAGACTAGAGAGGTGGAATTGACAGAGCAGAGGCAAAGATGAAATTAACAATAGCTCTGAGGAGCAATCTCTACCAGCTCTGTCTTTTTAAACTACCCTAGTGTAGAGAGGTGAAATTGACAGAGCCTTTTTGAACTACGCTTCCCAGCTAACATTGTGTCTCCCTGCACTCTTTGATGACGAGGATGACCACTACTACCACATGCCAATAAAGTGGGGAGAGGCTATGACTCAACGGCTGATTACATGTTTTCCATCTCCAGTTTTTAAATATTTCAGGTAGCAGGTTGGAAAAAACCATCCTTTACCTGAGAGCTGCAGCCCATCACAACAGAAAGTAGTTAGGTAGATGGATCCTTAGATTAACTCTGTATGAGGCAGCTTCACGTGTACATCTCAGTGTGCTTTCTCATGCAAGAAGAGTTATGAAACTAATGTACAACCTTACTTTAAAATGTTAACAAGTTATGTGTTAAGGGATTTAACTTTAAAAACAAGAAAGCCACTGCTTAACATCAGTAAATGGATTTGCAAAAACAGATTTCCCCCAGCATATTTCACACATATATAGGAAGAGCCCCCATACTGTTCTTTAATCTGACCATTAAAAGGTTTAACCTCTACATTAAATACTCTGAAGGTTTTAGTGAATGGGCTTCACATTAGTACATGTAATACTAAATTTATTTTACTATATGACATCTGCAACCACAGTTCAGCTTACCTGCTTTTGTCACTTAGTAATAGCTGAATTCTTGGTCACAATTTTTTTTATGGTGGTGGTAAATGTTCAACCACTGATTTCCTTACATTACCACTATAGTCCAGATGAAAAGAATGTCAGTTTCATAGAATCATATTTCAAAAACTGTCCATTTCTTTGAAGTAGATTAATTTTGGGTAAGTTTCTCCGCATCAAATACTTTGCAAATGTGAAGGTGAAGTATCCTTGGGGGGACAGCTCAACTTTTAAGTGAGATATGTTCTTTGGCTGTGTTTCACAAACCTCTGAAATATACCCTCTTCCTAAATTCAGATATCTATCATTCTTATTTACTAAAATCCATCCTAATTTATTGGTGCTGGTCCTTGGGAAATCACTGATCAAAATTACACAGGCACTGTAAAGTACAGAAAAATGTGAAGGCTGTTGTGAATCATGCTTCCAGCATGGCCATTGATTCAGAAACTAAAAGCATTTTAAACTGCCTTTCTGTTCTTCACACATCAGAAATCTGACGCTTGTGCATTTAGAATCACCCTTCTGTTTTTTTACACATACACATGCAATGTGGGAGAAAGGCTAAAAGCATTTCAAGTGGCATACTAATTAAGACAGTGTTCTATCCCAATTTTACCCTGGGGGGGGGGAGATTTTTTTTTCTTACTGAGCAGAGGTCAACGTAACCATGCCTTAGCAATTCTGACTACAGGTGGAGGAGAGGGGAAATCACATTTTGAATGTATAAATATCTCTCTGTATATAGAAAACTAGCACAAATAGAGTGGCTGAGGCTACAGCCTATCTCCGTGATATTCTACATTTTACTTGCAAGGAATTCCTGTTCGTGTGGAAGAATGATATTCTCTGAAGGGGTACAGTCAGTTCTGCTGCCTCAGGATTCCATCTCTTCATTTCACTGCATGTTATAGGACTTTTAACAGAAAACTCGGGCCTTCTCCATTTTTCACGTAGAGAGCTAAATCTCTTACACGTAGACCAGGCCTAACCTCCATTAAAATGAAGTTTATTTGTTTTTACTGAAGGCTGTACCATAACATTAAAATCAGTAGGATTTATTCCATATATATTTAAGAACAGAGCATTGGGATTCATGTTCATGTCCAACAGACTGAAGACATTTTAATACCCTTTCACTATCATTTGAGGAGTACAAGAGCCCACAGATTTCAGCAGAAGAGGTTTACTCACGTTCTTTTCCCAGTGAAATCAGTAGGACGGAAAGGCTATCTTTTTTTGGCAAGAGTTTGCTCCAAAGGTTATTGACAATTTGTTGCAAATCTAAGGGGAATACTTTTCCCCCCAGTTCTTTCCATTCTGAAAATAATGTGACATGGGCAATTTGGCATAGACTGGATGCCTGCAGTGAATAAATTCGTTAGTTCAAACCAATGTTTGAAATTCAGCTTTAGAGACTATATATAGTAATAGTAGCAGCAACCTCCAAACCTCCCTTGCCTACCCACTTCCTCCCAACCTTCCTATGCTTTGGTCTAATACAAAGTTTTGTTCTAGTCTGACTTCCACTTTGGTGCTTCCTTTTCACACCTGTTTTTTTATCTCACAACCTAGTTTGTCCCTTCAGCATTCCTATATCTACCTCTCCATGTATACAGGAGCCTTTCACAACCAGAGCCTCTTCTTCCAGTCCCATTAAACCTGTCCTCTGCTTTCTCTCTTCCAGCTTTCTTCATAATGCCCCTATCCCCTCACATTCCCATTTATCAGTCAATCACTTATTCTGTATTTCTCCAGCAGCACTGCTGTGGAATTCCTGCCCCTTAGGTTCTGAACCTCCATCCTCTTTCCTAGAAACTACTTCTGCCTGTTTGGTCTGCCTGTCCTTTCTCCAAGATACTCCCCTCCTCCTTTCTACCCTCACAACAATCCCGTGGGGTAGACCTGTCCAAAAAAGTAAGTTTCATGGCTGAGTAGAGATGTGTACCCAGCTCTCCCACTGTCCTAGTCTAACACTTTAAGCACGATACACACTGATGGTAAGCTTGTGTGAAACTGGAATCCCAGACAAGCTTTTGACTGTTCAAGTGTGCAGTTCTGAGTTATTTCATGGAGCAGCCCAGATAACACTTCCTTGAGGCAGTATTTGTGTTGCAAGAAACATTTTCCCAGCCCTCCAAATATATATTATTTAGCTGTGAGGAAAACACAGCTAGTTTACCCCCAGCAAGCACAACTAGCTTTTGGACTGTACCCATGGTTTCCATAACCATGAGCTGATATCGAAGAATACGAGCAGTTAACACGCCAGAAGCATCTCTCTTGGAATGCAGGACATCACCAGGATTTTCAAGGCTACTTAAGGCAAATCATAGAAGCAGGGCACAAATCATGATTGATTGGCACAGCGGTTAACAGCCTTTTTGCTGCATTAAGAATGCATCATACATGTAGCAGCATGTGTGAAACAGTGGCACAAGCTAACTACATTAAATAAAACACCCCTCCTCCTTAGATTTTTTTTCACAAATAATATTTAAATCAGTTTCAACATTTCCACATATGTAATTCAATGTAAAACCTGAATTGCCTAAAAACATGCTCTGTATTTAAGAACTGCTGTTCCACTTTCTCTTTCACATTATCCATAGACACAACTTCTGGCCTCCAAACCACTTTTAGCATCACAAGTAGGGATATAAGTTACAAAATTCCTGATCTGAAAATATAGATAAAAATAATTGGTTTGGATCATTAACATGATTTTCCATAATGGTAATATAAATTTGGAATTCTTGGGAATTACAAAAACTCCTCTACAAAAAAATCTGTTGTGTTTTTTTCCTGTTCTGGAGCTTGCCAGCAATAGAGAAGCCACTTGTGCTTTTCTTTGATTTTCCACATTTCTGAGGCAGTGGCCAAGAAGGGAGGTTTCTGCCGGCTCAAGTCAGGCCCAGGGCCCAGTGGAGCTGCGAGTCTAGCTGGCTCCTTCTTCCTGCCCTCCTTTGCAGGGATGGGGCCATTTCCCCCTCTGCATGCAGGATGGCTGGGGAGACCTTGTTCAGGGGCCCATAGAATCAGACCCCTTGGTTCAATTCACTTGCTCAGGGGTTCTTTAGTGGACAGGTAGCACTACTGCTGCTGCAATTTGGGGATCATTTGGTTGAAAATCCCCCAATCCAGCCCCCCTGGAAAAAATATCCCATAGGAAATAATGGTAGAGCTGAAGTCCTCCTTTCCCTCTCCTATCTGGAAGCAGAGCACTTTTTTTTTTGCAGCTTTCATGCTTGAAGGCACCATGTTCAGGGGTCCAAGTTGCTTGAAACTTGGAGAGTCTTTAGTGGACAGGCAGCACTAGCTCCCCTGCAATTCTGATGCTATTTGATTGGAAAACCAAGAAAACTAACAACAGGCCACAACAAGGAAGGATGTCATGTGCAGTTTCCAGTGGAAAGGTTTTTTAAAAAAGTATTATCGGTCAGTAACTGTAAGAGTAGGAAAATGAAATGAACGCAGACCGGGTTCTTTTTTTTAGAATGTCGGTGGCTGCCGGCTGGCACTCTCCTGCTAAGCTGCTGCTTGGCCACCATTTTAAGAATCAGTAGAGAGAACTGCACCTGCTCAAAGAGGCACCTAGTTTGAGAGTTTGTAAAATCTAACCCTTTGTTCAATCCCCCCTCCCCAAAAATCCAGAACCAGAATTATAACAGCTTTTTTCGATGTACACCCCTAATCACAAATGAAAACACGTGGAGAATAGTGTTGCTAACTGCTTGGAGAAAAAAAATGTCCCACCCCTTTAACAGAGGCTTAATGTGTGGGAATGGACAGGTGAATCTTTTTCCTGCCATGGAGGTAAATAACATCACCTGGTGTATAATACCCCATGAAGTTGCTATTAAAGTGTCAGGATTATTTTTTCCTCTGGGCAGCTGGCAACACAAATTAGAGCAGGCATCATCTCAAAAGAGGCATTCCCTCCCATGGGACTAAGGAGTAACACCTCTTCTAAGATGATACCTGCCATGCATGAATTTATAAGTACGTATATTAAAAATGATATTTAAAAAAAAATCTGCTGCCTGATTCATCACTGACACCTTTTTAATCAATAAAAATCAATTAATCTAATTGGGTAACAAACTAAGGATGCAATCCTAAACACACTTCCTAGGGATTACATTGACTTGACTGGGAATTACTTCTGAGTATACATATTTAAGATTGCATTGTAATTTGTTGTAGTTTTCAGTATTTTTGCACTGTTTTTGTTTAAATATTTTGTAAGTCACTGAAAGAGCCTTTGGGGAGGCATTGCAGGATATGAATAAATGTGTTCCTCCCCTCTCCTCATTGTCTTCACCATTGTAATTTAGAGTATGAAGCTTCTTCAGGCTTGTATATCTATGGCACGGTGTAACATAAATAAATAAGCCAGCAGTAAGCAAAAGTTAACATTATTATGAACACTTAGAGCTCAGGTGACTGCTACTGTTTCACTGGGTAAATGGTGAACTTTATTTATTTATTTATTTCTACCTACAAAGTCCTGAGATGAAACAGACTTCTTCCCAAGCGAGCAGCATAAATGATATCTTTTGACGTACACTGTCCTCTAGTGGTTTCTCCTAAGCTGTATGCTAAATTGTGGTAAACAGATAGAAGTGCCTTGAATACATAGGCCATCGTCACACGGGCTTTTATTTAGCACTAAAATGGCGCTATTTCCCGGCAAACA
Organism: Eublepharis macularius; assembly: GCF_028583425.1. Lineage (NCBI taxonomy): Eukaryota > Metazoa > Chordata > Lepidosauria > Squamata > Eublepharidae > Eublepharis > Eublepharis macularius. Next base: position 192,409,661 of record NC_072790.1, read on the forward strand.
CCCACCTTATTCCAACACTGTAGCGATTTTCTCTCTTCTGCTTTGTGCTTGATAGTCACGCTATTTTGTGCCTCAGTGTGAATGTCTCACATCGATGTATTTTGCCTCGCAATGTCCTATGCCCTCCCTTCAATCCCAGAATCCATTTCTTCCTGCGACTCCCCTTTTTAAAATTTTATTATGTCCTTATAACGCCATAACGACATAACACAATGCAAACTTTCTGCTGAAGTAAAAATGACTCAATCGCCATGGCAGAGTCTTCAGCGATGGGGATCACGTCAGACAGGGAGTTTTCTGTGGGCAAAGGGCTATTTATATAATTTCAAAGTTGGAAAAACAAAAGGGTCGTAATGTTTTGCTCTAACGGAATGTTTATATGCTGTTATTCTGTTATAGCGGAATTAAATGCCAGAATAATTTTTTTTAAAAGGGGGAGGAGCTGCTTCTGCGCGGTTAGAGAGAACAGAACAGAGTGCTTCGGTGTGGACAGCTGGTGGCGCAAAGAGCCGTTAGGTGACCCAAAGAAACATTACAGATAACAGGTAGGACGCTATATGCTGTAAATTTAACGGAAGAGATGCCCGTGTGACGACAGCCATAATGTGCTTGGAATGGAAAATTCTCATTTAATATTCAAATTTATATCCAAGGCAGCAGCAAAGGAAACATTCAACACACACTTGAATGAGAATAGGTCCTAATTAATCCTCATGGACTCTACAATCCTAGCTAGATTATTGGATATTTTAAATCAGATTTTGATTGTCACACAATAAAAGAACAAGGCCAACACTTTGCATCTGATAAACCTAAGCCAGTACATTCTCATGTATATTTGACCTGTACAACATTGCACTGGGCCAGGCACATTTTTACATTGAACTGCAGTAGAAACAGCAGCAGGAGTAACATGGGTACAGGGGTCTACTGCCAGCAGCAATGTTATCAGGGCTGTGCTATATGCTACACTACACAGTTCATCTTAAATGAGAAACCATTTTGTTGTCCTACTTTTGGTTCAGGTGAATGTGTGTTCACATTCAGGTTCAGTGAATACGTAAGCCTCCATAAATGCTGTTCAGATACCTTTAAATATTGTTTGGAAACTGATGGTAGTTTAAAGACTGGTAGTGGTTGTAGAAATCAAAAGTTATGGAATTTGGAAGCCCACTTCTTAACAGAAATGAGCCAGATGGAACATCAGCCATTTCCACACGGCTTACCTTCCCTTGGAACGACCCGGAACATTGCGCAAAAAACGCAGAAGATTGCGTTTACTTGCATGAGATTTGCGCAACGTCGCGCAAATCTCTCACAAGAAAACGTGATCTTCCGCGTTTTTTGCACGATGTTCCAGGTTGTTCCGAGGGAAGGTAAGCCGTGTGGAAACAGCCACCTATTACACAGGGTGGGACCATGGCAGAGTCAGTGGTAGCGCATTTGCTTGGCAAGCCAAAGGTCCAAGATGTAATTCCTGGCCTCTCCTGTTAGTAAGTGAAATGAAAGACTTCTGCTTGAGATCCCGGAGAACTACTGTTAGTCAAGGTTAACAATAGTTTCTTTGACAAACCAATGATCTGACATAAAAAAGCTTAAATAAGGCACCATGGTTCAATGGTAAAGCATCTACTTTGCATGCAAATGGTCCCTGGTTCAGCCCCTAACATTTCAGGTGAAAAAGGATCAGGTAATTTTTATTTATTTATGACATTTCTATTCTGCCTTTCTACCCAACTCAGGGTCCCCAAGGCAGCAAACATTTCTAATATAATGACAGCATTTAAAATTTAAAAACATATAAAGTATTTAAAACACATAAAACATATAAACAAATTAGGAGATAAACAGGAAGTAGGACTGTTAAGAGTTAGCCAAACAAAACAAGAAAATCTTCACTCATTGGCAGAAGACAACAACAGAGGAAGACAGAGGAATCTCCCTGGGGACGGGGTTCCAAAGTTTTGGCATCATGACCAAGATGGCCCATTCTCAGATTGTCAGCCATCTAACCTCAGAGTGGTGGGGGCACCCAAAGAGGCCTCTGAAGATGATGGGAATTTTGGGGTAGATTCATATGGGAGTAGGCAGTCCTTAAGGTATGCTGGCTTCAAGACATGTATGGGTTTAAAGGTCAATACCAGCATCTTAAACTGGGCCTAGAAGCAAACTGGGAGGCAGTGTAGATGGGACAAGATTAGTCCCTACAACTCACTTCAGTCAGCATTCTGGTAGCAGCATTCTATATGTTCCAGACAGTTTTCAAGGACGGTCCTACACAGAGGTCATAGAAGTAGTCTAATCTAGATGTGGCATGTTACGGCATGTGCCATGGTGGCAAGATATTTTTTGCACAAGAATGGCTGCAGCTAGCTCACTAGCCAAAGCTGTTGAAAGGTGCCCCAGGCTACCGCTGCTTCCTATTTTTGAACAGGAGGCCAGGGTCCAGCAGCATCCTCAAGCTACAAACCTGCTTCTTTAGGAGGAGTACAATGTCATCCAGAACAAGAGATATCTCAGTTCCTGAGTTAAACCTTCCTCTAGGATTGAGTAATGTGAAAGACCTCTACCTGACACACTGAGAGCCATTGCCAATCAGAGTAGCCAGTACTTAGGGTACAGATAGATAGGGTTGATAGACAGAGTTGCCAATTATCTGAAGGAAAAATATTCTGACTCTTTAATAGAGGCTTAATGGGATGTTACTTACCACCATGCCATGAAAAGCTTCGACTGCCCATTTCCACATATTAAGCCTCTATTAAAGGCACAGGGCACATTTTCAGTTGGCAGCCCTCTTGTGTGATAGTAAATTCCAACAGATTAAAGAAAACTAAATGCAGTGAGTTCATGGCAGCTTGATATCAAAATATAATGCAAGAGACCTTCTTGCTAGAACTAACCCTACAGCACTGCAAGTTAAATTCCATGAGATTCTGTCCCAAGGCAAAGTCAAAAAGGAGAAGGTACAAGTTGGGTGACAGGTGAATAATTTTTATGAGGGATAAGGGCTCAGACTGTCTGAGGTGGTTTTACCTGAGTTTTTCTAAAGATGAAGGACACCCTCAGCATATTGGGTGTAAATAGGAAGGGGTTTGGGGGTCAGTAAAGTCTGTAGCAGCAAAAATAAAAAGGAGCTATGACTTTTGTATGAATTTTCCCTGTGCAGGCATTTTATATGTAAGGGTGTTTTAACAGGGAGTTGATATTCTGTCTGTAACACTGGGGCCATCTCTTATTTTCCAGTAATTGAGAGGTGGAGTGAACACCAAATGGGAAATGTTTAGCTGCTTGGATAAGACTTGAATTCCACAATAACAGTTGGTGTTAAGTGTGGATTGTTTCCAGTGGGAAAGATCACCAAAGGAATTGGCAGAGCAGATGTTCCCCACTCCTCCCCTAGCAGCCTGTTATTCCCCCCCCCAAATCCTCTCTGACATTATTTCAGCTGATGCCCCTTTGTCACTGTTGTGCCTTGTAATGTACTCAATTTTCTTTTGAGGCTGTCCTGATATTCACAAAAAATTCTGGGGATAAACTGCAGGGAAAAAGAAGGCGGGGAAAGATGTGCTATGCCAACTCCTTGTTATGTTGGATCCAAACCAGTAACCAGCTCAGGCCAAGGTTTGGAATAAAATGCATGTTATTTTCCTCTTCCTTTGTAGATTAGACAGCCTGGTGGTGGTTGTGGAAGCTATCTTCCACAGCCCATTTTGAAATCATGTATTTTATATTAATAGTGGATTTATAAGATAACTTACTTGGATTTCTTTTTCTTCCTGATTTGTGGAACTGCTGTGTAGACTTAGATATGTGGGTATATGTTAAGGGCAGACTTAGAGGGAAAATGGACTGGAAAGCGCCCCCCCCCCTCCAGCCTTCCTTACTCTGTCTCCCAAAGGGGGGGGGAGGAAGAGGCATTCTGCCTACTCCACCCTTGTTGTGTCCTGCCCATCCAAAGGAAGGAAAGAGGGAGAGGTGAGGGAAGAACAGGTGCAAGGCTTAAGCTGGCTGGGCACAGCCCCCATCCCCCACCACAGGAGGCTCAGGTGGGCAGGGTGTAGCCTCCCACCTCCACCATTCTGCAACAGGGCTGGCCTGGTCCAACTCAGGTAGCCCAAGACCATCTGCTCACCAAGAAAAGTCCCAGTGCCCATAATGATCAGTCCATCCCTAGTATATGTTTATATTATTTGAATTCATTATAAGAATATATATTCAGAAGATTATTCCAGAGGAACTGAATTTCTCTTTGTTGCCTGAAATAAAGTGTGTTGTGAGGTGAAAGGCTATTTAACTCTTCCCTCCCCCTCCCCCACACTATTACCCACCTAAAATTGCCACCACCCTCCAAGCAGCTTTTATCTTCACTGGGGAAAGTATACAGGAAATGTTTTGGGGGGCTTTTTTTGCCAAGCATAAGTAAAAAAGCAGTTTGAGGACCAGGGTTGCCAGTTGCAGCGCGCGGATCTAGGGTTGCCTGTGCCCGGGGCAACCCTCAGCTGGCCACCTCAATCCGGCCCTGGCCAGTTGCCAGGTTAAAAAAAAACACATTGTGAACTTTTAATAGAGGCTTACATTGTGGAAATGGGAAGCTGAATTTCATCATGGTGTGGAGATAAAGAACATCCCATTAAGCCTCTATTAAAGGATCTGGATACTTTTTATCCAGGCAGCTGGCAACCCTTTTTAGCAGTGATAGTAGAAATTGGGGGGAAGGGGTTAAACAGTTCACTTCCCCATTTTCTGTTGTTGTTCTTCTTTAAATAGTAGCACACTATTATGCATTCTGATTTTTAATTTGAAAAATAAACACAGAACATTATGAAATGCCTCTTAAATGAGTCCTCCTAGTCAGTCTCCTTGCCCTTTACTCCTACAAACATGTAACTAGTGGTGTCCCTCTCCTTTCCAAACTAGCCAACTTTAGGATAGAAAATTTCTGGCAATTTAGGGGTGGAACCTGGGGAGGACACAGTTTGGGGAGAGGAGGGAGCTCCGCAGGAATGTGATTCCATAAAGTCTATCTCCCCACGCTGCATTTCCTCCAGGGGAATTGATCTCTGTAGTCTGTAAAGATGGGCACGAACAGCAATACGAACTAAAAAAAGCCACGAACAGCCCAATCTGCTGTTTGCGAACAAGCTGTTTGTGAGGGCCCATTCTAAACGAACAGGTTTTCATTGCAAGCCTCATTCGTTGCTGTTCATTGCTGTTTGTCAAGCCAGTCTGGCACCTGCAATCAATTCCCTTGGCAACTTAGGCAGGGATTGTCTGAACCCTGTCTGAACTCCTGCTGTTGCCCTGGAAACCCCAATCTAAGCCCAATTTAGCTTGATAGGCAGGTCTTCCTTCCAAGTATGGACTGGAGCTCCAAATTTGTTACAAGAAGAAAAGACCAGCGGGGAGGGGGGCTCCCAGCTCTGGCTTTCGGGGAGAGACCGCTGCTGTTAGAGAGACAGTGTGAGTGCATTGGAGCTTGAATTTTCTGTGTGTATGGTGGGATAGGGATCTACCCCTTAAGGTTCCAGGGCTGCTGCCAGGCTCTGGGGCCAAGCTATTATTTATTATTGGTACCTTTCCTGCTGCCTGCTCAGGTAGGGTTTCTGGGACTGGCACGGTAGGGATCTTGATGGCTGGAGGAGAGCCTGCTGGCCCCCATGAACAACGAACAATGAACATGTTCGTGAACAGGATCATGTTCGTCAATGTTCGTTGTTCATTGTTCGTGGATGGCAACAAACAACGAACACCATGTTCAGGTTTTTTTCTGTTCGTGCCCATGTCTAGTCTGGAGATTAGCTCAGAGAGAACTCCAGGCTTCACCTGAAGGTTGGCAAACAGACTCCTCAGAAGCAATTTTTCTATTACACCTTTGGTTTAACCCAGCTGTAGTCAAGCCCAGGGCTCATTTGGAGCCAGAACGCACAGGAATGTCATTCCTGTAGGTCTAAAAAGAGGTCACATGGGTTTTGGCCCGACCCATTTGATTTCCTCCGAGTGCAGGCCGAGAGGTGCTGGGCTCCAAAGGAACAGTAAGCTGCTTGGATTCCTTCTGCTCTGCTCTTTTACTTTCATTTGTGACGGGGGAGGGGAGAGAAAATGAGTGAATGCCGAGTGGTGCTGTGCTCCAAAGGAATGCAAGCTGCTTGGATTCATTCTGCCCTGCTCTTTTACTTTCATTTGTGACCAGGGGGGTGGGGAGAGAGAGAGAATGCCGAGTGGTGCTGGGCTCCAAAGGAACAGTAAGCTGCTTGGATTCATTCTGCCCTGCTCTTTTACTTTCATTTGTGACTGGGGGGGGAGAGAAAATGAGTGCAAGCCGAGTGGTGCTGGGCTCCAAAGGAACGCAAGCTGCTTGGATTCATTCTGCTCTGCTCCTTTACTTTCATTTGTGACTGGTGGGGGGGGGAGAAAATGAGTGAGTGCAAGCCGAGTGGTGCTGAGCTCCAAAGGAACACAAGCTGCTTGGAATTCATGCTGCTTTATTTTCATTTGTGACTTGAGAGAGTGAGTGAGTGGGTGCAAGCAGGGCTGGCTCTCCAGAGGAGGATAAGCTGCTTTGAGTTCATTCTGCTTTAAGGAAATACGTGGAGACTTTTGCAGAAAGGGGCCTGAGGGGTGGATGTTGCCTTCTGACACACTTCCGGTGATGTCAGGGGGTGTGGCATATGCTAATGAGTTATGCTAATGAGTTCCTGTAGTTCTTTTTATAGGAAATGACCCCTGGTCAAGCCTAAATACGTTCAATTGCATCTTCTTGCAATCTTTCCTCCTGTTACCTTCTTTCTTTTCCCTTGTTTTCCATCTCCTTTCTCTGTTGACATCCCCAGTATCAACATTTAGATTGTAAACTCCTTGAATGCAGTGTCTTTTTTGAGCAGGGATGGGTTTATGAAACTCTGGAAAACACCATGTACAAAATAAACTGTGCATATATAAATAAATAATCACAGCCAGATCTTTGATCCATCTAGAAGCCTCATACCTTTTCCTCTGCTACAGTATTTTCATCTGACAACCAGTTGTTTCTCAGTTGCTTCAACTTCTGGAGTTATTATTGTTGGATGATTTAATATCTTGAATGGATAAAGCATGCAGATTTAGCAGCTGTACCTCTTAAAAGTTTCATTATTCAGTATTTTCTGACTCTGGATTCTGCATTAATTGTTAAGAACATTTCATCTCTTGAGAGTTATAAATCAAAAAGTGGCACTCATTTTTCCCCTTTTTTCAATTTACAGATATTGAACTTTTCAGCTAACCTGACATCATTCAGATCACAGGATGGTGAGTGTCTCATTTTATTCCACAAATGTGGATTTTTATCACCATGAGTCAGAGAAACAGAATTGCCTCTCTCCTCCCATAAACTGAGTGTAATCTATCTTCCTACATAGGATATTGCCATGGTAACCTTGGTAGAGTTACTGGGATGACCTAATAACATTAACTTAGCATTTTGAAGCAAAGATTGCTTCTAAAGGAACTTTGATTTGACACTTACCTACACTTTATACATGTTTTAACACTTGAGGTGTGATTTATTGACCAGCTATGCTGACGCAACCATCTGGACTTCAATTAATTTACTTTAAGAAGTAGTCTATTGACAACCTCTGTAATGTTTGAGTTCTTCAGTAGCCTAGTGCTATTTTAAGTTGGCAAAACTGAGAGGAACATTTTCACATCCAGACAAATCCTCCTCAGAACTTACCTTACAGATGAGGAAATCCTAATATCAGAAATAATAAATAAGTTACCATTCACAAGCTTCTGGCATTTATAAATTATAATGGTGGTCATATATCTCTGCATTGATTCATTTCTAGTATGAAAAAATACTGCAAGTGTCATCTGTGTATATTTTTACTCCTCAGTGCGTTTTGACATTTCTCAAGGGAAAAATTGCTTCAGAAATAAGTAAGGAAGTAGCTCATCCACTTGATAGAGTAATCTTCTGTTATATATCTTAGACTCTTAGCAGGCTAAAGCAACATAGCTGATCAAACAGATTACAGAGCTAGTCATTGGTTAAGGAACAAACTGGGCAAACAGTGCAGTCCTAAACAGTCCATTTGCTTTAATGGACTTGTGTGTTTGTTATGTATGCTGTCAAGTCACTTCTGATGACCCTATGAATGAAAGACATCCAAAAGTCCTATCATTAACAGCCTTGCTCAGGTCTTGCAAACTGAAGGATGTGGATTCCTTTACTGAGTCAAGACATCTCATGTTAGGTCTTCCTCTTTTCCTACTGCCTTAAACTTTCCTAGCATTGTTGTCTTTTCCAGTGGGTGTTGTTTTCTCATGATGTGACCAATGTATTATAGCCTCAGTTTAGTAATTTTAGCTCTAGGAGAATTCAGGCTTAATTTGTCTTTTTGGCTTTCAGTGGAATCTGTAAAACTCTCCTCCAACACCCACTTAAAATGAATCAATTTCTGTCCTATCAGCTTTCTTTCTTTTTTTTTTCTATCAGCTTTCTTCATTGTCCAACTTTCACATCCATAAATAGTAATGTGGAATACCATAGTATGAATTATCTCGATCTTAGTCTGCAGTGACACTTCTCAACATTTAAGGGTCTTTTCTAGTTCCTTCATGGCTGCCCTTCCAAGCCTCAATCTCCTTCTGATTTCTTGGACACCCTTTCGGAAATACAAAATGTTTAACAATTTCAGTTTCTTCAAAGTCAGCCTAAAGTTGTATAATTCCTCAACAGTCATTACTTTTGTCTTCTTGATGTTCAGCTTTTTTTCTTTCTCCTTTAACCTTCATTTGTAGTTATTTCAAATCTTTATTATTATATGGTGTCATCTGTAAATCTCTAACTGTTAATGTTCCTTCCACTAATTTTCACTCTACCTTCATCTAAATCAAATCCTGCTTTCCATTTGTTATATACTGCATATAGGTTGAACAGACACACCCTTTGCCAATTGGAAACCAATTGGTTTCCTCATGTTCTGTCCTAACAGTAGCTTCTTGTCGAGAGTACAGGTTGTGCATTAAAACAATCAGATGTGGCACAACCATTTATTTTAAAACCAACCATAGCTTTTCATGATCCACACAGCTGAAAACTTTGCTGTAAACTATAAAACACAAACTGGTTTAATTCTGAAGTTACTTGGTGTGGTCCAGTAACCAGTGTAAATTTGCAGTATGATCTCTAGAGCCTCTTCCTTTTCTGAATCCAGCTTGCACATCTGGCATTTCTTGATCCATATATGGGAAGAGTCTTCGTTGTAAAAAATTGAGCTTCACTTTGATTGCTTAGGAAATTATCTAGGAAGATTTTGATCATAGTTTAGGTCTAAGACAGCTGTCATCTTAGGGCAAACCAGACAAGATGCTGGGAATTCAATAAATGAGATCCCATTAGGGTTGCCAACTTCCAGGTGGGGCCTGAAGATCTACCAGAATTACAATTTATCCCAGACCACAGAGATCAGTTCCCCTGGAAAAAATGGATTCTTTGGAGGGTTGACTGTGTACCATTCTACCCTGTTGGAATCACTCTCCTACCCAAGCCCTACCCTTCCCAGGCTTCATCCTAAGATCTCCAGGAATTTCCCAACCTGAAATTTCCAGCTCTTGCTCCTAATGAGATTGATTGGGACAGTGGTATGGAGGTGAGACTTAAGCCACACACACACACCTTGCTCGCTTTTCCCAACCTGAAACAGCTCTGGGAGTTGCTGCTTGTTCCACTGTGACAAATATAAATGTACTGATATGAAGTTGGAAGTGTTCTAGGAGCTTGATATTTGAATAAAAAGAGAAAACATTAGGAATTTCATTCACAGAACTCCCAGTGCCTTGTCCAGTCTGGCTGTAACTTATTTGAATTATTTTTTCCTTGCAAAAGACTTGTGTTTGAAACACATTAAGAATTTGATATGTTTTTATCTACATAGCTGGAACAGCTTCTCCCCTTGAATATCTAAAGTCTCTGCACCTTACACTAACTTCTCCTCATTTGAGATCTGCCATAAAGACCTTTGTCTGTCTTCCATCCTTATGTGAACTTGTGGGGCCCTGAGCAAGGCAATTCTCATTGGGGCGTTGCAGCTTTGGAACCAACTACTCTGGGAGATACATCTGGTCACCTCAGGGCCAAGCTAGAAGTGACGAATTACACTTGAATGGCAAGTGAACAGACTCACATGTATTCCTCCCTGTTCACTTGCACTCCACTTGATGATTGAGTGGAGCGCAAGTGGAGCGCAAGTGAACAGGGAGGAATACATGCGAGTCTGTTCACTTGCCATTCAAGTGTAATTCGTCACTTCTAGCTTGGCTCTCAGATGCAAAGTATAAACTTGTTTATTTGTCCCAACATGATAAGTGAATGAATGCTCATAGGAATTTAAACTTATAAAACTGTCACCTTTTGTACCGTCACTGATTGTTGAAGATGAGTTTTGTTGTATATCTCCTGACTGCCTTTCTAGAAGAAATAAACAAAACAAGTAACAAAGACGTTCCGCTTGTAACATATAGTTCTGTGCCATGTGGGATTATAACATTTAATTTTCCTTATGAGCAGATTTTACGTCAATATATTCTTAATAGTTTTTTAGTCCAATCCTGCATGATGACTTCAGTGGAATTAACCAATCTAACTATGCACAGAACTGAAACCTTAGGGCTAGTTCACACAAGCATATTCGTCACAATGTCTCGCCACATTACTCAATGCTACTCAGCTGAATGTACAAGATGCCTCAATAGAAATGTTGTGTTGGTGGTAACATTTGGGCAATATGAAAATTCTATCCCTGCTGTTTGATCTATGATTGCTGACTCATACATGCAGGTAATCAATTGATGCCACAATCAATAAGCAATAAAAATGCTTGCATGAACTTGTTCTTAATGGCTTGCATCCTCTGGGATGATTATATTTTGTTGTTCAGCAACCAATTTTTTAAACATTTTGAGCTGAGCAAGGGCTAGAGGGATAGCAACAGTGGCTCACTCGCTCAAAACACAGGCAAAGGGGTCTTTATCAGCCTCTCCCAGTATGAACAGCAACAGAAGTTTTCAAACAGCCTTTCCTATGGAAATCTCAGCAGATTGCTGCCCTTTCTGGGTTTACACATTAGAGAGAATAACTGAGGGGCTTAAGGGAAGAATTCTTGCAGAACCTCACTTGCTGCTCACATGCAGAGAGAAAAGGAGAACTTTTGCCTCTCAGCTTTGGAGAAAGTGGCTGAGGTAAATAATAAAGTGAGGGGTGGCCTTTGGAATCAGATGCCAGGCAAAAACACAAACAGGAAGCTCCAAAGGCTTTCCCTTAATACAGTCCATTGCAGACTATAATAAAACATTAATGAACACTCAGTCCAGTATTTTCATTCAAATTACTTTCCACTATAGCTGTCAGAGTTATGAGGCTAAGGAAAACCAACAGACTTTCCTCTTTGCAACATTTCAATTGTCTGAAATAAAATTAAATCCATGTTACAGCATGCTGTGGTTTTTAACTAGACATGGGCACAAACCAAAAAAATTTAACGATTCCGCAGTTTGTGGTTTGGTGCCGACAATGACCCCGAGGTCGCGAACCGAAATGAACATTTTCCGTTGCTGAACCGGTTCGCGGGGCGCGGAACAGCCCCGTTGCACTTAGAGAGCCCATATTCCCGGGGAGTGTTTTGCAGGCTCTCCTACAGCCATCACCCAAGTTTGGACAAGATTGCAAAAGGGATCTTGGAGTTATACCCTCTCCAATCCAAGGCCCCCAGGAAACTCCCACTCGATACAATTAGAGCCACCGGTTGATGTTGGCCCAGTGTACAGAAGGTGGGTGCTGATGGCGGCCACCGGGCCTGGCAGACACGGGGAGGCAGTGACAAGCCACTTCCCCTCAGGGGGCGGGGGGTCTGGCCGCTCGCCAGCGGCACCCCCCATGTGCCCGCCCGCCAGGCCAAAGAGGAGCACGCTGGTATTCCCCACCAATGTAGGAATGGTGGGTACTGCCGGCAGCCGCTGGGCCTGGCGGGCATGGGGAGGTGGCAACGAGCCGACTCCCCTCAGGAGGTGGGGGGTTTGGCCGCTCGCCAGCGGAACTCCCCATGTGCCCGCCCGCCAGGCCAAAGAGGATTGAGCTGGTATTCCCAGCGAGGGGAGGAACGTGGTTGATGCTGGTAGCTGCCGGGCCTGGTAAGCATGGGGAGGCAGCAGCAAGCCGCCTCCTCTCAGGGGGTGGGGGGTCTGGCCACTCGCCGGCAGAACCCCCTATCTGCCCTCCCATCAGGCCAAATAGGAGGGTGCTGGTATTCCCTGCCAATGTAGGAAAGGTGGGTAGTGCCAGTGGCCGCCGGGCCAGGCGGGCACAGAGAGGAGGTGGGGGGGGGGTCTGGCCACTCACCGGTGGAACCCCCCATGTGCCCACCCTCCAGGCCAAAGAGGAGCGCGCTGGTATTCCCAGCGTGGGTGGGAGGACATGACATTCGGATGGGGGCCTGATCCCGCGCTGGTATTCCCAGCGTGGGTGGGAGAGGACATGACATTCGGACGGCAGCCTGTCCTCTCCCACCCACGCTGGGAATACCAGCGCGCTCCTCTTTGGTCTGGTGGGTGGGCACATGGGGGGTTCCACCGGTGAGTGGCCAGACCCCCTGCCCCCTGAGGGGAGGTGGCTCGCCGCCACCTCCCCATGCCCGCCAGGCCCGGTAGCTGCTGGCAGTACCCACCTTTCCTACATTGGCAGGGAATACCAGCGCCCTCCTCTTTGGCCTGGTGTGCGGGCACATTGGGGGTGCCGCTGGTGAGTGGCCAGACCCCACCCACCCACTGAGGGGAGGCAGCTTGCCACCTCCTCCCTGTGCCCGCCAGGTCCGGTGGCCACCGGCAATACCCACCTTTCCTAGATTGGCCTGGCAGCACCCCTGGCACCAGAGGGAGGGAGTGACTAGAGCCCTAGCCCACCACTCCCACAGACCTGACCAGATCAGGCAGTGATATAATAATCAATGTGAGCCCTCAGCCGAGGTGCCCACTGAGCTTGGCCCCAGGGCCTGGCAGCAGCCCTGGAACCAGAGGAGATAGATCCCTGTCCCCAAAATCCAAGCTCAATTATACTCTGTCTCTCTCCCCAAAGGCTAGCATGCAGCAGCTCTGTCGCATTCCACTGCTTGCTGAAAGTGAAACCCAGCCTGGGAGCCCACAGCTATTTATAAGCACAGATCCCATTGAGCAATGCAGGAGGTCTGTGGACAGCCGTCAGAGCTGCCTATCAGGGTTTGCAGGGATGAGATTGGAGTGCCCATGGCTACAGAACACCCCTCCCCTGGGTGTCTTCTCCCAACTTGTAACCACTTTGCAGCTCCGTGGTTGGAAGGAAGACCTGCCGATTAAGGTAAGCTGAGCTTCCATTCGGGTTTCCAGGGCGACAGAAGCAGCACAGACAGAGTTCAGGCATACCCCCGTCTCTGTTGCCAGGGGAATTGATTAATGGCTTCCCCAACCATGGCCAAACGCACCAAACCAGGCTTCTTCCGAACGCTGGTTTGTTGGCCATGGACAATCACAAACTGCTGGGTTGCAATTGCGCGATCGCCAATTTCGTGGGTTTTTGAAGTTCGTAATGTGGTTCGTGCCCATTTCTATTTTTAACCAGCCATTTACTCAGGCATATTATTTATCTGCTTACTGGTAAAGAGAGAAAAGCGGGATATTGATCTGTATTGTGCCATATTTTGGTAATTTCAGCTATCTAGCCACGTTTGTCTGTAATAGAACAGTACAAGAAAAGCTCATAGAGCACCGTGATATGCTAACTAATCACAATGAAACACAAATAAAGAAATTGAATATGCAAAGAACAATGATTGCAGTAACCACGACAGAGGTACCGGTGTGTCCACCCATTTCCTGTTCTCTTCTTCCTAGCAGTTACCACTCTATAAACATTAATGTAAACAATTAACAGAAATGTATTTTCTTACAAACCCATACACATGACATGAAGTAAATAAAAACTTACATGTAGCAGTTCTATTCCAAGTACATAGCATAACTCATCATCTCCAAATAGTAAAGACTGAAGAGGCAGCCCTGCCAGGCACAAGCCCCAAACATTAATAAAGAGCTTCAGCTGTAGAGCTGATCAGAAAAAGCTCAGCAGTTAAAGTGACAGTGCCAGCTATACAAAACTTAAGTAAGGAACATAGCATATATATCAAGTACATAGCATAACACATCATCTCCAAATAGTAAGGATTAAAGAGGCAGCCCTGCCAGGCACAAGCCCCAAGCATTAATAAAGAGCTTCAGCTGTTGAGCTGATCAGAAAAAGCTCAGCAGTCGTGGTTACTGCAGTCATTGTTCTTTTACTTACCTTCATTTGTACCCTGAGTGGACTTTGTGAACATCTCCATTTTGTGAACATCTCCATTTTGACTGTTACATTTTCATATATTTGCACCTGGCACGGTCACTTTAAATTGCATTTACTGTATTTTTGCACTTTGCACTTTATTGTCATTCAATTGACTGTTTTTCCGTGCCTGGTTTGTATTGGCAGCTGTAGCTGTATTATGATGTTTTGCTTGCGCTAATGAATATTCAATTTCTTTATTTGTGTTTCATTGTGATTAGTTAGCATATCACGGTGCTGTATGAGCTTTTCTTGTCTTGTTCTTCCGTGATTCTCTCTGTTTGGTTTTGTGTAATAGAACAGTAGCATTTGAGTCCAGTTAGAGACAACAAGATTTTCAGGGTATCAACTTTTCAAGAGTCGAAGTATCTGAAGAAGGGAGCTTTAACTCTCAAAAGTTTATACCCTGGAAATCTTATTGGTCTCTAAGGTGCCACTGGACTCAAATCCTGCTGTGCCATATTTTCAATTTCCTTGGGTGTCAGGTCAGCCACTGTTAAAGAAAGGATGCTGAACTTGAGGGGCTTTTGTTTATTGCAGCTAAGCAATTCTTTAACTTATCACTCAAAACAAAAAGAAATCCTGTGTTAACTGATCTAAGACACAAAGTATTTTTCAAATGCCAAACAATACATATACTATGTGTTTCAGCTCCCATTATAGCTGAACACTGGGAACACGTTGTCACTCATCTATTATAAAGATAAAATTTAGATTACAATTTACAAGATGATTTCTCTACGGACCAGTTTCTAAAACCCCATTCTAGAATGAGAAAAATTACCTTTTACCTCTGCTCTCTTTTCTTCATATATCACTTCTATGTGGGGCAAGGGGAAAAAAGAGATAACTGCAGTTCCTCAAAGGAATATAAATGAAACTGCTGTGTCCTGTGTCCTAAAATATTTCTGAAGTAATTATTATAAATGTTGATAACCATTGTGAATACTAAGCACTATGATTACAAGAACCATGGTCAACAGATCACAAGAAATAAAAAACTGCTGCCAAAAAGACATTCCTGTATCAACTTCTTCCTTCATAATATGTATTGAAAAACAGAAGTATCATTTTCAGCAACAGCTTCTCATAACATTATGTGCTCCGTTTATTTATATTTCAAGGCCGAACCGTTGTATGAGTTGTGGTAAGTTTAAGATCCATATATAAAATATCCTATTAACACCACAGTCGCATGAATAAGAACATTTTCATATTTTTAAAAAGGCCTCAGTTATTGCTATGAATACAGATGGCCAACTAGAGAGTTATGGTAATGTCCAAACAGTGCTATCAAATTGTAATCAAACTACGGCTATAAAAAATCAGCTCACATCCATTTTATTTATATTGAGAACTAGAAATGTTTTTAATTTATAAGAGAGATATTCCATGTGAATGTTAAATGTATCTTGGATTTAGTAAAATGTACAGGTGTGACATGAGTTTGCTAGGGCGGGGAAGTTACATTAGCTCAGCTCCTTCTGTTGGGCACAATCCATCATATTTGAGAGTAAGGTGACAGATCTGGATTAGACATGGGCACAAACAGCATTACGAACAGAAAAAACCCACGAACAGCCTAATTTGCTGTTCTCAAACAAGCTGTTTGTGAGGCCCCATCCTCAATGAACAGGTGATGGTCGTTGCAAGCCTCCTTTGTTGCCTGTCCTCAAGCCAGACAGTCTGGCACCTGCAATCAATCCCCTTGGCAACCGGAGGCAGGGAGGAACTGAACTCTGTCTGAACTCCTTCTGACTTTCTTTCTGGCTTTAACCCTTCAAAGCACTTCCAGCAGAAAGTCCCATTTTTACCACTGTGAAGAGAAAATCACAGCCAACGGAGAGACCCATAGATCATGCCTTTTCCTGGGTGCAATCTCTCTGAAACTTGGGGGGTCTTCAGAGAACAGTGAGGACTATGTCCCCTGCAAATTTGGTGGGTATTAGACATTGGGAAGGTCAATTTTGTAACCCCTCAAAATAGCTGCCAGCAGACACTGGTGTTTTTGCCAGGACAGGGCTCTTTAAACTATCAGCTGGCAGGCGGCAGGGTGGAATCCCCCCCTGACACCTGCCAGCTGATAGTTTAAAGGGATCTTTAAAGGGCCAGGTATTTTATTTATTTATTGTATTAGATTTTTAGTCCGCCCTCCCCGCCAGGCGGGCTCAGGGCGGAGTACAACATTTCAAATTACATAAATACAGTTAAAAACAGATAAAACAGTATACAAATAACATTAAAACAACTTTATACAATACAGCTTCTCTTCAGATGGAGATGATAAAATATTGCTTTTCAATCCCTGGCTCATATGTGGGGTGGTGGACAGATCTTTAGTGTAGCCAGTGGTGGCCCAACCTAGCCTCCACCATATGCCTGGTGGAACATCTCTGTCTTACAGGCCCGGCAGAAAGATAATAAATCCCACCGGGCCCTGGTTTCCTCAGACAGAGAGTTCCACCAGGTCGGTGCCAGGACCGAAAAGGCCCTAGCTCTGGTCGAGGCCAGGGACCACCAACAGTTGTTTATTTGTTGAACGAAGCATCCTCTGGGGTACATATGGGGAGAGGTGGTCCTGCAGATATGCTGGGCCTGGTCCGCATAGGGCTTTATAGGTCAACACCAAAACCTTGAACCGGACCCAGTACTCAACTGGTAACCAGTGCAGCTGGCGTAGTATAGGTGTTATATGTTCCCTAATTGGGACCCTTGCAATTACTCGCACACCTGCATTTTGGACCAGCTGTAGCCTCCAGATCAAGCCCAGGGGAAGCCCTGTGTAGAGCGAGTTGCAGTAGCCTAATCTAGAGGTGACCGTTGCTTGGATCACTGCAGTTAAGTCATGGGTTGATAGGCAGGGGACAAGCTGCCGGGCCTGTCTTAGATAGAAAAATGAAGACCGGGCAACCGCTGCGACCTGTGCCTCCATAGTCAGGGAGGCATCTAGGATCACCCCCAGGCTCCTAACTGTCAAAACTGGCGCAAGTAGTGCTCCATCAAGAGCGGGGAGCCAGAGTCCCGTGCCCATGGCCCCCAGACCCACATGCAGGACCTCCGTCTTTGTGGGATTTAATTTCAACTGACTCTGCTTCAACCATCCAGTCACAGCTTCGAAGGCACGCTCCAAGACATCTGGGGCAGAGTCGGGCCATCCATCCATCATTAGATATATATATAGATATATGCTTGGGTGCTGATGACACCCAAGTCCAAAACTCCACACCAGCTGAGCGAGGGGGCACATATAAACATTAAACAGTAATGGGGAGAATATTGCTCCCTGAGGGACACCGCACACCAATGGGTGGTGGGATGACAATTTCTCCCCAAGTGCCACCCTCTGTCCCCGACCGTGGAGAAAAGAGACAAGCCACTGTAAGGCAGTGCCTCATACCCCCACATTGGCAAGGCAGTTTGATGGGAGGTAAGTGGGTTTGAGGGGAGGGGGGCTAAGTGGGGGGTTGGGGGGGTTCTGGCCCCCACAAACAACGAATAATGAACATGTCCAGGAACATTTCATGTTCGTCCATGTTCGTTGTTCGTGGATGGCAACAAACGACGTACAGCGTGTTCGGGGGGGGGGGGGTCCGTTCATGCCCATGTCTAATCTGGATCACTGATATTTCCGAGAAGCTGTCTAATGTTCTTCAATATCATAATAGAAAGTAAAAATTATGCAAATATATGGTCTGATTTATGTCAGATAGCAATCCCTCCTCCAATGTAAAGATACATACCTCTCTCTTTGAAGACCATGAATTTATATCTGTACAATCCAGCTTGGCTTGTATTGGGGCAATGCCTACTTCCACCTGAATTCAGTGTGGTAGTGGAAGCCCTCAGCGGATAAATTGATAACAGACTGAATAAGAGCCAACAAACTAAAGCTCAATCCAAATAAAATCAAAGTGCTATTGGTTGGTCTTAATAATGGAATTAAGACATCAATCTACCAGGACATTCCATCAAAGACTTAAAGGTCACTGTAGTTCAACAGAAACCTTTCAAAAACAAAATCCAATGGGAGGCTGCTGAATTGGAATGCATATGCAAATTTGACTCTGTCAAGCTGGGACTGAATAGGGACTATGAATGGTTATCACATTATCACAGGTAACAGATTTCCTTTACAGAGGCGGGGTCTGGGGGAGCCCAGTGGTGCCTGGCGTGGGCTTTCGGGGACCACAGTTCTCTTTGTCAGATGCATCTGACGGGGAGAGCTGTGGTTATCGAAGGCTTATACTACATAGGAATTGGATGGTCTAGCTGTTTTACTGCTGCAAACTAACAGGGCAAACTCCTTTGAAGCCTCACCCAAGCCAACTGACCCCAAAAGGACACCAAAAGGAGATGTTTACATTTACTAGCAAAGGAATGTTTTGGTTGCACCCTCCCTCTCCCCCCTTAACTGCATCTTCTCTCTCCTCCCCTCCTCTTCTATATTTGACCAGTTTCTGTACTATGCATCAGATGAAAAGAACTTGATTCTCGAAAGCTTATGCTACAATAAAACTGGTTAGTCTTAAAGGTGCTACTGGACTCTTTTTGATCCTGCTCTGACTGGGATTGTACTCTCCTTAAAGGAACAGATTTATAGCTCTGGGGTGCTTTTGGCTCTCTAATTTTAGATCTCATCTGCTGTATGGAGCTACAGAAATTTTGCCTAATTCTCCAGCTACAGACTTTTCTTAAGAATCAATTTCCCTATCACCTCCAGTTAAATAACTGCAAAGTGCTTTATGTGGGGCTGCCTTTGAAGACTATTCAGAAACTTCAGTTATTTCAGAATACAACTGCATGATTTCTGACAAACAATTTGTTAATCAACTGCTTCAGGAACTGCATTGGCTGGGTTTGTTTCTGGGCCCAATTAATGGGGCTTTTTTGGAGGTACAAATCCCTGTGTAGTGTGAGATCAGGGTACTTTAAGATCTCTTGTCTGAATGTAGCCAGACACTCCATTTACCATCACAAACCATTTTGTGTTCTACCACCTTTGGACATCAGGCAGGTGAACACAAGGGCTAGGATCTTTTCTGATCTGTGCCCACAAAAATGGAATTCCTCTATTCCTTTAGCTATTAACAACTCTTTTTAGGAATCCTGCTAGCAACTTTTTATTTAAGCAGGTTTATAGCTGAGTAGCCTCTAATTGAATGAAATAGAATGGAATTGTTTTTCCCACTTTTGACATGACACTCCCCCTCCCATATATGAGTTTTATTGGTTGTTATAAATGTATAGTTTTGATGCTGCTTTTAGACTAGCTGTTTTCTGCTGTGTTTCATTGCTGCTGGTGAGCTGTTTGATGTTTTTCTTACTTTTTATTTTTTAACAATGTGTTACCGTTCTTTCATTTTTATGTTTTTTTGGAAAGCACCTCAGGTGATATTTGAGTGAAGTAGACTATAAATTTCAGAAATCAATCAAAATTTAAAAGTCAGGATTCATTCAAGAATTCCAATAGTGACAATTCCACCTTAGCATAGAATAAACCATTTATCATCTAGGGACAGTAATAATAATAATAACATTCAATTTATATACCGCCCTTCTGGACAACTTAATGCCCACTCAGAGCGGCTTACGAAGTATGTCATTATTATCCCCACAACAAAACACCCTGTGAGGTGGGTGGGGCTGAGAGACCTCTGAGAGAGCTGTGACTGACCCAAGGTCATCCAGCTGGCTTCAAGTGGAGGAGTAGGGAACCAAACCCGGCTCTCCAGATTAGAGTCCTGTGCTCTTAACCACTACACCAAACTGGCTCTCTTTTAAAACATAATATAAATTTTAAAATCCTTTTTAAATGGTCTAGAATATTGAGAGTATGTGTTATTAACACCAGGTACAGCCAATATCTGGGCAGGTGAGGAATGGGGACTCCCAGTATAGAGTAGGGAAGGAGGGCAAGGAGTTGGCATTAATGGGGGGCTGTGAGTATCATGCAGTGAATTTGAATAATAGATATTCTACTGTAGTTAGAGCATACCTAAAACACTATTTAGGTTTGAGGGAACATAAGTCAGCCAAACAAGGTGAATTAAATCACACAGAAGAAAACATGTATTAGTTCTTTTTATTATTAAAGTATCAAAACATAAAACTTGAGAATAGAAAACAAATCCCTTCTACTGTATTAAACATTCAGAATAAAACAGATACTTAAATCCATGCAATTCTTCCATCCAACAGTTTTCCCATTCAGCTTCATGACCAACTCCTACATTTAAAGGAAGCTGCCTGTGCCTTACCTAGCAGGGCAAAGTTCAGCAACTAGCTTTTCTATTGACAAGCAAAGCTACATCAGCTAACATTCTCCTGGTACAAAGTTAGAGATACAGAAGCCTTCTAGTGCAGGAGATAGAAATCTTGTATCTCATCGCGCTACTCCTCTCAAGCAATGAAAATATAAACCATAGTACCATCTTCAGATACATACACACACGCACACACACAGCCACAGATGAACAAAGAGATTATCCTTGACAAAAGTAGCGGTGCCATAGTAAACATTTGGCATGCTAGTTAACAACGTTTGTGTTTAACTATAGCAGCAGCAGCAACATGACGCCTGCGTCATGAAGAATAATAATCTAAAAATCTCCGAAAGTGGAAAGACTAGTTCTGTGACTAGATTTAACAAAACTTGTCTGTATGATAATATCATACATACAATAGCATCAGTGCCCATTCAAATTTTATTGGTTGCCAGTATCTGAAATACATGGACATACTTGGTACAGCATACTTAATTTGGAGATATCCTATTTTGTTCTATTGCCATACCCTTCTACAAGATACAGGTTTGGATCCAAGGATGCCTTCTGCATGTGGAATGGGTCTGTTGTTCATAAAAGAGTCATATCTTACTTCACAATAGAGTGCTGCATGAGAAATGTAAATTGAAACCCAAAAATGTTCTCCCACTTACACAAGCCCTGGCAGAAACAAGTTATAGAACCACTCTATTATAGTATTATAGTGCTTTGTAAAATTTTTCCACCAACACTTGCAGCACAGCACTAGCTGCTATTTTCTTTCTCCTCACAGTTCTTTGGATCTTACCCATAATAATAATAGCAACAAATTCAAAAGGCCTTTCCACATAGTTTTCTTATACAACAAATTCAGGAAGACATAAGGAGTCAGGGTATAGCCTGGCTATTCATAATTGCAGAAAGCTACTTAAGAATTCTTTTGACAAAGTTAACAAATTGCATGTAGTTATACAGCAAATTATCATTGTTCAAGTTCCACTGTAGCTCAGTGGAAGAGACTCTGCTTTGCCTACAGAAGGTTCCAGGTTCAATTCCCAGCATCTCCAGTTAAAAGGACCAGGTAGCAGGTGATATGAAGACTTCCACCTGAGAGCCTGGAGAGCTACTGCCACTACTGATTTTCATGGACCAGTGGTCTGATTCAGTATAAGGCAGCTTCGTATGTGCATGTTCATTGTTGAACCAAAACTCCAAACCTACCCCACTTTTGCATTTGTATTTAACAATCAGTGCAGAAGTCGTAGGAATCTACTGTCCAACAGGATGCAAGGAAAAAACTGTTAGATGGCCAAATATAGGTTATGGTGCAAAAAAGAAAGAAAGAAAAAAAATCACACTCTAGTGAAACTGAATTTGGCCCACTTCCTTCCATTTTTGCTACACAGGACACACTTTGGGAACAGTATTGGACATTACAATATATCCAGATCATGGAAAGCATATTTAGTTCTGTTGCAGAAGGTAAAAAGTCAAAGTGCGATAAACAGAAATCATGCTCAAGCAAACACTAGCCAAAAGTTTAGAGACTACTCATTTGAGGTATCAAGTATATGTGTGTGTTTTTTAAATACAGGACTATAAATAAAGTATTTTGACATGCAAGCTCCTTTGTTTAATTGATTATGTGATTAAACAGCCAGAGACTTCAAAAATCCTTCAGAAAAAAACTGAAATAAGTTTGACAGAGGTAGGAAAATCCTTCACACAGAGTTGAATTTTAATAAGAAATTTGATTTTCAAAATTAAAATTTTGGAACTTATGATTGAAATCTCTAAACTAATTTTTAATATTATAACTAGCTTGTTTCAGGTGGGGATTTCAAGTTTGGGGGATATTATACAAAGTCTGAACTAGAACCAAAAAAAACCCCTAGATTTTCAAAATTGCCTACTTTTAGTTCCCAAAATTTGAACTCAAGTTTCAGCTTTTAAATATATATATATCAGCTTTTACACTGGCAGAGTCTGTTTTACTAATATTTTATAAAATGTCTTTTGTTCAGATCTCACCAAAAAAGTGATTGGATTGCTTTGTTATCTTTAAATCAGTGGTTTGTCAAACTGGAGCACTGAAGTTTATGAATAAAGCGTTAAACATCACGAAGGAAAAATAACGGCGTTCTATCTGCACTTCCAGCTTATTTTGTTTGCAGTATGTATTGTCTCTACAGCTTAGAAATAATGATAAATTAACCCATAATGGCTCCAATTCAGAGATGCCATTGCAGCAAATTCTTCCCCGCTAATGAAATGGTTGGCATTGTCCATGACAGGAAACATGGCCTGTGAGGAAGGGAAGGATAAGAGGTATCTCAAATTTCACCTATGCCCGCGTGTGCACGTGCCTACAGAAATGATCAGCGTTATTGGGCCAAACAGGATCTTACTGAGAAGATCTGTGCACAAAAACCTGTAGGGATCAGGAAAAGGTCCACAGTTCAAAGGCAGAGCACAGGCTATACATGCAGAAGGTCCCTGGTCCAGTTCCTACCATCTCCAGTTTGAAAAAAGGACACCACAGAGAAGGGTTGAAATCTGCCGTTAGAGGCATTACAGTAACTACCAATAATCTGATGCCACGTAAGTTCATATTTCCACCTACAGTTTACCCTTCCTGAACTGGAGCCACTATTTTCTGCTGAGAAAAACTAATAATGACACTTAATAGGATTAAGTAATTTTAGAATTTTACAAGAATACCAGATCTTAAATACTAGTCATAACTAGTTCTCCAGTGAAGCAAAAAGCTCTAAACATCTATAATAAGGGTTTTTTAAAAAAATAAAAAAGTCCTTATTTTAAAAGTGTAAATACTCCTATTAAGATGATTCTTTAATGCAGGGTAACTTTAGCTAACTGCAAATACCGTCACTTTGGAAAACAATAAACAGCAGCAATTAGAAAACTTTCTATTATGTGTATCATTTACTGAGAGGAACAAATCCTGGTGGAGTGATGGCAAAGAATCCTGCAAATAATAAAAGGGAATAAAGAGGATTTACACATCTAGTGCAAGCCTGAGCAAAGTTATACCTATCTGAGCCCGCTGACTTCAGTTAAGGGTGTGGGGCCTGCTTAGGATGGCACTGACAGAAACTTAAAAGTATTCCTGACATCTTTTTTTTTCTTCAGGATTTTGGATCTAGTTTTCATAAGTGAGAATTTTGCTCACCAAAGTCCCAGTAGGCAACCAGTACAGCATGTAAAGATTACACCCAAAAGAGAATTTATACAAAGCACAGCTCTCTGCCTGATTCTATCACTGAGTATGGATGGACATGTACTGGCAGAGATGTGTTAGGCACATGGCGCCCAGATTCAGGGGAGGGCATCAGAACCCACTGGCAATCTTGTTTATCTGTAGTATTCTATGAGCCAACATTGATTAAGGGAAATTTAATCTGATTAACAACATTGTCCTCCACTTGTTTAGAAGAACATAACTATAGTTTTTCGAACAACTTATAAGGGATACCAATGCCTAGCTTTGAAGCATTCTCCTGAATCCTTAAGCTGACATTGAAGTTCAGCAGGTCCAGCTTTTGGTCAGTAGCAGCAACACGATGTGAGAAACTCCATGTTCCAAGGCTGGTATCAAACTATGGAGAACTTGAGTCTATTTGGCTCAAGATCTTTTTTAACCCTTTTTTGTAGCATACCCATAGAACTAGTCATTGGGGAGTTTTGAGTACACGTGCAATTAACACATACACATCGATTAACATATGTGAACTGACAACAACCAGTTTCTTGCTCAGGAAAAGGAGCCCATATGCCAAAGAAAGATTTAAAAGAGTGCAAGATATGGTGAACATAATAGGAGGGCCTTTAATTTCAATACTGAATAGGAAATTGCTTGCGTTTTGTAAAGTTCTTCTGAATACTGTAAATGTGACTCATAAATCGAGTTCTCAAAGGGAATTTCCCCTTTTACAAAGAAGCCAAAGGGGATAACGTTCCTGTTCTGTAAATTCAGATTTCGTTCAATGAACAATTTTGCAAGAAACTGGTACCTGTCATATCATCCCCCAATTTGCCTCCAAAATGAGTCATAAAAAAACCCACAGAAGGGTTTCCGTAAAAACTGAAAGCACAGTGTGTAGTTTAGAACATTGCACTAGGTTGCAGAAATATAGTAATTCCTGTTTTATCGCAACGCCTTTTTGATTGAAAGCAGCATTCCGGGCATTGCAGACCTCTTTCTTTTGAGAATACAAAGCAAACAAAAAAATCCTGCTCCATCTACATTTCCTACCCGACTCAAGGAAGAGTGGTGTCCGTTCAGCCTGGTTATCTGTATGCTGTGCATCGCTCAGAGTCCTAGTGTTCTACTAGAAATAACTCAAGTGCATATACCACATGCCAGCAGCGTTTTAGCATGTCTGTTACTGTCGTGAGTATGGCTTCTAGGAATCAGAAGGCATGGCAGATACTTAAATCTGAAGCAAAGGCAGAAGCCTCTTTTCAACCTAGTTGACTCTTGTCAAACAGGGAGAACAGCAGCTAAGCTAACCAACACTTTTCTGCTTAGAAATGTCATCATCTCCTTTGCTTTCTCTTGTCTTACAGGAGACCATGAGTACCAAGATAGCTTCTTCACGGCTTCTGGCTTAGGAGCTTTTTGATGTAATGACATGCCCTAACGGTGTCACGTATTGTCTCATAAGTGTCACTTAGCCTTGTAAAGTTCCTTCTTTGATTTGCTGAATGAAGAGGTTTCTTTCATCCTCTGGTGTCCTCCCATTCTGGGCTCGGACAATGCAAGTGGGCCTGTGCAGATTCAGCATGTAGATCAAATGCTGCTTCTCATTCTTCAACTCCTCTATCTGAGCTTTCAGTTCTGCATTGATGGTTTCCAGTTTTTCTGATTCCTAAACAAATAATGTAAATACAAAAGTTAACACTTTACACAACAACATTCAAAATAATCAAACAGTATTCGGTTTTTTTGCATAACTGTGACGGGAAGTAGGCTGTAGAAGCCAGTTACAGTTCTGTGCAAGGATAAGTGGTTACAACATGAATTTAACAAAATTTATATTCTGCCTTTCTGCTCTCACAACGGCCACCAAGGCAGCTAACAAATTAAAACTAATACATTAAAAATGACATTTAAAAACCAATAAAACAAAAGAACCCCCAACATATAGTTAAAACAATTAAAACTAGAGCTAAAATACTTACAGAGACATAAAAACAACAATTAACACATTCATCAGAAAAGGGGGATCACTGAGGAAATGCTAAACAAAACAAAAAAGTCTTAACCCACTGGCAGAAAATGGCAACAGAAGAGCCCAGATGGATCAACCTGGGGAGAGAGCACCAGACTTTTGGTGCCTAACCTCTCCCCAGTTACCACAAAGCGAATTTCAGAAGGCATAGGCACCCAAAGCAGTGCCTCTGAAGATGACCATAGTGGTTAAGTATCATAAGGTTAAGTTCATAAGGGAGTACACGGTTCTTCAGGTATGTTGGACCCAAACCACATAGGGTTTTAAAAGGTCAGCACCAGTACTTTGAATTATCCGGGGAAACAGAATGGGAACCAGTGTAAATGGGCCAAGACTGGAGTGATATGGTCCCAATGACCCGGTCCAGTCAACAACATCCTATCAGCAGCATTCTGAACCAACTGAGGTTTCTGAACACTTTCAAGAGCAGCCCTATGTAGAACACACTGCCATGATCTAGATGTAGTCAGGGCATACACCACAGAGGCCTGATCTTTTCTGCCCAGGAAAGGCCGCAACACAAAATGAAAGGCTAACCAGTTGAAGCTGGTAAAAGGCATTCCTGGCCGCCTATCCAGCAGTAGACTTTAATCCAAGAGCACCCTCAGACTACAGACCTATTCCTTCAAGGGGAGTGCAACCCCATCCAGAACCAGTAAGAACTTAAACCCCAGTTCAGACCTTCTGTTCACCAATAGCATTTTCATCTTCTTGAGATTAAGTTTTAGTTCATTAGCATGCATTCACTCCAAAACTGCCTCCAGGCACCAGTTCAGAATTTCTACAGCCTCCTGGGATCAGCTGGAAGCACAAGATAGACCTGAGTGTCATCCACATATTGGTGACAACCCAGCCCAAATCGCTGGATAACCTCACCCATCAGTTTCATGTAGATGTTAAAGAACATAGGGGACAAGAAGGAACCCTGTGCTGGGGAACTACAGTCCCCCAGCACCACTTTCTGAAACATACCCTCCAGAGTAGGACCAGAACCCCACTGAATGATGCCTTCCTATCCCAGCCGAGAGAAGTGGTCCAGAAGAATACCATGATCAATGGTACTGAAAGCCACTGAGACATCCAGGAGAATCAAGAGTGAGGAGCACTCCTTCTGTCCATCTCTTAAAGCAGGTCATCCACTAGGGAGACCAAGGCTGTTTCAGTCCCATAACCAGGCCTAAGACAAGATTGGAAAGGATCTAAACAATTTTCCTCATCCAGGAAAACTTGAAGTTGTACAGCACCGCTTGTTCAATCATCTGGCTCAAGAATGGAACATTTGAGACTGGCCAATAGTTATGGAGATCTCCTAGGTCCAGGGTAGGCTTCTTTAGTAGTGGATGTGCCAAAGCCTGCTTCAAGGCTGGGGTGACCACCCCCTCTCTCAGGGAGACATTAACTCTCTTTCAGACCCAATCACACCCAGCCGCCTCCCATGGAACCATGAATGGCAAGGGTCATACAAGCAGATGGTAAACTTCAAGCCTTCAAGGATCCTGTCCACATCCTCAGACTGAATAAAATGAAAAATATCCCAAACAACAGGAGGAACTCAGGCACCATCTCAGCCTGTCACTGGCACAGCTAATGCAGAGCCCATGTTGGAATGGATGCGGCGTGTGATTTTATCTGCAAAGTGCTGGGCAAAACTGTCCACCTCTTCCTGCAGGCTAAATCCAACAGACGTCTTGACTACCCAAAACAGCTCAGCTGGCCTAGCTATGCAAGTACAATGTTGACGGGAAAGTGTTATTTCTTTGCTGACATCACTGGCAAGGAGTATACTTTTGAAAAAGTTTTCTCCTGTGTCTTATCAGATACATCCCAAGTTCTCCCCCACTGTCACTCTAGCGATCTCTCTTGTATTTTCATTGCTCACAGCCATTCAGATTCACTGGGCTCCCCAAAGTCTTGGTATCCCTGTAAGTCTAAACCAGTGGTTCCCAGTTTTGTTATGGTGACCCACATGTCTAAATTTACTTGGTATGGTGACACACCCAGGCCTGACCCAAGGTTTTTGGGTGTCCTAGGCAGACTATGACTTTGGTGCCCATCTAGTCCAGCATTCCATTTTTTAAAGTAGCCAACCAGATGCTTTTAAGAAACCAACATTGCACAAAAGCAGCTTACATCATTCTCCCCTCCTCTATTTTTCCTCATAACAAGGTAGGTTAGGCTGAGAGTGGGTGACAGGCCCAAAGTCACCCAGCAAGCTTCTATAGCAGAGCGGGGATTTGCAACTGGGTCTTCCAGATCCCAGTCCAACACCATGACATCACACTGACTCACATTACAACAATCAACCATACAGCTTGGGCAATTTCAGTACCAAATCATGTCATTTATTTAAGCATTTTTGGTGAAAGCCTTTTTCAATCACCTTTTATTTTCTTTCTTGCACTGAAAGATAATCACAAAAATTGAGTTAACTTACTTTCTGTAGACATTCAGTTTTTTCCTTCTTTTTATTTCGACATTTTGCTGCTGCAATCTTATTTCTTTCCCTTCTGCGTCTTTTCCTTTCATCTTCCTCAGGTGCACCCTAAGAGAATTCAATGAATGTCTTAAGCAAAACAAAGATTGTTTGTTTGCACACGATAACAAGTCTCTACATTACCTAGAGTTGACATGAAACTATTAAAGTGACAATAGTGCTAGATCTGGTTGCTACCACCAAAGGATTCATCACACCGCTCTAAATTAATCACAAACACTTGTTTTATTCTCACTCACCCCTCTTTCCCTGTATATTTAACTAGCCATCTTCTCTTGTTCACTTGGACTTCTTCTCTGTGTGTGTGTGTGTGTGTGTGTGTGTGTGTGTGTCTCTGCCTCTTGCAGCAGCCATTGTATGGCAGGTTCCACCTCCTGTATTGGCCTTTTTGTGGTTGCACCCAATGTGGTTGCACTAGACAATGGCTAGGTTCAGATTTGGAACAACAAACCATGGTTTGCTACTATTAGAACAAGACTGGTAGTTTATTTCCAGTTTGGAATCCCAGTTTGCAAGAAAGATACAACCCATGGTTTCCTGTAAGAGCTGATGGCAAACTATGATTCATTGTAAAAACAGTAATAATTAGATTGTCGTGTGCAAGGGGAAAGAAGAAGGAAGTGTAAGATCTTGACAATCTCTATGTTGCAGCAAACCATGGTTTGCCATTATATTGGAACTGAGCATTTTTCTGTAGTGATAGTTTCTGCAAAAACAGAAAAAAGAGAATAACGGGACAGACTTGTCTTCTTCAACAAGGAATGATGTACCATTAAAACGTACATACGTTTTACAGTTCCTGACCATACAGTTCCTGACCATAGCCAGTTTGGTGTCGTGGTTAAGAGCACGGGACTCTAATCTGGAGAGCCGGGTTTGATTTCCCACTCCTCCACGAAGCCAGCTGGGTGACCTTGGGCGAGTCACAGTTCTCTGGAGCTCTCTCAGCCTCACCCACCTCACAGGGTGATTGTTGTGGGGTAATAATAACAATTTGTAAACAGCTCTGAGTGGGCATTAAGTTGTCCTGAAGGGCGGATTCGGTTTCGTTTTCTCGGCCATGTCGGATGCTCCTCTCCGCAGGTCCGGGAGGAAGCGCCCGAGCAGCCTGACCGGGCGGCTGATCTGCAAAGATTAGCCCCCAGAACTCCCAGTGAGGGAGGCAGGGTCCGGAACGCGGCGGGAAGAGCCCCCTGAAATCGATGCAGGGGGTAAATTGCCCGTTTGTTCCTATGGAGGCCGGCAGACATGCGCGGTACCTCGAGTGCTGCCGGGCCATGGAAAACAGCAAAGAGCAGAATTAGGCGGAAGCTTGTAAGTAAGCGAATCCCTTCTGTTATTACAAGCGCACGCGAAGGAGTGGTGGGATCTGAAGCTAAGAAGGCTCGTTCTTCCCCCTCACTGAGTTTCAGAATTTGGTCGGCGGTCCCCCCCCCCCTAAAATGGCAGCGAAAAAGCAGAGTCCCGCTTTGGGCAAGTCAATCTCGGCTGCCCTGCAGGGGAAAGGAGAGTCGCTCGAGGACTTGGTGAAGAGGTCGGTTATCGAAGCCATAAAGCCCTTTGTTGACAAGCTGAATGAAACAGATCAAAGGGTGGGCTTAATTGAGAGCGAAGTGAAAACCATTAAGGAAGCAGCGGGGGGGGGGGGCAGAGAAGTCTGCTCGGGAAAATGCGTCACTCGTGAGGGCAACGAATAAAGAGTTAAAGCTGGTGGAGAACCAGTTGATCGGGCTACAAGTGGAACGAACACAGACAATTTTGCGCATCCAGAATGTGAAAGAGGAGGAAAATGAGGATTTATGGGATCTGGCCTCGGAACTATTGGCGACACCCGCGAGGGCAACTAAAGAAGAGGTAAAAAGCACCATTTTGGAAGTCCGTCGGGCTTCTTCAAAATATGCAATGAAGTGTCAGCTGCCTCGCGAGATCATTATCGATTTTTCATCTAAGAGGATCCGAGACACTATCCTATACAACTCATACAATGCGGATCTGGACTTTCTGGGTAATAAAGTTAAGATACTGAAGGACGTTCCATTTTTAGTTCGGAAAAGAAGATTTAAGTATAAAAAGTTGGTAGCTCTTCTGAGGGAACGTGGAATAAAGTATAAATGGCTATTTCCGGAAGGTATCTGGTTTAGTTACAAAGATCAAGCTTACAAGATAACATCAGAAGATCAACTAAGGGATTTTGAGGACAAAAATCAAGAATTTCAGCAAGACCCCAAGCAAGAAGAAAAGGATTTGAAGTCTGAAGGGGGGGGAGGGAACGAGCACTGAGGTTGCAGTTGCTCAGAGAGAACTGCGTCCGAGGCCCGGGGGGGGGGGGGGAGACTTAATTTGGATTGTAATCTGTATTTTGCAAGGTCAACCACTCCATCAATATCTTACAAAGTTTTAATTTTTTAATAATGACAGTATGAAGGGAAAGCATTATTTGTAGTGTAGTGTTGTTATATGTTGCTGTTTTTTTTCTTTCCTTCCCCTGCCCCCCTTCTTTCCCTCTGTATTGTTAGTTAATGTAGGTAATAAAAAAAATTTAAAAAAAATCAAAAAAAAAAGTTGTCCTGAAGGGCGGTATATAAATCGAATGTTATTATTATTATTATTTATAGCAAAGGGCAAAAGATTTAGATGCACACTCAGTGCACAATAAACCTACAAGTTTGCCCTAATGCAGCTACAGACTTCTATGAGATTCCTTCAGTTGAACAAATTTAGGCCATTCACCTATTGGAGAAATGTACAGTTGATAATAATCCAGTTTAATCAGTAAATTCATTGGGGTGTTAACAATCCTATTGTCTTTTTAGTTACATTGTTGAGTATTTAAGTTCTAATCATTAATTATAATACCAGTATTGAACAAGAAATTTTTGTTTATGTAAATGGAGTACCTCTGCTTTAAATAGGGACATTTCACCAGGTCTATCAGAAACCGTCACGGTGTCCAATGTGGAGGGCATCCTGTGGGATAGGCGCTTATTCTGGATAGCAAATCTTAATTCTTCTTTCACCAATGGGTTTAGATTTGGAAAGTCTTCAAATCCCAGAGATACTGCAGGAGACAAGCATGGAACAATTGCAGAGGCACTAACTTCTGAAGCTGATATCTGACCTGGGTGTTGGAGCATCATTTTGCTGAAAGTAAAGAAGAAATAGATTAGCCTTTTAGAAGTTTACAGAGATCAAAATATTTATCAAAAGACAGTTAATTCTCAACTAAGAGAATTCAGAAAACATGACCTTTAGACATGGAAGTATTCCAGCAATCCTAGGTCGTGACTGAATACACATGCTGGCATATTAATAGAATAGTCTATATACATACACAAAAGTTGCAGTCCAACTGAAATACAGCTAGAAACTGAAGCTATGGTTTACAAGATAATCAAGAAGTAATTCTAACATATAAAACTGTGTTCAAATAGCAGCTTCCAGCATTGCTGTTTGAGCAATTTAGTATCAAAATAAGAAGTATATAGAAAATAAGGATAAAAGGCACTGTGGTTTTGTACACTGATCTCATCACAATTTGAAATGGAGCAGTCTCATAGTTGTACATTTGGACTAGTGTGGTTCTTCACAGGAACTGGCCCGCCTTCACAGGAACTGACCCTTTCATTTATCTACTCCCCTATTGTTGTCTCCATTTATTTATACCCCACCTTTCTCCCTAATGGGGACCCAAAGCAGCTTACATCATTCTTCTCTACTCTATTTTATCCTCACAGCAACATTATGAGTAAATCAGGCTGAGAGAAAGAGTGACTTGCCCAAGGTCATCCAGAAAACTCCTAGGGCAGAGTGGGGATTTCAATCTGCATTTCCCAGATCCTAGTCTGACACCCTAGCTAGTATACAACACTGGGTCTCAGCTTTCCATCTGCCCCTCCTCTTAGCAGTCTCTCCCTGGGAAAAGTCTGGCCAAGCTGCAAGAGTCTTGTAGTAGCAAGTCACTCAGGTGAGTTGTGTGGTGGTTATTGCTAGGTCCAGCCCAGTTGCACAAGTTGTGTAGAGGCTGCTGCTGTTTGATGTATGGCATCAAGTCATCGTAGCCACCACTGCACCTGGGTGTGATGTACAAATTGCATTGTAGCAAGTTGCCTGGTAGTCTCTGCTGGGCCAGGCCATGATGACCCTTCCCTTCAGGGCATAAGAACAGCGGTGGACTGGAAGGCCAAAATAGCCCTAGAATGGGTCCTGCTCCCTCCCCCATCTTTTACTGATGGAAACCAAGGTTTGAATGCTATCAATATTGTTGTGGTTGCCTAGCAACCCCCATAATGGCCTCCAAGATCTTATTTCTTAAAAGTACAGGCTTTACTTTTATTATTTGTCAAAGAGTTCCTCCCCACCATTACTTTTTTATATTTTCAGATTTTTCTGCAAACCTGGCCTTTCCCCTAGGTTTCTAGAAATATCTGTCTTATCTATTCCATGTTTGAATTTAAGTATCCACAGAGCGGGCCATGTTGAGAATTACATTTATTGATTATACCCACTCACATGCATATAATGTCTCATGAGTACATATTTAAGCTCAGAGACCTAATGAGGCCTATGCAAGTGGTTAACGCCTCTTCCACCTATAGTCACATTAAATTGGTAGCCTTTGTCACTCTGTGCTGGACAGATCAGTGACACAGAGCAATCCTAAGCAGGCCTGCTCAAAAGTAAATCTCATTTTATTCAGTGAGGCTTACTCCTAGGAAAGGATTCTTACAATTGCACCATCAGTGTTCAAATGAATGTTATTTGTTTCTTTGAGTAGTTCCTTCAGTGATCCATTTTAATGGAAGAAGCAATAAAAACCTGCTAAACCTTATACTAAAATATATTACAATTAGTTTCACAATGGATAATGCCTTTGAGCACGGATGTTCATAAATGAAACTGACACTAACAGCTGTGATTTGATTTATGTAGTATCTTTTTATAATTACAGCTAGAGTATGGCTAGAGTGAGGCAACTCTCATTACAGTCAACCATACCAGTGTAATTTACAACCATGTATAAGCTAAACCAAATTTGCTTATAACAAATACACTTTAAAGTGTGTGTTATGTGCCATTAAGCTGCCTCTGACCTAAGGCAACCCTATGAATGGAAGACCTCCAAAACTTCCTGTCATTAACAGACTTGCTCAGATCTTACAAACTGGAGGATGTAGCTTCTTTTACTGAGTCAAGCCATCTCATTTGGGCTCTTCCTCTTTTCCTATGGCTTTCCATTTTTCCTAGCATTATTGACTTTCCCACTTTAAATTATTGCACTTCCCTTGTCCTCTCGCCCATTTATATTTGCCTTATTCTTCAAGAATCAGAGGCTGCTTCACACATGACAATAGATTGCACATGTACATGAACACAAAAAATATGTGACCGGGGAAACCTTGGCCAATCATAGAAGAAAAATGCATGCGCTTGGCAATCTTGATTATGGGGTTTCTATTAATTTCTACAGAAAAGTATTTTGCATGTAGGAGTTTTGATATGCAAAGAAAACCTCAGACAACTAGAGAACCTGCTTATTATCAAAAAGAGATGATTTCCTGGTATTGTTTTCATAGACCTTGGGAAGCTTATGTAATTTTCTTCAGAAATCCCCTAGTCATGAGTCACAGCTCAAATGCTGATATCCTTTAATCCTTCTAAGGGGTAAAAGATACTCTGCTCAAGTCAACAACATACCTACAATTTTCAGTTGAAGAAAAGCTTTACTATTTAGTTTCATTTCAATGATAAAGCAACAAGGCAATAATAATAAAATGTCTCCAGTTATTAAATTCATAGAACACTGAATAGTAATACACTTTCATCAATACATTTTCTTGATTGTAGTTATTGTTTTACTTCACATGGGTAGCTATGAAGAACCTATTCATATTTCTAACAGTTAGAAATTTGCATTTAATAAAGCAGAGTTCCACAATGCTGAGTTCTAGGAATAATTCTGTGCAAAGGAGGGAAATAGGAATACACACGGGCCCTAATTATAACCATGGTTCATAGCTAACAATTGCCAATTTCTGAAGCCTGATTCTATGAGATGTCACGATTGCTGATATCAGTAGAAAGCTCTGAAGATTTGGGAAGCAGCCATTACACCAGTTCCATGGCAGAAAAAAGTTGAGAATGATGGCAATAAAATAATGGCTCTGGAAAGTACTGCTTCAGGCTGTAGTGATTCTGGCCTAACAACCACATTGCCGTTGGTTTATATTCTCATATTTCAGTTAAAGAATTTGGTCCAGTGATCTTCCCTCAACACTAATGACAACCAGCCCTCACAAATTTAGGGTTAGGCAGAAAGGTTTCCAAGGCAGAGAGTTCTGACATTAAGAAAACATGACCTCTGTGTGATTATGTGTTCCATGAACACTGATAGTTACCCCACACAAGGCTTTTTTTAAAAATGATGGTGCTGAGTACTGGCACCTTTGGGGGAAGGCTCTCCCAAATCCTGAGGGGGGAATTGGTGGAAACTGTTGCAACCTTATATATGAGTACTGGCCTTTTTTGTTTTTTACAGAGAAAGCACTGACCCTACGCATTTGATTTTGTCACATCAGTATCCTCACTTTCCTTTGAGATGCTGAAAGGGCAGTTATCATAACATAGCTGAGCAAGAAATAGAACTTGACTTCCTTACTTTCAGACTCCGTGTTCTATCATTTATACCCACAACCTACTATAAAAATTGTGCTGATATGGTCTCTGTTTAAAGAACTATATACAATCTGTTTAAATCAGTGATGGCCAATGTGGTGTCCATGGGCAACATGGAGCCTACCAATGGGTTTCCTGGTGCCCACTTGCTTCTTCACTGAAGCATAGCAAAGAGCCAATCCTGGCTTTCCTCTGCCTCAGTGGAGCAGAAGAACCCAGAAATATTTGACTTCATAGAAGGAGGCTGCTTGGCTTGCAACTTCCCAACAACCCACGGCAACCATTTTCTGATTGACCTTGGCAATCTATGGCAGTCATTTTTGGTAGCACTCACCCCCTGTTCTCAAAATTCTAAATTCTATGTACTTTAAGGAATGTAGAATTCCTTAATAATCTATGAAGTGCACTTAAGCATAAAGATGGGAAACTTCTTTCAGCATCCAGGAATCTGAATTTCTTCTAAGATGAATAAGAAATAGTTGTAGTCACATTTATTTGTCCTTTAACAGTTTATTGTCCTAGCTATGCTCACTGTACCATGAATCAGATGAGAGGCCAAAGGAAACATTCTAAAGCCAGTTTATGAAATACTGAACATTGATTTTCAAATAAATTATGCTCATATAATGTGCTCATATGCCAAAAGTTTCCCATCTCTTTTTCAACAATATCCTTTAAAAATAGGATATCAAATCCTATTTCACCCCATCATATAAACACACACACACCATAACTTGAGCTGTATATATACACAAGGAGTGTATATTATGCTGTCTTTCATTTAGTGCATAGTATGATGAAATTCTTTACACAGGATGCAAGTAAGATCAACCTAGCCCAGTCTTGTGCACTCTTAGCAGCTGCTGGCCTTTTTATTTATTTATTTATTTATTCATTCATTCATTTATTCATTTATAGTCCGCCTTTCTCACTGAGACTCAAGGCGGATTACAGAATGTGAGATTAGTACAGTCAATATCAGGAACATTTCCATAAACAATGCCGTAGGGTAAATAGATACAAGTTCAAAGACATAGCATTAGTAGGAATCCAGTACAACATAGTGGTGAGGTCCAGGGCTCATTTCGAGGGGGAACGCACAGGAACGCAGTTCCCCAAAGAGGTCACATGACAGGTGGCCCTGCCCACCTGACTCTCAGCCATTTTGGGCCCATTTTGATCTGGATTGGGGCCAAAATGGCCCGAATCTGGCCTCTGACGGGTGGTGGATCACTCTCTCGCTCAGCAGCAGTCCAATCCTGACCATTTTGGGCCCCTTTTCAGCCATTTTCAGCTCCTTTTTGCCATTTTGGGCCCAAATTCGGCCCTGAATGGCCAGGATTGGGTCTAAAACAGCCATGATAGGTGATGTCAGGGGGTGTGGCATATGCAAATAAGTTATGCTAATGACACTTCCGGTGCTGGCAAGGGGCGTGGCAAGTGCTAATGAGTTATGCTAATGAGTTCCTCCAGCTCTTTTTCTACGAAATGACCCCTGGTGACGTCTATGGTTTCTAACTCATTAGTGGATCATCTGAGATCCCCTCCCTACAATACAGCCCCCCTCCTATTTGAGTAAAAAGCCTTTTTGAATAATTTGGTTTTGCATTGTTTGCAGAAAGTCAGGAGAGTGGGGGTAGGCCTTTCCACAGGGTGGGGGCTACCATAGAGAAAGCCTGTATACGGGCTGCTGTCTATTTTACTGATGTGCAGGTGGCATCATGCAAAAGTCTTTCCATCCCTGCTGTCCAAGATCTTTTAAATGGAGTTGCCAAGGACAAGGATCTTCTGTACCTTACCATTTTGTCAGCACTGCCTTATTCTTTGAGATTTGTTCCTTATTGTGAGCTCATATGCCATTTCTAGCTTCATCCCAAGCATCAGCAGAGGTGCCCAAAACTTTCTATCTCATTTGTCCACACATTGTAAAACAAGAATACTCAATTAAGATTCTTCAGAGACCCTTAAAAACTACTGTGTGACATACAGGCATTTGTCTGGATACATGTTTTAGAACTGCCTTTCTGTAATGTTATTTTATCACTCTTAACACAAACATTACTAATAATCTACAAATTATTTATTTTAAAATGCTCATGTAGGCATCATGGTGAACTGAGAGTGCCAAAGGTTACATTCTTGGAAAAGCTGGATCATTTTTGGCTAATTTGGTTGAAATTAAAAAGTTTTGTTGTTATATTAAAAACAGTAGAAGTCAACCTGACCTCATTTTATGTCCCTATGAAATTAAAACTTAGTTTTGTCTGAAAACTTTGCTTTTTTGTACAACAAGATCATCACTGTTAATCACATACATCTTTAAAAGTTACTAAAGTTCATAACCACCCAGGACTGAATTTGACCTTTTAGGATGTTGACATTGCTGAACAGTTTGCTACATTTATCTGAGGTTTCAAAACTGCCAATTGTTGATACTCTGAAGAAAATCAATATGCCACTGGAAGCTGCTCAACCATTTACAGTAGTGCCCTCACAAAGTCTGCTTAGTTAGCAAACTGGACAAATGTTTTAACTACTAGCCTTACTTAAAGTCAGTCTTATTATATGTAAAAGGACCTTGGTAACTCATAGTTCCTTGATAATTATCAGTTTGCACTGTGAGATGTCTCTTTTTCCTTGTATTCTTCTTTTATTACAGATAACCTCTTAAGAGATTAGGAAAATAATACTATGGACAATTACTTGAAAGCAAGTCTCGCCGCAATCAGTTGGACTTATTTCTGCGTAAATGTTAGATTCATGCTATATGAGTGTTCCTCCATTTTATCCATGTTTACTTGGAAGTAAATTGCAATGGATTCAATAGGTCTTACTCTCAGGTAGGTATGCATGTGCCAGATAGTAGCCTTATACTGCCAGGTCTATGAACACTCAGTTGCCTTTAATAGTACCTCCAAGTTAACATAGGCTGGGGCTATACAACATGTATAGACTTCTCCTGACTTGCTGTTACATAAATAAAACCTAAAAAATGTAAGTGTATTCTCTCTCTTCATATGAAGATCTGCTACATCCTAAACTGTAAATGAATAATTTTTTAACAAGGAACAATGTATTCATCTAAAGTGGTTCTTCATCTCCCTCCAACAGTCACTCTCGTGACCTTTGGGGACACAAGCGCTAAACGGCAGGTTGAACTACATCGAAATAATCTTCAAATTCTTATGCCCACATTTCTAAGCGTAGCCTGTAGGCAAGGGTCAGAACCGGCGGGGCTTGAGATCTGGCTGGGTGAAACGGTTCCTGGATAACGGCTGCGCCTAAAAAGAAAAACGGCAGACCGCCCGGAGAAGCGGCGGAGCCTCCGACCAAGCAGCGGCGTCCCCTCCTCGGGCCGTGCGCCACCCACCGGCGCCAAAGCCAGCGGCTTCGCAGGCAGGCGTTGCATTGCCCCGCAATCTCGCTTATCCCTCAATCTACCATAAACGAACATTAGATTATTTTGTCCGGCTCACCATTTACATTCTTAAAAGCACTCCAGGCACTCGGGGGCTGCTCGGCAAAACATCCCAAGTAAGCCTGTCCGGCTTTTCCGCAGGTTCCAAAGACACGCGGCCAAAATCCGAGCGGTTTCTTTTTAAGAGGGAGGGCAAGGGGGTGCCCTCCTCCCTCCTCCCCCGCGACAGCGCGGTAACCAAAAGCCCCGCGGCGGGGGTGGGCACAACTGCCCGCCGGCCGCCGCCTGAGCTCCCAAGGCGGAAACGAAGCCGCGGCTTGTCTCGCTTAGGTGCGCCTTCGCGCGATCCGCCAAAACTTCATTCGGCTGAATGAACTTTTGCTTTCGAGCGCTCCGGCCGCAGAAAATCAGAAGCCCGGACAACCGGCTCGAGAAACTTCCCCTCTCACCTCGGCCCTCGGCCGCCAGTTGGAAAGAGCTCCGCCGCTCCCCGCGGGACATCGCGACCCAAAGTTTCGGGAGCTGAAGAGATGGAGGGACAGACGCGAGTCGCTCGCCCCGCTCGCTCCCGGCTGGCAGGCGGCTGTCGGCGGGAAAGGCGGCCCTTCCCACACTTCTCCCCCCTCCTCGTTTCGTCGCGCCTTACCTGTTCCTCTCCGCCTCCTCTTCTCTCCAGTGTTTGGGGAGCTCCAAGGGGAAAGAAGAAATTATCAGAGGGAGGAAGGAAGGAAATGAGAGCGTGGGAGTTTGTAAGAGAAGTGAAAAGCCGGCGACAGAAAGCGAGCCGCTCTGCGGGCGACCGTCGAAGCCGGGCGAGCGCCGCTGCTCCTCAGCGCTGGCTGGCCACCGGCCGCGCCTCCCTCGCTCCGAGCGCGCCTCCAACTCTCTGGCTAGCGGCGCGGTTGCATCACCCCTTTTATACAGGCAGCGCCGGTATTTACTCTGGCCGCGAGGCCCGGCTGATGTCATGCTATTAATAGCCTCTTCCAGCAGGGCTGGGGCGTGGCGTGGCCGCGGGCCCGGGGCGGGGCCGCGAGGTGATGCAAGGCTTCCCCAGCGCCGCTGGCCCGCGCGCGCTCACGTTCCATAAGAGGCAGGCCGGCAGAGGCGCCGCCTGGCCGGGCGCCAGGCCCGAACATCCCCGATGCCAGCGGCGTGGTCTCGCCATGAGCCAATGGTGCCCAAGCCAGCGCATGACTCCAGACCGCTGGCATCTCGCTGCAAAGCCCGCCCGGGCCAATGGGGAGAGATCGGCGGCGGGAGGGATTCTTTTCTCCCCCGTTATAATTAGGGGACGGGACGAGACAGGGCATCGCGGGCACCTTTGGCGAGATGATGCTTCGCCATTTGGGACGGCTATTTCAAGGACGGGGGCTGCGCCTCTCTTTGTGCGTGGGATTAAAGAGAGGGCGTGGGGGTGCCGTGCGGGGGCCCCTCGGAGACTCGTTGATTCCCTCACCGGTTTGTGTAAGATCGAAGAGGATTCGATCCGTGTTCCGCTTAGCAAAGAGCCTGAAACTTACAACCCTGGGGACAACAACGCTCACTCCCAGTCAAATACTTCTTTCCCTGAAGGCTTTTCTTTCTTGGAAATACAGCAAAACTTATGAAGGGCACAGGCGAGAAATTCGGGTCAGTGGGACAACTAAAGGGGAAGGGCTCTTTTCTAACTGCTGGGTTTCATTGAGATAGAAAGATACAACGCCCAAGCCCACATTATATTTCCCGTTCTACCGGTAAAATGCTGACAAGCCGTCAAACGTAACAGGCACTCACGTGTCGCCCCCGAAAACGCTTCCAAAGCCGTTGCCCACCTCCAATGCTTTTTAGCTTATTACAGACGTCTTTTACTTCCCCTAACTTAAAAATCGAATATTATGCTCGTGCTCTGCAAATTTTGTAAAAATTACGGTTGCGATATTAACCCTTAACTTTGAAGTTAGTTCTATTGAAATGAACTGGACTTCAATCCAGATCAAAAGAGACCTGCTTGGAACGGCGATTAAAGAGATCGGGAAGCCCGATCCTCTTATTCCCAAATTCCATTTCCTTCCATGGGATTTACTCCCAAGGAAGTCCGCCTAGAATGGCAGCTAAGCCGTTTTTTACGATTTTGATGGCTAATTAATAATGTTTGCCGCCGACCTTCATTTCCAATTATAAGGCACAGTTCAACAAATGTTTGGGCGGAGACTCTGAACCAGGTGGCCGCTAGGAGGAGGATCGTCTGAATGCATCCACGTGGAGATCACAACAAGCACACGAATACTCACTTCCAGACAGTTGGGGCGGGGGGGGGGGACGCAACATATGAAGAGGGAAACGAGAACGGGGGCTAGTTTGGATACATTTCAATTCCTGTTCCCTGGATTTTTTGAAGTCAGATGAATACAAAGTACAACCTCAATAAAATGCGCCTGTTTTGACGCATTTCCGTCAGGGTGCAAAGAAAGGCGTATGCACCGGGATACGCATAAGGTAACCTTGTGGGAAACAAACCACAGAAGCATAAAATACCGGAGGCGTTGCATGATCAAGCCCTGCGTTCTTGGGTCTTCCTCAGTACATTTGGGTGCAAGTAAGCTCCGTTGACTTCGATGCAACTTACTTCTGTAAAAGCCCGTTTACAATCTTAGCCTAAAAAACTAACTTGTTAGGTACTTCAAAACAGTGTATACAAAACAGTGTATACATGTTTAGGAACAGTTGGATATTACACATTAGGCTGCCTCTGTAATCAGACGGCAACTCTCCATTGCTTAGCATCTCTGCTTGGAATGCCTCTCTCCCTGCCTTCTATCCTCTTAACAACATTCCCACCTGCGCAAATTAGAGAGATCATGCCTGTGATCCAAATGTACAACATATGATAGCTAGAACTGATGGGGGGGGGGGAATCCACACAGTCTTTCATGTGCTGCTACTGATGGTATACAATCTGTCAATTCTCTCTTTGTAGCTGTTGCTATTCCCAAAATCTACTAACAGGATTTTGGATTTTTTAAAAAAATACAATCTCACCTGTCATTTTGAGCATCTTTGCAGTCAAGAACACTCTTGTTTAAAACTAGTTTTCCACATCTCTTTGTTGCCCATTTGTTCCTAGAAAATAATACAAAAAAAGAAAGAAAATATGTATCTTATTTATTCACTTTTATATTGCCACATGAGTACTGTACTGTACTCAAATTTATTGCAATTGGCCAAAGGCCGTAAACAATTGTATAAACAACAGTGCAAATAAAATATGCAACCCGAGTGCCACATGAGTAGAAGAGCTTTCTTCATTTAAAAGGTAGAAAGGTACAGGTACAAAGAGAGACGCAACAGAGCGTATACTGTCAGTAGCAGGACATGAAAGAGTGTACTGGTTTCCCCACCCCCTCCCCATCAGTTCTAGCTAACGTATGTTGTACATTTGGATCACAGACATGAGCTCTTTACTTAGCACAGGTGGGAATGTTGTTAAGAGGATAGAAGGCAGGGAGAGAAGCATTACAAGTAGAGATGCTAAGCAATGGAGAGTTACCATCTGATTAATGTGTAATATCCAGCCTAAACAGTTACACCTTTCTAGATCCACCAAAGTCAAAAGGCGTAAAAGGGTATAACTCTGCAATCACGTTTTCTCCACTTCTAGATACCAGCATGATTATTTGGCCGCTCACTATTGGGAGTTATTAAAATAGGCAATTGTAACCAGCAGTGAATTATGCAGTGAATTACGGAAAAAGACAGTATAACCCTCTGCAGAGTTTCTCTGGAAATCAGTGGGCTTAGACTGGAGTTACACTGCATAGAACACTGTAAAAATTTGGCAGAATTCAGTGTGATATACAGTACAGCGCTTAGTGGTATTACACCCTTCTAAACCAATTGATTTCAATGGATTTAAAAGGGTTAACTGTTTAGGATTGCACTGTAAGCATTCTGCAGAATTATAATGTCTGCATATTCATTTAACAAAAGAAGATTCACAAATACAAGATATTATCTTTTTTTGTATCACTGGACTGGCATTGTAATTTGTAATAATTCTATTCCACACAGTTCTTAAACTGATTTATTTGAAAGTGTGTCCACCTGATTTTCATAGAATTAAATGCAAAAAAGCCTAAGGCTGCAATCCTAAACATATTTACTAAGAAATCATTCCCACTAAATTCAATGAAACTTACTTCTGAGTGAACACGTGAGAATCAAGCTGCAAAATGTGATGTTGCTGCAAATTAAGGTGCTCAAAGCATCTGTCCTTTGTTTGAACACACACAGTGATGTACACACTCTGTGGAGACCCAAACAAAACCACCAACCCAAGTATCAGTGTGGCAGAAGTTTTTCAGATCACCATCCTGAACAGCTGGGGAGATTTGTCTCAAATGCAGTACAAAATGTTGGGTGCCAGCAGATCTAGGAAAGATTGGAGTCAATGGGGACTCACTACTACCAGTCACAGGGTACAACATTGAAGTGGAGAGAGAGCAATGGTCTGACTCAGTGTAAGGCAACCTCAGCTGCTTATATGATTCTTTTTTATTCCACTAATTTTTGTTGGTTAATATATGCAAATTTTCCAGTTTCAGGGATTCTCCTGAGCCAGAAATTGATTCCCAAGGAATGTGTTTTTTCCCCCTGAAGTGCTGTGTGAATTGGGTTAGGCACCCCTCAAAAAAGAAAGTTAAATTGAAGTGTTATTTGCCTTCTTCCTTGGGCCAGTATTGCCACTGCACTCTAGAATGTGAAAAAGGCAAAGGCCATTGTCAGCCTGCCTCTTTAGGAGATCTCTCAGGAAGTACACCCATTCTTCTCCAACCCCGTACAATAGCTTCTTATACTCCATAGCCTGGAAGCCCTTATTGTTAGATGATGCCAACTTTATTACTGTAGACTAGACAGTCTATGGAGGGATCAGATTGTAGTAGTCCCTACTCTAATATCCTGATAACATGTTTTTGCCCACAAGACTACAGAAATTTGGCCCTCCCTGCACCAAATTAAATGAAAATAAAACATACCCATGAGTACAAGAAGTGTACAGAGCACAAAAATGCTCTGCTCCAGTGGTCTATAAAAACCAGAAGTAATGGTGGAAACATTTGATCAGAGTCACTCTAATATCCAGTACTAAAGTGACTTTGACCGACATCATGGGGTAGAAGAGTGACAAAGATATTTAAAGAAGCTACTTCCAATTTCATAATAATTTAAAAATATATCATGAAAATAAATGTGATGGGAACATATCTAAAACACATCATGAGTAACTTTTAAAGTGAAAATCCTTAATCCATTTGTCAAGTTAACTAGTAATTAATTGCTGTAGGGCTTATTCCCCTTAAAGATTGCTAAAATTATCCCAAAAGAAACTGTAAATGTTGCATAACACAAAAGTGATCTGTGGCTGTGTTGTTATGAAATACCACAATATGGTAATACACAAAACCACATTACATCTTCATGATTATAAATACTATGTTACACAAAAAAAACAGAAGTTGAAACTGAAATAGCATTGTTGGCAGCATGCTCTAGGTCAGAGTTAACCTAAGATAAAAAATGTAAATGAATGATAGATCAAAGGAGCAATTAACTTTATGGAATGGCTAGCCCTAATGTTTATAAGATTAAATAGTTTGAGGCGTTATTATGTCAAAAGAAGTATGGAACTAGCTTTGGCAAAATTACAGTTTGTTTCAATCAGAAATTTTTGCATAAAGTTCAGTATTAGCAATTGCACAGCCTGCTTTAGGAGTTTACTTGCTTCTAATGTGTTATGCTAATGTTTGTAAATATACAGGC
The DNA here is from genome assembly GCF_028583425.1 of Eublepharis macularius. Lineage (NCBI taxonomy): Eukaryota > Metazoa > Chordata > Lepidosauria > Squamata > Eublepharidae > Eublepharis > Eublepharis macularius. The sequence continues at coordinate 192,453,954 of NC_072790.1, forward strand.
CTAAGTGGGGGACCTGCAAGGACTTGCAAGTGGAATCTAATTTTCCTGTGTATCCCCTCCCCCACTGCTTCTACCATCCTTTCTTTGGCAGCCCCTGTAGAGTCTCTCTACACAAGATATCTGACATGCAAAGAACACGTGTCAGGAGATGCAATGGTAGCCGGGAAGGATAGTTTAAAAAGACAAAGCTGGCAGCAGAGCAAAGGATTTGCTATACACTGGAGCTGTGTGAAGGGCTGTGAGATGCCAGAAGGGAACGTTCAGCCCATTATAACCTCTCCAGGTCCAAAACTGACTCTGGAAGGCAGCTCCAACCCATTTCCATTCCTCATTGCCCTCTGGTTATAATCCCACACAGTTTTAGACTGAAGAGGTGAAATTGACAGAGCCTTGAGGGGTGAAGAGGAAATTAACAAACCCTCTGTGGAGTGATCTCCGCCAGCTCTGTCTTTTTGAATTACGCTTTCCAGCTAACATTGCATCTCCTTTAATGAACACGTGCCAAGGCGTTTCATGTAGAGAGACTCGTAGTCTCTCTCTTTTACCTGCTTCCTTCCTACCCACCAGCCAACATACCTATATCTACCCCTGTGTCTTCAGCTTTCCCTCCTTCCTCACCATTGACTTCTTCTTTCTGGGAAAAGTCTAGCCAATTGATCAATGGCGTCTGCTGGGCTGAGTTGCATGGGTATATTGTTGCAAAGGGGTAATCATACTGCTATTTCACTACTTTCAGAAACTTTTTTATTTTTGAAAATGTTCAGTAATAAGAGACAGACAATACAATCCTAATCCAATCTACCCAAAATCCTACTGAAGTCCCAACAGGGCTTACTCCCAGTAATGTTCTTAGGATGGAACTAAGAACGTGCACTTCATCTATTTGATAAATGTTCATATGTAGTATTGTTGCCATACATAAGAACTATTAATCAGTATGTTTGAAAGACAATTTCAGTTTTCTGTAGGATTAGCTGGGAGGCAAGCACTACTGATTCTGAACCCTGTGGGACATGCTTAAATAAACATGTACAGCATAGAATTGAATTTATATTATATCATACTATTATATTATACTTATGGAGGTGCTTTGCCCCACTGTTCCGAGCAAAATGGAAAAAAGAACATTGCGTCCTAATCCTGCCCCATCTCCTAAAAGCAGCCCAGAGATATTCCAACAAATCTTCTACTACTGCTTCTTAAAAATATATGACTGGATTAAAGGTTCACAAATGAATAATGGATTTCGATAACTGTGAAGGAAAATTTATATTGCTTGTAACTAACTGATTCAGATCTAGACTTGCACAAACAGGAGATCACAAAAGCAACCCCTCCCCACCTTCCCGTCCCCACTCATGCCTCCCCCCCCCATACTCATAAGCAGCAGAAAAGAGGGGGAATCTTGATAAAAGACATTTGGACTACATGCAGCAACTGGGAAACTATCGTACACTTCTTCAACAGAGAAAAGTGATCATATGGAAATCCCTTTATTATCTGGCCATAATCTATGTTGCTTAAGAAAAGATTAAGGAAAAAATGAAAAACAATGGAAGATTTTGGACAATCATGTTTATGCTTTGAGCTGGCTACAAAGAAGTTTTTGGAATAGTTTTTCTGGGTTTTACGGAGGAGGAAATGAATTGAACAGGCTCATTCTTTACCTGAAACTTTCCAGAGCCTTTTTATCACATGGACTTTGGGCACATGCATAGCAATGGGATTAGCACAATGGACTGTGATTACAACTTCAGAGCTGTTGTGCATTATGCAGTCATTCCACCAACAAGCAGCAAAATGTGCTAGTGCAATCCTCAGGAGTTTCTGGGTGTGGTATGTGAGAACGGTATTTCCCTTTTTAAGAGAGAAGCAAACCATTCTCTCTTGCAAAGAGATATCATCATACACAATGACTGGGTAAAATATCTTGAATATAGCTTTACAGTGAATACTGAAAATGCTACCCAAGAGTGTGTAAATAAAGAAAAGTTAGTATGCCTATGAAAGTGCTGTGTCATGCAGATGAGGTCATGCTTGTAAATAATACAATGTGATATTTGCTATATACACCAAAGATATCTGGCAAATAAATCTGTATTGGAAAGAAGCCCCCGCCTCACAAATCATAAATACTAGGTTTACAAGTTTAAACCTGTAAAATTGATAGATTACTCACCTGAAGCATTGATTGGATAGAGAGTGCAAATGTTAATAAAAGGTTGAGAGCTAATCCTAGAATTACAACTGGTCTCCAGACTACAGAAATCAGTTCCCCTGGAGAGCCACTGTCATGAAGTAGCTAGAGTGTTGAACTAGGATCTGGGAGACCCAGATTCGAATCCTTACTCTGCCATTTTAATATTTATATCCACCAATTGAGAAATTTTAATTGTATATGGAATAGTGTTTTAATGTTTTTATTGTTTTTAAACTTTATGTAAAAATGTTGTTACACCACCCTGAGCCTGTCTGATGGGGAGGGCGGTCTAGAAATGTAAATAAATAAATAAAAGGAGGCTCACTGGGTGACCTTGGGCCAGTCACACACTCTTAGTTTAACCTGTCTCATAGGGTTGCTGTGAGGATAAAATGGAGGAGAAGAGAATGATGTAAGCCGCTTGGTGACAAGGGCGGGGTATAAATGGAGTAAAATGAAATAAAAATGGCTGCTTTAGACAATGAACTCTGGCATTATACCATGCTGTGGTCACTCTTCTCCCCAAACCCCTCCCTTCTCTGGTTCCACCCCCAAATTTCCAGGTATTTCTCAACACAGAGGTGGCTGCTTTGTGTGTTATTACATATTGGAATGAAGAATATGTAAAGTGGCCTTTCAATGACATTTTGTTTATGAAACTCTAAAGCATTTTCACTTCCCTCAGTAGCTTAAATAGTCTCCTATACTGAGGTTTTGGTAGCATACAATTTATTTACATTTAATAAATGAGTTGATTCATTACATGGTTAATGGTCAGGTGACCAAACAAACATGTTAACAGATTGATAGCCCTAATAAATACACATAAAATAATCTGAAAGGCTTTTGTTTCATATATTTTAGGTATTCCTTTTTTAGGACAGGGTCCAAGGCATTTCAGAGTTTTGCAAAGGATGTGAGTGCAAGAGGGGATTTTTGTGGGTAGGGAGGGGGGAATCTTCAGCAAAGACCTGGCTATCTCTTGGATAAATTCAAACTGCGAATAAGAAAAAAAAATAGTGGGATCCAAAATTGGCAATTTCTACTCATTCACCCTTGTTGGTGCAGACCCCTCCCCATGTTGTTCCTCAAGGTTTTCTACCACCAGCAGCAGCATTTGGTGAAGATCAGTGGGACAGGGCCGAAAAGTTCCAATCTGAAAACGGAAACTTTAGTCTGGATCCAACACCATCAGTGAATTTCATGAGTTTCTATCATGTTTTTTACTCTTCACAATGCAAGACATGTAAAGTTTGAGCCCAATGGCACTTTAAAGTCCAACAAGAATTGGTGGAGTATAAACTTCCGAGAATTAAGCTTCCTTGCAGACCAGCATGGCTACCCACCTGGAACATTTTATGTGATAATAACGTCTGATCTAAAACTTGCAGACAGCCGGATATGTAAGGCAATGGTTGCCTTGCAATTTCATAATTCCTCCACATTGGTCAACCTTTTCCCCAACTGAAAGGCTCGAGCTGTACCTTTCAGTTTCCTAGGCAAGCTAGCTGTGCCTTTAACATGTCCAGACATGAAATAACAGCATTTGGGAAATGAAAGCAGCACAGTTTGTACTTTGCTTTTTCAATACTTATAAGGTTGAAATGAAAGATCATTTCACCACAAGTATCAACATTGGTGAGAATTGAAGAAAACAACTATTTCCAATAAGCATTCACTTTCCTTTGCCAGAATCTGAATGGATAAGTTGCTACCTTTACAAAGAATGCAACAATTCCCAACTAGAAATCCATTAATTAACAAATCATCTTAGCACCACCGCAAGTCAGCTTGCTGCTCCCAGATGACTTCTGCCCTTTAAGCTGTGATTTTTCTGCCCCTCAGAAGGACTTGCTCCCTGCCCCCCAAATGATAGCATGCTTCCTGTCTCTTTAACAGACTTGCAGCTGTAAAGGTGACAGATGGGCCTGCCTGACCTGTCCACAACATATCTGTTGTCCACCGTTCTTAACAGTTTTCTGAGGAGAAAAACAAGTTCAATTTGACTTAGAAAGCAGGGGGCAGAAAGCAGGTGAGGGGACTGGGGAAGAGCAGGATGGGGGAGATGGTTTCTCTGGATTGCAACCTGGCAAGTTTGTTGAGCCTCCCTTTCTTTTCTATAATGAGTTTGCAATAGGCTAAAATCCAAGACCTCTGTATAACCACTCTTGCATAGGAACCAAGGTTATGCCTGTAAAACCCTGTTTGAACATTGTGGGGAGTATTTATTAGCTGTTCAGAAGCAAGAACAGTGGTGATAGCTTTGCAGTGTTGATTGGTTAGTATTTGAGTTAATCCCAGGAAATTATTGGGTACATAAATTAAGCAGGCATGGGTCTGGTCAGAGCATGCATGAGAAAACTGTTCTCTCTGATGAAAAAAAAAGTGGGAAATAAATTAAATAAATTAAATAAACCATTAAGGCACCTCCCCACTTTTCTAGAACAGAGAGGAGCACAGCATTGATTGGCTGCTAGCTCTGTGGTACAGTGCATGCTTTGCATACAGAAAGTCACAGGTTACAACTCTGGCATCTCCAGATGAAGAATTTCAGGGTCAAACTAGATGCTTGGGTTTTTAAAGAGTTGGGTATGGTCCTCTGCAGCCACCCAGCAGCTGTGGGGAATGACTTTTTAAAAATAAAGAAGAGCCAAACATCACTTCAGGAGAGGAAGGGCTCCTGCCTTCCTCACCAAGACGTTTCCCCATACAGAAACAACACTGGTGGGGGGAGTTATTTCCCTGTTCTTGCTATTCCATGTGCACAGAATACTCCAAAGGAAACCTGGACCCAACTCTTTAAAAAGGAAAATGCAGCTTGGCAGGTGTTGGGAAAGATATTTCTTTGCCTGCGATCCTGGAGAACTGTTAGAGACCATACTAAGCTAGTCGGACCAATGGTCTCATACTCATTATAAAGCATCCTTGTGTGTTTCGTTACAGAACTACTTTCTCCTGCCCCTGTTGTAGTAAATTTCACAGAGAAAGATAAAGCTTCAAACAACCTTTTAATCAGATAGTTATGAAGTCACATTAAAATAAAATGGAAAACAAAGCAGACAACCTGCCTGAAACATGCAGAATGGGCAACATCAAATGTTCAGTATAGGAGACAAGATGGGGGAAAGCAGCGCTTGGCCCAAATGCCAAAAGACTTTTTTCTTTAATTCTAAAGTGCTATGGGCAAAATAATACCACCACTTCACATCTCTCTCCCCCTCCCCCCACACACAAACACATTTAACATGGTTCCTATACTGTTGTTAACAGTTGTAGAAAGCTGGAAATTTCTCCAGGTCTGGCTTTTCTCAGGACAAGACTGCACTAGCATAAGCAGCTGTGGCTGGTGGAATTCTTCCTTTCTAAAGAACTCTTTAAAATAACATGAGCCTTCTCCAGAACTGTATTCACAACCGCTATGAAAGTGGTGTAATAAATGAAATAATTAACCAAAGTTATTACAATACAGTGGGTTGGATCCCGGGTGTTTTCTGTCAATGTAACTGTTCCTTTGGTTTTTTAGAAGATTTTCATACTGCTTCTCTCCAAGGCAGCTAATGATGAAGTAAAACCAAATTCAAATAATAATAAAACAATACAAAACACTAGAAACAGCATAACATTTCCATTAAAATAGCATAAAGCCAATGCAAGCACCAGTCATAAAAACATCGATCAAGCAGGACACAAGCCATAAAAGAAAAAACAGACTGCTGAATGGATGAAATAAAAACAGTACTTATAATACTAGCAATACCATAAGAGTGAGTGCAAGGAGCAGCATTTCATTGAGATCAGTGGGGTGCAGTAGTGGGAGAGAGGCAGGAATGAGTCGGTCCAGGAGGTTTGTTCTGCTCATGGTACTAATCCAATGCATTTTATTGCATTTTAATAAATATGAATATACTAGGCAGCACATGTTTAGGTTTGTACTATTTTGCACTGATTTATTATGAAATCCAACACTGTGAGAATATAACCATTGAGTAGGAGCCAAAGAACCTCAAGCAGGGTTCTGCTAGTGGAACAGATTCTTCCTGTACCTTCTGATCTTCCTCCACCTTAAGCAGGTCTCTGTGGGGGAGCAACATATTAACTTTCTAAACAAAGAAATCCCACCCACGCACCCCTTTCACCAGAAAAGCTATTCTTGAGGGCCAGGAGACCTTGGGGGATCATGTGGACTGCAGCACAGAATATTGCAATTCAAGTGGGAAATCTGTAAACTATGGATGCCTCTTTGCACAAACTGCAGTACCTTCCTTTCATGGAAGGGCAAATTTGCATTCATCTCCTAATAAGTTAAAATGAATAAATCCATCTATTTTGTAGAATGAGAAATCTTTAATTTGTCAATAGTTATCATTAATATGTTTGAACCTATAGCACAAAAAGTGGGAATGGTAACAGTGACACTTTTCAAAGTTTAACATCCTGACGGACCCCATGACACAAGATGGAGCCTTCTAGCAAGCTGACAGCTATTCATATTAAATACAACTGAGCTGTAGTTTGAAAGAGTTCTAAATATGTGCCTACAATATCCACTGGAATCACTGGCTCTTTTTGTGCGTAGGTTTAGTTGTGGTTGTGCCTCATTTTTTATTATTATTATACCAACAAATGTATATACTTTTCAAGTCAAAATGATCAAATAATCTTACTCTTCTTTGGGAATTCACTCTTTTGTCTAGCTGTTTTTATAGCTAAACTGTTTGCATGTTTCATGAGAATCCCTGTTGTTTCCATTTAATCCCCATTACTTTGAACTTCTATTTAAAAGCAGTTAAGTTACCATCTTTTTTATTAATAATAAAAATAGTGTGCTTATATACTGATTAGTACCACACTCAAAGCGGTGATTTCAAGCTGCTATTATTATTATTATTATTATTATTATTATTATTATTATTATTATTATTATTATTGATCATTACTGGTCATTTGTATGGCACCTGTAATTTACAGAGTACTTTTCACTGTATCTTCAATTTGGCTTAGTGTCATTCATGCAAAAAAAATTATATTATTTTATGTTAAAATCCACATACACATAATCAAAATGAACAAGATAAAGCAACATTATAAATCTCTTCATCATTTAAAAATGCAGTATAATTTTTCAAATGTATAAGAACAATAAGCAAAATGGTCACTGTTGCATATTTAAAGATAAAAATTAATCTGGAAAAATATGATTAAATATACCCTCATTGGCGTTGGACTGAGGCCATATGTTTTTACACCTATATAATAACTGGAGTATTTAATAGCAAACACTTCTTAAAGATTTCTTAGTGAACCATGAGCACTTAGGGATAAATGTAGGGCTGGAACCAGCTGACTTTCCCCCTCAATCTCACCTAATTCTCCTACTCGCTATAGCCACTATCACATGTAGCTTTTGTCTATGCAGATCCTACAATCTCTAGCACTGCCCTTTTACTGGTAAAAGGGAACCTTTCCTTTTTTTACCAGCAGAAAACCTGTCTGAATCCAACCCAATGTATTTTATGCATCACCTTCAACATCTGAGAGACAAAACTTGAGTGCATAGATTTTTCGTGTACACAAACAAAGGATTTCTAGAGAGTTTCCGGAATGAGTAAGTCCCTTCTACAGGGAATGATGACGAGGCTTACCAAAGAAAAATGGTTATTTTCCTAAGATCACCAATGTATGTTTTTCATTGAAACATGAAAAATGAGGAGCTGAAGGTACAGAGAAGGACATTTAACAGGAATTAAATGTTATAAAGAAAAGCCTGAAATGGCTGAGGTTTTTTTTTTAATTAGCAAAAAGAAAATCTCTTTTAAAATACCAATACTAGGTCCAATGTAATAGGCTGCAAATTAAGGCCTTTGAATAGTTATTATTCATCATGACAGAAAACCTCTGAATATACAATGCTGTGTACAAAAAATGAGCTTATTGCCCCACATAAAAGCTTCCAAGAGACAACTGGCTGGCCATGTTGCAAACAGATTGGTCAGCTTGGTGGACCTTAAGTCTGGATCTGTACATTCTTCTTCAGTATATCCAGACCTTTAGTCTGGATCAGTAAGCCAGTTTGGTGTAGTGGTTAAGAGCAGCAGGACTCTAATCTGGAGAACCAGGTTTGATTCCCCACTCCTCTGCTTGAAGCCAGTTGGGTGATCTTGGGTCAGTCACAGCTCTCTCAGAGTTCTCTCAGCCCCACCCACCTCACAGGGTGATTGTTGTGAGGATAATTATAACATACTTTGTAAACCACTCTGAGTGGGTGTTGTTGTTCTTAAAAGATGAAATAATGTTTACACTGAAAAAATGTTTGTGGAACAATTTTATCCTTGTGTTTTGCAGTTTTAGATTGTATGACAATAATTTCAAGTTAAGAAATGCAAACAGCAGTTGATGGTGATTACATTAGCCCACTCACAGAAACACAAATTAAGTGTAAGATTATAAAAATTAAAAGATGTTAGGCAAAAATTGACTGAAAAATGGTTTTGGAACCAGCAGTTTCTAAAAGGTGCCATGTGAGGTCTTAGTATATTGGAGCCAGGGTCCTTAGGCCACAGAAAATGGGCATTGGGAATAATGGATCAGAAGATACCTCAGTGTCTACTGCAGAAAATACAATTTCATATACAGGGGACTCACAGGACTTGAAAGTGGGAGGAAATCCCATTCTTCCCTCCCCTGCTTGCCCCTAACTCTGGACTGTACTGAGTAGACATGGGCACGAACAGCATTACGAATGGAAAAAACCCACGAACAGGCTGCTCGGCTGCTCACAAATGGGCTGTTCATGATGCACCACTCCAGCTGAACAGGCGGTTGGCGCAAGCCTTGTTCGTTGCGCTCGGCCACCGTTCAGAAAGCTAGACACTCAGGCGCCTTCAATCAATTGCCTCGGCAATGGAGGGGGGGGAGTGCCTGAACTCTGTCTGCACTCCCTCTGTCGCCCCTGACGCCCCAATCAAAGCCCAACTTATCTTGATGGGCAGGTCTTCCTTCCAAGCATGGAGCTGCAAATTGGTAACAATTGGTAACGTGGGAGAATACACCAGGGGGGAGGGAGGGGGGAGGGGGTTGTTCTGTGGCCATGGGAACTCCAATCTCATCCATGCAAACCCTGTTAGGCAATTCTGACTGCCAACCACAGGCCTCCTGAGTTTCTCCATGAATCCTCAGCTTATAAAAGGGCACTGAGCTCCCAGTTCTGGTTTCACTTTCAGCAAGCAGTGGAATGGGACAGAGCTCTTAATATCATTTGGGAGGAAGAGTGGGAGAGTGCATTGGAGCTGGGCTGTTTTCTGTGTGTGGTGGGTGGGATAGGGAGCTATTCCCTCTGGTTCCAGGGCTGCTGCCAGGTCCTGGGGCCAAGCTCAGTGGGCATCTCAGCTGAGAGCTCATATTATTATCACTGTCTGATCTGGTCAGGTCTCTGGGAGTGTTGGGCTAGGGCTCTACCCCCTCCCTCTGGTGAACTGGAGAGGGAGGGTGGCTCCATTTGTATTGAATGGGAGTTTCCTGGGGGTGTCGAATTTGGGAATGTATAACTCTGAGATCCATACTTCAATCTTGACCAAACTTGGGTGATGGCTGGAGGAGAGCCTGCTGCATATTCCCTGTGAATATGGGCTCTCTAAGTGCTAAGGGTGCTGCCCTGGTGCCAATGAACACTAAACACGTTCGGGAATGGGACATATTCGGGTCCAGTCGGCTGTTCGTGTTCGTCGTCGGGAATGAACACCAAACAGCCTGTTCAGGTTTTTTCCCCCATTCGCGCCCATGTCTAGTACTGAGCCACCAGCCAGAGATCAACATTTGCTTAGGGATGAAAGCGCATTCCATGCATTTTCAGGTGCAAGCCACTGTTGAGGACTTGGCTAGCCAGATGATCAACAATGGCTTACCCCAGATTTGCCAAAATATACATTAGGAGTATATATAGGTACCCCCATTGTGGATTTTCAAAATCTGCACTAGAGGCATCTATTGCTATTATATACACACACGTGTGTGTGACTGGTGAATCCCTCTAGTAAACCATCTGATTACCAATGAATTAGGCCATCATATTTGGCAAACATTTCCAAAGACCTGGTTAGACAATGCATCGTTTTCAGGCAAAAGTTACACAGTACAGTTCTACAGAAGGTAGTGAGCCTTTCTGTGAATGGGAAAAGAAGCAAGTTCCATTTTCCAGTTTTTGGATGCTGCTGTTACTAATGACCACAAACAAACAACAATTCCGGGAATATGCAATTAATTACAATTCATTTTCCTTTATGGTGCAAAAGTGCAAATGCGCAAAGTGCAAAGATAATATACAATAAGTATAATAAATACAATAAGATCTTTTGTTTCTTATGTCCAAGTGGTCACAGAATAATAACGATGTCCAAAAGGGAATAACATGAAAACCCACAATGGGGACTAGGCAGAGAGTCACAGTACTGGATGGGCGGTGACCCCAGTCCAAATTGAAGTAAAATCCAAATGTGCCGACGGGATTATGCAAGCATCTTATACAATTCCCATTTCGTATAGGTCATACTTCTTCCTGGGCACAATAAATTCTGGACTGTAACAAAAATATAATCCTTTAGGAATATAATCTTTTAAAAAAAAGTTTATAAAATTTCTTTAAAAATCTTTAAAATATTTTTACTGTGTATACCACATACTTACTGGTCACCATTTAACTAGATACACCGATGTGACTACTCATAGTATTCTTCCCGACTTCAATACATCACGGACATGAATAATGACGTGGACAAGAAACATACACGAAAGAGGGTCTCTTAAATGCATAGTTACAAATTGATTGATTAACATAATTACATCCATCAAATAACATCCTTAAGGACAGCAAAACTTACATAAATCATGCATCCATCAAATAGTAAAACTTACATAAATCCTACAATACCCAAGGGCAGATAGACTATGCCCTTCTACATATATATAAACTAACTGTACATACCCCAAAGTTGGGCTTGTAGTGCTCAGCTAGGAGAAGTGGAAGGAATAACAGCAATCTCAAAATACTACCCTAGAAAACACAAATAGTCAATTTCATTATTGAGCCCGCCAGGGGCAAGGCTCCGAAGTTTGAAAATCTACCTGGTTTCAAGTTGCAATAGTCTCCTGGGACTATCCTCGGTGAACAGTTCCTTGATCATATCCACTACTGTTACTTTAAGGTCTCCAAGATTGTGATGACAATTCAAATAATGCAAGACCAAAGGTGCCTCTCTAACTTGGTTCCTGATTCTGGACACATGTTCCTGAACCCTAATTTTGAGGGGACGCATGGTGCTGCCCACATAGATCAGTGGGCAGCTACATTGAATCACATAAACCACATATGGCGACTTGCATGTGCTGAAGCCCTGAGGGTTTTCCCGTCTATCCATAATTATTTCCTCAAATTTAGCCATATAGGAGCAGACATTACAATCTCCGCATCTGAAGTGGCCCCTAGGGGCCGTTCCAATTAGACTCTGGGGAGGGTCCTCTCGCTTGAATTCAGAACGTGTTAGTATGTCTTTAAGAGATTTAGTTCTACGGAGGCCAATTGCTGGGCTGCCTTCACACCTGGGGATATTGTCTATTAGGTGCCAATGTTTCCGAACAATTCTGGAAATGGGGGTGGCCAGAGTGGTATAATCAAGAGCCCATTTCAAGCGGGTGTCGCCTGTATGGAGTTTTGGAACAAGTAATTCTTCCCGTGGCGTGCCCACAGCTCTGTTCTTTGCTAAATTTGAGGAAATAATTATGGATAGACGGGAAAACCCTCGGGGCTTCAGCACATGCAAGTCGCCATATGTGGTTTATGTGATTCAATGTAGCTGCCCACTGATCTATGTGGGCAGCACCATGCGTCCCCTCAAAATTAGGGTTCAGGAACATGTGTCCAGAATCAGGAACCAAGTTAGAGAGGCACCTTTGGTCTTGCATTATTTGAACTGTCATCACAATCTTGGAGACCTTAAAGTAACAGTAGTGGATATGATCAAGGAACCGTTCACCGAGGATAGTCCCAGGAGACTATTGCAACTTGAAACCAGGTAGATTTTCAAACTTCGGAGCCTTGCCCCTGCGGGCTCAATAATGAAATTGACTATTTGTGTTTTCTAGGGTAGTATTTTGAGATTGCTGTTATTCCTTCCACTTCTCCTAGCTGAGCACTACAAGCCCAACTTTGGGGTATGTACAGTTAGTTTATATATATGTAGAAGGGCATAGTCTATCTGCCCTTGGGTATTGTAGGATTTATGTAAGTTTTACTATTTGATGGATGCATGATTTATGTAAGTTTTGCTGTCCTTAAGGATGTTATTTGATGGATGTAATTATGTTAATCAATCAATTTGTAACTATGCATTTAAGAGACCCTCTTTCATGTATGTTTCTTGTCCACGTCATTATTCATGTCCGTGATGTATTGAAGTCGGGAAGAATACTATGAGTAGTCACATCGGTGTACTAGTTAAATGGTGACCAGTAAGTATGTAGTATACACAGTAAAAATATTTTAAAGATTTTTTAATAAAGATTTTTAAAGAAATTTTATAAACTTTTTAAAAAAAGATTATATTCCTAAAGGATTATATTTTTGTTACAGTCCAGAATTTATTGTGTCCAGGAAGAAGTATGACCTATACGAAACGGGAATTGTATAAGATGCTTGCATAATCCCATTGGCACATTTGGATTTTACTTCAATTTGGACTGGGGTCACCGCCCATCCAGTACTGTGACTCTCTGCCTAGTCCCCATTGTGGGTTTTCATGTTATTCCCTTTTGGACATCGTTATTATTCTGTGACCACTTGGACATAAGAAACAAAAGATCTTATTGTATTTATTATACTTATTGTATATTATCTTTGCACTTTGCACATTTGCACTTTTGCACCATAAAGGAAAATGAATTGTAATTAATTGCATATTCTCGGAATTGTTGTTTGTTTGTAGTTTTCACTATCCGGGCGTTTCCCTTGTTCTGCTTGTTACTAATGACCAGGCTGGTTTAGAAAGCAGTTTCTGATCTCATCAGTTTTATACCTAAAAAGAATTTTCTTACTTGCTTGCTTTGCTTGCTTACTTTTTGTTTGTTTAAAACATTTATTAACCACATTTCTACTTTGCAGGAACTCAAGATGGCTTACAAGATAAATAAAATAACAATAATAAAATGCACTAAAACCCCCAGAATTTCAAAACACAGCTTAAAACTACTTTAAAATGTAGTTTTTCAAAAGTTCTTTCTAGGAGGAAAGTGCACACTACGGGAATGGGTATCCATCCACAATTTTCTTTCTTATGAATGGTATATATGAATGGTAGCAGCAGCCGGTGGTAAGATACAAGATGGATAGAAAGAACAGCCACCACTGAGCAAGGACCAATAGGGGAAGGAGGCTGACATCTTTATCAGCAGAAGATGCAATATAGCAATAGAAGCAAGGGCAACTGGAAGCACATTGCAAGTGCACAGCTCTGACTGTAAGGCATGGGTGGGCTCTTGCATCTGTCCATTAGCATCAGTCCTGTACTTAAGATTTATTGATGACATTTTCATCATCTGGATGCATGGGAAGGAAGATCATGAGAGATTCCACCTCATTTTCATCAATCTCAGCACAGACCAACGAATGAATCAACACTACAGATACATTTCCTGGACACTACTTTGCACCACACTTTGCAAATAAGCACCAATTTATATAAAAAAAACCACTGACTGCCAAACGTACCTGCATGCTTCCAGCTACCACCCAGAACATATTTAAAAATCCATAGTATACAGTCAAGCACTAAGTTATAACCACATTTGTTCTAGTCCTTCAGACAGGGACTCACCTGGAAGATTTACAAAAAATGTTTTTGGGACTACAACACTCTACCTGATCAACAAAGCCAGAATGGTACCCAGACTACCACAAGACAGATCACAACTGGTTGCCACCTATAGCTCACAGCTTGAATCATATCACCAGTGAGCTACAGCCCCTTCTGAATAAAGATATTTCTCTTTTACAGGCTTTGAGTGTCAGGCCTTTCGTCACTTACAGACAACCCCCATCTTAAAACAGCTTCATACCAATACTAGTAGGGTCCATCCACCAGAGACACAAATCCAGGAACCAAACCCTGCAACATACCTAGATGCCAACTTTATCCCACATACACTCAAGGAATACTATTACTGGGCCTAATAACAGCAGCTATACCATATTGGGCTCATCCACTTGTACATCATCTAATTTAATTTATCCATCATGTGCCATTACTGCCATTCTACTATCTCCATTGAATAAACATGTCCATACTTATCTGAGAGAATAAGTGAACACAAATATGACATAAAATACTCTGAAATCAGTGGCTGAACATTTTAATCTTCCTGGACATACTGTGGCAGATCTAAAAGTCACTGTTCTACCAATAAAATAAAATTAAAAAATAAAATAAAATAAAAGGGAATATACAGTGTGAACGTGCTGAATCCGAACTTATCAGGAAAATAATACAATTTCTGTCATCCAGTCTTAAACTAAGACTTGGATTTCCTCACTCATTATTAATTTCTAATAATCCAACAGGACTCACTTTCTAAGAAATCTTAATAGACTGCTTTTAACATGGTATCATAAAATAACACATCCTGACTCTCCTCCTCACCTCTCCCAACTCCTGACTGGGATATATAAAGACTTAGCGATCTCTACTCCTCCCTGTATCTGAAGAAGGGAGCTTTGACTCTCGAAAGCTTATATCCTGAAAATCTTGTTGGTCTCTAAGGTGCCACTGAACTTCACTGTTGTCAGTTAATTCTCTCATGCTTCAGACTGCTTCTTCCTTAATTAGTTTTCCCTGCTTTATTGCAGTTTTGGTTATCTTCATAGCTTGAGAAACTAGACCCTCTGATCTCTCTCATCATCTGTTGAGAGACGATGACACAGAGAATCACACCTGACTTATAACAGGCCTCTCTTTGTTCAACTCCTCCACTCCCCCCCCCCATTCTGTAATTTTCTGGATGAATATGAGGGAAATGACTTTCTTTCAATTACATTTGAAGAAGTGACCTTTGACTCACAAAAGCTCATGCTGGAATAAATGAAGTTAGTCTTTAAGGTGCCACTAGACTTCTATTTTGTTCTATTCCAGTTGTGACCGTAAATGATAGTGTTCTTATAGAACGAGTAAGCTTCCTGAGATCTTGTAGTTTGGGATGACAGAAAAGAAGCACATATACATGTGATCCCTGAGATTACAGCCTATGGCTATAGTGATCTTCCTATTATAAAGAGGAAACCAGATGACCTTGGAGGTCTATTACAAGATCCTCTGGTTCGAAGTCCTCCTCCTTCTCTGGGTTTCAATTCCATTCTGACCTTTAAGGTCCTTCCCAAGATTTTCTAGTTCTCAATTCTTCTTCTGAACACACTCAGTCACTTACAGATCTGTACATAAGTTTCAAACACAGATAGTTTTACATTAAGAGTCCCATACTTCAGCTGTGATCAGCAGCTGGTGATTACTTCAGCCAGCTGATATGCCTAGTGTCTTGTATACACACACTCATATTGTGCATTACTCATAGTTTGAAAATCACTTTGACTCCTGTAACATAATTATGTTAATGTCAAATGAGTCACAGAGAAACAGAAAGCTCTGTATATCAGACTTCACCTTAGTGTCAGTTTCTGAATACAGTGTGCTCCAATACACAGGAGGAGGGGGCAAGGGGTAAGCAATAAAATTACTCTGTAGTGGGAGTAATGATCGGTTGCAAGCAGTGGCTCAGAAGGCAGGCTGCTTTTAATTCAATTGGAGTTGGCTGGAATTATTGTGTGGAAAGTAAGTTCGGGTGACTATTTCCATTACAGAAAGTAAATTAGATAGTAGACAAAGGTTGGGGTCTGATTCTTTTCCTCCAAGGTATCTTGGCAACACAGTTATGTGTGTTTGGGGCTGGTTTCAAAGGATGTAAGCATGTCTAATTCTGGGATGCATTATGCTCATAGAGAGTTTCACATAATTGACTTTTGGCATTTGTTATTTTATTTAAACTATGTGTTCATTTAAATTGAAACTGTGTACTATGGTTGTTGTTAGTCATGCTATCCTGCTGTCCCAAGAAAGCCTAAGCCAATGGATTTAGAAAAGTTTCTGAATAGATTGACCATGAAGACAGGATGATTTACAATTACATTTCAACCTTTCTATGCTTTGCCATTTATATGATTATATATGATTTCAGCTGCAGTCTTCTCATTGCTCTTTCTGGATTTTTGTCTAGTCTCTTAATGGATTGCAAACAATAGGTGTGGTCTTTAAAACTCAGTCTGTGAGGTACAATTTGGAGCTGACTTGAAAAAGCTGCTTGCTTTCAGAGATCTTAGGATGCTGTACTGATATTTCTTAGGGGCACCAGCGTACCTACCTAGTTGGTTCCATCCACTCCACTGGTCTCTTCTCACAAGGAAAGTGACCATGTAAAGCTGCCCTTTTAACGTAGTAGTGATCGTGAAACAAATATATAAACTATTTTGTCAAATAAGTTGATATATTACCCTTGAACAAAGCCGTTCAGTCACATCACCACATCAGCCCCTTCCAGACTTGTCAAATTCATCTTGCTCGGCAAGATAAGTCAGTTTGTCTGACCCATCATTCAGTACCCCCTCCCTTTCAGTGCCCCCTCCCTTTCAAATTCCGACACACTGATCCCCTATATTAATAGCTATACTATTGATAGATAGTAGTAAAAGATATGGAATGTTAGATAATGGTATTTATCATTAGATAGGTATTATTATTTTATATAGAGTTTAGTTTGGTTAAGACTTTATCTAAGAGGTAATAAAGGGAATGGAAAACTGTCGGAAGTCAACGGAAAAGGGGGGAAAGGGTGGGGGGTATTATAATATGATGGAAAGTTAACTGTATGTTTTTATATTTGTATAATGACCCATCCAATAAAACTTTAAAAAAAAATATTCCGACCCACTGATCCACAGTTGCATTTGGAGGGTGGGAGAGGCAAGTAAATATTCTATGTTTTTTTTTGTAAAGCAGCAATATGTAACATGCTGTTTCCTTGATACCCTTTAAAACTAATTCAGTCACATATGCCTGTGATAGAAAGTGGCAGGGAATGATAGTTTCTTGAGTTAAACGTTAGTTGCAAAAACTAATTTCACTTGTAAAGAAGGATAAGATTCAAAACAGATATTTTTAAAAAACAGAACTTAGTGACAAATTCTAGAGGAGTAGTTATGCTTGTTTCTTATAGAAGAAGAGAGAAACTAATTTTGTAAAAACTTAAAGACGTAAGGCACAATCTAGTCACAGTTAAGCATTTGGAAGTCTTGTTTCAGTGGGGCATAAGTATACATCAAACTTTTTACCATTGAAACCAACAATACAAAAGTGTTTAAATATCTAAAAATACACACACATATTCAGCAATATACCACAGATACCTAGAACAAAAACTAAAGAACCAATTTGAAAGGCTCTCACAAATATAAATCCCCAACATGTTTTAAGCTCTGAAGCAAAGCAATATTTTAAAATATCTGTTCAAAGTTAAAATGGTCCAATGGATCCCTGAAATTTTGTGAATTTGCTTGTGATGGTTGACAATCCCAGATAAATTTTCTGAATGCCAAAAAAGCAAACAGAGATACACCAGTGAATGTAAAGAGTCATCTTAATCTCACTGGCAACTTTCATAAAATACATCTTAGAATGTCAGCACTCACAACAGTGAATGTTGGTTGGCATATACCAGACTTTGAACATTCACTATAACAGACACAAACTTTGCTACACACACACAGTTTACATCACCACATATATGCTACCTGAGAAAGTTGACAAATGAGCCGTTCAGCTGTATTCAGTTCCATAACTGCCCTCCTGCTCTTTGAAACTCCTTTCCTCTTTCTTACCCCAACTTCTCATCTCTTTCAAACCTCTTCAACTGCTCACTTGTCCCAGAATCTCTGTTAATAATTTAAATCTCCTTTGACCTCGTCACCCACCAAGAACCAACTGTTGTTACTAAATTAGTTGGGAAAATGAAGTCAGATCATAGGTGACTAATATGCATCTTATAATTCTCCACTAGCCATGATCTAAATATGAAGCAACAGCATCATCTCGACCTTAAACTGAGTGAGGGGCTGTATTTCAGAGTATTGCACCTTGCTCCAAAGATAACCTACTATGGACAACATCAGTAGTGTGAAACCAGTAAGACTACTTATAAATATTTCTGCATGATCTATTACTTCTTTGCTTACTTGAGTCATTTTCTAGTGTTTAGTGTGTGGAAATTTACTGCAAGCAACTCCTTTAAAATTCAGCAACATTTGAAGAGAATATTTTAAAACACTACACTAAACTCCCCAAATTGTATTAATTTATTATAATGCTGATTATAACAAACCAATGACATCATCTGTAAACATTTGTATATAATGAAAGTTTTTTTTTAGGGAGGCAAATGTTCATTGCTATGTGTGTTTATTTTTATTACTAAATAAATATTAAGTTTCATGCTTGGTCCTAGCCTGATACACTAACCACTACACCACATTTTAAAAATATTATATCTTGCTTTTCTCTCTGCTGGAGACCCAGAGTGGTTTATCACATCACACTCTCCTTCTTCACCATATCCTCACAACCACCACCATGTAAAGTACGTTAGGCTGAGAGAAAGTTATGGGCCAATGGTCATATGATGAGCTTCCATCTTCCATGGCAGAGCAGGGATTCAAACTCAATTGACCCTGGACCTAGTCTGACTCTCTAACCACTAAGAAACACTGGTTCGAGATGCTTAAAGATCCCTAAACATCCTTTTCACAAACTGGAGATTTTAAAAAATTGTCATATTTGAGAGTGTGTTTTGATAGTTTGGGATCTGAAAATAATTACAAGATTGACATGCTAAGCTGTCATTCTATGCCAAATCAATATTTAGCATTTGGAGGTTGTATCATAAACATGGATTTTATTGAAATTTTGTAGGCTCATTATACATGTACTACAGCCAACGCCTCTCCAAAATTTGTTCAAGGAGACATGTCCTGTAAACTGTGCTCATTTATGTTGCATACCTAATGTTGACGGATATTTTAAAAAGTAAATTTAAAAATATAATGGACTGGAATATCAAGAAATCCTTTTCTTGGAGTTACTAAATACATCCTAAATATAGCACCTGTGACCCTGTTATACACAGCCAGCCACCATAAACCTCTCTGCACAGGTTTGGAGCTTCACAGGCAGTTAATGGCAGACACAATATACCACATGTCTAACTTCTATTTATCAGACAGAGAGCCCTGACCCAAATCCACACCAAGTTCTCTCCCTTCTCTTCCAAGGGGCTCCACCAGACAGACAGCCTGTTCCCTATATTTACTTCCCCTCACCCAGCTATGAGGGGAAAATACTGAGTTCCCTTTCTTCTATATGCTGCCCCCAGTTAATTAATGAGGCCCATTGGTTGTGACCAGAATGTTTGATGTTTGCGGGTGTGTTATTGTCCCTCAGCCAACAACTTTAAGCCAGCCAGAGTTAAAACAGAAACAAGAACAACTTTTACTTACAAGATACATATTCCATGGAGTGAAATATTCAAACACATAGATACTCTGTTGTTAAGAGATGAAGTTACGACCCTACACTCTTCTAACAGTGAATGGTTACAATGTCAAAGACAAGTGTCAACATCCAGCTGTATCTGCTATTACTCTTCAGCAGCTTCAAATCTTTCTCCTTCTCTCACTAGCTGCCTTAACAAATTCCAAATGGCACCAGCTCCAGTATTCCACCAGCTCTCAATGGCTACTTCTCAGGAGAGGCAGAGCTGGAACTAGTTCAGTCCATCACAGCATCATGCACACAGACTGGTGTGGAGTGAATAGAGGACTTTTGTCTTTTTCAGAAATTTGGCAGTTGATAACATGAGTGTATTAAAATATCACAATGAAATGTGTTGGGTGGACTAAACACTAAAAAGTGAATTGACAAAGAGCCAGTGTGGTGTAGGGGCTAGTATGGCAGACTAAGTTCTGGGAGACACAGGTTCAATTCCCCACTTTGCCATGGAAGCTTGCTGGGTGACCTTGGGCCAATTACATACTGTCAGCTTAACCTACCTCACAGGGTTGTTGAGAGGAAAAATAGAGGAGATGAAAATGATTCAGGCTAATTTGGGGATAAAGACAGGGTATAAATGATGTAAAAATTGCCAAACTTTGTTGGGTTTGCTAGCATACAGGAGATAATGGGCATGGCATGCAAGACCATGGTCTGACAAATCTGGTTCCCACCCTTCTGTTGTTTCATTTTTGTAACATTCAGCCTGATGAAGAGTTCTGGAGAGCTCAAAAGTTTGCACAATATTTTGTGTCCTTTTAATTAATCCTAATAAAAGATATTATATGGATTTCTTTCTTGTTTTTGGATTTTCATGGACCACTGTGGCTGTACAATTTTTATATAAATTTCAGCAACTGAGTGCTGTTGGATTTCTGCCAGTTTTGAAATTTCTACATTTTTGAACTATTTTAAACTTCATTTGAGGCATTAAAGGCTATTCTAGGTAGAATACATTTCATTCTATGGAAACACAAACACATTTTATAGGAAATATGACTGTGAATGAGTTTGCAGATGGATGTGACTGTACCCCACCCCCAAGGTTTTTTTAATGTATTGGCTGTAGATGCAACACATATAATGACTCTGCAAAACTTGAACAAAATTCATATCTATGATGGTACCCACATCTATTGATTTGTCATGTGTGACAGAAAGCAAGATAAGGTTTCCCATGTGCAGCACTTGGAGAGTTGGAGGGGGAGGAGTTGGCAGCGGCCTGGAATGGAAGCTTGATTGGTGGACCTCTCCTTTTCCTCTGATTGACCAGTCAGAACCTGCCTTCAGGATAAGAGGGTTGTTGTCAAGATTTTGAGGAGTGTGTGTGTAAGCGTCTGACAAGAAAGGTCTGATAGGTTCCCCTCTGACCTGAGGGAAAAGAAATGTTGCCCTAACTGTAATAGCAGTGTTTTGAGAGACAATTCTTGATAAGAATTCCATGTATAAAATCCAACACAAGCTGAAATCTGTTTGCACAGCCATGATAGAACTGGGAGTGTATTACTGGCAAAGAGTGATTGGGTAGTAAGTGGAAACTCCCATTCCAGCCAAGTGAAGAAGGGTTATTTCTTCTTAGGTGAAGAATAATTCCTGCACAGTGTCTAAACGGGGTTGGGCTCTGAGGAGGACCCCTGGCCTGTTGTAAAAGCACCTGTGTGTGCTGCTCAGAGGGATGTCATCAGGTGGCAATGTCTGGTTGGTCAGTGTTGATGAGGTTGCTATGGGCTCTGGCATGCTCACTCTGTGGTTTGTTTCTTGCAGAGGGGCGTGTTTGTTGTTTCCCTCTACTGGATGTCCATAGGGAACCTACCAGTGGTGCCAATATTGTGCTGGTGGCCGGCTGCATCCACCACAGTGTCCCTCAGGAGTTCAGCTGTCCATCAACTAGAAAACATAATTTTTGTAGTGAATAAAAGTGTTGGCCTTGGATCAAGGAGATTAGCATTTAGAACTCCTTGATGGTTACTGAATAGTCCTGGGTAAATCATTGATTCTCTGGTAGTGACAGGATTGAGGATAAAATAGAATAATCCCATGTAAATCACCCCAATCTTTTTAGGGAATAATTATCCTGTATAAAGTATATAACCATTGATTACAAAGGTCACTGTCTCTCACTTACAGGTCTGTAAGGGTCTAGGATATGAACTGTAGAATTAATTTTAAAAATACCTCTCAAGAGTGGATTCTTCAAAGAATGCATGGCATAATTTTGGAAACAGGTATGGTTACCTGGTAGTCTCAATCTAGCAAAAGATAGTTGTGACTAAACCCCAGTGAAATAAATGGAACTTGAATTAGTTGTGAACAATTCCCATTCCAGTGCATGACTCCGAAGTTGGTGACCACTATGACTTGAGTTCCCTTAGAGACCTCCTGCCATAGTGCAACTTCTCTTATTTCAAATCCTACCTTTCCCATAAAGCATTGGTTTTCATGAAGCATTACAAAGAGCTATAAAATGCTTTTGTTCTTTATCCCACCTGGTCCTCTCCTACATTTACATTTATCCTCACAGCAACCCTCTGAGATAAATTAGACTGAGAGAGAGTGACTGTCCCAGGGTCACCTACTAATCCTCAGGGCAGAAATAGAATTTGAATCTAGATCTTCTTGCTGGTAGTCCAGCACTCTCAAAACTATGACTCATTATCATTATGGTGGTTGTTACTGTACATTGTAACCTCTTTTGACATAACAACTTACTATTCTTCCATGCTGATCCTGACACATGCTGGGCATTATATAAGTATAAAAAATAAATTATTGATTGCAAAGAAATCCCTAAGTTTTAGATTGAAATGTAATTTTCTTCTTTCCACCTGTTTAAAGTTATTTCAAATTTAATTTTCTTATTTTCTTCACAGTTCATAAAAATAATTTTATTACTTTTCCTTATAACAAAGTCAAATAACAATTATTACTTGTCTTGAGAATGGTTTTCAATAATATATAAAGAACCTTTCAAATTATCTTTTTTTGCCTGTCTTTTTGAATGTTAAATATTCCATGCCTTCACTCTCCCACTCTGAGGCAGATTTTTCCACCAAAATCCAAGATTGCCTGCTTTGGCTGAGCAACCTGTGGCAGCATGTCTCTATTTGTGCTTTTAAAGTTCTTTGTGTCCCACCCTGATAAGCCGTTATAAGTTTGGCTTTTTAACCCAATTCAGAAACTTGATAGGAGAAAAAGCAGGAGCCCTCTTCTTTGTATGAAATGGCACTAGAGGCTGAATAACTTTCAAAAGAAACAGCAACTTTATTGTACAGACAGGAATGGTATAAGGACAGTCATGGAATAAAAGAGCCAAGGTAAAAATTTGTTGGTAGAACAGAACACTCTTTAAATCACAGGCAAAACAGGTTTCTTTGAGCTTAGTCTCCATGTTCTTGTTCCTTAATAGTGAGAGGTGTTTTGTTTACTACTTAGGTTGCAGCAACAATATTGCTTCACAGAGTTCCTTTTTACAACTCAGATTTCCAGCCATTACTTCAAAAGCGGGAGGGGGTGGAACAGTTGGGGCAGAGAGTGGCGTGGTGGGAGGGGCTGAAGAGAAAGTCTCATCCACTCAAGGACAGGGACAGACTTCTAGTTTACCAGACTTTATTGAACAGCAGCAGGGAAATAGTGATGAGGTATCCAATATGGCCTTTTCAAGCTGCTTCAGGAGTTCATGAAGAGATGCAGCGAGCCCTCCCTATCGTAGCATGCCTGTGAACAGGGGGATCTTGCCAGATGGATGGCTATCTCAGTTGGGTTTCTGCAGGAGCTAGACTGGAACCAGTCAGATGGCAGCCCCATGGCAGAGTGGTTGGATCCACACTGGTCACTGCAGCCAACCCATACTGCACCAGGTCTCCTCTTTGTTGAATCACTGCCTGCATGAATGCCAAACAGAGACATATGCATTGATGAGGAACAGCACACTGGTAATGACCACTTCAGATACTCCAGTGGACCTTGTAATGACTTCAAGAAATGGGTGCATGTGTCTTTAAATGCTTGGTTTGAGCTAGGTGAAGAGTGGGGGTGAGAGAGAGGGAAGAGTGAGTGATGTGATTGGTTGATGACTGAGAGTGTGGGCGGAGTGAATGCAGTTTGGGACTGACAGTAGGGAGAAAAAAGTTTCAGTCAGAAGAAAGCAGGCTAGCTGTGTGCTGCCTGAATATGTTGAAGTGTTTATGAGAGAAATATAACCTGTGTGGAACCTGAACTGAGCATGTTTGTGAAAGGACACTCAGTCAGGGAAAGAGAGGCCAGCTGTGTGCTGCCTGAGCAGGTTTAATATTTCTGTGAATGAGAGTCAGAGAAAGAGAGGCTAGCTGTGTGCTGTCTGAGGAGTTTATGCATTTCTGTGAGACAAATATTGAGTTAGAGAAAGAGGCTAACTGTGTGTGAAGCCTTAGATCTGTGTGAATGAGAGTAAATGAAGTAACTTTAAGAACCGAGAACTACTTTATGAAACCTATACGCTTCTTAACTAAATAAAAGTTTATTTTGTTTTATTATAACCCAGTGTAGCTGTCATTGCTATATTCCATTCCTATCCTCAGGGCCACATAGAACCACGAAGGAGCCTGACGCTTTGGGAACGTTACCAAAGGGAAAATTTAAATATCTTGGAATAAAATATTCCTGGTGGCAGCAGACTACCCAGAGGGTTAAGGGATAGATTAAAAGAAAAATCTACTCCAAGGAAAGTAAAGGTCATAACAGACCTCATCAGGTCTGTGGTTCCCTCCGCATCCATGTGTCAGGATACCCCCATGAAGTGTAGGCCATAGCCAACACTTACTCATCTTCTGTGTAGACATTCACATCAGCTGCGTCTACTCCATCTGCTTCTGCTATTGCATAGGTACCATGGTTGCTTGGCCAGCAGTTCCACTAAGCACAGGACTCCAGTTGCACCTTTTCCTCACCTGGCTGGAGGAGCCACCCTGGCATGGGACCAGATCAACAGCTCAGTACAGGGCTGCCACCATCCGTGCCACACACTCACACCCACATGGCTTCATAGGCAGCACTCCTACATTCACATGCTTAGGAGTATGCTCCAGCACATATGGGGCATATTGCTGGGTGTAGCTGCCTCAGGTTGCTTCTGCACATACACTGTGCTCTCTATGTGCAAGTCAGAGACCTCAGAGACAAAGTCCCGTGCCACCTGCTGTATCCTCTGGACTATGAGATGACCTGGATCAGGCTTATGTAGTGGGGAGAGGGGTTGATTGAATGCAAGGAAGGGGTGTGATTGGCTGAAGCCATGACAGGGCTTGTGGGCAGGACCATGCCTGTGGGGGTATTTTGCCTTTTTTGTTGCATGGGTGCCTATGAGCTACACTATAGTTTTTTGTGATATAACTGCACTAGTACTGGGGATGCACTCCCAACTAAGTCCTGCCACAGCCCTGGGCCTGCTTTTTCCTCCACTGGTGCAGTGGGTTGCAGTGTTCTGGCAGGGGTCTGCAGCACAGCAGCAGGAAGCCACACCAGTGTATCTCCAAGATATACCAGTATAGCGGCTGGTTGTTTCCCTGAGTGCTACTGTTATTCCACTCCCACCCACACCCCGGTTTCACTGTGTACCTGTATGAAAAAGCCTATATATCTAAGTGCAGAAACCAACACTCACTCTTAAGGGAATCTCAAGATATATTTTTAGCAGCAGTGTATAAGTAATATAAACACAACTTCGAGAGGATTACAGGGAATCTGAGGGATTCTTACACAAGTACATCAAGATCGTAAAATGTTATAACAGGGACTTAGTTATCCCATGATTTCTTCACTGAACAGAAACACAGTATATCTGGTTTCAAATCATTATGTACACGAGCTACCTTCTGAATGGTTTCACATATATCCAATGTGACAAATACATTGTTGGCACTGTTCGAACTTAAATAAGAATGGGAGTTTTGGAGTGATAGTTATCAGCTTCATCAGCACTAGGTGGTGGTTCTTTATAATATGGGTGAGCAATACAAATTTCAGAGTAACATTTGAAGTGATACAGCCCTCACAAGAATAATTTGGAAATAGCTTCTATTTGATTTTTATAGCTGGTTTGTTCAAGCAGTCCCAACTGTCTTTGGGCATACATTCATATAATATGAATTGAAGACACACAGATACAGCTGTCAGGGACTCCAGTCATCATGAAAGCAAGGGGGAAATGTTGCCAGCAATGTAGAAACTGCTTCACATCCCACTCTGTTCTCACTTAACTTCTCCATATGAGCATGGTTGACAAGTTATGCAAGTTAAACAAACAAATAATAAGTTGTAACTGTACTGTCATGGGGAGAGGCCATGGTGGAGTACATGTTTTGTATGTTGATAGTTCCAGGTTCAGCCGCTGGCATCTCCAGCTAAAGGATCTCAGGAAGCAGATATTGGGAAGATCTTTGCCTGAGACCATGAAGAGCTACTGCTTGTCAGAGAAGGCAATACTGAGCTAGATGAACCAATGATCTGACTTATTTTTATTTATTTAGGTATGTTATTTATTTATAGTCCACCTTTCTCACTGAGACTCAATGTGGATTACACCATGTAAGTCAATACAATCAATGGCTGGGATATTCAATATGCAATATAATAAGGTTAGGATTGCAGAAATTTGAAAACAACGCTGAAACAAAATATAAGCAATTTAACCTGACATATGAATTGTTGCAGAAACTCCCCAGTAAGAGCATACTTGCTGCAACAGACAGTATACAGTAATATACATTCCCTATCCCTTTACCAAAGCATCTTTCTGAACCATTTCCTTGCAGCTCAGCCTTACCTGTGTAAAAAGCCCTCCTAAATGATTCAGTTTTGCATTGTTTGCAGAAAACCAGGACATCGAGAGCGTTTTCTGACCTCTTTCCCTGGTTGTGGTGGCAGGGCCCACCACAGAGAATGCATGTGTATGGGCAACTATTGATTTTGCCCAGCTGCAGGCTGGTATCTGCAGAAGGCCCTATACAGATGAGTGAAGGTGCCATGGTGAAACATAGGGAGGTGATCCTGTAGATATGAATGGCCTTTGTATGTAATAGCCAAAGTCTTGAAATGAGCCCAGTAACTGATGTGTAGTCAATGGAATGACTGCAGAATGGGAGTAATATGCATGCTCCGCCTAACTCCTGGTAATAAATTAGCTTTGGCATTCTGTGCCAATTGGAGTTTCTGAGCTGACTTTAAGGAAGACCTATGCAAAGTGATTTCAATGGGCTTAGACTGGAGTAACTCTGCTTAGGATTTCACTGTAAAGGTTTTGAGAGTGGCTCAATTAGAATGCCCCCCCCCCAAACACTGAAATCAGCATGGAAGAATTACTGAACTTAACAAATACGGAATGTAAATGTCCTATGCCAAAATACAGAGAAGTAGCCCTTTCAAGAAGTAGCCCCTTCATCAGAAACAACAAAGTGGACTGTGGCACCTTAAAGACTAGCACATTTATTGGGAACCAGAGACCATCATCACCATGAATGACAAAACGTGCTGTGCCCTCTCTCAATATGGCACAATATATGTTAGTGTTTAATGTACCAGAAGCTTAAGAAAGCAATCCTAAACAGGAGTAGTCAGAAGTACAGTACTTAGTCCAATGCTAGACTAGTGTTTTTTCCAAGGACTGCCATAAAAAAGTAGGTTGACATATTTGCATACAAGGTACAATTATGTCCAATTTTTGTGTGCGTGTTTAAGATTTTAGGGGGTCATCTTACATTCAGTGTTGCCTTCCTTTTGAGTAAAGACGGCGAACCCCATGTTATTCATAGCACTAGAGGGTAATTCCATTGGGTCATGCCCAGCTAACCTACTTCCCTCTTTAAAAAATATACTCGAGGCAGTTCGCAGTTATGGGTTGGGAACAGAGGTGTGTAATCCGGATGGGTCGTGAATGTAACAACAAGAAGATAGTTAAAACCTATTTTGTGATGTCCTAATAAGCAAAAATACCTTACTGTTCATGTCGCACCCGCCACATGCATGGTGCGCTACAGAGAAGGGAATAAGAGCGTCTCTGCCCCAGGAACTCCTATCTAAAAGAAGACTCAAGGGAGACAAGCAAGAAAGCAAAAGGAGATGGACTTGGGAGAACAAGAACAAGCGTTCATCTAACCAGACGCGCTCAGCAGAGAAGGAAGACGAAAACGATTGGGCCAAAAGCTTCACGGAAATCAGCCACAACCTACAAGAAGCGGCTCCTTTCCGCCAGACGTTCCTAACGCCCGCCTCCTTCCACGCTCAGGATCGAGGGCACGGGGGAGAGCCTCTGGCCCTTTAGGAGTTCGATACTCCAATGAACATAACAGTCCTTCTCCGACCCTCCTTAACCCGCCGACGTCATCGCCATTCCGGGAAACGGATGACGTCGTGCCCTCCGTCCTTGAGAGGCGGGCGGTGAATTCAAACCTAGAAA
Source organism: Eublepharis macularius (assembly GCF_028583425.1). Classification (NCBI taxonomy): domain Eukaryota; kingdom Metazoa; phylum Chordata; class Lepidosauria; order Squamata; family Eublepharidae; genus Eublepharis; species Eublepharis macularius. The sequence goes on from NC_072790.1 coordinate 192,482,269, forward strand.
TAAAAATAGCGTCGGGTGAGCAAGAACGAAAGGGTGAAGCGCCAGCCGATGCCGCCGATAGGCCAGAGCGCACTAGATGCTGCGGCCGTACGGAAAGCCGCGAGCTCACCCAGATTCCTTCCGTCGTGGACTCCGAGCCGCGAAACTCGCGTCGGCGATGAGTCATAAGGGGTGGAACTACAAACTCACACTTCCCTCTCTCCCGTTCTGACTCATCGTTGACCGCGAAAGCCCTCTTGCGCAGGCGCAGTACCGTTATCTATTTAGAGCTCTCTAAGGAGGGCAAATGATGTCATGCAGGGAGCAGCTGGGCAGTGACTCGGCTGAGGGGCTTTGCGCGCAGCCGCGCCCTGCTCGTTGCCTAGCGCGTCAGCGCTGTTTATGGGGAGGCCGGTGTGTGTGTGTCCGTAGGTTACTGAGCTAGGCAGCCAAGGCGGTCGGATGCGAGTAGATGCAAAGGGCGAAGGCTGGGACCTCTGCGTAGTTCAGAGCTTCTTTTGTTACCTAGCCCTTTTAAAGGCGGGTACCCCAGGCTCACTTGCCACGGGGTTAAGGAAGGCCCCCTCGCCTGTGCATAAGCACTTACCGCAAAGCTCTCCAGTCCAATGCCAAATGTGCCTCTGTCCGAGGGCGGGATGCCTTTAAAAAGTACATGCTCGGATGTCTTTATTTATACCCCATCTTTCTCCCCAATGGGGACCCAAAGTGGTTTATATCTTTCTCCTCTCAATTTTATCCTCACAACAACCCTGTGAGTTAGGTTAGGCTGAGAGGAGAGTCTAGGCCAAGGTCAACAACCATGCTTCCATGGCACAGTGGAGATTTGAACCTGTCAGACCAGATTCTGGTCTGACATTCCAACCACTGTTCCACACTGACTCTTGTTTCTTTATTGGTAACTTGAGATGTTTCATACTTTCAAAAAATTAATTTATATTTGCCATTTCTGTCTCAAAAGTGTCCAAAGTGGCTCACAGAATAATGGAAAATGTATAGACAACCTTTAAACAAAAACAATTCTTAAAATGAAAACCAAAAAGACGAAGCCCACCTCACCACCAGTTTTACCTGTCTGTGGAGGGGAAGCCACGGACAGGCTTTTGAGGGGAATTTCCTAAAGTGTTTGGGGTGGGGGGGAACTTCAGGTGCCTAACTTAGGCCTTTCAGAGACAGAACATCTAGCATACTTCTCTCCCTTACCCTCTAACCTAAATTGAAAATAGGTTATGGGGCTAAGCCATAAGCCAGTTTAGTCCTATCAAAGTTCTTCCCATAATGGATAACAACATGATGTCATACTTCAGTACATGGGGCCTCATCATACAATAGAAATAGATTTGGTTATACCATTTGGAAAGTTGGTATGTGATGTCTTCTCTCCAGTTTTCTGGTTTAAATCTCATCTTCATGAACTCACTAGGTGCCATGGAGACAGAATCTCAGCCCTCTACAATATAATGGCTCCCCTCGGCAGCATTAAACAATAAAAAAGAATCGTGACTTGCTTACAAGCATGTCAATAAAGAAAATGGAAGAAAATACTGTAATGTTCCTTCCTCAGGAAAAAAATAGCTCTTACTATTAGAAGGATTATATGGTAATGTAAAAAAGCAAAATTGAGACTTATGGCACCTTAAAGACTAACAGATTTATTGTAACAATCTATAATAAACCTCTTAGTCCTAAAGATGCCTTTTTGTTTTTGTTGCAACACACTAACATAGAATGTGGTAATATAGCATGTGAATCATGTTGAACACAGAGATTTATTTATTTTTTTTTATTTATTCAATTTATATTCCGCCTTCCCCACATCAGCAGGGCGGATTACAATTTATACAATAATATAAAATACATGTACCTTTAAAAACCAATAAAACTCATTAAATATTTAAAAATGCACAAACAAACAGTACAGCAGCAGATTTCTCCAGCAACCACCACCCAACCACCTCCAAGAATATATGGCAAAGGCTAGGTGGTAGATACCCTTTGTAGGGGCACAGCTATCTCTAGATGGCCGGCAGGGAGGCCCAAGGCGTCAACCATATGCCTGGTGGAACAGCTCTGTCTTACAGGCCTGGTGGAAGGACAGCAAATCCAGCCAGGCCCTAATCTCTTTAGACAGAGTGTTCCACCAGATTGGATACTAAGTATTATAAGAATCATTTGAGCCTGAATGTAATTTAATAAATAAAATGTACTAATGTCATATTTAAGTTAATGAGCTGGTGATTACTCAAATAAACCTTTAACCAATACATAGCTTCAGAAGAAATTGATAGAGAATGATCCGAAAAACAGTGCCAAATGAGAAATAGGAACATAGGAGCTACTTAAAGATAAAGAAAACAGTAGGTGGTTAGGAAAGAAGGAGAAAGGGGTATAGTGAGGTAGCAGGCCAAAGAAAGTACCTGAAAGAGTGAGAGAGAATGGTCTAGGTGAATGAGGGAAAGAAGAAAAGACCAGAAGGAGACTGAGTAAGTGACTGAAGGTCCGGCAACTACAGCCTTAAGTCTCTAGTTATATCTGTAATTCAGAAGAGCCACTGTAAAGGATAAGAGGCTTGTGGCTCACACAGATGTGTGAAATTCAAGAGAGAAAGGGGAGCTGTACATAGCTTCTGAAGTCAGAGTCTACATAAATAAATAGAAGTTCAACATGTCTGTGTTATTTTTCACTGTCAGCTTCTCCACTGTTCTAACCAGGATCAGACAGATCACAGGCATATTCAGCACTGTGGGAGCTAACTGAATGTATCATACAGTCTTGACTCTGTGACCCTGAGTATGTTGATCTGGGTGTGCCATCCATGCTATTTATTTAAATTATATGCTGCCTCTCCAGAGATCTGCTTAAGGTGGCTCACAACTAAGAGCAGCAAAACCAAAAAAAGTAATTAAAAACAAGCCATGGCTTAAAATTATCAGAAAAAATATATGCAACCTAAAATGAACTTCGTAAAATAGTTCTCAGGGTAGAGTAGACCATTTAAAACAGCTTTTAAAATGTCAGTTAAAAGTCTGGGTAAAAATAAGGGGCGGGGCTGACACCTAAAGAAAGTAAGGTAGGCATCAGGTGAGCCTCAAGGGGAAGAGTATTCCAAAGCCAAGGAGCAACCACTGAAAATGCCATATTTCTGGTTGCCACCTCCTTACTACTTCAGGGCACAGAGAGTAGAACTTTCTGAAAAGAATCTCAACTGGTGAGCTTAACAGCATGGAATGAGGCAGTCTTTCAAGTACCAAAGCCCTAAGTCCCTTAAGGCCTTAAAGGTAAGAATGAGCATTTTTAGGGTTCCCAGGTCCCTATACCCTCCTAGCAGGAGGTGGGGTGCCCTGAACTTATTGGCTGGAGCTTCCTTGTGTGTATGCTTTGTGTACGCACACTCCCAGAGAGGTGTGATGACATCACTTCTGGGAAGTAACATCATTACACTAGACCACAGGTGTGCTCTTATGCTTCATGTGGGGCTAATTCTGGCTCACTTAGGGCCAAAATTGGCCCCAGCAAAGCGTGGGAACACACCTGCAACCAGCACGATGATGTCATTTCAGGAAGTGATGTCGTCACGCCCCAACAGGAGCTCATCCAATGTGTGCTTTCTTGGGTTGTCTGCTAATGGCAGGCAATCACCAAGGGGGTGGTTTAATACTTCCCACTGATTGCCAGCAATTGGTGGGCAACTGGGCAAACCCCCAGAATATTGCCCACCACTGGCAGGCAACTGGTAAGCCCAAGTTTTACTTGTGCCCTGAATGCACAGACAGCTAGTGCAAACCCTGTAAATTAAAGACATTTTTAGACAATGGAGGCTCTTTTTAGTTTGGACAGTCTCACAAATATCTTAAGTAGTGGGTAAAACATAATGTGGGAATTTCATACATGCACTTTCCAATTTGCCAGAGTTTATGTGGAATGTAAGAAGTGAGGTCCTAACACAGATTCCTATGTCATGGAAGTTTTCTGTGTCACAGGCTAAATGCAGGCATCTTTAGAATAGAATCAGGTGAAGCCTTCAGTATGGCTTGACCAATATATTTACCAAATAAAGTTTGCAGTCTTAATTTCTCCCTTCCATTCCCTAGATGGAATATAAATGTAATTTGAAAATTATCTGGAGACTTCTTGCAATTTAAAGACTAGAAACATTTTATTCCAGCATAAATTTTTGTGGATTGGAATTTATTTTTTCAGATTGTGTCAGATTGTATCTGAATATGTGAGCCGTAGTCCCCCCAAGTTTATTCTGGAATAAAATTTTGTTAATCTTTGAATTGCTATAGAACTCCTGTTTCTTCTTTGTAGTCTTTGTGCATCACATCCCTGGGATCTCACAAACTCAGAGAACCACTTCAAAAATGTTTTCAGCATGAGTTCCCCTCATTCCAACTGCAAGCACCAACTGCACTGTCCATGCCTGGAGTGAACCGAGACACAGTTCTTCACTGACCACTGCAGCAGCAATTTCTTCAGAAACTATTTCTATTAGCAATCATCAGCTAATTTCTGAATTAAAATTTTCATATTTCAGAAGATTATAGTGAAAGAACAAAGTATTTAATATCAAGCCACAAAAAGACGCGAGTCTATGGCGCAAAATAAATCTTTTTAAATGCTGTTCTGTCTGTGGGGGGAAGCTTCCCTCCACAGACGTAGTTTGTGATTAAATGAGGAACAAAGTACACAGGTGCCAACGTTGTCTAAATTTTGCTGAAGAAGTACGATGTAACAGATGTTCTTGACTTAAAACTTGGTTGTGGAAAAAGCTCTCTCCACTGAGAAACTGATGTCATCAAAATAATCAAAACCAGCAATTCAGACAGAAAATAGATGGGAAAGGCCTGGATCCTAAGGTATCATTCCACTTGCATATCCCCTGTAGCACAAGAGGAAGCTTATTTTTAAAGGCTGCAAATAGTTACTTGATCTTATATCCTAAAATAAAATTGCACTTGCTCATCTATAGTACAAGTGGAAGCACTACTTAAGAATCAAGTGTTGATTGTGCTGGACTGTTAACCCTTGAGCAAAGAATATTGTGTGCACAAATGATTCTTCTGGTGCAACAGTGAAGCAACAACAAAACTATACTACTTAACTCAAGAAATGTTCCATACACACTCAGCTAGTACTGCCAACTTTTTCAAATTTGATTTTTTGGATGTGCTTGATATATAGCACTCCAGTGACTTGTGAAAGTTTGTTTGTGGCCATGCCTTCAGATCCTACATACTAAAATAACTTGATTGAATTTCAAATTGTATATCAGAAGAACAAGAACTCTAAATTTTATTTCTGTACAAACCTAAAGCTCTTTCCGCAGGCCTTTATTTGAAACGTAGATGACAAATAAAGTTCTGTTGGTTTTGTTTAATCAAAAGATGCAAGGCTTCCCCTATGTTATTCAATGATGAAGCCATGCACTTCCTCGTGTTACTTATCAAGAGGCTCTTCATTTCCCCAGTCTGAAACAATCACAGGGGATACCCACGTGGTTTTCCCCAATAAGTCCAGTAGCCTGTTTCAGGCTAGGAAAATGGCATGGGGGGAAATGCTGAAAGCTCTTTTCCATGTGACCATGGTCCTAATTGGGTACTTCACACACAAGAACCCCCAACTCATGCGCAAATATGTGCTCCTGATAGAAGAGTGGGGACCCCAGACCAACTCGTGTTCCATAATATGAAAAGAGATAAACAGGCCAAATGACCTTATGTCCAGTTCCTGAGCTCCTTATGAGACTGGGAGAATAGCGAATGAGTGCATCCAAGAACAAAAAAATTCAGACCATGCCATGTAGTTCAGTACCCATGAATAATCTGGGAAACTCTCACAATGGTGTTGTTGACTTTAGGTCATAAGAAACCCCTTTAAGAGTTGATATTTCTTCAGCAATCCCTTCCTTTCAACCATTAAAGCTATTACAATTCATTCTCTTCTGCTTTCACAAGTTAGTTCTTTCCTGAAAAAATAACGCTGCAGTAAATTTCTTACGTTCCCTTTACTGTCACACCTGTGGGAAGGACAAGGAAAAAGTTCTTTTTTCCAGATGTAATATTCTTTCATTGCTTGGTCCTACTGACCCATTACGTTAATGGCAGGGTGCATTGTAATTGCTTCTTTCTTGCTCCTGACTGATGGAATGGACATTTGGGTAACCCATGATTCATCTAATTTTAGTCTGGTTTCTCAATTATGTGATGAAAGACAGTGCAGATAAGAGATCGCTGGAGTTTTTTCATGTGAGTCTCTCATTTCCTCGTTTCTGACATCAAAAGGCTGGAGCAACACATGCTCAGTTATCAGGAGGTGAAGTTGAACATTAACTTGGCTCTTCTTGCAGTCCAGCATTCCCTATTCCAGACAAAATATGAACCTACCAAAACCTACCTACTATGTTTTTGTTCTAGTTGTTCCTCACATGATATAAGGTGAAGGACAGCACAGAAGTCATTTCTGAAAGCAACAGCTGCATTCTAGAAACTTTGGGATCCTTATGGACAGTGCCCTTAAAACATATTCTGAATGTGTTGTGGTGCTTTCCGAAAATCAGCTCTTCACCAACCATAGTGGGGTCTTGTTGCTAAATTAGTCACATATAGAACCAACAGACACAAGGAACAATTATGACGGGAGGGAATGAATCTCTGGGTTTGTGCATGTTTTTAAAAAGTATGTCATGCAAAGAAGAAGAAATCTGACTAAAATAGTTAAATACTGTAACATCGGATGAGAAACCATTGACACTTGCCATTGGTAAATATATTACAAACACCCAGTACAATTTGATGCCTTTACAAGCCCATTGACTTCAATGGACTCAGAAAGGTGTAATTCTGTTTAGAAATGCACTGATCCTCCTGCAAATGCTGGGAGCCTGGACTGGACAGAAAGGAAAGATATAAATGCTGTGAATAAAACAATATAAATCCAAAAGTGCCTTTTCCCATTTATCATGGCTATGCCCATATGTGTAAAAAAAATATATGAAAATAGGTATTCTCAGAAGCCAGCAGTACTCCCCGCATTGATACACCACCAGACCCATTCATAGCTCTCTGGGAACCTCTCCAGCACAACACCCCATCAGGAGCTATGGCATTTATTTCCCACCACTGACATTTCCCACCACTGAAGAGCTGCTCTTTTATTAGACAAATAACTTGATATACAGAATATATATCAATGCAAAATGTGAGTATTTTATAATATTTTTAAAAGGTGTGGAACAAGTTCTTTTAAGAACACTTTAATAGTGATCTTTCTTGAGCCAGAATTGTGTGCCTCCTAGGTCCCAAGCTCCAAAATCTGTTGGAAGTAATACTTGAGAAAAGAATGTCTTGGAGGCCTTATTCATTTATTTAATTTGTATAGGAAAGATACAGGCTTTCTTTCCTCTATAAAAAACCCTCACTATGGCTTACAAATACAGTAAAAACAAATAATAGAACATCATTAATAAAACAAGCTAGAATATTCAAATATTCATAAAGCATCAATATACATATAAAATAACTATAAAATCCAGTAAAAGCTAGTTACTGTTAAAAGCTCAGGCAAACAGGATGGCCTTTGGTTTCTAAAACACAGTTGAAGAAGCCACCTGAATACGTCTGGGAAGGGAGTTCAATAACCTTTAAAAAGGTTCTCTTTTTGGTAACTATTTGCCTAACTTCAGACAGTAGGAACACTCGGCAAAAGCCTTGGCAGATGATCTGAAGTGATAGATTCATACAGGAAATAATAGAGGTGGACACATTGCCCAACTAAAACTTGCAGTTCCCATAGTTTGAGTGAGCTAGTTTCCCCAGAATTCCTCAGCAGAAAACGCAAAAGACACAGTTTGAAGCTATTCACCTTAGCACATGGCAGACAAATTTCATATGTGCTACGTAAAGTGATTTTGAACCTCTTTCCAGCTATTAGTGTACAAATGTGAAAAACAGATGTGCTTTCTTAATGTCCAAAAAGAAGAGCAGATTTGCAATCACATTTCAGGTTTCCTGCATTTGATGTAATCTGCAAATAGATCAATTCTACCACAAGTACTGTAGTCTTCCACCCCCACCCCCCCAACTCATAAAATTGTGTACACTGGCCTTTTCACATATCTTTTCTGGAAGTATTTCTTTAGTTACTATTAACTGTCACAGCTCTCTTGTTTGATTCTTCCTGCCATTTTGTGGGCATCTAGAGAATGTCCATTTCCTTCGTCACACTATAAGTACCTAGGGTTGCCAACAATCTGGAGAAAAAATGTTTTGCCCCTTTGACAGAGTAGAGTCTAAATGAGATGTTCTTTACCAAGTTATGTTATTTACCTCTGTGCCATGGAAAGCTTCAATTGCCCATTTCCACACATTAAGCCTCTGTTAAAGGAGAAAGACATTCTTCCAGGTTGTTGGTAACCCTAAGTACCCAATCCCTAGTGAAAGACTGGGAAAAGCTCTTCTCACTTGTGTAGGTGTTGTTGCACATTTTAATTCTTTAATTTAAAAAAAAACCCAATTGTGGTAGCACTGATGAAATCAACTTTGGCTGGCATCTGAGGGTCTCACCACACGGGACAAAATACACTCAAACTACATGGGTAATTCAAGTATATTTTGTAATTCAAGTGTATTTGAGTGTCATTTGAGTGTAATTCAAGTGTATTTTGTCTCGTGTAGTTTGACCCCGAGAAAGCCTTAGATTATTAACATCAGAGTTCAGAGAGAAGGGATAGTGAAAATTGATCAACTGGGTAAGGCTTTCACTGAACAGGGAGGGGTTAAGAGAAATTAGGGAGGCTTTCTTTCAACCTTGTTGATTTCACTGGAGAACAGAGAGGAAGGTGAAGAAAATTATGGTGGAGTACAGGAGAATTGAATACACCAAGAAGGGCTGCACACAATCAGAGGGATTAGATACACCATCCAAGTCTAGTTTCAGGGTAGTATGAGCTGCCATGGGATAGGCAAATGAGGGAGTGTCTTATCTCACATTAACTGCAGGGGGAATAGTAAGTCTGATGACATTTAAAGTGCGGAAAGCATAAATCACATATGATGACAATCCACATTAATATTAATGTTCCTCAGTGTTCTTTAAAGCACTTGAAAATGCATATGAAATTCTAGCCTAAGCTAACTATATTTCCAAACCAGCTAGATTTTGGATATCTAGTTGGTCTTTAAGGTGCTGTCAAACCTGGATCTTGCTCTTGAACAGCAGACCAATATGGCTACTCACCCCAAACTAGCCTAAGCCAGAGTACATTCCTTACAGATTCACCTTGGGGGCAGACTCTGGCAATTGTAAAACATACTTGAGAATATGAGGGCTTAGTTAAGCTCTGAACATCGTTAAGCAACACGCTGGCAATCCCCAAAAGCTCTCCCCAGTCCAGTGGAACCTGACTCTGATGTTAGTTGGAAACCTTCTGTCTGATATCAGATCCCTGCTCCTTACTACCTACATCCAGCTAGCTGCTTCAGTCACCTTTTACTCCAGGTTGCTTCTTTAGAGGCTCCTTAGAATCACAAGTCAACTGGAAAAGGGCAAGCTTTAATTTGATGATAATATCAAGTTCATAAGGCAACCAGTGACTATACACAAGATATAGCCTAGTAATATACATGGTATGTATAACCTGTGCTCATAAAGTTGCATCTCATTTCAGTTCGCTACAGTTACCTAATTTGTGTATTTTTTCATGTACACCCATCATTCCTCCTCTTATGAATGAGACTGGTATTTTAATTTAAAAATGAACATTGGTTGTGTTCTGTTTGATCTTTGCAAACACCAGTAACAAAAAAGAGAGGGGTCCCAACCCAAACAGGGCACAAGCCCTAGGAACCCAATAAATATATGATTATTATACCAAATTTTTTGTTATTTGTGTCTTACTCACCAAGTGAATACAAAAAATGTACAATCAGTCAAATATTTACAATGCATACATCTATAAATACAACAAGTACACACATCTGTCCCATAGTTGCTGCAAAGAGTCAATGACAATTCTATAATCTAAGTAACCTGGAGTAGTCCTTGGAATGATTCTTCCTCTCGTGTTCACATCAGGATGGTCAATGTAAAGGTAAGTGTCCAAAACAGCAATATCAGAAGAGCCTAATAGGATCCCTCTGGATCTCCAGGTAGGTGGCAACGAGCCCACCAGCTTAGAGTTGCTCGTTTCGGTTTCCCTTCATCCTGGCCTCCTCTCTAACATAAAGGCATTAATAATTATAAACCATCCTTACTAGATACATTAAAAATTATATAACATTCCTTACATACATTGTATATTGTGTAGCATACTTACACACACATAATAGTCCCAATCACACTCTCCAGATGGCTATTTTCGTTTGGATATTTTCCGTTTCTAATCAATGCTAATTCACAGCAGGTGCTTGTCTGCAGTAACGAGCTCTTTTAAAACATGTCTACCTACATGCATTCACCTCTCTTAAAGGTATAGTACCACAATCAATCTGTGACTTACAAAAATACTGCAAAATTAATCTCATTATTTAATCCATATGGGGTTATACAGTTCATTCTAAAAATCCATTTGGCTTCACTCTGTAATAACTCCTGTTGTCATTGTGATCAGATCGCACTACTTCCAAAACAGAGTATCTTAGTTCCCTTTCATTATTATGCTTTTCGGCAAAATGATCCACTAAGGGGGCTTCTAAGTTTCCTGTACGGATCTTGGAGAGATGTTCTCTTATTCTCACTTTTACTGGTCTCCTAGTACTTCCCACATATACCAGTTACCTAATTTGTGTATTTTTTCATGTACACCCATCATTCCTCCTCTTATGAATGAGACTGGTATTTTAATTTAAAAATGAACATTGGTTGTGTTCTGTTTGATCTTTGTACACATTCACATGTGGTATGCCAAAAGGGAGGCATTTAAGCAGCATGAACATAGCCAGGGCTATGCAAAATAACATTTTTCCCACTAGAGGTTAGGAGGAATAGTGAGGAATGGTGAATGGATGAATACATGTGCCTGTACAAAACAGGTTATAATACTTTTAAAAAAAAATAGAAATAGGCTCCAGTAATAAAGGAGAAGCAGAACAATGGTCCAGAAGAGGGATATGATCCTGAATAACTGTGGGAAAGTGTGTTTCTCTTTAATGAAGTATAATTTTGCTCCAGGAAGATGAGCATTGCCTAAGAAGATAAAATATCCTGTGATTTGTGCTGCATCTTTTCATCATTAAGGGGTAGATTAAAAGGTTGGAGCACCTTTCCTGTTAGGAAAAGCTAGAGTGTGCAGGCCTTTTCAATTTAGAAAAAGACAACTCATGGGATAAATTATAGAGGTTAATAAAATTATGCATGGAGTGGAGAGAGATAATTTTTCTCTCTCTCCCAAAATACTACAACTCAGGGGCATCCAATGAAGTTGATGGGCAACAGATTCAGGACAGACAAAACGAAATGCTTCCTTACTCAACAAGTAATTCAGGGCCAAGCTTCACATGACGAATGACACTTGAATGGCAAGTGGATTGAGTGGAGGGCAAGTGAACAGGGAGAAATACACTTGCTGTTCAAGTGTCATTCGTCATGTGTAGCTTGGCCCTCAGTTGTGGAATTCCTTGCCAGTGTAGTAAAAACTACCAGCACAGGCATCTTTAAAAGGGGATTAGACAAAGTCATGGAGGAGATGTGGCTACTAGTCCTGGTATGGCAGAACCCCCTCCAAACTTTCACATACCCTGCCACCCACCCTAAACCTCCCTTGACAGGTTTGGGGCTTCCCAAGCAGGTAAAGGCCGGTCACCATATGCCACCTGTCTAGCCTCTGCTTTAGCAGGCAGAAAGCTCTGACCTAAATCCTCCTCTCTCCGCTTCCAGAGGCTCCACTAGACAGGCAGCCCGTTCCATGTATTTAGCTCCCCTCATCCAGCTACTGCCTAGGGCTAACTCAGATGTCGTTTTCCCTGTATACACTACCACCATTTACTTCACTTAGCCCATATAACATGACTTGAGCATCTGAATCTCTGTGTGTAATATTTTCCCTCAGCCAACAATTTCAAGCCAGCCAGGGTTAAAACAAAATTAAACTTTATTTACAAGATGAAACATAGGAGTGAATAATTTTTAACTCATAAATATAATGGGGTTAAACAGGGAATGTTTCAATGTAATAGGACAAGTTTAACTGCCAACTGTCTCTCTGCTGCCCCCTCTCAGTAGCCCCCAAAAGCCTTCTCTCCTTTTCTATCCCTCCAACCGACTCTAGCTCCCATTGGCCAAGTATTCCTCCTGCTTCCATTGGCTGGTTTCTCAGGAAAGGTGGAGCTAGAGCCAATCCTGTCTGTCACACCTGGTGACTAAAGGGAACCTCCATAGTCATAGGCAGCAAACTTCTGAAACCCAGTGCTAGGAGGCAACATTAAGGGAAGGCCTTGGCCTTTGTGCTTTGTTGGATGGCCCACAGGGGTGATTAGCAGGCCGCTATGTGAAACTAGATGCTGGACTAGATGGACAGCTAGTGTCATTCAGCAGGGCTGTTCTTTGGATGTCATTGAGTTGATTGAAGCTGGAACCAGACAAAATGATGCCAACTATGGCTGAAAGAGAGCTGAAAGTAGGGGGAAAGTTGTTTAAGGGTTTGGGGTCTCCTGGTTACTCCTAATGTTCTGCTAGATCCATTGCTGCACTTAAATCTCTAGATGGAGGCAGAGGCTTAAAGTACTTCTCATCTAGAGAAAAAGGTGTGCATCCTTTTAAGAATCTCTTATTAGCGTCTATGAATGCTGGCCATGAATATACGTATGAGCACATTTTGTGCACTACAATAACATGCTCAACACTATAAATTGAAATAAAGTACATTTGAAATGTGCATATCACATTATATCAAACAATGCAAAACAAAAAAAATCACATAACAAAAAAACCCTTTTACTAGGACCTATCAAAACATGTTTTGGGATTTTTATGATCTCTGTCTAAAAATGCTCAGACTTACTCATTTTTGCCTCTGTTACTCAGTTTCCAGCAACCCTCCTGCCTTTGTTAAAGAAACACTCATAGAAACAGCATAGAACAAAGAACCCCTTGCATCCCAGATTATTGGTAGAAATAATGTTTTCCACACTTAGAACTTTCCCTCCAATTATGACCATGAATCCATGTGAGGCATTTTATAACAGAGATGCTTAGGTCATCTAATTGTCTGTCTTTTGAGCATGACTCTTAACTTTTGGCTACTGAGAGTTCCTGCTTCTGGTAGGTAGGGAAACACAAACAACAATGTGTTACATAGTGAAAAGGAGAGGTGACTCAGAGTTTATCTGAAAGTAACATTCTTGTTTTTATTATTCTGCTTCCTCTTTATCAACAATCAAGCTATAATAAACAACTTCTGAGCATTAACATAGAATCCTTTCTGGGAACTTACTAAAAATAGTGAACCAGAGGCTCATTTTATTTTCCCTTTAAAGCACACACATCACATGATTCTTTGTATGCCTGTATTATGAATACATAAGCCCAGTTGAAGTAGAAGAAGGAAGTCCTCCCCCACCACCACCCCAAACATTTCTTCAAACTTCCTAGAGCTGTAGTTTTCAAAATGTGAAATGGACTTCCTGGGCAGAAGTAGACAAAAGACTAAAGATGATGTTAAACACAACTGTCGGTCTGAGTAGACAATATTGAGTAGATGGATGGCTTCTGGTAACGAAGCATAAAAATTCGCAGTAACAAAGAAAAGCAGTGCCAGTTTAGCTTGTCTTTCTATGTCTTCCACTGCAGAGTCTCTCACCACAGGGGACTAATTAAACAAGGACGCTCAAGTGAAGAGAGATGCCTTGTTAGCTGGGAAGCAGAGACCCGAAACAGACGTGACGAGTTACCTCAATTCAACCTGGGTTTCCTTGCCTCAAAGTTTGATGGGAAGTGTAGGCGTCCTTGCAAGTGCATCGCTGCATTTCTCCTTCCCCTGCTTGCATGGCCCGGAGCTACATAGCCACACATGCTCTGCCCCCCCCCATCGCACTGAGCGTCACTTCATCTCCCCCCCTCCCTCGTCTGGCCCAGTCCCCGCAGTTCTGGGCTGGGCGGCTTCTGGTGGGGGGCGGGCGAGTGAGGGGGAGATGCAGCATGCTCCAGGAGCCTTTCCTCCCGCTCTCCCGGTGCAGCCTGGTGTCGCTCTGTGGAGGCTGGGCCAGGCGAGGGGGGGGGGAGATGAAGTGACGCTCAGTGCGACGGGGGGGAGGCAACTCCCCCCCTCGCCTGGCCCAGCCCCCACAGAGCGACACCAGGCTGCACCGGAAGAGCGGGAGGAAAGGCTCCCGGAGCATGCTGCATCTCCCCCTCACTCGCCCGGCCCCCACCAGAAGCCGCCCAGCCCAGAACTGCGGGGACTGGGCCAGACGAGGGAGGGGGGGAGATGAAGTGACGCTCAGTGCGACGGGGAGGGGGGGAGGCAGAGCACGTGCGGCTATGTAGCTCCGGGCCACGCAAGCAGGGGAAGGAGAAATGCAGCGATGCACCTGCAAGGACACCTACACTTCCCGTCAAACCTTGAGGCAAGGAAACCCAGGTTGAATTGAGGTAACTCGTCACGTCTGTTTCGGCTCAAAGTTTTAAAAGACAGAGTGGAAGGCTCTGTCAGTTTCACCTTTCTAGAGCCTGCAAAGATCTCTCTTCATAGTGTTTGTTTATTTCATCTTCTCCTCCCGAAGTCTCTGTCAATTTCACCTCCCCTTTGGGAGGTGTCTCAATCACATTTCAATTTGTATTCATTCTTGGCAGGACACTTCTTGTTTGCTTTCTGTGTAATCTGTGTTTGCAGTCCCCATAACAGGTACTGCTGTCTCCATTTTTTCCCTGTATCCTCCAGGCGAGTGTCTGACATATCTTGCAATAAAAGGAAGTAATCAAGTTTCAGGTCAGCACAGAACAAAAAGACAAAGACTGAAAGGAGGAAACAGGAACACCACACCTGATTTTGATTGACTTAATAGGAATCTTCTAGAAGATCCTGGGAGGGAACAGACACCCA
The DNA here is from genome assembly GCF_028583425.1 of Eublepharis macularius. Classification (NCBI taxonomy): domain Eukaryota; kingdom Metazoa; phylum Chordata; class Lepidosauria; order Squamata; family Eublepharidae; genus Eublepharis; species Eublepharis macularius. The sequence continues at coordinate 192,497,303 of NC_072790.1, forward strand.
GAATGATCATTCAGAGCATTACTTAAGAACCCCAAATCTCACCAGTATTTTTTTTTGCCCTAACAGACTCTGTCACTGTTATCATGCTCAATTACCTCCCCCAGTATCTATACCCATGCTAGACTAGCAGCCTCTGTTCTATTTCTTGCCTTTATCCTGGGCCGTTTCCACATGGCTTACCTGCTTGCGTTATGTCCCGGCAGATCGTGCAAAAAACGCAGAAGATCGCGTTTTTTCAAACGAGATTTGTGCAACGTCATGCAAAAAACCGCGATCTTCCACGTTTTTTGCGCAATCTGCCGGGACATAACTCAAGCAGGTAAGCCATGTGGAAACGGCCCTGCTTTGAATTTGACCTTGAAAATTCCCCTTCCTTCTAGAACCAGTCCCCAAGTTCATTTTATTTATACTCACAAATTGCCTCCTCCTGGGCATACGTCTTCCCAGCTGCCCAGCTCCACTCCCTCAGTTCCCAAGGAACCCCCCTTTTTTCTGTATTCCTGGGACTGAATCGCTTCTCAAAATATACACTTTTGCCTGCTCTAAGACCACTTCTGTTTGGTGAGCTGCAGAACTCTTACCTGGCAATAGGAAATATGTAGTTTTTCATATTGGATTTCCTTGTTACCTGGACTCCTGGATCGGTGTTGGACTGCACCTCCTCCTCTCTGCTGTATGAGTAGGATAACTTAGACTCTGCTACTCAAAATCGATATCACAACTAGACAGCCAATTCTCCTGCTTTGCTGTATTGTATGATTCCTCTTTAATAAACTGTTTCTGATCTTCATCTTGTTTGGGTTTATCCCACCATTCTGGTAGTGCTTCGTAACCTAGTTACAGATCTTTATTGCTGTTGTGTGAGTCAGTGACAAAATGCAAAATAGTAAGTCCCTAAGCAAGTAGTGAGGGGTTACAGAGGGGTAGGTTTCTTTCTTGCTATGTGTGTGGGTTTCATTAGGTAAATGGTGGGCCGTGTTCACACTGACATGTACTTAGTATACTTGTGGCCCTGATCAGACACAGTAACAACTCACACGTGTGAAAAGCCAATTGTGCTGTGCTGACTGCTAGGAAGGAATATAGTGAGACAACATACGAAACAGGCACAAACATGTCAACAGATGGCTCTCATTTGCAAGTGTGTGTGCATTTGTTTGTGCTTTTTTATAATTACAAAATGGGCTTGAGGGAGGGGGAGAAAGTTGGGAGTTATTTTATTTAAGTTTAAGTGTTTTAAATCCATTATTGTAAGCCACCTTGAACCACAAGGAAAAGTGGGGTAAAAATGTTTTAGTAAAGCAGACAAACAAACAAATGTCCCCTGTGCTCGCTAAGGCCCCTGCTAGGACAGTAGCAACACAAGAAGCACCACTAGAGAGCCTGGGAAAGATTTTAACATCACATGTCCCAGTGCCTTTCTTAAGACAATTCCAGTGAAATCCTAAGAAGAGGATTTCACTGCTTAGGATTCATCACCAGGAGAAGTGACAGGTTCCTTCTGATGTATATTTCTTACTTAGTTGTAATATACTGCTGTGGGACTGCTGCCTGAACAATGTGAATGGGTGTCAGGACTTGCCCTGACCCAACCTCAACATGGGAGAAAAAAATCCTCAGAGGAAGAAGTCTCATCAAGAGCTAAAGAGGCTTCTATGGTCCTCACTATATCTGAGGCTTCCCAGAGCCTCTTGAGGAAGACCCTGACTTCTCTAGCACAGCAGGCTCCCATTTAAGAGCCAAGGACCAGAGATGCCCTGAGCAGACCCATCCATCTCTAGCAGAGTCTCCTCCAGAACCCCAGGAGGAAGGAAGAAGGTGGAGACAAAACTTAACAGCTTAAGACATTCTGCACTCTAGTCTCATGTACGACACTCTCTAGATCTCTGCAGGAACCAGGACCCAACTGTGACTACAGGAAGGGGTGAGGTTATCAGGTTCCTATATAGCCTTTAGTTGAGCTCCAACTTTTGATTGTTCAATATCTCTCTACTTTAGCTTGTGGCAATCAGTGTGTGTGTAAGGTGCCATCAAATCACAGCTGACTTATAGCAACCCTATGGGGTTTTCAAGGCAAGAGACTTCAGAGGTGGTTTGCCATTGTCTGTCTCTGCGTAGCAACCCTGGACTTCCTTGGGGTCTCCCATTCAAGTACTAATCATCAGCTTAGTTTCTGAGCTCTGACTGGGCTAGATGTATTGTTGAAGGCTTTCACTGCCAGAGAACGATGGTTGTTGTGGGTTTTCCAGGCCGTATTGCCGTGGTCTTGGCATTGTAATTCCTGACGTTTCGCCAGCAGCTGTGGCTGGCATCTTCAGAGGTGTAGCACCAAAAGACAGATCTTTCAGTGTCACTGTGACACTGAGAGATCTCTGTCTTTTGGTGCTACACCTCTGAAGATGCCAGCCACAGCTGCTGGCGAAACGTCAGAAACTACAATGCCAAGACCACGGCAATACAGCCCGGAAAACCCACAACAACCATCAGACTGGGCTAGGCTGATAGCTTCTTAAAGCCTGCTGTTGAGCTCCTACTCTGAGACTCTGCCTCTGCCCAGCTTGATCTTGGCTCCCTGGAAACTCCGTGCCCTTTCCCCTGGTTGTCCATATAGCGAATGGGACAATAGATGTTTCTCCTAAAGAAACTGCAGCCAGGACCTATGACATAACAATACTAATGTTCCTTAACAACGGTCAATGCTTCCTCAGTGGGTGATAATTTTTAGAATATAGTTCTGCAATGACTCTGTTCAAATACCTACTGTGTGTCAACATGTAAAGCAACAGTGGTTCTGAATTTTGGAAAAGATGTAGTGAAAGCAGCAGAGAGAGAGTGGTAGAACCACCCTGGGCTGCAGTATCTCTCTCCCTGGAGATCTGGTATAGCGGCACAAATCTGCCATAAAGGTGCTTCTTTGCCTCCACTTGTGCTTTGCCTGTATGTTTATAAACAAAGAAAATGTTACAAAAATGCTGTAAGACTCCAGTGCTGTCTTCTTTAAAGAGAACAGCGCAGTTGAGTGTTAGCCCCTGGGACTTCTCACCACTCATAAAAGTGGGCAACATAATAATATTGTAAGCCGACTTGGAGATCAAGCAATCAAAGGTGTAGGATACAAGTATTTAAAATAAAATTTTAAAATTAACACAAAATATACACATGTACTTCCTGCATGAGTTATATACACCATTCAAAAGACAGGTGCAACATTAAATTGTAGCATATATTTGGGCTGCATCCAACCACCAAGTAGAATAGATGGAACACAGTACCCTTAGATGTTACTGAAACTCACTGCCTTAAAACCCAAACTACACATTACATGTAACACATGATTGTCGTGAAAATGTGCAGCCATATGTTAGCTGTGAATTCCCCACAGAAAAGCAATTCCGAAACTCAATCCACTCAACTGCAGGGGCCCAGTTGGACTGGGACTGGGGTGCAAGGGGAGGAAGGGCTTCAGCCCCCCCTCCCAATGTTGTTTTCCTGACCAATATGGCTGGGGGCATTATTTGCTTCATCTGAGGGCTGCAAGTGCTCTGAATACTTGTACTTGCAGCACTCCCACACACACATGGGGCAAATAATGCCTTCACTGTCATTTCAGATTGGGAAAATAACTGTCATGTGTTACATGTAATACATCATTTGGACCTTTGTATATTTATTTATTTATAAGTATCTCCATGATTTCACATTTGATCACACTTTGACAGGGCTTTTTGGGGGGGTGGTACTCCTAAAAACCAGCACCTTTTGAAGGCCTCTCCCAAGTCCTGAGGAGAAATTGGTGGAAATTGGTGCAACCTTGTATGTGAATACTCTCTCTCTTTTTTTGACAAAAAGTATTGGATTTGATTAAAAAGTCCAGTAAGGCAATTGGAGGGTACATAAACTCAGGCAGCCAGCAGGTATCCTTTCTCTGAACAAGGTAATGAGATCTGACTTGAACTTCCTTAATGTTTTATGGTTTCAGAGAAAAATGCATTTATGATGTTCCATATTCTCTGAGGCACCTTGCATCAGATTTTACAAGTTCTGCTCAAATGTGATAGATGTCTTCCTGAAGTGTGAGTGTCATTGTCCCAAAAAAACCTCTGACTTGTAAAAGCATACTGACAGCAACCTGAAAACCAGGTTTCCCCTCAGCTAGATATGTGGGAGAGGATTGTATGTGTGCTTGAAAAGCAGCAAGCACACTTTCATGTTTTTCTGTATACGCTTGTAGTTTTCACCCAACCTCATTGACAATATTCGTGTTAGTTTATTTCCATTTTACAAAAAAGGAGAGCTGAGGATCTGTGTGACTACAGGATGAGGGGGATTTGATCCCTCAAATGCAGTTCCAACTGATGAGAAATGAAAACAAATCAAGGAGAAGTTACAGTCCAGAAATTTGCATAACCAGTACTGCAATGCCCACTCAGTGCGACTTCTTTTTTTTAGCATCAGCCACTCTTGAAAATTCAGAAGAACCTGAAAGGTACTCGTGTTGACAAAAGTAGAGTTGTGATGGCAAAAGTGAATTGTGATGTAAATTGAAGCAGGCCACTTTTTTAAAAAAAAAGTTTAAAGCCCTGCTGGAGATATCTAAAGGTGTCTTCTGAGCTGTGAATAAGTTTATTGTTCAATAGAGCAAATATTTAATACTACGCCAATCACCAACCCTATGATTTCACATGTAATTGATCACCTGTTTGAGGATATGTCAGCTGTTGTGGCGGGGGATCTTTCTGCATGGCAGACAATTGACTCCAGACGGCCTTTCCTTTTCATTGTATTTTCTTATTCCAACCTGGCTTCCCCTGCCTGGATGGCTGAGAATATTGCGACCCTTTCCTTTGCAGGTTACTCCTTCCGCCACACATGCCCCCTGTAGTCATAGGGAAGGTGTTGGCCTTCCCTTTGCTAAATCCTGCTTGTTTCAGATGCTATAAGCATCTGTCTTTTTGCCTGTAACATGCTGTCTGCTATTTTCCTGGGATGTCTGGAGTCTGAGTCTGCACATGGCATGAGGGGGATCTGGATGAATTTGCATGGAGTGAGGGGTGCCCTCGGTGATACTTGGATGCTCTGCTTGCAGTTAATTTTTGCATGGGGGAATATTCACACATGGTGTCCCATACCTGCAAGTCATACTAGTATCGTTAATTCTACAAGTTCATTCTGTTGCATATATAGACCATTTGCTCATATATGTCCTATTACTATTATCAGTACTACTCTTATTTCCTTCTCTCCCTCTGTTGGCTCCCACACTGTCACACTGAGATGGTCACTTCTCAGAGATGGGACTTGGGGTTTTTTTCATGTTACTCTGGATAACATCACATATGTTTATGATACTATACAAATAATATTGATGGAAAAATACCCTCAAGTCATAGCTGACTTATGGCCACCCCTGTTGGGGTTTTCAAGGCAAGAGACTAACAGAGGTGGTTTGCCTTGCCTGCTTCTGCATAACGAGTCAACAATCTGGTTTTCTGTGCAGGTCTCCCTTTCAATTACTTAGACCAACTCTGTTTAACTTCCAAGATGTGACGAGATCAGGCTTGCCTGGACTATCCAAGGACTTATGGAAATCTCTAGGGGCTCTGTTGCTGTAATAATGCATTCATCACTGAAGACTGTCACATCTTGAATAAGGTTTAAGCATTCTGAAAACCATGTGACTTCTTTCTTTCCGGGGTTGTTTCCACGCAGAGCTCTTGTTCCACCCATCCTTCCCCCTAAATGGCAGTGTTTTTCATTTGGGTTTCTATACAACATTGTCAAGCATTTGTCCACCTCTGGGATTTTCCCAGCTCTGCTGTGGGTTTTCTCAAATGTACTTTGTTATGGATCTTTCCAAGAAAACCGTACCCAAAGTGGGTTTGGGAAAGCATGAACAGGAAGGTGCAGATTTCTGTACCTCATCCCACCCCCAAAAATCTAGCACTGCACCCAGTGCCATCTCCCCTTGTACACCTCCATTTCTGATGACAACAGCAAAAAAAAAAACCATCCAGCAAAAAAAAATCCCATGAGAGGCAAGGGGGGAAATGGATACAAGGGGAAAGCACAGGGGAAACCCCAGTGTAGCTCTGTTAATGCTGCAAATGGCTTTGCATTCACAGTGGCAATTAGAGTAAAACAGGGAATCGCCCCCATGCAAAAGCAGCCTAACTTTGGGGAGCACCATGGCTTTGGGGATGTCATGCAGCTTAGACTGCATTTTTAGCATTTTCTACAAATATGTGAAGCTGCCTTTTTGCTATAGTGAGTCAGATCACTGCCCATCTAGCCCAACCCCATCTACTTTGACTGTCCACAGTTCTCCAGGGTCTCAGACAGTGATTTTCTCCACCTACACTATCTCAGCTCTTTTTATTAGAGATGTTAGGGACTGAATATTGGAATTTCTGCATGCAAACCACGTGTATTGTCACTAAATTATAGCACCTGGGGAAAACATGCAACTGCTAAAGGATCCCCTCCACTGAATTCCACAGTAGAAAGCAGCTACAGGGGCATGGATTGTGCTGAGAAAGGGTGGGGGTAACTCCTCCCTGTGCTATTTCCAGAATAAAAAATTCCTTCTCCCAGCTGATTTAAGCAGTAGTAGAGAAAAGAGAACAGGTACCAGTGTTGTGCTTGGGGGTTTCCCCCCTACTGGGTAATAAAGCAACGAGGGGCATTTTTTGATTTGAAAAAATATGTGAGGAAAGTTAAACTCTCACTTCTTCTGTGCTGCAGCTGTGATCCATAATGCCCCCACCCAGTACTTTTTGCAGGTACATTTTCAGTTGCAGGACTGTTCAGGAGGGCTTTTTTGAAAAAATACTGAATAAAGATGTTCAATGTTTGTGAACTTTAGCCAGCTGTCATTGCTTTGCTCCTTGTATGTATTATACTGCTTATCGCTTTCTTTTACATTATTTGACTTTATTACACTGTTTTAGTGCATCGTTCTATAATTGCGTAACCCAATTTTATTCATTACTGGTTGTATGTTCTCTATTACACTTACTGCATTGTTTTAAATTCTGTAAGCCATCTTGAGTGTCAGTGAGAAAGGTGGACAATAAATGAAGTAACTAAGTAAGGAGATAAATAAAATTCAGTAATGGCTTCCTGAAATATGACATGTGTAAGGCAAACTGTGCCTGCCTAAATCTCCTTTGGTCATGTGCCAAAATGGACAAGAGGCTTATGTTTGTCTGGTCCCATTCTCAACTTTCATTAATTGTTTGGAACAGATGACTGATATGTGTAGACAAGAATCATGTCACATTTTTTTAAGCATTGCATTCATACTCACCTCTCTATATATGCACAGATTATGATCCACTTCTTTTGAGTAACACACAGAGGCTGGGTGAGAAGCATCTGGGGCCTGCCGTCACAGCCAAGATCCTTCTTTTTAAAGCCTACACTGAACCAATGGCTAGGGAACCACCAAAGGAACTATTCATGGAACACAAGCCATGCCATGCCCTTCTCCTCATTTAGCCACTCCTAAGGAGGATGGTGGTCTTCAGACAGACAACAGCCTTACTGGATGGACAATAGCTGCTGCTCATCAAGGGCATAGGGAATTCTCCCTGTCTTCCTAAAGCAATCCTTTCACTCCTTAACAACCCAGTCACCTCCCTGGCCAGTCTACTGCTCCTGATATAGATGGGGGATTACAAAGATTTGTGGACAATGAGCCCATCAAAGGCTACTAGACATGGGGATTAAGGGGAACTCCCAACATACAGAGGCGGTCAGCCTCTGAATACCAGTACTTGGGGGCAGTGTTAGAGAAGACCTTGCCCTCTACACCCTGATGGGTGACCCCCCAGGACAACTGGCTGGTCATTGTGTGAATCAGACTGCTGGACTAGATGGACCACTGGTATGATCCAACAGAGCTCTTCTTATGTTCTTATGTTCACCCTCATCCTTTGGAATCCCCACTAAGCTAAAAGAGCAATCTACATGGTCCTACTTTTGCACTGCAGCTGGAAAAAACTCATACTAGAGCTCTTTAAATGTGTGTGTGGGTAAACTCTAGGATTGCTGGATGTTTACATAAACTACTTGTTCTATGATTTCCAGCTTGCTGAATTATACAGGTTTGCTCTCGGAGTGGTGTGGCGTTCTTTGCATTGTGTGAAGAGCCTTTGTGCGATTTCTACTGAAATATAGTTCATTAAAATGGCATTGTTATATAAGTAAAAGGTATGCATACCAGTCTATTCAGCACCTCTATTGTTTGCCTGTTTCCTAAAGATTTTCTGTGGGCTGTTCCCTGCCTAGGGATACAAGATCTTGTGTTTCAAACAAGGCAGGAAAATATTTCCCAAATGCAGGTTGGTAATTTGATCCTGCTTGCTTTCCTGCTCATTTACACCACTGGCACATAAACAGGGGTTAACACCCTCCAGCTATTTGCTATGGAAAGATGAGAAGGCCCATTAAGCCAAGCGGGCTGTATTTCATCATACTGTCTGCAGCTAGTGAGGCTGGACTGGGAGATAACAGAGCATTGTAAACTTGAAAGTGGCACCCCAGTATTCTTGTCTTCCTAGCTCAAACCAGTTTGTCTTACTCACACCATCTCCACGTAACAATTGCTGGTTTATTAATAAACTGCAAAGGTGAAGTCACTGGTTTCAGCAAAAGCCTTTTGCAACTTTTTATCATACCCCCCCAATGCAGTACTTTCTGTAATCAGGTTCCTATCAGTACATAATACTAACAGAAACTAGAGATTGGCTCCAACTGCTTTTCTGTTCTTTCTTCTGATTCTGCTCCTCACTTAGAGTTGCCAGCCTCCAGCAGGGGCCTGGAGATCTCCAAGAATTACAAGTGATCTCTAGATTACAGAGATCAGTTCACTTGGAGAAAATGGCAGGTTTGGAAGGTAGGCTCTATTGCATTACATCTCCTCTGAGCTCCGCCCCGCTCCAAACTGCTCTCCCTAGACACCACCTCCAAATCTCCTGGAATTACACAGTTCGGAGTTGGCAACCCTATGACTGTATCCCCTGTTCGACATGGTTTTTGTCCACCTTGGCCCTATGATCACCAGCACAGCCTTTTTGGTGGTCAAGATGGTCCCTCTCCTTCCACTTTTGTCAATGGAAAAGTCGAAAGAATATAACCCCAAATCCTATGCTGGTTTTCAAAGATTTCTAAAATACTACTGCAGTGTTTTCCTTGTCACTTTTATTCTGCTCATCATACTGTGATCTTGCTTGTATTTTGTTTTATTGGTGCATTGAGATAATTGGCATGTATCTTTGTCATGTTTGTATGGAATCTTGTATGGGATTTTACTACTTATTATTTTTGCTGCTGTTAATAGAAAGTGATAATGTATGATTTATTATCCAGTTTTATTTGCTGCGTTCATGGAGATTGCATTTGTTTCCTGCTCTTATTGTAAGCTGCCCTTCTGGTTAGAAAGGCAAGCTAGAAGTAAAATAACTAAATGAGTAACAGAAGAGCGCAGAAAATTCAGAGGCTGAAAAAATTATGTAAGGAAGGAATACTGGTGCTAATACTGTGCAATATTTAGGGTTGCCAGAAGTCTCCTGTAGCTATGCCTTAACAGCTGCAAGTTCTGCAATAGCAGACATCTCCATGTGAGTTTCTCTTGCCACAGTCTGCAAAGGCATAGGACAATTGTAACTAGATTATTCACACACACACCCAACACACACATAACAGCCACTAATAGAAACTGCTTGCATTTTAAACTCTGTGATATTTATTGTATATTTATATTTCTTAAAAATTGATAGTATTGCTGCATTACTTGCAATCCAGCCATCTAGATTTTTGCCTAATGTTTCCCTCCTCAATAAGAAACCTTCATCAAATTATTCAGGATTTAACTGGAAGTTACAGTTCTTAGAATTTCATCATTTCTGTGTGCTTAGCCTTTCTGTAAAATGTTTAGTATGCCGTAAGTGAGGATGACAGAGTTTCATCTTGGAATTGCAAGTCATGTGCTTAATTGGAAATGATTTCAGTTTACTACACTTTAGAGGAATTGTATGATGTCCTCGCCGAACAAGCAGCACATGACTCTGTTGTAAGCCTGCTGTACCTGGGAGGACATTTGATAAGGCTCTCAGGAACAGTATTGCAAGCAGATTAATAGCTCTGATCCAATAAGGGAGCTCTCGGCAGTGGCATCATCTCGGAGAATGAGTGTGGTGTGATTGCTTCTGGCTTCTTGGATCACGCCAGCCAATGAAAGATTAATGAGAAGATGAGGTTTTATAGGCAACATCTCATCCTACCACAGAGTCACAAGTGTGATGTGAACCAATCAATATCATTTCATCCTCCCCTCAGTAGCTAATGAGAGCAAGTTTATAGGAAGTGAATTCATCTGCAACCCAAGATTAACCTTTAAGCATTCAGTTTTGGCCAGTTTTTAAAGAAACTTTGCATCAGTGCTACAAAAATGGGGGAAAGCTTTAATGAAATCCACCAGCCCCAGCCTCTGACTCCCCTCAATTTTATTCATATTTAATTCATATAATTCTGGGATCTTTGAGACCCAAGTTTATAAGAGTATATGTTCAACAAATTAGGGAACCTTCTAGAACAGTCTCGTTCTCCTGCTTAAATGTATTGAGATGAGCAATGTGAATCCATAGTCCCATGAGCAATATTTTTAGTGTCAAAAACAGACCTGCAGCCATAAACCTCTTCTCCTTTGTTCTCACTGTTACTATGCTTGTGAGAGGCAGGGTCCACAGAGGAAACACACACACCCTTCAATTCCGGCCTCACCCAACAGAGTCTCCTCCAGAAAAAAGATACCAACTGAGATATGGGGCAGATAGCACAGGATGGCTGTGATGCACAGTGGATTATCCCTTTAACTAATCAAACTCCCCTTGACTAGTGAAATCTCTGCACCAGCCTGTCTCTGCATTGTGACAAATCAACATTTACAGGCTGCTCATTGGAGCTGGAATTTACCTTCCTGCCACTCCTTTAATGCCAGAAGAGAATTTTTAAGAATTTGTTCTTTTCTTTCCTTCCCTTCTGCCTCTTGCATCAAGAAAAGACTATTTGCTCAATAGGGAATACCACCATTAACAGAACAGGTGCATGGGATTCAGGTCACTGATTAAAACAAGACTATTTTCTCAGTGATTGCATTTTTAAATATTTAAACCAGTCCCTCCTGAGATCCAGAAATACTCCCTGAGATCATAACAACACCAAGGCTTGCTTACTTATCTACAACCTGTTCTTTTTGGCAATAAATTGTAGGTGCCTCACTCTCAGTTGTATACAGTCAGCTCAGGCATAGCACAAAAACATAGTTTTTTAAAAATTACAGTTAATTTATAAAGCCAGGAAACAGTTCACAGACACCCACTGATATCCTGGTTTGCTTTGGCAAATGCTGTTTCATCACCTTTCTTGTGTAGCTAGGGAGTGCATAAGGATGCCAGACCCCCGACAGGGGTGGGGGATCCCCTGCCCCACCCCCATTTACCTGGCCAGTGGGGGGCGCACCTTCCATGCACGCTCCTCTACAGTGCTGCGTACTCCCGTGCAGAGCAGCCACCAGGATCAGGCCTGTTTTGGCCCAGATCGGGGCCGCTGTGGAACGCGGGAGCACTCCTGCACTCCACAGAGGCCCAAAATGGGCCAAATCCATGGCAAAATGGGTGCAGATTGGGCCTGTTTTTGCACGGATCAGGCGCATTTGGTGCCGCTGCGGAGCGCAGGAGCGCTCCCGCACTCCACAGCAGCTCAAAATGGGCCCGATCCACACAAAAATGGGCCTGTTTCAGGTGCTGCAAAGCGCAGCGCCTCAAAATGGGTCCGATCTGCAGGTGCGTTTTGAGCTGCTGTGGAGGGCAGGAGCGTTCCTGCCCTCCACAGGGGCCCCCAACCCAAGCCCCTGTGGCGCGTAAGCGTGCTCCCAGGGCTGCGTGATGATGTCACTTCCTGGAAGTGATGTCAACACGCTTGTGGGAACGCGCGCACGCGTTGCGCATGTGCTCCCCCCCTGCTCAAAGCTAAGAGCCAGGCGCCAATCCCCCGCTGGGAGATCGAGGGGGCCTGGCAACCCTAGGAGTGCATGACTGCAGCACCAGCAAACAAGCCATGATATTTGTGTTTGTATAGCATGTCAAACTGTTGTAAAACTGCGGTCAAGAAGCAAACTTCAAACCGAGGTTTCAGATCCTAGAATAAACCATTGTTTCACATTTCTTTTCCTGAGCTGCGCCTGTGAGTCAACAGAGACAGACTGCTTTCAGTTTTCAGTTTGCTGCAACTATCTGCAGTAGCTGAGAGAGTGATATGGTCCAAATTGGTCTAGACTAGAGATAAGCATGAGTTTTTCCTTGTGTGTATTAAGCTTTGCCAGGATCTTGTAGATAATTCCTCTAGTTAAAAAATGTTTTATACTTAACCACAGAAGTTTTCGTTATTATACTGTTCTCACAACACAATAAATATAAATGAAAAATTGTTTTAAAGAAATTGGCATAATTGATGAGGCTTTCCTCAAGGAACTTTGGGAACTATAGGGGTTTTTAAAGAGTTGTTTAGGGTTGCCAACTTCCAGATTAGAGCTGGACATCTCCTGGAATTATAACTGATCCCCAGACTACAGAGATCAGTTCCCCTGAAGGAAAAGACTGCTTTGAAGTATGGACTTTGGCATTATATGCTGCTGAGGCCTCTCTCATCCCCAAACCGTGCTCTCCCCAGCCTTCATCCCCAGATCTCCAGGAATTTCCCAATCAGGAGTTGGCATCCATATTAGCATTACTAGTAACGATTTTCTATCTTCCTGAGATATACTGTTTCTACAGTTCCTTGAGGAGATGCCATGACAATTCATTCCTTTTAGGTTTATAGTATATATTGTATACTGGCAAACAGAAACCTAATAAATAGGAGTCTAGTGGCACCTTAAAGATAAACTATATTTGAGAAATATCTCTAATCCATAAAATCTGATGCTGGAATAAAATTGTGTTAGTCTTTGAAGTACCTCTAGATGCCTATTTATGTGCTCTGCAACAGCCTTCATATGCCTACTGCTCTGTAAACTGAACAAAGTAGTTCCAGAGAAAAGCATGTTCAGCTGCTTGTACCAATATTGCACTTCCTTTGGGTGGACTTTGGTGGGCACCATCAGAGGCTGATGTTCACTGCTTGTGCTGCACAGGCGGACAGGGAAAATCAAGACATAACTCTGCAAAGTTTGTACGTGGCTTGAGAGTCTTTGGTTGCTGAATGAGACTTCCAAAAACCCCTCTGGAGAAGTAACCATGGAGTACGAGTATCTTTTTGCCAGCCATTATTTAATTAATGCAGCCAGTGAATCAGGGAACCAGGACCAGGATCTGAAAAACAACAACAGTACACCACTGTTGTTGCTGTTGTTATTCATTCTACCCCTGGTCACTAGGGCCCACATGACTCAGCAAATCCCTATTGCTCACAGTAATCAATCAGCCAAGTCCTGTCCCCTAACCTTTGTCAGGGGGCCAATTCTTTTTTGAACAAGTTAGCAGTTGTAGGGCCAAATCAGACAATATTTTGGAAGATCCAGCATGTTTTCCTTTCATAAATAGCTGTAGAAGGACTCAGTTTGGAATGGGAACAGGAGAAGGGGACCTAACTCACTCCAGTGTTAGTCTGCTGTCTTGTCCCCCTCCCCCTGCCCACAACAGTTCTTTGCCACATTGGGAAAAACATACAGATTGCCCACAATGGGCAGAAATTCCCTCTGCTGGGCAGTCATTTGTGGTCAAGAAAATGGTATGGAAGGAAAAGTTAAAATGCCTCCCAGTCTAAACATTGGTCCTTATAGGTGTCCGGCCAGGAATCTGACTCTTCTGTTTAATGAATTAAGAACTACTCTGGGATGTATTTATATCGGCCTGGGAACAATTCCTTTTGCAAAAAGGTGTAAGGGCTGTTGCCCTTGGCAATTCTGAGAGGCCACACGGTGGAGAGTCCCCTCTTAGCTTTCACTCCCCTGAGGTTTGCTCAAGGAAATGGATTAGCACCTTTTTAAAATGCAAAGCATTCCTGTCAATAGTAATATGTTACAATCTGCAATGCCAGTGTCCTCTTGCCGGGCAAAGGGAAATAGGAGCCACTTTCCTTTTCTTGGAGATCGAAAGCAGGGTTTCTAGTTCTGGTAACAGCAGCTCACAATTGCAAAGGCCTCCCTGCTTTGCCTGATGACACAGAGCCTTGTCATCCCTCTGCCTGTTCATTAGTTTAAGTTTCTCTTACGATTTCTTGTAAGGCTTAAGGGCCATAAAATTTCTTATCTGCATTTGTGACAATAATAATGACTGAAGTGCATTATTGGATAACTGCTACCTACCATAGAGGGAGCAGAATGTGGGGAAGGGATGCCTCTGGGGGGGGGGAAGTCTCATGAATACATACGTGCACATTTATTTATTTATTTATCTGTCTATCTGTCTGGGTCATTTATAGTCCACCTTTCTCACTGAGACTCAAGGCGGATTACATAGCATGAGATTAGTACAATCAGAAGCAAGGACATTTCCACATAGAGTGAGATTAGTACAGTCAATATCAAAGACATTGCAACAAACAATCCCATAGGATAAATAAATGCAAGTTTACAAAGATATAACATTACCAAAAATTCAATGCAATTCTAGGACTGACATTAGACAACATAGAACTACCCTGTAAGGTCATACTTAAAACAAAAGGTAGCACATAGGAGCACATACTTAAAGCAATAGATAGTATGTAAGGCAACATAGTGGTGAAGTCTGTGGTCCCTAACTCGTTAGTGAAGCATCACTTTGAAATCATCTCCTTACAAAAGAGCCCTCCTATCTGTGTAAAAAGCCCTTTTCAATAATTCAGTTTTGCATCAAAGAGCCCCTCAGGAAAGTGGGGGCTCTTTGGACCTCCTCAGGCAGGCCGTTCTATAGGACAGGGCCATCACAGAGAATGGACATGTACAGGCAGCTCTTGATTTCACCCATGTATGTGATAGATAATACCTTGAACTGAGTATGGTAACTGATAGTAGCCAATGGAGTGACTACAGGGTGGGAGAGATATTCATGCTCCTGTTTACTCCTGATAACAGCTGAGCTGCAGCGTTTTGTACCAACTGGCATCTCCTGGATGACTTAGATGGGAGACCTATGTACAGTGCATTACAATAGTCAAGTCTTGATGTTACCATAGCATGGATCCAGGTGGCCAGATCAGTCAGGATCAAGGTAGGAAGCCATCTTCCAGGCTGCCTTATACTGAATCAAACCATTGGTCCATCTACTCAGACTGGTAGCAGCTCTCCAGGATCTCAGGTGGAGGTCTTTTCCATCACCTGTTACCTGAGCCTTTTAGAACTGGAGATGCAGGAGACTGAACCTGGGACCTTCATGTCAAGCAGATGTTCAACCACTGAGCCACAGCCCCTCCCCAACCCAAATACACAGCTGGTCATTGGACTTGAGTACATTTAAGAGGCATTACTTGAA
This sequence comes from Eublepharis macularius, assembly GCF_028583425.1. NCBI lineage: Eukaryota > Metazoa > Chordata > Lepidosauria > Squamata > Eublepharidae > Eublepharis > Eublepharis macularius. The sequence goes on from NC_072790.1 coordinate 192,512,815, forward strand.
ATATGGTGCATCAAGTAGCCACTTTTTTGTGTGTCTAAATATTTTTGCATAATTGGTAACATTGTTTGCCTCTTTACAAGAAGGCATTTAAATAGATACAGAGAAATGATGTTTCAGGATGCTGTTTATAGTTCTTCCCAAGTCTTTTATCCCCATCCAATAATTGCTTGCAAGGTCAGAGATTATGTGAGCACCTACACATTCAAGGTGTGAATGTGACCACTGTGACATGTTTTCAAATTGGTGTCTCATATACGTATGCTCATCAGTGAGCCAGAAGTGGCTACAGCACTATGCAGAGCTGGTAGCATTTGTTCCTCTGTAAAGCATAAAGTGATATGCAACATAATTTCAAAAATCCTGCTAGATGAAAGCTCTTGCACATAAATAGTGCAGAGGGGTATATTTGGTCCATTGGCAACAAAACAGAAAGTATAATACAGTGTGTTTGGGTATCTAATAGAATGCAACTAAGAGAGAGGGGGAGGGAATGAAGAATTGCTGAGTCACTAATTCATATCATAAGCTGTGGGCTGAGCTAGATCTTCACAGTAGATCAAGCTTGTTGCTGAACAGTTATTTGCAATAAGAAAACAACGGGTAGGAGTGCTTAGCCTTTCTCCATCCACTTTCCCCTTTCTCTACCCAGCTGCTGCCCCCTCCAGGGTTGGGATTATGGGTGCTTGTTTGCCACATCATGGAAAAATCAAAAAGAGTCCAGCAGCACCTTTAAGACTAACCAATTTTATTGTAGCATAAGCTTTCGAGAATCACAGTTCTCTTCGTCAGATGCATGGAGGGCAGAAAGAAACTGGTCAAATATAGAGGAGGAGAGGGGAGGGGAGGAGGAGAGGAGGGATGTAAACAACTCCTTTGATATGGAGATTCAAACAGCTCCTTTTGATGTGGGGATCAGTTTGCTTGTGTAAAGGTTCAAAGGAGTTTGCCGTGTTAGTCTGTAGTAGCAAAATCAAAAAGAGTCCAGCAGCACCACCAAGACCATACAATTCCACTTCAGCACAAGCCTTCGATAACCACATTCCTCCCTGCCAGATGCATCTGACAAAGAGAACTGTGGTCCTCGAAAGCCCACATCAGGTGCCGCTGGACTCTCCCTGACCCCGCCTATGTAAATGAAATCAGTTACCTGTGATAATGAGATAACCATTCATAGTCCCTATTCAGTCCCAGCTTGACAGAGTCAAATTTACATACGAATTCCAATTCAACAGCCTCCCGTTGGATTTTGTTTTTGAAAGGTTTCTGTTGAACTACAGCGACCTTTAAGTCTTTGATGGAATGTCCTGGTAGATTGAAGTGTTCTCCCACTGGTTTCTGGACGTTGCCATTTCTAATGTCAGATTTGTGTCCATTTATTCTTTTGCGTAGAGGTTGGCTGGTTTGTCCAATGTACAGAGCAGAAGGACATTGTTGGAAAGAAACAGTTGGAGGGAATGGCAAGCGTAGTAACAGTTATAACACTCCTCTCACCTCCATCTCTCCATTGCAAAATTTACACGCTGCCACAGGAGGAATGTGAGTTCACAAATTGATTTTATTCATTTATACTCTGGCTTTCCCCCCAACAGGGATGGAAAATGTCTTAGATTATTCTCTCCTCCTCCATTTTGTCCTCAAAACAACCCTGTGAGGTAGGTTAAGCTGATAGGTAGTGACTGACCCAAGGTCACCCAGCCAGCTTCCCTGGCAGAGTGGGGATTTGAACCTGGGTCTCACAGATCTTAGTCCAGCAGTAACCACTATATCACACTGGATCTCAAATGGAGCCATCAGTAAAATAGTGCAAAGGGGAAGGCTGAAGTTGCTTCTGTCAGTGTGTTGTGGTCACAAGGAGAAAAAGGCACACATCTGGGAGACACAAATCTTCCTTGAGAATAAGGTGCAAAGCTCTCATGTTGTTCACCAACAACAAACACAATGACTTTGTCATGTGTGACGTGGCCCTTACTCTGGTTGGAAAGGTCAGTTTCCTTACCTCCTAGCTCTCCCTCTTCCACTTTCTGATCCTGAACACAGCTGGAAAATGTTTATATTTCTTTTGATTTTAACAATGACAATAAT